>NC_090450.1:902545756-903885756 GCF_031143425.1 Pleurodeles waltl
CCCCAGATATGCCAAACTCCAAATCAAAGCAAGGCCTTTAAAACTTTGTTTCATATCCCAGGCCATCTTCTCTAGCTAAAGATCATCCCGGGGCCCTCCCCATCACTAGCTGCATGTTGTCAACTCCTCTTTTCTGCCAAATTTCCTCAAGGTAGGACATGCAAGTCACCTGGTTAAAAGTCAACCAAATGTACTTGAAAACAATGGGCCTATCAGAGGACTCTGCTTCCTCTCGAAACTTCTGCAGAGATGTGTAGCCAACCAGCTAAAAGAATTCACCACAAATAATCATCTACAGCATGATTTCCAATCTGTGTTCCGTGTAGGTCACAGCACAGAAACCGCCATCTTCAGAAGTGTGAATGATGCTTTGTGTTAGTTAGATGGAAATTCCTGCCTCTTCGTTTTCATCGCCCCATTAGCAGCCTTTAATGCTGTTGACCACACTACCTTACTCAAAATCCTAAAAAACAAAATGGCCATTGAAGTAACAGTGTTAAAATGGTTTGCATGCTATATTTCTGAAACAAAGCAACTCATCAAAATAGGAAATTATTTCTCCACCCCTAATAATGTCCCTTGCAGAGTACTTCAGGGCTCCAAGCCCTTCAGCGTTTCAGCTTCTAAGTGAAACAATCAGGGCGCTCATTATAAGTTTGCTGGGATTTGTTGGGAAAATGGGGGACTGGCTTATCTGATTCTAGGTAGTTTCCCCATTACAAATTCAGGTTAACTAAGATTTGTTCCCTGGAATGGAGAATGAAAGAAAGTCAGCCAGAGAAGTGGTTTGGTTCAGATGGGTTGTTAACAAAAGAGGGAGACACTCGTGACAGTGTTGTCTGCTCCCCCATGTTGAACTCTGTAGGGTGCACAAAGCCTAGGGTTCTGACACTGGCCCAAAGTTTTCTTTCATCTGGGTGAGGTATGGAGGACAGAGACTGGTCCATAGTCTACTTGTGAGAAGCATTGTATGTTCCTGTCACACAGGTCAGGTGGGGGCCGACCTGTACTCAGTCCTGCGCTCAGTCCCTGCAGTGTTTCAACAAATGTACATCTGGTGTCATATTGAGTCCTGAATTGGTAGACGGGGGATTTCCCAGACTCAAAGACACCACCAATCATAATGTTGACCTGGGCAATGTGCTAACAAAGCATGGTGTATTTTTGTTACAATATGCTGATACCCAGCTATTTATTAAAAATAGATAATGCAACAGCCTCATGACTCTCACCTCTTCAAAAGTTCAAACTTGGATTACAAACACAAAACTAAAGTTAACCCTTCAGAAGACTGGATTTCTTCTTCTCTTGTCAAACAAAGGACAGGGACTTCTAAATTCAAGGATATGGACCTCACACCAAAACGACCAATTCTGCTAAATCTCTTGACTTTAAACTGGATAACTAGCGTTGTTTGTGAGTCAAAGAAAAGATCAAGTATGCCAGATGCCAGCAGGAAACTTCTTCATAGCGTCAAATCTGTCCTCCCAAAATAAAACCATAAACACCGTCTGTCTAAGAGATAGGGGGTTATTCTAACTTTGGAGGAGGTGTTAATCCGTCCCAAAAGTGACGGAAAAGTGACGGATTTACCACCAGCCGTATTACGAGTCCATTATATCCTATGGAACTCGTAATACGGCTGGTGGTATATCCGTCACTTTACCGTCACTTTTGGGACGGATTAACACTCCTCCAAAGTTAGAATAACCCCCATAGTCTTTTCACTTATACACATGCTATTGTGTGGACTGCCTACCTCTCTCCTCACTTCCCTCAAAGCTGTCCTCCGGTCCGCAACATGTGTGATCTTTGTTATGGAGAGATGAAGCCCATCATCATTTTTTATAGGTTTCCTTAATTGGCAAGAATATCGCAAATAGGCCTACATAGATCAACAATGGCAGAACATCCACTGTCCCATTAATTCCGTCTCCAACTGCCATGAACATTCCATGACCTCATATGAATACCTCTACCACATTCCACATTCTATGTGATTACATCAGGATTAATTGGATAATAAGTGCTAGCAGACAAATATGTGAATGTATAAGAGTTATGCATATACGATTGCATGAATGTATGTATGTATGGTTGCATGCATGTAATGTGTAATTTGACATTGTGTTAAAGATTGGTGTAACTATATACAGCAGTCTCCAATCCCAAAACATCTCAATACAACAGTCTCTTCTTTACTACGGGCTGATTTACAAAAGCATTTATGAGCGCTGTTGCAAGACTCATATGTGACGTCCCATGCCACACCCACATCACACCACACCTCAGGAAGCTTCTCTGGCTCCCCTTTCACAAGCGTAGTAATTTCAAACTTCTCACGCATACAAAGACCTACACAACACAGTACCAGAATACCTGAACAGCCGAATAGACTTTCACTAACCACGTATGCTCTGCCTCACTCTCACTCGTACACATTCCTCACATCCGCAAATTCAAAACTGGAGGTCGCTCATTGTCCCTCTACACATCAGAGCCCCCTCCCCTCACTTTTTGAGTTCTTCAAGAAACTGAAGACTTGGCTTTTTGTATAAGCACCTTGGGAATCACAAAACTGCACACATCCCCAAGCACCTTGATATCCTTTCGGGTGATTAGTGCGCTACACAAATCATTATAGCAAAACATAACAAGCACAGTAAGTAGTACTAACGAAATATTCTTCTGTCTTTATGAACAAGCCCTGAAATGTTAAACTCGTCATTAGCAAAAGTGCAGAGGGCAAAGTCCTTTCAATTTTTACTGTAGTAAATTTTACAGTAGTATTTTTTATTTGAGTTCATTAGAAGCATAATCGTTAAACATGCAATAAAAACATTCATGATATAAAACCTTTACAGTTCACGAAGCCTTAAAAATAGTTATCTCACATTAAAAACAGACTTTGAGGAGCAGTAAACTAACGAATGTATTAGCATGTGAAAGAGAAAAAATTGAGTAGAACAAAATTATATTATTGCAACTTAAATTAGTTTGCATTGATTATTGGCGTTGTGCAAAAGGGAGCAGGATAGTAACATTATCCTCACAGCCAGAGCGTGCAGCTTTAAAATGTTATGTTGTTAGCGACCTCCTCCCAACAGACGATTATTGCAGCTACCACAAGCATAGTTGTTAAAATAAGGAATAATACAAATATGCAATGAGATACACTGTCCTTATGATGTTATCTAGCTGGCACATCTTCTTCCTTAGCACTTCCTGGAGATTTGCATTGCTAACAGTCTGTTCCCAAAGAACCATTGCTACTACTGTCAGCTACACTTTTCTGTGTTACTTAAGGAAGGATTATTAAAAGTGTGAAAAGAAAAGCATGATGTCATACATGTTTCTGTAGTATTGTCCTTGTGGCTGGTGTATAGTCTCTTTCTGGGCAAATGAAAGATTGATATTGCTATTGCCCTCCTCCCAAAGGGCGATTATTGCAGCAGTCGTGATCAATTTTTTCTTTTGTGAGAGTAAAAGATTCACCGTTGGAGATTTTAGCAATCGGAGGTCTTTCTGCTATGTTCTTAAATTTAACAAACTGCACCCATGCAAATTCTCCTCCCATGCAAAACAATTATAAAAAATTTCGAATTCCATAGTAGTTGAAAACGTTCGTGAGCAAAAACATGCTGTCATTAAGCAGGAAAGTGCAGGTGCATAGTAAATAAAGTATGCTTTCTTTTTGCTGTTAAATGAAAAAAACAATGGATTGCTTAAATTAATCTCAGCCACTGGCAAGTGCTCGGCCACATCTCAATTCATTTTTTTCCGCCCACCAAGCCACCTCCATTGGATTGATTTGGATGCAACCCTGAATGATTACCAGTGACACAGATTAATTCAAGCATTCCATCCATCACTGTTTTGTATACTCATTGTGTTACCCTAAATTGCACCGGTATGCCCCGATGTGGGTCCCGTGCACACTGTGTTACTGCAACCAGGATGTACCCGGATGATGAACCGATAACAAAGGTGAAACTGGTCCTGGGTTGCTTGTGTTCTGGTTCACTGAGGATCTGGCTTGGCAGTTTGGGCTGGCCTGTTCCTGTTGGCGCACGGTCAAGACTGATTTGCTTATAGTTGGGTACAAACAGAGGTGGCATAGTGTGCAAAATAACGATGGATTGGGATGTGGCCTGAGTGATTATCAATAGCTGAGATTAATTCAGGCATTCCATCCATCACTATTTTCAATACTTATTGTGTCACCCTAAGTGGGACGGTTATGCCCAGACCTGGATCCCATGCACACCGTGCCACTGGAACCAAGCTGTACCTGGCTGATGAGCCTAACTGAACTGGGGGAAACCGGTCCTGGGTAGCATGTGCACGAGTTCAGGGAGCAACTGGCTTGGCAGTTTTGGCTGGACTGTTCTTTTTGGGGGGAGAGTTAAGACTGGTTTACATATAGCTGGGTCCAAACTGAGGTGACATGGTGTGCAAAATAATGATAGATTGTGATGCAGCACACATGATAACCAGTGACTAAGATTAATTCAATCATTCCATCCATCACTCTTTTGTATACTTATTCCTTTTGGTGTTGGCACAACCTGACGATTCCTGAGATTGGGCTATCTGGAGGTAAATAAGTCAGATCTTACTTGTAGAAGCTTTCATTTTAACTTGTGCTGATTGCATATGAATACTCCCAAAATATTGCCATTTTATTCCTAGTTTAGATGTTTAGGGCCACTTCACAGAGGCATGTAAGGTACTACTTTATGTGCTCCAAAATACCTTATAGAAGGTGATAACAAAGGCTAAATAAAAAAACTAACAAGAGATTGGGAAAGTGCAGAGTTCTAGTAGAACAAGTATCACATTGTGTGTAAATCTAATCAGTTGGTGTGCACCATAAATATAAATACCACGTCAGCAAGATTATTACATTGTATTAAAGCTAATATTAACATCTCTTACAATGTAGTGCTCAACATTGTCAGCTTATGGTGGCTTTTTGTTTGATCTTGGGTGGATTTTCAGCAGCATTGTGTCATAGCTTGGTGTTTCCATGGGTCTCCTTCCTCTATATCTTACAAGGGTGTTATCGGTGCATTCAGCCTGTGCCCGTTTATAGACCTCTAATTGCCATTTAGAAACTTTGGGGGCATGAGATGATTTCCATTTAATTTCAAGGACTCTCTTGGCTATGACCATAGCTAGGTCAATGACCTGGCAAGTGCTGTTGTCTGCTTTGGTCTCCACATAAGTCCTAGTAAGCATCTCCGAGATCTGTGTAAGTTTTGCCTACCGGTCCATCCTGTCTGCGATTTCACCACGTCATTCCAAAAAAGCCTTAACCGATAGACTTAGCCATATCATATGATAGAACATGGATTCCGTGTTACTACATCTGTGGCAATCCCTAGTGATTGTGGGGAACAAGTCATCTAAATGGTGTAAGGTAAGTGTGATTTAGATCACTGAACTGTATGAATTTTAGCTCTGGTGTTGGTAGAGACTTTATGTACGTGTCTGAGGACTGCTACCCATCCTGCATTTGTAAGTTCTACATCAACCTTTCTCAGTTTTCATTAAGGCTATTCAGACCTCTATGTTGCTTCGATCTAAGGGATTTATGTGAGCTAGTGATCATTTGTCAACCACCAGCCCATTGCTGCAGTATTTGCAAAGCTTGTTCTGTTTCTTGCTCATTCAGTGTTTGTCCCCACGTTGCCTTAGCTGCCCTTTTCAATGCTGCATGTGTTAAGAATTGCCGTTTCAGTGAGATGCATTCCTTTCTTAAGTCCTCCAAAGTCATGAGTATCCCTGAGTGATGGAGTTGCCCTACTTATGGGATCATAGCCTTGTTCAATGCAGTCAAGTTCACCACATCTTAAACTCGGTTGAATGTCTGCAAGAACCACAGAAGTATCTTAGTTTTTTTTAAACAAGTATATGCACCACCAGTGCCTGTCTGTGGATAATAGGAGTACATCTCAGCTAAGGATTTGTTGTTCCTCAGTTCAATATTTGGATATGGTGATACCTTCTAGAGTAGGTGTCACATATCTGACTTCATGTGTTTTAGATGGGTTTAGCCATGCTATTTCCCAGGGGACCTGAGTGGCTATACAATATGTCTCACAGTTAGGGGCATCCATGCCAGTCTCATCTGTAGGGTGGGAAGGTTTAGCTAGAGCTACTCTGTGTGGCTGAAGGATCCTCAAATCAATTCAGTCAGGCCCATGTTGTTAAAGCCCGCGAAGTAGCGACCAGTAGTGGAAATGTATTATAACATGCATAGCAGAAGAACCATCTTCCTAATGGACTAAATAGTAGCTTTCTCCAGACTAAACCGATTCTCTTGCAGGTTTGCCCAGGTTGCCTAATACAGAATCTGTCTGCTATCTGAATATATATTTGCTCACAGAAATATGTTTGCTCCACGTATTTAAAAGCATGAGTTGTGAGCTGAAGGCCATGGGTGTTTCGTGGGGGAAGATTTTGGTGCTTAATTATTTTAAGGGGAAAATGTAAGGTTTGTTCCTATTTAATTTAAGTCCAGCTACTGCTCCAAGTTCCAACAGCCTTTGCAGGGTAATCACTAGCCCCCTATGGGCATCTTGTAGATGCAATAATACATCATCTGCATATAAAGATGCTGCATGTATCGGTCCCTGTGTTTTTATGTAATGGTGATCACCCTCCCCTGCGTATATGACTAGCAAATAGGTTCAATTGCCAGGGAAAATAACATGGTTCAGAGATATAACCTTGTATAGTTCGTTTTCTTATTAATATCTGCTTTGATATTTACTTTCCTTTTTGATTCTCACTGTAAGATTTTCATACAAAAGCCTAGTCTATTTAAGAGCCCCTTCTCCTAAACCCATCGCTTTTAATGCCAAGGAACAAATAATTCAAGTTGAGCTTGTCAAAAGCTTTCTCCATATCTAGGGAGAATACTGCCGCATGAGCTCAGTCCTTTGGCATTCAGTCTATTATGTGAAAGAGCCTACGTAAATTAGAGGACGTACTTCTTCTAGGAACAAATCCACTTTGATTTGGGTGAAGTAGCTGAGGGAGCTTTCTTTGCATTCTAATTGATAGTATCTTCCCTAAAATGTTGTCGTCTAAATTTATCATTGATATGGGGCGATAAAATATCAGGTCTAATATGTCTTGGATGGGTTTGGCAGCATGATATTAATAGTACTTTAGTTGTAGCGAGAACTCTGCCTCTGTGGTGAGCTATTTGGTTCATATCTAAATAAGTGTGTGCTAATTTATTTTGGTACGTTTTGAAAAATGGCAGGGGTGGATTTTTCTTGTGGCCAGCTTTCTGTAGCTAAATTTTCTTTTGCTAGCTAGGTTAGTGCATCCAAGTTTGCTTCCTGCTCCTGTCTCAGTTCTGACAATTCAGCTTGCGCACGTCATGTATGTCATGGTTCTAAACTTTGTCTAATGCATAAAGTTGCACCATGGTGCAAAGGTGCCTGTGTTATGAGCAGGATTGTTTTTGTGTAGGAAGGGACACCTTCCAGTACAATAATAAGTTATAAGGGCATTATCCTTTATCTTTGTGTGATGCTGTATGCATCACACATAGCAAAAGGAAGTAACGAGAAGTAAGGATATTTCTCCTCGTTACGCCTGGGTATGGGAGGTGTACTGTTTTTGATGCATTCCTGGGTTTGCAACTCTCTGTAAATCTGGGATATGTCAATATTCCCACCCACCTGTGCCAGACCAAAGACCTCCTTACCTTCAGGAAACTTCTCAAGACCTGGCTGTTCGAGCAGTGCCAGCACCTCCCCTGCTCCTTCTCCCCTCCCCTCCTCAGCGCCTTGAGACCCTCACGGGAGAGTAGTGCGCTTTACAAATCCCCTGATTGATTGATTGATTGATTGATTGATACCCATGGGTGGGTGCTTGGGAACGCACCACACCACATCTATGGAACACTTGCCTCCTGCAAGACAGCCAAATGTGCTGCCTTGCGTTGCCTTGTATTTACTAAACCACACAGAGGCGTGCAAGGAGGCTTTTGCGTGGTTTCGTAAATAACAGTTTAGGGCTTACATTGCCTTGCGTGATGCACAGGCAATGCAAGCTCATAGTAAATCATGCCCCTAGTTACTGTTTTTAGCAGAGACCTTAAATGCCAAGCCATGCATTTTATACAAGGCTTGCACATTGCAGTGATTATACTCCACACTAAGGGGGTCATTCTGACCCTGGCGGCCGGTGACCGCCAGGGTCACCGACCACGGGAGCACCGCCAACAGGCTGGCGGTGCTCCCAAGGGCATTCTGACCGCGGCGGTTCAGCCGCGGTCAGAAAGGGTAAACCGGCGGTCTCCCGCCGGTTTACCGCTGCCCCATTGAATCCTCCATGGCGGCGGAGCGCGCTCCGCCGCCATGGGGATTCAGACACCCCCTACCGCCATCCTGTTCATGGCGGGAAACCCGCCATGAACAGGATGGCGGTAGGGGGTGCCGCGGGGCCCCTGGGGGCCCCTGCAGTGCCCATGCCGATGGCATGGGCACTGCAGGGGCCCCCGTAAGAGGGCCCCACAAAGTATTTCAGTGTCTGCTTTGCAGACACTGAAATACGCGACGGGTGCAACTGCACCCGTCGCACCCCTGCAACTACGCCGGCTCAATTCTGAGCCGGCGTCCACGTTGCAGGGGCATTTCCGCTGGGCCGGCGGGCGCTCTTTTGGAGAGCGCCCGCCGGCCCAGCGGAAATGTTTGAATGGCCGCCGCGGTCTTTTGACCGCGGTGCGGTCATTTGTCGGCGGGACCTTGGCGGACGGCGGAGAATCAGGCCCTAAATGCCTCATGCTTACAATTCCTGTGTCCATAAGAGCTCATTTAGTCTCAAGAGGCCCCATTATGTCAGTACACAATGCTCTTGTCTGCGCAGAATGGGGACTAAAGTGTCAGTTCAGTTCGCCCAACATCTCTGCTTGCAATGTCATCTTACCTCATTGTCTGACCCTGATTCAGCGGGGTTTTCCTCAACGGGCGGTGCTCGGTTGGCTGTGAAATTTTTGGAATTGGTCTTCGGGTTTTCCTATGCATCGATGTCACCATTGTCACCTCCGGTGAAGCGCTTCTCTTAGTGCCAAAATCAGCCATGGTTTCTCTTCCAGGTGCATTGTAAGTGTTGCATGGCTGTACAATACAGTCTGTGACGTAATCACGTACATGCGCATCTGTTGCTGTTTCTGCTTCCACAACTTAATTTCACCTGCCCTGGAGCAGGGTGGAAAAGAAATTCCATTCCATTCTAGGATTGTCTCACCTTTAACTCTATTATCATTCATTACACATGTCGTAATACAATGCAGATTTACTATAAATACAGCACTTGACAAGTCTGACTGAAACACATTGACTGGGCAATAATGTGCATGTCAATACTGAACAAAATTATGGATGCAGTGATATCAACCACCAATACAGTCCCCACAAATTTGCACATGTAACAATTGTGGGGACTGAGGCAAAACATTTTTGACCGAGGCTATTTCATTTACAATATTCTAGAGGTGGTGATATGTGACACAAATATGTGTGTATATATTTTGTGGGGTATTTTGTTGTGATGGTGATGTGTTCTGTTGTTTTTTGTGCCGCTGAGTTTATGTGCCGCATTATTGAAATGGGATGTTGTTTTCTACTTTGGTTGTTATGTTGAGTTTTGTTTTGACTGTTTTGCTCTACCATTGTGTTTTGTGTTATGTTGTTTTATATATATCATTGTGGTATCTTACTTTCTTTACATATGATTACCAATGCAGCCAGTTTTCCAACCAACATAAACAGATGGTTTTAAAGTTCCTGTGACAGGTAATCATTTATCACTGTCAAAAGAGCAGTGACCTGGCTGTTCAGCTACAAAAGACAGGAGGAGTAAGCCCTAATCTAGGGCAAGGACTGCCTTTTATTTAGAAAGGTTGCTCACATTATGTACTGTCAACAGGTATGGCAGCCATTACTCACTCCTAAATAGATATGTGGTAACGATCATTTGGAAAGCCAAATTCTGTCTCCGAACCAGGGGTAGCCGACAACTACCGAGAGTGGTGGGGCGAGCAAATAAGTGGGGGTGGGTGCATGCACACACACTACATTTAAGTAGGGGGTAGCTAAATAAAAATTAACTTACCTTGCCTGCAAAGTGACCAATACGTTCTCCTTGCTCCGATTTCCTCCACGCTGCAACTCCCTTAACCAATACTGGTGCTGCTCTCATGCTGTTAACCAGCATGAGAGAAGTGCCAGGATTGCAGGGAGCAGCTTCTCTCTGTGCTTGCTCTCAACCCAAATGTCTAAGACAGCTGGGTTGAGAGGTTTAACGTGTGCATGTCTTGCTGGCCGTGGTAAGGGAGCCGGACACAGAGACCTGCGCGCTTTTAACAAGTGCACAGGCAGCCCATCAGTCCTCCCTGCTACTGGCACTCAACTGGCCTCGCCACGTACTGACAATCGGTTCGGGACGGGGGGGGATGAAAAATAAAACTGTAATAAAATAACTTCGTTACCGTATTATTTTTCATCTCTGGGCAGTGTCTGAGGGCATTTTTGTCAGTGGGCAACCTTCCTCCGCTATAATGGAGGAGTCGCCCCTGATCCCAACAATTTTCTTTTTCCTGTAATATTTCCCCTTTAATCCTACTCTAATGGGCTCCACCTTTCCACAGTCCACATTCACTTAGTTCACCATTGTCTCCCATGTGAGGTCTGCCAGGGCAATTTGCCCCAAAGAGACAGGGCTCAAAGGACAGGGTGGCTTCCGAAAACACCTCTAGTTCTCTGCAGGAGAACTTGACCTTTGACATTCCCCTGTCTGTAGCTTTGATGTTCTTCCCCTGCACTGAGAAAGAAACGAAAACAAGAAGCACGCCCAGTTACAGCAAAGTCCGAATCCGTGCGAAACACGATAAAAAAGCCTACGCACTACCACACGCCCGCTGGTCACTCAGACATTGCCTGCAGCTGGACTTGACAAATGAAGGCATAGTTTTACATGCCAACAGTTAGGAAAATGTAAGGGGGGAATGTTGCTTAAACTAATTCATTTTTATAAGCGTGTGCTGCTGTGAGTGACAAATGTGTCTGGTGTACAGATGGACGTTTATTGATCAGAGTCGCATTGTCACACAATTTGGGGAGAGGTCCGTTGTTAGACACATGAAAAGGCAATTTCAACAAGATCTCTCCCATCAAGATACCTTTTATGCCACATATAACCACACACCCTACAGAAGACGTATGTATAGGGAAGTCGGCACACGGTAGGCAATCTTGGCATTGTTAAGTGACATAGAAATGCTAATTTCTTTATTTTGTGGAAACGGGCTGAAAGCATCCCCGATGCCTTCTTACACGTGTGTCACAAGTACCAGGAACTACACACAACATATGCATACGTGAGTCAGAGCCCGTATGTTCTCTCAGTGGCCAATTAGCCCAGATTGGATTTATTGTCTCTTGGGGTTTTCTTTTCAGCATGTTAGCTGGCTTCTGAACAGGGGCTTCAGGGTACAGCCTTAACTCCTGTGAGCCGTCACTTACCCGCTCCATTTCCTCCACCCCCGAATGCTAATTATTTATCTGAGCAGTGTTCATGAAAAGAGGACTCCAGCGCTTTCATGACCACTGCCAGTGTGCAGGTCAGCCTCTCATCCTTCCCAGGCCCCTGTTGATAGGAGGAGGAGTGCCGAGGGACGATCCATCTACACAGCGCCCTGCAGAAGGATGTCTGGACTGTGCATGTCTGAGAGGTGTAATGCAAGACGAACCCCTCACACAGGCACAATCCATTTCATTTAGCAGATAGTGTGCATAAACCTCAGGCAGTACAATATATCTGCTACAATGGGACTGTCAGGGCA
Source organism: Pleurodeles waltl (assembly GCF_031143425.1). NCBI lineage: Eukaryota > Metazoa > Chordata > Amphibia > Caudata > Salamandridae > Pleurodeles > Pleurodeles waltl. The sequence continues at coordinate 902,557,623 of NC_090450.1, forward strand.
TTTCATTGCATCCCTTAGGGAAGTTAGGAGCCGAGCAGAGTAACAGGGTCAGGATTCCGAGCACTGTGCCAGCTTCAGATAGGGCCATGCTTCTAGTCCATAAAGAAGCTGGGAGAGGGGCCCAGCCCTGCTTCTCTGTCTGGTTCCTTCTTGAGAACTATGGTTTACTGGTTCCGATGTCCTGGTCCGGATTCCTGCCCTGCTGCTGCCACGAAGCCTGTGAGTTGCCTGCCAATGATGTGAGGTAAGTACGTGATGTAAGTGTTGTTTCTCTGTGCATTTGGGAGTGTGATTGTGTTTGTGAGTAAGTGAGAGTGAATGAGCTTGGGTGAAAGCGTACGAGAGTGTTAATTAGAGAGAAATGAGAATCAATAAGCTCGAAGAAGTGTAGGTGTGTAGGCGTGAGTGAGTTGGGAGAAGAGAATGTGGAGTAATGTAATTAGGGAGTTTGATTGAGTCAATCAAAAGGGCAGGAGGTGCAGTTGCACCGGGGCACAGAGGCCTGAGGTGCCTGCAAATCCTATCTATTAAACCAGAAAGCCTGTACATCAGGAGTTCAACCCACCAGGGCCTGCTATACATCAGCACTTGTGCGAAAGAGACAGTGAGTGTCAGAGTGACTGTGTGTAAGTGTGCTTGTGAGTCAGACTGCGAAATCAAATCAAAATCAAATCAAATCATTAACATTTATAAAGCGCGCTACTCACCCGTGCGGGTCTCAAGGCGCTAGGGGGAAGGGGTTACTGCTGCTCGAAGAGTCAGGTCTTGAGGAGTCTCCGGAATATGGAGGGGTCCTGGGTGGTCCTGAGGATGGTGGGGAGGGTGTTCCAAGTCTTGGCCGCCAGGTAGGAGAAGGACCTCCCACCCGCTGTGGAGCGGTGGATGCGGGGGACGGCGGCGAGAGCGAGGCTGGTGGAGCGGAGAAGACGGGTGGGGGCGTAGAAGCTGAGGCGGTGGTTGAGGTATTCTGGTCCCTTGTTGTGGAGGGCTTTATGTGCGTGGGTGAGAAGTCGGAAGGTGATCCTTTTGCTGACGGGAAGCCGGTGCAGGTGTCTCAGGTGGGCGGGAATGTGGCTGTTGCGGGGTATGTCGAGGATGAGGCGGGCGGAGGCGTTTTGAATTAGTTGCAGATGTTTCTGGAGTTTTGCGGTGGTCCCAGCATAAAGGGTGTTGCTGTAGTCCAGGCGGCTAGTGACAAGGGCGTGGGTCATGGTCTTTCTGGTGTCGGCGGGGATCCAGCGGAAGATCTTACGGAGCATGCGGAGGGTGAGGAAGCAGGAGGAGGACACGGCGTTGACTTGTTTGGTCATGGTGAGGAGAGGGTCCAAGATGAAGCCGAGGTTGCGAGCGTGGTCTGAGGGGGTCGGTGCAGTGCCAAGGGCCGTGGGCCACCAGGAGTCGTCCCAGGCGGTCGGTGTGTTGCAGAGGATGAGGACTTCCGTTTTGTCTGAGTTCAGTTTCAGACGGCTGAGTCTCATCCAATCTGCGACGTCCTTCATACCATCTTGCAGGTTGGTCTTTGCGCTGGTGGGGTCCTTGGTGAGGGAGAGTATAAGTTGAGTGTCGTCGGCATAAGAGGTGATGATGATGCTGTGCTTGCGTACAATGTCGGCGAGGGGGCTCATGTAGACATTGAAGAGTGTCGGGCTGAGCGAAAAGGTGGGAGGTAGACTCTCTGAGAGCGGTTGGAGAGAAAGGAGGCGATCCAGTCCAGGGCCTGGTCTTGGATCCCGATGGAGCGGAGGCGGGTTATTAGGGTGCGGTGACAGACGGTGTCGAAGGCAGCCGAGAGGTCGAGGAGGATGAGGGCGACTGTTTCACCGTTGTCCATCAGGGTTCTGATGTCGTCTGTGACTGAGATGAGGGTGGTTTCAGTGCTGTGGGTGGCTCGGAATCCGGATTGTGACGGGTCGAGAAGGTTGTTGTCTTCAAGGAAGTTGGTAAGCTGCTTGTTGACGGTCTTCTCTATGACTTTGGCAGGGAAGGGGAGGAGCGAGATGAGGCGGAAGTTCTTCAGGTCGCTTGGGTCAGCCGTAGGTTTCTTCAGTAGGGCGTTTACTTCAGCGTGCTTCCAGCTTTCGGGGAAGGTAGCAGACGAAAACGAGGAGTTGATGATGGTCTGGAGGTGCGGGCGATGATGTCGTCGGCTCTATTGAAGATGAAGTGTGGGCAGGGGTCCGATGGGGCACCGGAGTGGATTGAGTTCATAGTGGTTTTGGTTTCTTCTGTGTTGATGTGGGTCCAGGCGTTAAGGGTGATGGCTGGGGGTGTGGGTTCGGTGTTGGTCGGCTGGGTCTGGTGTCCGAAGCTGTCGTGTAGGTCGGTAATCTTACGATGGAAGAAGGCGGCGAGGGAGTTGCACAGGTCTTGCGAGGGTGTGATGGCGTTGGTGTTGGCGTTGGGGTTGGAGAACTCTTTTACGATGCTGAAGAGTTCTCTGCTGTTGTGGCTGTTTTTGTCCAGTCTGTCTGTGAAGAAATTCCTTTTGGCTGCTCGGATCAGGTGGTGGTGTTTGCGGGTAGCGTTCTTGAGGGCGGTCATGTTGTCAGCGGTGTGGTCCTTACGCCAGGCTTTCTCGAGGGCGCGACAGGTTTTCTTTGATTCCTTAAGGGTGTGAGAGAACCAGAGAGGTTTTTTGGTGTTGGCCTGTCTGGGAAGGCATCTGAGGGGAGCGAGGTTGTCTGCGCAGTTGGTGATCCAGTTCGTGAGGCTGAGGGCTGCGTCGTTGGGGTCGGTGGTGAAGGTAGGTTGGTTGTCGATGAGCGTGGAGAAAAGCTGTTCTTCGGGGATTTTGTTCCACTGTCGACGAGGGATGGGTTGAGTGCGGAGGTGGCGGGTCTCACGTCGGAAGATGAAGTGGACACAACTGTGGTCGGTCCAGTGGAGAGCGGAGGCGTGGCTAAAGGAGACGTGTTTGCTGGCGGAGAAGATGGGGTCAAGCGTGTGTCCGGCGATGTGGATGGGGGTGTTCACCAGTTGCTTGAGGCCGAGGTTGGCGAGGTTGTCGAGCAGGGCGGTGGTGTTGGGGTCGTTGTTCTGTTCTAGATGGAAGTTGAGGTCGCCGAGGAGGATGTAGTCTGGCGAGGCGAGGGCGTGCGGGGAGATGAAGTCGGTGATGGAGTCCCTGAAGAGGGCGCGCGGTCCGGGGGGGCGGTAGATGAGGAATCCTCTGAGGGTGGTCCTGGGGTCAGTGCGGATCTGGAAGTGCAGGTGCTCGGCAGCGAGGGGGGTGTCTTCGGTGGAGGTGGTGACGCTGATGGAGTCTTTGAAGACGATGGCGATTCCTCCTCCTACTTGGTTGGTGCGGTCTTTCCTGGAGATCTTGTAGCCTTCGGGGATGGCTATGGCGATGTCGGGGGCCGAAGAGGCGTTCATCCAGGTCTCCGTGATGAAGGCGACGTCTGGTGCTGTGGAGTCCAGGAGGTCCCAGAGTTCAACGGCGTGCTTGTGGACGGATCGGGCGTTGACCAGGATGCATTTGAGGTGGGGCGTGGGCTGGTGGTCGTGGTAGTTTTGTGGTAGAAGGTAAGTTTGCAGGTGTGACATGCGAAAGGTCCATGGGTACGTTTCGGGTTAGCTTGGAAGCAGGTGCTGGAGCGCCCTGGGTTAAGGGCGTGGAGGGTGATGGGGTCGTAGCGGTGCTGCGGGGTTTGGGAGTGCTGAGGACCAGGGGTTGTGGCGCTGGGCGCGGGCCAGGCGCGGACGGGTGCAGACGGGCCTGCCTTTGGCGCGCCTTCGGCGCGCCAGTGGCCGCCATAAGAGGGAGGAGGGGGGGAGGGGTCAGCTGGGGGCGGGGGACGGGAGTGGGGCGACGAATGGGAGCTGGGGGGGGCGGGGGCGAGCAGGAGGTGGCGGCGGGAAAGCGGAGGGAGGGGGGACAGGTAGAGGGGAGAAGAGATGGGGAGGGGGGTTAACGGTGGTGGGGGGTGAGTTTAGGAAGAGTTTAGGAAGAGAGGTAGGAGGAAGGTTAGAAAGGTTAGGAAGATAGGGGAGGGGCGTTGTAGAGGTGGAGGTGGGTGAGGGTGAGAGGTAGAGTGAAAGGATAGGAAGATGGGAGGTTACAGAGGAGGAGGCGAGTGAGGGGAAAGATAGAGAGATAGGTAGATAGGTAGATAGGGGTGTTAGAGAGGGGGAGGCGAGTGAGGGAGAGAGATGAGACAGGAGCAGGAGGACAGGCACGGGAAGAACCCAGAAGCAGGTGAAAGAAGAAGAAGAGGAGCCGAAGACTGAAGACAGAAGAACTCAGAAGAAGGTAAAGAAGAAGAGGAGCCGAAGACTGAAGACAGAAGAGCACAGAAGAAGGTAAAGAAGAAGAGGAGCCGAAGAACAGAAGACAGAAGAACACAGAAGAAGGTAAAGAAGAAGAGGAGCGCAGAAGACAGAAGAATACAGAAGAAGGTGAAGAAGAAGAGGAGCGACGAGCAGCAGAGGGAAGAGCCAAGAAGAGGGACAGAGAGGAAGAGGCACACGCAGGTCGCGGTGCAAAGGAGAGAGAGAGAAGCACACAGATGAAGACAGAAGACGGGGAGCAGGAGAGAAAGAAGAGTACAGATGAAGACTACAGAAGAAGAGCACAGAGGAAGAACAGAGAAGAAGAAAAGAAGCAGGAGAGGAGGTGAGTAGCGCGGGGCAGGGCGAGGGGCTGGGCGGTGGGGGGGTACTTACTGTGAGGTAGCTGGGCTTGCTAGGAGGTCTCAGGAACCTGGGCTGGTGGAGCTGCAGCGGCAGGGGGAGCGACCAGTGGTCTGCAGGTATGCTTGGTTCTGCAGGTATGCTTGTAGTGGTGGATGTTTGTGTGTTTGTTGGGCTGGTGTCTGCAGGTATGCTGAATGTGGTGGATGCCTGTGTGTCTGTTGGGGTGGTGTCTGCGGGTATGATGGGTGTGCCTCTGCCTGTTATTATGGTGCCTGTGGGTATGCTTGATGCAGTATGTGGGCAGGTGGGGGTTGGTGGGGGTGTCTGGGGAAGTGATGGCTGTGTATGGGTGTATGTTGAGTGCCTTCATGCCGTTGTGTCTTCTGGTGTTTGTGTTAATGTGTGTTGAGGTGGGTGCGTCCAGATGTGTCTGTGTGATTGGGATAAGTAGGGGGATTGGGGTATTGGATTGGGAAGAGGGAGGTAGAAGGGCCAGAATGAAGGGGGTGACTGGCTGCCATCATTGAGGATGCCAGAGCCTGAGAATGTCTCTGTAGGCCAGACATTGCACTATGAATGCCTTCCAGGAAAGCATTGGCTGCTGAAGTTGGCAGGCCAACCGCTGGGAGGCATTCACAATGCCAGGCTGACCCATAGAGACACTCCTCAGGAGGTCATTAGCCTCCTCACTAAGGGCAGCAGAGGCAACAGGGGCTGATGCAGCAAAGGCGATGCCCATCCTCGTAGGGTGAGCAGGCACGGCAAACTGTGTGAGGAGCGAAAGAACTGGGGGTAGCGGACAAGAATGGTACTGGAGTATGTCCCGAAGGGTCCGCTACCACTAGGGAGTGGCCACTAGAGGAAGAATCCAATTATGATGATGTAGATCCGGTCTACTCCGTGGCTCTCCCTTCACCCTCTGGGCCACTGGGTCCCTCATGTCAGTGTTGTCTTGACCGGAGGTACCATGGTCACACTCGAACAACAGCTCTGTTTAGCAAACATTACCATGATGTCAAGTAGGCCCCAACAACAAACTCCATGAAAGTGGCCCCTACATGTACCATACCACATGAATACATGTCATCTGAACTGTCAACAGCTGCCCACAGGAAAATCAGGATCTCAGACAACTACAGTTGCATGGCTGAAGTTGTGCAATCACATTAACCATTGAACAAGTAGGAGACCACATCACCTTCAATGCTTTGCCACATGGAGCATACCTCAGTTACGTGTTGTGATATAATAGTAGGCCAATTCCAACTGCACTCCCACAGATCCCACACAAGTTCATGCAGACATTTATTTATCACATACACAAGAACACAACTATAAGAAATGATACTCCTAGAACATGCCTGTTGCTGACAACAGTAGATTAGCCTGGAGAAGGTGACATAGAAATACCCATGTCATACTGGAAACATATCCGCAACGCACACTTCACCATGTGTAATTTGTCATGGGGGTAGTACCGCTGTTGCTATGATAGGCCACACATTTAGCATGGAAATGTACACTGTAGACATCATATGCAAATTTCCAGGGAGATGTCTTTAAAATCCACAAAACAATAAATCAGCAAACCCCAGGGAAATCACCACTAATGTCTGGCACACCTTACAATTACATACTCTGATTGCATCAGTAGAAGCCATTAGTCCTTTGTATGCTGGAGAGACATAGAGATTTGCAAGTACCTGTGGAAGGCCTTCAACATGTTGCCCAATGGGAAGCTACATCACTGTCTCCATTTTGGTCCTGCAAACCCAGATGTCTGTGAATGAATGGGTTCACCCAACAACTTGTGATTTCAACATAACTGCTAGTCATTCCAACAGTCAGATAAACAGTCAGGTTAAAAACCTTCCCCGTTATACATGTGCAATGCACTTTGCTACTTGATGCCACATCAATGGCCTCGAACTGCACATTGTGGCTAAAAAAACTAGTAATACACATCTTGTGCCTCATTGCTACTGCAGTTTTACATGCCAAATGACATGCAATTACATCTGAGGGTATGTGTGAGCCAAGAATCAATGGTGACTCACTTGTGTCTGTGACACCACATGAAATATACTCCCATTGCAAAAGTCCTATTCACACACAGGTTGGTATGCACATATATGTGAGGGAATACAGGAATCATCCCATGAACAGAGGTAGACCATACATGAAACAGCAGCATACACATTTTGTCAAAAGAGAAAAAGACACATGCCAACATGTAGGCACAAGGAATGTTTGCAACAGTGATGGCACACAAATCATGTCAAGGGAAAATATTGATATGTAGCTGCACCCAAAGGACAATGTATGCTCTGTCACACGTATGATGGCCATCTTCACATTACAGACAGTAGTGAGGCACCAGCACTCGTCACACACTGAAGACAAGCAGCCTCTGGGTGGCAGATGCCAACATACTCATTTAACCAGACACATGGCTGAGGACAGTGATCCATCACTACCTTTCCTTTGGCCTGTAACACTGAAGATTAGTGGTATGTTGCAAAGAAGGTACACCCACTACACCAAAACACAGTACTTAATTGATCAATGTACACAGCCATATGATTTTCTTGGAGAACAAATTGTTTGTGGATGGTGCACAGTTGTGTCCTAGGTCTTTGAGCCAATAGGCAAGGCACATCAGTATGCACCACATTACATATCTACACAAACAGTCACTCATCTACTGTGTCACACATGGCACATCCCTAATCTTCAGCGGGAGATGTCAGAACACTAACATTAACCTGGAAATGTGACAGGCAGGATTATGCCCTGTACTCACCCTCTTGTGGCTGCTGTGCTCCCCTCAAATGCCCATCAAGGTCTGGGTACACCACCGCAGGATATATGACATTAGGGGGGGGTCATGGTCCATCGTGCGCCCCACCCATGTTCAGAGGACAGCACTAGCTGGACTTCCACGATCTTCTGGACCCAGCGTCACAGGTCCTCCCCCCCCTTGCTATAGTGGGTGCTCTGCCTGCTGTGGAACCCCAGGGTCCGCACCTTCTGGGCGATGGCTCTCCAATGTTCTTCTTCTGATAGGCACGGGTGCAAAAGACAAATCAAGAGATTACAATCCCACTTTTTGGTACAAATGGTTGAGTCACACACAAGTCAGAAACATCAAACTACAAATTTTAAACTGGTTAACATACCATAAGTGTAAAGCACACAAGCCCATAAGTACCAGGGCAGGATTGAAGACATATATATCCATCTGTAGACTAACACACCACTCTGCACAGGGCCTACAATGACTAAGCAGGCCTACTGACATCAGGTAGCCCATGCTCCAGCAACTTGTATGGTGATGTGAGCCAGAATGAAACACTACACACATATGTGGCTTCTAAAGGGCAAACCCCTTAGGCCTAACTGGACCAACACATTCACACCTTGAAATTGACTCACTGCATGAGTCTCTACTGGCAACTGCCATAGTACAGACTTCACCCTTACACTTGAGTGATAATGAAGGGGCTGGCATGGTGTGTACAGAAAGTGTCTTTCTTGTGGATGTGTGGACATGTGGCCTACCAAATGCAGACACGTGCCACTTCAGGGGGTGGGTTCTGTGGTATATACCTGTACTACAGAACTCTCCTTTGGACATGTGTCTATCCTACAGAGATGACATCCAACATACAAAGGTATGCATTGTATAATCTCTGCTATGTGACCAAGCTACTGAGTCACGTGTAATGGCCTCCCAGGAATCAGCACACTGTCTGCACTGTGGGACTGTGTCAGTCCAATAAGCCTGTACAGAACAAATATGACTTAGGTGAAGGTGACAACAGAGCTGTGGGAGTAAGGGACCTGTCATGAATCAAAGACACACATTGGCACTGATACTAAATGCACATATGGATTAGTTAATTGATATACCTCAGTACCCATTCCTAATCTAGTCAATGAACTGAAGCATTCAGTGCACGTTTTGCCCTTAGAGCCATATGACAGTATCTGCTGGTGTACAGGGAGTGGGCACAGTGCCACAGTGACTCTCCTACAGCCTGGACTATGTCCCATATTGGGAGATAAATTTGATAGGCCCTGGTCTCTGCAGGCTGAGCATACAAAATCTGCACGTCACTCAATTTCCATCACTTCCATGCATGACAGTACATCATGTGGCCATCAGCAATTTGGCATGTAGTGTGTGCGGCAACCTGAAGGGCAGAGTGAGTCAGGATATGCCTTCCAGACTACAGTTTGACAAGGCCAAATATGGGGTGAAAGATCTGTGGTACTATACACATTGCTTACAAGATTCTAAAATTACTCATACAAAATGCGTACACAACTCATGCTGTCATGCACATACATGTTGTATAGCATTTACACACATCGTAAAGAAAAGGATGGCAGTGGATGGCAATAAAGTGTCCTTACCTAGTTATGTGCTTCCAACACAAGAAAGATCTAGGACCCTAAATACCTCACACAACACAATGTGACTAAAGGTAACATATAGTACTGGCCACCAGTACCTGCACCATGAACATCCCATTGATGCCACACAGACTACAACATCATGCACATAAGAAGTCTAACTGTCACACAGGGCACATTGTATCCTGTGAGGAGGCAAAAGATAGTGTTGAACAGTATCAATTGTGCCTATGAGATTCTTAACTGCTCCTCTGGTGAGCCACCAAGCTGTTCATACAGGGGTAGGACCCCTTCAACTAGCTGCTCATGCTCCTTTGGAGAGAAGATAGGGGCCCCATCATCTGCTGGACGTAGCATGATTGCTCAGAGAGGCGGCACACAGCAGCTCAGGTTTGGAGGTGCTGCTGGCAGCAGTGTCAGGGGTCAAGTGAGTGAATTTGCACAACATGGTGGTCATGTTGGCCGGGTACTTGTTCGTCACTGCCGGCAGACACAGCCATTGGGCCGCGACCATAACAGGCAACTACGTTAGCCTACAGCTGTATCCGCCGCAGTTGCAACCGCCTACCGCCCTGATGACTTCCGCTGTGGTGTCATGTGGTTCCTAATGTCCAGTGGAGTAGGTCAGACATCCGCCATTTTGGCTGCCTGAAATGCTGTTTTAGACTTTATAAACTGTGTCACACCTACAATATATGTTTTCTTACACCACAAACATACTTATTCTGTCTTCTCATGTAGGTCCTTCTCAATCACCATTATAGTTTGTTGCAGGGCACTGATGGCATTTAACAGCAGTCCATGGGCAACCACCTCCAACAGTCATTTTAGCGGTCAGAATATACAGTCACATTGCGAGGGGCAATTGTGTAGCACATCTTTGAGTTCTGTCCACATCCATGTTGTGGACATTTGTTGAAAACCATGGGGGTCCTTGTGTAGTTGCCAGCTGTGATGTGTACTGTGTGTCATGTCTATCCAGTCAATCAATCAATCAGGATTCATAAAGCACCGCTAATCACCCAATAGGTATCAATGTGCTTGCCGGTCCCAGAGGCTTATTCGATCAGCCAGGTCTTGAGGGCCATTGGGAATTCCAGAAGTGTGGTGATTGCCCAGAGGTGTGTGGGAAGGCTGTTCCAGGTTTTTGCTGTGACGTGAGAGAAGGAGCGCCTTCCACTTCTGCTTCGGCAGATGCAGAGAATATGGGCAAGTGAAAGGGAGGCAGAGCATAGTCTTCTCAATGGCTGATGGAAGTTCAGGCGGTGGTTAATGTACGCAGGTCCTTGGTTGTGTAGACTCCTGTGTGCGTGGGTCAGCAGCTTGAATTGGTATCTCTTCTGTACGGAGAGCTAGTAGAGTTGCCTGATGTGAGATGTGATGTGGGTTTGTTGGGGAAGACTGAGGATGAGTCAGAAATACTTTGTCACATGAGATTGTTGGCATTCATAATGTATGTTGCTGTGGACACACTGACTAATGTTACAAATCATGTCTTGTCACACATAGGTACCCTGGGAGAGGGAGGATGCAACAACCTCCTGTCTACCGTCCGCTGCCAGGCCTTTAGACCATGGAGCAATGGCATATTATTATGTTATAACGCCTGGATAGGCAAACAATAGTGGATGTATGCCATCAGTTGGAGCCAGATCTGATGTCAGCTAGTAGTTATCCAACCAGGATACCATCCATTGTACAAGTCATGTCAGTATTGCACTTCCTAGCCACAGGGTCCATCCAACATACACTGGCCCTATCTGCTGGGTTGTCCCAACCTATGTTCAGCCTGCTGTTGAAGGATTTCCTCTCAGCAATGTTGAAACATTTGACAGCTATATCAGGTTCCCCTGGCGTGAGGATTTAGCAAATGTGAAGGCTGACTTCTATGGCTTTGCCCACCCCCAACATGTGGTGGAGGCCGTTGATGGCACACATGTTGGCTTGGTGCCACCGCAGGCCACTGAGCAGGTCTATCACAACAGAAAGAACTTCCATTCCATCAATGTGCAAGTTGTCTGTTTGGCGGATCTCTACATTTCATTTGTCTGTGCCCATTATCTGTGTTCCGCCCATAATTCCTTCAAAATGCGGGACAGCACCATGCCCCATCTGATGTCACAACTGCAACTAGAGAGGGCTTGGCTGGTTGGCAAGTCACGTCTGTCCTGATTGAGTGTGTGAAATGTCATGTGCCACAATCATGAGGTGAGTGACTCATTGTTGCACTTACGTGCCATTATTTGATAGGAAACTCCGCCTATCCAAACTTTCCTTGGTTGCTGATGCCAAGTAATGTAGTTTAATTATTTTTTTATACATTTTTTTAATATATATATATATTATTTTTTTTTAACTTTCTGCCTTTCACTTTTACTCTTCTTTCTCTTTATATTAATTAGTTGACTAACAAGTTCTCACTTAGACTTACCTGTTCCCTATTCTGAAACTGACTTTTGAATTTTTTCTTTCTTTCTATTTAGTTCTATTTTCTCTCTTCTTTCAACTTTGCCCTATATTCTTTACTTTCTATTTATTTCAGGCGTTGTGCCTGATATTTTATATGACTTAGCATTTGTGTACATATTTTCGTGCTCACAAAAGATGGTCCAATTTATGCTTTCACGATCGACTATATTGTTACAAAATGGCGGCTGCCGTTTCCCTTTCTCTTTCCTTACGCGCTAGAAATAACAACAGTCCGCCGTTTGTTTCGATTGGAAACCGAACGACGCTAGGAACTTCCCAGCTGATAAAGGCTTGCTCATTGCAAGCGCAACGCTTAATGCGCCCGTTCCGTTTCCTATGGCTCCTCGCCTTTGACAGTCGGCGTTCCTGATATTTATGTAATTTAAGGGTAAGAAAAAGAATATTCGTTGCTATACATAGAGACTCTGCTTATTTGAGTTAGTGCATTTCTGTAGTTACCAATCACAATTTACGTTACTATGAGCAAGATGGTCCCTTCGACTAATGAGCTTTGTAATACACCGAAGGCATGTTTATTATAATTTGAATGTTTATCTATATTACAGTTCGACAACATGTCTTTCATTACTTTTTCTATTTATATTAGAAATGCTTCACCAATTGTTTAATATAGCTATTACAGAAAGTGACTGATTTATATTATATATGTATGCTTATCTCTATGGTATGCTTAATTTAATCTAATTGTTTCTTCACTTGCCTCTTTAATTAGCTTCATTTGTATTTCTTCAAAAAAAAAATTCTAGCACGGGTGTATTTCTTCTTTCCTCAGGATATCTTCATTTTAGACTTAGAGCACTATATGCTCTTCTACTATTTTATTATTTTCTTGTACACCTTTCTGCAATTAATTATTTAGCGTGACCATGAAACTACTCACAAATGATTGCGCTCTCATATCGCTGACATCTTTTGCACAATGTCGGTGACATTTTCTTGCACAGTATCCTGTTCTCTTGCACATATTTGGTGTTTCTTGAAGGCCTTTCGATATTCTTTTCTTTTTCCTTAATTTTTTCTTATTTTTTTCTTATTTTATTCCATTCAATACTATCAACGAGTGTTGATTTTTCTTTTTCTTTCAGCCTTGAGAAAGCCCCGGCTTATAATGCCAAAGGGGGCGAAACACGTGTTGGCTGTTCCTTTCTTTCTTCTTGTGCCATTATCTTGGATGTTGCTTTCGTTAAAGGAAATGAAGTGACTTTTTTGGAACGCTTGGAAGTAAAATTTTGGAATAAGCAATGCAATAAACTTCGAATTTGATTAATTCAAGAACCTTTGAGTGGGAATTTACCTCTTTTTGGCATTGCAGCCTATGCACTGTACACTGGAAATTGTTTTTAGTTTGACCAGACACTTGTACTATTGTGTCAGTATGTAACAGTTGTAATCCTGAGCTATACACTGTGTACCTGTAACATATCTTTGCTTTCACAAGTAGCTTGTGTCTTCATCGGATGGTTTACATTGTCTTACATCTCTACATTGTGAAATGTGAAAATTACTCAAGAAGACAATGAGTTTGTGATGGGTGAATTTATTACAATGCTAATGCAGAAAATACATTTTGGACAGAAAGAAACAAAAGATGTAAAGTGAAGGGGACTGTCTTGGTGAATTACATCATTGGAGTAGATGCCACACCATTGGTAGTCCAAAGTCCAGAATACTGCTCCCATTGGAACTGGTAGGTGGTTGGGGATCAGTCAACAGAGTGAATGTGTGGCACACAAAGCAAGTCCTTTAGGAAGAGGTCATTTGCTGGCTGTCTTGGCGTGTGCACATCCTGAATTCTTTTAGCAATCCCTGCTTGCATGTGGGGGGGGGGTCTGCTGTTACTGAGGCAGGGGTGTCTGGGGCTGGTTCTTCTTCTGGCAGGGCCTCCCTTCCAGTGGATTGCACCGATTTTGATGTGCCTGGTTTTTAAGAGCCAAAGGAAGGGGTATACTGTTGTTGAAAAGTCCTGCTCAGGGTGTTGTGAATGTCCTTCAGCACCCCTGTTAGGAAGGCCATGTTTGTATTGTGGGCCTACATTTGTTCCTGCATGTCTCTGTGCATATCCCTCTGTAGCTGCTTGATTTCCCAGAGTCCAGTCAACACCTGGCCCATCACACCTTGGGACTTGTGATAGACCCCCAAGACGAGGCCGATGGTTTCCTGGCCAACAGCAGCCCCAGTGGCCCCATTGGCCTCACCCGTTGCCCCACAGAATCCCTCCCACTCACCCCACACTCACAGGCCTGTGCCCCTGCCACAGGGTGCCCTCTCTAACTTGTTCCTGGACCCACATTGTCCGAAGTGTTGTGCTGCAACTCAGGATCCAGGACTGGGGGGCATGAGATTGTAGACACTGTGCTAGGGACACAGGTTGGGGGGCGAAAGGTTGCCTGTGATGTTGAGGCAACCGGGCTGGGATGTGATGTTGTTGGCACACTGAGACTTACCGTTGACGTCTGACCTGGTTGCCCAGATGGGCCAGAACCGTCCTCCACATCCAGATGGCCAGGAGTGTCTTCACTGAGAGCTTCATCTATGGGGGTAGTGACAGTCTGTTCTGTGGCCTCTGTGCCCAGTGGCAGCTCAACCTGTTGATGTAAAAAGTACAATGTTACTGGTTGTATTGTAACAGCTACCTCCAACAGTTTAGTGTTACAGAAAGCAGAGACCTTGTACAAAATTAAGTTGCGGTTAATCCAGTTATGGCAAGTAACCAGGTTATTGGGTGCATTGACATGATATGTGAAGCATGCTAATTCATTTTTACTTAACCTGCTGCTGAAATGTGCAGAACATTAGCACTTAGGAGGATGGCCTAAAAATGCAATCTTGCCACCAGTGCAAGCAAAACAGTGGCTAAGCAAGAAATGGCTTTGCCCATTAGGAGGCCAAGTTGAGTGTGATGCAGGCAGACCCAGGACTTTGTACTATATGTGACTGGAATCATCATGTGCCTATTGCAGTGTGTGAATGTGTCAATACCAATCTGGTAATGCATCTTGAGGTCTTATAAATAATTGTTATACACAGTGGGTAAGGTGTCATTCCTGTCCTCAAATATTTCATAACGGGTTAGCAAGTCAAGATGGAGCTAGGTTGACAGATACGTCTCTGATTTGGGCATGATCTGTACTTGATCAGTCCCAAGTGACTATACTTGATTTGAGAGTTGACAAACAAGGGTATTTGGATAAGTGGCCACTTTGCTGGTGGTTGGAGTTAGAGTTACAGGGCCTATTGGGCTTTGCAGTCATGTCACTCCCTTTACTTCCCAACACCTAGCAAATGGTATCCTTCCAGATGAATCCACTTCAATTGAGAGTTGCCAAACAGGGGTCTTTAGACAAGTGTACACTCGTTTGGTGCTCGGAGTCAGAGAAACAGTGCCTCCTGGGATTTGCAGTCATGTTATACACTCTACTTCACACACTTAACAAATAGTATCCTCCCAGGTGAGTAAACTTCAATTGGGAGTTGCTAAACACGGGTCTTTGGACAAGTAAACACTGGTCTGGTGTTTGGAGTTAGAGACACAAAGCCTCTTGAGAGTTGCAGGCAGGTTGTTAGTGCGTCAGACCTTATTAAGTAAACTTACAAGGAAGGGCCGATGGACCTTTTGACTGCTCTTCAAGTAGTTCCCACCATATAACCACATACCAATACAGATCAATCACAATAACAATCAGTGATATCAATAATCAATAGGAGTCAGTAATTTCCACACACCATGACCTCTCGGCCATGAATAACCACACCTTTAAGTAAAAGTGAGAATGTTTATTTCCCTATATTAACAATGCTAATGTCACATAACTTATTCTCAAAATCAAGTGTTAAACATACAAAGACAATATTGGCTGACCAAAGTGGCGAAAGAATCGCAATCCAATCAAAGCTTGAGCCACTACACATTTTAAGGTTACAGTACAAATTAATAGCACGAATAACTGCGCAAAAGAAATGGCATACATTTAGATTCAGCAAAGAAAAGACATCATCTGTTATTGCATGTAGCGAATTTCATCAGTGAGAACCCTAACTAACATCCAATTAGAATAGCATGTTTGGACTTCATGCAAAACAATTTAGTCACACAAATTTGGAAAAACATCTAACATTGGCTCTGTCACAATAGTGTTTGGTACCTAGGGACAAAAGCAAACAGACATAGCAATCAGTAACATCGTCTTATACCTTGCCTTAGAATGGTTCAGCAAGCTGTGACAGTCTTTGTCAATAGGACATCAGTTCGGTCGGCAAGTCATCAGGATTCAGCATCAAAGTTCAGGAAAAGCAGTCTCTTCATGCAGTTCAGAATGGAATAACTAAACATTTAAGACAGTTAAAAATATCGCAGAATGGCTTCTCAGGACTGTTAGGAAAAAAATAGCTAATGGCCCCTCTCCTCTCGATGCAGTCCAGCTAAGTAAAATTTCCTAAAACTACTTCCCACGTCATTATGGGTCAGAGAATCGCATGTTAGCATTTAGTCCAATGAAAATAAAACCCCAAATCTAAAAGTTGACTACTACGCGGTTCACATGTCGATGATTGGCTCCTCTTCTCCCGTTCTCATCATTGCGCTCATCAGGTATCAATATTGTTGCGGCTTATACTCCAGTCAGTGCATCCATTGTCTTCTCCTGGGAAGGCCACTTTCTCTAGCTAGCACAGCATCTTCTAGCAAGCAGTTTCCCATGAGAACTAACTTCAGCTATGAGCACATGGTCAGTACAGTGGAAAATTACAATTTAATTCTCTAAGCAGCCATTTTATCAGTCGCCTAAGAAATGCAGCTTGACATGAGGCCGTGCAACTAGGACAAAGACCTCGCTAAGTTAAGGCCTACGATTAATGAAGCTAATATATAATGCATAACCTTTAATATGACATATTACTACATTAATCAAACATAAGCTCAACATTGTACATTAATAAGCCTTTAATAAGTACACTTTGTGAACATTGACAGCCACGGAGGTGGGCGCAACATTCAAATATGTGCATTATTTTTTACTACATGAATTATTTTTCTACGCAAATCCAACACTCAGAATACATGAATATTCATTAGTAAAATTCAGCATTAACAATCCCTCCTCTGATGACTAAATGTGTCATCATACTAAGGGGGTCATTATGGTCCCGGCAGTCGGTGGTAACATGGCAGTAAGTACTGCCAACAGGCTGGCGGTACCTACCACCATAATATGACATTGGCGGGTTGGCTGAAGTCAACCCGCCAATGTACCACTCCGACCGCTACAGCGGTGACAGCTGCCAGGCTAGAGACATCTATCTCCAGCCCGGCAGCTGTCACTGTTCTGCCCGCGGGATTATGACCCCACCTACGGCCATGGTTTTCGTGGCTTCCTTACCGCCATGGAAGCCATGGCGGTAGGCACTATCAGTGACAGGGAATTCCTTCCCTGTCACTGATAGCGGTCTCCCCCCTCCCTTTCCGGTTACCCCCCCACCTGCCTCTCCAATGGCCCCCACCCCCCTTACATTCACACCCCCTTCACCCACACACATGCACATTCCCACAAACATCCACGCATGCATACTTCCACTCACACACATCCGCACACACTTTCAAACATGCACGCACACACACATTTACGAAACATAACATACATACACGCACACAAACCTTCATACACGCACACTCGCATCTAACACGCAACACACACCCGCATACATGCACATACAAACATACACACAGACCCACACACAACACCTCCCACCCCCTTCCATGTCGGAGCACCCACTCACTGTGTGCAGGGGGTCCTCTGGCAGGAGACGGGACGGGGCACTGCTGGCAGCAGCAGCGTCCACCAGCAGAACACCGCCAGGCCGTATTATTGGTCATAATATGGCTGTCGACGGTCTACTGGCATGGCGCTGCTGCTGGCAGCAACGCCACCTTACCGCCATCCGCCGGCATGGCCACAGCTGGATTTCCGCCATACTTCTGGTGGAAATCCAGCTGTGGTCATAATATGGCGGACGGCTGGTAGCCACGGCGATGGTCTTTTGGCAGCCGTCACCATGGCGGTAGGCATTTTTTACTGCCAATGTTGTAATGAGGGCCAAAATCTTCCCACATAAATTTTCCGCTTCAGTAAAAATTTGTCATTTCTATCCCTTCAAATCTTCATTCCCTTTTTCTGAATTTCCTCTAAACAAATTTTCACTCGTTATTTCTTCCCTCCTCTGATCATTTTTAATTTTCTTCAATTTAATCATCCTACACAATTTACACATTCCCCATGCTCCAATTATGCAAATCACAATAATCAATATCCCTTGTATTATTTTCAATATTATCCCTCTCCCAATGTTGCTGAGCCAATTTCCCACTAAAGCAAATCCTTTGCCCACTTTCTCCCAAACACCTGGTTCTTTCAACTCTTTCAAATCAGCACTTTCATTAGTCAGATTAGTAAGTAAGCTTCTAATTTCTATGCTATTGTCAGGAATATACGAGCAGCAATGTCTCAAATTAAGCATTTTGCAAATTCCGCCATCCTTTGATAAAAAAAATGTCTAACGCAAGGCGGTTCTGAAGAGTCATACCTCTTTCCGCAGCCAATTCTGTATCTCTCAGGATCATGGCTCCTGAAATATTTGTCAGCATGTTATCCACAATAGTAGACAACTTTCGGATCTTTATAGAATTCAGAACAACTCCTACGGAAGGAATTATTGCTCCAAATATATCACCAACCATACCAGAAGGAGACTCTCTCCTTTCTCTACTGTGATGTAATTCAGTCAATTTAGGTAATCTTTTCAAGTCATCAAGTTGGAATATCTTTAGGAAAACTATCCCCAAATAACATGTGCCATACCATCCTCTTGCAAGACGGCAATATGCATATGTAATGTATACCAGGATTCGCTGGATCCTGTCCATTCAACATAAATGTCCATTTACTCTGAGGCAAAAACACATGCTTACATTCACTTGTTCCCACAAACAAAGTGTCAGTATTAGATCTAGGTCTATAAACACAAAGCTTCCCTACGTGTTGTGCATCTAAAGCTAATTTCCCTTGTGTTTTTATTTCACTAAAAGCATAGACATTTCTAAAAGTCCTTTTCTCTAAACCCTTTTCTTACTCCTCCTTTAATGCCTGTCTCCTGTCACCTGTCTGATCTAAGAAGCTATTTTCTAATGGTGTAAGCAAGCATGTCAGGTTACTTTTGTGCGCATATGCTGTTCCAAAAATTAATGTAGGCTCAAAGAAACCCCTTACTAATACTATGTCATTGTCCTTAGCTACTCTACTCAGATATCTAATTATGGGTACAAACGAAAACACAACATTGTAGTTAGCATAGAAATACTGAATGTGCTCCTGATTATAGAATCTTGTTAGTAACAGACTACAACTTATCCCATAAGTAAGAGGCAAGCTATGATAGGTAACTCCTTCTTCGACTGATAAAAGAATTTGCATGCACACATAACAAATCCTTGCATCCATTGTCAACATACTCACTCAATAATCAATAGAAGACATTAGAAGAAAGTTCCCCTTGTGCAATGAGATACTTCTCACCTAACCTAAACTTCTCTATCGCCAATAATGCAGTAGTTCTCTCTAAAGCTGAAGTATGGTTGGCTTTACTCTTGTCAAGAACAGTCATACTCACAATCAATATCACACATAATATCACACATACATTTGCCAAACCAATACTCATGTATTTACAACACCTGTCCTTCCTACCCTAATGGGTAATGGCTAATGTTACCCATGATCTGCAAAGAATAAAAAAGTAGAAGAGAAAAGTTTATAACTATGCAGAAAAAATCAAAAAGCTTCAATCTTCTTTCAGCAGTTATTTACAGCTTTCAGTCTCACTTTCAGGATCCTTTGTCAAAATTGGTTTAGCAGCTTGTCAAATCAGGTTATCTTGTCATATCAGATTTTCAAAAGTCTTTTCCCTGTTATATTCAACAGTATCTTTCTCCTTTACCTTTTCTCAGTTTGTAATTTCTACAGTTCAGTTTGTTAGCTTCTTTCACATGCCAAAATATTGATGTGGAATGTCAGGATCAAAACAAAAAGACAAAAATTCTCTTTGCCATTCACTTGTTGTTGCATACGCCCATTCAGGACCTGCGTACCTTTGACTTGCTATTCTTTTTCTTTTCAACTTTCGATCTCCATTCAATTCTCCTTCACTTAGGTCTTCTCTTCTAGTCATATCTACTTCTTCCTCTATTGTTCTCATAACAAATTGTTCCTTTCTCTTTGCTTGTGACTCCGGCCACTTATCTCCTTTCAGTGGACCTTTGGTCAATTCTCTTTTCAGTGCTGAACTCAAAACTTCTTCTTGTTCTGCAGGATTTTCTCTTGACGGACCTGCAACTGGGTCAGAAGGAGTCAGACCACATTGGCTTTGATCCACCTCAACTCCTTTCCCCTGGGGGTCTGGCATTTGCTCTGTTTGTCTCTCAAAATCATCTACTTCTGAGAAAGCCTTCCTCTGACTAGGTTCTCCTGCTGCCTCAATCAAGATTTGTTCACTGTCACTCTCCTGGAGCTCTTCTCCTTCATCTCACACAGGAGTGACTGAATCGTTCTCAACTGGGTCAGATGCGGTCTCAGTTCCTCTTTCTTTTCCTACCGGCTCCGAGGCTTGTCTGGTCGTTGTTGGTACTCTCAACAACTCCTCTTCATTGTCCAAAGGACATGCCACTTTTCTCGTATGGCTTGTGTGTATCCAGTTCGGAACTCCAGCGCACTTCACAGCTGTGGCAATGACATAGATAAGGGCCTTTCCACCAAGGTTCCAAACATGTCTTCCTCACATGTTTTTGGACCACAACCGAGTCACCAGCCCTCAGGTTGTGTCCTTGATCTTGTAAAGGTTGCACTGTGGTGGATTCCACCTTCTGAGAGAAAGAGGAACACCACCAGCCAGACATTTGCAGTAGTCCAACTCCGTATCATCTGTTATGTTCACAAGTGCATTTGCGGGAACCGCTGGCAACATCATTGCTCTGCCCATGAGGATCTCATGTGGTGACAATCCTGTCTTCCTGTCGGGTGTATTTCTCCTTGTCATCAGAACTAACAGCAGTGCGTCAAGCCATTTCAGATTCGTGGACGCACACATTTTCGCCATTCTTGATTTCAAGATACCATTCATCTGTTCCACTAGTCCTGATGCTTCAGGGCGATAACTACAATGTAACTTCTGCTCAATGCTCAAGGCTGCACACAGTAATTTCACTACTTCATTGTTGAAGTGACTTCCTCTATCTGATACTAAAGAGATCGGAAACTCAAAACGTGGTATCAGTTCCCTGAGCAGTAATTTTGCTACTGTGAGGCTGTCATTTCTCCATGTAGGGTACGCTTCAATCCAATGAATAAAGATGTAGGCAATCACCAACACATATCTCAAACCTCCACACAGAGGCATCTCAATAAAATCCATTTGCATTCTGCTGAATGGACCTCCCACTCTTGAAATGTGGCTCAAATTAACCACTGTCCCTTTTCCCACGTTCATTTGCTGACAAATGATGCAACAATGGCAAACTGCTTCAGCAACTTGTCTAAACCTTGGAGTGAAACAGTTTTGTTTAAAGAGGCGAATCATTGCATCCCTCCTAACATGTGCTTGACCATGATAATACCTAGCCATTTGAGACAACAAACTGTTCGGAAAAACCTAATGACCCTCTTCTGAAACCCACGATTCACCCTGTCGCTGTACACATTTAATTTTGCTCCATGATCATTTTTCCTCCCTGTCAACGTTATTCTGCAGTGTTCTCAATTCTTCTATCACATGTAATGCATAACTTGGGCATGTTTCATCTTCTTCAGGTAGCAATTCCCACTTATCCTTGAATGATATACAGTTCATTGTGCAAAATCTTGCGACCTAATCCGTATATCCTTTTCCCGTTGACACAAAATCTTGTGATTTCAGATGTGCACTGCATTTCACCATGGCAATCTTTTCAGGCATTGGGATAGCTTGCAACAATCCTCGAATTCTCTCACCATTTCTCACTGGTGAACCAGAAGAGGTCATGAAACCTTTCTGTGACCACAACTGGCCAAAATCATGGGCTATTCCAAATCCATACTGGCTATCCGTATAGATGGTAACTTTAAGCTGGGCAGAAATGTGGCACGCTCTAGTAAGGGCCACCAGTTCCGCTACTTGTACAGAATATACTCCTTGATGCCAGGACGCTTGAAGTATACCAGTAATTGTGCACACAGCATATTGTGTTCTCAGTACTCCTGTATTGTCTCTTAGACAGGAACCATCAACAAAGATAATTTGGTCATTTTCTTCCAATCTGGTGTCTCTAATGTCAGTTCTCGGTTTTGTGCACAGATCAGTTACTTCAAGACAATCATGATCAATGTCTTCCAATTTTTCAACTTCAACATTTTATTTGGAAGCAAGGTTGCCGGTTTATGCACTGCACATCTTTTCAATGTCATATTTGGTGACCCTAGAATACTCGTCTCATAGTGCGTCAATCTTTCACCTGTCAGGTATGGCGTTTTGGTTCGGGTAAGTAAAACTTCAACTGAGTGAGGGAGCAAATTTGTCACGGGATGTCCCATCACAATGCCTTCCCACTGTGCGAGGCTCTGTCCAACCGCTACAACTGCACGCAAACAGCCTGGTAAAGCGGCTGTGACTAGGTCCAAAGTAGCTGAAAAATATGCTACTGGGTGGTTTACACCTCCATGGACCTGCATCAAGACAGACAAAGAACATGCATCACGCTCATGACAAAATAAGATGAAGGATTTGGTGTAATCAGGCATACCCAAAGCCAGAGCTTTGCACAGACTCTCTCTCAATTCAGAAAATGCATTAATGCAAGTCTGGTCTAACACTAGGGGATCAGTAACCTCTTAGTGGGTCAGTTTCTGCAAGGGCTTGGAAATGACTGAAAATGTGGGAATCCATTGGCGACAATAGCCTACCATCCCTAAAAAACATCCTGACATCTCTCTGGGTGGTCGGGGGACTCATCTGCAATATGACTGTGACCCTTTCTCTGGATATTTTTCTTGATCCCTTCTTAGGCTGGTGACCAAAGTATTTCACTTCTTTATGACAATATTGTAATTTAAGTGGAGACACTTTATGACCAGGTTCAGTAAGACAATTGTGTTATACTTGCACTCTTCCTTCATTTTGGATGCAATCAGCAAATCATCAATGTACTGTACCAATTTCAGAAAGGCAATTCTAATGACTCCAAATTATTTTTCAAGATCTGATTGAATATCGAAGGTGACTCCGAAAACCCTTGAGGAATTCAACACCAACAGTATACTCGGTCCAAAAATTTTAAACAAAAGAGAAATTGACTATCCTTGTGAAAAGGCACAGAAAAGAAGGCTTGTGACAAGTCTATGACGGTGAACCATTCAGCATCACATGGAATCCGAAACAGAATCACAGCTGGATTTGGCACCACAGGGCAACATTTAATCACAATGTCATTTAATTTTCGCAAATTCCCGGACAACTCGAACTTTCCCACAAGGCTTTTTCAATCCCATTATCAGTGAATTACATAGGCTGCTCAACACCTCTTTTAAGATCCATTGTTTTACAAATTTTGCAATTATCTGAGCAACCTTCATAAGAATGTCCTGTGGCATGTGATACTGGGGAATCTGAGGAAAAATCGCGTTCGGCTTCACAGGAACTTTAACTGGCACAACTCCCTTTATCAGGCCAATTTCTTTCCCTGTCAAATCCCACACTCTCTCTTTAACCATTCCCTTTAAATGATGAGGAAGCTCCTTCACAGTGAACACTGGAATGAAATTAATCAAGGGGTACTCCTCACTTATTGTCTCACGCTCAGTCTCTGGAGCTGGGTCATTCTCATCATCACTATTCATCTGTATCTCAGTTCTATCGTTTGAACAAGTAATCGAGCACCTGGTTTTACACAGCAAGTCTCTTCCCAATAGGACTTGAATCACAGACTACGAATTTGTGCAATCCATTAAAGTTGCCAATTTTAACCTGAACTTGTTCTGTAATTGGGTTGGTCAAATACTGATTCGCTACTCCTTCAATCTGAACTGTTTTTCTCAAAAGAGACAAGTTTGGAACTTCTGCAGTTCTCACTGTAGAGCGTGTAGTTCCCGTGTCAACCAAGAATGAAACTTTGTGACCCATCACCTTTCTCTTCACATAGGGGCCATTCTGATCTACTTCTAAAGAAGCTGCAAGCACACCTTCCTGCTCATCCGAACTCTCGCTCACCCAATTATCATTTATTCCATTCTCACTGTGTAATGGGAATTGGTGTACTGTGGTTTCATCCACCATGAGTCTTAACTCATCTTCAGAAAAACAGGGATTTTTCAAACATGACATGGGAAAAAATGGGTGAAAGTGACCTACTAAATAGGGGAAGTGCAAAAAGGTGTTAATGGAAAAAGTGTGTGCAGGTTGTTCTATGGGATGGTGAAAAAAAGGTGCCTAATCTATGAGTGTTAGGGAAATAGGGTGCTCTGGCTTCTGTGTTTTGCGTTGGTAATGCAAAAGTTTGTAGTCTGTGAAGGGGTGTATTTCATAGTGACCTTTGCAGGTGTATCCGCTGTGGCAATGTGTGTCAGCTGTGTTGTTTTCAGATTCATCCAATGTGCAGTTGTCTATTACTTTGCTGACCGTGGCTGAGAATCGCCGTGGTTTGGACCATCATTGGCTGAATACCGAGAAGAGTCTGCCCCGGCGACTATGTGCCTTTAATATGCTTGGTGGTTGATGGCAGTGCTATTAGCGGTTGAGGTCGGACCACCTATTTCTATGCCACTGGCAGTCTGCTTTTTTTTGCTTGGCGGTCAGCAGTCCTGCCTGCGTAACTCGTAATAGGGCGACCTGAAAGACCCCCAGAATGACGGTCTTTTCAGGACTGCCTACGTGGCAGTCTGGCAGTCCGACCGCCAAACTCATACGAGGCCCTAGGTTTTTTTCCTAAATTATATACATACACTTTAGGCCTGCCTAACAAATGCATATGTTACTTACGGTTTTATAAAAATAATGTTATAAAAAAAGTACACAAATAAATTAACTTCATATGATACAACTTTAAATCTCAATATATTATCGTCCCTACACATATATTCCCTCCCTACATAAACATGTATGTATATATTTATTACTTTAGTCCTACTGAAAAAAAAGAGGTAAAAAACTCTCTCCAAGGCTCTACTCTCTCTCACCTTATACCTCTATAAATCCATCCTCTGTCTCCATTCTCAGACTCATCCCATACCTCATTCAACTATTATGCTCTTCAAAATAACCATTCCTAGACTCTTCCTTCCTCTACCCCTCCAGGCTCACCTTCTAGTTTACTACTACGATCTCCCAAAAAACCCTACTAAATTCGCCCTCATGTATCTCTCTTTTGACTCATCCCAAACTTCATTTTACTACTACAATCTCCCTAATCCCTTTCTACAGACTCTTCCCTCCTCCATCTCTCCTTTACTCATCCCAAAACTCATCTTACTACTATGAACTCCCAATTAACACTTTCTGGATTCTTTCCTCTTCTGTCCCTCCATTACTCTATTCAATCCAGCTAACAGACTCACATGTCCAGCGCTCACATTAACTCATATTTCCCTCTATGAATACTAATAGTATACTCATAATTCCCTATACTAATCCACCACTAATCATTTTAGGTTCCGGAGTAGCATGCTTCTTGCTGAAAAGTGATTCAATGCCTCGTCAGGGGTAGTAAGTGGTATATAAATACAATTACAATGTCCCAGACAAGTTTTCAGAAGCCACACCAAAACCACAAAATGTACATTAGAAACTCACAAAATAATTCTAAAATTTAAACGCAATAGTCAACCCTATCACACCTCTGAAAAGCACCTGCCCGCCATACATCTCACCTGCCTTTTGGTAGAGTATGTTCTGAAGCTTAATGGAGAATGGCCTGTTTTTATGAGCTACTTTGATTTTTAATGATCAGCAAAAATTGCATTTCTGCCTGTCCATGTTTGGCAAAGGTTCCTGGTCATTTTACATTCTGCTTACAGGAAATGCAGCCAGCCTTCAAGTTCCAAAAAGGCAAGATGATCTGCTCCTCAGAAATACTTGTGGTCTTGTCTTTTTTTGCAGACATGGTTATTTGGGAACTCATTTTGAAAAGCTAGTCAATGGATCTGCCTCCTGTGATTGTGTAGATGGACAAGTGTACAGGGGACCCGGAAATGTGATGAGGACCCTAGTTTTTAAAAGTTCAAGAAACATGTCCCTTCAAACTGTAAAATAATATAATTATTGGATTGTGTAGGTGAAGTGTTTAGGAAACTGTTATTCTCATCTCTAAAGAAATACAACAGTGCATCATCATTATATCATATCATACTGAAGTGTCAAGCAGGATTTAGAAAGCTCCCTAAAGTTCCTCATATACTGTATTGTAGTTTACTTATTTGATTTAATGCCACAAAATGCAGAACCATGCAATTTCAAAAGGAACAGTCAAATATTCATGATTCCCTGTGAAGTATGGATTTCATCAACATTAGTGTTGGGGTTGCTAGAATCAAACTATTCAGCAAGGTTATCTAAGTTATAGAGCAAAAAGGCAAATTATGAGACACATTCTCTGGCAGTATCATATTCAGCCGTTTTAACTAGAAACTAAATTTTCGAAGGTACACAAAAACCTAAACATACAACTTCCAATCAGTGTTTAAAATTAGAAGCACTCTCAAGAAATAGCTTTTTCGAGCTCACTACTCAAAAAATAATGAGTAAACTATGAAACATAGGGCTTGATTTATACTTTTTTAGGGCGCATTTGTGTCATTTTTTGACGCAAAAGCAGTGCAAACTTACAAAATTCAATTATATTTTGTAAGTTTGTGCCACTTTTGCATCAAAAAATGACAGAAATGTGATGCTAAAAAAGTAAAGATCAGGCCCTTAGTCTTATATTGGTATCTCAAGGCTCTAGTGAGCTTTACAAACCACTTGGACCTTTGGATTTGTGGTTTGTGATGTCACCAGAATGTCCCAATTGCAATATAAGGCAATGGCAAGAACTTTGGAGCTGTTTCACAAACTTTTCCCCCAAAAAAGTGTTTGTCCACCTCAGCTCCTTCATGAAATGTTCTGATTAATCAACCACGCAAGGGCCAAGAAAAAGGAGAGGTCCCTCAATGTGGGTTTCCTTTGTTAATAACTATAGGAAATGTGGGGAAGGGATATAGAAAAATGACTGAACAGAATTAAACCAAAATTAGCAGAAATCTGGAACTCTACTCAAAAATCACGCTTTCATTGTTAGGTGTAATCTGTTAAGCTGTTAAGAATATGGCATCTAAATCGGTGCTTGAGGTGGTCATGAAGGGGTTAAAATTATAGTGATATCGGGGTGCTTGGTACCATGGTAATCCCACAGTTCATGAATTTTGAAAGCAGAGTGTTTTGATTGGCCGATAGGGCTTTTTCCAGTTGGATGTTTTGGTCCCACAGAACAGAATGATCTGATTAGCTGACTTCAACATCAAGAAAAATGTTGAGGATCATTGCAGGACTTGAGGACTCTATCCTCGTGTCCTGAAGCAAAAGTTGAAGAACCACATAAGAGGGCAGGATAAGGATACCCTGACCCCCTGCAGTTCTGGTGTGTGTGGGATCATCTCGGGCCAAAAAGAAATAAATAGTGCAGCAGATTCCACAGTACTGTTGCAGGACACAGCATGGCCCGTCTGTGTAGTACCACAAGACTCCTGCAGGAGCCGTGGTTCCAAAAAAACACACAGGCTTCAACAAATGAAGCCTGCATGGTCTGGCAGTATCACAGGTGGTGAATCAGCTGCAATACCACAGGAGTACCATAAAAAATTTTCAAAAAACACATTAACAAGGAAATTGTGGTGCTGGGGTCCATGTGGTGTTGGACTCCCAAGGGGGTTTGGTTGCTGGGTCTGACTGCAGGGCAGATTCTGCAGACAGACCCACACTTGCATAACCAAAGCTGGGGGTGGCCTCATGCCAGGCACTTTGTAGGTATACTTAGATCAGAGTTTCCAAAGAAAGAGCGTATTTTGTTTTCCTAATAACATTTGTGGTGTTTGGCAAAT
This sequence comes from Pleurodeles waltl, assembly GCF_031143425.1. Classification (NCBI taxonomy): domain Eukaryota; kingdom Metazoa; phylum Chordata; class Amphibia; order Caudata; family Salamandridae; genus Pleurodeles; species Pleurodeles waltl. Next base: position 902,585,309 of record NC_090450.1, read on the forward strand.
CTTCACAACATTTTCCAAAAAGATTTCATCCCCTACATTGCCTTCCTGGACAGTTTCAGGTTGATCCATCAAGCAGGGACAGGAAAGGGGAGGCCCAAAACATTATTTTGCCATAATAATAACCATAGAAAAGTTAGGGAAGAGATGCAGAAAAAAAGATTGAACAGAATTACACCAAATTTTGCAGAAAGTTAAAACTTTACTCAGAATGCACACTTTTTGTTATTTGGTGTAAACCTGTTTAGTTGCTTTGAGAAGTGTGTGCTTAAAGAGGTGCTTGGGGTGAGCTGGAAAGGGTTAAAATTTTAGTGATATCTAGACGGTTGGTCCAGCAGTACCATAAATTAAAAAACATAAGGATCTTTGATTCATTGAGGGAGCTTTTTTTCCCATCAGCCATATCAGTACTGTGGGACTAATACCAGATCCCATGTACTAAGTGATCAAATAGGCTGGCCATAATTTGAAGAAAAATGTTGCAGCTGCCATTACAGTACACGGGGACTCAGTCCCTGCATCCTGAATTTCTTTACAAAAAACATAAGAGGGCAGAGTAGGGATACCCTGACTCTCTCGTACATCTTGGGGGGAGTAGGGTCAAAGGGATCCCTCCCAGATGCCAAAAATAAAAACAAGAAATTTGTTTAGTTGGAACTGCGGTACTGTGGCGGGACCCAGCACCGCTCTCCTGTGACGTACAGTGGCAGTCATACGGGAGTCGTACCACGGGACAGTGCAAACTTCATTGAGTGAAGCTTGCATGGTCCCACAATACAATGGAGGTGACGGTTGGGTGGCAGCATTGCAGGAGTACTAGAGGATCACAAAAAAAAAAAAAAATGTGGAAAATGTTGGGTAGGGTTTTGTTGGGGTTGGCCACCATGGTAGGTTTGGGTGCAGGGGGAGTGCCTGGCTGCAGTCCCGTGGCCAAAACCCGGTTTCACATGGGCTCTGAACACAGCAAGGGTTTGCTGTTCATAGACTGATTGGCTGCCCGTAAGGGGATGGGCACAGAGCCTGTCAGCATTCCCTGTGTCCAACCTCATGGTGCAAATGGCCAAAGGCTGTACGCAGCGGGTTGAACCACCCATTTGGTTAGGTGCAGAGCCAGAACAAAGACCAAGCCCTATGGTCTGCACTGTACTGCACACAGCTGATGGCCTTGCACAGCGAGGGGTTGGCTGCCTGCGGGGGAATTGCTCACCCATGGAGGGTTGTGTGAGAACAAGGCACAGGAGAAGAATGGTAATGGAGAGCAGACATGGGTATAGGAGGATAAGTGAGGGTGAACGATGAACCAGGAAAAGCGTGAGGTGGGACAGCAGTGGAGGATAACAAATTAAACAAGGGAGATGGAAGAAGTCTGGGAATAATGCAACAGAAAATGGGTGTGGAGAGCAGATATAGAAGCTGTTGTGAAAAAGTGAAATATTTATGAAGGCTATAGTTAGTAAATTGAGAAATAGTATTGAAGATTTTACTTTTAAAGGATGTACCACTCACAAAGTCCTTAGACAAGAGGAAAGGCCCTAAAAATGTTGCTGGCATGTGGTATAAATAAAGACAATAAACAATATAAATGAAACAAAAGTGAATCAAATGAAGAGAGAATGGAAGGAAAGCAATTGATCTGCTTAAATTAAAATGTAAGTATGTCTTTAGGTAAGGTTTTGTTAGGATTGGTGAAAACTGATTAACCAACATCTGCTGTGGGGTGTATGTGGATTGGTGTGTATTTTTGGGACTTTGAAGTGATTTACCATATTTCTGGGTATGTGAGGCACTCTAGAGTGGTGCGTGACTCATGGTAAATGTGAGCATTTCTCTAAGCATCTAAAATTAATGTACATGGCTAGCAGACAGTGATTTTCTTTGGATGAACTTTTCAGTGTCTGTAAGCGTTTCAGCATGCGTATGTATACAGTAAGCAGTGCATTCATGTAGGGAAGTAAATGTTGTCTTTAAGACTTAAACACCAGCAATTAAACATACTTCCATAAAGTGTTGCTGCCTAACTACAATACATCGACTTGCAACAGAAGTCACTGTTAGCTTAGTTTGTAAGGATTTATCGTTCCGGATCTTGTAACACAAACAGTGAACATCTACTTAAAACAAGCCAATAATGATGTCGCGGTCACCATACGTCTTCCCAAGTGACAGCTAGAATGGATTCTAATTTGTTTTTTAGCAAGTAGACGTAATAAATCAGCACTTTTACTGCCTGCAGTAATTTAGAGAATAAATTGTACTAGGGTGATAGTAAAGTGCAACTTCAAAGGTGACCTTTGTACTTTCACACTTGTTTTAGAGCCAATTGTCCTCAATTGTAGTTGGGCGCAAATCAACTTGCAATCTTGGTAGTACTGCATGGGTGAAAATTGGAAATGAGAAAGCAGCAAGGTTAGTCATAGTTAAAGAGAAAATATGTTTTTGGCCTGTAATATCCTTATAGCAGGCAGCGTGTTATGTTACAACAGAAACATTTAGTTTTCCATTGGATTAAAGAAGGCAGGAAGGGCAGAGTGATTGATGTTTAGGAGAAAGCATTTATTTTGAGATGGTTGACATAAAGTTGGATGCACATTCCCAGCCATTATGTTTAAGATATATTTAATAAATACTATTTTTTCTATGGCTGCCTGAAGTGTAGTTATACAGCAGGAGCAAAGGTGTTATGTTTAAGGAAAAACTTTTATTCTGGGACTGGCAGTGGCAGACATGAAATTAGGCTGCTTGAAAAATAATTAGACGGAGCAGATATACTGCAATTGTGAATCAGAAGCAAATTCAAAGTTTCTGTGACCAAAAAGTATTCGAAACAATAAAATGTAATTTCTAACTCCCTTGTTTGGAGAAAAAAATATGAAGGAGTGAAAGTGCACAGAGGCTAGAGCTTGAAGTACTGTTGCACAAACGCATTGGTTAAGACGGCAGTGGCGGCTGGTGGGATTTTAAAATGGAGGGCCTCTGAGTATAGTGATATGAGCGGATGTAACAAAGTAAGCACTTTCAATACCAAATATCACAAGCGCTAAACAGATGCTCTGTGCGTGCTAATGCATGCACAGTGTATCTGTTTACAGCATACATGTGGCTCGAGGTCACAGTTTCATGACTCTGTGACCTCCAGTCACATGTCGTCAGTCCTTCACAGACTGCAAGCAACACCCTTTCCCAGCATCTCAAGTTTTGGAAGGGTGTTGCCTGCAGCCTGTGAATTGATTGACAAGCAATCCGGGGAATGCAGGCTTGTGCCCTAGACGCCCGGGAGTGCTTGCAAATATGACGCTGATTGAATGGGTGGTCTATTTAGACCACCGAAAATTGCAGGCCAGGGCTGGCACTAGGTGTGTGCCCTTAGAGTATGTGTCCGTCACAGTAATGCCTGGCTGCCTGACTCTCGTCTCAACAAGAGCGAGAGGCAGCGAGGCACCGAGGGCAGCACATGCCATGGGCTTTAAGCCCCTTTTTTTTTATTACGAAACTACTTATGTTGATGGTAATTGTTCTTGACAATTACCATCCACATAAGTAGGAAATCGAGGTGGGCAGTGACCTGGCACCCTCTAGTGACAGCTGCTGGTTAAGAGAAAACATGTTAAGGTCTCGAATACTAGACAGGCATGCTCCTGTCTGTTGCGAGGTATATTGTTACCTTAAAGTGATCTTAGAGCCCGACCATTGCTTATGACTGGTTGGCTTTATTGTCACTGTCATTTGCCTGACATTTGCTTGCTTCTTATTCATCAGCTTGTGTGGACTTTCCTTCGTCTTCTTGTGTTTGTCCCTCCCCTGGAGAATGGATGAATTACTTGTGCTCTTCCATTGCTGAATTTCCAAGCAGTAATTTTTTGTATAAGTACCCCACAAGAGTGCATTTGTTTTCTGTCTCTCTTGTGTATTTCTCTCACCGCTCCACCACACTTTGTGCTCTTCTCTCTGTTGTCTGTGTGCTTCTTCCCACCAGCTTCACGTTGCAGTCTCTCTCTCTTCTGTTTCCCACCTGAGAGCTCCATGTTCCTTCTGCCACAACTGACACCCCGGTTTTGCTTCTGTCCCTGTCCTCCATGTTGCTTCCCCTACCTGTGCCCTCTGTTACTTCCACCCCCACCTTCGCCCCTGTGTGGCTGCCTATTGCCTCTTCAGCTCCCCATCTAGAGCAAGTTAAATGGTATGAATATCTGGTTCTCAGATGTAGTCAGAATGTGATCTATGTTGGTGGGTTGCAGAGGAAAGTTGCTGTAGATGGCTGTGATCTTGTCATGGGAGTAATCGGCAAGAGAGTTGCAAAGGGTCTGGCAAGGTTGGATTGTGTTTTCAGTGGCTGCTGGGTGGGAGAACCTTTAACGATCTTGAAGAGTTCCTTCAGGTGGTTGGTGCTTTTCTCAATGGGGCTGAGTAGGGTGACCTTCCTTGCTTCTCTAAAGCTGTGATGGTACTTGTTTAGCGCATCTTTGAAGGTGGTACAGTCCGTGAGGTCCCTCGTGCAATGCCATTGTCTTTCTAGCCTCTTTCTTGTGGGTGCATAGTTTAGGAGTGAACCCCCTAGTTGGCTTACTGGATCTTCTGGAGGTGGAGCTCCTTGAGGGGGGGGACTTTATTGGCGCCATTGATGATCTATTCAGAAAGGTTGCTGGCATCTCGTTTGAGGTTGCCGGATATGTTGGGTTTGTTGGACTGGATGGTGATGGTCCATTGTGCCTCTGTGTCTTTACCCCATCTGCAGAGAGGGGCAGGCAGAGGAGTAATGGACTGATCTGGTCTACTGGCTATGGTGAAATGTACCAGGTGGTGGTTGGTCCAAGTAAGCTCCATTGTGTGGGTGAACTTGATCTTCTCTCTGGCTGTGAAGATGAGGTCCAGGATGTGTCCAGCGGTGTTAGTGGGTCTGGAGACTAGTTGTTTGAGTCCGATGTTGTTTAGGTTGTCTAGAAGATTGGTGGTGTTGTGGTTGTTTAGGTCATTCAGTTGGAAGCTCAGATCTCCTAGGAATAGAGAGTCTATTGAGTGGATGACTAAAGGGGTGATGAGTTCGGCATAGGCTCTGCAGAAAGTGGGTCGAGATACAGGGGGTCTGTATGCAAGGGTTCCTCTGATGGTTGTTCTGGCATTGGTTTGGATTCTGAAGTTTAGTTGTTCCATGACGTGGGTCTCCTCCTCTTTGAAGGTGGTGCAAAAGAGGTTTTCCTTATGCATGATGGTGCTGCCTCCTCCGTACAAGTTGTGGCAGTTTTAGTAGATCAGTTTGAACTGCCCCGGTTCCTGGGGGCCAAGGCCAGGAGGTCAGTGGCAGCGTATCTGGGGGTGGAGGGAGATCTATGATTCCTGGTGCTGTGTGTAGTTCAGGCATAGACGGGCTTGCTTTTCGCACGCCTTTGGTGTGCCAGCAGCATTACTCCCATTAAGTAGGTCCTGTAATAGGAGGGGTGCGCAGGGGCAGGTGGGGGGAGATGGACGGGAGCGCAGAGCGAAGGGGAAAAAATGGCGTGAACCGGTGGGGGCCTGAAAAGAAGGGGAGTGATAAAAGAGCAGGAAGAATGGTAGGGAGGTGGCAGAGGACTGACCAGAAAGCAACAAAACAACAAAACGGGCAGAAAGAAGCAGGAGGTGCTACACTGCAAGTGCTATAGAGAGCTTAGCGGTGCAGGGAGTGCTGGTTCAGGACCTGCTCAGTGGGGTCACACAGCAACCACCATTAAGTCGGTCCTGGAGTGGGAGGGCTGCAGGGGGGCAGGAGAGAGGAGGCGGGCGAGAGTGCAGAGGAGGGGTAAAAAACAGTGGGATGCCCTGGGGGCCTGAAAAGTGGGGGAGCAAAAAAAAAGTGGGAAGAACGGTGGGGAGGTGGCAGGGGCTTGACCAGAAAGCAGCAAAACGGGCAGAAGGAAGCAGGAGGCAATACACTGCAAACGCTATAGTGAGCTTAGAAGTGCGGGAAGAGCTGGTTCAGGACCTGCTGATAAAAATTGTACCTCATTTGTGTGGGTAGGGCTAGTACCCACAACAGTAAAGGCCACAAAACACAACATGGACACATCACAATTCTTCACTGAAAACGGATTCTTTTTTTGCAATATGCCTAGCTGTGGATTTTGGGCCCCAACTCAGCCGGCACCTAGGGAAACCTAGGAAACCTGTATATTTTTGAAAACTAGACACCTAGGAAAATGCAGATTACATACACTTTTGGAATCAGCTGGAATCCCAATAAGAATCCTGGTCCACTTGTCTGGCTGTGCCTAGTCCCTGCAACAGAAACAGATCAAGCCAAGGTCAAGGAGCATCCCTTTGCGAGGACTCCCATTGATATTGGTTTGATCTGTTCTTGTTGCAGGCACTAGGCCCAGCAACACGAGTGGGACAGCATTTTAATTGGGACAAGTGGGCATGCTAGGTGGTAGGAATATTGTGAATTCCTACTGATTTTGGGAGAATATGTCACAGAAATGCAAGGAAAATTTGAGGCTTGCAAGGCATTGTTGGTAAGAAAGCTTTATTGGATCCACAAGAGGACACCACCCTGCACTACCCTGGGTGTCTAGTTTTGGAGAAATGTCTGAGCTTGGTGGGTTTTCCTGGGTGTCTGCTGAACCCTGGCCCAAAGACTGCAGCTACCTCTTTTGTTGATGTTGCACATGGTGTCTTGGATACCACACTTTTGAAGGTACTAGGTCCAGCCCAACAGATTTTTAATACTTTTTAATACTTTGAGGGATTAATGTGAGCCACCCTGGAGTCACCTAGGTGTTTATTGCATGAAAATATATAGCTAGATAGATAGATGGATAGATAGATAGATTTTCCCTAGAGGCAATGTACACCCTGGCATAGATAGACACAAAAGACTAATATTACTGCACAACCATACAACCATCTATTTCTGAAGTACTCACACATACTGGCTGGATTTGGCATGAGGGCGAGTGAAAACTTCGAAATGTAAATGTTATTAAAACTAAATTTCACAAAAATGAAATACACTGTTAATAATTGAAAGTTTAGAATACTGAACCAGTGACTGACAGGTTGTGAGCTGTAAAGCCACAATAAGGCACCAACCGCCTTATGGGGCGATCACACACCTTCCATTCGTGACACACACAAAACCATTCATACTGTCAGCCGCGGGCCCATCACATTACAACACTCACATCAACAAGCAATGCCATTCAAGGGCCCATTACTTTCATTTGCCTTCAGCACTGATGCAGCAATCACATTGCATAGCAGCTGATGGAGTATGTGAACTGGCGTTTGACTGGCGGTGTGTGTAATGACCAGTAGCAAGTCACTACATACACTGCCAGACAAATGCCAGCACACACACACCGCCAGCCAAGCGTCAGTCTACAAACACTGTCAGCCAAGCGCCAGTCCACATACACCGCCAGCCAAGTGCCAGTCCACACATACCTCCATCACATTTGTTTTTTAACAAACAAGAAAACACAAAACAATTTGAAAGAAATGAAAAACCAACTATAACTACAAACACAAAAGGGCTAACTAAATACATTGTACTACCACCAACTGTGAAACAAAACAATTTTTTTTAACAATACAGACCTTTCAGTTCAATTTTACTCTCGCAGTTGCTCCCAATACTTGAGTTGTGTGTGGTATGATTGAAAACATGCGGATACACATAGCCCAGGATTAAAAGGACACTTGGGGCAGTACATACGACTCTCCTTTTACACGCTTCTTTGGACACAGGCTCTAGATCTCTGACAAGGAAAGTACTTTTTGGGTGCTTGAAGAATGTAATCAGGAAATGGTGCTCTTTCAATCTAGCCACATCTTCCACCATTCCAACTCTAAGAACACTTGCCTGCTCAACTACAACAAGGCTACCTATTACAGACTACTGAAACTGAGCAAACGTCATCTTTGAATCTGGAGAAAAATCCTTGAGTACAACAAAAGCATTGAAGGTTGCCAAATGAAACAAATGTACAGCCAACTTCTTATACCAGAAGTATGATTTACGAACAGCACTGTAAGGCTCCATACTTTGCACCCCATGTGCTTATTGCAGGCAAAAATGCACACAGGTTTGCGCACTTCACCAACCTGACCCCAAACATTCACAGGTGTAATGTCAAAATGAATGGTCAGCATTTGGAAATCTCTCCTGTCTGAAAATTTCACAGCAAGAGCTTCATCACTACACAAGGCACTGCACTGTTCCCTCTGACATTTCTTACATACAAGCTCTGCAGGGTAACTTTTATGGTTAGGGCAGATTGGACCTCATGCAACATTGTCCACTTAAAACAATTCCTTGAACAACTGCACACCATTGGAGAAGTTATCTACATATAAATGATGACCTTTTTTGAAAAGTATTCTACCAAGTTCCCACACAATTTTCTCACTGACTCCAAAAGTGGGCAGGCAACCAGGGGGTCAATATGGAGAATCCCTACCAATGTACACTCTGAAATTAAAGACATATCCAGTACTACTCTCTGATGGCATACACATCTTTAAACCATATTGTGCCCTCATTCTAGGAATATACTGCCTAAAAGCCAAACAACCCTTGAACTGGGCCAACCCTTGAACTGGGCCAACCACTCATCTACAGCTATTTATTTCCCTGGTACATAGATCTCTGAAAAGCAATCTACAAAATGATCAAGGGCAGGCCGAATCTTGAAGAGACGGTCACACTCAGGGTAATCCCATGGCCTCACTGGTGCATTATTAACAAAATGCAGCACCCGAAACAGAAGCAAATACCGATCATGACTAATGGTTCTAGGAAATAGCACCATTGCCATCAAAGACTAGTAAACCAATAGGAAGTCAGTACTTGCTTCCTTATCAATCTCATAAAACATGTTAAACCCAAGAACATCTCCAACTCATTCAGATTTGTGAGAGTCCATCAGCTAGCTTTAGAGTGGGGGCTTAAGTCTGGCACAGTTGTTCCTGAAATGCTGTTCAGCATACAAACTAGTCTGTTCAACAGTCTCATCCAAAAATACATTGTCCATAAACAACTGAAAGAAATTTATATGCAAAATGTTTCTAGTATTAACTCTACACCCCGCGACACCACGAAAGGCAGGCAACATAGGCTGCACCATGTTTGGAACTACCAATATTTCTGCACCAGTTCTGCACTTACAATGGGTAGCCTTTCAGCCCGACGCTGCAATCCAGATTCCTGTTGCTGCATATCAGTGTCCTACTCTAAAAGAGGCACTTCCTCCAAACTGATAATGGATTCATCATCAGATGATTACTGTTAGACAGAAAATTCACTGCCAGAATCTTGGACTTTGTCCTCTGCCTCAGATACAGTGTCAGCGTCAGAACCATGGTCAGAGGAAGATTAAAAAAACAAACCAACAACCTGCTGAGCATGAATTATGGTGGTTAGCCATAATACTTACTACAAAAAGTAACACAACAAATACATCAACAACAACCAACACTGGGTAAAATAAGTAATAAACAAATGGTAGCTTTATCAAACCTAAAGTAAAACTACTGGCATATAGTAATCTGGAAGGAAAAGACAATCAATACAGAGGACACAAAGACTAAAAATGATGCCAATCACTAGCCAGAGCCAGCAAGATGGAGGATCAAGTGCACCTAATCTACACAGACACAGCAAACACCAAAGAAGTGTTGGAGTGAAAAAGTTAGTAATGCTTTAGTGGCACAGAAGTCAGCACTAGCCGACTTTTTATATTTGCATTTAATACCGCAACATAGACAGCTGCATTAACATGTATTTTAAAAGTGTTTACATTTTAATTTGTGTTGGACATTGTGCCTACCATGACAGATGTTGTGCCTACCAGAACTGACATGATTTAACAATGTCAAAATATTTTTATCATTAGAATGTATTATTATGAGTAAAAATGAATATGATTTACGTTGATTTATGATTTATTAGTTTAAATTTACATGTGTACAGAAAAATTAATGCACTTCTCCGTTATATCTAAATCTAATGCAATGTTTCAATAAAGATTGCTATTAATATTGAAATGCTTTTTGCATATTTTGATGATGCATTACTAATGATGAATTTGTAGGTTTGCATGTTATGTTTTAATAATTACAATATTAGTGTATTGAATTTCTAACTTAGCCAATGATAGATAATTTTTCCAAATTATTCTTGTCTATTTTCTTTTTGCTTTTGCCTGCGTGTATTATCCTGTTCCCACATGTGCTTAGCCTAATTTGTGATAGTAGTAGGTTGCCCCTACACCTTGCCCATCTAATTTGATATACTGTTCTGTGAACTTGGCTTGACTAATGCCATCATCAAATGATTTGAAATCTATTTCTGTTTCACAAATTGTTTCTTTGCTGGTTGGTATGTGTAATTCTTTTGGAATGTTCAATGGTGTTGATACTAAGTAAATGAAACTTATTTAATAGATTTGGTCAGCCTATGTTTTTTATTTATTTGTACAATTTGTTCCTGTGCACAATTTATGTTACTTCGGCTCTGTGGTTATAATAAAGCTTTGGAACTTTTTGCAGACTGGAGTTTTGTTTCCGTGGCCACATTGGTCATGGCGTTTACATTTATTGTTTTATTGATTGAGTTTGGAATGATTGTATGTGGTTAATTATGCTCCTCACTGGGTCCAAAAATCCCATCAACCTTGCAGAAAGCATTTTCAAATCCTGACCGAGAGGAAAAAAGCGTTAGCAGAAGTCCAATTGAACAGAAAAAATGAAAAATACATTACACATATCACAAGGCAATGTAGAATATGCACAAATTAATGATACTTTGAAAGACAATCACACAAAAAGTAAAAGATTCAAACATTAGTATAGCAGATAAAAAATTATACAAACAGGCCAAGGATACAGAATAGATGAAAAGTTTACAAAATGAGTTGCATACTAACCACAGATCCACAAACTACAGATCTGCCAAAGCTGCATTGGCACACAGGATTCCCAACAAGAAACAGGAAACAATTGGCTCTAAAATAAAAAAAAAAGAAATTTATAATAAAAATAACAAAATATCAATCAAAAGACACTGAAATTCCCCCGAAATGACGTGTGACAAAAGCAAAAAATAAAACACCACCAGATGGAAGAAAACCTTACCCTAGATGCAGATCCTCCACCACATACATAACCTTATTCCCAGGTGACCCAAGTGTTGCCACCCACCCTGAGGCCCAATCCACTCAAAAAAGGCCAAAAACAAACAATAATAATATGGTCTCCAAGGGGACAATCCTATACAAAATCAGTAGTGTATAGTGAGCTTCCGTAGAAGACAAATGGGGTTCCCTGACCTAGATAAGGTAGCTCAACCAGGGAAGTAAGAACTGAAAAGTGAGTCAACGTTGAGAGCTACTCTTGAATATTACTGAAGGATATTTATCAACAACAACACTGAGATATATGATCAATAAAGCTCATTATGTATGTCTTCAAAAAAATATATATACATTGAGACAAATAAATGTTTTAATAACTAAATGTTTAGTCTTAGGCTACATCAATATCCTAATATAGATCTCTAAAAATATTCCATCATAGAATCATGGAATTGTGTCAACAGTATATTATTTTATTTAATTAAATAACAGATTACAAGCAAGCCTAATGAAATACAAAAAAAAAATACAGAAATGATTCAATCACTCCACATTCATACTCTAATTATACATACATGAATATAAATGCACAAAAGCTAATATAACTACAAAAATGTTGCCTAAAAGACACAAATACAAAGTTATTACATGTCTATATACATACAAAATTTTGTCAAATCCAATATCTGATATTACAACAATCTCAAACGATGATACAGTAGGAACACCAAGCCTACGCGTGTTTCGGTAATCCTCTTATATCGAGGCCACCTTCATCAGGGTAGTTCCCAACCATCTAGTCCAATATCGATGTAAGCCCAAAGACAGGACAATCTGACGACATTGTATACCCAGTTCTGGATGTACGCCACATTAATAGATGATATATAAAACAAAAAAACATATAAATAACAGCCTTGAGATAAAGGAGTCCAATAATCAAACAGCCGAAGACTTATTGAGTTGTATGCAACTACTAAAGATGCCCAAGTCGAATGTATACAAACACCCAAGTGAAGTTAATATAATGAAGTGTACCCATGTATATATGGATGAAATACCCAAGGGTGACTCAAATTACCAGAAAGTGAGCAAGGGTGACTGACAAAAATAGAAGTAAAGATACATTTGAGAATAAGAAATAAGAAGATGACAATAATAATAGCCTAACATATGTGCCTCTCAGCAAGCCAATGCACTGGAACCTTATTAATAGCCTATGGTGCCTTACGATAGATACTTTGATATATATAATATAGTGAGCTTCCACCATCCCCCAGAGGACAGATTGGCCTAAATACGCCCACTCTACTTTAGGGGAGAGTCAGAATAAAAAAATATGGTCACTCCCCTTCAAAACATAACCCCTGGCGTCAAATGGGCTTCTGCCCTTGGGAAGGAGGGAAATAAAACTAAATGGCCCCTTAGGGTAGCAACCCTGGCCCAAGAGGTCACTCCCATTAAAATAAAAATCCTTTGTGTCTATTGACTTGTACCCCCCAAGAGGGCAGCAGATCAACCTAAAAATGGCTCATCTGCAATCCCCGTCATCTAGTTGGTTTCATTCCTCTGGCTGGGGTTGGAGTGAGATTGGTTCAAAAAAATACATGGATCAATTATTGCCCCCCAAGAGGAGCGACCCTTGCCCAACGGGCCGCTCCCCCAACAAAGAACAAAGCCCTGGTGATCTAGGGTAATGAATTCCTGCTCATGATCAGGGAGCAGGAATTCACTACAGAGAAACACAGGGGAAACAGAAAAACTCTTTCCTTTCCCTCTGTGTCTGTTCTCCTATTTTCCCTTTCCCCCAAGAAGGACTCACCTTGACACTCCGATGTGCTGGAAGGAAATGGCTTCCAGTGTGTCCTCAGGAGTATTTGATTACATCAGTGCACCATGCACACTGATTTCATCCGATTGCTGAGGGGGGGAGGGGTTGGGGTGGCAGAGGAAGGGCTTCCGCTGCCACCTAATGGAGGCATGTTGCGGGGAGGCCCTTGGGGGAGAGCCACCGTCCCAACACAGGTCATTCGTGGGACGGTCTAGAGCTGTCCTCAGCACATTCTCACGGTGGCTAAGGATGGCTGCAGGCTGTTCTCAGCACCATTGGAGTTAACGTTCTTTTGGGGGAGTAGCCTGATAAGGTGGCTGAGTAGAAATGTTACAGCTAAACCTCTCATGCCCCATTTTTAATCTTAGGTGACGAACACATGGTCTACTACACAAGCTGAAGCCACATACTAAAGCGGTGGACCTAGAAAAGTGCTAATGGATAACCCAGTGTCAGAGGACTTACTCCAAGAGCATCTCCCTAGCCAGGAAAGCCCAGTTGGGCGGTGGACCATTGGCCCAGTGGCAAAATAGATGAGTAATGCAGGCCCTGTGGTGCAGGAGGAGCTCCCTTTTGGGGATCCCAATCAGTCCAATGCTAACGCGATATATGGGAGAGTTAGGGATCCCTAATAACATTCTGCTGGCGGACATAATTATTTTGCGTTACCCCCACTTGCAGAGAGGTAAGGAAGGAGAAAGAAAGGAGGGGAGGAGCGAAACCTGAGGCCTGTGGTAGCCACATCCTTCTCAGAGGAGACAGTAGAAAAGATCACCAGACAAGTGCGGTGACCAGGCCAGTGCAAACTTTTGAGAGCCGTGTAAGTAAAAACCTAATCAATTGTACGGTCGGAAAGTGCGAAAGTTTGTAAGGTTCTCAGTGAGGAAAATGTGTATTTCAGACACAATCTGAGGTGTGCCTTGCAGAACAACTGCTGAGGTAAAGACAACCTCTTATTAATACCTAGTCGAATTGGTCCATTCTATATGGATAACAGTTAAGTGTATATATTCTCAGATTTTACAGCAGTGGATCAGCAGCAATACAGTAAATTCACTGAGAACAATAATTCCATGTTCTGGGCCTCAACGTAATATATGCTGTTCTTTCCCACTATAATTTAACTCTAGTTCATCTATACGGTGGTGGCAAGAGAATGAGCAGTAGTGGCCAGCAGACCACAAGATACAACTGATAGAGCCATACAGAGGGGGAAAGCTAAGGAAACACAATAATAGTAACTTCAGGACAAGCACAGACCCACCTGAGAGCTATCGCGTGAAGAACAAACCAGGATGGTAGATGTGCTGCTCCAGTGGAAAACTGAAGATCAAGAGACCCAAGAAGGTTCTAAGGATTCTGAAACTGTGGGATTAAACGTTCACATGGATTCAGAACAGTTGAATTTAGATACCTAACAAGCACTGGAAACAACACCAATGGCAGTGGAAGACCTGTTGACAGAGACAATCCACAAACTCGTATCGGGGGTCAGAGTGCTGTGCCACTTCCCCTTATGGGATGATGACTCTTGAAGTAATAACATTGTCAGAGGCTCTGGGCCAGCAGTAGGAATGACAGGTAAAATGTTGGACATTGTTTAAAAACCACCTCAGACCACTGGTCCTCGTGGTCAGATCCCATGATATAAAATGTGTTCATTATGCAGATTAAACACAAATGATTCTCAATCATTACACCTCTCAATTTCAGATGACTTTATATTATAACTGAATGTGTGGCTTCTCAAGTTGACTAAGTGAGCAGCAATAAAACGGAAGTCATGGGCTGCTATACAGAGAAACCTAGGTACCCACTTCTTTCCGATTTTTGGCCATCTAAGGACAACTCTGTTCCAGTGGTGGTGATTTGCGTTCAGAATTTGGGACTGCATCTGGATAGCGATCTTTCGTTTAAGAGTCATGTTAACAAACTCTCATCTTCCTGTTTTTTTTTTTATGGTGGATATTTTGCAGATTTTCATCTCTACTTTCTGGCCAGACTTGCCCACTAATTGTGCAGAGTGCCATGCTGAGTAGATTTGATTATGGAAATGCACTATTTCAGGGGGGCTTCCACGTATCTTATTAAATACATTTTTCATATTAAATAACCATTAACTGTGGCAATGTTAGATGGCCCTCTTCCTTGTGGCTCTTCCGCCACAGATACCTTGGATTCTCTCCATCTGCTCCCTCTGCCCAAGCGAATTCAATTTAAATCTCACTGTATAGCCCACATAGCTTCCCACTGAGTGGGACCACACTTTCTTCAGGATAACTTGCTATGCAATATCCTTCAAAGATCACTACTCTTGGCCAACTATACCCTCCTAATGGTTTCTAAGCTCAATTTGGCGTCCAAGTTTTTTCAGGTCAGGCTGTTCAACAAGTCGTACAGCTTGCCTTCAACTCTTTGAGCCATTAGCAACTTTTATGCATTCAGGAAAAACTCTCAAAACTTGACTTTACTTTATACCACTTGGCATTCTGCCCCAGCCTACATCATTCATTTATGACAGGGATGCCTTCTTCAGGTAACAGCTGCTCTTTATAAGTTTAAATAATAGTGAACAAAATCTTTTTTGGCTGGTCCGCCACACCCAGTGAGGCTGAGGGCCTGATTTGGAGTTTGGCGGACAGGTTTCTCCATCACAACGATGACGGATATCCCATCCTGAAATATAAATCCCATTATAGCCTATGGGATTTATATATTGTATATAGCACTCATGCAAGGGAATGCTGAAACAAAGACACATGCCCTCCTGCGTCCAAGGTCCCAAAAGTGGTCTGAAGATGTGCTTTTGTGATGTTAAGAGTTATTCATGTAGAGGTAGTTTTGAACCTCGCCTTGGTAGGGGAGTAAATTGCTTAGGACAGTATAGCTGTTTGCTGCCAGAATTGATGTACAAGGCTAAGGTACGGAAAAAAAACAGTTGTGACAACAGATGGACAAACTAGATACATGATCACCCAATCCTGTGAATTTTCTTGAAACCCTGATGCACACATTATAATCAGGTTCAATAGATATCACAAGAGATATTCAGTAAATATTTGACAACCACAAATGCGTACACATTTATGACCTGGAATGTGAGGGGCGTGGATAGCTAGATAAAAAGATATAGGGTTTATTGCTACTCGCGAACAATGGTAGCCGACATAGCATGTCGCGGGAAACACATTTTACCAAAGCTGAAGGGGTAAAACTGCAGAAGCATTGGATAGGGCAGCTATTCTAAGCTGTATAGTTGTTTGCGCTAGGCGCACTTTCGTCTGCATAAGGAACTATAGCCCTTACTTGGTTGAGTTGATACCAGACCCTAAAGATTGTTACATGTTTGTTAATGGTTTAGTGAATGGTTAGAGCACCAGCCATAATTTGTGGATAGGCACTTTCTAGGACACATTAAAGAATCAAGCCATTGCATTCATACAGACTTCATACAGACTCCTACTTTATGCCGGGGGAGCAACAGCACATCATATGTTAATATGCATAAATTGCTTCCTACTTTTCCAAATGCAAAGCCAAATAAGGTTTCTCAAATACTGACTAAGAGAACTTATGACTGTAAACTGAGATGTGGCGCTCTATACATTTTACTACGATTGACCTTTCACACTACTTCCGGTGCACATATTACACTCCAGAATGGACAAGTTATGCAAATGAACCAAGTGAAAGGTACGGTGACACAGAGTATTTGGGAGATACCA
Organism: Pleurodeles waltl; assembly: GCF_031143425.1. NCBI lineage: Eukaryota > Metazoa > Chordata > Amphibia > Caudata > Salamandridae > Pleurodeles > Pleurodeles waltl. Next base: position 902,601,967 of record NC_090450.1, read on the forward strand.
TGTTTGATCACAGCCCATTTTTGATACAGATGGAATTGAATACGTTAAGAACAAATGCTCCCATATTGAGATTACAAGCAGCATTACTATTTAACTTTGTTCACAGAGTACTATAAGAAAGCACATTGTTGAATATTTTAGTACTAACGAAGGCTCATGCGCCTGGAATGGGATACATTTAATGAATTCGTACGAGGAATGTGTATTTAGAAAGCACAAGGGGTTAAATTGAAACTCAGAGACATACCGCTGGACTAAGATGAGACATTTGTAAACTCGGATCTGTAACTAAAAAAAAGAGCAGCAGTATCATTTTGTAGGAGCATGAGCCTCGTAAAAGTTCCTTTTGTTTAACTTTAGCCATGCGGTGTGGCTAACAACCATTGGGAAAGCCAAAAGGTCACAATGGCGAGACGCATTTCCTTTGGCAATGCTTTTTAAATGATGTGACATGAGGTCATATTGGTTGTCTTTGCGCTTTTACAAATACAAATACAAAAAAAGTGAAGATTTGAATATAAATCATGTGATCGTTGTGTTATCATTCAAAGTGTTTTCATTTTGAGTTAAAGATAGCGCATGATTGACATGAAGTTTCCCTTATACTGTTACATCCTTGAGAAAGCGAATAAAATCATGAAACATGTCGCCTGGGGCAGTTGCATGAACAAACATGTACGTCCCGTGAACTAAGCGTAGCAAAATGTCCAATGACTAATCAATAATTCTAAATTTATGAGCACTGTGTTTTTTGAGACAAGAACCCGTGTTTCTTACTTATTAAATAACTAACTTAATAAAGACAGATTTATTTTCTGTGCAGAGAAAACTGACAAGTAAATCTTGAACCAAAAACGTTTACTTCTGGTTAATTTCACAGAATAACGTCAATCCCTATTTCACCAACTCCACAAAGAGAAAATGCAGACTAAGGTACAGTCTTCTGAAGAATTCTCGTTAAGTGAGGACAGGTAAATACTAACCACTCATCTCGATCTCTATCAGCTACAGCAGAATCGTTTGTGATGTTTTCCAAACAGCACTCTTTGCATCCTTATTATCGGCCTATTGGGGCTCACCCAAAGAATTCATTGCATTCTTCTGACAAATAAATAGGGGGTTGCAATAAGCTACCACTGCATCCTCCTGATCGACTAGTTCACGTTTGCCGCAATCAACCATTGCATCCTTGTGGGAAGCTGGCTCTTCAAATAGTGGACCAAAATGAGGTACACTGTGCCAACAGTCCAAGCGATCCCCAGAGGTATCACAGAGGCACAAATCATATCCTAAATGGTCTCTTTTCGGGTAGTGTGGTCGAGCAGTGAGGCATGTCAGAGGGTAGTGCTAAGCATGTAAACCGCACACATACAGTAAGTGAGGCACACACTCAATAATGAAATCCAACACCAATGTATAAAAATAACACATACTTTTATATAATCTTTGATACCTAGATCACAGGAATCAAATGAGCACTTTTCGAGATGAAGATTTTTTAGAGTTTTTAAAAGGTGAGTTCAATTTTTGGGTACAGTAATGTTATCCTATGGGGGAAAAACATACTACACTCTGACACTTCACAGCAACATTTGGGACTGTTCTCAGAGACTGAAGGTCGGTAGGGGGCAAGGCCCAAGACCACACCAACAGGTCACCTTGAGAGGCTCTGAAGCATCCGATGAAAGGTGTTATATGCTTTTGGGTGGCACCCTCCATTTCATTGGACAGGGGTGCCCCCCTTGCTTGTCTCCCCAGACCATAGAATTAATATGTGAGAGATGCATAGCAAATCAGATCTGCTGTCTGAAACTACAAGGAGAAGAAGGACTGCTCTTCTGGAACCCTGGTCTACACCCCAGAGGACTGTTCTCTGAAGGACTGTGCTTGCTGCACACTAGGAATTACAGTTTGGAGGACTTTGCCTTGCTTCCAAAATGATTAAAGAGTGGACTCCCTGAAAGCAGGTCAACAGAGCTTCCCTACACCAGCTCCACTCGTTGTCCCCAGCCTGGGGTGTGTCCAATGGACTTTTGAGAATTTGGCGAGGTGCATTGTAGGAGTTGTACTCCAAACTTCCAAGGACCATCTCAGAGATTCTAAACCCCTGGTTTTGTGCTTTGGTCAGTTTGAACCCTCAGGAGGAACTTCAGGAAGAAGTCCCAGATGTTTGGAGAAGTTTGGAGCAACTTTTGGAAAAAGCTCTATAAGATGACAAACCCATTAAGGAGAGTCAAGCTGCCACTGCAGAACCGCGACCCAGCCTGAATTTCAGGTTTGTTCTGCTGAAGCTCCAGAGCTTTTCCCCGTCGATAAGACTTCCAAGAGCTGACCGGGAGTTTGCGCTGAGCCAAGCCGATGATATTGCACCAGATCCTGGCCTGACAAGGAGTCTCGCCTGCCGACATGATAAAAAGCTCCAAAAAAACAACTAAGTTCTAAGGTAAAACCCGTTCAGTGTATCCAAGCACACCTCCATCGCAGTCGGCCTCAAATTGTGACTTGGTCCTGGTCTAGTGTGACAAGATGTCTCCGGTTGGCACTATTGGCACTATTGGCTTTTAAGCACTAGAAAGCACATTTTTTTATTTAATATCTCCCATTCCCTATATTGGATTTTTGCCATTTTAGAGTAATTTTTAAAATAAAACAATGTCCTATTTTTATGCATTGGTGTGGGATTTTTCTTGTGTATTGTGTCTTACTTATTTAGGGGCCAGATGTAGCAAACGTTAGCGAGTCGCAAATGGCCCGATTCGCAATTTGCGACCCCGCAAAATCGGAAATGGGATGCAATAATCCCATTTCCGACTCGCAAAATGCGGCGCAAGCCGTTACCGACTCGCAAAATTTGCGACCCCATTTTGAGACCCGCAAATAGCAAGTCGCAATTTGCGAATCGCAAACCATATACAATAGCAACTCGCAAATTGCGACTAGTCGCAAAAAGCCCATTTTGCACTTCCAATTTACCACTAACTAAGAGCAGGTGGTAACCATTACCAAAGTATAAAAGGGGACCCAGAAGGCATCTGGGTTACTCAAGATGGCGGAGATATACCTGATAGCAGTGAGGAGGAGAGCCCACGCCGCCCAGCAGAGGAGGGGGAGGAGCCAGAGACAGGAGAAGATATACAGAACAAGGCAGACACTCTTCCAGCAAACTGAGGAGGAAATATATGATAAATATAGACTTAGCAGCGCAGCTATACTAGATTTAATAGAATTAGTCAAACCACAGCTAGAACGCCAGACTGTGCGCGGCTGCGCCATCCCTACGCATGTGCAAGTGCTATGCTCACTGCACCTCTTGGCCTCGGGTAGCTATCAGGGGGTCATTGCTGTGGCAGGTGGGGTATCCCAAAGTGCACTATCATGGTTCTTTAGGGCATTCCTAGACACCTTACTCACACACATGTCCCGATACATATACCTACCCAGGAATGAGGCAGAAATCAACAGCACCAAGTTGGAATTTTACAGGATTGCCAACTTCCCCCATGGCATAGGGTGTGTAGATGGGACACATAGACAAATATGCCCTCCTGCAAACCTGGAATATCTGTTCCGCAATAGGAAGTGTACCCACTCACTCAACATACAGGTGGTATGTGACGCCCATTATGTCATCACTGACACGGTTGCCAAAGTTCCAGGCAGTACTCATGACTCCTACATTTTTAGGCACAGTGGGATACACCAACGCCTGGAACGTGGGGAGTTTGGAGACGGATACCTCCTAGGTAAAGCGGAATACACCTTGAAGACATGCACACAGGTCAATGTGCAAACCATCCATGCCCAGCTAACATTGTACTTTTTTGTGCCAAACAGGTGACAGTGCATATGCACTACGTCCATGGATACTAACTCCGTACTTAACACCCAGCAATGAGACAGAGAGGCGATGCAACAGTGCACATAAGAGGACCAGGAACATAATTGAACGTACCTTTGGACTGCTGAAAGCAAGGTTCAGATGCCTCCACCGAAGTGGAGGTACCCTCCAGTATACCCCAATAACAGCTTTTAAAATAGTTGTTGCATGCGCTATACTGCACAACATTGCCACCAGATGTGGGCTACCTCTAACCCCTGAAGACCCTGATTCGGAGGATGAAGAGCAAGAGCAACCACATCGCCATCATGGGGATAGGAGCATCGCAAATCAAGGCAGACTGAGACGGGAACACATTGCAAACCAATACTTTGGAAGGTACGTGCCAACTTTTACCATACTCACCAATGTAACAAACAAAGAGTCCATGTGTTAAGTGGAAAGAACAAGTGATTTAATAAGTGCAAATAATAAAACTATGTACAATAGGAACAGCTCAGAGGCTTCAATAGTCCACCTGGCATGGGACACATTGACGTCATGTGCCCCAACCCCAAGGACAGTGTGGAGCTCACACCCTACGCCGGGCTCGGCCAGCCTGGCTAGTACTAGGGGGGTCAGCAGTGCTCTGCCTTGTGCTTCCACTGCGAAGCACCCTGGTGTCACCGGCAGAGACACTGCTGACAGTGGAGCCCTCCTCACTGTCCTGTGGCGTGTCGCCTGTGCCCCTGGCCACCTGCCGTGCCTCCATGAGGTCTATTGCATGGCTGAGACGGCCCAGTCCCCGTGCCACGTCACCAGCAAAGTGGCCCATGTCCACCTGGCGGCTGGCTGTGCACCTAGACAGCCCTGTTGTGTTCACAGCCAGCCTTACTATAGAGGAGGACATCCTGTCCAGGCGTTGCAGCAGCAGGCGGTCCCTGCGCCGTGCACTGTCAGTCTGCGTTAGCAGTCCTGCCACTAGTTGGCGCATTGAGAGTGCAAGGTCACCCGTGTTGGTACTGATCCCCTGCAACTCCGATTGTACCTGCTGCATACTGTTGGCATGATTGCGTTCAAAGCGCCACAATGCCCCACTAATCCTCCTCAATTCTTGGTTTTGCAGGAGCTGACCCCGTAGGAGTGCGGCCTCGGTTGGTGATGTGGAGGCATGCCCTGACTCTGCCTGCCGCTCTGCTGTTGATGTTCCACGTCGCCTGCGAAGCGGTGGAGGCCCTGTGTTGTCTCCCATGGCACTCTGGCTCGTACCTGGTGCAGGCTCACACACCACTACTGCAACAGGTGTTTCCTATGGGGACATGGTGTCGGTGGTGCAGGTAGCAGTGGTGGCTGGTCCTGTTCTCTCCTGTGTGTGCTGGCTGACCAGTGGCCCCTGGCTGCTTGGGCTGGTGGGGGTGTCTTGTGGGAGACCTGTGGGACATAGGGAATACACTGTCAGTGTCTACTATCTGTTATCAACTTCCTAATAAACTATTGCCTATGAACTGCCTACTTGACTACATTGCCCATAATGCATCAGGCTGGTGTTTGCTACTCTGAAATGGAGCTATCTTGGTTGTGCATGCTCCTGTGTATAAGGTGGGTGGGGGTATGGCATTGATGAGGGTACATGCATGTCACATGGTACTCACCGGTTGATGGTCCTGGCTCAGAGGTGTCCAGATCTCCCATCCCGCTTACAGCCTCAGGCTCTAGGGTCTCTTCTACCCTTTCCTCCAGGGGTGTGGGTGGTGGTACCGTCGATGGTCCCCCTCCTGTGCCTCTCATCTCCCGGAGCCGCTCTGCCACCCTCTACTTGGTCCGGGAGCGAAGGTCATACCACCTTTTCTTCAATTCTTCCACACTCTGGTGGCTGACCCCCAGGGAGTTGACTTTGTCCTGGATCTCCTGCCAGAGTCTTCTCTTCTCTGTCTCTGGCACGGTGAGGGCTGACCTGCCAAACAGCTCGTCATGGTGCTGACAGCACTCATCAGTCAGCACCTCCAACTCCTTTTCAGCAAACTTAAGTTTCCTCTTCCTTGGATTTTCAGCCATGGTTGCAGGAGCTCTGTTTGTTTGCTGTGCTGAAGTTGAAATGGATGCGGTCCTCCCTCCTCCCAGGTGTATTTGTAAACTTCCTGGCTGTGATGTCATCATCATGTGCCAGGAAGTGTTTTCCAGAGTGTTCTGAAGTGTTTTCCAGAGTGTTCTGCAGCACCTGCATTCAATTTTCAGCACAGTCGCTATTTGTGACACCCACTCGCAAATTGCGAGTCCGTTTTTTGCGCGGTAGCAAAAAGCGACCTCGCAAACAGCAGACTTGCTATCTGCGGTGCGACTCCGTGTGCGAGTCGCAAATTGTCCTCGCACTTTCTACCTGCATTCCAGTTAGCGAGTCAGAAATTGCGAGTCGCAAATAATCGCAATTTGCGAGTCGCTAAGTTTTAACTACCTACATCTGGCCCTTAGTGTATTGTTGTATTTGAATGCTTTACATACGTGTCTCCTGAGTTAACCCTGCCTGCTCACAGCCAGCTACCAAGGGTTGAGCCAGGGGCTAATGTTTTGAGACCTTGATTGGACCCTATTGACTGGACTGGACCTTATTTTTGGGTGGTGGCTTTGTTACTAGTGATGGAGGCAATCTTTTCCCTGGAAATAATCCATCCTTCAACACTCTGGCACGTGGGGACACTGTCGGTCCACTCCTCCTTTGGCTGTAGGGCATGGGTGCAGTGATGTCTTCTGGCATCGGGTCCTGTGCTGGAGTTCCTCACGGTTGCAGAGGGGACCGCAGAAACAGTCTGGTGGTCCAGTCTCAGCAAGCCAACAAGCAGGTTCAGGTCTACCGAGGCTGTGAGACGTAGGGACCTCGTTGGTCCTCTTCTCCTCAGACGGATGTAAAGGTGTCTCGAGGCATTGGATCTTAGTCTCCTGGTCATTCATGGTTCCAAGGGGGGTCTGCAGAAACAGGCTGCAGATGCCATTGTGAAGTCCACAGTGGGCACACTCAAGATGTGCTTAATTTCTCGAGGGCCTGGGGACCAGGCTGACACAGTTGGACCATTTCAACACGGGCTAGGCGGCCCAGGTGCAGTGGTGATGTCCAGCATCGATTTTTTGGCAGGCCCAGTCCTCTCAGTTCTTTCTGGGATGCTAGTGGATGCAGGGGAGCAGCTACTCCAATCCAAGGGAGTTTTTCTTGGCGATTTGCAAAGGACTGGTAGCTCTCACAGTTTCTTGGAGGCTGCGGCGGCAGGACAGGTCAGTTGCTCCTCAAGGATCGGGTGTCGCAGGCAGGCCAGAAGGGTTAGCACCAAGTCAGTCATGCTCCTTGTTTCTCAGGGTTCAGTAGGCTTCTTGTCCACTTCTTCTTTTGTGTTTAGCAAATATCTCCTGGCCTGTTACCAGGGATTCCCCTAACTGCTCAATTTCAGGGGTGTTAAGGTGAGTAAAGGGTAGTAGCCAATGGGCTACTTACCCTTGGGGTCACTACACCCACTAGATGACCACTTCATGTGGGGAGTGGGCATCACCCTGTCCAAAGTTCCCAAATTCCACCACACAAAAAAGACATAATTTCCTAATTCGTGTCCACTTCTGGCTGGTCACACTAGGGGTGTGTCCAGCCCTGAAGCACGATACGCCTCCTGCATAGCTAATTTCCCACCTGTCCAGGTGCCAGATGGGCTTTGGGGCGGGTGGGGTGGGATCTGCATCCTCCTCTGAGGAAAGCCAGTTATGCATACCAAAATGCGGTGGGCTTCTTTGAATCTCCCTGCCTTGGAATGCAGATTTGCGGGTCATCCTGTTGGGAGGGTTGCATTAACACCTCAACCAGAGTAGGCTTTTCTTCTGACCTCCAGAGAGTGGAGGCTCTGATCCTGGGAGGTCAGATTCTCGTCTGTTTGTGGCAGACTGGCCAAAATTGGTCAGTGAGCTCACCAGCAGTTGGTAGGTTTTCAGGGGGCACCTCTAAGGTGCCCTCTGGGTGCATATGTTAATAAATCAATCACTGGAATCAGTGAGGGTTTATTAATAAGAGATCTTTGATACCAAACATCCCTAGTTTCAGTGAAGCCATCAGGTAGCTGAGGAACTTGTATTGATCTTTGTCCAGCACATGCATTTAAAATGGCTTCCCTGTTCACTTACTATGACAATAAATCGACAAAGACACAGCAGGGGCATATCTGCTCATGCAGATATATCCTCACATGTCATAGAATGCACCCTGCCCTAGGGCTGTAAGGCCTGCTGTAAGGGTGACTTACAAATATGACATGCAGTGTTTAAGGGACATGGTACTGGTACACAGTGTGTGTAGCATGTTTTGTTTTCCCTTTTAGGGTGCATCTTGTCACGCAGCCTGCAATGGCAGTCTGCATGAGTTTGGTGCTGGGTCCGTTAGAGGGGCACAAGTTTTGCTGCGGCTCTTAGGAACCCTCTTCAATACCTATGCCCTAGGTACCAGGGGTACCTTTTACTAGCGACTTACAGTGGTGCTAAAAGGCCTGGCCAATTGAGGATCAAGTGACCAGGTGTCTTATTTTGGGGAAGGAACATTAGCACTGGGGACCTGGTTAGCGGGAACCCAGTGCACTTCAGTCAAAGTTGCATAACAAAGCAGGCAAAAAGTGGGGGTACTGCAATCAGAACCCAGCTTCCCATAATCCTTCTGATCAACCAGTTGAGCTTGCCACAAGTAACCATTGAATCTGTCTGATCAACCAGTTTGGGGTTTGACAAAAGAAAACCTTGAATCCTTCTGATTCACCAGTTGGGATTCACCACAAGTAACCATTGCACACTTCTGAGCAACCAGTTGGGTTTTGCCAAAAGCCAATCTTTCATCCTTCTGATCCGCCAGTGGGGGTTCGCCAAAATAAAACCTTGCACCCTTCTGATTCACCATTTGTGGTTTGCCAAAAGCAAACCTTGCATCCTTCTGATCAACCAGTTGGGGTTTGCCAAAAGCAGACCTTGCATCCTTCTGAATAACCAGTTGGGGCTAACCTTGCATCCTTCTGATCCACCAGTTGGTGTTAACTAAAAGCAACATACTTCTGAACGAAATGTTGGAGAAGTTTATTCTGCTTTCTGGGCTCTATGATAATATAAATCCTGGCTTCAGTTACCCTAGAAGTAGAGTTATAGCACAACAAACAGACTTGTACTGATTTCCCTTCTTTTGCAAATGGACATAACCTGAGGTAGCTCTCCAATAATGTGTACCTAAAGTCCTACCCGCAAGGGCCTTTATGACAGGATCACTAATATTATCTTCCTCTAAACACGGAGTCACCCTCAAACGAAGGAAGTGGAATAGGGTGTTCTTATGTAACAACACAACAGCAACGCTCAGGCAATTAATTCAAGATAACATTTTTTAATTTCTTCCCATGGTTTCACAACTGAATTGAATATATCGCAATAGTAATCTGTGCACCATGTCAGGGACATAGAACATGGAGCAAATTAAAGTGAAAAAACTAAGGGTGCAGTTAATAAAATAGAGATATTTAACAGTACAAAACAATGAATGTGCATTCAATTCATTACTGTATACTTAGAAGAGATTACATCAGCGGTCCTGCACAGTCCTGAAATCAAGCACAAGTTTGCTCCTTTACTGGAGACAGATAGATTTTTCTATAATGGTGCACGGTGTTATTCTGCGCTAGGAACACCCATTGCGGTTCAACCCAGTACAGACCAGGATTGGGCGTCTTTTAATGTAACATGTTTCTAAGAATTCTCTGTGACGACCAAAAACTAAAATACATTTGCATGGTAGTTCAAACAAATACATACCGCGGTGCATACCCCAGATAGGAATTCAAGAAGTCTGCTACGCTGAAAGGTAATTGACTTATTGTGATGACATCTCTTTTGACAAGTATTTTTCTTTCAAAATAATATGTTGACAGTTACAAGACCCAGACCTCAGAATGAACCTGCACGAAAGGGCATTATCACGAGACATACCTGTTCAACCGGTTGCCCAGGGATCGAAACAAGAACTGTCAAAGCCATTTTTATAAGTGGATGCACAAAAACAGCAGACAACTTTCTTGGCACGCAACCCCATTCTTGCCCCGGAGCACCATACCTAATGGCTCTAAGAATAGTAACTAGAACATACGCGCAAATAAGGTTTCTTTCAAGGAAATCACCTTAGTTGCTTTTTCTAAAGGTGACGCCTTGCACAGTGTTACTGATTTACTGATACTAATTCTGAAGCGGTAGAGTGGTGTAATGTTGATAGTGGTTTGACCTGGGAATCCGCCTTCTGTGAGGGGGAGAGAGAGGGGAGGGAAAGAGGAGGTGAGAGAGAAGAAGGAGAGAGAGGAGAGAGAGAAGGGGGGGTAGAGAGGGGGGAGGGAGAGAGAGAAAAAAACTGCTTCATGGAATTACACCAAATTTGTCAGGAAGCTAGATCTTGGTCGACAGATTGTGGTTTTTTAGTGATTTTGTGTAAATCCGTTCAGTAGTTTTAAACAAATTAAGGGTAAAAAATAATTGTATATTTGGACCATTGGGCTCGTGAGAGTCATCCTGTAGGAGTGCAAATTAAAAACAAAGTCCTGTGTGAGCGCACGAGAAATCCTAGCTATTATTTCAGACTGAATAGTGGATTTCACACACCAGTCGATGAAACGAACTGAAATTACTCTGAGGGGATGTAATTTGAAATACACCATAATATCACAAACATCATATAAAACAGTTCAACCTCAATAACCACATCAGTTTATTAAGAAGTTAACAATTTTATTTCCCTATATTTAAGAAGTTAACAATTTTATTTCCCTATATTAACACTAGGGTCACAAAAATAATTCTTAAACACAAATGATACATATAGAGAGACAACAAAGACTGATTCATACGCCAAATATATCTGATTAATCAATGCGAATAACAAATTATCTCAATGGTTATAACACAATACCAAAGCAATAAAATCTGAGCAAGAGAAATTGAATACGTCAGAATAATGATAAAGAAATATCAAAAACTAATCATGAGCATGTGGGAAAGGTCTCCCTCACTGACCACTAATTAGCATCAACATGTTGGGCTTCATGTAAAAGTTTTAATAACACAAATTTAGAAAACATCTGCTAGCGTAATATCAAAAATATGTAGCAGTAATTAATCAATTGCAGCTGGTACCTGAAAAACAAAAGACAAATAAAGAAACACAAATATACATTACCAATAATCTATAGATAACAGCAACAACGTCTTCTTCATCAGTGGGACACCATCAGGCACCAACATCGGGATAAGTACAGAATAAGACAAAGGTAATGGTTTAGAATTTGGACTATAAGATACACTAAACCATTTAAGCATTAAGCTTCTCCATAAGGTAAAAGTAAGTATCACCTCAAGAACCCAAAAGAATGGTTGAGTAAATTAGGCAAGAATGAGAACACAACCATCAAGAAGAAAGAATGGGCAAAATGGGCCCATGGTGACTGAACATTAAATTACATTTGTTAAATGAAAATGTATGGATGAAGCATAAGGTGAAAAAAGTTATGACCAATCAGAACATTAACAGAAATCTAAATTGTATAAAATAAGTCTACACCAAGTTTTCTATTTCCTGTTGCTCCATTGACACAATCCAAACTAACACATTTTATATTCTTGACTTCCTCGTCTTCCGCCTCATCTGTGGATCCTTTGATCCTCACCCACGCTCACAAGGCACTGCACAACACCGGACCAGAATACCTCAACAGATGCCTCTCCTTCTACACCCCGACCTGACAGCTTTGCTCCGCCGACCTTGCCCTCGCCACCATCCCACGCATCCGCAGAACAACTGCCGGCAACATATCGTTCTCCCACCTCACCGACAAGATGTGGAACACTCTTCCCACCCACCTGCGTCAGACTAAGGACCTACTTACCTTCATGAGACATCTCAAGTAATGGCTGTTCGAGCAGTAGCACTCCTCCTCACCCACCTCTCCCTCAGCGCCTTGAGACCCTCACGGGTGAGTAGTGCGCTTTACAAATTCTTTGATTGATTGATTGATTGATTGTTTCACTCCATCAAGAATACAAAAAAGGAAAACATGATTACATTCTTTACTCCATTTCCTCAAAAACATACAAGTTAGACACATATCTCCAAACAATAAAGTCAGTCAGGCTACGGAACTCATTAGTAACATTTTATATAACTTGCAGAACACAGAGACCTTGCATCTGCTTCTACTAAAATCTAGCAGAGGTCACTATATACACATTTATTCTACCATTTGTTTAGTCAAGAAACACACTCTTTTATAAAGACAGAACAATTCCATTAGTTTAAGTTAGCACGAGCAAAATATAGGCCTTACATAAGATGGTGGCCATTCAATTAGTCACCCGTTCGTTAACCTAATATCATTAGAAAAACTAATCCACACATTAGTCTGTAAAATATGATTATGTCATGACTCAAGATTTTATCAGTAAAATCTCTGCTCCTACACCTGTGATTGATCGAGAGGCCTATTTTTCGTGTGAGCCTTCACGTTCTTGTGGAAGCGTGAGGATCCTGTGAGCCCCACGAGAGCGAGCGCTCTGATTGACTGGCTGTTGGAATGTTGGAAATAAAATGGCGGCTGTTACTGTTTACTGTGAAAACTCTGAGTTGTTGCAGAAATGAAGTAAAAAAGCTATATGAGGGGGGCAGCAGAAAGGCTTGCTGTTCCCATAAATTTAGAGAGGAGGTGACTAAGGGATAATTATTGTGAAGATAATCCATTTATATTGTTTGTAACCAACTTTTAAGATCTTGCAGGACTCTTGCAGAGATTGTGAATAGTAAAAATTAGTAGATGAGTTCACAATACATGTTATTAGTAGGAATGGACATTGTTTTGGTTGTTTTTGAGAGAAAGCGTCTAAGTGATTAGTACTGTAATGAGTAGATGGTTAAATATTATGATCTCACAAGCATCTCACGAGACTTGCATGGAAAATAACCGTGCCTGCCACAAGGTGTTTTACTATCCCACAAGAGTCTCACAAGATTGTATGTGGAGCAGTTAAAAAAGGGGTCAAGGTTCAATCAATTGTTACCATTGTCAGTACATGGCTCAAGATACACTGTGATGTGATTAAGTGCAGAACCACAGATAACTCAGTTTGTCCTTGGTGCTTTGGAGGAGAAGAAATTTTGTTTGAATTGTGCTCAGCAGATTTGAATTTATGTGGAGCTGAAAAAGACTGGTGTCTTCATCTGTATTTAAGAAAGAACTTCAAGTTCAAGTATTTAATCATATAGTTTATAAACTATGCTGTGAAGTGGCAGTAAGTATACTAATGTTGGTAAACGTATTTCACAACAAGTTTACATAGCGAAAAGCTGTTTGGTGAGGTATAGAAGTGTTAATATAGCTTTTGAGAGGTACACATTACAGTGTACCAAGATGTCAGCAAGGTTTGCAGATTGTATTAATAACTGAATTGTTTAAACTGTATATACTTGTAAGTAAAGTATTGTGTCTTAAATTATAAAAAAAGCTCTACTGTTCTTAAGAACCTCACTGTAGATATATCTTAGCCCTATGAAATGTTTGAGTGGTGATATTGCTATTTATAGAGTGAAACGTTGTGGTGAGTGTTAGTAAAGGTCTGTCAAGATTACTGTGGTACTTTAAAAACTGTTATGAAAGCAGAGTTCATGGCATGTTATAATTTAACTGCGAAAATATGAAAATAGACTGGTTGAGGTTGTGGAATTTTTAGGTAAGAGGAATAAGACATTACTGGTGCAGTAGATATAAAGATTGCGGGTGAAAAGTACTATTAATAACTGATCAGTATAATTTTTTTTATCTTTTTTTGTCATTTTGTCCGTTTTTAAGGAGGCAAATGGAAACTTGTTTCTGAGGAAATAATTATCTGCCTACATAAACAGCAAAAAAGAGCACTGTAAAGACAAGCATGATTATTGTCTTCATCAGCAGTGAGTACCTGAGCAGGGACAGTGTAACCAGGTTGAAAAGATGTGGAAGCACATGAAGAGCTATGCAGTTCAGCAGCATGATACAGCTGTTCATTAGCTAACCTTTGTCAGCTCCTTTTAAAAAACTGTACACATGAGAAACTTTGGTGGGTGCTGAGCCTTCTTTCTAAATGTCCTAACTGGCATTCCAAAGATTCTTTGCTCAGCTGAGGTGGCTGAGGCGGTGCAACTGTACCTGACTGCTCATTATAATGTGATGAAAACATCAGAAAGTAGTATAGTGGGGGGTGGCTACACTGGTGATCAGGATGGCCACACAGGGTTAGAACTCCCACCAGTTCGGGCCCTATCCGCGCCAGCGCCCCGCGATCCAGCCCAGAACATTCCCATCAGCTGACATCTCCCGGCGGCGGATCACTTGGGGATGCAGTACTGCCTGCGGGCACCAGCGGGTGACCAAGCGTGCAACAGAGGATCTGTGGCCTGTGTTTCAGCCTCATGCCTCGGAAGCCCCACAGAGACTGTGGGTGGAATTGAGGCACAGGCCCTGGAGTCACACAGTGCAACTCTCACTAGCCACCTGCTGCTGCCCGCAACCTCAATGGAACCCCAGCAGGATGGCGCACTGACAGGCTGGTGTGCTGCTATGGCTGCTGGCAGTGCTGGAGGGGGGCCGGCTGTAGGGTGTGCCTCCCCCCATGACTGAGCCTTGACAGTCTATGCAAATGGCTGCGAGACCTGGTGGAGTGCGCTCACGTTGCACTGCAGAGTGATCCGGCCCTGGTGTGTCCTCCCCTGCAAGGTATGTCTTTAGAGGCAGGGCGCTTGTGGACTGTCCTGCCTCGCTGCTTGTGGTGACCCTGCCACCTCCACCGAGATGACCAGCCGTGGTGCTCTGGGCTGCTATTCTACATATATAATGGCAGATGTGGCCTATGATTCCCCTTTTTCCCCTGGCAACACGTTGCTGCTGCGGTTCCTTTGCAGTGCAGATTGGCACCTTATGAACAGCCTGGATACAATGGTCTAAACCATTTCCTGGCCCAGTGGGATTTACCCATCTTTTGACCACACTCCATGTAAATGGATACAGCACCCCAGGCCAGGACAGCATACCACCCTGCACCCTCAAAATCATAGGAGAATTGCACAGGTCTCTGGGCCCTCACTGCTCCACTAGCTATACCACACTCATGCCCAACTACCGTACCCTGCCGGACAGATAATGGGTAAGGGGGATCCCGGGCAACGCAAGATAACATTTGACAAGCTGAAGCAAATACCACAACAGGAAGAGTCTACGATGGCGGAGCCGGAGGCACTGGTGGTGGGGAGACGCAGAGTTAACCACCAGCGCCACCACGATCATGATGGAACTTTGCACCGACTTTAAGGCCATCGACTTCAGATTTGACGCCATAGTGGGCCGCCTTTCTTGCATGGGTGAACATCTCGACTGACAGGATAAACTTGATCATGCGGAGGATCAGATCTCCAAAGTCAAGGACAATGCCGCTAAACATGTATCTTAGATAAAGCTGCTGAGGTGATGAAATTCTGCAAGAAATACTCCAAGGAGTCCCCGCGTTCGGACCGCCGGTCTCCCGGTCGCTCCTCTACACGAGAAGCCGACGCTCCCAGCCAAGAACTTTTTTCCATGACCTGAATTTGGTCTGGGGTCCAATATGTGTCTGCCGATGCCCCCCTCACTTTCCTAAAAACTGGGACCCATGCATGATACATTTGTATTGTCAGCGCTTCAGTGAGTGCTCGTCCTGCTGAGCCAGACGATCGGGCCACTGAAGAATCTCTTCAACATTAGCCACACTATCTTCCACATGTGACTATGTCCAGGGGCCCATCCATGGTAGTGTTGCCACCCCTCCATGGTTGACACCACGTTAATTGACTTTTTGGGGTTTCTTTGTCCTGTTTTGTTTGGGTACTACCTGTCCTTTTCCCAATATGAATGGGTGGGGGAATGGGAACGTTTGCATACTTGCAGCTTTGTTAATGCTTGTTCTTTACTTTTTCCTTACCTTAAGTGCACACATGCAATACTCTATTAGCTCTTTCTACCAAATAGATGCCTGACCTGCAGTCAACTCCTCACCGACATTAGAAGTTACAATACTCTCCTGGAATATCAGAGGCCTCCACAACCTGCGTAAGGGGAAACAGATTTTACACTACCTGAATCGGCATGGTGAACAAATTGTCTTCCTCTAGGAGACACACATCTCACCCACCTTCAGATGCACTTTTGCCAAACAATCGAGGCATCACCGCTACTTCTCTAATTACAGCTCCTATTCTCGTGGGGTCTGCACCCTGGTCCGTAAAAATCTACCCTTCCATCACCCTCACACCATTACTGATGCAAACTGCAGGTACCTTCTGGTGAGAGGCGTTCTAGCCGGCCGTTAAGTCACCCTACTTAATATATACACATCCAACATTGACACTCCTGAATTTTTTTGCTCCATTTGGACATACCTAGGCAAGCAACCTGCTGATCATCTTATACTTGGCGGGGACTTTAACCTGCTTCAAGAAGCTCGATTTGACACCACATCCCCCCACCCTGCCATGAAACAACAATGTTTGCAGGTACTCCGGAACATGTGTGAAACACATTCCCTCCGAAACCCATGGCGTTTATCCCCCACCACATCATTATCCTATACATTTTACTCTGCCCCACACAACACGTGGTCGCAGATTGATTTCTGGCTCATGTCACCCATGACCTTGCCCCGGCTCAGTGGTGTCACCCATCTCCCGCGTACACTATCTGACCACTCACCAGTCCGCCTAGAGCTTCATATCCCCTGCGTGGACTTCATGGAACGCCCAAGGCATTTCCCAGAAATGGCTCTCCAAAATGATGCCTTTTCCTCAGATCCCCGGTCAGCCATCACTGAATACTTCACTATCAGACCTTCAAGGCCTACACTAGCACGATCGTCATATCTAAACACTCTGGGGTTTTACATTACATTCCGAAAGACATGGGCCGGGTGGAGGCAGCCTTGATTTAGCTGGATCTCGATGTCGCCGTGGGGACTGATGGTGTGCCTCTTCAGACTCAGTCCCGCCTCATGGACGAGTTCCAAGGAACTTGCGGATCGTGAGACCAAATTCATGGGCGATTATGAGGGGCACGTTGATATGGAGAGGGAGAGAGGATGGCTGCACATTGGCCTGCCTTCTCCATCCCCCCAGGTCCCTCTCCTACATCTCAGAGATGCAGTTGCCCAAAGGCTCCACAGCCTTGAATACTGCCAGTATTCAGGGGCATCTCCTCAATTTCTACACTCAGCTGTATACAGCCTGGGTCACGTCTTGCACCGTGAGTTGTTGAAATATCTAGAAGAGGTGGCCATGGTATGGCTCAGCTTGGCGCAGCAACAATACCTCAGTGAACCTTCGTTTTCAAGGAAGAAATCCTGCACGCCATTGAAACTTTGGATGGTTTCAAGGTGCCTGCGTTGGATGGTTTCACTGGTGTCTTTCAAAAAACCAATAAAGGTCTCCTCGCCCCTCATCTTCTTGATGTGTACCAGGAGGCCCGTGAGAGGAGGACGCTCCCGTATACATTTAGGGAGGCAGTGGTTACTCTGCCGTTGAAGCTGGGTAAAGATCTCCCTCTTTGCCATTCCTATAGACCTCTATCCTTACTAAACTTCGATTTTGGGCAAATTGATTGCTAACCGCCTGTCGCTGCTTCTAGATCAGATCATTTTGCCTGCCCAATCAGGTTTTGTGCCCCACAGATCTACATCTATCAATTTGCGGATGGTCTTTGCAACGCTTCATGGAGTGTCCCCTACAATTCCTGCGGCAGTCGCCCTATTAGATGCAGAGGAAGCCTTTATCACTTTGGAGTGGTCCTTCTTGGAGGCAACCCTCTTCAAAATGGATATGCCACATGGCTTTATCTCCTTAATTATGTTGCTATACTCCTCCCCAACTGCGCAGCTTCGCATCAACTGTACATTGACCTCGGTCTTCCCCATTACTAGATGAACTAAGCAGGGCTGCCCCCTGTCCCTCCCACTCTTTATAACTGCCATGGACCCGCTTGACCGGCACCTACAGGAGGGGCACCTGTTCACAGGCCTCCAATTTAAGATGGGCCCTTTGCAGGTCTCTCTCTATGTGGATGATGTTCTCCTTTTGCTACACCACCCCGCAACCAACTTGGTCTGAGTTTTTTTGGCAAATTGCCCGATTTGGGGAGTTTTTAAGACTAAGGATAAACTAGAGTCAGTTGGAGTTGTTCCCCCTCATGGAGATCACGGTTCCCGTAGCCTGAGAATTCCCACTTTCCTGGTGCCTGAACAGGTCAAATATCCTGGCATTTTTATGCACAGAAACCGGGAACAAATAATCCAACTCAACTACGGTCCAGCAATGGATAAATGGATCCGTCTTCCACTGTCCATGGTGGGTTGCATCGCTTTGATCAAAATGGTGGTACACCCAGACTTTTTGTATCTGTTTGTTAATATCCTGATTCCCCTTACTAACTCATTTTTCCAATCACTTCAGAGTTCCCTGACACAATTGATCTGGGCTGGCGGAAGCCCTCGCGTGTGCTGGGAGATACTGACGCTCCTGTACGAACGGGGGTGCTTTGGTGTTCCACATTTTCGGTTATTCTGTTTAGCTGTCCAGTGCTACTACACATACCATTGGTACCGTCCTGATGTCTGGCTACCGTATCTCATTCCAGAGAGAGACTTGGCGTTCCCCACTCATTTGTCAACCCTACTCCTGACGGGTTTCACTTTGGACCCCACAGATGTCCAACCCCTGGCTATGACTTGCTGGGCATGGCACCGCCTGTATCGCCTACTGGAGCATACCCTGCTTTACTCATCGGCTATCCCCTTGAGAGACAGCCTGTGGCTCACACTCACACAAGAAAAATTGGTCCATCTCACCCTCCACTCCCACAACCTTACCACCAGCGGAGACATCTTCCAAGACGGCCATTTATTCTTGCAGAGTGGAAACGCGTGCTTCTACACCGCGACCACAACAGATCACTTTGTGCTTAGCAGGCTACAGAGTACATTGCACGCACAACTACGCTCTTACCCACTCACCCCCCTCTGATTTTGCACCCCTTACATTGCTCATTACTGACACACACAGTATCCCTCAATCACAGACACAAGCTCATTCATTACAAATTTCTATGCAGAATGTACTTGACACCGAGCGACATGGCCAGATTTGATCCTGCACGACCTTCCTTTTGTTGGAAATGCGCAGAGAAGGGTGCACACTTTCTACATCTGACGTGGACTTGTGGCTGGGTTTCGGAATACTGATGGGCTGTTTTTTACATACTCTCTGCAGTGATAGACAATTCTGTGGTTTCTGACCCCCGATGGCCCTCATGAACTATGTGGAGAGTATTGCTACACTACTGCAACGATACACAGCCATAGCCCTCCTACTAGCCAAGTGTGAAATAGCCCTTCACTGGGGTTCTAAAACAACCCCCACAACACCCATATGGCTTCATTGCCTCATATATTGTGATTCTACCAGCGAGGTCTATGCCTCTTTACAACCACCTATATCATGCCCAAAGGATGTTTGTCAGCACTCCTTGATACAGACCTATTGGATGCGGGGGAGATTGTCACTCCCCAACAGCCCCCCACCTCCTCCTCAGACTGACAAACAGCTACACACTAAAGTCTCGCCCTCGCGACTCTGACTAGACCAGGCCCTCTGCCATTGGACCTACTCAGCCTTCCGACATTTCCTCAATGTGTAACGTATCTGTATGCATGCTCAAGTACTAGAGATTCAAATGTCATATCATTGCCGTTCCCTGCGGGTGCCCTATTGTTGTGTTGTGCTGCATTTCTGTCTTGTTTTTTTTTATGTGACGGTTCAATTGAATCAAAATAATTTTTAAAACAGTAGTTTGTAGAAAAGGGCCACTGTTGGCATGGTTACCCCCCACTTTGTGCCTAGTGTTGATACCAACTTTGATTGAGAGTGTGCTGGGATCTTGCTAACCAGGCCCCAGCACCAGTGTTCTTTCCCAAAATCTGTACCTTTGTTTCCACAATTGGCACAGCCCTGGCCCACAGTTAGGTCCCTTGCAAAAGGTACCCATTGTACCAAGGGCCGTGTGGCCAGGGCTGGTCCCCAAGGTCTGCAGCATGTATTATGCCACCCTAGGGGACCCCTCACCAAGCACATGTACACTCCCTCAGCAGCCTGTGTGTGCTGGTGGGGAGAAAAAGGTGAAGTCGACATAGCACCCCTCCCAGGGTGCCATGCCCACAAACCACTGCCTGTGGTATAAATAAGACACCCCTCTAGCAGGCCTTACAGCCCTAAGGAAGGGTGCACTATACCACAGGTGAGGGAATAGCTGCATGAGCAATATGCTACTACAGTGTCTAAGGGGATCATTATGATCATGGCGGTCCTGCTCCACCACATCGGCGGTGGCAGCCAGACCACCAACATCGTGGCGGTGCAGGACCGCCAAATTATGACAATGGAAGAGAACAGGCTGTATTGCAGCCAGTTCACCACCTCTACCGCCAAGCGTGTAGGACCGCCTGGCAGAAGGTTGACCACCTTCGATCAGACGGTCCACCTAACACCGCCCATGGCATTTTGAGCATCCTTACCACCAGGGACTCTGTGGCGGCAGTCCCGCCATGGAACCCCTGGCGGTAACGATATTGGCGACAGGAATACTCATTCCTGTTGCCACTGCAGGACTCCCCAACCCCTCCTCCACGTAGGACCCTCCCGCCACCCCCAAACCCCATCTGAATCCCCCCACCCACCCAAGCAGTGACATTCCTCGTCCGATCCCCATTCTGAACCCCCTACCCCTGATCCCCATTACGAAACTCCTCCACCCCCAATTCCCATTCTGAACCCCGCTTCCCCCGTACATCCACGGAGGCACACATCACACATACATACATACACGCACACTCACTCACACACACGGCCACGACAGCCCCCAACCCCCGCAAACACGCATTCACACATGCATACATACATTTGCATACACATGCACACAAACACACACGACACCCCACACCCCCCTCCATTAATACAAACACACACCCCAATTCACGCACACAAAATTCAACACCACCCTCCTCCTCCTCCCCCTCCCCTGTTGGTCAATCACCTTACCTGGTAGTCGCGGTGGTCGTCCAAGAGGGAGCGGGGTCCATGGCGCTGGCTCTGCCGCCAGTGCCCCACCAACACAACACCACCAGGCCTACTACTAAGTCGTAATAGGCGTGGCGGTGTTGGGCAGACAAGTTTCTGACCACATGGGGTGAGTGCCTTTGTGCACTCTGTGGTCAGAAACAAAGCCTGTCCTGGGTGGAGGTGCTTCACAGCTCCCCCCAATAGGAACTGTAACACCTGGCGGTGAGCCTCAAAGGCTCAAGCCTCGGATTACAGTCCCCGAGAGCACTCCAGCTGGTTGAGTTCAAAGGCTCAAGCCCCGGATTACAGTCTCTGAGCGCACTCCAGCTGGTGGAGTTGTACACCCCCTCTCACCCCCCCCCCCCCCCTGGACAAAGCCCCACTTTTGGCGGCAAGTCCAGCGGGAAAATTAGGGAAAACAGGGAGGAGTGACCAGTCCAGCCAAGACCACCCCTAAGGTGTCCAAAGCTGAGGTGACTCCCTCCCTGCAGAATCCTCCATCTTGGTTTGGAGGACAGGGACCAATAGGGTTAGGAATGTGCCCCACTCCCCAAAGGGAGTATGCACAGGAAGCGTGTAGCCACCCTCAGGGACAGTAGCCATTGGCTACTGCCCTCTGACCTCTGTAACGCCCCTAAATCTTGTATTTAAGGGCTTCCCTGAACCCAATTCACCAGATTCCTGATGACCTACAAGAAGAAGAAGGACTGCTTAGCTCAGACCCCCAGCAGAAAAGAAGGAAGACAACAACTGCTTTGGCCCCAGCCCTACTGGCCTGTCTCCTGCTTCAAAGAACCTGCAAAAGAACAGCGGCACATCCAGCGGGACCAGTGACCTCTGCCAAGCTCCAGAGGACTGCTCTGCACCCAAAAGGACCAAGAACTCCTGAGGACAGCGACCCTGTCTAAGAAAAAAGAACTAAAGACTCCCACCTTACTCCGGATGGGTGAGTCCTGACCACTCTGCACCCTACGTCCATTGCCCATGTCCAGGTGGTCTACCCAGCTATAGAGGGTCCCCAGGCGATTGCGAGCAAGTGCCCACCCTGAGTTGACCTCTCTACCCCTCCTCGATGACACCTGCAGAGGGAATCCCGAGGACCCCCCTGACCTCGTAATTCTGGACGAAGATATCCGATGCCTAAAGACACCCTGCACCTGCAGCCCCCAGGAGTTGGAGAAACAGACACCTGGTGCGCTAAGTTCAGCAGGCGGCCATCTTCCCTGTCCAACTGGTAGTGTGCCCGAGACACCCCCCTGGACCTTGCCTGCAGCCTCTGAGTAACCCCTGGAGTCCCCTAATAGACCAGCATTCAAAGCCTGACGTCCTGTTTGCACCCTGTACCCGGCCGCCCCTGTGCTGCTGAGGGTGTGTGTTTGGCACCTGTTTGTGACCCCTCCAGTGCTCCTTCAATCCCCCCTGGTCTGCCCTCTGAGCCGCTGGTACTTACCTGCAGGCAGACCTGATTCCGAGTCCCTCGTCTCCATAGGAGCCCACGTTAAATTTGCTCATCTTTGACCTCTGCACCCGGTCGGCCCGTGTTGCTGGTGGTGGGTGTTTGGGGTTAACTTGAACCCCAACTAGTGGACTTCCTAAAACCCAGAGAATTAAACTGTAAGTTTTGTACTTACCTGCAAATCGAACTAACATTTCTTCCCCCACAGGAACTGTTTCTGAAAATTGTAGTGTCCATTTTTAAAACAGATTATTGCCAATAGTTCAGGAACTGTAGAACTTTTTGATTTCAAACAAAGTATTGTTGATACATGTGTGCAATACAAAGCTATTGAAATACCTACCTCCAGCTTGAATCTTGTGGCTCTGAAAATAAATTAAGAAAATATATTTTTGCTATATAAAAACCATTGGTATGGAGTTAAGTCATTGAGTGTGTGCTTCTTCTATTTCCGGTGTGTGTACAACAAATGCTTTGCACTACCCTCTGATCAGCCTAACTGCTCAACCACACTACCACAAAAGAGAGCATTAGTGTTATCTACTTTAGCCTCTGTTAAGCCTCTGGGGAACCCCGGACTCTGTGCACACTATGGCCCTCATTACAACCCGACGGTCGTGATAAAGCGGCGGTAATACCGCCAACAGGCCGGCGGTGACAAAATGGAATTATGACCATGGCGGAAACCGCTCAGACAGACAGCCACTTTAACACACCGACTACCAGGGCGGAATCAACAAACACCACGGCAGGAACCGCCAACAGCCCAGCGGAAGACAATGTTCCACCCACTGTATTATGACCGGCCAATCCGCCACCTTTTCCGGGGCAGTTCAACGACATCAAAAGCCTGGCGGAAACACTGCACAGAAGGGAAACGACTCACCTCAGGAGACTCAGGGAACAACCACGACGCCATGGAGACGAGCTTCATGTCTTTCCCATGCTCGTCTTACTACTGCTCCATTACGAACACAAATGCCGGCAAAGACGACCATGTGAGTACTTCTGCCTATCACACAAGGGAGGGGGGGAGGAAAAAGAGAATGACACACATACGCAACACACAACACCCCACCCCCAACACAATACACACAAACAGATGTAGCAACATAACATATGTACCCCGTACCCATCAGGAATAATGCAAGGACAAAATGATTTGAAGAAAGTGAGTATAATGAGATAAAATACTATAAATAAGTGCATCCAAATTCAAACGTTTATACATATTTACAAATGTAGGGACACTGCCCAGTCCTTAATGTCCGTGGGCCACAGAGCCACAACACACAGGCCAAGGCCCCACCTCACTCCTGCAACAACACTGAGAGAACACTGCAGTGGCATCAGTTACAAAATAGACAGGCAGCTCAGAGGGACGGGGAATGGGGGGCACCTGAGCCGAAAGATTGTGCAACGCAACTGGTCCTGGAGGGAGCTACATGCCCTGTGCGCTGCCCTGGGGAGTGCAAGGCCACAATCTCTCAAGTGAGTGGTTTGCCCACTGCTTGGTCCTGGGGAGTGCAAAGCCACAGTCTCTCAAGTGGGTGGTTTGCCCACTGCTTGGTACTGGGGAGTACAAAGCCACAGTCTCTCAAGTGGGTGGTTTGCCCACTGCTTGGTCCTGGGGAGTGCAAGGCCACAGTCTCTCAACTAGGTGACTACTTCCACTGGTTCTGGAGGGGGTATTGTGCCCAATGAGCTTCTTCCGGGAAGGATGGGGTGAGTGGATGGTTTCTTCTACTGGTTCTGGAGGGGGCATTGTGCCCAGTGAGTTTCATCTTGTGGAGGATGGGGTGAGTGGATGTCTTTTCCACTGGTTCTGGAGGGGGCATTGTGCCCAGTGAACTTCATCCTGGGAAGGATGGGGTGAGTGGATGGCTTCTTCCACTGGTTCTGGAGGGGTCATTGGGCCCAGTGATGCAGGTTTTGGGGAGTGCAAAGGTCACAGTCTCTCACCTGGGTGTCACACCCACAAGATTTGCTGGTGCCAGGCCGCACTACAGCCCATAGCCGTAGGACTACACACTGTCCACCAGCGGTGACGGCTGCTCAGTGGCGGCAGTGGTGGTGCTGCTGGTGGAGCTGCCAGTTTTGGGGGGAGGCCCCAGCCCATTCCCTGCAGCCTCAGATGGCTGCCCACTGGGTTTGCTGATGCTGGCAGTGGTGCTGGTGGTAGTGCTGGCAGTGGTGGGGGGAGGCTCCAGCCCATCCCCTGCAGCCTCGGACGGCTGCCCACTGGGGCTGCTGCTGCTGGCAGTGGTGCTGGTGGCGTTGCTGGTGGCGGTGCTGGCAGTGGTGGGGTGAGGTTCCAGCCCATCCCCTGCAGCCTCAGACGGCTGCCCACTGGGGCTGCTGCTGCTGGCAGTGGTGTTAGTGGTGGTGCTGGCAGTGGTGGAGGGGAGGCTCCAGCCCATCCCCTGCAGCCTCAGAAAGGCTGAACCACCATGGTTGGTGGTGGAGGCTCCAACTGAGTCTCAGCACCAGGCTTCTTGTCCTTCCTGCCTGCTGGTGCAGGCCCCTTGCCCTTCCTGTCAGCATCCGGGGATTGCTCCTTGCCCTTCCCTGTAGCAGCTGGGGTTGCCTCCTTGCCCTTCCTTGTAGCGGCTGGGGGTGCCTCTTTGCCCTTCCTTGTAGCAGCTGGGGGTGTCTCCTTGCCCTTCCTTGCAGCACCTGGTGCAGGCACACTTTCAGTGTGGCTGCCTGGTGCCCGGTATCCTCTCCCACCTGGAGTAGCTAGGGACACTACTGTGGCCCTGGACTGGGTAGCTGAGGTGCTCGGCTGGGTTCTTACTACCCTGGCTTGACGTGAAGGACGGGGGGAGTGGTAGGGAAGAGGTCAAGGGTGGAGAGGAAAAGCTTCTTAGGGACATTGGGGCGGGAAGAGGGAGATGGTTTGGGAGTGGAGGAAGAGGAAATGGTTGTAGGAGGAGTCTGTCTGCTGTTTTTGGGTGCAGGTGCATGGGCTGGATGCTGTTGTGAGGTGGATGGCTGTTGGGTGTCTGAGTGCTTGCGTTTGTGTACTTTGGGAGGAGGGGGCACAGACACAGTGGGAGAGGACACAGGGGACGTGTGCATGGATGTGGGGGTGGTGACTGCCAGTGAGGGATGTGTAGTGATAGGCGTGCTAGGGATGGTGGTAGTGGATGAGGATGTAGTGCATGCAGGTGTGAGTGGAGACGAAACTGAGAGGGAGGTGAATGAGGAGGAGGAGGGGGACACAGTGGAGGCAATGGATGTTGGTATGTCTGATTCTGGATGGTGTTTGTATGAGTGCCTGTGGGATGATGTGTGGTGCTTGTGTTTGCCTGAACCACTCTTGTGTGTTGTCTTGTGTGCATGCTGGTCTGCCTGTGTGCTTGGGAAAGGCTGGGGTTGAGGGGAATGGAATTGGGTAGAGGAAGTTGGAGGGCGGAAATAGGGACAATGGATGCCATCAGAGAGGAGGCCAGAGCCTGGGTTAATCTCTGTTGGGCCGCCATGCCAGTGTGAATGCCCTCCAGAAATGCATTTGTCTGTTGCATTTGGGCTGCCAGCCCCTGGATGGCATTCACAATTGTTGACTGCCCAACAGAGATGGATCTCTGGAGGTCAATAGCCTCCTCACTCAGGGCAGCAGGGCTAACTGGGGCAGGGCTTGTGGTGCCTGAGGCAAAGGAGATGCCCACCCTCCTAGGAGGGCGGTGCTGGTACAGGGGGTGGCAGCTGTACCTGTAGTTTGGGTGGGCACGGAGGTGTCCGCCACCACCAGGGAGCTTCCATCGGAGGAGGTATTACTGTCAGAACTGTCCCCTCCAGTCTCCGCCATGGCGCTCCCCTTGCCCTCCGTCCCACTGGTGCCCTCACCATCAGTGGATTCGGCATCCTGAGTCCGGCGGGATGCAGCTCCCTCTGTTGTCGGTGCCTCTGCTCCTCCGCCAGATGATGCTAATGAACAGAAGGACAGGGTAACAAAACAAAAAAGGGGGGGGAGACACAAAGGATACACTTGGTCAATGGCACCAGCAACACCACCATTGGCGTACACAACACACTCACACACAGGGAACAGCCCTACACACCAGGCAATGCACTACCAGTCACAATGCTAGTCACCAGGCCATGGATAGGGACATTTAACGCAAATTGCAGCATACCTAAGACTAGCTTTGTTGAAGGAACTGTACATCAGAACCCTGCCCAACATGGGACCTACCCTGCAATGTCAGGCCTGGCCTACGGGCACTAACAGGCCCAAATCCCCAGCCCGGATACCACCCCACCACGTGCAAGTTGTATATTGGGGCACTGCACTCACCCCCTTGTGGCTGCTGTGATGCCCCCAAGCGCCCATCCAGCTCCAGATAGGCCACCTCCAGTATGCTGGCCATCAGGGGGGTCAGGGTTCGACCGGCACCCCTTCCTCGTTGGGAGGCCATCCCCAGCTGAGCCTCTGCCGTCTTACCTGCCCAGCGTCTCAGGTCCTCCCACCGTTTCTGACAGTGGGTGCCCCGCCTGCCTTAGACACCCGGGGTCCACACGTCCTTGGCGATGGCACGCCATATACCCTTTTTCTGATGGGCACCTACCTGGAGGGAAATAGACACAGGGAAAGGTATTAGTCCGACAGTACTGCCTGTTACACTCATGGCCCACCATAGCCCTTCCCATCCCCTTACGCAGAGACATGGCCCAGAATACATGCTTCATGCTGCCCAGGGCCCATCCACCAACTCTCCCCTACACAAGGCCTTCACACACCACTCCATGCATTCATGCCCCATTCATCGTGCTCACAGTGTACACACCTGTTGGTCTGGAGGCCCATACAGCAGGTGGTACTGGGGTAGGACCCCATCCACCAGTCGCTCCAACTCCACTGAGGTGAAGGCAGGGGCCCTATCCCCAGTAACACAAGCCATGGTCACCCCAACCTCTCATGGCTACTGACGCCGGTGAGGAATCCCAGGACAAGGGCAGAGGAACGTAACAATAGGGCACATGGGTGAACAAGAAGAATTATAGAAAGGACATTTGGCCTCCTGAAGGCCAGGGTTTGTTGCCTCCATCTAACAGGTGGTTCCCTGTGCTACTCACCCAAGAAGGTCTGCCAGATCATCGTGGAATGCTGTATGTTGCACAACCTTGCCTTACGTCCCCAGGTGCCTTTTCTGCAGGAGGAGGAGGCTGGAGATGGCCGTGTGGCAGCAGTGGACCCTGTGGACAGTAAAGATGAGGAGGCAGAGGATGAGGATGAGGATAACAGAAGTGCAATAATTTGTCAATACTTCCAATGACACAAAGGTAAGACAGTGTAACTTAACATTTGATTGACAGTTTTCTGTTTGACATTGTCAATGGCAGGCTGATTTTCCCACTTCTATGGCCACTCACTGTACCCTTTGGCACCTCTATTTGTGGATATTTGTGCCCCACTATTGCTCCTGGTGTGTTGACTGCAGACAACTACAGGTCATTCCCATGTACAAATTACTGTAAAGATGAATTGCAATGTTTAAACCTTGTTAAACGAAGACATGCTTAAATCATTTGACATACGCCATACTTGTATTTTTCCAAAGGGTGTTTATTTAAGTGATCAGAAGTAGAAGGGGATGTGCAATGAGCTGGGGTGATGGTGGAGGAAAGTCCAGGATAGAGTCCAGTCTATTTGTATCACAGGTGCATTGTCCAAGGGGGCATAGGAAGGGGAGCAATGGCAGTTCAAGGTGGACAGGGTGACAGGGTGAGACACAAGGGTGACATTCAGGTGAGTCTTATTTCCTCGCAGGGGTCTTGGCATTAGTCTCTGGCTTCTACCTGGATTGCAGGGAACGTTTGTAGGGAGGTTCTCCTTCTGCAGGGGGAGGGGTGCTGGTGGCCTGTTGGTCCTGTGGCGGGGCCTCCTGTTCCTGATCTGAGGTGACCCCCCCCCTCCCAGCAGAGGTGGAGGGCTGTTCATCAGTTTGGCGAGTGTCAGCGACCTGGTGGTGTGTCACTGCCTCCCTCATAGTGTTGGCCATGTCTCCCAGCATCCCTGCAATGGTGACCAGGGTGGTGTTGATGTCCTTCAAGTCCTCCCTGATCCCCAGGTACTGTCAATCCTGCATCCGCCTGTTCTCCTGCATCTTGTCCAGTATCTGGCCCAGCGTATCCTGGGAATGTTGCTTTGCTCCCAGGATCGCAGTGAGTGCCTCCTGGAGAGTCGGTTCCCTGGGCCTGTCCTCACCCTGTTGCACAGCAGCCCTCCCAGCTTCCCTGTTGTCCTGTGCCTCTGTCCCCTGAACCGTGTTCCCATTGCCACTGACCCCAGGTCCCTGATGGTCCTGTGTTTGTGGGGTGGCCTGGGGTCCCTGTAGTGGTGGACACACTGCTGATTGATGTGTCCTGGGGCAGGGGTATGGGCCTGCTGGGTGGGTGCTGTGGTGGTGTTTCCTGATGGGGGAGGCTCTGTGGTGGTGTGTGACTCTGCCTGGGTAACCGACTGTCTGGAGATCTCTGATGGGCCAGGTTGGTCATCCAGATCCAGGCGTCCAGAGCTGCTGTCATCACTGTGGGCCTCTTCTGGGGGGGGGGTACTGGATGTTGCTGGCACCTCCTCTCCAGTGACGTTGGCTGGGGGACCTGTGGGGATGTATATGCAGTGTTATTGTTGCTGCGTGTAACAGATTCTGCATGGGTGTGTTGCCCTCTATGGTTGTTGTTACCCTGGCAGATTGGCCTTTGTGTGAGTTGTTATCTGGTGGACTAGGTGATTCTGTCTAGTGTGCATGCAGTGGTGATAGTTGTCCATGCAGGTCTGTGATGGGTGTCCATGTATTGGTGTTGCATGCAGCGCTTGGTATTGGGAGGGGTGGGTTGTGATGGTGGGGTGTGTGGGAGGTGGTGGAGTGATGGGAGTGAAGGTGAGGGTGGGGGTTTGTGATAGCATGCAGGTAGGGAGAGTGATAGTAATAGAGATTTGCCTTACCAGAGTCCAGTCCTCCTCCTACTCCTGCCAGGCCCTCGGGATGCATGATTGACAAGACTTGCTCTTCCCATGTTGTTAGTTGTGGGGGAGGAGGTGGGGGTCCACCGCCAGTCCTCTGTACAGCTAGTTGGTGTCTTGCTGCCACGGAACGCACCTTCCCCCGTAGGTAGTTCCACCTCTTCCTGATGTCATCCCTTGTTCTGGGGTGCTGTCCCACGGCGTGGACCTTGACCACGATTCTCCACCATAGCTCCATCTTCCTAGCAATGGATGCCTGCTGCACCTGTGATCCGAATAGCTGTGGCTCTACCTGGATGATTTCCTCCACCATGATCCTTAGCCCCTCCTCTGAGATCCTGGGGTGTCAATATGCGTTCAACTCAATTTCAAAGAGCCATAGATGCTGTTTTTAGATTTTCGAAAAAGTTGGGACATAAACCTGTAAAAGAGATGGTGACTGTTTTTATTAGCAAATGTCTTTCCATTGCGACATTTGGTCAGGGGTCTGGGGTCATGCTGAATGCTCAAGCCTCCAGGTTGTGAAGCAATTCCCCTTAGGTCAACTACTGCCCCTGCAGTAGCCAAGGCCCTGATTGGTATTTTTACCAGGGTGGGTTTCCATAAGGAGGTGGTTTCTGACAGAGGTACAAACTTCATGTCAGCTTACCTGAAACACATGTAGAATGAGTGTGGGGTGACTTACAAATTCACCACACCATACTATCCACAAAGCAATTGACTTGTTTAGAGATTCAACAAGACATTGAAGGGCATGATCATGGGGCTCCCTGAAAAACTCAAAAGGAGATGGGATGTCACCTGCCATGGCTGCTTTTCATCTACAGAGAGGTGCCTCAGAAGGGAGTAGGGTTTTCCCCCTTTGAGCTTCTGTTTGGCCATCCTGTAAGGGGACCACTGGCACTTGTTAAAGAAGCCTGGGAGAGACCTCTCCATGAGCCTAAACAAGATGTGGTGGACTTTGTGCTCGGCCTCTGCTCTAGGATAGCAGAATACATGGAAAAGGCATCCAAAAACCTTGATGCCAGCCAACAACTTAAGAAGTTGTGGTGTGAACAAAAGGCTGAAATGGTTGAATTCCAGCCAGGGCAGAAAGTCTGGGTTTTGGAGCCTGTGGCTTCCAGGGCATTTCTGGACAGATGGAGTGGCCCTTACCCAATCCTAGAAAAGAAGAATCAGGTCACTTACTTGGTAGACCTAGGCACTAGCAGGACACCCAAGACGGGGATTCATGTTAACCGCCTAAAGGTTTATAATGATAGGGCAGATATAACTATGCTGATGGTTACTGATGAGGATCAGGAAGCAGAGAGCAAACCTCTCCTTGACCTCCTCTCAACTGACCCCAAGGATGGGTCAGTAGATGGAGTTGTCTATTCAGACACCCTGTCTGCCCAACAGCAAGCTGGCTGCAGGCAAGCCCTACAGCAGTATGCTGAGCTCTTCTCTTTGACCCCTGGTCAGACACACCTGTTTACCCATGATGCGGACACAAGAGACAGTTTACCTGTCAAAAACAAAATTTACAGACAGTCTGACCAAGCCAAAGAGATCATCAAAGTGGAAGTCCACAAGATGATGGCGTTAGGGGTAACAGAGCACTCCGACAGTCCCTGGGCTAGCCCACTGGTCTTGGTCCTCAAACCTCATACCAAAGACGGCAAGAGAGAAATGAGGTTCTGTGTGAACTACAGAGGGCTCAACTCTGTCACCAAGACAGATGCTTACACCATACCCAGAGCAAATGAATTGATTGATAAATTAGGTGCAGCCACATTTCTGAGCTCCTCTGACTTAATTGCAGGGTACTGGCAAATAAGGATGGCACCTGGAGCAAAACAAAAGACAACATTCTCTACACCTGATAGGCATTATCAGTTTACTGTTATGCTCTTTGGCTTAAAGAATGCCCCTGCCACCTTCCAAAGGTTGGTAAATCAAGTCCTTGCTGGCTTGGAGTCCTTAAGTGCAGCATGTCTAGATGATATTACTGTCTTTAGCTCCAGCTGGCAGGATCACCTGGTCCACCTGGGGAAGGTTTTGCAGGCCTTGCAATCCACAGGCATCTCTATTAAGGCATCCAGGTGCCAAATAGGGCAGGGCACAGTTGTATATTTGGGCCACCTTGTAGGTGGAGGCCAAGTACAACCTTTACAACCCAAGATCCTGACAAGTTTGGACTGGGAAGCTCCAAAAACCCAGACTCATGTCAGGGCATTCCTTGGCTTGACTGGGCACTACAGGAGGTTTGTGAAGAGATATGGGTCCATTGTGACTCCCCTCCCTGAACTGACCTCAAAGAAGATGCCAAAGAAGGTAAACTGGACTCCTGACTGTCAAAGGGCCTATGACACCCTGGAAGAAGCAATGTGCTCAGCACCAGTTTTTAAAGCTCCAGATTATTCTAGGCACTTCATTGTGTAAACAGATGCCTCTGAACATGGGATAAGAGTGGTCCTGTCCCAAACCAATGATGATGGCCTTGACCAGCCTGTTGTTTTCATTAGCAGGAGGTTACTTCCCAGGGAGCAGCGTTGGAGTGACATTGAGAGGGAGGCCTTTGCTGTGGTTTGGTCCCTGAAAAAGATGAGACCATACTTGTTTGGTACTCACTTTGTGGTTCAAACTGACCACACACCACCTCTCAGGTGGCTTATGCAAATGAAATATGAGAACCTTAAACTTTTGAGGTGGTCCATATTCCTACAGGGAATGGACTTTGTAGTGGAACACAGACCAGTGACTGCCCATGCCAATGCAGATGGCCTTTCCAGGTTCTTCCACTTCGATAATGAAGACTCTCTTGGGAAAGGTTAGTCTCATCCTCTTTTGTTTGCGGAGGGTGTGTGTGTGTAGGAGAGTGCCACTGTTGGCATGGTTACCCCCACTTTTTGCCTAGTGTTGATGCAAACTTTGATTGAGAGTGTGCTCGGATCCTGCTAACCAGGCCCTAGCACCAGTGTTCTTTCCCAAGATCTGCATCTTTGTTTCCACAATTGGCAACACCCTGGCCCACAGTTAAGTTCCTTGTAAAAGGTACCCATGGTACCAAGGGCCCCTTGGCCAGGGAAGGATTACAGCACGTATGATGCCACCCTAGGGGACCCCTCACCAAGCGCATGTACACTGCCTCAGCAGCCTGTGTGTGCTAGTGGGGAGAAAATGGCAAAGTCGACATGGCACCCCTCTCAGGGTGCCATGTCCACAAACCACTGCCTGTGGCATAGGTAAGACACCCCTCTAGCAGGCCTTACAGCCCTAAGGCAGGGTGCACTATACCACAGGTGAGAGCGTAGCTGCATGAGCAATATGCCCCTACAGTGTCTAAGTCCATTCTTAGACATTGTAAGTGCAGTGTAGCCATATTGAATGTGTGGTCTGGGAGTCTGTCATTACGAACTCCACAGCTCCATAATGGCTTCACTGAATACTGGGAAGTTTGGTATCAAACTTCTCAGCACAATAAAACCCCACTGATGCCAGTGTGGGATTTATTGAAAAATGCACACAGAGGGCATCTTAGAGACGCCCCCTGTATGTTAGTCAAACTGCTAGTGTAAGACTGACCGGTCTCTGCCAGCCTGCCACTTTCAGACAAGTTTCTGACCACATGGGGTGAGTGCCTTTGTGCACTCTGTGGTCATAATCAAAGCCTGTCATGGGCGGAGGTGCTTCACACCTCCCCCCTACAGGAACTGTAACACCTGGCGGTGAGCCTCAAAGGCTCAAGCCTTGGATTACAGTCCCCCAGAGCACTTCCAGTTAGTGCAGTTACCCACCCCTCAGACAAAGCCCCAACTTTGGCGGCAAGTCCGGTGGGAAAATTAGGGAAAACAGGGAGGAGTGACCACTCCAGCCAGGACCACCTCCAAGCTGTCTAGATCTGAGGTGACCCCCTCCCTGCAAAATCCTCCATCTTGGTTTGGAGGACAGGGAACAATAGAGTTAGGAATGTGTCCCCCTCCCCAAAGGGAGTGGGCACAGGAAGGGTGTATCCACCCTCAAGGACAGTAGCCATTGGCCACTACCCTCTGACCCCTGTAATGACCCTAAATCTTGTATTTAAGGGCTTCCCTGAACCCAACTCACCAGATTCCTGGCAACCTACAAGAAGAAGAAGGACTGCTTAGCTGAGACCCCCAGCAGAGAAGAAGGAAGACGACAACTGCTTTGGCCCCAGCCCGACCGGCCTGTCTCCTGCATCAAAGAACCTGCAAAAGAACAGCGACGCATCCAGTGGGACCAGTGACCTCTGCTAAGCTCCATAGGACTGCCCTGCACCCAAAAGGACCAACACCTCCCGAGAACAGCGGCCCTGTCTAAGAAAAACCAAAAACTAAGGACTCCCACCTCACTCCGGATGCGTGAGGCCTGACCACTCTGCACCCTACTTCCACGGCCAGTGTCCAGGTGGTCCACCCAGCTACAGAGGGTCCACAGGCAATTGCGAGCAAGTACCCACCCTGGGTTGACCTCTCCACCCCTCCACAATGACACCTGCAGAGGGAATCCCAAGGACCCCCCTGACTGCGAAGCTCTGGACGAAGATATCCAACGCCTAAAGACACACTGTACCCGCAGCCCCCAGGCCTTGGAGAAACAGACACCCGGTGCAGCCACATTCAGCAGGCAGCCCTCCTCCCTGTCCAACCAGTGGTGTGCCTGAGACACCCCCCTGGACCTCGGCTGCAGCTTCTGAGTGACCCCCAGGGCCCCCTCATAGACAAGTATTGAGAGCCCGATGTCCTGTTTGCACCGTGCCCACGGCCGCCCCTGTGCCGCTGAGGGTGTATGTTTGGTGCCTGCTTGTGGCCCCTCAAGTGCTCCTTCAATCCCCCCTGGTCCACCCTCTGAACCACAGGTACCTACCTGCAGGCAGGCCTGATTCCAAGTACCCCCTGTCTCCATAGGAGCCCACGTTAAATTTGCTCATCTTTGACCTCTGCACCCAGCCACCCTGAATTGCTGGTGGTGGGTGTTTGGGGTTAACTTGAACCACAACTAGTGGACTTTTTAAAACCTGGAGACTGAAACTGTAAGTGTTGTTCTTACCTGCAAATCGAACTAACATTTCTTCCAAATTGCAGTGTGTCCATGTTTAAAACAGATCATTGCCAATATTTCAAGAACTGTATAGTTTATTGATTTCAAACTAATTACTATTGACACGTGTGAAATATGAAGCTATTGAAGTACTTAACTGCAACTTGAATCTTGTAGTTCTAAAAATATATGAAGAAAATATATTTTTGCTATATAAAAACCATTGGTCTGGAGTTAGGCCATTGAGTATGTGCTTCTTCTATTTCCTGTGTGTGTACAACAAATGCTTTGTACTACCCCCTGATAAGCCTAACTGCTCGACCACACTATCACAAAAGAGAACATTAGTATCATCTACTTTAGCCTCTGTTAAGCCACTGGGGAACCCCTGGACTCTGTGCACACTATGGCCCTCATTACGACCTTGGTGGTCGGTGATAAAGTGGCGGTAATACCACCAACAGGCCAGCCGTAATAAATATGAAATTATGACCATGGCGGAAACCGCTCAGACAGACAGACACTTTAACACACCGACGGCCAGGGCGAAACCAACAAGCACCATGACGGTAACCGCCTACATCCAGGCAGAAGACAATGTTCCGCCCACTATATTATGAGACACCAATCCGCCACCTTTTCTGGGGCGGTACCAACAACATCAAAAGCCTGGCGGAAACAGAACACAGAAGGGAAAGGACTCACCTGTGGAGCCTCAGGGAAGAACCACGCCACCATGGAGCCCGAGTTGCATGTCTTCCCCATGCTCTTCCACCTTCTGCTTCATTACGAACACCAACACCAGAGAAGATGACCACGGTGAGTACTGCCGCCTAGCACACAGGGGAGAGGGGGAGAAAAAAGAGAGTGACACACACATGCAACACCCCCAACCCAACACCATACACATAACCAGATGCAGTAACATAACATATGCACCCTGTACCCCTCAGGAATAATGCAAGGACAAAATAAATTGATTAAAGTGAGTGTAATAAGATAAAATAGTATAAATATGTGCATCAAAATCAAAAAGTATATACATATTTACAAATGTTGGGACACTGCCAAGTCCTCAATGTCCGTGGGCCACAGGGCCATATCACATAGTCCAAGGCCCCACCTTACTTCTGCAACAACACAGAGAGAACACTGCAGGGGCATCAGGTCGAAAATAGACAGGCACCTCAGGGGGATGAGGAATATGGGGCACCTCAGTTGGAAGATGGTACAAAGCCACTGGTCCTGGAGGGGGCAACATGCCCTGTGCTCTGTCCTGTGGAGTGCAAGGCCACAGTCTCTCAAGTGTGTGACTTGCCTACTGGCTCTGGAGGGGGAAACATGCCCTGTGCTTGGTCCTGGGGAGTGCAAGGCCACAGTCTCTCAAGTGGGTGACTTCTTCCACTGGTTCTGAAGGGGGCATTGTGCCCAGTGAGCTTCATCCTGGGGAGGATTGGGTGAGTGGATGGCTTCTTCCACTGGTTCTGGAAGGGGCATTGTGCCCAGTGAGCTTCATCCTGGGGAGGATGGGGTGAGTGGATGGCTTCTTCCACTGGTTCTGGAGGGGGCATTGTGCCCTGTGATGCAGATCTTGGGGAGTGCAAGGTCACATTCTCTCACCTGGGTGTCAGACCCACAGGATTTGTGGGGCCAGGCCGCACAAAATCCCATGGACGCAGGACTACACACTGTCTGCCAGCGGTGACGGCTGCTTAGTGGTGGCAGTGGGGGTGCTGGTGGCGGTCCTGGGTGTGGTGCTGGTTGTGGTGCTGGCAGTGGTGGGGGAGGCTCCATCCACCAGTCTCTCCAACTCCGCCGAGGTGAAGGCATGGGCCCTTTCCCCAGTCACACGAGCCATGGTCAATTCCAGACACAGGTCACAGCAGCACATGCAGCGTAGGTCCTCTCCTGTTGAAGGTCGGGTAGCAAGTGAGTGAACAGATAGAAAATGGCAGTGACGTCCACGGCGGTTCATACCATCACCGCCAGCGTACATCACCATTGGCCACTGTACCCCATAGGTCCCAATGTTAACCAATGAGAAGTTGCACGGCGGTTTTCGACCACCTCCCCCAACGGCGCACAACGTCAGAGGAATTACCTCATTTCCACATGTCCTTCCATACAGGACAGACAGACGCCATTTCGGGCTAGTGCAGGCCACGGCTCCTAACTACGTCACAGTACACATATGCACCATTTGGACCTCTCCAACAAAATACTGTTATAATCACAACATGCATTGAAGTGTAGTGGTTGGAAATAAGAGATAATGACCAGCTGCTCACCATTTTGCCCCATAGATTGCAGCCGCTGTGGATGAATAGGAGATGGAGACATCCCCCTGTGTACAGACCCCTGATGGACTTGCCAACAATGGAGGACAGGCACATTATCCTCACCTATAGACAGGACAGGGCCACAATCCCAGAGCTGTGTGTCCAATTCGAGCCTGACCTAATCTCTGCTATCCATCACCCCACCGGGATCCCCCGTCTTGTGCAAGTGCTATCAGTGCTCCATTTCCTGGCAAATGGCTCTTCCCAAGTGACAGTGGGCTTGGCAGCAGGAATGTCTCAGCCAATGTTCTCAATAGTGCTGACCAGAGTGTTGTCTGCCCTGATTAAACACATGTGCAGCTACATCGTTTTCCCCCAGGTGGAGGATTTGGCCACAGTGAAAGATGGTTTCTATGCAATAGGACATATCCCCATCATTACTGGGAGAATTGATGGAACACATATTGCATTTTTACGCCCGGCAAAATGAATAGGTGTTCAGAAATCGAAAGAGCTTTCACTCTATGAATGTGCAGCTAGTGTGCCTGGCGGACCAGTACATCTCCCACATCAATGCAAAATATACTGGGTCTGTGCATGATGCCTTTATCCTGAGGAATGGCAGCATCCCAAATGTGATGGCTCAACTCCAGAGGCACAGAATGTGGCTAATAGGTGAGCCCTGGTTCCTACCCAGTATATGTTGGTGTATGGGTATTGTGTGGGCCCTAAGGGTTAGTGTGTGGCTAACAGTTATCCCTCGATATTTGCAGGTGACTCTGGTTACCACAACCTCTCATGGCTACTGACCCCTGTGAGGAATCCCAGGACAAGGGCAGTGGAACGTTACAATGAGGCACATGGGCGAACAAGAAGAATTATAGAGAGGACCTTTGGCCTCCTGAAGGTCAGGTTTGGTTGCCTCCATCTAACAGGTGGATCCCTGTGCTACTCAACCAAGAAGGTCTGCCAGATCATCATGGCATGCTGTATGTTGCAAACCTTGCCTCGCGTTGCCAGGTGCCTTTTCTGCAGGAGGAGGAGGAGGCTGGAGATGGCCGTGTGGCAGCAGTGGATCCTGTGGACAGTGAAGATGAGGAGGCAGAGGTTGAGGATGAGGGCAGCAGAAGTGCAATAATTTGTCAATACTTCCAATGACACACAGGGAAGACAGTGTAAATTCACATTTAATTGACAGTTTTGTGTTTGACATTGTCACTGGCAGGCTGATTTTCCCACTTCTATGACCACTCACTGTACCCTTTGGCATCTCTATTTGCAGATATTTGTGCCCCACTATTGCTCCTGGTGTGTTCAGTGCAGCCAACTAGAGGTCTTTCCTATGTAAACATTACTGTACAGTTGAATTGCAATGTTTAAACCTTGTTAAACGAAGACATACTTAAATCATTTGACATACTCCATACTTGTATTTTTCCAAAGGGTGTTTATTTAAATGATAAGAAGTAGAGTGGGCAGTGGAATGGGCTGGGTTGATGATGGAGGAAGTCTAGGATAGAGTCCAGGCTATTTGTATCACAGGTGCATTGTCCAAGGGGGCATAGGAAGGGAGCAATGGCAGTTCAAGGTGGACAGGGTGACAGAGTGGGACACAAGGATGACAATCAGGAGAGTCTTATTTCCTGGAGGGGGTCTTGGCAATAGTCCTTGGCTTCTGCCTGGATCGCAGGGATCGTTTGCAGGGTGGTTCTCTTTCTGCAGGGAGAGGGGTGCTGGTGGCCTGTTGGTCCTGTGGCGGGGCCTCCTGTCCACTAGCAGCAGCGGAGGTGG
Source organism: Pleurodeles waltl (assembly GCF_031143425.1). Classification (NCBI taxonomy): domain Eukaryota; kingdom Metazoa; phylum Chordata; class Amphibia; order Caudata; family Salamandridae; genus Pleurodeles; species Pleurodeles waltl. The sequence goes on from NC_090450.1 coordinate 902,640,520, forward strand.
AGGGCTGTTCTTCGGTTTGGCTAGTGTCAGGGGCCCGGTGGTGTGCCACTGCCTCCCTCATAGTGTTGGCTATGTCTGCCAGCACTGCTGCAATGGAGACCAGGGTGGTGTTGATGTGCTTTAAGTCCGCCCTGATCTCCAGGTACTCTCTCTCCTGCAGCCGCATGTTCTCCTGCAACCTGTCCAGTATCTGGCCTAGCGTATCCTGGGAATGTTGGTTTGCTCCCAGGATCACGGTGCGTGCCTCCTGGAGAGTCGGTTCCCTGGGCCTGTCCTCCCCCTGTCGCACAGCAGTCCTCCCAGCTTCCCTGTTGTCCTGTGCCTCTGTCCCCTGAACCGTGTGACCACTGCCACTGACCACAGGTCCTTGATGGTCCTGTGTTTGTGGGGTGGCCTGGGGTCTCTGTAGTGGTGGGCACACTGCTGATTGACGTGGCCTGGGGACAGAGGTATGGGCCGGCTGGGTGGGTGCTGTGGTGGTGTTTCCTGAGGGGGGAGACTCTGTGGTGGTATGTGACTGTGCCTGGATAACCGACTGCCCGGATATCCCTGATGGGCTAGGTTGGTCATCCAGATCCAGGCGAGCAGAGCTGCTGTCATCACTGTGGGCCTCTTCTGGGTGGGGGGGGGGGGGGGGGGGTTGGACGTTGCTGGCACCTCTTCTCCGCTGACATTGGCTGGGGTACCTGTGGGGATGTGAATGCAGTGTTATTGTTTCTGCGTGTGACATATTGTGCATGGGTGTGTTGCCCTCTATGGTTGTTGTTGCCCTGGCAGATTTGCCTTAGTGTGAGTTGCTATTTGGCGGGCTAGGTGATTCTCTCCAGTGTGCATGCAGTGGTGATAGGTGTCCATGCAGGTCTGTGCGTGGTGTCCATGCATTGGTGTTGCATGCAGGGCTTGGTATTGGGATGTGTGTGTTGTGATCGTGGGGTATGTGGGAGGTGGTGAAGTGATGGGTGTGAGGGTAAGGGTGGAGGTTTATGATGGCATTCAGGGAGGGGGGTGATAGTAATAGAGATTTGACTTACCAGAGTCCAGTCCTCCTCCTACTCCTGCCAGGCCCTCAGGATGCATGATTCCCAAGACTTGCTCCTCCCATGTTGTTAGTTGTGGGGGAGGAGGCGGGGGTCTTGCTTCCATGGAACGCACCTTCCCCCATAGGTAGTTGCACCTCTTCCTGATGTCATCCCTTGTTCTGGGGTGCTGTTCCACGGCCATGACCCTGTCCACGATTCTCCGCCATATGCCCATCTTACTAGCTATGGATGTCTACTGCACCTGTGATCCAAATAGCTGTGGCTATACCCAGATGATTTCCTCCATCATGACCCTTAGCTCCTCCTCAAAGAACCTGGGGTGTTGTTGTGGTGCCATGGGTGTAGTGTGAGTGGTGTGGGTGAGGGTGTGTGGGGTGATGTATTGGGGTGTGTGATGTAAAGTGCGTGGATGGTGTATAGGTGATGGTGTTATGTGGCTCTGGTTGTGTGGGTGCTCTTTCTGTATCTCTCTGTGGTGGCAATTCTTTCTAGTCGTAAAGGGATGTAGGTATTGTGGGTGTGTGTTTTATAGTTGTGTGGGTGTGTTGTGTGTATGGGTGTCAGGTGTGTGTTGTTCAAATTGACCAATGTAGTGGTGTTTTGTATGTGTGTGTGTATTTTGAGCACGGTGGTATGTACCGCCAATGGCGTAACGGTGTGGGTTTCGATACCGCAAGTTCATGACTGACCTTTGGGCTGGCAGATTTGTGTGTGTGAAATGCAAAAACAACAGTTGATGGACGGAATGTAGACCAAATCAAACATTCACCCCCAGTCACAGATCTGGGTTTAATCCATCAGTTTTTTTGCTCACCATGCCGTTCCAGTTTGGACCCAGCCATATGCAAATCAGTCTTGACCCTGTTCCCAATAGGAACAGTCCAGCCCGAACTGCCAGGCCATGTCCTCCCTGGACCAGAAACAAGCATCCTGGGACCGGTTTCGGGGTATCACCCCTCTTCAGCCAGGCTAGCTTGAACTGGTGGCATAGTGAGCACGGGACCCACGTCTGGGCATACCCTTCCCACTTAGGGTGACAAATGCAAAAACAACAGTTGATGGACGGAATGTAGACCAAATCAAACATTCACCCCCAGTCACAGATCTGGGTTTAATCCATCAGTTTTTTTGCTCACCATGCCGTTCCAGTTTGGACCCAGCCATATGCAAATCAGTCTTGACCCTGTTCCCAATAGGAACAGTCCAGCCCGAACTGCCAGGCCATGTCCTCCCTGGACCAGAAACAAGCATCCTGGGACCGGTTTCGGGGTATCACCCCTCTTCAGCCAGGCTAGCTTGAACTGGTGGCATAGTGAGCACGGGACCCACGTCTGGGCATACCCTTCCCACTTAGGGTGACAAATGCAAAAACAACAGTTGATGGACGGAATGTAGACCAAATCAAACATTCACCCCCAGTCACAGATCTGGGTTTAATCCATCAGTTTTTTTGCTCACCATGCCGTTCCAGTTTGGACCCAGCCATATGCAAATCAGTCTTGACCCTGTTCCCAGTAGGAACAGTCCAGCCCGAACTGCCAGGCCATGTCCTCCCTGGACCAGAAACAAGCATCCTGGGACCGGTTTCGGGGTATCACCCCTCTTCAGCCAGGCTAGCTTGAACTGGTGGCATAGTGAGCACGGGACCCACGTCTGGGCATACCCTTCCCACTTAGGGTGACAAATGCAAAAACAACAGTTGATGGACGGAATGTAGACCAAATCAAACATTCACCCCCAGTCACAGATCTGGGTTTAATCCATCAGTTTTTTTGCTCACCATGCCGTTCCAGTTTGGACCCAGCCATATGCAAATCAGTCTTGACCCTGTTCCCAATAGGAACAGTCCAGCCCGAACTGCCAGGCCATGTCCTCCCTGGACCAGAAACAAGCATCCTGGGACCGGTTTCGGGGTATCACCCTTCTTCAGCCAGGCTAGCTTGAACTGGTGGCATAGTGAGATTTGTGTGTGTGGCTATATAGTGACGGATTGGTATGTGTGTGCCATTATATGGTTGGTGGTTATCTGCCGCCGCGGCATGGCGGTAAGTGGGATTTACCACCAATGTCATAATGAGGGCCTATATCTCATTTTGATATAGTATATACAGAGCCAGCTTCCTAAAGTAGTAAAGTTGGTTGTTGTTTTTTTTTATAGTTGTTGCTATAGTTTATTAATGTAGTTGTAGTTTTTTAATGGTGTTAAATTGTTTTGTTTTGTTGTAAAAAAAAGTTTCGTTTCTTTTGATTTATTTGCTCAATACCTATAAATTTCAATTTTATTATAGTATTACAACACTGAGTAAAACTAGCAGTTCCATCTTCAGGGATTGCAAATATACTGCTACATGTATATGTATCTGTATGGTACTATGGTTACTTGTCATGCAACTGTGAGGTGTTCCTATAGAGATAAGTGGTTGTACATGCTTCAGTATAGCGAATTCTGCTAGAGGACTAAGGTATTGGCACAGGGGGCAGTGCATCCTTATACTCTAATACATACTGCTATCAGCTGCTGTACAAACCCTATTAAATGTGGGTGTTGCCATTGGGAGATGCCTGAAACAAAGGTGAGTTTGTCTCCACAACCGAATATGGACACCAGTTGTCTAAGACACAGTTCTCGAGAGATAGAATATCCCTTTTTAGACTATATTATTAACATTCATAAGTATGAAGAGAGATATGTGCTGAGAGAACAGTTTCAACCAACAGCCTATTTTGCATATATGTTAATCTGGGGAGATGTCTCACCTGAGAGGGCAGCATGTTTTCATATCATAGTCTGTATAGTTGTTATGCAAGACAGACGTTTGAGCATAAAGGTAATTTCAACTCTATACTTGTATGTCTGTTAAACTGGGGTGATCTGTGACCAGAAAGGTAGCCACTTTTCCCACCCTAATTTGCAGAAACATTAGCCACTAGAGAGGTCACAGGAGAGAGGCCAGTCTCTTCCCACACTATATTACACAGATTTACAATGCAATAGACTTCTGTCTGGATACAGGTTAGTTTCTCCCCACAGAGTACTATACACACCTGCCAGCATGAGAAGAGGTATGAGACAGGGAGATCTTTTTCTCAAACTCTGCTACAGACACCTCTTACCCAGGTAAGATGTGTTATCAGAGAGGTAGCTCCCTTCTCAGACACCACTACATATCACTGTTCTAAGGAGAGGTGTGAGCACAGAGGCCACATGTTCACTACACCTTATTGTGAAACCAAGTTGTCCTGGAGATAGGTGTTATTGCAGAAGACAATGTACTACTGTATATCAGTTCTGATGGGGGAGCTGTTAGTGGACAGACAAATCTCTTCCCACACACTAATATATTTGGTTATTTCCCTGAGGAGAAGTCTCAGTGGGGTAGCTAGAACTTACTATGCAATCGTGAGGTTTTACATGTGAGGTGAGTACCTACCCCACCCTACTATGCATGCTACTGAGCCTGAGGAAAGGTGTAAATGGAGAGGCAGTGTCACTGCCCACACTGCTCTACACACTGGTTACCGTCATGCAGGGTCTCAGTGGAGTGGCCAGTCTCTCCCCATAGTCTAGTAGTGGGGTTTATAAGGGATAGGTGTTGTGATAAGGTTAAATGTAAATTCTTCCTTTGAAGTAAGTTTACAATCTCGCAAGAGTTTTGCAGCATCGTATATGAAAAAAGAGGATTAGCGAAAATTATACATATTACAGAAGGATATGTTCAGTTAAAATGCTAATTCCATTATAAAAATATGCTTGTGATACGCTTGCGAGCATAAAGCAACAGACATGGAGGAATGTACAACTGGCTCTTGCAAAATGTTTAAAACAGAAATCCATCACCAGAATGTCCTACTTCAATGCATTTTCACAAACTCACTTTCTTCCTATTTATACTTACTCTCCAATACCGCTCAAGAACACACAGCCATGCTATGTATGAGAGCATCATGGATCTCATTAGAGTCATCAAGAAGAAACAAGCATTGGAAAAGCCATTAGGTCTCGCCTATCGAAGAGCTATTGGCTTGGCGATGTGTTTTTACCATGTTGTACACCAGTAAGGCTGCTGTTCAGCATGGTTAAAAGTTAGCGATGTGGAATGTCAGAGAGTAGAGTGGGAGAGTAGTGTTTTAGAGTAGATTTGTGGGAGTTAAGTAGAGGAGAGGAGAGTTCAGTGACAGGGTCGTAGAGTGGAGTGGTATAGAGTGGAGTGGGGTGGGGTGGAATAGGGTGGAGTGGATTGAGGTAGGCTGGTGGATTGGATTGGAGTGGAGTGAGGTGGATTGGACTGGATTGGATTGGATTGGGGTAGAGTGGGGTGGATTGGGAGGAAAGGAGTGGGCAGACTGCAGTGGGGCAGATTGTTTTAGATTGGAGTGGGGCAGACTGGAGTGAGGCAGATTGGAGTTGGGCAGATTGGAGTGGGGCAGATTGTTTAGTATTAGAGTGGGACAGATTGGAGTGGACAGATAGTTTTGAATTGGAATGGGGCAGATGGGAGTGGGGCAGATTGTTTTGGATTGGAGTGAGGCAGATTGAAATTGAGTAGATTGGAGTGGGGACACTGGAGAGGGGCATATTATGCTGGATTGGAGGGGGACAGGTTGGAGTGGAGCAGATTGTTTTGGATTGGAATGGGGCAGATTGGAGTAGGGCAGGCGATTTTGCCATGGAGTGGGATAGATTGGTTTGGATTGAATGGGCAGTTTGGAGTGGGCTGATTGTCTTGGTTTGGATTGGGGCAGATTGATTTGGATTTGAGTGAGACAGATTGGAGTGGGATGGAATTTTTTAGATTGGAGTGGGGCAGATTGGTTTGGATTGGAATGGGGCAGATTGGAGTGGGGCAGATAGTATTGGGGCTGGGGGTGAATGTTTGCATTGTTCAGCATTCAGTCCATCATCTGTTCTTTTTGCTTTTGTCACCCTAAGTGGCTAGGGTATGCCCAGACTTGAGTCCCGTGTTCACTGAGCCACTGGATTCAAACTAGCCTGGCTGATGAGAGGTGATACCCGAAAACCATTCCCAGGATGCTTGTTTCCAGTCCAGGGTGGACCTGGCTTGGCAGTTTGGGCTGGACTGTTCCCATGGGGAGCAGGGTCAAGACTGATTTGCATATGGCTGGGTCCAAACTGGGGTGGTGTGGTGGGCAAAAAAACAATGGATTAAACCCAGATCTCTGGGACTGGGGGTGAATGTTTGCATGGTTCAGCATTCCTTCCATCATCTGTTCTTTTTGCTTTTGTGGCCTTAAGTGGGAAGGGTATGTCCAGATGTGGGTCCTGTGCTCACTGCACCTCTGGATTCAAGCTAGCCTGGCTGATGAGTGGTGATACTCCAAATTTGGTCCCATGATGGTTGTTTCCAGGCCAGGGAGCACCTAGCTTGGCAGTTTGGGCTGGACTGTTCCCATGGGGAGCAGGGTCAAGGTTGATTTGCATATGGCTGGGTCCAAACTGGGCTGGTGTGGTTGGCAAAATAAAGATGGATTAGGACCTGAAACAATTGGCTCATTTTCATGAAATGATCTATGACCTTCCACAATCCTTTAGATGGTGATGTTAAAGAGTGGTATCATTGATAGCACACCAGGGCTACATGAAATGGATGGCCGATAGGCAAAGTTTCACTGTTAACACAACTAAGATGTGTCTGATTGGTCTCAAAGAGGGGTGCTTCCTATTGCAATATTCTGCCCTGATGATGACCTGCCTGAATTAATTTAATTGTTTGGGGGTCGAAACGTCAACATTGAATTTGAAATTCAGGAGGCTCACAATAACTGTTGTTATAGGTGTTTATAAAAGACCTCATGCTTTTACCCACAGTTTGGCTTTAGTTTTTTATGTAAATAGCACTGTAGCACTTATACTAACACAAAATTCACTTACACTGCACCGCTATACAGGAGCACCTTGATTACTTTACTCTAAATTGTGGAATTTAAGTTTCCACTAAATGTGATATATTATTCACGAATTTCATCGGTACAGAAAGTTCTTTATGGTACAACCACTGTTGTGGAAGTTAATTCATATTCTTCCCCCGGAGGGACCAAAAATCTTTCTGTTAAATTATTCACTTACCCAGGTCCCAGGGTACTGGGTTGCCCCGTATTTTCAAGTCAGTTGGATTGGAGTGAGGCAGAGTGGAATGGGGCAGATTTGAGTGGGGCACATTGGAGTGGTGTGGGTTGGGAGGATGGGAGTGTGGTAGATTGAATTGGATTGGGATGAGTCGTTTGGATTGGAGTGGGGTGGATTGGATTGGATTGGCCTGGCGTCAAATGGATTTAGTGGGGTGGATTGGTGTGGGATGAGGTGGGATGCATTACAATGGATTGGAGTGATGCAGATTGGATTGGACGATTGTGTGTTTAAGCATAATTTCAGAAATTACACAAATGAAAGAAACAGTGTTGCTTTGAAGTATTTAAAACAAGATAATTGTCATCTTTTGATTGAAATCAGCACCCTCCTGCAAAAACAAAACAAAACATGTGTGCAAAGTGAGAGAAGAAAACTTGGCAAAATAAGAGAAAAGAGTTAACTATAAAAAATAAAACTTTCAATTCAGTTTTTCCTGCTGGCCATGCATTTGCCAGTCAAACGCCTTCTGTTTGCGGGGAATCACACACCTTCTATATGTAGGGCCCTCAAAGTTAAAAAGAAGTGACTCAGTTATGTCAGGAGCAGCGGACAGGCACTGATTAAGTTGAAATAAGTTACAAGGCTGTAAAGAAGACAGTAACATAAGCTAACAAGTGGTAAGCAATGGGCTGGCTCCAAGTCCTTTTTATTTTATAAGAGTATCTCATGAGTGAGACGCGTGTGTTCATGCATGCTATTTATGGCTTGACTCTAAAAAAGGGTATGGTACATAGTACAAAGTATAAGGTAGTTCACTAAAAAGCTTTTTTAGTTAACATTTTTAATAACTGTCTTTTTCTGTGTTTTTTTTATCTTTTTTTGTATTTTTTTAAAAAGAGTACAACAAAAACAGGAAACTGGGATTAACCAAAAACATTTCCTTCAAAACAAAGAGAAGAGAAAAGCAGGAAACAAGTGTTAGGCCCTCCTTACGACTTCGGCAGTCTTGAAAAAAGACCGCCAAAGCCGTGGGCGCCACAATAGTGCCAGTCCTGGCGGCATGCTTGGCACCCTATTTTGACATTTCCACTGGGCCAGCGGACGGAAACAGCCTTTCTGTCCGCTGGCACAGCGGAAAAGTCACATTAACATTGAAGCCAGCTCTTAATAGAGCCGGCAGCAATGTTGATGTGCAGCGGGTGCAACAGCACCCGTCGCACATTTCACTGCCCAAAATTCAGGCAGTGAAATGCACATTGGGGCTGTGCCTGGGGGCCCCTGCATTGGCAGTGCAGGAGCCCCCAGGGGCACCCCGAATCCCCCTTACCGCCAGCCTTTCCATGGTAGTGTTTACCGCCATGGACAGGCTGGCAGTTGGGGATTATGACTGCCTGGCGGAAGCCTGGGGGTGTAGTGGAGGGGCCGGGGGTATGGCCGTGGTTAATGCCTCACGGTCATAATACACTGGCGGAACACCAGTGTTCTGCCGGCCGCCAGGGTCGTAATGACCCCCACTTAGAAACAAACTACTGCCTATTTGGGCATTTATGACCCTGGACAAGCCTGCCCTCTGCAGCTCTTCTTCTCCCAGAAGAAAAAATTATCTGCTTGCATAAGCAACAAAAAGGGGCTTTGTTCAGATATGCAGGGTTGTTATCTGTTGAGCAGCATGGGCTAACTCAGCCCGAGCAAGGCATTGAGGGTGCATAGACATATCCCAGTGGTACTCATGCTGTATTGCTTGTTCTTGTTGCCCCTGCTGATGTCTCCTTTGCATATTTTATACATCACAAACTTCACCTATACTTTTTTTCCACCAGGCCTCATCTTAAAAGATAGCCACACCAAGGACTCCTTGGTTGGGCGAGGTGGCTGAGTTGCAGGAACATGTGCAGGGTTCACTACTAAATCAGAGGATGATATTCTGGTCATAGAAGTCAGAGAGCTAGCCAAAATGATGTAACAACAGGAAAACCCAATAACTAAATGAATCAACGAGGAAGGAATCTTTGTTTGCCAAATAAACACATCCATATGAACCAATCACAATCCTTCTGTAGGATGGCTCTCCTCTTCTGGGCGTTTCGCGGGTATCTAACAAGAGGCCCGCAAGATTGTAAAAAAAGAAATTTCATGATATTCGAAATGCAACAATACATCAAAAGTTTTTCTACTTTAAACAACACATCTCATGTCTTATTTTCTTCAGAACTACAAACATACACTATTATTAAATTAATTCCAAATGTACAAATTCGCAAGAGGATCACGAGAGCTGGGTAGTAAATACAACCCCCTCGTACTCCATTCAAGGGATTTTTGTGTTCGGTGCCCGTGATCGTCTTGTGAGCCGTAAGCTTGTAGAAAAATAATTGATACAATATACATACTGTACTGACTTTATTATTTGAGATTAGCATTCAGTAATATTAGCCAGATTAAAAAGACCTCTGTACAACAGATTAGAACAAAATTTATAACTACGATCTTGTGAGTTTCCCGCAATCCCACAAGCCACCTGTGAACCTTCTGCAGGAGCAATCACACACCTTAAAAATGGATGTGCATAGTGAAAACACACAGTTTAGAACACAGGAAATACTGATCAATGTCTATTTGAAATATAAATATGATTTTTATGTAAAAATAGATACATGGGGGGCGTGGTCTAGCCGCCAAAGGAAATGTCTGCCTGATTAGTGTGCTCCGCGTGCCGGATTTGGCCCGTGGGCACGGAGGGGCTACCGATCAATGGGGGTGCTTCCCCCTGCTGTATGCTACTCACCCGCATGGGCCGCTGGTGCCCGGGGGGGTCCGCTTCCCCCCTACAGACGGAAAAGGGGCTGCAGTTGCACTGCAGCCCTCTGATGCATGAGGAGCCGTGGCCTGGATTCTCCCCCATGCGGAGAAGACATAAGGTGAGATAGGCGGCTGGGGCGGATCACGCCCGGTCACGTATGGTGGATTGGGGCCCGCCCTCGACTAACGAGCCCCGGCGACCTGGCTCCCCCCGAACCCATGGAGCATACGAGGGAGCAGAGGGAGAGCTGGGAAGAGGCTGCCTACCGTTGTCTCCCCTGCACTTGAGCAGGTTCTACACTCCGGTGGGCAGGTGAGGGGGCAGTCATCCCGAACCCACCAGTGGGCACCTTCACCAGCGGACCACATGGAGTTTGCGGCACATGATTGGGGGCGCGCTACTCCTACCTGCCACCCCACCTGCTTAGATTTACTACCCCCCTCAGCTACGCATGGTCCCATAGGCAGGCTCTAATCTGCAATTGATTGCCCCCTGGAGTAGCGGGACCCGAAAGAAGAGGGCTCTCCATCGAGGAGTGATAGTCAGCACAGATTGGGTGTTGCTAAGGGGAAGGATCTTACCCCTGATCCTCTGGGGTGCGCCTTGCTCCAGGTACTGGAACATCACCCTTGCCAAGGTGATCGGCTCATATCTACTGCAGGCCCACCTTGCAATGAGGCATCACACCTCGCACGAACAGGACTGGAGCCCCTCACAGGGATTGGGTCTGATCGCGACGGGCCTTGGCGGGGGCGTTAGCGACGCCGACGGTCCAACCGGCTCACCGGCACCTGTGAGGCACGTTTAGCCTAACACCCCTGAGATCGGATACGGCCACATAGCCCTATTGCTCCCGGTTGTACACTGTCACCAGGCCTACTTGTGGTGCACAGTGAGGGGTCCTCGCGCTGGATCTTCCACTAGTAGGAGACATCTACTTCCCCTGCACAGCCACAACATAGCCCCGTCATCACGACGATATCCTGAGGATCCTCCCCTGGACCCCTTCTCTCCAGGTGGCAATGCCAAGCCGGAAATCATCAGGCAGACATTCCTGCCAACTACTGTTCTCCGAAGCTATTGCACTACAGAGACCCAGGGCCACGCAGGCAATCCTTCCTGGCTCAACGACTCCGCTGGCCGACTCCCACTCGACCAATGCCACTGACCGCATATTGCAGGAAATCACTGCAGTGATTCGGCGCTTATAGGCAGTGGACTTGAAGATCTCGGACCTCTCTGCGGCCTTCACCTCCAGATATAGCCCATTTCCAAGTGACGGTAACAGACCTGGATCAACGCCTCACGACCGCCGAGAATCACATCGCGGCAATGCCAGTACAAGACATGGAGATGCAGTTCCTGCGGACAAAGATCACAGATTTGGAGGGCAGGAGCCGGAGACACAATGTCCGTTTTTTTGGTATACCGGAACTCAAGGAAGGCTCAAGTCCTTTCTTAAAAACTTTCTTCCTGAACTCACAGGCCTGGATTTCTCCCCGCCATTGGAGTTTCAAAGGGCCCACAGAACTGGTCCTTTACATAAAGCAACCTCTGGACGGCCTCGCCTCATCATCGCATGCTTCCTCTGTCACAAGCAGGCCCGCCAAGTCAGCTCTGTGGCCAGATCTCAAGGCCCGTACTCACTAGAGGGTCATGAAATACGGGTGACCGCAGACTTCTCAAGAGTAACAAATGAGAATCTGAAAGCTTTCTTGTCCTTACAACCGCAACTAAGGAAGCTGGACATCAAATTCGGTCTTTTTGAACCTGCTCGTATGTGGATCACCCAGGATGGCAAATCAAGAGACTTAATTGAACCTGCGGACCTTAGCTCCTTTTTGGATGACCTTGCTATGCAACCCATGGACCACACTTCCGCTCACCCGAGACCACGCTCCCCAGCACTGGAAGATCCTCTCTCCGTTTCTGCTCCTCATCACCACGCCGCTTCACAGAAGAGGGGAAGGACCTATGATCACTCACTGAAATCACAGGAAGCCCTTCAGGCTGTGATCGCTCTCACCCAGGATCAAGGCAGAGACAAATCCCGCTCCCCTTTAAAACCGTCACGACCACGGATCGCCCGTAGTGCTGAACTTCCGAAGAAGCCGAGACAATTCGTCCACCAGTCCGGAATGACTACCTCTCGGCTGGACAGCTAAGTGCCCTGCTCCCCCTCCCCCGTTCCTATCTACCTCTGTTATGGTGGGAGTTGTTAGCACTGTAGTTATTGTTTTCACCGCTACTGATGATATTGTATACCCCTTTGCATAGGGCTACTAAAACATCTGGCTCACAGGGTGTACTACGTCATTTCTTGAGCCCTGCCCCAGACGGGGCTTTGAGGACATAGAGTAAGCTGACTATCTCATGTGTTCCTCAAATGTTCCTGGCTGCAACTTGCCCCGGCCAGCATGTTCACTGATCACTGTACTTTATGAGATGTTTTATCTTAAAGCCGATGTTTGATTTATGCTGTTGGGTATAGACCCGTTTCATCCTTTTTACTGAAACTCCTCCACCCGTCATGTCGGTCCGAGACTGTTACCGACCTTAGCCCACTGGAGACCACATCATGAAGTCCACCACAGGAGCCCACTTGGCCCCACTCCATGTCCTCCCCCATAAAACCATCCATTGCCCTGGGGTGATTCTCAGGCAACACGGTGTTTCCCTTCATCTTCCGCATCCTGGAACCCCCCACTTCCCTTAATACTTACTTAACGTACCCCATTTGCAGACCCCGGCTCAAAGGTATACTCCCTCCTCCTTCAGGGATACGCACAGGGCTGACTAGAGATATTGACACAGAGACCCATTAGTTCCTCTCCAGTGCTGTCGGCCACGGTGTGACTGTCACACTCCTAAAATCAACCCAGGATATGCTGGGGTCCACTCATCTCAGTTCTACCATGGATCCCCTCCCCAGTTTCCTCTTGGTTTCCCCCCTGACATGATACACCCCCCCGGGCCCCTCTTTGCAATGTCCGAGCATACCGCCCAGCGTTATCCACCACTGGCTGTTTATTGCTGACCCCTCCGGGCTCCCCCTCTCCCCATCTGCACTCGTTCGGCACATGGACCATGCAGGTCCAGACCCGCAGCTCAACAGGGCTCACAGTAGTGAGGTAATTGCCTCAGCTCCTATAGATCCTGGCTCAGTGTCTCCTTTTTTGTATCCTCCAATTTTTATCCCCCAACCTCTACCTTCCCTCCCTAACCTCCCCTTCACGTCTTTTTATGCTATTCTACTATATTCTGAGTTCACCTGCTCGTACTCTGCTTCCCCCCATGTATTTTGTTCTTTCCCGTCTCTTTCTCTTTGTCTCTTTGACTGCCCACTCGCCCCTCTCCTTTTCCCTGACCGAGGGTCCACTCCACAGCCCCCCACCTACCCCCCAGACTAAGCCTGACAATGGGGTCGACAGTTCCACTGACGGTCCTTTCATGGAACGTACATGGTATGACACATGACATCAAGAGGCAAAAAGTCTTATCCTACCTGCGGTCCAAAAAGACGGACATCGCCCTTCTACAAGAAACACATCTTTCTCCCTCGGAATCGGAGAAACTGCGTAGAGATTGGGTGGGGAAAGTGCTCTTCAGTGGAGCCCGTCCGTGCATTGTGAAACGCAGGGCTCGGGGAGGAAATGCGGGGTAGCGATTCTCATTTGTTGATCCCTACAATTCAGACTCCTCAACACGTGGTCCGACCCTGAGGGACGTTATATCCTCGCCAAGCTTAAATTGGGTGCTTCCACGGTCTGTGTTGGCTCCATTTATGCTCCCACTGGCTCCAAACACCCTTTTTTCCTCTCCCTAAATCAGTTACTGATGGAGATTGGAGCCTCCCAGTACTTACTGGGTGGTGATTGGAACCTGGCGCGAGAAGCCATTCTTGACTGATCGGGTGGCCTTGACATAAGCAACAACACTGACCGGACCCTCCTTGGTGATATCCTTTCAGATCATGGTCTGCTGGATCATTGGCGCCTCTCCCATCCATCAGACCGAGAATATACTTTTGTTTCACCTGTTCATGGGACCCAATCCAGACTAGATTATTTCCTCGTCACACACCAGCTGCTGCACACAATTAGGGAGTCTCAAATCTTACTGGCTGCATAGTCTGACCACTCCCCGGTCTTATTGGCCCTGGAGCTGGGGCTGGCATCTCTGGGACGTAAGCCATGGTGTCTTCAGACTTCCAGATATCGACACCGAGGGGGAAAAAGCAACTCTGATCCCACGTTACCACTTATTTACTCAACAACAAAGGCTCGGTCTCCTCACCCCACTTGTTGTGGGCTGCGGCGATGGTGAGGATAAGGGGGCAACTCACGAGGGATGCTGCCATTGCCAATGCCCAGAGGCGTGACAAACAGCGAGCTCTGGAGGATTGCATAGCCCAAGCTACCCGCAAATACACCCCATCCCCCTCCTCCTCCACCCGACGTCACCTAGCACAGGCCAAAATGGAGCTTAATGCTCTCCTCACCTCACAAGCGTAATACGTGTTACAACGATTGAAAGGTAATCACTATGAGTACGGGGAGAAGGCAGGACAATTATTGGCTGCTCAACTCCGCCAAAGAGAGGCGGCGCAGGCCATTCTGGCCTTGCATGACACTGATGGCACGCTTATTACACAACCCCAGGCAATAGGGATGAGTTCGGACACTTTTATCAGACCCTCTACGCTCCCAAAACATTGGAAGACCAGGATAAACTGACCCCCTTTTTTGAGAAGGCGAACATACCTTGCCTCTCGGAGGCTGGAAGGACTCTTTTAGAAGGGGAAATCAGCAAAGAAGAGATCAAACAAGCAATAGCCACACTCCCCTACCATAAAGCTCCTTGGGAAGATGGATTCTCGGCAAAATTTTATAAATGGACGGGAGCAGATACGGTAGACACCCTATATGAGGCCTTCCGTGGGGCGGACCAGACAGGTTCCCATCTCTCATACACCATACACAAGTGGGTTTCGTCCCCGGCGTTCTTCTAGGAATCATTTGCATACCCTGCTCCATGCTCTCTGGGTGACATGGGACTCTCAGGAGGAGGCCCTTGCCCTCTCCCTGGACGCCGAGAAGGCATTCGATCGCATAGAGTGGTGGTACCTTTTTGAAACTCTAAAACGGTTCGGACTCGGGACCAGCTTTATAAATAAGGTGTGTTCGCTATATGGCTCGCCCACAGCACAGGTCAATTGCAGTGGGTTTCTATTCGACGTCTTTTCTATCAGGAGAGGGAACCGTCAAGGCTGTCCCCTGTCGCTGTTACTGTTCCTGCTGACCCTTGAACCCTTACCGGTAGTGATCCGCAGATCAAGTCTCATTACCGGAGTACCCATTCCTGGTGGTAGTTCCACCATTTACCTATACGCCGACATTGTCTTACTAACTCTCACTGAACCAGCTAAGTCCCTGCCGGCGATCTAAACCATTTTATCTGACTTTCAGCTTCTCTCGGGTTACAGGATCAACTGGGCTAAGAGCGAGGCGTTACCTCTATCCCCTGTGACAGTAAGCGCATCCGTGCAGGGCTTTCCGGTCAAATGGAAGCAGTCCCATCTTCAATATCTGGGCATTCACATTAATAGAGGATTCGAGAATACGGTGGCTGACAACCTACACCCGCTGCTTGCCAGAATGAAAAGGGACTTTGACAAATGGGCACATTTAGGCCTTTCTATGTGGGGCAGAGCACAGACGGTGCGCATGGTGACCCTGCCAAGATTCCTATATGTTCTCGGCATGCTGCCACTAAAGATCCCCTTGACTCACCTTAGAGAGACGGATCGTCGCATCTGAGCCTTTGTTTGGGGATCGCTACACCCCCGCGAGTCCGGTGGGCTGGGTCTCCCTTCGGTGGAACATTACACCCTTTCGCTACACCTCTCGCAACTGGTCTTCCTTCTTCCGGGAGCCCGAGATCGGCCGCTGTGGGTGGAGGTGGAACGGATGCTCTTGCGCTCCCTACCAGGACTTAACTTGCTCTACAGCACAGGAGATACCCCTACTCGGCCAATCAATCCCATGATCAGAGCCATATGGAACACCTGGCGGCAAGCGCACTGCTTACTAGGAGTGTATCACTTGCTACATGACCGGGCCCCGCGCTGGGGCAACGCGGGATTCTTGATTGGAGTGGCGATCGAAGGGCCTCCTGCGTGTCGATCAACTTTTGACCGATGGTCAACTGAAGCCGTTCGCAGATCTCTGGGAAGAATTTGATCTACCCGCCCATCACTCGTCGTGTTTTCTGCAGCTCAAACACTGTCTTGGGAGACGTATGGGGACACATCCCTGGTGACTCCACCAATCCCCAGTGTTCCACTACTTAGAAACCTGGGGCCTTTTCCGAGGAGTCATATCTGGAATGCATACCCTGCTGAACCGCCATCTATTCTCCCTTCCCCTCTTGGTCTCTCTCAAACACAAGTGACAGGCGTGACTTCAGACAGAATATGAGATGGAGGATTGGGCAGATCTGATTGAGGCAAAGGATCATGGGGCGTGGGATGCTCGCTTGAAATTCAGTCTCTTCAAGACACTACACGATTGGTACTGGACTCCCCAGAAACTGTGGTCTGCAGGGTTACTACCCCACGCTTCCTGTTGGCGATGCCCCCACTCCCGCAGCGATTTACTTCACATCTTGCATGATTGCCCTACCATCCAAACCTTCTGGCGATCGGTGGGGTGCACTCTCAGGGGAACACTAACCTTACCACCTTCTCTTACCCCTTCCCTCCTATTGCTGCATGATACCAGCGACCTGTACGACCGTCCCGACCACAGCAACGTTTACTGCACACAGCACTGGCCACGGCAAAATTGTGCATCCTCAGACACTGGCGCGCAGAAACAGCTCCTTCTCATGGAAAATAGATCACTGCAATGTATCAAGCTGCCTCTCATGAATAAATTATCTATAGCCTCCAGGATAAGGCTGACATATTCCTTTGGACGTGGGCCCCCTTCCTCTCTGCACCGGAGGACTGAGCGCTCCCCTACTGCTGACTTGTTCCGCGGTGCATAACGGTAACCCCCGCACGGGGGCCATACACATACAAACGCATTGCCCACTGCCACTGTGCTTTAGCTACATGCAGGCACATGTCCGTGTTTGGACCTGGCCCTACCTCCTCACTGGCGGGCCTCCCCTCTCCTTCCTCCCTCTTTTTTGCCTCCGTCCTTTCACTCATATCAAATACTTTGCCTCTCTCCTTACCCCCCAACCCTCCTTGGTCACCCCCACTCCACCCCTCCTCCACTTTGACTCCTTTCTCTTAATATTCAACTGTGCCTAGACGGGCACGTCTGCTTCTTGCTATCCCCTTTGCTTTTGGCTCCTCCCCCTCCCTCCTCTCTCTCTGTCCTCCCTAGTCATCACTGCATTCTGTGTCATCCTTTGGTACCTTGGTGCATTACTACAGCCATCGCAGCCTCTATCCTTTACTAAATACTTTCCTTCTTCCCTCCCCCCTGGACTCACCCCGGCTTCCCGACATTTTGGCTATCTCCCTTGCAAACTCCTCCCCTTCCCCCCTCCTCTCCCCTGTATGTCTTCTCCCTTCTCTTCCCCCATTTCCCCTTTCTCTTCCTCCTGTTCGTTCATCAAACTCCCCTTCTACCATTCTGGTTCTTTCTACCTGCCACAGGTTCATGACCTCCTCTCTCAAGGATCCGGGGTCCTGAGTTATCACCCTTAGTAGCTGAACACTTTTGGCTCCCCCCTGTCATCTCTCCTCACATTTGAGGGCTTCAAGTATCCTGGAAGGGCCAAAGGTCACCACGTACTATACCTACTTCCTAGTTTGCCCTCGCCCCGCTAATGTTACCTGGACCTAGCCAACACGCAATGAAGTCCTGGGTGATTCATTGGAGAGATAGTCGACAGTGTTTTACCCAGACTCCTAGAGACCCGGCACCCAATTCAGAATGGGCACGGGATAGCTCACTGCCGGTTACCTACACTGAGTTATGATTAACAACATCTGCTGTTTCACTGTGCTCCTGATTTGCTGCAGGGCATGTTAGGCTCTCTTGTTTCTCTGCATATGACAATATACCCAATTGTTTCTGTATTTCTGTATTTCTGTATTGCAGTGTATGTACCACCAAGCTTGTGTAAGTTGCTTCGTCGAAGGCTCAATGTAATGTCTTATTGGTTTTTTCTTGAATAAAGAATTACAACACAAAAAATAGATACATAGACTATGAAAGCAATGCTGGGAATATTTCTGAATATGTTAACTACAAAAGTTAAAAAGTGTTGCACATTCTCAGCACAAACATTGTTGGAGTAGTTAGTTTCTACACACTCATATATATACATATTTATATATATATATTTAAAAACTCAAATTCATAAAAAAAAGAAAGGCTAAAGTAATGTTATAGTTAGGTGTAATACAAATATGTGTTTTTGATTTGAATAAATCTTATAAATTCACTGAAAAAAACAAAGGTTAAAGTAACGTTATTGTTAGGTGACCTTTAAGCTATAAACAGAGAAATTCCCCAGTTATAGTAGGCAGCACTAACTATAACTTGTGGCCCCATCATGCACTGCTTATCACCTCACAAATGTCACCATTCATGGCATTTATGACATCATTGATGACATCTCAAATTACATAATTATGACATCACTGATGACATCATCCAATGGGTGTGCAAGTTTGTTTTACAGTTTACATTGTGGCGAGTAACTACCATATTAATTCTATGTAATTTAGAACATAGCTGTGTAGAGGTATAGAACACATTATAAATGTTTGTAATCAAGAGCAAATCCAAGTGACAGTGACAGTTCACTTGCATTTATCATGCTCCACATAACTTTTTGGTTGTGCAGAAAAAGTTTCCAACAGAAGAGTTATTAGACAGAATCATGCCAGCATGATAATCTATACTTACCATAGCAGAGTGAATGCACCAAGAACTAACCTATGTACATGTGCTTGTTTCGCTTGGGAAGATGGGCTATCTGTAAAGTTTTCATGACAGTATGGAGGCTACAGGTAGTATGACCTTTAGCACCTTGAGATATTGGTTATTTTAGGGAAATGGTGTCTTCTTTGACAACTGTTAAATAGCAGGCCTCGAAAAATCATAAAAATGTTACTAGAACTGCAGGTCGAGTAACTTGAATAATCTACAAGAACTAACTGTAATGTACTTGACCTGTAAACAGGTCTCACTGAGTGATCCTAGGCAAACAGTTTACAGAGTTGTCTTTTTCTTCATTCTCACATATGATTGCCTCTTCAAATATGTGAGCTCAGCATTTCTGCAGCACAAAAAAACCTCTTTTGTTTGATTAAGTAGACTAAAGTTTGCTGCATCCATCGCATGAATCTAGCCCACATATAGGGGGCACATGACTCATGAATTGCTTTTAGTTTACTAATATTGTTGCCATCAGAGAAGGAGTGTTTCCCAGTGTGTTTAAACCCTCACTCTTAAAAACAAATATTACTAAACGATGACGTGGTAGTGTACTGTCATCTATACACAGTAAATTTCCAAGAAGTGTCCAAAAAACTTTCCACTAACTTGCAGCATTATTGATAAAACTATATAGTGTATTAATAATCTGTGAAAATTGGGTTTTAGAAAACATATCCTTTGCACAACAACACATAAAGTATTCTGCTTTGTGTTCATCCTATTAAAATATTTTTTCATCACACAGAAATACAAAAAATGACCTTTCACAACTACCAATATATTTTGAAATGTTTTTAAAGTTGACTTAGTCATTCAAATGTTATGTGTTAGGAAAAACCTGACATCCTGTAGCTTTTTATTTCACATTCTCAACAGCAGAACAGACAGTTTACCTTATAAAATCCTTGAACTCTGCAGCCAGAAGGAAAATTAATTGTAAGGGAAACTGACTTTTGACATCTGTTTGTGAACACAGACCAAGTGTGACATACAAGAACAAGATTTAAATGCACCTTTTATTCCACCTACACTTTTTTTGTCAATTCACCAGCAGGGGCGAGCAAGTCCTAAAAATAGCTAGACCAGATCAAATATGACTTGCCATAGCGAGTGGTCCAGTAGATTTTTGAACCCTGCATAGAATGGTCGCAGTTGTTAGTATATTCTTAATAATACTCTGTGGTGTATTTCTCATGAGAGTTTTGCTGTTTACAAACAGCGTGGTATAGAACGCAGTACTCAGTTCTCTACTGATATCAACTTTATTCTTAATGTAGGTTCGGTGTGTGTCAGGAGTTTGAAATAAATAAAAACTGTCTGTAGTATAGCTTTTGTTTTGGATTTGGACCACCACCTCCCCACACTAATGTATTGCCCAGGTGCCCCCCTCCCTTAGCCTTTAAGGGCCTTAGGGACCCAATTCCCAGACCACCGGACAACACAAGAGGGTTTCCCCTCTGCCGATGGTTTCTCCCCCCAACATAACATTCCTCCTATACCCACACAAATCTAAACATGAAACAAAACAACTTTACCACACAAACACAGTCTGGTGATAGTCCTAAGTTCAAGGTACCTCTGGTAGGCCATCTCACAGAAGGACGAAGTCTCTCAGCCGACATGATGGCACAGCATGAGGTTTCAGGTCATACCTCCCGAGACCTTCTCTCTGTGTGCCCTCTTCTATCAATGTGAGATCGCCTCTTCCACTTTCTCCCTTACAGGCCCCTTGGCCAGCTGCCGGAGGTTGATCCTCAGTTCGGGTCATCCCTCCTTCTAGCGTACCACTCTGCTCATCACTCTGCACATCACTCTCCGGTCGTCCGCTAGTGACTCCACCTTCCTCCAGTCTCTCATCACCCCCAGGGCTGTCATGATCCAGGTCCTTTGGGCCTCCAGATCCCCGGCCATCCGATCAGTATCGTTTGAAGAAAGATACATTTCTGGTTATTGACTGCTCTCCTCGTCTTGTCGTGATTATAGTTCCATATACTCTCACGCTCATCCAGGGCCCTGGTTCAAAAGGTAATTTAAACTTCCCTCCAGGACGTCAATTTTTCACCAGCACCAGGTCCCCTGCTTTTAGAGGTTTGGTCTAGGCATGTCGCCTCTGCGACATGCGATCATTGTGGATGACACATTGATGTAGCCTCTCAGCCCCCTTTTCCCCCAATATTGTAGGAGCCTCACATTGTGGAATGGTGTCTCCAAGCAGGAGATTCATGCACAGGGAGCTGGGTGGTATTTCAGTGGTGGTGTGTGGCATGAACCTATACTCCCTTAAGAAAGCATAGAGAGCATATTCTATGTTTTTTTCCTTGGCCACTGTGATTCTCAGCACTTTATTGAGAGTTCGCATAAACCGTTTGGTCTCACCATTTGCTTGCAGCCAGCATGGCGTGATCTTTCGGTAATGGATGCCCTTGGAGGCCAGATACACGGCAAAAGCTTGACTCGAGAATGATGGCCCATTGTCTGTCCGTATCGCTCAAATGAAACCATCCGTCGCCATGACCTTCTCAAGTCGTGGGATGATCTGATCAGCTGTGGTTGTATTCAAAATCTCTACCTCTGGGTACTTAGAAAAGTCATTGATTACCACTAACATAACAGGCAGAGATCCTAGGTCCGCACTCGTTCTGTGCTATGGATAAGAAAGGATTGATTCCATGATGACTGGAGCAAGGGGTTCACTGGGGCTTGCCGCTCAGCGAAGCTGGCAATGTTGCACTACCAGCTCTACCTGTTGGTCCAGTACCGGGAACCACACCTTGCACCGCAGTCTGGCTTTGGTCTTGACAACTCCCTGATGGGCTACATGAGCAAGATCGACGATTCGTTGCTGGAGGGACAGGGGTATCACTAGTCTCATGCCTCGTAGCAGGCACCCTTCCGGTGATAAGGATAGCTCCTGACAGACATGGTGAAGGGCAGACAGCGTGAGACTTGCCTGTTCCATCTGTCTCGACAGGTTGTGTGTCAGGATGTGCCACCTTACAGTTATTACCCCTTCCAGAACTAGTTGCAGGCATTCATCGACCTGGTTGGCAGCCCTGATCTCTTATATTGACATCTGGAGCGGCCAAGACCGTTCCACCACCATCCGGACATGCTCTTCCACCTCAACAGCCTCGGCCACCTCCCATGCCGTGAACAATAGTCAGCTGGATTGTGAGCTCCCGGTTGATAGGCAACTGTGAAGTGCTACTCTTGCAGTTGAAGAATCGCTTCTCGATCCTTGGCGGTGGTTTGGAGGCCGAGCTGTAGAAGAGTGGAATAAGGGGTTTGTGATCAGTATCTAAGGTGAAAGATTGGCCACATAGATACAAGTGGAAATGGCGGCAGCCCCAATGGACAGCTATGACCTCTTTTTCAATGTGGGAATATCTTTGTTCACTTTCAGTCAGGGCTCGGCTAGCATAGGCTACTGGGGCCCACTCTCCATTCTCCCCTTGTTGGGATAGGATTGCCCCTAGCCCGATAGGACTGGCATTCACTGAGAGTTCTATTCCTTTGAGGGGTCAAAGTACACCAAGGTAATATTGGCAGACAGGGCCCGTTTGGTAGCATGAAATGCATCTTCTTGAATGGGGGCCAATTCCCACAGAGCATTCGCCTTAGTTAACTCCCTGAGAGGTCCTGTGAGGGAGGCCAGGTTCTCTATGAACCTCCCACAATACATCACCTTACCTAGCAAACTGTGAATTCCAGTGACCGACGTGGGTGCTGAGGCTGTTTGAATGTCTCAAACCTGTTCCGGATCCAGCCTCACTTCTTGGTTGGAGAAGTGATATCAGAAAAAAGGCAATGTCCTTTTGCAGGAAGGGGCTTTTCTCCTGGTGTAAGGTGAGCCCATTATTCTGCAGCCGTTTGAAAACAGCCCAAAGCTGCGTCGGATGTTTTTTGATGGTGAGGGTGTGTGCCAAGATGTCATCATGACATTTATGACTCCCTCCAGCCCCACAGGCACTCCCCTGATGGTATCCTGGAATACTTCGGCCGCACTTGATACACTGAAGCTGAAACGTTTATAGTGTTGGAGCCCAACATGCATGGAGAATGTAGTGATTGCTCTTGATTCCGGGGCTTGTAACAGTTGGTGATAGCCTGCTCGCAGGTCCATCTTCGAGAACCACCAAGATTCACTCACTTCTGCCGCAATGTCATCTACAGTCGGCGTTAGGTGGCGCTCCCTGTGTATGGCCTGGTTCGGTAGTCTCAAGTCGATGCAGATTCTCACCTCCCCTGGCTGCTTGGGTTTGCGAGTGATGACTATTGGGGAAACCCATGGCATTGGTCCTTCCCCCCTCTTGATGATATCTACAGTTTCCAGCTTTTGCAGTTCTTCCTCTACCTTGGGATGCAGATGAAAAGCTATCCGGCAATGTTTCAGGGCAATTGGTTGGATGGATCCATCAATGTGCAGATGTATTTGTCTCCCTTTTAGGCACCCAATGCCTTCGTACAGTGAGGTATACTCGATCACTAGTCCCTCTATGCTGAATTGATGTATGCTAAATGGAAAGGATACCAGGTTTAGTCTCTATGCTGTTCTGCAGCATAGCAGCATGCCCGAGACAGTTTTCGTCACATAGATGCAGGCACAGACCATTTGACCTTCATGAGTGATATTCACCACAAAGACTCCGGCCATTGGGAGTGGCTTGGGAGAGCCAAAAGTGAATACCTGCGTGGTGGTGGGATGCAGAGTCGGACAGATTTGCAATGTCTGTAGGACAGACTGCACCATGATGTTGATGGACGCCCCTGTGTCAATCAGGGCCACCACTGGCTGTCCGGCCAAAAGGACTTGGCATCATGGAATTCGTTGCTGGGGGCTTTCCCCTGGCTGCATTGTGTGGATCGTGTGGAGAACGCCTTCTGTGTCGTCATCACCCATGTCCTCATCACTTTCGAGATGGGCCAACGTCTGAGCAACCTGTGCAGTCTTTGCTCTGGTTGATTTTCTGGCTGCAGCTGATCAGCAGACTTTGACAACTAGGTTCAACTTGTTACAGTTTGTGTATCGCTTTCCGTGGGCTGGACATGGCCTTTGGTAGGGATAGGGCCCTCTGCACAGGTGGCATTCTCTGCTTTCAATGGTTGGCTTAGGTCGCGACTTCTTCCTTTTTGAGGATGCTGGATTCACCGCACTTACCAGTTCTGTCTTTATGTGTTACTGCAACACAGACTCCAAATAGGCCTCCCGGACTCTTGACAGCTCCTTCAAAAGTCCCATTGTGAGCATGTCTGTCATCGGCATTCCTGGGACTTGCAGTATGCTTTCCCTTAATTTCACTGAGGAGCATCCTTGAATTAACTGGGCTCTCACTTCATCTTCGGGGTCATGCAGCGTGCATGAGCTCACCAGTTCTCTGAGTCGGGCATAGAAGGTGTCAAATGGCTCTTCTGGAAGATGTCTGGCTTGCCGAAGAAGGACTCTCTCTTAGTCTGGATTTGCCAGAGGCTCAGAGTGGTCAGTGAGAGCCCTCTTCATAGTCTGATACGTGAACGTGGGCCTTCTTCCACTATTGATTTGCTGATTTTGTGGATTGCTGCGTCACCCAAGTGGAGCAGCATAGGTCAGCGGCGGTCCCTGTCTAGGGCCACCTCTGCAAAGTATGTCTCCAGGCAGTCGACCCATTCTTTCCAGCGGGCCGAATGTGTAGATGGAGGTCCATCCACCCCGAATGGCTACAGCCCAGGTATGGTGGACATTCTGTGTGTGTGTGTCAAGTGTGTCTGGTGTCAGGACTTGATTCTGATGTGGCTGCAGCACCCCCTCAACGTAGGCTGGTGTCCATGTGGGGGCAGCGTGTGATTCTGGTGCCTGACGCTAGGCCGTGATTCTGCCTCTGTGTGGCTTTTCGGCACTAAGGTGGGCCTGTGGTTCTAAAAATTCTGGACCCATGTAATTTACTTTGCCACAGCAGTACGATTTTAGTATCAAAAGACCGATAATGACTAGTACACTAAGCATGAGCATTTTCGCTCAATTCCAGCAGCTTTTTCACCTCGAAATCGCCATTTTTGTCCTGCACTCGTGGCTCCCATTTTATACACGGCAGACATTTTTAAAAGTTGCCCTCACATAGGCTTATAATACAGTCAGATTTGATTCCAAGGACACGTACACCTTGATTGACTTTTCTCTGACCTGGGCAAGCTGGAACCATTGCCTCAGGCCAAACCTGTTTGGTCAGTCCCTCTCCCAGTGGCCGAATCAGATAGCATCAAGGCACACCATGCCATAAAACCCTTATTATCGCTCACACACCCTGCCTAATCTTGCTCACACCTGCACCTGCTCTTTTCTTCTTCTTACTTTACGAGGGGGAGGTGCCCGTTTTTATTGGGGGTCCACACTTATCTGATGTAAAATACTAGGCCTTGCCGGGTAATTTATTATGGGTTGGATGACATGAAATATGAGGTTTCATCATGACACTGTTTTTTCCTTTGTAGTGAAAACATGTGAATGACCAACCAAAATGTCAAGAATGTTTGCCTGAAGCTTAAAAAACTGTATATAAGGAAACCTGACTTTGCATTGACACACAGTCTCCTGAGAACATACAAACCATGCTGTTGTACTTCTAGGACGCTTGTCACTTGGTTGCAGCCAATAAATTCGATCTTTGACTTCACCTAGAAGACTCTGAGTCTCTGTGGTCTGAATCAGGAAAGTACCCGAGGTCTTTGGGTGTACCCTGGCACCACTGGATTACCGGATCAGTACCGGTTCTGAAAAACCCAGTACCTCAGTTGGCGCCCAACGTGGGGCGATACCAGCGGTACCGGTCCAAGCCTGAGGTCCGTGGGGAGCTTCGTGTGAAAATTCTGGAGGAAGGCCGCCACTTCATCGACCCCTGCATGTCGACGTGGTCCGAAAGTCTTTGCTGCGAGGTTCCCCGCTTCCCGACGGCTACGAAGGACTGCTGCCCTGGCTATCGCCCTGATTTGGACCCTTGATGTTTGGTAGAGCGAAACGATAAGACGAGTCTTCTGGTGACGTCATCGATATTTTCAGTTAAGTATAAGTGGAGCGTCTCCCAGTCCTTAGTTGGACACTTGGGCCCTCATTCGGACCTTGGCGGGCGGCGGAGGCCGCCCGCCAAAGTCCCGCCGTCAAAATACCGTACCGCGGTCGCAAGACCACGGCGGGTATTTTGACTTTTCCCCTGGGCTGGCGGGCGGCCGCCGAAAGGCCGCCCGCCAGCCCAGTGGAAAACGACCTTCCCACCATGAAGCCGGCTCGTAATCGAGCCGGCGGAGTGGGAAGGTGCGATGGGTGCTACTGCACCCGTCGCATATTTCACTGTCTGCTATGCAGACAGTGAAATACTAGCGGGGCCCTCTTACGGGGGCCCCTGCAGTGCCCATGCCATTGGCATGGGCACTGCAGGGGCCCCCAGGGGCCCCGCGACACCCCCTACCGCCATCCTGTTCCTGGCGGGCGAACCGCCAGGAACAGGATGGCGGTAGGGGGTGTCAGAATCCCCCATGGCGGCGCAGCGAGCTGCGCCACCATGGGGGATTCAAATGGGCAACGGAAAACCGGCGGGAGACCGCCGGTTTTCCATTTCTGACCGCGGCCAAAGCGCCGCAGTTAGAATGCCCAAGGGAGCACCGCCGGCCTGTCGGCGGTGCTCCCGCCCCCGTTGGCCCTGGCGGTGCAACACCGCCAGGGTCATAATGAGGGCCTTGGTTTGGTCCTTAAGTTGGACATTTGGTTTGGTATCCCTTCAGGATCACTTTGATTTGGAACTTGCAAGTACCAAAGCCGAGGGACTTGTGTATTCACGAGACTATCGTAAACGATAATCCTTTGAAGTTTGAAGCTAGACTAGTGAGCGAAGATGCCTGGTCTTAGCAGACTTGGAAATTTGTTTTGTCTTGGTTGTAAAAGGGACTCCCGGTTGGAGGACTCATGTCCGGTCCCTCCGATTGGAACTCCAACCTATGAACTATATGTGAAGCACGGAGTGGGCCCCATCACGTTTAATAAAGTATGGGTCCGCTATTCTTGGAAATAAATGTCTGTGAGGCTGTTTTTGCAGTTTTTTGGAACACTATTGAGAAAAGTTTTCTTTTCTCTTGTAAATATGACTTACAACTAGGATCTGCAAACGGTTCTGTAAGTAAATTGCGACGGCGCTATTTATGAAAAATGGCTAAAGCGCGCTGTATTGTGTGTCCTGAGTATTTTCTGTTTATATCTGAAATGAGCTCAATGTGTGTTTGTGGGTCTTCTTGATGTTTTCAGTTTGTTAAGTAAAATGTTGGTTAATTAATATTAAGTAGAAACTTAGAAAAAAATCCAGAAATGAACCATGTGATGTGCTAACATAGCTATATGTTGCTCTTTAATTTAT
Organism: Pleurodeles waltl; assembly: GCF_031143425.1. Taxonomy (NCBI): domain Eukaryota; kingdom Metazoa; phylum Chordata; class Amphibia; order Caudata; family Salamandridae; genus Pleurodeles; species Pleurodeles waltl. The sequence continues at coordinate 902,667,789 of NC_090450.1, forward strand.
AGAATGAGCAATTGTGCACATATACAAAACTGCCGTTAAATGCTTAATAAATTAGAAAACACATTCAATAGATATAAATAGGGCCCCAAAAAAAAACCGAAATTATCTATTTTTGCAAAAAAAAAAATACATTTACAGCATTTTTCTTAGATGCATTGTATTAGATGTTCACAGGCAAACTTTTCAGCTGCAGTATATTTGATAGGAATGTTCAATTCAGCCAGCACTTTCCCAGTTAAACACGGGTGGAATTTTGCATAACCTTCCTTTTAAATGAAAGTGGCGCAAAAATGTGACGCATTTCAAGTTAGGCTTATGCGCTTAGGCTTGTGAGTTAATGTATCCCAAATAATAGGCAAGGGATGCAGCTTGCTTTTATATGTGGAATTATCACCGAAAAAAAGAATAATTGTTTTTTTTTTTTTAAAAAAGAAAATTATTAATTATGGAAAAATTATTTAAAAAATAAGTGCCTTTCAAAATCGTTTTTTAATATTTATAAAGCTTAATACCTATACTATGACCTCCTAGCATTAAAATTTAATTTAAGTTATGTTGCACCGCTAAAATGACATTTGTATGTGCAATTTTCCCTTGGCGCAGGAGCAAACAAGCTCATTGCTATAAAGTATAAGTTAATATTTTCAATGGCTGACTCATGGATTGTGTAATAGACATTCTGGTAATGCATATTATGCAAGAAAATTGTAGGATATTGATTTTTTAATGCCTAAAATATCAAAGTCGATTTTGGGCAAAAGCACTGTTTAAACTGCATTTTCTTTCATTCAGAGTACTTTTTAAAGTGTCTCAGGCTTCAGTAAATGCATACATTTAGGTTTGATATATATCTGCAGGTTGTGCCTTCTTATGATTCAATGAGTCAATGTGCCAGTACAAAGGCTTGTTTTAATATCAAGGTTGAAGGTTCTAACTTCAGCTGGGCCTACTGAGACGTTCATTCATTCGAGGTTGATGAAATATGTACCATTGCATGGGATTGCAACAAGCATTTATTCTAACAACTGGTATGTGTGTTATTAAGGTTTGTGAATTATTCACAGTAAATGTAGTTTAATAATCTGGAAATAGAGATAATTTTTTTAGCGCCTAAAAAGGATTTTTTTTTTTTTTTAAATAGAGTGAATTATTGCAGGTTAGAAGGAAAACAGGAAGGCCTACTGTCTTTGACAGATTCAGAGTGGCAGAAGCTAGGAGAGCTACAGAGGCTGGCTCAAGTCACGCTGCTGAGATGCTATCTTTACAATGGAGGAGGCTGTCATGTTGACACTTGTGACCTTTTAAATTAGGGCCTTGTCTCTGTGAAATGCAGAATGACCCTACGGGCCTCTAAAAGTGGGATTTCTGGTTTCTCCAGAAGAACATCAATACAATTAAAGAACTTAATTCCAAAGGGAAAATATAAAAAAAAGGGGTTTCTTCGAAAGTCCTAACATCATGTTAAATGCTCTGCAGAACTCATACATTTGTGTCTCCGCTCTAAAAAAATTAAAATGATGCCTGCTATTTGCTTTTATTTGACAGAAAACGAAGTGTTGCATTAAGTCTTAGACAGAAAATAAGATGCAGCCCTTTTCTAAAATTTTGAAGGCTACATGCCTTAATGAGAACGATTTACCAATTAAGACTTATTTTTCACAGTGGAAATTGTAGGTGCCAAATTAATATGGAGTGTCAGTGTAACAATTTTTACTTTTAGAAAGGTAAAACTAAGGTGGCTTGATGTTGCGAAGTAACTGACAAGAGGGTAACAGTTAAGTAATGGAAATTTATTTTCGTGTATTTGGTCCTATCATGAATTGTTCTTGCTGGTCCTGTATGTTAGAAGAGAAACAGTAAAGTTATATTTGACAGCAGATTTCCATTGCCTGGTGATCTACTGTCAAAAGGAGGGTAAGGATTTTAAACCTGACAAATTAAACAGGCACAAATATTGGGTTTTGGGCTGCAGGTTTACAGTGCATAAAGTACATGACATGGTGTTGTGTGTCACCGCTTATTCACACATGCTATTGTTTTGTCTATGCTTTTTGTGCTTGATGCACAGCAAGTATATCTGATGGCTTGACGTTTTGTGCGTTTTTATTATTTTTTATTTGTTTTTTTTGCATGTTTGTTGCTGCTTTTGATACTATTACAAGCTCCCCTGTGTTGTGAGGGGATGGTCATGACGATGCCCATCGCTACGCAACAGTTGGTTGAACTTGTTCTGGTTACTAAATTCCACAGATAATGATATTTCATGCTGTGAACATAAACGACAACACTTCACCAGTGCATGTCTATTTGGCTATAATGGTATTGAAGGAAAATAAAAAGAGATATACAGGATCAAAGTGTGTCACCTGCAGTTAATCACGTTACTGCCCCTTCCCTTAAAGGAACAGGCAGCCCTACATTTATGTAGCCTTGATTGGACCTAAGGATGAAATTATAGATCTGTGACTCAAGGTGGCCTGATTTCTATATTACATTAGTTAATGATGTTCTGTTTCCTAAGTAGCATATGGCTTTTGTTCCTTAAAAGAAAACCAGGTTTTCATTTTTTCCTGAAGAAGGAACTGAAACATTAGCTAGGAGTACCGTATATGGTGTAGTCACCAACGGTAGAGTTAAAATTTGTGTAACTTTGGCCTTTGTGTATCACCCGTACTCTCGGTGTTGTGTCACATGCCTGACTATCACCCAAATAATTTTTTTGTTCTTCCTATAGATTTTTTCTTTTGTTACTTCCCCTGACCAATGTCGTATCATGCTTAGTTATTGAGATTTTAACTATGTCCTAGTCCCATTTCTCTTTTTCAAATTCCTTTCACCAGTCAGACCTTTTATTATTATTGATGTATTGTTCAGGTTTACATTTCCAGACTGCAGTGATGTACCAGGGACCCCCATGTTATGTATAATTCCCTTTGGTATGACCAGACTGGTTTTCAAGAATTTGCCTTAGGCCTGCTTCAGTGTTTTCCAGCCTGACTGTCAGAGTAGCGATAGACTGGTTAACTGACTCAATATTATAGTAAGACAAGTTTTCCATCTCAATAGGAGATATCTTATGTTTACCTTTTTGAACATGACGAATTTTCAATGTCTATTTTAATTTGGTTTTCGGTTCCCTTCTGTTCCTGCTACTTTAATTTTTGGTGGGATCAGATGTGTCCTAATCATGCAAATATCAGGACCCTCTAGTTCTTGTCTTTTTGTTTGCACATTTGACTATTAGCCTGTGTATTGCATAGTGCACCTGATGCACAGTTTTTAAAGGATGGTTTCTACATGTCCCTGATAATCGGTATCATGTGATTTCTCTATTGAGATGTTCTAAGATAAGGAGGAACACCTGGACTTAATCATTGAGGAAAATATACACCATTAGACAATGCCACTGTGTGAGGAAATCCATTCAGATAGAATTCTCATGTAGCTATAGATGGCAGAGAATAATGGAGAGAACCCAATTAAAGATGCTAGAGACCCTGTTTTGCCCTTCTGCCTTTGTCTTTGTATTTTATGCCCATGGTGTATGGCTACTCCTTTGAAGATTGCAGACCACCTGCTTGCAGTCCCCTTGCTAAAAACCATGAACTGTTTTTTTACTAAATTGAAGGGAACTAACAACTGTGGCACATTTCCTACGTCACTAGATTCTGCGGGTATCAAGTCATAATTACCTGCAGGACATTGATTTAAGCCTAATTCCCATCAGTGACAGCTACAGATGAAAGACGGACGTCTTGGCCCTACAGTCTCAGCACCCAGAAAGTAGCAAAGCTGGACAGCGATCGCCAGCGCATGGTATCGTACTTGCTCCATCAGACGGCGTTGGACATCACAAAACCAAAGTTTCAGTGTAAAAGAGCTAAAGAGAAGGATTCCTGTTGTTGATGGCAGAGCTGTTTTGAGGTTTCATTTCTCTACCTGTCATGTGCTGGTAACCTCTGACAGTGTGCAATCCCTTGAGCCCCTTGGCCTGAGTTTTGGCCACACCCCCCCTTTTCTTTGCTCCAACGGAAGAAGGGCAGTGCACCGGAGATTTCAAGTTTGGAAAAAGGCACTATATTGTGGTGCCCATGAAAGAGCAGCTTGAGCGTCCTCTGACACTTAACAATGAGTGTTGGAGTCTGAAAGTGCTGCTGAGCTTGAGCTATTTCCCAATTAATGGTGCTTGGGTCTGCACGAGATGATTTGTGCCCTTGATCAATGAAGAGCACATTGTTTGTAGTGTCTGCCACAGAGGAGAGACACTGGTGCATTGCTTTAAGACATTGAGACTTTCGAGTGAGCTGTGGGTGTTTGCCAGGAGGGCACTCCAACTAAGCAGTACTTTTCTCACGAAGAGGCCTGAATTGAGAGGCCCATGCGAAAGAAAACAACAAAAGAAAATTTGATGGACAATAGAAGCCTGCCAGAGAGGCTTTTTGAACAGACTCTGGGCATAGTTGGTTTCACAAGAGGTTTCCGTGTGATTGTATAGACTAGGTGTTAGGAGACTGATTGTTTTACTGGCATTGTTTTAAAGTACTATTCTGTTTAGTAAAAGCAGAATAAAGTCCATTTTCTGTGGAAAGAGTACCCCCTTTTCACCTTAGAGCATTGATGAGAGTCACCACTGTTCCACCTGAACATACCAAAATTACTGAAATGCAGAGGAGCCCTAAAAATGTTACTAGATAATTTTAAGATTTGCTTTTTGGTTAGGGTTGTGAAAAATTATTATTTCATTTGTAATAGTGGTCACTACTTTCTCCCGTTGTCTATATGTTCTTAATAACGTGTTTTCTAGTGTCTTTTAAACATGACGTTGTCATTTATGGGTGGGATTGTTTTTCTCTACTCAATTGACTTCTGCACCCACTTCCCAACCTATGTCTTTTCCTACTATTGTTTCTTTGCACTCTTTTCACCCTTTTCCTGAACATGAGCAGGTTAGAAGATCAGAATTCGTAAGCAATTCTTTTGCACAGCTTCTGCATCAACACTAGTTAGTAGTGAACATCACTAATTGTTGGGTGTGTGATCTTATGCCACCTACTGCAGATAGAGGTATTCCTTATTTTGTCCTGCCATATGTGGCCTTTTGTGCTACTTCATGTTCGAGGAGACCTGTCCAGAGAGAGTTACCAAGTACTAGAATTTTGCTCCAGCAACATCTCCATGGCCTTATAAACATAGACCTGGACTCAGATTAGCATGAGAATAGGTTTATTGTCTATGTAAGGGCAAAAGGAGGGTTTGTGGTTCTAAAAATTCTGGACCCATGTAATTTACTTTGCCACAGCATTAAGATTTTAGTATCAAAAGACCGATAATGACTAGTACACTAAGCATGAGCATTTTCGCTCAATTCCAGCAGCGTTTTCACCTCGAAATCGCCATTTTCGTCCTGCACTCGTGGCTCCCATTTTATACACGGCAGCCATTTTTAAAAGTTGCCCTCACATAGGCTTATAATACAGTCAGATTTGATTCCAAGGACACGTACACCTTGATTGACTTTTCTCTGACCTGGGCAAGCTGGAACCATTGCCTCAGGCCAAACCTGTTTGGTCAGTCCCTCTCCCAGTGGCCGAATCAGATAGCATCAAGGCACACCATGCCATAAAACCCTTATTATCGCTCACACACCCTGCCTAATCTTGCTCACACCTGCACCTGCTCTTTTCTTCTTCTTACTTTATGAGGGGGAGGTGCCCGTTTTTATTGGGGGTCCACACTTATCTGATGTAAAATACTAGGCCTTGCCGGGTAATTTATTATGGGTTGGATGACATGAAATATGAGGTTTCATCATGACACTGTTTTTTCCTTTGTAGTGAAAACATGTGAATGACCAACCAAAATGTCAAGAATGTTTGCCTGAAGCTTAAAAAACTGTATATAAGGAAACCTGACTTTGCATTGACACACAGTCTCCTGAGAACATACAAACCGTGCTGTTGTACTTCTAGGACGCTTGTCACTTGGTTGCAGCCAATAAATTCGATCTTTGACTTCACCTAGAAGACTCTGAGTTTCTGTGGTCTGAATCAGGAAAGTACCTGAGGTCTTTGGGTGTACCCTGGCACCACTGGGTTACCGGATCAGTACCGGTTCTGAAAAACACAGTACCTCAGGCCCCTTATGTAATAAACTCTCTGGGTCTTGCACTTCCCAGTGTGTGAGTGGTGGAGGTGCCTTGTGCCTAGTGCCTGAAGTATGTGGGGGCAAATGAGGTCTGTCCCCCTTATTGAAGGCTGTGGGTTGGTGAGTTGTCCTTGGGTTGGTTGTCCTTGGAGGACCCTCCTCGTAGGGGCACTCACCCAGCAGATTGGGTCGCTTGTTCTCTTTTCCACCGTCATGCTGGCCTGGACGAGGAATGGTGTCCTCCTTCACTGCGGCACCGCGAGGCACGCAGTGGGCGGGGTCTCCGTCAGGCCATCTTCTTGGTGTGCCACGCACTGCTGGTGATATGCCCACTCAGAGGTGCCAGGAACCGGTCCTACGACGTTGTGGGGACGTGTCACGCTGTTGAGCCCTGCAGCGAATTTTGGGCCCAACTGCGATCGCGGCACCACAGTAAGGCACAGGTGGAAAACCTGCGATGCTGAGGTGGTGAGGCAATGCCAGTGAGTAGACTGGGAGGAGCGACGGAATGTGCATACGTGCCATCTCAGTCCCTCGCCACCAGTTGTTTTTTTTGGGGGGGGGACACCAATCAGTGAGGGGGCCATGTGCTAGGACAATATGTAGACCACTCTGTTTGGTATCAGTTATCAGCCTTCGGCACGCTGCCTCCAGCTCTTTTTATTTCCTCGCTCCTCCGTCAGGAGCATACCAAGTGTGTATGCAAATACTAGTGAGACCACAGGACAACACAAGAGGGTTTCCCCTCCAACATAACACCAGATATTTAGTACAGGTGGTAAATATCTTGCCTATTCTCGTCCTACTTAAAACCAGAACCAAAATACAGCAAGACACAGAGTTGAACCAGCAAAAACCTGTTAAACATTCACTCTTTGTTTGCAGTAATCTATTAAGCTTAATCAATCATAAAACAAAATTATTGTAGACCACTCCAATTGTTAGATGCCGTAGATTTACGTCAAGGCAATGTGCAGGTATTTGTCCAGCATTCATGACAATTAGCAAACAACCATTGGCAGAGCCTATAAGTGTGGCTTGCAGTGTGTGGAAAGCTCTGCTGAGAGTTACTTGTGGAAAACTATCCTTAGCTTCAGAAAGATAGGTGGGGCCAACACCGCTAGCGGGGCTGTAACATCCAGTGTGTAAGTCGTGCCAGGGCTGGAAAAGCTGCTGACTACATCTGTGGTGGCTGGATGTACAGTAAGGAACTATTTTGCCACATCAGCAAAGCCTTTATTGAAGATCAATGGCTGTGCCACTCAGAAATTTACATATGGAAAGTAGGCGTTCTTCCACAAATAATAACACAAAACTAACGCAGTGGTATCTATGAGTATGGCAATGTGTGATGCATCTTTTAGATATCTCACACTAAGCCTGGAATGCACCACAGTCCCTACTCTTTGGTAACACAGTGGCTGTGGTATAGGAATCTGACCAGCTGAAGTCACTTCAAAGAATGGAATAAGTAATTAAATCACATCCCCTCAACTAGTATTAGTGGTACACGTGTATCAATCATGTTGTTGAACACATTGAGCAACATGGGACCATGGCTCCTAATATATGATCCACTGGAGTAATTCACTGTGATGCTGTGTACTGCATGTAAGGGACAGGCTAGGATTGCCAAGTCTACTACAAACCACAAGAGGTAAGTGCACACATAAGGTATGTAACACAGAAAATTTCACTTTACATTGCATCAATTACTTGTATCCACTCACATTAAAGTTTCAATATGTCACACATACTTAGGTATATTGGTGCACATAAGGGGACTATGCCCACTGTAGTGTAACACACAGGCATACTTCATATATGTCTGCTGTCCACCCAGGACCAATGAAATTGTGTTCAAGGTGAGACTTCCTCCATTTCACACTCCATTGCATCAGTCCCCACACATTGCAATTGTGTTAATCAGAACCCACGCATTGCCTCTGTTGCGTAACACATTGCTGAAGTTGCATCTGTTGAAAGCTCAAAACCAGCCGTGCATCACTGTGGTGGCAGATGCATTGTGCCATCCTTCCCACAGATGTGTCAGAACTTCGGACGCACCTTAGGTCCCTACGATATGGTGCGCTGTACCGTAAATACGGCGCATCCATGTTGTTTTGAAATGCCGACTGCAGCGCAACTTATTCTGCTGCATCACTGACTTGAAGGCACGGATGCTTCATTTTTCATAACTACGCCCCTGTGTTTTTATTTGACTCTATTTCTCGGGGTGCAACTGTGATCCCTCTAAAGCTCCAGCATCTGTAGACCATGGAGTGATTGCATTTTGACTTGCCAATACTAATAACCTTCCCTTAAGCTTATTGATATATTGATTTGTTTAATTTCATTGCTTTCAGAATTCTGTAGCATATTTCCTTAAATTGTGCAATCAGAAAAACAATATCAGGGCACCTTTTGTTGCATTTTACATGCTTCAAATCATAAATTACTTTTACCTCACTCTACATTGTAGGCAAAGGAGATGACTATGCTACATCTTACTGTTAATCTGCACTGAAGCACTCGAAATCGATGTTTCTTTAATAACGGGAATTCTATTTATCGTTCACTTCCGAAAAAAACATGCACAGGAAGTCCTATTTCCCTCTGCAAAGAGCAACGTTTAGTACTTGAACCCGTTTGCCAACGCATATTATTTATCCAATGAAGATTTTGACGCATTCTAAGGTACAAAATGTTCATCTGGAAAAAATCAATAAGGTGGAGATTGTATTTGAATTATTTTCCTACATTTTCAACCTTGTTTCATTTGGTAAAAATCGTGCAGGCAAAATCACCAGTTGCACAATTTGTGCCTGATTGGAAATTAAGGGCCTGATTTATTAAGTTAGCGCTGCCTTTTCTTCATTTTGTGATGCAAAAGCAGCGCCAACCCGAAGTTGGCGCCGTTCTTGCGTCACAAAATGACACAAAGACGGCACTAGGTTTTCATAAATCAGGCCCTACGTTTCTGGGATTTCTGATCAGGGTCTTAATTGTTTGCAGAAGTAGTAAAACGTGTCTCATCTGGTGTGGTTAGCCAAATCCCATCTGCCATGCTTCAGACACTTTTAAATAGGTTTTAGCACATGTCAGAGGCATATATTACACTTGACTAAGGATGACATCAACTAACATAATAGTACACTCCATAACCCCACAAGGTGTATTAGGGCATAAAACTACGCCAGTCCACACCCAACACCCCACACCGCATAATGCATCCCTCACACCAGGCGCACCTGCATAGTTTAGATCATACTAATATGTGTTGCAGGTACACTGATTAAAAGAATATAAAGTGGAAAGGGTTCAGGATCCTTTGGACAAAATTATTGTAATTCCCAGGAAGCCTTATCTAGGATGGTTTTGAAGGCAGAGGGCCACTGCTTCCACCTTTTTCACTTTCTCCAGCTGCTTTAGATAATTCAGCAGCTATAGTGGGTGCTTTGCAGAAGAGATGGGGATGAAAGAGAGCGGAGAGAGAGAGAAGGAAAGAGAAAGAAAGGAGAGAAGGGAGAGAGAGGCTAATTTGAATCAATTTGCCAGGACTGCTTTTGATTCCCAGTCCAGCCCTGTGAGCAGAGATTGCCTCTCTCTATTTCTGACTGTTCGATTTAAATTCATGCAAATGATCAAACCCATTCTGAGTCATATGTTTAACCCCTTCGCTGCCAGGCCTTTTCCCCTCCTGTGCTGAGCCTTTTTTTTGGCTATTTGGGGCAGTGCGCGCTTAGGCCCTCATAACTTTTTGTTCACATAAGCTACCCACGCCAAATTTGTGTCCTTTTTTTCCAACATCCTAGGGATTCTCGAGGTACCCATACTTTGTGGGTTCCCCTGAAGGACACCAAGAAATTAGCCAAAATACAGTGAAAATGTAGTTTTAAAAAAAAAAAATGGGAAAAAAGGGCTGCAGAATGCGGCTCATGTTTTTTTCCCTGAAAATGGCATCAACAAAGGGTTTGCAGTGACAAGATTACCATCTTCCCAGCTTTCAGGAACGGGCAGACTTGAATTAGAAAACCCAATTTTTCAATATAATTTTGACATTTTACTGGGACATACCCCATTTTTACTATTTTTTGTGCTGTCAGCCTCCTTCCAGTTAGTGACCGAAATGGGTGAGAAAACAATGCTGGATCCCAGACAGCTAAACATTTCTGAAAAGTAGACAAAATTCTGAATTCAGCAAAGGGTCATTTGTGTAGATACTACACGTATTTCCTACAGAAAATAACAGCTGAAATAAAAACAATATTTAAATTGAGGTGAAAAAAACAGCAATTTTTTTCCACGTTTTACTCTGTAACATTTTCCGACAATGTCAGATTTTTTAAAGCAATATACCGTTACGTCAGCTGGACTCTTCTGGTTGCGGGGATATATAGGGTTTGTAGGTTCATCAAGAACCCTAGGTACCCAGAGCCAATAAATGAGCTGCACCTTGCAATGGGTTTTTATTCTATACCGGGTATACAGCAATTTATTTGCTGAAATATAAAAAGTGAAAAATAGGTATCAAGAAAACCTTTGTATTTCCAAAATGGCCACAAGATAAGGTGTTGAAAAGCAGTGGTTATTTGCACATCTCTGAATTCCGGGGTGCCCATACTAGCATGTTAATTACAGGGCATTTCTCAAATAGACGTCTTTTTTACACACTGTCTTACATTTGGAAGGAAAAAATGTAGAGAAAGGCAAGGGGCAATAACACTTGTTTTGCTATTCTGTGTTCCCCCACGTCTCCCGATAAAAATGGTACCTCACTTGCGTGGATAGGCCTAGCACCCGCGACAGGAAATGCCCCAAAACACAATGTAGACACATCACATTTTCACAAAGAAAACAGAGCTGTTTTTTGCAAAGTGCCTAACTGTGGATTTTGGCCTCTAGCTCAGCCGGCACCTAGGGAAACCTAGCAAACCTGCGCAGTTTTGAAAACTAGACACCTAGGGGAATCCAAGATGGGGTGACTTGTGGGGCTCTGACCAGGTTCTGTTACCCAGAATCCTTTGCAAACCTCAGACTTTGGCCAAAAAACACTTTTTCCTCTCATTCCGGTGACAGAAAGTTCTGGAATCTGGGAGGAGCCACAAATGTCCATCCACCCAGCGTTCCCCCAAGTCTCCTGATAAAAATGGTACCTCACTTGTGGGGGTAGGCCTAGCGCCTGCGAAAGGAAATGCCCCAAAACACAATGTGGGCACATAACATTTTTCCACAGAACACAGAGGTGTTTTTTACAAACTGCCTACCTGTGGATTTTGGCCTTTAGCTCAGCCGGCACCTGGGGAAACCTAGCCAACCAGCGCATTTCTGAAAGCTAGACACCTAGGGAAATCCAAGATGGGGTGACTTGTGGGGCTCTGACCAGGTTCTGTTACCCAGAATCCTTTGCAAACCTCAAAATGTGGCCAAAAAAACACTTTTGCCTATCATTTCGGTGACAGAAAGTTCTGGAATCAGAGAAGAGCCACAAATTCCTTTCCACCCAGCGTTCCCCCATCTCTCCTGATAAAAATGGTACCTCACTTGTGGGGGTAGGCCTAGCGCCCGCGACAGGAAAAGCCCCAAAACACAACCTGGACACATCAAATTTTCACAAAGAAAACTGAGCTGTTTTTTGCAAAGCACCTAGCTGTGGATTTTGGCCTCTAGCTCAGCCAGCACCTAGGGAAACCTAGCAAACCTGCGCAGTTTTGAAAACTAGACACAGAGGAATCCAAGATGGGGTGACTTGTGGGGTTCTGACCAGGTTCTGTTACCCAGAATCCTTTGCAAACCTCAAAATTTGGCTGAAAAAACACCTTTTCCTCTCATTTCGGTGACAGAAAGTTCTGTAATCAGAGAGCAGCCACAAATTCCCTTCCACCCAGCGTTCCCCCAAGTCTCCCGATAAAAATGGTACCTCACTTTTGTGGGTGGGTCTACTGCCCGCGAAAGGAAATGCCCCAAAACACTATCTGGACACATCAAAATTATCAAATACAAAACTACCTGTTTTTGCGGGGGGCACCTGAGTTTTTGGACCCGGGCTCAGCAGCCTTCTTGGGAAACCTACCAAATCAGACATTTCTGAAAACTAGACACCCGAGGGAGTCCAGTGAGGTGTGACTTGCGTGGATCCTGCAATGTTTTCTTACCCAGAATCCTCAGCAAACCTCAAATTTTGCTAAAAAATCACATTTTTCCCACATGTCTATGTGGGATCACCACACTGGGACACATTTCATACCACCCAATGTTCCCCTCAGTCTCCCGGTAAACATGATACCTCATTTGTGTAGGTGGGCTAAGTGCTTGTGAAAGGGAAGAGCCAAAAACCTGTCGATATTGAGGAGGGACCAAAGGGGGTCCAAAAGGGCAGTTTGCAAAAAAACATTTTTAGGCTGACAAGTGCAGCAGAATTTTTATTGGTATAGATGAGACAATGCTGGGTGGTAGGAATTTTGTGGATTCCTGCAGATTCCGTAAGGTTTCATCACAAAAACGTGGGAAAAATGTGTGATTTCCAGCAAAGTTGGAGGTTTGCAGGGGATTGTGGGTACAAAAATGGTGCGGGTGCATGTGAAACACCACCCTGGAATCACCCAGATGTTTAGTTTTCAAATGTGTCTAGGTCTTGTGGATTTTTCTACATGGCAGCGTCCCAAAGTCCATAAAGTGCAGCCCTCACCATTCCAAGTGGGACGATTTTGAGAGTAAGCCAAGCTCTCATGGCCCAGATGTAAAACTAAAACCCAAAATAATCAAATGTCTTCTTGAAAGCTGTGGCATAAGATGTTTTAGAGTGCAGGGGAGAGCTGAAAGACTGTTACCCCCTTCAGTTGAGGTGGGGGCGTAACCAGGCCCATACTGGTTGGAAGCCACCACCCCAATATTTTTTGTTTTTTAAAAATTCCATGGCATCTAGTAGACTTTCTGCCCCCGGGGTGTGGATCAGGGGTAATTGCCCCATCTGCCCACTGGTGGGCAGAACAACTTTGGCCCCATTTATTTGGGGTGGGGGTATGGCCATACCCTCACCCTCTTATTTTTTAAAACAAAACTTCCCTGGCCTGTGGTGGGCTTTCTGCTCCCCCTTGGGGGCAGCTAGGCCTTCCAAAAATAGGCCCATCTGCCCCCATTGGGGGCAGATATGGCCAACAGTAATGTGCCCCCATGGGGAGCGACCCTTGCCCAAGGGGCTGCCCCCCTAAAGAAAACACAAGCATACACACACACCAATCCCTGGTGCCTAAGTGGTTTCTGCCCCCATGGGGGCAGATTGGCCTAACAAAAGGCCAAGGAGGGCAGAAATGGTCAAGGAGGGCAGAAATGGTCTAAATACAATTTGCACCCCAGGGGAACGACCCTTAAGTAAGGAGTCGCTCCCCACCTCTAAAAAATAAAAAATAAAAAATAAAAAAATAATTGTATCCCTGGTGCCTAGCGACAATAGGCCGATCTGCCCTCGGGGGGGACAGAAATGGCCTAAAATAAATTTGCCCCCCGAGGAGCAACCGTTGGCTTAGGGGTCGACCCCTATAAAAAAAATATTTAAAAAAAAATGTATCCCTGGCGCCTAGAGGCTTCTGCCCCCCCGGGGGCAGATCGGCCTAGTAACAATAGGCCGATGTGCGCCCAGGGGGGGCAGAAATGGCCTAAAATAAATTTGCCCCCCAACCCCCACTGCCCCCTGGGAAGCGACCCCTGGCTCTCCACCTCTAAAAAACAAAAACAAAAAAAATTATCCCTGGTGCCTAGAGGCTTCTTCCCCCCCTGATGGCAGATCGGCCTAATAACAATAGGCTGATCTGCACTCGGGGTGGCAGAAATGGCCTAAAATAAATTTGCCCCCCACCCCCCTGGGGAGCGACCCTTGGCCAAAGGGTCGCTCCCCACCTCGAAAAAACTAAACAAAAAAAATAAAAAAAATAAAAAAATTTTTTATCCCTGGCGCCTAGAGGCTTCTGCCCCCAGGAGGGGCAGAAATGGCCTAAAATAACTTGCCCCTCCCCCCGGGAGCGACCCTTGCCTAAGGGGTCGCTCCCCTTCCGTGAATTTGGTGTAAAAAAAAAAAAAAAAAAAACTCCCTGGTGTCTAGTGGTTTCTGCCCCCCTTGGGGGCAGGCTGGCCTCATAAAAATAGGCCAATCTGCCCCCAAGGGGGGCAGAAATGGCCTAAATATAATTTGCCCCATAGGGAGCGACCCTTCCCTAAGGGGTCGCTCCCCAACTAAAAAACAAACAAAATAAACACACAAAAAAACAAACAAAAAAAATGATCTCTGGCGCCTTGTGGATTCTGATTCCTCTGGGGGCAGATCAGCCTTGAAAAATATTGCCCCCCTGGGGAGCGACCCTTGCCCAAAGGGTCGCTCCCCTCATGCCAGTTTCAATTTTGAAAGAAATCCCTGGTGTCTAGTGGGCATTTCAAAAGTCGGATTGGTTTACAATCCGGCTTTTGAAATGCTCAGAGAGACTTCCTTCCCTTTGATGCCTCTCAGGCCCCCATCACATGATCGGAAGAGAAATGCTTCTCTTCTGATCGTGCTGGAATCTGAGCTTCCAGCGCGATGGGGAAGTGGCCTCTGATGAGGTCAGCTCACATTTGCGCGCTGACGTCACTGGGGGGTGAGGGGGAGTCGGGGTGGAAGGGGAAGGGCTTCCTCTTCCATCCCTGCCTTGCGCTCCCTCCGGGCTCCTGGCCGAGCACTGTGCAGCAGGACGTAACCATTACGTCCGCGGCACAGAAGCGGTTAAGCTTTAGACACTCAAAAAACAGGCAGTAGGCCCAACATGATCCACCCTTAAGGCTTCTAGTCATGGCCCCTTGAGATACCTCTGTAAAAAATTGTTGTCCAGAGATTTTCATTTTTGATTTGTGTTTTCATATCATTAGAGAAGTAATTTAGCTTGGGAAGTTATTGCTAATCTGGGCCAAATTCATTTCTGGATGTGTTGCAGTGATGATGTAATATTTCAGGAACCATGAGACCTACACACTTCATTTTGGTGTGAAAACATAGGTTTTGGGGGTCAAGTAGTCTTTTTTTTAAACTGAATTTTATTGATTTTCTGCCTTAGCATGATACAACAGACAAAGTATAAGAGAAGTATCACTACACATCTATCATAAATGTAGACAATTGGCCTAATTCGGACCTGCAGGAGTGTCTGCATCTTGGTGTATCATTTAACATTATTGAAGAAAAACAAAACCTCCCCTCCCACCCCCCTGCTTATAAGAACCCCAGGGTTTGCAGTATGTGTAAGCCTCAGGTGTTCTATTCTCTCTCTTCTCGCAGCATCTCTAAGCTATGCTGCTCGCTACAGTGCAGCTAGTCCTGCATCTCATTCTGAGCCCTAAGTGCTTCCAATAATGTGTCCCACTCCAGGGATATTGGTTTCTTTCTCATCCCCCTATATTCCTCTCTCCTAGGAGCTGAACTTTCAGCCTGTTCCCAGCGTAATACTTCCTCCCTCCACAACTGTATGGTTGTGGCCTGGGGAGACTTCCAGCGCCTCGTCAGCTGTCGTTTCGCCAAGAGCAAAGCCAGATCAATGAAGCATGCAGTTACCTTAGAACCTCGTGGGTTAGGGTGTAACCCCAGAAGGAAATAAGCAGGCGTCAGTTCCACTGCCACCTCTGTGGTCTCTATCAAAGTGGCTCCTATGGTAGCCCAATACTGTGGGAGGGACGGGCATGCCCAGAGCATAGGGAGAAGGTTGGCATCAATAGCGTGACACAGAGGACTTTGCGCTGTTGTAGAGCGAAACATCCTATTGAGCCTGTGGGGAGTGAGGTACACATGATGCAATAGGTAAAATTGTATCAGTTTAAATCTAGTATTACGGGATACTTTTTTAGTACACTGTAGTATGAAAGTCCACCCTTTAACAGCAATATCTCTACCTATATCAGTTGCCAATTTAGTTTTCAGCGTGTCCAAGGATGTGTGGAGATGTGCTCGGAGCCCTAGGTATAGCCATCTAATCAGATGCCTGCTGTGTCCCATTGTGTGCAGTGCCTGAAGGGCTTCATGTGTGTCTGGTTCAGTGCCCTGTGGTGCCCAGTGATTGCATACATAGGACATTATTTTAGCATGGGTTAAAAAAAGGGTTTCAGACAAACCATGTACTTGCACAAAGTCTGAGTGTGGCATTAATATGCCATCCTCAAATAGGTCCCCTAGTGTACATGGTCCCTGTTGTTCCCACACTCTGAGCATAGCTGCTGTAATCATCCCTGAGGGGGGTAGGGAGCCAACGCAGTGGTATGTTGAGTGCGTAGGGGCTTGCTGAGGCTGTGTAACGTCTAGCTAGCTTCCAGTAAGCCAACGCCGTTCGCAATTGTAAAGTAACTCCAGGGGGTAATTTTGGGGACCCAGGACAGATCAACCGATAAATGAAGCCTTTCGTACATAATGCTTCTGTACAATTGATCTATTCCAAATTATAGCTGCTTAGCCAGTAGGCCAGCCATTGGAGTTGGACCGCTATACAGTAGGCTTTGAAGTCTAGGGCTCCCAGTCCAACCATGTCTGGGAGCAACTGTAGTTTTGTCAGGCTGACGCGGCGACGACCCTTCCCCCAAATTAAATCAATCAGTATGGAGTTCAATGTTCGGAATATGCAAGATGGTACCATGAGCGGCAAGTTAAGAAAATGGTATAAAACACTGGCAACAGTACAATTTTCGCCAGTGCCACCCTTCCTGCTATCGAAAGCAGTAGAGTAATCCAGAAATCACCTTGGGACCAGAGCGATGTAATCGTCCAGCTTAAATTACCTTCCAGTAGATCCGCCCCAGTCCCGGTATATGTGAATACCAAGATAACGGAAGGATAAAGGTGCTACTGCAATGGTCATGGGTCCAAATTGGACCGAAGGTTCCGAATAGGTGCCCCCAAAGGAGTCTACATAGGATTTATCAGGGTTAATTTGAAGCCCTGAAAGTAGTGCAAATCTAGAAAAAATCTGCGGTGCCCTCTCCATGTCATGCCGCAAATCCCTATAATAAAGTATCATATCATCTGCGTATAAGGAGCAAGTATGGGTGGTGGGGTTAAGTCCAATGCCCTAATCACTCATGCTGTGGCGAAGGTGTTGTGCCAGGGGTTCCAATGCCAATACAAACAAAAGGGGGAACAGAGGACAGCCCTGCCTAGTTCTGTGGTATAGGGGGTAAGAGGTGGATGTATGCGCTCCTGTCTTGGCTCTAGCAGTCGGTGTTGTGTATAGGAGCTTCATCCACTGTATAAAAGCTGGGGGTATGCCATAGACCTCCAGAAAGGCCAGCATATATTTCCAGCTGAGAGTGTTGAATTATTGCCGCATATCTAAGGAGATACAGCCAGAATGCAGATACTTGTGCTTCGTCTCGTCCATCAACTGAAATAGACGGCGGATATTCATCAATGTACTGCGGTGTGGAACAAATGCACATTGGTCCGTGTGTAGTCGACACGGAAGGAGTGGGAGCAATCTGAGCGCTAATACTTTACTGAGGAGTTTATATTCTGTATTTAAGATAGACAAGGGCCTGTCAGAGGACATCTGTGTAGGAGGTCTATCTAGTTTAAGAAGCGAGGTCGCCACAGCTTCTCAAGTTGTGACTGGGAGCATGCCTTCCTCGAGATACCTATTATATAACTTCTCTACCTGAGGTAGTAGGCAATTGGCGTATGTGGCATAAAATTCCACCAGCAGCTATCGGATCCCGGGGTCTTATTACATGCCATCTCCTTCAGTGCCTCACAAATCTCGGTGATCGCGAGTGGAGCTTGCAGCTCCTCTCTCTCCAATGCTGTCACCTGCGGTAGCAGGCATTGGTGTAAAAACTTATGTATGGTGTGGTCATCTACAGAAGGTGCATCGTAGAGATCGGTATAATATTGACGAAAGGCTTTATTAATGTCAGTTTGATTATTTACTATTCCCACCTGTGAAGACTGTATCATTAATATCGGCATGGGAGATTGCTGTGGACTGATTAGTCTAGCAAGAAGGGCACCTGGTTTGTCTGCCTCTGCATGTGCCCTTTGGGTGTAAGCTCTGCAATCCGCAACCGCAAGCGCTCTCGAAGATCCGCATGGCAGATCCGTGCTGTTTGTAATCACTCTGCCTTAGTGTCATCTAGGGTTGCCTCTTGTTCTGTAGGGACCAGATTATTTTCTACATTTGTGAGGTCATGTAGAATTTTGGCTCGTGCTCCCACCCACATAGAAATGGAGGATCCCCGTATGGCCACCTTGAAGGACTCCTATTCAATCAATGGGGAATAGGCAGAACCTGCGTTTTCTGAAAAGAATGTGTCAATAGTAGTAGCTAGACTATCTCTATAAACCGTGTCCTCTAGTATCATGGGCTGTAAGCGCCATGTTGGTATTGGGGTGGGTACCTTTCCCCAGGCCAGCTGGATCTCCAGCGGATTGTGGTCAGAGAACGTCTTACCCAGATATGTAGCATGCCTTATGTGTGATTATAGGCTGGAAGTGCACAACGGGAATGGAGCATATACAGGTAGGAGTAAAAGGAGTATTCTCTCGCTCCTTCATTGCGGCTCCTCCATACATCCATCAGGTCCCACCCCTTAACCCATTGTCGCAATGCTCTGGCCTGGTGAACTGGTGCTGCGCTCGGGAGGGGTGGGTGTGAGTGGTCGAGGAGAACATCTAGTACCGCATTCAAGTCTGCATCCAGCACCCATGGAATATGAGCCCATTCCGCTAACACGTAGATAAACGTGTATAGAAAGCACCCTGGTCTTGGTTCAGTGCATAAAGACATCCCAGCACAATCTGCTCTCCACCCAGTAGTCCCTTAAAGAGTACATATCTATATGTGCCTATTTTTGTGTGTTGGACTGAAAACGAAATCCAAGCCCTTATCCATATGGCAGCTCCTCGGGCATACGCCGAGAAGGAAGTATAAAACAATTGTCCCCTACACCTGCGCTGCAGTTTTAGGACTTCTGGTGTAGTAAGGTGGGTTTCCTGTAGGAACGCAAGGTGGGCGTGGCATCTGTGCAATTGTGCCATCACCGTATGTCACTTTTAGAGTGACCCCAGCCCCCTAATATTCCAAGGAATTATATTGTATGATTTAGTAACTGTGCCCATCACATTTAATGTAGGGAACGTCAAGCAATTTTATTCCCATGGCTTTACTATGTTCTCCCAGTGTGTCCATGATGACGGAAGCATTATAATAACAAATAACACCCCAACCCAATTCATGGTCCAGGATGGAAAACAGTGCTCAACCAAACTGTAAAAACTTAAAGATTGCCTGGCTTACGCTAGTGGGGTACCGTGGTCCATACTCCAAACGATTTATCTGCTCAGCACAATATATAGCTCCAGACCCAGGTGACATTTGTAATGAAGTACTCATATATTAAGTCCCAGCTTCAAGCTAATAAAATGAGGATATCACACGTAGATGATTAAGTGTTAATATAATAATGGTTGCTAACCACAGCGTCATCATATAGGAGTCAGGGTAGTAGTCTTCAGTACATTGCGGCACGAAGGTTCCCCCAGCATCATTCATAGGATCTCTGAGGCAGGGTCAAGCAACAATAAGTGTAGTCTTTCGTTTATTCAGAGTTTATTAGCGGTCTGTAGCGTTATAGTTGGGGATAATGCTACACTGCCCTCAGTTTCAGTGTCTGAGTCCCCAGCCAGGGATGACTCCGTACTGGACCTACGGCTGGGGTCCCACAGAGTAGTAGCAAGTTGGATGGCTTCCAGTTGACCTTCCCATGCCTGTCGCGGAGGCGGCCCCTCTATTCCAATGTTCATGGAGTCCTGTTTACAGCGAGTGCGTCGTGCCCGACGGTTCAATTTCTGTGATCCAAACTCTTGTGGTTGGTCACTCCGTTTGCTCTGAAAGATCTGGTCTAGCCATTCTCTGGCTGCTCTTGGAGTATCAAAAAAGTGAGAACGTTGTTCATGTATAACTTTCAACTTCGCCCGAAAGATCAATGCATATACAAGGCCATGTGTTCTGAGGTGTCTTTTAACTTCTTGGAAGGGGGCCCAGCAGTGTTGCACTAACATCGTATAATCCAAATAAAGAGATACTCTAGAGCTAGCCACAGTGATCAGCGTGCATGCTCGCTCCGCTTGGAGTACGTGTCCCTGTCTGTGTAGTTTAGTATTTTCGCCACTATAGGCCACGGCAGGGCCCCCGGGACCAGTCTTTTGGTAGGCACACGATGCACCCATTTCACAGTGAAGAGAGCGGACAGGCCTTCCGGCGCCAACGTCATCTGTAGCCAAGTCTCTATGAACTACGTGGGCCAATCTCTCTCTGTACCCTCCGGAAAACCCACTATAAGGATGTTATTTCTGTGTGCTCCCCCTTTGGCATCTTCAGCATGATCCTGGAGCTGGTCCACTTGCTTGCGCATTTGTATCAACGTTGAGTTGTGTTCTGTTTGCGTCGGTAGTAATGTGGCCAATGCTTGCTCCGTTGATTTAACTCTATCCGCCAAATTATGCTGGTCATCTTTCAGTAGATTTAGGTCCATAGTAATAGCACCAAGTTTCTGTTCCATAATTACTCTGGAGTCCCAGATTTCCTGCAAAATAAGATTTGGCTTGTCCCCCGATGGCTCTGTGTTCGTGGGGGTAATGCAGTCAGAGGGTGTGGAGGCAATCGAGTCTTTTGAGGGGGGGAGAGTGTCTGTGCGTATTCCTCCATCCTACGATGCTTGTTTTTGTTTTGCCCCATCTCAGCTATGACTAGGCACTGTTAGGTTGGAGGCACTCTCCTTGTTCCAGATGCACACCCCCCAGAGTTTTATGTGGAACATGTCACCTCCACCCGGCTTCCGGTCTCAGTCCCCATGGCTGATCGTGGCTAACCGTCAGGCCAGGCGGTCGACAGCTGCTTTGCCGACTCAACTCGTTATATCTGTCCACCAGCTTCCACACCGCAGGGCCTCCCCAGAGGCCCCATCATATCATTTCCATCCACCAGTACTCACAGTGCGCTCAACTCCCCTGCTTCTACGGGGGAGAGGGTCTGGCCCCTATTCAGCCTGTTTTTTGTGCCCTCACTTGATCAATTGGCTGCATTCAGGCTCCCCTCACGTTCTCAGTTTCAGTCGCAGCGTGCCGCGTCAGGTGGCAGGCTCTCCGCTAGGCCCCAGATGGCACCACGCGTCGATCAATGTCCATGTCAGGCCCTCCTCAGGGCCATCCTCCTAGGGCAGGCAGCTGCCGGCACCCCTAAGGGGCACACACAGGCTGCTGTCCAGCCCGTGCGAAGACCCGCAGCACCAAGCGGGTTCTCCGTGCACCAGGCTCGGCCACGCAAGCACCCGAGGTGCCTGACTGCTGCTCCGCTCTGGCGTTCCCAGGCAGAGCAGTCGTACCTCTGCCTCGCCTGGTCCGGCCACTTACTGGCAGTCTCCAGACTTCAGCGGCCGACCGCAATTGCCTGTAGGGTGCCCAGCAACAGGGGGAATCAGGTAGGAGGCCTTGTGGCAGGCTGCTTCGGATGAATGCCACCGCACCTCAATCTGGGTGTTGTTTCATGCCCAGCACCGATCCGACTTCCTACGACATGTTTGGTGGCACCAGCACCGTGCTGGGACCAGAGCTCAGGTATAGTTTTTTGACCTGGGTCCAGAACTGCGGGATTAAGCGTCTGCCATGTAAGACCCCAACCCCCACCCACCTCCGGGGGTCAAGTAGTCTTATAGAGAGAGAAAATAACTCCTCAGAGCAACCCTTCTGCCATTTTCCAAAATGGTGACTCTATAATGGTATGTTTTAGCCATCATATTGGTAATTCATTTAATATTGTTTTTGTTTCAGGTTTTCAGTTGATTCAAATTTGTTAACATGAGGGAAGTCGGTTGTAGCAGAGGATCTTTACCTTCTGAGTGTTGCTAACTACAAAATCTAAGGACTCCTTCAACAAGGAAAAATGTGTCATATGCCAAACTAATTAGAAAGAAAAGTTAACATCAACTGCAGCTGGACAGAAAAGAGTTTGCGATGCTGCAGAAATACTACAAGACAAATTTCATAAAAGATTGAAACTGATGGGTGAGGGGGATCAAATATTTTATCAATGTACAAGTGCTCCAAGTCATACATAATGGAAAAAGCCTTGAAAAAAGTGTCAAAATATAGCAGAAACCAGTGAATCACAACAAGAATCTGAGTCTTCTGAGAAAGCAACAACAACAAAACCAAATGCTCATCCACTTAGAAGATCAATGGCTACCCCTTGCCCACCTCCAACAACTGATCAGAAAGCAGTGGATCTTCAATGTGTTATCTGTGCTTTAGCCAGAACAAGAGCCAAAGGGATTGACAAAAGAACAAAGTACAGAGTATGTGAGTCTCAAAGGGCAAACATGTTTTTATCTACAGCTAGTTTCTTTCAAGATGAAGTTTTCGGCTGAGTAGCTGATCTAAGCAGTGAGGTGAATGTTTTTGCAGCGGATTTCTATGCCCACCCGAACTGCATGTGTGCATACATTTGAAAATATGAATGTACAATGAGCTCCCAGCAACAATATAACTGCCAGTCTTCAGGTAAGTGTGCATTCTTTGAAAATGCAAATGAAGTTATAAAGCCACTCTTGAGTGCTGGCTATAATAATGAAATTAAGATTTTTCTGGTGAGAATGTACAATAATAGAATTCATTTTTATCAGTCTAACAAAAATAATGAACCAATTGTGCCATTCACGGCTCATTTGACTCTTGAAGTTCTTGCTGCCAAAATAAGATCACAGGATGTAGTAAAATCAGCAGGAACTATTTTAAGAAACATCCTGTAAGATTTGGATTTTGGACATAATGACAAATTTTGTGATGCCCCAGAGCTCCTCAAATATGGGAGTCATCAAGAATGCCTGATGTTATCTTAACATTTTTTACATCGTTGTTTAATATCAGCACAGCAAAACTTCTTAAGTTCGGAACAGAAGCTGACAACATTGATGATGGCTTTGAAGATATACGCAAAGAAATTGAAGACAATCCCATGAACCGACAGGCTTATGCTGTGCAAATGTGCTGTCTTTTTCAAATCATGTTTTATAAATGACATTGTGGCAAAATAAAAACTCTGTTACACATGATGACTGCCCATGCAATCTATGAATTGTGCAACTGTAGAGAGCTAATCACTTCAATGAATAGGATTGGTGTATCAACAAGTAATAATGACAAAGGGGGTCATTACGAGTGTAGCAGTCAGGACGGCCGCGGATACGTCGGTTGGACCGCCACATTACAACCCTGGCGGTTAGACTGCCAGCTCTGCCAGGATCATGGATCCCAACGACCCGGCGGTAGCGGAGATTATAATTCGGCAGGGTAGCGCTACAAGCAGCGCTGCCTTGCAGATTACAACCTTGTT
Source organism: Pleurodeles waltl (assembly GCF_031143425.1). Classification (NCBI taxonomy): domain Eukaryota; kingdom Metazoa; phylum Chordata; class Amphibia; order Caudata; family Salamandridae; genus Pleurodeles; species Pleurodeles waltl. The sequence goes on from NC_090450.1 coordinate 902,691,320, forward strand.
CTCCGCCAGGCTTTTCATGGCGGTAACACCGCCACGAAAAGACTGGCAAACAACAGATGCAGGCGGGCCCCTGCACTGCCCATGCACTTGGCATGGTCAGTGCAGGGGCTCTCCTGCCCAGCACCATCGCAATGGTTACTATCTGCTGTGTGCTTTGCAGACAGTGAACATTGCAAGGGTGCTGGTGCACCCTGCTGGTCACAGCATTGCTGCCAGCTCAATTACGAGCTGGAGACGATGCTGTAGCCTGTTTACCGCTAGGTCAGCCAGCGGGAAACTCAGGTTTCCTCCTGGAAACCTAGTGGGAATCTCATAATGACTCGAATTGGGAGGTCGACGTGTAGGCAGCGGCCGCACTGTCGGGAGTTTGGTGAATGGGCTTTCCCATTCTTCTTTATCTGAAACATCCAGCACACATGATACTGCCATGGTGCTTTTTCAAGACTGTACCAATGAAGTAGTTGTTGAAAAAGAAGCTGTGTCAGCTGTATGCATAAACAAACAAAGCTGCAAACTTATAACCCAACTGCCTTGCCAATGTGTGCAAAATCACTACAAGCCGTCAACACGACCCAGTCTACCAGAACGTTTTGAAGTGGCTGAGGACATGGATCTTCTTCGACCTGATGCTGCGGTCCTCAAAACTGATTTAACTGAATTTATTGTATTGCTTTTTCCATGCAGACTGAAGGATAAAGAAAAGCCAGTTCCTCCGTGGGCAGCAATTCATGCTCTGATCTCCCAGAATACCGTCCCACTGAAGAAGAATGGGCTTTTACAAGTAATTCCATCTCCAGTCACAAACTACACAACAGTGTACACAGCTCAAAATAAATGTCCAAAATGTGCATGCGCAGCTTGTAGACCAGCCTCTCCTGCCAATGCTCTGCAATGAAGGTGTTTTCTGTATTGTAGCATTTTTTATGAGCAATCCAAAAGAATTTGATGATCTTTTTCCAATCATGAGCGTTTGCCACATGACTAAAGTTGCATTGTGTTGTGCAGGAAGTTATCTTAGTGGATGTGGCATAAAGGATGCACTTATTGAGGCTGAAATCTTTGGAAGCAAAACTGTAAAGAGAGTATTGAGCGGAACTCATTATGTTAGTTTGTTACAAGGTATGCATATCTGAGACTGTAGAAACATTGCGTTGGAATGCTTTCTGGAACAAAAATTACAAATTAGGTTTTCCATATCTTATCTCAGAATTGAAAAAGGCACAGGGTGCACTTCATTCGAAAAACATAACGCTAAGCCAGGCAATGTACAATACACTCAGTTCAAAATCAGACAACTTGAAAACTAAGTTCGTAGAGCTTGTCAAAGAATGTGAAGAAAAATCAGAACTTTGCAAGTACTAGGGAAATGTTTTACACATGATAGCTCTAGTGAAAAACTTGGTACATGCTAATTAGGAAGGTGATTGGGAGCTGCACATGAAGGCTGGGGAGTCACTGATTACTGTTTTTTGAGAATTCAAATGCATAAACTACTTCGAGACTGGTCCTGGTATTTGGAAACAATGAAGAGGGAGAGGTGGAAAACTGTACCTCTACAGAAAATTCACCCAAAGACATTTGGGACTCATTATGACATTGGCGGTAAATACCACCTACCGCCACGATGACGGCTGCCAAAATACCGCCACAGCAGCTATCATCCGTCTGCCATATTATGAGCACTGACTGACTTCTGCCACAATAAGGGTGTAAATCCGGCAGTTGTCATGGTGGTGGACGGTGGTAAGCTGGCGCTGCTAACACCAGCACCGCCCCACCAGAAGGACTATGCCAGCCGTATTATGACCAGTAATACGGCCTGGCAGTGTTCTGCTGGTGGTAGCAACGCCCCTTCACGTACCCTGCCGGACAGCCTCCTCGCCGGACAAGGTAAGTCGGGTGTCTTACAGGGTAGGGGGATGTGAGGGTGTTGTGTGTGTGTGTCTGAGTCTGTACAGGAATGTGAGAGTGTGTGTGTGAATGCATCTGTATGTGTTGTGTTGTTTGCATGGTTGTATGCGTGTGAGTGAATGTGTTTAAGAAGGGTGAAGTGAGTGCGTGTCTGCATGTCAGTGTGATTGTGAGTAAGAATGTGTGTAAGTATGTCTGGAAGTATGTGTGTATGAATGCGTTTATGCCAGTGTGTGTATGAATGCATGTATGCCAGTGTAAGTGAATGGGTGTATGTGTGGGTGTCTGTGTGTGTGTATCCGGGGGGGTGGGGTGAGGGGTGCTGTGACTGTAGTGGGGGTGGGGGGAGGGATGTGTGCGTGTGTGGCTGTGGGGGATGGGGTCAGTTGTGTGGTGTGTGGGTGTCTGCGGGTGTGTCTGTATGGGGGTGGGGAGGTGAGTGAGTGGATCTGAGGGGGTGGGGGATGAGTGAGTGGATCGAAGGGGTTGGGAGGGTGAGTGAGTGGATCAGAAGGGGATTAGTGTGTGTATTGGGTGGATGGGGGGTGACTCTGGATGAAAGGGGTTGAGGGGTGTCAGGTTAGTGTTGGGAGGGTGGGGAAGGAATTCCCTGTCACCGGTAGGGCCTACCGCCATGATTTTTGTGGTGTTGCTAACGCCACGAAAACCATGGTGGTAGGCTGGCTCATAATGCCATGGGTGGTACTATGTCCGCCGCCAGGCTGGAGATAGACATCTCCGGCCTGGTGGCTCATAGAGTGGAGAAGTGGCGGGTTGCCTGCAGCCAACCCGCCAGTCTCATAATGTAGTGGTATGTACCGCCAGCCTGTTGGCAGTAATACCATCACATTAACCCTGGCGGTTAGAAGATCACCAGGGACATAATGGGGGCCTTTGTGTTGAAAGACAGAGAGGGAAGGTTCAATGCTTATGAAACTGGAACAGACAATCCATAGACCACAGAAAAGCTCCAAGGTAATTGTTGGTCAGGCACGTAAAAGTGAATATGTTGCTCAACAACAGCTAGTTTACCATAAAGTCCTTTCTATTAGTGATGTTTTCAGAGTGATGACAAATTCAAAATTAATAGACTATTGTGAAACTGTTCCTCACCACAAACTTGTAGGAAAGAGAGTAGATTGTTTTAATAAACATGTTGACAGCCTTCTTTATTTCATGCAGCAGCAAGAAACCCCTTTGGAATGACTGAGCCTGTGCGACTACACTACTTTGTGATTAAACAATATATGGATAACAATATAAAGACATGTCTACTAGATGCCCTGGAACATGGATCAAAACTATAAGTAGAAATGAAGCAGGACAGATTTGTATTGAAAGAGAAAAAGCTGTTTTACATTATCACTAAATCTTAACTTCCATGCTTTAATTGCCACAGTAAGACTTTCGTCCGACCAGCCAATACAAAACAGTTTACAAAAAAACAACTTTTGCAAGCACATAGATAAATGAAGTAGCAAAAGAAAGGAGTGAATTTATCCTGCAGATCAAAAAGAGTACACAGTTCCTAGACACCAAGAATAAAAGACCAGGTTCAACTCTGACCCTTCCAGTGTTTCAGACGTACAGGACCTCACACATCTATTGGATGTCTTGCTTCATCATGGGGCCTGCTCCACGCCAGACCGGCACTGCAATGTCTGACGGGCCCCCAAAGGGGGCATTTAGCCGGAGATCTCAAATAACAGCGTGTGTCTCAAAACAAGCGAAAAGCAGAAGGGAAAAAGAACAGGAATAAAATTGGCTCAAGGACCTCCTAAAAGTGGGTTTTATTAAAGTGGGGGGCCTAGGTCAATATTAAAAACAAATCAGGACTGGGCAAGGAATGAAGATCCCCCACTCTCAGAAAAACAAAAAGGCTAATGGGGGCAATCTTCCCTTTAGCTTACGTGTGTGGTCACATATATGGTCAACATGTTTCGCGCCCCAGATGTCCCGATGGATCGGGTGGCGCTTCGTCAGGACCAATACTTAAAAAAATTCTTTCTGCTGTACTATATGCCTCCAATGGGTCATTAGATAATAAAAAATTACTTACATAACACTGCACTGTGAAAAAACCTAAGTGGATGAACCTGTGTGAAAAGAGAACAAATCGCTATATGGAAGCATGGTCAAAATCACCAATCTATTCATCTTGTTGTGACAATCAGTGTGAAAATAAGGTGTCATAAGTCAAAAGTCCTGCATTAATAGGCATGATGATATACTCCTTACCCTCCCCTCCTAGGGAATGGGTTCCTCGGGATCAGGCAGACCAAAGGACTCGCTTTGACCCGGAGATGAACTTGGAAATGTTAACTCGCCAAAACATTGCTGATACTTCAGTGAATCACTGAATTTCCAATTATTGCCAGTGGAATAATTGTCAATGAGGAGTTTGTGCCTTCAAAGATATATTCAAACGGTACGGGCCATATTGTTCAAAAACTTACCAGCAGATTTGAGGAAGCTGACCTTCGTGTTGTGCCACATGTTGAGTGGGCTGTTCAAAATGGTTCCAATTGAGTCATTGTACAGTCAAATGACACAGATGATCTTATTGTGCTACCTAGATTTGTTGCAATGTTCATAAGTCAACGACTGTCAGAGTTATGGATACGTTATGGAACAGGCGAGAAAAGACACTTAATCCAGCTTCATATTCTGTACACGAAACTTGACTCAGAGATCCCAGTGTTCTTATCTAGGCACATATTCTTATGGGTGATAAAACTATGAGCAAAATTGGAGAAAAGCTTGGAGCTTTAACTGCTGAACCTGTGACGTTTCTAAAAGGATGTGCTGAGACAGAAGAAAGATGTGACTTCAAAGTAATAGAAAAATACCTTGTGTGTGTGTGGAATATGAGTTCTGACTGACATTTGGCGATCTTCGGTACAGTGAGTTCAAGAGACCAGTCCCGCTAAGTGACCTTCTAGCGACGTCATAGTCTGTGTATGGACACATTAAAAGAGCGTTCCACTTGATCAGAAGATGTGTAAATGTTTTGGATCATACCTATGTAGAGAAAGTTCATTGTGAACTTGGCTGGGAACTTTATTGATGGGATGCTAAAAACCTATGAAATTTCTAAAGCCTCTACCCACAGAACATACACATACATGTACTTGCAAAACCTGTGCTACAAAAATATGTCCCTGTCAATATGCTCTTCTCAAATGTTCAACATTCTGCAAATGTGCCACAAGCGATTGCCGAAACAAATAAAGTAAACTATGAAAATGTGTTAAAACAGGAGTGATAAACTTTTTTTTCATATTCAGATCATAAACTGTTCAGTGTATACATAAAAGGATTAAAAGAATTATTATTTCTTTCATTTCTATATATGTCTTGTCTTCCTCTATTAAAGCTGTACTTTTGTAAAATGGGGAAAGGGTTGCTCTTAGGAGTTATTTTCTGTCTCTATTAGGACATCTTGACCCCCAAAACTCATGTTTTGACACCAAAATGAAATATATAGGTCTCATGGTCCCTGAAATATTACATCATCACTGCAACACATCTGACATTTTTAAAAATGTCATCCAGAAAATTCAGCCTGGATCAGTAATGTCTACCCAAGCTAAATTACTTCTCTAATGATCCAAAACACAAATCAAAAAAGAAAATCTCTAGACATCAATTTTTTGATAGTGGTATATCAGGGGGCCAGGATTATACCATGTGGGGATAAGTTAAGTGGGCTCTGGATCTTGCAGCCACAGCAGGGCCAGTGACACTGAATCATCCACCATGCCTAGTAGAATAGAAAGTAAGGCTAAGACCTCGGAGTACCATGGATGATCATCTGTGAGGGTTCACAAGGGCGTGGCCACGGTCAGAAAGATGGCCCATGGGAGGGATTTGCAACAGCTGTTTGGGATGCTGAACAGCATGGCCAGCTAAGAATGGGAAAAAGGGGGTTACTCTATAGCAGGCACGAAACCTGGAGCTTGAGCCCAGATGGTGGACGGCTACCAAAAACTAACAAAGGCTAGCCAGTTAAGCATAAAGCATACAGTGCTGCGCTGTGGGTGCCTCAAAGACAGAACAATTAAAAAGAGACTTTAACTTTCCTTGATCATTGAAGATGGATTATTGCCAAGTGCCCTGTCATAATTGTCAAAAAGACTGATTGCTTTGCTCTGTCCCCGTGATGCCATGGTTTTAAATGCAAATAAAACTGCAGCCATTTGAACTCCAACAGATGAATAAATGCGCTTTTTTTAATGAAGGTTTGAGGTTCCTGGTCGAGTAGCCCCAGTTCTTAGGTTCTCAGGCCTGCAGAGGGAGCCAAGGCTTTTGCTTTGCTAGCCCTTAAAGCAGCAAGATTTCTTTGAGGCAAATACCTTCAAATAAAGAAATGAATGACAACTCCATATCGTGTTATAGAAAATAGTTTCCCTTCTACCAATCATTCACTCCTGCAAAAAAAGATGTTCACGATATTTTGAAAATATTGTCTCAAATGTCAAAGTAACTTCAGAAACAGATTCTTTCGTAAATGCGTTTCTGCCTCTGCTCACATTTTCTAGTAACGCACACTTGATTGAAGCTTACCGCGACAATACACAGGTGGCATGAAGAGGAAATAAAAAGTTCAAGGTTCACTTCATAATGACTACTCGCTCACTCGACACAGCGCAGGTCTCTTTGAAATGGAGCTCTCGAGGCGCATTCCTCCTTTTGTTCAAACAGAATTCTACAGCACACAGAAGCCACGGTGACGTCAGAACCCTGTAGGTTATTTTTATTTCTTTTCTGCAGTTTTATGTAGCTCGAACTCGACCCGAACACCCTTTATATTACACAAGGGCACATTCAGTGTTCGGAGGCACGGGGAGATTAAAGGATTTGCCCAGAATCACAGGATGTTGAGCCGACGCCAGGTTCCCCAACTCCAGGGTCGGCAGCTCGAGCAGTTGAGCCACATCCTCCCCTGTCTGTGAGTACCTACCATGGCTGTGTGTTTTAGGGGGAATAAAAGCTCTCCAGTACCGAACGCTCTGCTAAGGCGAGTCCTTTGCTATGACTACCTGCATCCTGTTCTTCACGTGGTGGAGGACACGTGGGCAGAAGTGTGGTAACTTTACGCTAGCACACTTCACCATCACACAGGATGACAGCAGCAGAAGCCACAAGGGCCCATACTTATACTTTTTTAGCGCTGCATTTGCATCATTTTGTTACGCAAAAGCGGCGCAAATTTACAAAATATAATTGTATTTTGTAAGTTTGCGCCACTTTTGCGTCAAAAAAATGATACAAATGCGGTGCTAAAAAAGTATAAATATGGGACAAGGTGTTTCAAGCTTGTTGGGGATGGCTCTCTTTGAGAACTATTTTCAGGACCAGCGAAGTTGAGGGCTGGTTATTCCATGCTCTGAGGTCAGGACAGTAAAAACAAGCATTTGCAATGCAATGGGTCTCACCTTTGCTCAAGTTAGAGCTATTGGCGTTGTAAACTCCTAACCGGTCTTTTCTTGCCACATAAACTGAAAATGGAAAGTAAAACAGTTTCACATAAGCGAGCCAACGGTCGCCATGAGCATGAAGGAGACACAAAAGGAAACAAAAGTTCGCCCACAGTCAAACATATCGGCAAAAGTGCAATTATCCATGTAACAGGGTCGATGTCATGCAAAGCGCTCGACTACTGCTCAGCGAGATCGCGCTGCTTAGGAAACTAAAAGTAGTCTAGAAGTCATTCAGAAAACACAGAGCCTTGTATGTTTTCAGTAGTTTACCGGTGCCTTCGAGGAGGGCTAAACACCGAAAAAGGCATGACATATGCATGCCTTTCACTAATGAAATCAAGCAAATTTTAAAAGGCAAGCCCGGAAGCCAACCAAACGTGGGCGTGACGTGGGCATGGTTAAAAGCCCACAGAGAGTTTCCAACAGGGGTCAAAGCGCTTGTGTGCTGGACCCTAAAAACAAGGTTTTGTTTCACTGTTCGAACATCTGACCACTAAAAAAAACCTGTGAGTTGTGGATGGTTACTTGGGGAGGAGAGGCCACTGATAGGTGCCTCCTGAAAGGTCTTTAAGGAACCAAACAGGGTCACAACTCGACCTGAACTTCAGGGGAGTGGGTGAGGATGATGACTTACACTCCCAGCCAGAGTCAGCTCTAGAACAGGTTGCACCCAGTGCGACAGTCTTTTTTGGTGCCCCTTCCCCCATGACCTCCTTCTCCATGAATTTCCTCACTACCACTCTCCTACAGTGCAGCTCATTTCTCCAAAGCCTCTCTCTGACATACAAGGCATTTTTGTTCTGGTGCTGCTCATAGTTAACTGAGACTCAGTTCTGTGATCTGCTTGGTACAAGTTCTTTACAGCAGCAACATTAACCCTCTGCACTACTTTACAATTAGTCTAACCTGGGGGGGCGTGGACAAGATGGCTGCCGGAGCGGACGCTTGAACAAAGAGCTCCGCTCACGGCCCACCTTTATCGCAATTATCCTGGTCCCTGTCGTGCAAATCAGTAAGGAGGCTTCTCCCCCCTGCTTGGGGGCAGCCTTGAGGACTCGTGGGCCGCGGGAGCTGATCCCCTGTTGAGCCGCCGGAGAGTGTGAGCGGAAATGCGTCCGGTGTCGCGGATCGGGGGAGCCGGCCGCCCGAGCTGTGGGAGGAGCGGCAGCGACGCGACGTCGGAGCGGCCCCCTTGGGCCTCCCCCGAATCTCTTCCTGGTCGCTGGGGTGGAGACACCCGTACAACCATACGGCGGTGCCTGGAGTCGTCCCTGGGGGGCGGGACCCGCGTGCACCAAGTTCCCGGTCTGACCGCGCCCTGACTGGGCGGCCTCTGGATTAAGGCGAACGAGGTAGGCGGGCACGGCCTCCGGGGGGGTGAGTGGACTGCCGGGGAGGCTCTCCCCGTGGGGGGACTGCGCGCGAGTCCCGGGCCCCTCCTGGGGCGGGCGCTGAGTGCGCTGAGGCCGGAGCCGGGCGTGCTGGCCTGCCGGTGGCGGCCGCCTCCCCTGCACGGCGGAGGACTGTGCGCACTTACCTGCAGGGGGCTTGAGCCCTGGGTGGCCCGCCGGAGCGGTCTCTCTCCATGGAGGGACTGTACGGGACTTCTTCCCGAGCACGCGGGGGCTCCGGGCCCCCTCCTGGAGCAGGCGCCGAGTGCGCTGGGGCCTCTGCCGAGTGGGTTGACCTGCTGGTGGCAGCCGCCCCACCTACACAACGGAGGACTGAGCACGCCTGTCTACTGCCCTCGAGGGAAAATCGGCGGGGTCCGGCGATCTGGTGCCGCAGCAGTGGACAAGTGGAGAAATACCCAAGGGGAAAAGAAAACTCGGAAAAGACAAAAAAATAAATAAAAAATAAATAAAAGAGAGACCGAACAAGGCTAAAAATGAAACAAGAAGCACTCTAATAAACCACATCAAGGAGAAATGACCGCCTCTGGGGCGGGGCTGGCGGCGACACCAGTAGTTAAACAGTAGGAGGTGAAAAATAAGGACTCAAACAAAAATAAGGACACAAAGCATCAAGGAGTGACGTTCAATAGATAGGCCCCGGACAGCCCTCGTGAGGGCTCAATCACCGTAGTACCCTCCGGCCCCCCCGAATCATCCACCTATCGTACGCGGGCCTTCTTTACCGATCTGCCTGGGCCCGCTGGTGACCTCACACAACCAGGTCTCGCCCCGCAGTGCAGGAGACGCCTTGGTTAAACCAAAGCACCCCAAATTGGGGACCACCACGGATGGGGATCCCCCCCTCCTGCAGGTCACTCTGACATGCAATCCGCAACACTGCTCCAACTGAGCAAAACACTGTGTATACACTCTCTACAGTTCGACAAAATCATGCAAACAATAATGGATACCAAAACCTCGCTGGAGGGGAAAGTTGATGCTGTGGCATTGGAAGTCTCGCTGCTCCGTGCTGACCACTGCAAACTAACAGACTGAGTGCACAACACAGAATTGGCGTTAAAAACTGTTCAACCAGAGGTGGCAGACATGAGAACCAAAATCCAACAAATGGAAACGGAACTGGCGCAGCTGCAACGCAGGGTCGAAGATGCAGAGGGTCGCTCAAGACGCAACAACATCAGATTTATCGGCATTCCGGAACGCTTGGAACTACCTAAAGCAGAGGATTTCATAGAGAACTGGCTGAAAGACATAATGAAAATACAAGACACCACCAAAGCTCCAGTCATAGAGAGAGCCCATAGAATCCTGGGCAGACCCCGCGGCCCAGAGCACCACCTCGTCCTCTGATAGCCCGGTTCCTAAACCATAGGGAAAGAGATTCAGTCCTCCAACACTTCAGAACTTCATACCCAATCAGCTTGGAAAACAGCAATGTAACAACTTATCCAGATTACACGATGGAAGTGCAGCGTAAAAGAGCATCATACGTCAAGATCAAACAACTACTGCGGGAACATAGTATCACCTACTCACTCATGTTCCCAGCCCGCCTGCATATAATCATTGATGAGAAAACGCTCATGTTCCCCACACCGGAGGACGCATGGACATGGATCCACGCTAAGGGCTTGGTCAGCTCGCCCAAGGAAAAGGCAGCAACCGATGAATGGATCACCCCCAGCGGCAGAAGGAAAAAAAAAAGAAAAGGCAACGTTGTGTCCAACAAAGTCACAAATGGCAGCGGACCAAGCGCAAATTCTAAGTGAAACCAGCACATTCACCCGATCACAAACCGACACCAGGAGTGAAGCAGACATCACCGACAGCGGCTCTCCCGGAGGGGAATCCAGTCCATCCCTCTCCCCCCTTCTGGTCGGCCCGACCTAACTCTGCGCTTGGCGGACAAACTCTAGGATCCGAGCGCGTGCCCGTTGCGCCCTCCCCGGTTGCTATGGGTATGGGTGTGGGGCCCCCCTTTCCCTGTCGCCGCGCATGGGGGCTCGCGGCTGTCCCGGGATGGAGACCGGCTGATTGCCGCCCCGGAAAATCTTCATCGGACCACTACTGGATGACGCGGCCACAACTAGGAGCACGCAGGGAAAGTACTATCCTGGAGGTGGGCCACCAGACGCCCGGCCTCAACCAATCAACGTTCCCCACCACCTGAACTATACCCGTATGGAACTTAACCACCCAGACAATAGTTTAGGCACCGGTTGTGCCGCTTTGTTCAAATCCGGGCTTTACCCGAAATATCCTTTTTTTCATTACCTCTTCTCTTTCCTCTTCTCCTATCCCATTTTGGCATTACCCTCCTCCTTCGGGGCTGATGTTGCTGGCGGGCGGGTGCGGGGAGCACGCGTAACGGACTGACGGCGCTTAGCAAACGAAACTCGGGCTGGGATCCTGGGATCACATCGAATGATGCTTCATAACTTCATTCAACACAATGAATAAGGAACCAATATACAATATAATAACCTGGAACGTGAAGGGAATGGCGGGAATAAATAAACGCAAAAGGATACACGCACATCTAAAACGACACCATATTCACATAGCCATTCTCCAGGAAACACATATCACACCAGAAGATATCCCATGGCTAGAAAGGAGATGGGCGGGACAGGTCTATGGCTCTGGAAATTCATCTTTCGCCAGAGGGGTTTTGATTTGGATAGCTCCAGGGGTCCCCTACGTGGTACAACGCAGCATAACTGATAAAGATGGCAGGTATGTACAATTAGTGGGCCAACTGGATGGGGAGATGTTAGTAATCAACAGGTTATATGTCCCGAATGTCGGACAGGGCGAATTCCTACAAAGAACGATCTCTCACTTATCAAACGACTTACCCTCATCCTGCATCTGGGGCGGGGACATGAACTGCGTCCCGCAAACAGACATGGACAGATCGCATCCCCCCATAGCGGCCGCCCCAATAACTAAAAACTCACAGACGCTACAATTATGGATGACAGAGCGCCGCTTGACAGATTCATGGAGACACTTACACCCTCTGGACAGGGAATACTCCTATTACTCCTGGGTACATCTCCTTCACACCCGTATAGACCTTATTCTCACCTCACAGGACCTAACACGTAGAATAACAGGCGCGGAATATACTGCCAGGGTAATCTCGGATCATTGTCCACTTATTGTTCACACCAGATGGAGCAGACCACGTGCTTGTATCCCAATTTGGTGCCTTCAAACCCAGCTACTACAGGACCCTCCATTTAAAAAAGAGATAGCCACACACATTTCTTCTTACTTCACCCAAAATGATGGGACAACGAGCTCCAGATCAAATGAGTGGGATGCACATAAGGCAGTCATAAGAGGAGCATGTATATCAACGACAGTAGGAGTACGCTCATACAGGCCTTTATTGTTGCTGAATACAGATTGCAAACTACTCGGTAAAATCTTAGCCAATCGCTTACTTCCATGCATACCTGAATTGGTCCACCAAGACCAGTCCGGCTTCATACCTGGCCGCAATACTTTCAGTAACATTCGGAATTTATTACGCCTAATGGCAAACTCCCCAGAGGGCGACCATCATCAAGTAGCAGTGTCACTAGACATAGAAAAAGCTTTGACACGCTAGGGTGGCCTTTTCTGATTGAAACTCTCCGTCGCATGGGCTTCGGATGGACATACATTGACTGGGTAAAGGTGCTTTATACTAGCCCATCGGCGAGAGTCAAGACAGGCGACACGATCTCTCAATCGTTCAATATAGAAAGAGGAACCAGACAGGGATGCCCATTATCCCCACTCCTAATTGCTCTTGCCATTGAGCCACTGGCTGCTCGTCTTCGTGCAGTGGCCCCGTCGTGGGGCGTCCGCGATGGTCAAGCACACCGTATAGTGTCCTTGTACGCAGATGATGCACTAATTTTTCTCCGAGATCACACGGAATCCCTGCCCGACTTGCTGAAGCTACTGCATAAATTTGGCTCGGTGGCCAGGCTGAAGGTGAACTGGTCAAAATCGTGTATATTTCCCATGCACCTAGTTCCTGAAGCATACAGGATGCCCTCTAACCCGGGCGACTTGAAGTGGTGCTACACACTTTTAAATACCTAGGAATAAACATATACCACGACGCACGGGATCTTAGGGACGGCAACCTCGGGCAAGCGATCAGATCCATTAGGGGCTCCTTGCTCTTCTGGTGCTCGCTTCCACTTTCGCCTATGGACAGAGTTGCCATAGCAAAGATCATAATAGTACCCCGCCTGTTGTACTTCTTCATGGCCCTCCCACTGGCACTACCCGCCTCCTTCTTCAAACCTCTGAATAGCTTATTAACAGCCCTAATATAGGGCAATTGCCGGCGGCGCGTGGCGTTATCTAAAATATACCAGCCACTCATAATGGGCGGATTAGGGGCACCCAGATTCGAATTATATTACGCAGCCGCTCAATTGCAATGGATATCTACTTGGCTCGGATACCCCGATAGCGCAGAATCATAGTCGATCCTCTCGGATCTGGGCAATACGGGGGTATTGCACTACCTCATGAATCGCGAGTGCCCCAAACTTCTTGGAGAAAAGTGTCTCCATTTTATTGAAAACTGCGTACTGGGTATGGGGTCGATACGCTCTAACTGGCGTTAAAACACCACAGCACTCTCCCAGGATCCCACTACTGGCTGACCTGAAACTCGCTAAAATAGCTACCAAGGTGGGCCTGGGAGTATGGTACGACAAGGGCATACGCACAGTCGGCGACATATACAATGAAGGGCAGCTCCTAACTTACAAGGCTCTGGCTGACAAATACAATCTGGGTCAAGGTAGTTTTATAGCATTCGGAGCAGTGCGACAGGTACTATGCTCTCGTGGGAATGCGGAAACTCTGAACCAAATGTTTCTCCCACACTTCATGACTTGCTAGAAAACATAGTCGCCCCAATAAATGTATCAAGAACCTATACAATCCAAACCACCCACCTTGAACATAGACAAGAACAAGCAAAAAATAGATGGGACTGCGTGCTGTCAGAACCCCTTTCACAGCCCGCATGGAACCAGGCTATGAAAATGATATACGAGGTATCACGCAACCCTCGTCTCCGTTACACCCAGTTCAATTATCTGCACCAAACATACCTATCACTGCACCGCATAACGCGTATGTTCCCTCAATCGCCGCAGACATGCCCCAGATGCGGAACCACCGAGGCCACCTTCTTCCACATGACTTGGGACTGCCCCCCAATCCGAAACTTATGGAACAACATAATAACATTGTTAGCCGAATGGACAGCCATTGCACTGTCCCCCACACTTGAATTATGCTTACTGGGAATAGGCCCGTATCTCAAAAAACAGAAACAAACACTCAGATGCATAGCTCTAGCGCTGGTGATGTATGTATAGACGCTTCATAGCTATGCATTGGAAAGCGCCGGCCGCTCCGGGCATTGATCAATGGCGTGCTGAACTGCTGCGTTGGGCCAAGGCAGAGGCACAAACGCTGCAGCTTCTCTTGGAAAAAGGGATCCTGGTCAAGGGCCTAAATACTTGGAATTCCTTTGTGATAGCTATAGAAAGCAAAGACAACAAGCGACCTCCCTGAATATCTACTCAATGGACAACGCCCATCGCGAAAGATACAACCAGCACACCAAATACAACCAGACATCACTGCAAATACTATAAAGTCGTAATCCAACATACACAATGCGACATGGCCACATGGGGATGCCCAGTCATATTACCAACAAATAAAATAAAGTAAAAAACAAAAACATAAAAATAAAAAAATAAAAAAAGGCACACGGTGGTGGCACTAGGGCCAAACTAACTAAGAGGGGACGCACACAGTTGTATTGACTGCCCTGTAGAGACCCGCGGCCGCTCTCTCCTGCCAGCGGATGCCCCCCCCTTCTGCCCCCATCCGCCAGGTGACCCGGTCCCCAGGGGGGCCTCCACTCGCCTTCGGGCGGCACACATGGCAGCACAGCTAGTGCTCAGGGATGGGATTGCTGGAACTTGAGCGGGGGGCTGTGGCCTTTTGCTCTTCTATGCCCCCCCGTCCTTCCCCCTCCCCGCGTGCGTTCGCTCGGCCCGCGACCTTTTCACTGTGCTCCTATTTTGCTCCCCCTGTCTGTCGATTATTATTTCGCAAGGTAGACTAGTATAGCGCTTTGCTTGGGCCCTGCCTCCTCGGCCTGGCGCGCACGTGCGCGGGGGCTCCCGCGCAACTGTGGGCGATCGGGTGTGGGGGCTTTGGCCTGGGAATGGTAAATGTGGCTACCCAGGGAAGACTGGGGTGTATCGCCCCTTGTACCGCATTATAACTACCTGTACCTTTCTTTTGTGTTATTTGTTGATTGATATAACAATAAAAATATATCTAAAAAAACAACAAAACAATTAGTCTAACCTGCCAGTAGACAAAATTCTGATCTCTCTCCAGTAGGAACATTAGTCACCAGAGTTATCTTAACATTTTTATTGTTGCCTGAAAACTGCTGGATGCACGAGGACGTGTATGTGTCTTTAAAGCAAAAGTTATTTTTAAACAAAGATCTCCACCATCAAAGTTAGCAGTAGGTACGGCCACACCGCCCTAAAGCCAGCTCTGTTCCCAGCAATGAGGCAGGAGAAGCATTTCCAGAAATGGGTTCAGAGCTAACCTCATAGCCACTGTAGAAGGAAAAAGAAGTGACCAACTGTGTAGTTTAAGTATATTGGGCACACCTGATAGTATAACAATTTTTGCAGACTCAACACTGTTCCTAGTCTTCGACTCATTGCAAGTCCAGAAAAATGCTCCTGACCGATTGTTGGCTGAAGGTGTGGTTTTAATTTAGCCAATGAGATGTTGTAAAATATTCATGGGCAAGTGCTCTGCCACACACATGTGCTACACTAAATAAAAATCCAATATAGTTGCCATGCCACATTGAGGAGTTCCCTTGTAGGTAGCATATTGGCCCATATCCATCCAGGAATGCACCAGGTTGTTATTGACGAACTCTTACAGAAACGTTGGCATGTAGGGAGTATTATAGCACAGAGGTGCCAGCCTCAATGGTAGAGATCTAGCTAGAATACAGATATAAAGTTATTTGTTTAGAAAGATTAGTACAATTCCCTGTATAGATGAAAAGAATCAAAGGCAAGAGATATATCAATGATAGAACTTCTGCTTCTCCAACTGAATCCATTGCAGTGTTTAAATCATCCAGTGTGGACGTCTTTGGTGCTTTTGTGCCACAGCCATTCCAGACTTTGGGGGTTATTCCAACTTTGGAGGAAGTGGTAATCCGCCCCAAAAGTGACGGTAAAGTGACGGATATACCACCAGCCGTATTACAAGTCCATTATATCCTATGGAACTCGTAATACGGCTGGTGGTAAATCCGTCACATTTGGGACGGATTACCACCTCCTCCAAAGTTGGAATAACCCCCTTTGTTTTGTTTTGTATTCTAAGAGAAGGTTACTTTCTTAGATTAATGTAAACATTTGTCTTGAAGCCGATCATTAAAACCTTTTGGCTAGAAACAATTGGTGATTGATAATAAGCTAGAAGGAGCCTTTGTTTGAAGGCCTCTTTGTTTCAGGCTTTCCAAGACATAAGGCAGGTTACTCTGAAGCAAGGCAACCGTCAGGTCCCACAGCGTTCCTGGCTCCAGTCAGGTTTTCCTACTACCTACTTCTGGGATGTTCTTCAGAAGAAAATACAATTAGACATCCATGATGCTCACCCTTTCAAGGCTGAGCAGTAGCTACTCCTGTAGGTGTTTCCTGTGCAGACATGGGAAATTATTGGAAAGCATATGCATCAGTTTAGTATCCATGTAATGACACATTTAACTGAGTCAATTAAACAATATATAGAGTGAACAAACAATAATTTAGCAAATATTACTTTAGGAAAAATACAATGTTGCATGAATATGCTCTACTAGATAGGATAGATATTCCAACAAGATTACTGTGCACTACCTAGCCCTTTGTAGTCACTGTCATCCACTTGCTAAGATTTCAATGAATCAAAGGCAGAATGGGTGCAAAAAGGAACTATACAAGACTATTGACAATAACTGAAAACCATGTGATTTTGAATAAATCAGAGTGTGATAAAACCACTGCACTGCTTCTGGATAATGTCTCGTACTCTGCAACCATTGACATAACGTCATGCTCTTTCTGGAAAAGTTAAGATACTTGTATAGTGTTGTGGTGCACTTTTTTTAAAGCACCATAGTTAACACGTGCTTCAGAATATCTGAGATTCAAAGTTTTGCTTCTTATGTCTGGGTGCACATTGCAGCAGTCTCCGGACCAAAAGTGATTAACATAAAAAGATCTTTAAGCAGCACACCTAAGAGAGGGTCTTTGTCTCCGCCCACATGTTGGTTGCCTTGAGTATAATATTTTATTGGGCAGACGGCATGTGCTTCATTGAGAAACAGTACTTGTCCTACTCCTGTTGGATCGTGAGGGGAGTTCAGTCACCTAAAAAATGTAATGATGTGGCAGTCATCAATGGGAAGACTTCTTTATTATGTGGTAATAGTATTAGCTAATAATATTCCTAAACATCATAACATGCTCACTGTGTGCAGTAACTACACTGTAGACCATATTTTTATTGATAGGCTAATCCTACTGACGTATAGAGGTTTTCATTGAGGATGTTCCCTCATTCAAAATGACATTAATGCTGCAAAGGCCTCTGTGCAGGGTTTTTTCTTCTTCCTTTACATTTGCGCTATGAAGAATAAGCAATTGGTTCTGCCCTTTCATCCCAGTTCTCTGGCAGAGTACTGGGATGGAAGGGCTTGCTGCTGCAGCCCCAACATGCCTCATGCTGATCCTTCCTGCTGCTTCAATGCACTGTCTCAGATGCTTTCCCAGCTGCAGCCACTCTCACGCGTACTGCTCCCCGAAGCCACAGGATCCACTTTCACAGTAACTGGGACAGCCCAGACCACAAGGCTCACTTTTAACTATAAATTAGGAAAACTACAGATAGGTTAAGAGAGTGACAGGCTTAGCCACTTTTTAATTGCAAGCAATTATTTAAATTTTACGATTCGACAATGCTTTCATTTCGTTGCAAACTCTCTGCCCCGTCCTTTCTGCAGAGACTCAAGTCTTAAACTGATCCCTCTTCACTCTGCAAATTCTGCTCACTAATGCAGACTAAAGATCTATGTAAGTGGTGGGGTGTGATACGTTCCCCCAAATTCCAGCAAGCAAAACAAGTGAATAGATTTATTGTACATGGCTTAAGGGAGAGTGGGCTTCTTCCCTGAGAATTGAAAACAACATTTTGGGTCAAATTTGCTAAAACTCCACTGGCCCTTATGGGCATTCATGAACTATTCCAGTATTTTCATGGTACACCAGGAAAGACTGGCCTTTCTTAACATAGATCCCATTTTTATCAAATATCATGTCAGAAATGACTTCCACTATACCAAGGTCGGCATTGTTAAGGGTGAGTCTCTTTTACCAAAGCGTGCGTTCAATATGACAGTGCAAGAAATTTACCATGGATACTTCAGCCATAGTCAGGCGTACCTGTAAAAATTCCTTCCAGTATACAAGGGTAAGCATTTTGACATTGACACCCTCTATAAAATGAGTACAGGAAATCTCATGACAAGAATTACCTCAAATATCATTTCCAACATTTTGTTATGGATCCACCCTATCTGCTAAGAATTACGTGCATCATGTCAGGGTCTTCGGCCAGGTGTGGTGTTGCGTGTTATGAGTCCCTGACGCTGGATATGACTGGGCTAGCGGATTTCTGAGTTAGACAGTTCGAGTTCCTACAGCCAATGATGGTGTCTTAATTGAAGCATGTCAGGGCCTGCAGTTTGCCACAGGTAACACCTACTGTACATATGCTATTAGTACCCTTGTCGATAAGGCAAGAATAACCTCCAGTATGCCAGACCAGCAACATATGTGCAAGCATAACACACATACACACAAATGCATACTGACACATACTGATTCTCTCACACTCATTCTCTCACACACCTAGGCCCATATTTATACTTTTTTAGCGCCGCAATTGCGCCGCTTTTTGACGCAAAAGCGGCGCAAACTTCCAAAATAAAATTGTTTTTTGTAAGTTTGTGCCGCTTTTGCATCAAAAAGCGGTGCAATTGCGGCGCTAAAAAGGAAAAAAAATTCGGGCCCTAGTTTCTCACACTCATTCTCATTATGGCCCTTATTACAACCCTGGAGGTCGGTGATAAAGCGGCGGATATACCGCCAACAGGCCGGCGGTAAAAAAAACGGAATTATGACCACGACGGAAACCGCCAGCACAGACTGCCACTTTAACACTCCGACCGCCACGGCGGTAGCAACAAACACCGCGGCGGTAACCGCTAACAGCCGGGTGGACGTCAATGTACCTCCCACAGCATTACAACAGGCCTATCCGCCAGCTTTTCCGGATGGGTACCATCGCCATCAAAAGCACGGCGGAAACAGGGCACTGAAGGGAAATGACTCACCTCTCGACACTCAAGGAAGAACCACGACACCATGGAGCCTGAGCTGCACATTTTTCCAATGTTGGTGTACCTCCTCATACACCAGGAACATGAACGCCGGTAAAGACGACCACGGTGAGTACTGCACCTAGCACACAAGGGAGGGGGGGAGGAAAAAGAGAGTGACACACACACGCAACACCCCCACTTCCACCCTCATCCCCCACACCATACACACAAACAGATGCAACAACATTACATATACACCCCGTAACCCTCAGGAATAACGCAAGGACAAAAGGAATTGAGTAAAGTGAGTGTAATAGTACAATTTAAGATAACTAAGTACTTAAATCAATAAACAGTATGTACAATATATACAAAAGGACGGACAATGCCCACTCCAAAATGCCCGTGGCCCACAGGGCCATAACACATAGGCCAAGGCCACACTAGACTCCTGCCTCAATACGGAGAGAACACTGCAGGGGCATCAGGTCGAAAAAACACATGCACCTCAGGGGAACGGGGAATGGGGGGCACCTCAGCCACAAAATGGTACAACGCCACTTGCCTGGAGGGGGCTCCATGCCCACTGCTTGGTCCTGGGGAGTGCAATGCCACAGTCTGTCAAGTGGGTGGTTTGCCCACTGCTTGGTCCTGGGGAGTGCAAAGCCACAGTCTCTCAAGTGGGTGCTTTGCCCACTGCTTAGTCCTGGGGAGTGCAAAGCCACAGTCTCTCAAGTGGGTGCTATGCCCACTGCTTGGTCCTGGGGAGTGCAAAGCCACTGTCTCTCAAGAGGGTGGTTTGCCCACTGCTTGGTCCTGCGGAGTGAAAAGCCACAGTCTCTCAAGTGGATGGCTTCTCCACTGGTTCTGGATGGGGCTTTGTGCCCAGTGTGCTTCATCCTGCCAAGGAGTGGGTTAGTGGATGCCTTCTTCCACTGGTTCTGGAGGGGGCTTTGTGCCCAGTGTGCTTCATCCTAGATGGTGCAAGGTCACAGTCTCTCACCTGGGTGTCACACCGACGGGTGTTGCAGGGGCCAGGACACACTGCAGCCCACGTAGTCACGACTACACACTGCTCGCTGGCGGTGAGGCTGCTCAGTGGATCACAGTTGCACTGCAGGTGGCGGTGCTGTCAGTGGTAGTAGGAGGCTCCAGCCCTTCCCCTGCAGCCTCGGACGGCTGCCCACTGGGGCTGCTGCTGGCAGTGGTGCTGCTGGCGGTGCAGGTGGCGGTGCTGGCCGTGGGGCAGGTGGTGGGGCTGGCCGCGGTGCAGGTGGCGGTGCTGTCAGTGGTCGGGGGAGGCTCCAGCCCTTCCCCTGCAGCCTCGGATGGCTGCAGTGCCATGGCTTGTGTTGTGTGCCCCTTCCTGCCCTTGGCAGATGGTGGTGCTTGCTTCTGCCAGCTGGTGTTCCTTTCCTGCCCTTGCTGGCTGGTGGTGCCTCCTTCCCCTTGCTGGCTGGTGATGCCTCCTTCCCCTTGCTGGCTGGGGTCCCCTTCTTGCCCTTGCTAGGTGGCGGCCCATTCTTGGCCTTGGCAGGTGGTGCTGTCACACTGGCTGTGCTGACAGGTGCCTCCTTGGAGCCTCTCACACCTGCAGTAGCTGCAGAAACCACAGTGGCCGTGGACTTGGTGGCTGAGGTGTTGGGCTGAGCTCTGGCCACCCTGGCCAGAACTGAAGGACGGGGGGGTAGGGGTAGTGAATAGGTCAATGTTGGAGAGGAAAAGCTTCTTAGGGACACTAGGGTGGGAATAAGGTGAAGGTTTGGGAGTGGAGGAAGAGGGAGTGGTTGCAGGAGGTGTCTGTCTGCTGTGTTTGGGTGCAGGTGCATGGGCTGGATGCTGTTGTGAGGTGGATGGCTGTTGTGTGTCTGAGTGCTTGCGTTTGTGTACTTTGGGAGGAGGGGTCACAGACACAGTGAGAGAGGACACAGGGGACGTGTGCATGGATGTGGGGGGGGGGATTGCCAGTGACGGGCGTGTAGTGATAGGCGTGCTAGTGATGGAGGTAGTGGATGAGGATGTAGTACACAACTAACAAGGAACATCCCTATGCAATAGGCCATGCACTACCAGTCCCCAGCTGGGCCTCCGCCGTCTTCCTTGCCCAGCCGGGCAGGTCCTCCCACTGTTTGCGGCAGTGGGTGCTCCGCCTGTCAAAGACCCCCAGGGTCCGCACATCCTTGGCGATGGCACGCCAAATACCCTTTTTCTGATGGGTGATGACCTGCAGAAAAAATACAGCAGAAAAGGTATTAGTCATACCGTCCGGATTGTAATACTCATGGCCCACCATATCCCTCCCATCCCCTTACGCACATGCATTGACCACCATACATGCAGCACTCTGCCCAGGACCCCTCAGCCCCCCCGCACACAAGGCTTACACACACAGCACTCCATACATTCATGCCCCACGCATCATGCTCACAGTGTACTGACCTGTTGGTCTGGAGGACCATAAAGTAAACGGTACTGGGGTAGGACCCCATCCACCAGTCTCTCCAACTCCCCCGAGAAGAAGGCAGGGGCCCTTTCCCCAGATACTCGAGCCATGGTCGCTTCCAGACACAGGTGACAGCAGCACTTGCAGTGTAGGTCCTCTCCTGTTGAAGGTCATGTAGCAAGTGAGTGTACAGATAGAAAATGGCAGTCATGTCCGCGGCAGTGCATACCGTCACCGCCGGCGTACTTCACCATTGGCTCCTGAAACCTGTAGGCGCCAATGATAACCAATGCGGTGTCGACCGCCGACCACAACGGCGCACAACGCCAGCGGAATTACCTAATTTCCACTTGTCCCTCCTCACAGGTCAGGCAGCCGCCATTTTAAGGGGGCACAGGCCATGCTGCATCACAGCAGACATAGGCACATCAACTGACTTACAAGTTCATATACTGTTTCTGTAAAACAAAAATAGCATATTAATCTGAGCATATGTTTCAATATGACCTTCTGCTCATCGTTTTTCACCTTAGAGTTCAACCACTGAGGATGAATAGGAGATGGAGACATCACCCCGTGTACAGACCCCTGGTGGACCTGGCAACAATGGAGGACAGGCACATTATACTAACCTACAGACTTGATAGGGCCACAATCCAAGAGCTGTGTGCCCAATTGGAGCCAGACCTGATTTCAGCTATCCGCCACCCCACAGGTATCCCCCCTCTAGCCATCTAGTATTGTGGAAAGAGCAGGTATTCTCAAGGTGCCTTTGTAGAAATATGTGTATATTCATGAGAGGTGTACTCATGTAAGTGCTGGGTAAAGGTGAATAGTGTGAGTGAATGCAGAATGAGTTGCACAAATGCACTGTGAGAGGAGGCCCCATATGTGAGTGTCAGGTGAGAGCAATGCGTACAGAGTGAGGGGAGTCAGGGCAGTGTGGTGTGATCGGTATAAATTCAGGATGAGTGGTGTGCCTGTGTGTGGTGCAGGATGAGTGGCAAGAGTGAAGGGCGATCTGTGAAAGTGACTGGTGAGTGCATGGTGGGAGGAGTTAGTGCAGGGTGATGGTGTGTCCCTATGAGTTTCAGCAGACTATTGTCCCTGTGTGCAGACAGGGTGAACAGAATGCCTGTATGAGTGTAGGCTGAGAGGTTTGTCATTGTGAGTGTCAGATGAGAGGAGTGAGTGAAAGGTGGGTGGTGTGGCTCCAGGGTGAGTGATGTGCTTGTTTGCATGGTGTGAGTGCAGGGTGAGTGCTATGCCCATGTCAGTGACGTGTGGGGTGGGTGAGTGACAGGTGTGCCTTTGTTGGATGCAGGTGAAAGTGCAGAGTGGGGCAAATGTATGCATGTTTAGTGATGTGCTTGTTATGAGTGAGATTGCAGAGTGAGCAGTGAGAGTGACAGGTGAGTGAATAAATAAATAAATCCAGGATTTGTAAAGCACAGCAATTCACCTGTGAGGGTCACAAGTTGCTGAATTGTAGGCACAGGAGATTAAGCGATTTGCCCAGAATCACAGGATGTTGAGCTGACGCCGAGACACAAACCTGGTTCCCCCAGCTCCCAAGTTGGCAGCTCAGGCTGTTACATAACATCCTCTCCTGAAGTGTCACCTCAGTGCAGGGTGAGTAGTGTGCTTGTGTGACTGTAGGGTTAGCATGGGGTGAACAGCACAAGTGCATGGTGATCAATGTGAGTGCAGGGTGATTGGCGTGATCATGTGACCACAGGGTAAGTGGAGGGAGAGCAGCATGAGTGCAGTGGAATCTCTGTGAGTGCAGCGTGGACGCAGTGTTTGTGTGAGCGCAGGGCAGGAGGAGGATGAATAGTGTGAGTGCAGGGTGACAGTGTGAATGCATGGTGAGCAGTGTGAGTGCAGTGTGATCATTGTGAGTGTAGGATGAGCGGTGAAAGTGACAGATGAGCGGAGTGACATGTGTGTGCCGGGTGAGTGGTGTGCTTGTGTGAGTGCAGAGTAGGAGGAGGGTGAATTGTGTGAGTGCATGGTGAGAACTGTGAGTGCAGTGTGATTGCTGTAAGTGCACGGTGAGCATGAAAGTGAAGGGTGAGAGGTGAGACTGAGAAGTAAATTGTCTCAATTCAAGATGTATTCCCAGTGTGACACAGAGTGACTCAGCATGTTGTTGACGACTGCTTAGGGTTTAAGAGTTAAGTTAAAGTAGTGCTATTATGGCATCAATCAGGGATGGAGGAAGGGGGAAATAAATAAGGTGCTGCTACTGCAACAAACTTTCAGCCTCATGATTAGGGTTGCCAGCTCAGTATTTTGATGTCCCAGGCTGTACAAAAATAAGTAGAATCACCGAAAGCTGATATTTGTAGCGCTTATCTATGCATACTTCAAACAGCAAATATAAATAGAAAGCACTTTTAAATGTGTCCTAGGACTGCATTAATGATCCATGTCTAATAAAGGGAACAGAGACAGAAAAGTCATGTTACAAATGAATAGGTATGATTTTATTTACAGCCCTATTTAGTGTCAAGGTGAGGTCTTTGCAGGGTCTTAAACAAAAACTGGCCAGTATTTTATTTTTGGAAAGGTGGTAATCCTACTTTTCATGAAATGCATTCTCCCACTGTGGTAGTAAAAGTAAAATACAAACTTAAGGAATAGGAAGAACGAGACCCAGGGAGTACTGGAACCAGTGAAATAAACAAACAAAGCCACCTTAGCCAGTTCACAAAGGAATGTAAATGGTCTTTTAAAGAGCTATGAAAAACCCGGGCGTGTTGAAGATGTGAGCGTATTTTCTCCTCCAGGTCAGGACTCGAAAAGGCTTCCATCAGAGGTCAATGGGATCTTTCGACCCAGTGAAGAGTGTGGTAAAACCAGCACATTCAATCAAATCTCAATCAAAACAACAACCAATTTAAAAACCACAACCAATTTGGCCGTGGAAACAAAACTCCAGTCAATGAAGAATTTCAAAGCTTTATTACAACCACAAAGCCAAAGACATGTAAATAGTGAATAAAACCAAGTTATAAAGATAAATAAAAACCATAGGCTGACCTAATCTGTGAAACAAGTTTAATCTACTCAGCATCAATACCATTAAACATTCCAGCAAAATTATGCGAACAAGCAATGATACTATTTGTGTGCAGAACCAGTTTGATTATGACATCGGTCAATAAACAAATTAAAAAAAAATCTGAATATTAATTTTATGAGGTTGGTTATCCAAACTCAACATTTCAATTAAGAGGAAGGTTTCTAAAACAATCAACACATCAATTTTAAGAAGATGGTTTTAAAATCAGCGTGTCAAAATTTCAGAAGGATGGCTCTCCCTCTTACTGTAGCAAATTAGAACAAGCATGTGTGGGAACTCATTAACACATGAGGGCAAAAGCAAAAAGTGAGGAGACAATATATATTTTTTTAAATCATCTATCTCAGGTTAGATTAGGCTAACTAAAAAAATTAAAACAAACAGGTGTCAGCGTTGTAAACTAATTAAAATAAGGCAAGGGAACAAATAACTTTGCAATTTTATACCTCTCCCGGAAACGGCAATCAAATTAGATTCCACAACAGAATATGTCAAATCCAGCAGAGTGCATCAGAAACATCATCAGGAAAAATGCAGAACATGAGCTCCATATCAGGAACAGGCATGGGACAAATTAACAATTAAATTCGAAGGGGCAATTTAATAACAGAAGCATCAAGTGAGAAGTTAACATCAGATGCATCAGAAAATGGGGAGAGAAGGGGAAGTAACTAAAAGCTACTTTCCAGTCCTTATGTTCTAATGCTGCAACAATTCAATATTATTACTGAATAAGCGTATAAACAATACAATAAAACTCCTCACTAAACATGTGAGACGACCTAATGAAAAAAATTCAGGTTAAAGGAAAATAAATGATTCAGATTTTTCATTACTGCTGCAAATATGAAACTTCAGGCCTAGTTATGCTAACACAAGAATTTAAACACATTAATATGATCAAATACAGCACACAGAATATAAAAATTCATTATTATTTCTCATTAATAATATATCATAAAATATGTAAAGAATTTTCGGTATTAATTGCAGACTTTGTTAATGCATCTTATTAATTATGACTGAGACGTGAATTTAGTTTTATGAATAACTTTTAAACTAATAACTCAAATAAATCAACATAACTCATAATTATTTTCTAAACACAATATTTCATTCCAGTGATTATTTACTCTCAAACATTATTATTAATCAGGTTAACATTTAATAAACTTGAGTAGGCACATCGTCCTCCATGGTATGCATGACATGCACCAATAGTAGGTACAATGTCCACCATCAAGCAAAACGTGCACACTTTATATTACATATTAATTCATCTCAATCATGCCTTTAAATGCAAAATAGAGTCACCTAGAGCTGACTTCAGTGCCACTAATGTATTAGTGAAAAATTCCACTCTAGCAATCCCTCCTCTGATGGCAATTTATGCCATCACAAAAGGACACTCTCATTTACAATGAGACAACTGAAACCTGGTTGTTTGATAACGTAATGGCCTTGGTCTACTGAAATTCTCTAATCTCTTCAGTTTCTTGTAATAACTGCACTTCATTTTCTCCATTTCAATTTCTTCCTTCCACTGTTTATTCTTAGCTCTTTGATTCTTCCAAAAATGATTTGCTTTATAAAATCCAAGTGCAACAATAATGCACACCGTAATAATCAATAAAGTTTTTAGGATCATTCTTACTATTTCTTTTCCTAAATCTCTAAATCAAGATCCATCTTTTCAAAAATCCTTTACTTATAGATTCTCAGACATTTGTCTCTTTCAGATTTTCAAGTCATGTTTCAGGTTTGTCATGTTCGATATTATTCTCCTTATCTCCTTACTGTTACCAGGTATGTATGTGCAACAATGTTGCACCTGTAAAACCTTGCAAACTCCGCCTTCCTTTGTCAATCAGATGTCTAATGCAAGATGATTTTGCAAAACCATTGATCTCATAGCAACTATTTCCTTATCCACTAACAGCATAGCACCTGTATAATCAGTTGACATTGTATCTACAATTGTTGACAACTTTCTTATCCTGATGTCATTCAGAATCACACAAACAGATGGAATCACTGCACCAAAAATGTAACCTGTAATCTCTTCTGCATTAGCTCCTCTCCTTGTCTTGGAATTACATTTCCTTTTGCCAAATTGGATTGTCAAAATTGTCCACATGGTAGATTTTCAGAAAAACTACCCTTAAATAACAGGTACCATACCGGCCTTTCTGCAGCTTGTTATAGGCATTCCTTCCAGAAATGAAATAAACACCTAGTATGGCTGTGTCTTGTAAAGTTTAGCATAAAAGTCCAAGACTTCTTAAGCAAAAACACGTCATAATTGACGAGTCCCTACAAACTTATTTTCCGTCTTTGACTTTGGCCTGCATATACATAGCTTCCCTACATGTTGCCAATCTAAAGCTATGTGCCCTTGTGTATCAGTGCCTGGAAGATGTGTAGCATATTTCTGCCATTCTTGTAAAACTATTCCCTTTTCTATTTTGGTTTTCATTGCTTTTCTTCTGTCACCTACCTGATTTATGAAATCCCTTTCTACTTGTGTAAGAATACATGCCAGGTTATTCTTGTGGACTTAAGCAGTGCCAAAGGTTAGCATTGGTTCAAAGAAACCTCCCATTATGTCAATATTTTTTGCCTTACCAATGTTACTCAAATGCTGATTAATAGGCACAAAGCAAATGACATCATCAATAGAATAAAAATATTGAATATAATCTTGATCATATAAACGTGTTAATAACAATCTACAGCTAATACCATAATTCAAAGGCAGACTATAGTATTCAATTATTTCCTGTACAGATGAAGGAATCTGAGCACACACATAAACACTCACATCCACGGATTCAATGTATTCATACAGTAATCTGTAGTAAACATTAGAAGACAAATCTCACTTTGAGTTGTCAAGATGAAGCAACCTTTCATCCCCATACAATTTATCTTGTTTTGTGTGTGCTTCTCCACACACTGGTGTAACTGTGCTCTATAATTTGTCTTTCATTGACACACACAATCCCGCAATTATTAATATACTCACAATCACACACACTATTGCTAAACTAATACACACATATTTACATTTACTCTGTTTACCTTGATACGGATTCATTACTTATCCAAAGTCAGACCGAAAATACCAAATTTAAACATCAAAAACAAAATCAAAATCAAATAAAAAATGTAAAGCAGTTTTTAAAAATCAAAAATACGCCAAAATCTTTTTGCACTTATTTACAACAGTTCTTGATGCTGTAGAAAATTCATCAAGTTTTCACTAACAAGAGTTTCTCACAAGAGCTCAAAACGAAATGTCCCTAATAAATTACCGTTTGGTAATCACTGATGAGCACATCCAGCATATAGGCCCTCATTACAACCCTGGCGGTCGGTGTTAAAGCGGCGGTAATACTGCCAACAGGTCGGCGGAAAAAAAAATGGAATCACGACCATGACGGAAACCACCAACACAGACAGCCACTTTAACACACCGAACGCCACGGCGGTAGAAACAAACACCGTAGCGGTAAACGCCAACAGACAGGCGGAAGACAATGTACCGCCCACTGTATTACAAGGCACCAATCCGCCAGCTTTTCCGGGGCGGTACCAACGCCAACAAAAGCACGGCGGAAACAGTCTTTGGAACGGAAACCACTCACCTCTCGACACCCAATGAGGAACCAGGACGCCATGGAGCCCGAACTACAGATGTTACCAATGTTGGTTTACCTCCTCTTCTACCAGGAAAATCAAAGACGGCGGCGGCGACTACGGTGAGTATTGCACCTAGCACACAGGGGAGGGGGGAGGAAAAAGAGAGTGACACACACATGCAACACGCAACACTCCCACCCCCGCCCTCACCCCCAACACCATACACACAAATACATGCATCAACATTACATATACACCCCGTAACCCTCTGGAAGATCGCATGGACCAAATGAAATGATTGTAACAAGTGTAATCATTGAAAATCCAGATAGGACAACAGGTCTGTAAAAGATCAATATATACAAATATGTACAGCAACTACACAAGTCCGGATAGTGTTCCCTTCATTGTCCGTGGACCAGTGGTCCCAAAATGCATGGGCGAAGCCCACACATGATACCTGCCTCAAAATGGAGAGAACACTGCAGGGGCATCAGGTAAAAAAAAAACAGGCACCTCAGGGGGAAGGGGTGGGGTGCACCTCAGACGGATGATGGGATGACACCACTGCTCCACGAGGGGGCTCCATGCCCACTGCTTGCTCCTGGGGAATGCAAGGCCACAGTCTCACTAGTCTCTCAAGTCAGTAGTTTGCTCACTGATTGGTCCTGGAGAGTGCAAAGCCACAGTCTCTCAAGTCTCTCAAGTGGGTGGTTTGCCTACTGATTGGTCCCGGGGAGTGCAATGCCACAGTCTCTCAAGTCTCTCAAGTGGGTGATTTGCCCACCGATTGGTCCTGGGGAGTGCAAAGCCACAGTCTCACAAGTCTCTCAAGTGGGTGATTTGCCCACTGATTGGTCCTGGAAATTGCAAAGCCACAGTCTCTCAAGTCTCTCAAGTGGGTGGTTTGCCCACTGTTTGGTCCTGGGAAGTGCAAGGCCACAGTCTCTCTAGTGGATGCTTTTCTCCACTGTTTCTGGAGGGTGCTTTGTGCCCAGAGTGCTTCATCCTGCAAAGGACTGGGGTAGTGGATGCTTTTCTCCACTGGTTCTGGAGGGGGCTTTGTGCCCAGAGTGCTTCATCCTGCCAAGGACTGGGGTAGTGGATGCTTTTCACCACTGGTTCTGGAGGGGGCTTTGTGCCCAGAGTGCTTCATCCTGCCAAGGACTGGGGTAGTGGATGCTTTTCTCTAGTGGTTCTGGAGGGGGCTTGGTGCCCAGAGTGCTGCACAAGGTGTGTGGCAGTTCCCATTCCCCCACCTGGGTGTCAGAGCCACAAGATTTTCTGGGAACAGGTAGCATGATACTCCATGGAGGCAGAGACACACTCCACCCTGCGGCGACTTTGCCTGACAAATGCTGGTACTACCAGTGCTAGTTGTGTTGCCTCATGTAGTGTGTGCAAGGTCCAGGACGTCTCCTGCAGCCTCGGACGACTGCCCACTGGGGATGATGTTCATGACAGCTGTGGTGGCACTAGCTGAGCACGTCACGGGGCAGGTGGTGGTGGTTGCGGCAGTGTCTGCGAAGGAGATGCTGCCGGTGGTGCATGTGTCAGCACCTGTGGAGGGAGACAGCAGGACGTCTCCTGCAGCCTCGGACGGCTGCCCACTGGGGATGATGCTGGGAACAGTAGCAGAGGCAGCAGACATGCAGGTGGTGGTGCAGGTGGTGGTGCAGGTGGCAGTGCAGGTGGCGGTGCAGGTGGCGTTGGTTGCAGTGGTGGCCACCGCCGTACAGGTTGCTGTTCTGTCTTGCAGAAGGGGTGACACCAGTCCCTCACCCGGAGGCTCCGTGCCCTCAGATGACTTCCCTTTAGCCTTGTGTCCCTTCCCCACCTTGGAAGTCACTGCTGGGACCTTGGCACTGTCCTCTTTCGTCTTGGAGGAGGCCTTGCTGGGTGGTTGGTGTGGCTTTTCCCTATGGCATGTGGGCCCCTTCTTCACCTTGGCAGGTGGCGCAATAGGGTAAGCCTTGGCCTCACTAGGTGGCACACTGGCTGCCCTGATGAGTGCCGCCCACAATGTTATTGGACTTGCAGGGACCACAGTGCTCGAGGATTTCGTGGCTGAGGTGCTGGGCTGGGATCTGGACATCCTGGCCCTGGGGAAGGACCGGGGGGGAGGTGTAGGGAAGAGGTCAATGTTAGCGAGGAAAAGTATTTTAGACACACTGAGACGGGAAGATGGAGGGGGTTTGGGAGTGGAAGAAGAGGTAGTGGTTGTAGGAGGTGTAGGTCTGCTGAGTTTGAGTGAAGGTGCATGGGTTGGAGGCTGTTGTGAGGTGGATGGCTGTTGAGTGGGTGTGTGCCTGCGTTTGTGTACTTTAGGAGGAGGGCTCACAAACACACTGGGAGAGGACACAGGGAACGTGTGAATGGTAGTGGGGGTGGTGATTGCACGTGAGTGGTGTGTGGTGATGGGCATGTTGGTGATGGAGGTAGTGGCTGAAGATGTAGTGCATGCATGTGTGAGTGGAGACGAGACTGGGAGAGAGGAGGAGGACATGGAGGAGGGGGACACAGTGAAGGCAGTGGATGTTGGTGTGTCTGCATGGGGATGGTGCTTGTGTGAGTGCCTGTGGGATGTGTGGTGCTTATGTTTGCCATGTCCACTCTTGTGTGTTGATGAGTGTGCATGCTGGTCTGATGGTGTGCTTGGGAAAGGCAGAGGTAGAGGGGATTGGGTCTGGGTAGTGGAAGTTGGAGGGGGGAGGCTGGACACAGGGACAATGGCTGCCATCAGTGCGAAGGCCAGAGCCTGAAATGCTCTCTGTTGGGTTGCCAAGCCGGAATGAATGCCCTCCAGGTATGCATTTGTTTGTTGCAAATGCCTCTCGACACCCTGGATGGCATTCAGAATGGTTGATTGCCCAACAGTGAGGGATCTCAGGAGGTCAATAGCCTCCTCACTGAGGGCAGCAGGTCTGACTGGGGCAGGGCCTGAGGTGCCTGGGGCGAAGGAGATGCCCACCCTCTGGGGTGAGTGGGCACGGGAAACACGCTGAGGGGCTGCTCGGAGGGCGATGCTGGTAGGGGGGGTGGCGGCTGTACCTGTTGATGCGGTGGGCACAGAGACACCCGCCACCACAAGGGAGCTCCCATCAGAGGAGGAGTCGCTGTCACTGGTGTCTCCTCCTGTCCCCGTCGTGGAGCTCCCCTCACCCTCCGTCCCACTGGTGCCTTCAGACTCCGTACATTCAGCTTCCTGGGCCATGTGGGTTGCAGCTCCCTCCTGCTCTGGTGCCAATGCTCCTAAGCCAGATGATGCTAATGCACACAAGGACAGGGTGACAAAACAAACAAGCATTTGCAATGCAACGGGTCTCACGTTTGCTCATGTTAGAGCTGATCGCGTTGTAAACTCCTAACCCGACTTTTCATCTATCGGCAAAAGCGCTTTTATGTACGTAACCCAAAAAAGTGAAATTAACTATGTAAAGCGCTCAATTTCTGCCCAGCGAAATCACGCTAGGAAAATAGAGAAAAAGTAGTCCACGAGCCGGACAGAAAACAGCGAGCCTTGCATGTTTTCTGTACTTGGTCGATGCGCTTGAGGAGGGCTATCCACCGGAAAAGGCATGACGTATGCATGCCTTCGACTAATGAAAGCAACTAGATTTTACTAGGCAAGCCCACAAACCAATGAAAAACAGTGACGTGACGTTGACAGGGCTCCGAGCCCTTTTCTAATAACTAAAGCATCTCGCTGCGATACGCATGCGCGAGCGCATGCAACGCAGGCTCGACCCTAAAAAGGGAGGAAAGACAGAAGAGACACATGGTCAATGCCTGCAACAACACCACCGTTGGCAGACACAACACAAGGAGCAGTCCTATGCACTAACAGTTCAGGGGAAAATCACATGGCCATGGGAAACTGTGCCTAGACCCATTTAATGCACACCTGGAACCCACAGGAGCCTGAGTAGGTGTAGATGGCCACTACCACTTTTGGGGTTGGAGTGCCACTGAGCCTGCCTAACAATGGATCTACCCTGGCACATTTGCCCTGGCCTAGGGGAACCCACAGCCTACTTCCCCCCACCCAGAAACCTCATAAAGCGCACAGAGTCAGCTGAATGAGACTGTACTCACCCCCTTGTGGCTGCTGTGATGCCCTCAAGTGCCCATCCAACTCAGGATATGCCACCGCCAGGATCCGGCACATCAGGGGGGTCATGGTGCGACGGGCACCCCTTCCACGTTGGGAGGCCATCCCCAGCTGGGCCTCTGACATCTTGCTCCAGCGGCGCAGGTCCTCCCATCTTTTGCAGCAGTGGGTGCTCCGTCTATGATAGACCCCCAGGGTCTGCACTTCCTTGGCGATGGCATGCCAAATACCCTTCTTCTGGTGGGCGCTGACCTAGAGGAAAAGTGAAGTAAAAATGGATTTTACTCCCCCGTCCGGTTCGTCTTACTCATTGCCCACAACTTCCCACCCTGGCCTAGAAACACACACACTGACCATCCCCACATGCTGGCCTCTACCCACCCCCTCTGTATCTTCCGTCCACGCCACTCCATACATTCATGTCCCATCCATCATGCTCACAGTGTACTCACCTGTTTGTCTGGAGGACCATAGAGTAGCGTGTACTGGGGGAGGACCCCAGCCACCAGGTTGTCCAACTCCTCAGCGGTGAAGGCAGGGACCCTTTCCCCAGACGCTGTAGCCATTGTCGCTTCCAGACTCAGGTCACAGCAGCACTTGCAGTGTAGGTCCTCTCCTGTTGAAGGTCAGGTATCAAGAGAGTGAACAGATATAAACTGGCGGTCACGTCTGCGGCGGTGCGTACCGTCACTGCTGGCATACATCATCATTGGCGCCTGAAACCCATGGGGACCAATGATAATCAATGCTGAATTGCACCGCGGTCTTTGTCCACCTACCGCGACGCTGCACAATGCCAGCGCAGTTACCTCATTTCCCCTTGTCCCTCCTTACAGGTCAGGCAGCCGCCATTTTAGGGGGCCACATGGCAGGGCAACTAACTGCGTAACATCACTTTAGTGCAGGAATACGGACAGACAGCACAACACACCGATTACATCACAATTGTTCAAAACACCCTTGTGAAACCTATGTGGTGTATGACCCTCTGCTCACCCTTCTCCTCCATAGGGCACGTCCGCTGGGGCAGATGATGAGATGGCATCATCCTCCAGTATACAGACCCCTGGTGGACCTGTCGACAATGGAAGACAGACACATCATTATCACCTACAGACTTGATCGTGCCACAATCCATGAACCGTGTGCCCAGTTGGAGCCAGACCTGATATCAGCTATCCGCCATCCCACAGGAATCCCCCGTCTAGTGCAGGTCCTATCAGTACTCCATATCCTGGCCAGTGGGTCCTTTCAAACAACAGTGGCATTGGCATCAGGAATGACACAGCTACTGTTCTCTAACGTGTTGTTCAGAGTGTTGTCTGCCCTGCTGAAACACATGCGCAGCTACATCGTTTTCCCTCAGGTGGAGGATTTGCCCACAGTGAAAGGTGACTTCTATGCTCTGGGACATATCCCCAACATCATTGGTGCAATTGATGGTACACATGTGGCATTTGTCCCCCCACGCAGGAATGAACAGGTGTACAGAAACCACAAAAGCTACCATTCCATGAATGTGCAGATGGTCAACGGACTACATCCTCCTTGGAGACCTCAACTTCCACCTGGAGAACAACAACGACGCCAACACCGCATCACTGACCACCAACCTCTCCAACCTCGGACTCAGACAACTGGTCAACACACCCACCCACATCGCCGGTCACACCCTAGACCCACTCTTCACTGCAAGCAACCACATCTCCTTCAGCCACACCACCAAACTCCACTGGACCGACCACTGCGTCCACTTCACATTCAAGAAAAACACCGAACACCACCGCACCCCACTACCGCCGCACCGCTGCTGGGGCAAAGTCACCGAGGACCAACTAACCAACACCCTCGCCAAGAACCCACCGACCGACCCTACCGACCCGGACTCCGCCGCAATCAACCTCCAACAGTGGATCCTCAACTGCGCCAACACCCTCGCACCACTCAAGAGGCCCACCGTCAACCAAGAAAAGAAAAAAGCAGCCTGGTTCACAGACGAACTGATCACCTCCAAATGCACCGGCCAGAAACTTAAGAAAAAATGGCTTCTCGAGCGCACACCCGACAGCCTGGCAAACCACAAGGAAGCCACCCGCAAGCACCACCAACTTATCTGACGCGCCAAACGCTCCCACTTCACAGAACGCCTAAACAACAACGCACACGACAGCAAGGAGCTCTTCTGCATCGTGAAGGAGCTCTCCAACCCCAGCGCCAACGTCAACGACGTCCCACCATCCCAGAAACTCTGCGACGCACTCTCCACCTTCTTTTACCAGAAAATCGCCACCATCCACTACAGCCTCAACACCACACCTCCGCCAGACCCTACCCCAGACAACTCCTCCTATGCCGACCGCCTCACCACCTGGACCCACGTAGATGACGCCGAAACCAGAAAGACCATGAACTCCATCCACTCAGGATCCCCCTCAGACCCCTGCCCACACCACGTCTACAACAAAGCCGACTCCACCGTCGCCCCCCAACTTCGTAAGATCATCAACCTATCCTTCGACACCGCGACCTTCCTGGACAGCTGGAAGCACGCCGATATCCAAGCCCTCCTCAAGAAACCCAAGGCTGACCTCAACGACCTCAAAAACTTCCGCCCGATCTCCCTCCTCCCCTTCCCAGCGAAGGTCATCGAGAAGATCGTCAACGCCCAGCTCACCCACTACCTCGAAGACAACTCCATCCTAGACCCCTCACAATTCGGATTCAGACGCAATCACAGCACCGAGACTGCGCTCCTCGCCGCCACAGATGACATCAGACAGCAAATGGACAACGGCGAAACTTCAGCCCTCATCCTCCTAGACCTCCCCGCTGCCTTTGATACGGAGCCATACTAACTCGTCTCCACGAAGCCGGAATACAAGACAAAGCCCTCAACTGGATCTCCTCATTCCTCTCTGGCAGAACCCAGAGAGTCCGACTCTCACCCTTCCGCTCCGAAGCCACCAACCTCATCTGCGGCGTCCCCCAAGGCTCCTCGCTAAGCCCAACACTGTTCAACGTCTACATGGCCCCCCTCGCACAACTGGCCCGTCAGCACAACCTCAGCATACTCTTCTACGCCGACGACACCCAGCTCATCCTCTCCCTCACCAATGACCCACACACCGCCAAAGCCAACCTCCATGAGGGATTGAAATCCATCGCCGAGTGGATGAGAAACAGCCGCCTGAAATTAAACTCCGACAAGACGGAAGTCCTCATTCTCGGACACACCCCCTCGGCCTGGGACGACTCCTGGTGGCCCACCGCGCTGGGACCCCCCCTACTCCAGCCAACCACGCACGCAGCCTCGGCTTCATCCTCGACTCCGCCCTCACCATGTCCAAACAGGTCAACGCAGTCTCCTCCTCCTGCTTCAACACCCTCTGCATGCTCCGTAGAATCTACAAGTGGATCCCGACGGAAACCAGAAAAACAGTGACCCAGGCCCTAGTCAGTAGCAGACTTGACTACGGCAACGCACTCTACACAGGCATCCCAGCAAAAGACATCCAACGACTCCAACGCATCCAGAACGCATCCGCCCGCCTGATCCTCAACATACCCCGCCGATGCCACATCTCCCACCACCTGAAGGACCTTCACTGGCTCCCCGTGGACAAGAGGATCACCTTTAAACTCCTCACTCACGCGCACAAAGCACTACACAACGCCGGATCCTCCTACCTGAACAACAGACTCAACTTCTACGTCCCCTCCCGCCAACTCCGCTCTGGCAACCTCTCCATCGCCATCGTTCCCCGATTCCAACGCAAGACCTCTGGCAGCAGATCCTTCTCCTACCTCGCCACCAAGACCTGGAACTCCCTCCCGACCCCCCTGCGCCAGACCCAGGACCTCCTCACCTTCAGGAGACTCCTCAAGACCTGGCTCTTCGACCAATAGCAGCTGCCCCCCCCAGCGCCTTGAAACCCTAACGGGTACATAGCGCGCTTTATAAATTTAATGATTGATTGATTGATTGATTGATTGATGGTGTGTTTGGCAGACCAGTACATCTCCTATGTGAATGCCAAGTATCCTGGCTCTGTGCATGATGCTTACATTTTGAGGAATAGCAGCATCACTTATGTGATGGGGGAACTCCAGAGGCACCGGGTGTGGCTTATAGGTGAGCCCAAGTTCCCCACACAGTTTACATAGGTTTCTGGGTATGGGAGAGGGTTGGTGTGTGTCTAATGGTTGTCCCTCGATATTTGCAGGTGACTCTGGTTACCCCAACCTGTCATGGCTACTGACCCCAGTGAGGAATCCCAGGACAAGGGCAGAGGAACGCTACAATGAGGCACATGGGCGAACTAGGAGGATAATAGAGCGGACATTCGGCCTCCTGAAGGCCAGGTTCCTGTGCCTCCATCTGACAGGTGGCTCCCTATACTACTCACAGAAGAATGTGTGCCAGATCATCGTTGTAGGAAAGTACCATCTTGCCTGGCATGTTACCCCCATTTTTTACTGTATGTATGTTTGTTTTTGCCTATGTGTCACTGGGATCCTGCTAGGCAGGACCCCAGTTCTCATAATGTATGCCCTGTATGTGTTCCCTGTGTGGTGCCTAACTGTATCACTGAGGCTCTGCTAACCAGAACCTCAGTGTTTATGCTCTCTCTGCTTTTAAAAGTGTCACGGCAGGCTAGTGACTAATTTTACCAATTCTCATTGGCACACTGGAACACCATTATAATTCCCTGGTATATGGTACCTAGGTACCCAGGGTATTGGGGTTCCAGGAGATCCCTATGGGCTGCAGCATTTCTTTTGCCACCCATAGGGAGCTCAGACAAGTCTAACACAGGACTGCTACTGCAGCCTGAGTGAAATAACATCCACGTTATTTCACAGCCATTTTCACTGCACATAAGTAACTTATAAGTCACCTATATGTCTAACCTTCACTTGGTGATGGTTAGGTGCAACGTTACTTAGTGTGTGGGCACCCTGGCACAAGCCAAGGTGCCCCCACATTGTTCAGGGCAAATTCCCCAGACTTTGTGAGTGCAGGGACACCATTACACGTGTGCACTACATATAGGTCACTACCTATATGTAGCGTCACAATGGTAACTCCGAGCATGGCCATGTAACATGTCTAGGATCATGGCATTGTCACCCCAATACCATTCTGGTATTGGGGGACAATTCCATGCATCCCCGGGTCTCTAGCATAGAACCCGGGTACTGCCAAACTGCCTTTCCGGGGTCTCCACTGCAGCTACTGCTGCTGCCAACCCCTCAGACAGGTTTCTGCCCCCCAGGGGCCTGGACAGCCTGGTCCCAGGAAGGCAGAAGCAAGGATTTCCTCAGAGAGATGGTGTTACACCCTCTCCCTTTGGAAATAGGTGTGAAGGGCTGGGGAAGAGTAGCCTCCCTTAGCCTCTTGAAATGCTTTGATGGGCACAGATGGTGCCCATCTCTGCATAAGCCAGTCTACACCGGTTCAGGGATCCCCCAGCCCTGCTCTGGCACGAAACTGGACAAAGGAAAGGGGAGTGACCACTCCCCTGACCAGCACCTCCCAGGGGAGGTGCCCAGAACTCCTCCAGTGTGTCCCAGACCTCTGCCATCTTGGAGTCAGAGGTGTTGGGGCACAATGGACAGCTCTGAGTGGCCAGTGCCAGCAGGGGACGTCAGAGACCCCTCCTGATAGGTGCTTCTCTTTCTCAGTAGCCAATCCTCCTTTCTGGGCTATTTAGGGTCTCTCCTCTGGGCTATTCCTCAGATAACGAATGCAAGAGCTCACCAGAGTTCATCTGCACTTCCCTCTTCGACTTCTGCCAAGGATCGACTACTGACTGCTCCAGGACGCCTGCAAAACTGCAACAAAGTAGCAAGAAGACTACCAGCAACATTGTAGCGCCTCATCCTGCCGGCTTTCTCGACTGTTTCCTGGTGGTACATCCTCTGAGGGCTGTCTGCCTTCACCCTGCACTGGAAGCCAAGAAGAATTCTCCTGCCGGTCGACAGAATCTTCCCCCTGCTAACGCAGGCACCAAACTTCTGCATCACCGGTCCTCTGGGTCCCTCTCATCCTGACGAGCGTGGTCCCTGGAACACAGGAGCTGGGTCCAAGTGTCTCCCACAGTCCAGTGGCCCTTCCGTCCAAATTTGGTGGAGGTAAGTCCTTGCCTCCCCACGCCAGATAGTAATCCTGTGTACTGTGTGAACTGCAGCTTCTCCGGCATCTGTGCATTTCACCAAGGATTCCTTTGTGTACAGCCTAGCCCAGGTCACCAGCACTCCGTCTTGCATTGCCCAACTCGCTGAGTTGGACTCCGACGTCGTGGGACCCTCCTTTGTGACTCTAAGTTGACCGCTGTCCTCAGATCTTCTAAGTGCCTGTTTTGGTACTTCTGCGGGTACTGCCTGCTTCTGCGGGGGCTCTTTGAGTTGCTGAACGTCCCCTCTGTCTCCTCCTCCAATGGGCGACATCGTGGTACTTCCTGGTCCCCAGCAGCACCCAAAATCCTCAACTGCAACTCTAGCAGCTAGCAAGGCTTGTTCGTGGTCTTTCTGCGTGGAAACAACTCTGCATCCTCCAGCACACCGTGGGGCATCTTCTGACTAAAGGAGAAGTTCCTGGCACCTTCCGTTGTTGTAGAATCTTTGGCGTCTTCCACCTGGAGGCAGCCCTTTTGCATCTTCATCCGGGGTTTAGTGGGCTCCTGCCCCCCCTGGACACTTGCATGACTCTTGGACTTGGTCCCCTTCCTTTACAGGTCCTCAGGTCCAGGAAGCCATCTTCAGTGTTTTGCTGGCAGTTGTTGTTCTTGCAGAATCCCCTATCTTGACTTTACTGTCTTTCTGGGGTAGTAACGTAACTTTACTCCTACTTTTCAGGGTCTTGGGGTGGGGTATCTTGGACACCCTTAGTGTTTTCTTACACTCCCAGCGACCCTCTACAACCTACACTAGGCCTGGGGTCCATTCGTGGTTCGCATTCCACTTTTGGAGTATATGGTTTTTGTTGCCCCTAGGCCTATTTCTACCTATTGCATTCTATTGTGATTCTACATTGCTTGCACTACTTATCTTACTGTTACTTACCTGATTTTGGTTTGTGTACATTTAATTTGTGTATATCACTTACCGCCTAAGTTAGGGTATCCTCTGAGATACTTTTGGCATATTGTCACTAAAATAAAGTACCTTTATTTTTAGTAACTCTGAGTATTGTGTTTTCTTATGACATAGTGCTATATGATATAAGTGGTATAGTAGGAGCTTTGCATGTCTCCTTGTTCATCCTAAGCTGCTCTGCTATAGCTACCTCTATCAGCCTAAGCTGCTAGAACACCTCTATTCTACTAATAAGGGATAACTGGATCTGGCACAAGGTGTAAGTACCACAAGGTACCCACTATAAGCCAGGCCAGCCTCCTACAATCGTGGCATGCTGTATGTTGCACAAGCTGGCTTTGCGACGCCAGATGCCTTTTCTGCAGGAGGATGGGCCTGATGTTGGTCTTGTGGCAGCTGTGGAGCCTGAGGACAGTGAAGAAGAGGAGGCAGAAGAAGAAGATATAGACAACCGAAACAACATCATCATGCAATACTTCCAGTGAGACACAGGTAAGAGACTGGCTCTGCTCCTCTCGTTTCATACTGCAGTAGGACATTGCATGAGTCTGCCTTTTTACCTCTGTGTATGGACCCTGACAGTTCACTTTGGCTTTCCATTTCACAGATCTGGGTACCACTTTCTGCCTTCTGCTATGTTTACTGCTACCCAACAACTGTCGAACATTGGTATGTGGAAATGAACATTAACATTGCTATTTTTCTGAGAGGTTGCAATAACACATTTGTGAAAGTACAGACTGACTCCAGATTGATTTGTGATTCAAGGGTGTTTATTTCTGTGCTAATACGTGGCGGGTGATGTGCAATGGGCTGGGGTGAAGGTGGAGGAATGTCCATGGTGGAATCCAGTCTATTGGTATCACAGGGCATTGTCCAAGGGGGCATAGGAAGTGGAGTAATGGCAGTTCAAGGTTGTCAGGGTGACATAGTGGGACAGAAGGGTGACAGTCTTATTTCCTGGTGGGGGTCTTGGCAATGTTCTCTGTCTTGTTCCTGGATCTCAGGGACCGTTTGCGGGCTGGTTCTCCTTCTGCAGGGGGTGGGGTGATGGTGGCCTGTTGGTCCTGTGGCGGGACCTCCTGTCCACTAGCGCCGGCGGAGATGGAGGGCTGTTCACCGTTCAGGCTAGTGTCAGGGGCCCGTTGGAGTGCCATTGTGGCCCTCATGGTGTTGGCCATGTCTGCCAGCACCCCTGCAATGGTGACCAGGGTGGTGTTAATGGATTTCAATTCCTCCCTGATCCCCAGGTACTGTTCATCCTGCAGCCGCTGGGTCTCCTGAAACTTGGCCAGTACCATGCCCATGGTCTCCTGGGAATGGTGGTATGCTCCCATGATGTTGGAGAGTACCTCGTGGAGAGTGGGTTCCCTGGGCCTATCCTCCCCCTGTCGCACAGCAGTCCTCCCAGCTTCCCTGTTATCCTCTGTCTCTGTCCCCTGAGCTGTGTGCCCACTGCCACTGACCCCAGGTCCCTGATTGTCTTGGGTTAGTGGGTTTGCCTGGGGTCCTTGTAGTGGTGGACACACTGCTGATTGATGTGTCCTGGGGACAAAGGGATGGGCCCGTTGGGTGGGTGCTGTGGTGGTGTTTCCTGAGAGGGGAGGTTCAGTGGTGGTTTGGGACTGTGGCAAGGAAACCGACTGTCCAGAGGTCTCTGATGGGCCAGGTTGGTCATCTTGATCCAGGAGTGCAGAGCTGCTGTTGTCATTGTGGGCCTATTCTGTGGGAGGACTGGATATGTCTGGCACCTCCTGTTCGGTGACGTTGGGTAGGGGTCCTGTTGGGGTGTAACTGCATAGTTATTGTATCTGTGTGTGCCATCTTGTGCAATGTGTGAGTTACCCTCTACTCCTGTGCTTGGCTTATTGTCTTTGCCCTTGTGTGATTGGTGATTTTGGGGCCTGGGTGAGTATCTGTACTGGACATGCTTTGGTGATGGGTGTCCATGCATTGGTGTAACATGCAGGCCTTGCTTTTGGGATGTGTGGATTGTGATAGTGGGTTATCTGTGGGGTGTTGGGGTGATGGGTGTGAGGGTTGGGCTAGGAGTTTGCGATAGCATGCAGGTAGGGTGGGGGGGATATAGTAGTAAAGATATGACTTACCAGAGTCCAGTCCTCCTGCTACTCTCTGATTCTTCCCAAAAATTCGGTGTAAGGGGTTGTGGGTAATGTGGGTGTGTGTTTTATAGTGTGTGAGTGTGTGGTGTGTGTATGTGTACCAGGTGTGTGTGTTTTGAATTGTCCAATGTGGTTGTGTTTTGTAAATGTGTGTGTATTTTGAGCGCAGCAGTGTGTACCGCCAATGAATTACCGCGGTTGAATGACTGCCGCGTTTATTTGTGGGTCGTGATAGTGTGGGCGTATTCCTGTTGGCGTGACGGTGTAGGTTTTGCTTTCACCAGTTTATTTCTGACCTTTGGTGTGGCGGACTTGTGTGGGTGTCTGTATTGTGGCGGATTACAAGATGTGGGTTGCAATACCTGTAGCATATTTCCGCCGCGGCCACGGTATCTTGACGGCCGTCAGCATGGCGGTAGGCGGGATTTACCGCCAAGGTTGTAATGAGGGCCATAGTGTCTCTATTCATCAATTGGTAAGGTTATTTCAAAATTCAGCTCTAATGCAATTTCAAGTTCCAGAATGTTCAGCTGAATACACGTGGTCAAAACAAAAGGCACCGCATTTGTTTTCCCATTAATTTGCAGCAAAGTAAGTCCATTCAGATGTAGAGTACCTGCAGCTTGGCACCCATTTTCTCTTTGATCTCCTCATTGCACTATTTTCACTGTCACTTTGGTCCAATTATTAAGCTGCTTCATCTACTTCAGTTACTTGAGCAATTGTTGGAAACATATCTGCAACTGATTCTAGACTTTTCGAGGGCCACTGATCTCCTCTTACAGTTTGCGTTTCATGCACTTATGATACTGCAACGTTTGTTGAGCTAGCAGGAGCGGACTTGACTCTCCTGCACCTCCAACAGTCTCTGATACGCTCAGACTTTAACCAGTTTGTTCAGGTTCTGCAGCAGCCTCTTGTCCAGTCCTCACAGTTTTGCTAACCTAAACCCCTTCACTCACCAATTCTGACCCTAGAGGAACAGGCACTGTATCTTGAGGAGGACATGGAACTTTGTGTGTATGGCTTGTGTGTATGGCTCGCATGAACCCAGTTCGGAAGACCAGCACACTTCCTAGCTGTCGTGGTTACTAGAATAACCTGGTAAGGCCCTTTCCACTGGGGCTCAAAGCAAGTCTTTCTTACCTGCTACTTGACAAGCACAAAGTCACAAGACCTCATGTTGTGACACTGCTCCTGTGCTAGTTGAACCGTTGTTTTTCCACCTGATGAGATAAAGAGCGAACCACATCAGCTAGCACTTTGCAATAATCCAGCAATAATCCAGCACTAAGTCATCTCTAATGTTCACAAGTGCATTTCATGGCACGTCCTGTTGCATAACCATTTTAGTGATATCTCTGGGCACGTTATTTTAGCAACTAGGCCTGCTGCTTGTACCCTTTAGCCTTGTTGCATTTTATTCTGCTTTATTTTATTATTTTAGTATTTGCCACCTTTGTGGAGCTGTTTTATTTTCTTTATCTAGCTGGACAACTAAATAAAGAAAATAAAACAGCTCCACAAAGGTGGCAAATACTAAAATAATAAAATAAAGCAGAATAAAATGCAACAAGGCTAAAGGGTACAAGCAGCAGGCCTACAGCAGCATGGTACAAGCACACAGGGTGTGCTTTCCTCAAGGCTGCAGAAAAGATAGGATTGCTGAAATAAGTGGTACATACGGAGAAACACACATATTCTGACATGGGGACATTTTCTTAGAACACCATCTGTTTTATTATAAAAACATTCCCTTGTTCCATGCACGTTAGAGGGAGGCTCCAGCTAGATGACCACAACCGCATGCATGTTCAAGAACAAGAGCTGCCAAAGATTATCGCTGAGACCTATTCCAGTATTGGTCAGGATAGTCTGGGAGACGGATCTAGCAAACCACAAGTACAGGGTAAATCCAATAAGGATTCTACCAAGCAAGCACCTAAGGGTTCTAAAAAATGCTAGGATAAACAAAAACAAACACCTAAAAAAGAAAGGAGAGAGTCTCTGCCTTCAGAGACCCCTCAAAATTGCTATAATCGTAGAAACAGAGATAATATAAAAACTCCTGATAGATATCAATATACTGATAAACGCCAATGTTGTTCCTTTCAGGACTCACTGGATAAGCACAGTGAGAGAGGTGGGT
This sequence comes from Pleurodeles waltl, assembly GCF_031143425.1. Classification (NCBI taxonomy): domain Eukaryota; kingdom Metazoa; phylum Chordata; class Amphibia; order Caudata; family Salamandridae; genus Pleurodeles; species Pleurodeles waltl. Next base: position 902,735,290 of record NC_090450.1, read on the forward strand.
GGTCAGACCAGTGGAGCAAGTACATTAAACTGAAAGAGGACTCACAACACTCATCAGACGTTTCTGTTAAAAAAGAAGAGAAACTTCCCCAACGAAAACCCCAATTCAAAAAGAAAAAAGTGGCAGTGATTTCTATACGCAATGCCACTCAGGATGAGAGCTTTACTGAAGAGCAGGATGTAGGCATTTGTGCTGTCAGACAGCGTGGCAGAGGTCACAATAGTTCATTGGAATCTTCAGGAGCATCTAGAGAGGAAAGACACTGATGACTCTTTACAAGTCGAGACTGCAGACATGCATGTCTCCACAGTCGACAGGGTGTATAAAGCAACATTAGAATTGGAAGGGGACATTGTGCTCACAATAGATGCTATCTTTTGGGATCGCATTGTTACCATTTATGATATTTTGCTGACCGAAAAGGATTGGCCACCAGAATTTGTCCGTAATCTCCCACAGGGGTAAGAGGTACTTGAAGCCTCTTTCTCACCCCTTGTTCACAGAGAGCTTCAGGAGGCTTATGCCATTGACTGGGCGAAGGCACAGTCCCCCGCATTATACCGCAATCACCTAGGGTGAGACAAAGGTTCTTCCTACCATATCATACCAATTAGATCCTAACCCCATCCTTATCACCAATACCCAATAAAGCATGAAGCTAGAGCACCCGTGAGAGAAATCCTCACACAGCTGGAGTACCAGGGTGTCATTGAGCCCTGTTTCTCACCTATAACCAACTCTTTGTTCTTCGTAGCTGAACCGGACCAGTCATATAGAATAGTCTTAGACTACAGACGTTTAAATAGCTATACACGCACATTTGCCATTCAAAATGCACACAGCACTTATTAACAACATAGTGCGCAAAAAAATATATTGCCAACTTTTTTTCTGCCAAAATATAGCACCTGAAAATAGGGACTTAACAAGTTTCAGCGCCTTAGGCTCACAAAAAAGTTTTTTCCGACTCCCACAAGGGTATAAGAACAGTGCAGGACTGTTTTCAGCTTGTGTTACTACAATTTTACGCGACATTGACCTTGAGGCATTGTTCTATGTAGAAGATATCTACCTAACCAATGATGATCTTGTTCAACATGTAAGACGGGTGGGCCGCATTGTTGTGTGATTTGCTGAATTGGGCTACAATTTTTTTTTTTTTTTAAATAGCACTCCTTAGTGTCCTATTTTTAGGATACGAATTGTCTGATGAAGGCAAGAGTCTAGCGCCCCACTTTTTAGAAAAATGCACACAATTACAACCACCAAATACCATCAAAAAGCTCCAGTTACTGTTGGGCTTTTTAAATTTTGGTAGAACATACATTCCAGATTATGCACAACACATTAAACCATTATATGATTTAATACACCCTCACTTTTCAAGCAAATATTGGACAGTCAAACACACACGCATTCTCAGAGCATTACAGCAAGACATGCTTGCAGCTAAACACTTACACACAAGAAACAACAAAACACATTTGGTCATCAGAATAATTGCTGGTGCTATTGGTTTCACCTATGTAACATTCAATGAAGGTGATACTGTTCCTATTGCATACTAATCGCATTTATACTCTACAGCAGAACAACGCTTTGCTCCCACAGAAAAAATTCTGACTGCTGTTCAGATGGCTATCATTAAAGAGAGACCTCTGGTCCAGGGGAAACACATTATTGTTGAATCTCTGATCCCAGCCCTCGAGGCTGTTACTAAAGCCAATGTTCCTAACGCTAAGGCACTACATCCACGTGGGATTCAATAAGCAATGTCTATGATGGCGACTCATGTTGACTATGTTTTTGACCCAAAATTAGAAACTCAAGAATTTTTACAATACATACTCGAATAACCAGTTCCAGCAAACACATTGCCTATTGAACAATATCAAACAATAATGTACACTGATGGCTCAGCCCAACCTTCAGTAGGCACAAAACATCAATACTCCATCGCATGTGTGGTAGTGAAAGGTTAAATGAAGGATTGTGAATTCCATCCACAACACACTTACACGCATACCTTAGAGGACTGCACTGCACAGCTTGCAGAGCTCAGGACTCTGTGGATGGCACTGGACCACAGGACAGTTAACATTAATTGTCTGCGATTCAGAATGGGTTCAGAGATTCAAAAGGCAACACCATTAAACACAAATTACTGTGGGGGAAAGTAGCAGAGCTGAAAGAAATGCTACCCACTGTCCATGTAGTTCATACACTGAAACATCAAAGTGTTGGAATACACATTGCTGGCAATACTTTGGCTGATTAAGCAGCCAAGTCAACAGTAGCTACAGCTTCTGTTGCTGCAATAACTCATTCACGGACAAGGTTGGATGATGAAACACTGACTGCTGTGAAAGCTGCAGATAAAGGCAAACCAATGCCAAAGGCATATCCTGCTAAATATTCCTACATCGCACGAGGGGGTTGCTTCTGCCAATGCTGGTGTGGAGACTGCTATTTCATTGTTACAAGCACATTACAGGTGGCCAGGTCTATACAAACAGACCAAATAGTGTGTCCTTTATTGTGGCATCTGTCAACAAATAAAAGGGTCCACCGTCAAATGCCGACTGCAGACATCCTTCCTAATTTCCAACAAAACTGTACAATGTGTGTACCTGGACCATTGTGGTCCCTTGACACCTGATGGTGTATACAAATACATTCTAGTTGCTGTTGACTCCTGCTCCAGATTTCTACGAGTATGGCCACAATGCTCGGCTGACACTCAGACTGTTATTAAAGATTTGCAAGTCTTTACTAGCACATTTGCAGTTGCGGCTTTCCACTCAGACCAGGGCCCTGCTTTCTGTCAGGAGTTCTGTGCATGCTCAACAGAACAAGTGAGTGACAATACATCAGGCCATTTCAATGTTGTAGAAGCACACACCTTTTCCAGTCAAGACTTCAAAGTTCCATTCATCTGCTCAACCAATCCATATGTCTAACGTTTGTAACTGCAGTGCAATCTTTGCTCAATTTGTAATGCCGCGCACAACAATTTGATAGTCTCATTATTAAAATGAGATCATCGGTCTGATTCCAAAGAAGTCGTGACTCCAAACCATGGGATCAACTCTCTCAACAGCAGCTTTGCAACAGTGAGGCTATCATTTCTGCATATTGGGTAAGCTTCCATCCTATGTGAGAACACACACACAATCACCAAGACATACTTCAGTCCATTGCATTCAGGTATCTCAATTAAATCTAGCTGCATTCTGTTGAATGGTCCACTTGATCTATTTATGTGACTCAAATTATCCACAATGTGTTTCCCTACGTTCATCTTCTGGCATATTACACATTTGTGACACACTTCTTCTGCAACAAGTCTGAATCTGGGGTTGAACCATGTCTGTTTAAATGTCCTGATCATTGCATCCTTGCCAAGATGTACCTGTCCATAATAGTACCTCACCATTGAAGGGAGCAAACTATTTGGCAGTACTGCTTTTCCTTCATTTGAAATCAAACATCATCCTCATATCTCTGAACAAAATCTGCTCTACTCCAACCTCTGCGTTCCTCTTCAGTAACTTCTTTCTGTACTCTCTTAACCTCTTCCCAGGTGTCAACTGCTGTCATCAGAAAACTTTGTTTGTCTCATTGGTGCTGCTCCATCACTCCATTTGTCATTAAAGGACGTGCGACGTAGCGCACAATATCTGGCTACTTGATCAGCATATCCATTGCCCACCAGATATAATCACTTGACTTTTCATGTGCTGCACATTTCACAACTGCATATTTTACTGGTCACTGTAATGCTTTCAACAATTGATGAATTCTTTCACCATTTTGAATTGGTGATCCTGAATAGGTCATAAAATCTCTCTGGGACCACAACTGTCCGGAGTCGTGAACCACACCAAATCTATATTGATGATCAGTGAAAATGGTCACTTTGAGATGCTCAGAGGCACAGCATGCTCTAGTAAAAGCCATCATTTTGGCTACTTGGGCTGAAACTTGAAACCATGAAGCTTCCATCACTCCTGAGACTGTGCAATCTGCATAAGCAGCTCTCAGAGTTCCTTCATTATCTCTCAAGCAGGAGCCATCAACAAACATAACGGTCTAATGGGGTATCCTCAATGTCGGGTCTCGGTTTGGTGCATAGTTCAGTCTCATCGAGACAGTCATGTTCCACTTCATGTTCATCATTTACATTTACTTCAACAACTGGTAAAAGTATTGCCGGGTTCAATACAGTGCAAAGTTTAATGTTAATATTGGGAGATTCTAAAATGAGAGAATCATAATGCATCATATGTGCACTGGTCAAGTACTGGGTTTTGGTTCTGGTCAAAAGAACCTCCATGAAGTGGGGAACACAAATAGTCAAATGATGACCCATGACAATGCCTTTGCACTGTTCGATGGTGACACACGTTGCTGCAACAGATCTCAAACAGCAGGGCAAAGCAGCACCTAATGCATCAAGTGTAGCAGAAAAATAAGCCACTGGTCTGTTGACAACTTCATGTAACTGTGTCAAAACTGAAAGCGCACAACCGTCATGTTCATGACAAAACAATGAAAAACATTTATTGTAATCTGGCATTCCCAGAGCTGTAGCTTGGCTCAGGCTTTCTCTCAGCTCAGTGAAGGCTTTCAAGCAAGTGCTGTCAAATGGCATTAGATCAGTAATTTCTTTGTGTGTCAATTTTTGTAAATGCTTGGAAATCATTGAAAATTTCAGAATCGGAATTCATTGAAAAGGTAGCCAACCACTCCCAGAAACATTCTGACATCTCTTTGTATCACTGGTGGATTAATTTGCATGATTGCTGTAACTCTTTTCTGGGACACCTTCTTTGTACCTTTCTCTATGTGATGACCCAAATATTTCACTTCTTTCTTGCGATACTGTTGTTTTGCTCGGGAAACTTTATTCCCATTTTCACCCAAATGGTTCAGTAAGGCAATGGTATCTCTTGTACAGGCTTCTTGTGTGTTTGATGCGATCATCAAGTCATCAATGTACTGAACTAAGACTGAATAAAATGGCATAGTCAGGGATTCCAATTTTTTTTTTTTTATTTGATTAAAAATGGATGGGAACTCCATATACCCCTGAGGAGTACGACACCAGGAATATACATAGCTTCCAAATTTAAATGAGAATAAAAACTGACTATTCTCATACAGCGGAATGGAAAAGAATGCCTGACACAAGTCAATGACAGAAAACCATTCTGCTTCACAAGGGATCAGAAACAAGATCACAGCAGGATTCGATAACACAGAACAACATAGAATGACAATATTGTTCACTTTTCTCAAATCTTGGATTATGCAGGGTTTTCCATTGGGATTCTGCAGTCCCAAAATAGCTGAATTACATGGCCTTCCCATGACTTCCTTTAAAACTCCCTGCTCAACAAAATTTTCAATTACATGTGTAATTCCTGCAATTACTTCTGAGGCCATACTATATTGGGAGATCTTAGGAAAACTGCATTTGGCTCCGCTGCTATTTTAACTGGCTCTGATGAGTCCAATATCATTATCCTGAAAAATCCCAGACCCTCACTATTACTGTTCCCTGCAACTCTTCAGACAAATCATTAACTGTCATCACTTGAAATAATAAAATGAGAGGATACATCTCATTAAATTTGCTGGGCATCTCATCATCACTATTTGTTTAGATTATTATTCCTTTGTGAGCGCAACAGAAGGAACATTTTAATTTGCATAATAGATCACGTCCTAACACACTGGAATATATTCTGTAATCAGGTTTGTTAAATGTGGATTTACTACTCCTACCACCTGTACTTTTCTCCCTGACAAAGGCACGCCTGGAACTTCTGCAGTTCTGACAGTGGAAAGTGTTGCTCCAGTGTTGACCAAGAATGAAACATCATATCCCATCACATTGCCATTTACATAGAGACTACGCTGATCCACTTCTAAGGATGCAGGCAGTACACATCCTTCCGCATCTGAGCTATCACTGTTATATGTTTTAGAAACTTAATCATCACTGAAATCAATCAATGGGTATTGTGCGATTAAATGATTCACATTTGTATTTCCCTTCTGATTCATATTTTGTTGAGGAACCATCACTTGTTGCTGTTGCATCGGGATTGTGGAACTGGCATTTGCTGAGGGACCAGCATCTGTGGCACTCCAGTAGGAACACCCACATTCGGAATTTGGGGTCTTTGGACTCTTTGAATATGGACTTGACCACTGTCCACCTTCTGTGCAACAGCACCATCCTGCACCAAATTATTCACATTACTGTACGGACACCCCTGTGCCAATGTCCGGAATTTCAGCAAGCATGATATGGAAGCATTTTCTTCATCGACTGCATGCCAACCACATTACCACTCTGATCTATCTAAACACTGTGTCCTCTATCTTTGAAATGAGACACATTGTTACCCTGCTCCTGCATACCATGCATCCCACTAGTGTTCACATTCCTTGCAAACTCTGTTTTACTGCTGCTTGGGCAGATTTAATTTGCATCACCATCGCTTTCTCCTTTAATTTTTTCTGCTTCAATTAAATTTCATTACTACTGTATCTAGCATACTGCAGCATTTCATCAATCGGTTTATTACACCAACAAATCAAATTATTTGTATGGTATTGCTAATTTCAGGCACCAAGGGCCAGATGTATCATCAAGGCCATTTGCCATTTGGAGATAGCGATTTTTAAGAAATCGCTTTTTCCGACTCGCAAAGTGCCATGTATCACATTTGCGAATCGATAATAGCGATTTCTTAAAAATTGCAAATGCTATTACCGATTCGCAAATTGCAATACCAGCCCCATTCGCACCTATGGGCCTGTTGGCCCATATCTGCGAATTATTAGCATTTCCAAAATTGCGATTTCTGAACCAAAAATCGCAATTTTGGAAATGCAAAACCCCAGGGTGCTGCTGCACCCCAAAAAATGTTGGGGGGACATGTAAGGTGCACACATGCCAAAAGGGCATGTGTGCTTTACATGCACAATTTAAAAATGCATTTTAAATGCATTTTAAAATTTTGCACATGGTTACCACCAAGTTCAACTTGGTGGTAATTAGCGATTCCTAAATGCCAATATCGCATTTAGGAATTGCTTCATACATGTGCTAAGGAATCGCAAATAAAGAATCCTTATTTGCGATTTCTAATTTAGAGAGTCGCAATCTGCGACTCTCTAAATAGGGTCGCAATTTTAAGGAATCTCTATTTTAGCGATTCCTTAAAATTGCGTTCAGAATGTATTTTATACATTCTGAAATGACATTTTGCATTCGCAAACGGGCATTCGCACCGTTTGCAAATGCAAAATCCTTTCATACATCTGGCCCTAGATCTGAACACAAAATAATTCATGTCTTTCGGCTCAATAGCTTCTGAGCCACAGTGCTGTTTAAATGCTTGCAACAATCTCTCTAAGTAAACATGAATCCATTCCTTTGTTTCCTCTGCTGTCCTGTCAATCCTTTGACAATCAACATCTTTAGGGGAAACCCTATTCTTCAGGAATTCAATCACTTTCTAATACCCTTTTATCTCTTTTTCAGATGGCACACCTGTTACTGGATCTCTCAGCAGTTCATGAGTTGGCCAATCAACAGTACGCTTGCACTCGACCCACAAATTGACTGGAACCACGATGTCAATCAAGGTGTTCAAATCTTCCTACTGGCATTTTGAAAGTTTCACAAACCTCTCTGTCTGCTTATACCGTTTTACTGGCTTCTCCCTCAATCTCGGGTAATCATTTGTGAATGACAGTATGTCACTTCTGCTCCAAGGTACATGGACATAAGCTCCACCTGGTATCTCTGTCATTGGTAGCATTTTTATATTCTCCTCAGCTTGATTTGCTCTGACTGGAGGCAATTTCTGCTTTGCTTTCTTCTGTTCCCTTTTCTCTGCCCATCTACCTTCTCGTTTATCTAATCTCCCCATGCTTGAATATTTGTGATCAACTCTTTAATGTGCATTCTCATGTGGAGTGACCTCATGTTCGCAATGTCTTTTGAACTGAATTCTAATCTGTAACTCTCTAAAGGTTTTGACTTGTCCAGTCTAAATATCTAATCTTTTCAATTCAAGTGTTCCTTCAATTATTTAATCTAATTCTAATTTCAATCTAGCCACATTCACTGTCCTATTTCTCTTTGGAGTCTCTTCTGTTCTGACACTATTGTTGTTACACTTGTTGCTCCACTCCGACTGCCCAACCATTCTGCCAGATGCTGTGCTCAAAATCCCTGCAAACTAATATTGTTTCTTTGCTTCAGGGTCTGTGGGGTATTGCATGGTACTCTCATTACTTGTTCTGGTGTGAGCATGTGTGAAAATGGAGTTCATGTGGGACATCTCACATCTATTATTGGACTTGTTTGATCTAACATCTGATTGTGATCTGTAATTTGCATGAGTGTCCTACCTGGAACAAATGTAGATGACCTTTCTATTTCTGAATTTATTGAATATGGTGTAACTACTGCAGACACAGGATTTGTAGTCTGAAGGTCACTCCCAGTGTTTCCTGAAGCATATAGTGGGTCAACTAGACCTATTGTTACGGGAACTGTCAGTGCTTCAGGTCCTGTCAAATTCATCTGATTTTGCCGTGTCATCACTTGTCTATGTCCTGTCAATACTGTACCAAAAGTTTGTCCTTATTGATTCAGAGTTATATTTGGGGTTGTCAAAACTGGAGAATATGTGGGCATGGCCTGCCCTGGTTAAGATTTTATGCAGACACTGCTATATTAGGTGTCAATTCCATTTGAATCATCCCTGTATTTGGCACTACCTGGCTCACAACTGGGGATGTAATGTGCTGTGCTAACAACTAGAACTGCTGGTAAATCGCAGGCACTTGTGTCATTGACCTAGCAGGTAAACTTGGAACTACCTGAGCCGGACTTTAGGAAACCGGTGCTGGAGGCACACTCGGAACTACATTTTGTACTGTCCTTTCAAGTGCTTGATATGGCGGGGACGATTCATCAAGAGCTGATTGATAAACTCATCTTCTGAGTCACTCTCTTGTGTGGCTGTCTTTCTATTCTCATTTGCTTTCTGGTCGGTCTTGTCTGTCTGCTTCTTTTTTGCCTTAGGTCTTGTACTTCCATCATCTTCTTCTGTTATAGCTGGAAATATTTTTACTCTCTCTAACATGACCAATCTCCAGATTTTCTGCTCATCGTCCCATCTAGCTTCTGCCAATGTCTTTCTTGTTCTCCTCATTCTACTTTGAAATTTCTGTGTTTCTTTTTGTCTCACCACTAACTCCCAAATAGCAAGAGCTTCAAATTGTACGAGTCACAGAAGAGGCTTTAATTCACACAATATTCTTTTCACATTTTCTAAAATCCTCAAATTAAAGGTTCTGTTACTTGGAAAAGCTAATGAACCCTCTTTCTCAGTAAATTCACACCATTGCTTGATCCAAATGCATGCGGAAACTCCTCTCACTTCTATCATCTCACATGCTGGAGTTCCCTTGAGGGGTGCTGACTCACCCTTCCTAACTGGAATAAATATATCTCCTCTTGATGCACTTCTTAAAGCTTTGAAAAATTTAATGATTACACTAATTTCAATTCACAAATATGAATTCTCAAAATCAGGGAGTAATTTCAATTTCACAATTTGTTTTGCAAGCTATCCTCAAGCATTAACAATGCAATACTGTCCACCCCTACGTGTGTGGCTTTCTCACTAACTGACCAATCCTAGCATGGACCAAATGACGTCACACTCAATTCACTCAGCAGCCACAAGTCGCTTCACAACTGTACACATACACACTCTAAATGCAAAATACTGTGAACACAACAAATCAAAAACCTGTCTGCTCACTACGGTTAGGAGTCAAACGCTTTGAAAGCTGTATGGGCTCAACTTCTGTATGTGGCTTTTGTATTTACACAAGTGAAACTCGACGAGCAAATCTCACAGTGATTGATACAGATCCTCCATGTGTACTTAGGATTCCCCTAATACCAATCAACAACTCACACTCGCTCAAGGAAATCTACTGCTATTGTCAACAGCACCCAATGACTAATACCTCACTGCAGCCAATAAGTTAACCAAGTGTCTCCATACACCTATGCGTCACTCTGTACCCTTACGCCGCACCAGACACGTAAACAACAACAACCACGTGGGCAATTTTGAGCATAAATCTCCACAATCACTTTGAGCACAGCAACTCCACAAATACCTCACATCACACTTCACCACAATTTTGGCAAAAGCACTGCAAGTGCAAAACCCTACTCATACAAATACCATACATTTGCCAGGCAACGCTGGAATTTCATCAACCTCTCAAACTAACCATAGAACAACAAATCTATTTATGGTTCTTCCTTCTTAATGGGACAAAACCATGGCTCTGCTACCAAGAACTGTGAGTGTGTTTTCTCCTCCAGGCCAGGACTCGAAAATGCTCGCAGCTGAGGTCAATGAGATCTTTTGACCCAGTGAGGGGTGTGGTAAAACCAAAAACATTCAATCAAATCTCAATGGGAACAACAACAAATTTAAACACCACAACCAATTTGGCCAAAGTCATGTAAATAGTGCGTAAAACCAAGTTATAAAGATAAATGAAAACCATAGGCTTACCAAATCTGCGAAACAAGTTTAATAAACTCAACATCAATACCATTAAACATTCCAGCAAAATAATGCAAACGAGCAATGATACTATTTATGCAACGGAAACAGTTTTCTAATCATTTGATGGTGACATCAGTTAATAATCAAATTCAAAGTCAACGGAAACAGTTTTCTAATCATTTGATGGTGACATCAGTTAATAATCAAATTCAAAGTTCAAAATTTCAATTTTATGAGGATGGTTATTGTTGTAATTTAGTTGTAATATTTTAAGGTAGCAACATGTAATTACATATAGGCAGACTTTGTTAGATAAGAGGTTATGACATATTTAAATATAAGTGGTACGTTCCCCCCTCACCTTCCCTTTAGAATGGAATGTTCTGACTGTTAGGTAGAGGAGTTCACAATAGAATGTTGGGAGAGAGAGTTGAGAGAAGAGGAGATGTGAAGAGCTGATGAGGAGAAGTGGAGATGAAAATAAAGTGTGATTCTAAAGAACCATTGATATCTTTTCATTATAACACTGGCGACGATTGGAGTGCGAAAGGGGGCACTTTCATCTCTACCCCTTGTGCTGCATCCTCATCAAAGTGACCACCATTTACTTAAGGTACTGTTATTCTTAATTAAATGACTGGATAATCTAGGAGTCATAAGGATCATCCCGTTTATTCAACAAGTACTTTACTACAAAATGCAGCTATGCAGATAGCACTATTACTGATTTTTCAAGTCTTAAAATATTAAGCATAGTGTTGACAAAACAAAACGAAACCTGATATTGGCAAAGTTAATTTAGAAAGAAGAGCGTAAACCTATGTGAAATTATCATACTTATTCAGGAAGAAGTGATATGAAACCGGCAAGAAGAGTTCATAAGGTTAGCCTTTCAATTCAACAATAATTTTACAAGGGAAATAAAATAAGGCACACATTATGAACCTTTTTTGAGAGGAAAGGTCAAGAAGACACAATCAATCACATGACAGATATTCCTGGAAGGAAAGGAAAATAAACTTGTCTTTTACCAGCATTATTTCATGAGAGGCAAGCACAGGTTATGAACAGTGACCTTTTCTGAGAGGGAAGGTCAAGAAAATCAATCTATCACACACAAGTATTTCATCTATGAGGATCTATTTTTAAATAACACAAGTTAATCATCTTTACTGACAATAATGCAAAATGAATGCACAAGAAAATAAAAGGGTCTTTTTCTGATGACATTTTATGAAAGGCAGCTCTGAAACGGAACGTTCGTATTATATTTAACTGTGTGGAAGCGCGCACAATTACATGAGGAGCATATCTCATTAACTTTTAATCCACAAGAGGTTGTACTTTGCTAATTACCTCAGCTTTAGTGGAGTTTTTGAAACGGTTGAGGATCACCTGTACTTCGGTTTCAAACGCAGTTTCACTGAATTGTCTTACTCCAGCAATTGGACCTGCATATTGTTGTGACGCTGACAGGCACAGCATGAATGTTTAAGAAGCATTGGTAATGATATTAGCCTGTTGGTGGTAACGCTGACAGGCACAGCTCTTTCCTGCTTGTGGCATTGTGGGAAATTTACTGTTCTCAGGGCTTTTCCTTTAAATTGGCCTACTGTTCTCAGGGCTTTTCCTCTAAATCGGCTGCAACACTAGACTGTGCATTTTCTTTAATGTCTTCATAAATATGCATTCAACTGTTACTATTTAGATTTAATAACATGTGATGATTGCTATATTTATTTTCTAACTTTTTAATGTTTATAGTTGCACTTTGATAATACACTTGATAGTACATAGTAATTGCTATATTTTATACATACATAACTATTTAAATCACACTATCCTTTAGAAATGGCTGCAGCGGGCATGTCCCAGTCAATTCAATTTTTAAAAGAAACTGGAGAACCTAACATCCCATGGAAAGAATGGTTCAAAATGTTTGAATCATATTTAATTGCCATTGGTGGAGATAAATTCAACCCACTCAGGAAACAACACCTATTGTTTCACAATTTAGGGACGCATGGCAGAAAAATTTATGATACATTACCTGAACCTGATTTTCCAGATGGACAAGTACAGGATGATTATGTCACCACATATACGAAATTGGAAAAACAGTTTGGAGACAGAGTAAATGTGGTCTTAAAACGTCATAAATTTTTCTGTCGTTCCCAAGGCAAACAAGAGAGTGTGACTAATTACGTTGCTGCTCTAAGGGGATTGGGTACATTATGTAACTTTGGGAATCTTAATGACTCACTGATTCGAGACCAAATAGTCCGTTGTACTAGTAATGTAAAAATTCAGGAAAAATTACTACAAAAACAACCTGATCTGCAGGAAGCAGTGGAAATAGCAAAATCCATTGAGCACACACAGCTATGTTTACAAGAAATCAGATCTCCTTCTGCTTCTCCTGATCAAGTTGCAGAGATTAAGGTAAATGCAGAAGAAGAAAAAGTTACGAAAATTAAAACTGGAGGTAAACAACCTATAAAAACCACTAATCCTACAACAGGATTAAAATGTTACCGCTGTGGGAGCAGCACTCATTTGGCGAACTCTACCTTTTGTCAAGCCAGGACAGCCATATGTAGAAAATTTAATAAAAAAGGCAATTTTGCCAGAGTGTGTAGGGAGGTGTCTAAATTTGATAAACAATATGAGCATAAAAAGGTATATGATTCTCAAGAAGTTAAAAAGATAATACTGCAGGTTAAAAAGGAACAGGAAAATTCTTTTCAATATCCTCAGTGTAATATTTCCCTTGATGGCAGTCCAGTAACAGTTTTCGCTGACTCTTGCTCACCCTTTACAATCATAAATGAACTGGATTTTAAAGGTATTGGTAAAGAAATGTCCGCCAGATTGTCAAAACCAGACATTAATCCCAAGGGTTATAACAAAGACCCCATCCCTCTTAAAGGGATGTTCAAGGCTTTAATATCATTTAAGGGTCGTGCCACTGTAGGGAAAGTTTATGTAGTTGAAGAAGGATCCAGTTTACTGGGTTGGCAGCATCAGAAGGAGTTGGGAATCAAACTGGACCCTAATAATCCAGAACAAGTACTGCTCATGGACAAAAATAACTCTAATGAGTTGATTTTCCAGAAATTTCCTGAGATTTTTACTGAAAAGTTAGGTCTACTGGCAGGCTTCCAACATAAAATTAAATGAAAACCTAAGGCTAAACCGATAGTACATAAAACTAGACAAATTCCACACTTACTTAGAGACCCTCTTAAAAAGGAACTTAAGAGACTAGAATCTCTAGGAATTATTCAACCAATTGAGAGTTCAGAATGGTTATCTCCCATCGTAATTGCCAAGAAACATTATTGCGACGACATTAGGGTGTGCATTGATTTGAGAGATTTGAACAGAAACATTTGGGTGGAAAGACATCCACTTCCTGTTATTCATGAAATATTAAGCACCATGGGGGAGGCAGCATGTTTTTCCGTGCTGGATCTCTCCAGCGCATACCACCAGGTTGAACTTCACCCAGATTCTAAATGGCTCACAGCTTTCACTACACCCCTAGGATCGTATATGTTCAACAGAATGCCGTTCGGGCTTGCATCAGCTGCAGCCGTATTTAAAAAAATCATGCAACGTGTTTTGGAAGATACCCCTAAGACTCTATATTTTCAGGATGACATTTTAATGTATGGAGCAAATGTAGAGGAACATGATACAAACTTGAAAAAGGTACTTAGTAAACTAAAAATGGCGGGTTTGACATTGAGAAAGGATAAGTGTCAAATTAGAGTAGATTCAGTTGATTATTTAGGGCACACTATTTCTAAAGATGGGTTCAAACCTAAAACTTCACTAGTGGAAGCTGTTAAGAAGGCAGAGGGACCAAAAAACAAGGAAGAATTAAAATCTTTTCTAGGCCTTGCTGAGTATATGACAAAATATGTCAAGGGATTCTCAGAGATATCATATGACCTAAGAGAGTTACTGAAAAACCACACACCTTACAAATGGATAGAATGTCATGAATCTGCATTTCAAAGGATTAAACAAGCCATTGTAACAGCACCATTCATGGGTACTTTCAATCATGAAAGGAAGACTATTCTTACTACTGATGCGAGCAAAAAAGGTTTGGGAGCCACTTTATCCCAAGTGGTGGATGGTAAAGAGAGAATTGTAGCATTTGCTTCTAGGGCTTTAAATAAGGCAGAATCCAATTATTCAATAATTGAAAGAGAAGCTCTGGCTTGTTTCTGGGCTATAAAACATTTGAAATTCTTCCTTTGGGGTACACAATTTACTTTAGGTACAGACCACGAACCACTAGTTTATGTTTTCTCTACAAAAAGCTTCTACAACTGTACACCTAGAATTGCTAGATGGGTTTTAGGCCTGGAAAGCTTTTGTTTTAAGATTGAGTACCTACCGGGTAATAATAATTGTGCTGCGGATTTTCTATCTAGAGTACCGTTGACTATAAATGAAGACTATGAGACCCCGGAATACCCAGTAATGGTTGTTTGTACTCTGGCTATCAGTGAAGAAGAATGGAAGTTGGCTGATCATAAGGATGAATCCCTATCCTTATTGAGAACATTAGCGAAGGAGGGATGGCCGGAATTTAGGAGGGATCTGGACGAAACACTAAAATACTATTGGGAGGTTAGACATGAAATAAATGAAAACAGAAATTTTGTTTTAAGAAATGATAAGATAATACCACCGGCAGGATTGATACACAAAATTATCAATCTGGCTCATGAAGGTCATTTAGGCAGGAGCCTCACAAAAGCTTGTGTTAGAGAAAGATATTGGTTTCCTAATATGGACTCTATGATAGAAAATGAAGTAAGAAATTGCATTAAATGTGCGTGCAGTGATAAAACTAAAATTATTCGTAAAACTCCTATATATCCTGTGGCTGTACCAGACAAGCCTTGGACAAAATTACCATTAGACATCATAGGGCCTATCAACATGAAAGGTGTTGTGAAACGTTTTGCTTTAGTACTGATTGATTATTACTCGCATTGGATTAATGTAAAAATGGTAAGCCAAATCACCACTGAATCAGTTATAAATTTCCTTAAAGATGCTTTTGCTATGGAAGGAATACCCGCCACCTTGATCACTGACAATGGAGTTCAATGAACTTCATCAAAAATGAAAGATTTTCTTAACTCTTTAAACATACACCACCTCACTACAGCGCTATATTGTCCCAGGGCAAATGGTTTAGTTGAAAGGACCAACCGCATGATTAAAGAGTGCATCCAGTTAGCTAGTGTAAACCAAATAATCATTGAAAATGCTATTCGAGACATGTTATGGGCGTACCATTCTACTCCAAATTCAGTTACAAAAATTTCTCAATTTTCTGCTCTAAAAGGCCGGAAACCAAGTACCAAATTCTTCCCTTCATGGTTAGGTGGAGGAGGAAAATGTGATGCCATAACTCCACAATTCAGACTTAGAATAGAAAATCATCAAAACAATTACAAAAAAAGATACAATACTAAACATGGTACTAAACAACGACAGTGGAAAGTGGGGGATAAGGTTTATGTTAAAAATCCTGGAAGGGGTTTTTGTCCGAATATGCGAGGCACTAAATTTTCCGGTCCTTTTGATATTGCCAAAGTGAAAAACAATGTGGTTACGTTAACAAATGGTCAGTGTTGGAGTATGGACAGGATTGTCCAACAGCCATCAGCCCTCGTGAGGAGTGAAGGAAATTCCATGGAGAATGGCGAGAGTGAGGAGATTCAGCAGAGACGTGACGTCGGTACAGAGAGTACCAATAGAACTTCTTTTAAAACATCGATGTAGTGTATGTCAAATTATCTATTGAATGTATATATTTAAGACATCAATGTCGGTATGTCAAATTATTATTGAATGTATATATTGTTGATCACTTTGTATATATTGTGTGTGGAAGGGAAGATGTGTTGTAATTTAGTTGTAATATTTTAAGGTAGCAACATGTAATTACATATAGGCAGATTTTGTTAGATAAGAGGTAATGACATATTTAAATATAAGTGGCACGTTCCCCCCTCACCTTCCCTTTAGAATGGAATGTTCTGACTGTTAGGTAGAGGAGTTCACAATAGAATGTTGGGAGAGAGAGTTGAGAGAAGAGGAGATGTGAAGAGCTGATGAGGAGAAGTGGAGATGAAAATAAAGTGTGATTCTAAAGAACCATTGATATCTTTTCATTATAACAGTTATCCAAACTCAACATTTCATTTAAGAGGATGGTTTCTAAAACAATCAAGACTTCAATTTTAAGAAGATGGTTTTAAAATCAACATATCAAAATTTCAGAAGGATGGCTCTCCCTATTACTATCACAAATCAGAACAAGCATAGATAGGAACAAACTAACACATGCGTGCTAAAGCAAAAAGTGAGAAGACAAAAATAATTTTAGAAATCATCTATTTCTGGTTAGATTAGGCTAACAAAAAAATTAAAGAAACAGGTGTCAGCATGCTAAACTAATTTAAATAAAGCAAGGGAACAAATAAGATTGCAATTTTCTACCTCTCCAGGAAACGGCAATCAAATTAGATTCCACAGTAGAACATGTCAGATCCAGTAGAGGGCATCAGAAACATCATCAGGAAAAATTCAGAACACAAGCTTCATATCAGGAACAGGCATGGGACAAATTTATAATTAAATTCACTTGGGCAATTTAGCAATACATGAAGGACTTAACAATAGAAGCATAAAGTGGGAACTTAACATCAGAAGAATCCAAAAATGGGGCGAGCAGGGAAACTAAAAGTTTCAAAAGTCTCTGGCTAACAAGAAATGTAATTTGAATGGTCCACTGTATAGAACTATATGTCATAAACTGACAAATGTCCAATGAAATTTAGAATGCCTATTAGGTTTTCAACATCTCCAGATCTTCTCAGGGTAGGTGTGAAGTCATCTCTCCTTCTATGTGGCACCGGCAGTAACTAGCAACTCTGTACATTAGTTGATACATTCCAAATATTTTCTAATGGCTCACAACAGTTTTCTCCTTTCTCGTAGGAGCGAACATTTAAACAATAGTACTGCTTTACTTTCCAGTCCTTATGTTCTAACATTGAAACAATTCAAGGTTGTTACTGAATAAGCTTACACACAATACAATAAAATTCTTCACTAAGCATGTGAGAAAACTTAATGAAAATTCAGGTTAAAGGAAAATAAATGATTCAGCTCTTTCATTACTGCTGCGAATCTGAAACGTCAAGCCTAGTTATGCTAACACAATAATTTAAACGAATTAATATGATCATTAATACAGCACACAAAATATGAACATTCATGAATATATCTCATTAATAATATATCATAAAGTATGTAAAGCATTTTCAGTATTAATTACAAACTTACTTAATGCATCAAATTAAATATGACTGAGGCATGCATTTATTTTTCTGCACATGTGTAACTTTTAAACTAAGCACTCAAATCAACATAACATAATTATTTTCAAATCATAATATTTCATTCTAATGATTGCTTATCCTCATACATTATTATATATCAAGTGAACATTTAATAAACTAGAGTAGGCAAAACGTCTGCCATGGTAAGCATGACACCCACCTATGGTAGGAACAATGTCCACCAAGAAACGAAACGTGCACATTTTATATTACTTGTTAATTTGTCTCTGTTAGGCCTTTAAATGCAAGTATAGAGTTGACTAATGTGGATTTCTGTCCACTAAAGTATTAGTTAAAAAAATTCACTCTAACGGTGATACGACTCCATACACTGCCCAGTCGATGCCACAGCAGCTCAAACTGCAGCAGCCTGGGCTGAGTCACACAACAGGTGAGGGGGGTTTAAATCCTTTTTATCTCAATTGGTGTGGACAACAGACATTTCCTTTTCTACCTCCACCTCTCTCAGCTCCATGGACACCCAAAGGAGACAGGGAAGGAGAGCAAAAGAGTGACCACCTTCCAACCACAATGCATCCTGCCTGAGGATCTGTACAGACCTGTGACAGGCAGGAGATAGTTCTGCTCTTACAGGGGCCCACCTAACCTCTGGTCTAACTTGTCTTTCTGCACTGACCTCACAGGCCACTTCTGGATAGATGATGCTTTGTGACCGTTGTGTGGGTTTGTATCAGAGGCATTCTGAGGATTACTAACAAGTTGCCTCTTCCACACCCTCTCCCATGAATGACCTTCTTATGATGTTTACGATGAAAGGCCCTTTTCAAGTGTGAAGCTTGAATATTCAATGGAGGTTCCAGGTCCCAGTCTCTACAGAACACCCTTTTCAGCCAACCATCTAGTGTAAAGACCACTTTGCACAGAATCAAAGGGTCTATGGACTGGAGGCAAGAAAAACGTACTATTAATAATAACGACCTAAACTAGAAATATGCTGATGTCACTAAAGTGATGCTCACAGAAGGAGAGAGATCTCTGGGTACCTACTGTGAAGCTATGTCCGGAAAGAAACATGTTGTTAAACAGATTGTGCATTACACAGATGTATGCAATTGCTTTATCTTCTGAGGGAGTGACAATTTGTTCTACAGTGCAGTAGTTATTCCGCTCTGCGGTGCCATAACTCAAGTACATGGTGTCTGGACCCTTCTGACCCCTCCATTCCCTCAGGATGACTACACCTTTCCAACAACTGACGCAGTTGACTACCGGCTGTGTACGCCTTTAGTCACCAGTGTAATGAGCAGTTCATCTTTAGAGCTGCCACAGAGAAAGATGAAGTTAGAACATAGATAAACCTCATATAACCTATTGAGTGCTCTCTCCACTGCATGCCTTATTGTGGTATTTTTGGTAAACTTTATTTATGAGGTGCTGCCAAGCCCTCACTAGTTACAAAAAAGGCTGAAAGCTAAAATATTTTGTGCCTCACAAAGCATACTTTGCCGTAGTAATCCCTGGCACTGAACTGAACTACTTTGTATGCTGATGTGCTCTTTGCGAAAGAGTAGAATGCCGTCACTCATTGTGAAGTGAGCCAATGGCTGAAGTGGGCTGACTCACAGCTCACAGCTGTGTGCTGTAGTGGGTGGAAGAAAATGTAAATGACACAACAACAGACCAATCGATGAAGGGAACTGTCTGAAAATTCAACAAAGCATATTATAGTTAAATGTTAGTAAAATCAAAAGGTCTTGGCTAAAGTCAGATCTAAATAGAGAGGTGCTGCTGTGTGTTCTCAGTCATTCACAATAATCCCGTTCCATTTGCTGTCATCCTGTGCAAGATAATGTGCCAGAAGTGGATAAAGACACCGGGAGCTCTGTCTGTATGAAAATATATGTTCTTTATCCTGAGCACAAGTGGCCGGAAGCCGGATAACAGTGAATGCCGCGTGCTTTAGGATAAGCCATCAGCATGTAAGACTTTGAACGGCTCCCAAAGACACACGCCAATGCACTATATTACGAAATTAGTTCAACCAACGAGCACTGCTTGAAATACACACAAATTTGGAAAAGTGAAGAAACGTGGCTCTTGTAAAAGAAGAAGCCTTCTGATGATGGATGCTTTATTTCCAGCTGCTGAAAATGGCAAGAGTAAATAAAAGTCTGCACGAAATGTAAATTAAACCTGTGTAATTTGCGCAGTTTCAGGAATTCCATGTTACTCATCACTCGACAGTCCTGAAATTATTCCATTACACCACACTGTGTAAATTAAATGATGTTCATGGGAAAATATTACCAGAAGCGCTGGAATAATTCATTTGGCCTTAAACGCAAGTGGTTGTTGCTCGTGCCAATTGTGTTTTTTACACCGATTTTATTGTGAAATGCATCCTTTCTTCAAGAAATTGACAATACAGCAATAACTGTACGATTTGCATTTTGTGTACTTTTCAATTTTTTTTTGTAATTATGCAAATTTCATCCATCCCTAGTAAATAGGCACGGCATTTGTGTGTTAATGTTACCTGTATCAATGTTATAGTATATTGGTATGTTATATTGATTTGTATAGTGCCTAATCACCGTTGAGGGTATCCAGGCACTTGGGCAGGTGTGTAGGATTGTGGTCTACAAGTTGCTTGTGCAAACAGCCAGGTCGTCAGCTTCTTGTTGATCTCAAGAAATAAGGAGGAGGATGGGGGCGTGGCCAGGAACATGGCCGACTAGACATGTTTCACAGAGCTCCTGCCAGCCAATGAAAATTGTGTAGCAAATCCTGTGGCATTGGATTTACCATTACCTCCAAAACCTTATGGAAGACTCACAAGGACGTTGGCTGGAAGGTGGGGGTGAGATTTGCAGCTGGTGGTGGCGCAAGCATCAACATTCTCTCTCCTGGAATGCCGCAAAGACATCTTGAGACTGCCATTGATAGGGCAGCAGCCTGTAAGTTGCGAGGGGGGACGTTGGTTTCGGTAGCTCCCTGTGTGCATCAGAAGTGAGAGGCACTGAGTGCGGGCCATCAGGTATGAGGACAGCCTGTGGTGTAAACAAAAAATCGCCTGGCTGGCATGATGCAGCCGTTCTGCATCAGGGTGACCACCCCGGACTAGAACCTGAGGCCTAAGTCAGAAGAGCAGAGGCCTGTGGGTTGTAGGGGGGAGCAGAATGGAGGTGATGACCTCCCTGAGCTCATTGTTTGCATGAAGTACTGAGTACAGGCAGGCGGTTGAGAGGAGCAGCCCACAGCGACTTGGAGGACTGGAGGTCTGTGCATCCCCTTGGGATCGCAGGACCTGGAAAAGGCCTCTCAGGCAGGCCATGAGTGCCAGGCGGCAGTGAGTGAGGGCGGTGAGTGGCCGCATTGAGATATGTTGCCACATGTTTCTGAGTACCCTTGGGGGGCAGCCACTGGAATCACTGTGGGTGTGTATCAGATACAGAGGCCTCCTGTACAGCTAGACACATGCCTGCATTGCAGGGGCTGAGCCTGATTAGGCCCAAGAGGGGCCTTAGAGTTGACTTAGGCATGATCATTGTGAAGGGCCCACTTTGAGCACCGATTACCCCCTTTTGAGCAGCAGGATAAGGGCCGAGAAGCATCATTGTTGGTGGCCCTGGGTGGCTTGAAGAGTCTGATGGCCCAAAACTGAGCGGGGGAGACACATTGGGAGATGTGGTCCTCCAGGATCATTGGAGGTGGTGGCAAGAGGTGCATCAGGCTAGCAGGTCCTGCAGGGTCACCCTAGACTGTTGGCATACATGGCCGTTCCCTGGAGGAGACTCCGTCATTGGACGTCAGGTGCTATGGGGGCCACAGCCAAGCATGTACTGCAGCAGGTATTGGTGAGCAGTGAGCCCGTGCCCCAGGTTACTGAGGAACTGGTGAGCGTTGGGGCTCGGCGGGAGGAGACCTGAGACAGGGAGGGCCGAAGTTAAACTGGTTGAGCCCTAGAAGGAAAGGAGTTGTCCCTTGCAGAATCAGCCGATATATTGGTTTCTGAGTGCCTGTCTGCCTGCCATGGGCTTTTCCCTCTTTCCGCTTCATGGACTGGAAGGGTTGGCCAGGTAGGGCAGGCCAGGGTGACCCAGGCGATTGATATCTGAGGAGGACTGGGGAGTGCCACGGATGACTGGTGGGAAACCCACACAATAGCAATCTTACGATCATAGTGCTAGTTGGGCACTGCTTACAGTGGACTGGTGGAGTGGACCCTCACTGTGAGCCATAATGAAGAAGGATAAACCTACCAAGCTGATGCAGGTGAACAAAATAGTGAATTACACACGTGATCCAGCTAGAGGGGGTAGACACGGATCCCGGGGCCAGGAGTGGAGAGCAAGAGGACCACGCCCTGACGCTAGTGGACCTGATGTCAGTAATCAATGGCTCAAAGGAGGAGTTGGTGTTCAATATAAACTCTGTGGCTAACAACGTCAATCTTCTGCATACAGTTCTCAGGAAGGTGGAGGACAGAGTCCCCGAAATGAAAGGCTTGGTCTCTGAATTCAAGCGTGAGGTGAAAGAGCTGAAAGAAACAGTGAGTAGGTTGTCTAAACTGTCTGCAATGCTGGAGGACAGGGCGGAGGATGCAGAAGGCAGGCCCAGAAGGAAATATCTGCACTTTGTAGGGTTTTCTGAAAGAGAAAAGGGGAAGTCAGTTGAGCTTTTCTTGGAGGACTGGATTATGAAAGTACTGTGACCCAAAAAGCTGTCCAAATTCTTCACCATTGAACGGGCATACAGGATGCTGGTTCCACCGCCGCACCCAGAGGCACCCCCAATAGCCATTACAGCCCATATGTTAAACTTTAGAGACCGAGACATCATTTTGTAGCATGCTCGGTTGAATGACCTGCCGCAATTCGAGGGGAGCAACATCTCTATCATTCCTGTCTACACCAAAACAGTGCAAGACATGCGTAAAAACTATGCGACTGTCAAGAAGCGGCCCCATGACAGAGGCTTGAAATATAGCTCATTCTTACGACACGGGCAATCCAGAGTTGATGTGGGATTCAAATGAACTCTCAGGACTATCATTTTTAAAGGTACTCTGAAATGAGAGAGTAGTTGCTGTGGGACTGCTGGGGGGACCTTTGGGGGGGCACTTTCCTGAATATCGGTGCTGCCAGGGGTATGGTGGCCAATGGTAAGACCGTGTGAAGTTGGTTTGGCTATACCTGATGGGAGCACAAATGAACAGTCTGACAGAGGAGGACAGGGAATACCTAGAGGCATCTATCACTAAAGAAGAGATTATAGCAGCAATACATAGTCTCAAAATTGCAAAGGCAATGAGAGGGGATGGGCTGCCGGCAGAATTTTATCAGAGGTATGTAGGGAAGTTAGCACACAAATTGTTGGAAGTCATTGATGAAGCCGTCTCCAAGAGCATTTGCCAGACTCGATGCTAGAGGCATTGGTGGTGATGTTGCCAAAACAGGGCAAAGACCTGCCTGAGATGTCATCGTATTTCTCATTGATGATGCTGTTGCTGAAGGTTGATGTAAAAATACTTAGTAGAGTGCTGGTGATGCAAGTTCATCCCGAAGCAAAACATGCTCTACAATCTCAGGCGGCTTGCACACATTTACCATGCCCACAGCTGGAGGATGATGCCTTTGGTATGGCCGTTCTGGATATCTAACATGCATTTGATTCAGTATATTAGGAATACCCATGGATGGTACTTGACAAGGCAGAGCTGGGTAGCAAGTATATAGGTTGGGTGAAGCTACTGCACGCCTGGTCTGGTGCGGGAGTCAGGACATGAGGGATGGTTTCTATGAGATTCCAGTTATATAAGGGGACCAAACAGGGTAGTCCTCTGTCACAGTTTCTATTCACATTAGTGATGGAGCTATGGTGAGTGTGCTAAGGCGGGTGTTGGAACCCTGGGGTATTCATGTAGGTGAGACACGGCATGTGATCTCCCTATGTACTCATGACGCATCAGTGTACCTAAGGCAGCCTGAATATTAGGTACCCAGCGCTTCGATGCCCCCAGGCCGGAATGCGCTCTACAAATAGCTCCATACATACATACATACATACCTATCCTTTTGAGGGTGATACGGGAATTTTGAGACATCTTGGAGCTGTATATGAGCCATGCTAAGTCCTCACTCTTCCTGTTGGGGGCGCTGAGGGGAAGCACCCCGGAAAGGCTACCAATTACAGGTCTCCGATGGGATACTGGTATTTGATAATTAGGGTAGCTCTGACAACATCGGAATCAACCAACTTGAATGTGCATCAAGTGGTGGAAGGCCTCGGCCAGACCATCTGGTTTTGGTGGACGCTGCCCTTGTCTCTGATGGGCAGGGTTGCCCTGATAAAAATTGTATTGCTGCCGCAATGCCTCTACACGTTGCAGGGATCGCTGCACGAGATCTCTAGCAGTTTCTTTATGGAAATAGATAGGTTTCTTACTGAACTACTGTGGGCCAGGTAATGAGTGAGGGTAGGACTTAACACCCTCAAAAGACCTTGCACCCGGGCGGGGTTTGGAGTTGCCTGATTTAGAGGTATATTACATGGCAGCCCACTTGCAGCATGCAGTACGTCGGCTGGTCCCCGAGGGCAAATGGGAAAAGCAGCTGTTAAGGGCCTCCTGTGACACAGATGCTCTGCCAAAGTTGCTGATACGATGAGCATAAGCACCCTTGGAGGCACCATACAAGGTGAGGCTGTGGGAAAGGGCAGTAAAGAAAATGATTGGAAGGGTACCATATGCACCTGACATGCCAATCTGGGTGCTCCAGCCATTTGTGAAGGTGCCTGCCACCATGGCGGTAGAACGGTGGAAAAGGGGAGGTTACAATACTCTAGGGGACCGATTTATCACGAGACAGGAAGTGGCCAAAACATTCGAGTTGGGACATGGGCAGTACTTCCAGTATGCAAAGCATTCTGATACGACACGCAAACTGCTGCCATCTTTTCAGTTGGATCTGCCACAGTCGCAAACCCTGGGCGCACTTCTGGCCTAAACAGGTGGTAGGAGGCTTATATCCCCTGTTTTTAGGGCACTGAAGGAAAATCACCCTGTGCCATTGCTAAAAATTCAGGTGAGATGGGAGGTGGCATTGGCAGACCCACTTACAAAAGCAGACTGTGGCAGGGCACATGGAGGTGTGAGGACAGTGTCCTCCAACACAAGGTTCAAGCTTATACAGTCAGGTGTACCTCACCCCTAAGACACTGCATGTCATAGATCCCACAAGGGAGGCACGTTAATTGTAATGTGGAGAAGGGGAGGCAGAGTTTTTGCACATTGCTTGGTCTTGCAGATCCGTCAGCCCCTACTGGCAGCCAATAGTAGAGAAGCTTAATGAGGACCCTGGGTGGATCCTGCAGGTTGACATCAAAATGCAATTTTTAGGCCTGCTTATGAACCTGAAAGGAAGGAAACTTCACAGGAATTTACCTTGATACGTGTGGTCGGCACATTTTACTCCGGGCTGAGAGTATATGTAACTGTGAGGCACATTTATACAGATGTGTATTTTTTATGTGAGTGTGCTGATTTTAAACCACATGTGATCACTGAACCCAGCGAGCCCCTCATTATGATTGCCTCTTGGGGAGCTGTCAGTTTTATACAGCGGATAACTCAGTTTATGCATATCATTGTCAGCCAGGTGTATTACTTCTTGGCGGCAGCTGTCATCCACCCGCTATATAAAACTTTTATGAATACTCAAATAGACTAATGCTATGTATATCCAGTTTATCTGGACATAACCTCTCTGTTTTTTTGGCGCATGCACAATCATGCAGATGAGGGCCAATCACTTATATTATATTTGACTACTTATGATTTAATTATTATTGGTACTTCTTTGTGTAATATTACACTTTTGATCTTCCTTTGATACATTTGTTTCATGCATGGATGAATCCTTTGATCCCTATATATGGTCCAGATGACATTTTATGTTGATATGCATTAACTATTGTTCTTCCTTGTACTCCAGATTTGCTGATTATTATATTGGTGTGATCACGTAGGCTCTCCGCTATTTCCACTGAGGCCCATCCTTTAATTTGAGGAGGGTAAGAACCTCAGCCTTGTTATGATTTAGAAGTGATAATTCACAGGTCACACGAGCACCACTAGGGATTGTCACTAGTGTTTACACAGGCTTGTTCTTTTCAACACTGTGTGAGTGTGTAGGTACGTGGTCAGACTTGCTCTGAGACCCAGGCCTGAAGGTTAATGACTGATAGGTCACAGGTGGGGTAACACTTAGTCAACACCCAAATGCACAAACATTAAAACTTAGAGCAGATCCCACAGAATCAGCTCGCAACACTACAGTGGTCCCTGAAGATTTGCCCCATTAAAGCATGGCCGCAGGGATGCTTGCATTCCCTAAACACAATAAAGTCAGATGCTACACATAGTTGCGTACACTTATAAGGACACAGCACATGCAGTGACCACGTGCCTCTCAGGCCGAACATCTGGACACATACTCGCTGGCCTACCTTGGGTCCACGCCAGGTCGAGGCCCAACTGCTTTCCCTATCTAGGATTGTATCTATGGCTCTGTGCTGAATGTTAGCTTTTTATTACTTTATTGCACCCAGAAGAATATATAAAACCAGCATCAAACCAATGTGCTATGAGAAACAGTCCTCAGACCCCGGTTCTGTAACTGCTCTCCCGGCCATAATGTTTTATTTAACAAACCGTTTCCTGTTTTGCCAGACGCTTCTTGCCTTTTGTTTTTTAAGGTAAAATCGAATTTGAGCAACATGTTTTTGAGCCGTAGTGAAGGTAAGAGGTTGAATGTGTCTGTAAGATGGATGAAAGAGGTGTGTATGACAGTGTAAGAGAGCGTACGTGTGTGTGTATGAGAAAAAGTGCATATTAGAATGTGTGTGTGTGTGCTAGCAAGGGTGTTGCCGTCCATGATATACTGGAGGTAGCTCTTGGCTTATTTGGGAGGCACTCATGCTATTCAGGTAGAGGGGTGTTAACCATGGTAAAATGTATGGCGTGACACACTGGATGCATTTCTTGTCATATTGGGGCACCCATGGCAAAATGCTGGTGCTGACTTATTGGAGGTATTCTGGGCATACATGAGGGTACATCATGGAATGGGGAAACCCATGGGCAGAGATGGGTCTTTGCAAAGAAGAGGATGTCTGTCATAGGGGCATCAATTGCATTTGGCGAGGAATCAATGGCAAAATTTTGGCACTGGCATGCTGTATGTAATGCTTAGAATAAGGAGGTACCAATAGTATATAAGAGGAGGGTGGTACCCATGACAAAATGGTGGTCCTGGCATACTGGAGGTAATTCTTGACATATGAGAGACACTCATTGCAAAATGCTAGCAGAGATATACACGAGGTAGTTTCCGGCACAGGGGGTAAAGGCATGCCAAGTTTTGAAAATATTATTAAACTCCTTGGCTGGCTCAGGCTTCTTTGGTACATCATGAAAGTACTGGGATTTTTCATGAGTGCCCTTTCAGAGCTTTAGGTGTTTCAGTGCGTGTGAGAAGGTGCTAGAAGTGTACTCTATGACTACATTTTATCCAAAATTATCTTGTTGGGACGGGGCTCAGAACTGCCTTCATCCGAACACCCCTAAGCAATTCTAGCTCACTGGCTTCACTGAAAAAAATAAAGGGTAAGTATTATGCCCCAACACTTTTAAAGGTCACCAGATACCACTGATGATGGGGGTATTTGTGGTTATGTTCTGTTACCTTCAGTCATGGTGGACAAAGACAACAATATCATTCTCTCAGGGAAGAGGAAAGGGGTCGGGGTGAATGGCTCTCACATTGCAAAGAGATTTGCTGTTCAGACTATAAGAGGATGTCAGCATACTCTCTTGATGTTTCTTCCTTGGAAGAGGTGTGTGTGAACATCTCTAAGGGCCATCTCTCTGTTCATAGCTCCAGCTGCCTCTATGTGGATAAGGTAGGAGGGAAGAGCAGCCCTGACACACAAGCAGTGACAAATGCCCCTGCAATGAAAAAAAAAAGGTTGTTTTCTGTATAAAATACACACATGAGATAAGGATTTGTCTGTGATATGGGTCGCAGCTAGCTTTTCACATGTAAAATAGCACCTCATGAATTCCATCAGAGGTGGAAGGAAAAACCCAATCAACCACAGAACGACTACGAGACAGAAATGTTCCAATGGACTGATCCAAGTTGTGCCAAACAGCTCAAGCCAATGGCTGAAGGTTCGTGAGTAAAGGCAGTCAATCGCTGAAGAAGGATGACCCAAAGCCCCCTAGAGTGTCATATGATTGCATTTATTGGCGCAAGAGATATTACACGTCACACTTAAGGAAAGAAAAAATATAACATAGAATCTGGTTCCATTTAGTGGAAGTAGCAGCAACCTCATTAGTACATTTCCCAGTTTATATACATATAAATGATATGTTGCAACACGATTGCGGGGAGTAAGAATGACCCTTTTCCCCAACTCCAGCCTTTCTGATCAGCCCGAGTAGTGCATTAGGTAAAGTACAGAGCTCTCACATTTCCCAGTTCCATGAGTGAACCTAATCCAGGAATTTTCTTGGAAATCTGGGACTTGTAATCCCGATTATGTAATGAGTGAAAGGGCACTACAAACCCTGGCATGCAACAAAAACAGCTGGCCTGGATGAGCTGATCACACATGGAATTCGTTAACCCGAGAGCCATGGAACTAGAGGGGGCCTCTCCTCCTGCCCTCCCGGGGCCTGATTATAAGTGCATTGGGGGCCGGATCAGGGCGTCAACCAGACAAGCATGAGTGGTGGATTCGCCTCTAAACTCAATGTGTTATGTACTCCAGGAAGAGAAACTTTAATAAGAAAACAAGCACGTCACCTTAACGTTAAACTCTCCGACCTATGCAATTTGATTCAGTCGTTATTGCTGCTTGAAATGTTTGTCCTGAAGCTGTGCTCGGTTAGAACTGGACATGGCCCAGCTGTTCAGGTGCCACAGTAAACCCACGAGGAGGCAGAATTGTGCTTCCTTGTTTACTGTTTCTTCGGTATCAGAGTATCTGGAGTGATTGGGGCCTTAATAGAGATCTATATCAAATATATGGTTGCATTCATTTCCTGCTGGGAAACCGTTAAATTACACATGTAGTTCTCATATTTGTTCCCCCTGAACAGACTCATAGTGAACCAAAAGGAACCCTGAGAGAATAAAAAGCAACCAACTCCATTTCCAGATGAGCAGTTCAGCGTGAAACCCTGATCACTTAAAAAGGGGACTTTGAAGATCCTCCACGAACATTTTAGGGACATGCATCATCAAACAGTGTTTTGGCAGTACATTTTTTCAGAGTTATTTTTAAGGAGCCACATATTCTGTAGGCAGTTTTACAATGAACGTGATTCTAAGGCCCGTATTTATACTTTTTTTAGCGCCGCATTTGTGCCGCTTTTTGGCGCAAAACGGCACAAACCTACAAAATACAATGGCATTTTGCAAGTTTGCGCCGTTTTTGCGTCAAAAAACTACGCAAATGCGGTGCAAAAAGAGTATAAATACGGGCCTAAGACTTTCCAATACTTCAGACACCCAATAATAGTTGCCCTGAATATAAAGCACCAATGCCACAAATGTTTCACATTGCCCTTTATTTAAAGCAACATTGCTATGGTGCTTCTCGTCCTCAACTGGATGTGCTCCTCCCTCACTGGAAGAACACAGAAAGTCAGCATGACACCCTACATGTCGGAAGCCAGAAATCTGATCTGTGGAGTGCCCCAAGCCTTATCCCTTAGCCCAACTCTGTTCAACATCTACAGGACACCACTGGCTGACATCATCAGAATTCACAACATCAACATCCTCTTCTACTCAGAGACCAACTTATACTCTCCTTTTCAGGCAAGACTCCTATGACCAAGACCAACTTCAGCACCTGCATGATCGCAGGAGCCATATGGATGAGGTCGAACTGTCTCAAGCTCAACACTGACAAAACCGAGGTGGTGATCTGCAGAAGCAAAACCTACAGGTCGGGCGCCATAAGTATCTGGTGAACCTCAGACCCACCCCTGCCCCTACCGCCAACACCAGAAACCTGAGAATTATCCTGGATGAAAAATTGAACCTGACAGCACAAGTCACTGCAGTTACCTCCACCTGTTTCAGCCTGCTTAAGATGCTGCACAAAATCTTCAAGTGGCTACTGGAAGCACTAGGAAAGTAGTCCTACAAGCCCTCATATGAAGCAGACTGGACTACGGCAATGCACTCTGTTTTGGAATCTACAAACAAACTCCAAACCATCCATAACGCCACAGCAAGACTTGTGCTCAACCTCCCTCGATGCACCCACACCACTCCACACATCAAGGAGCTCCACTGACTCCCCATGCACAAACTCATTCATTTCAAACTCCTCACACATGCCTACGAGGCTCTACATAACATAGGCCCAACTTACCTCAATACACACATCGACTTCTACCAACCCTTCAGACACCTCATCTCATTCCCGTACATCCTGTGCATACAAAAGAGCGGGAAATTGACGCCTTCTCACACATCGCCCCTAAGGCTTCGAATGACCTCCACCACCACATCAGGGCCTCTGTGTAGCTCCTCGAATTCTGCAAAAAGCTGAAGACCTGGCTTTTCAGTTAACTCCAGGCAAGCCACTGCCTAACCACCAGCAAGTACCTGGAGAGCCTAACAGGGGAAAAGCGCACTGTAAAAATCTAGATAGCACAGCATGGATGTTTCAACATTGCCAACTTAAAAAGAAAACACAAACACCTTAGGCAGTCATTACTCTGTTTGTCAGGATTCCGAAAGGCGGTGACCGCATAAATCACTTGTGCTTTCCATTCAAGTTGATTTGGAAGGAAGAAATTAGTTCTCTACTGTTGAAGAAAGTTAGCATGTATATCCTAGGATAAAAGTAGACAGTAATTGGGATATTGATAGTATTAGTGAAATCCTGACTTAGGCAGACAGACTTCAAATTTAATGACCCTAAATTGTCCAGAAGTCAAAAAGGAAGTTCAGGCAGCTTTTCTTTGCCACAAAAACACATGTTGGCTTATACTGTTGACTCAAGATAGCTGTTCACCCTATATAATATGGACTGTTGAAAGATGTGGACTTTAGAAAGATAATTTGGACAGTATGAGTTCACAAGCAGATACAATGTTTATTTGGAATGGCTACTAATTATTATATATAACAATGATTCTTTGAAAGTGAATTGCATATTGCTTTAACATGATATTTTATGAATAAATAAGAAAATAACCAATAGATCATATGTAAACATTTGGTTATTTAATGCAATGTATATTTCATCAGCTCCCTGCAAACAATATTCTTTTTATTTTCCAATTATCCACTTTGGGCACTGGCGTAGTGGGTGGTAGTGAGTGCAGGACCATTAGAATGTAAATGCCTTAATCTTCTAAACAAGAATGATTTGCATATGGATGGGTCCAAACTGAGATGGTATGGTGTACAAAATAACAATGGACTGGGATGCAGCTGGAGTAATTACCAGCGGCTGGATTGATCCAAGCATTCTGTGCATCACTTTTTTGTATGCTTTAGTGTGTTGCCCTAAGCATGGCCAGACATGGGTCCTGAGCACACTGTGTCACTGGAACCAAGCTACACCTAGCTGATGAGCCCTAACTACGGTGATACCAGTCCTGGGTTGGTTGTGTTCCTGTTCAGGGAGGACCTGGTCTGGCAGTTCCGGCTGGACTGTTCCGTGTGGAGCAGGGTCAAGACTGATTTGCATATGGCCAGGTCCAAACTGAGGTGGCATGGTAATCAAAATAATGACAGAGTGGAAAGCGGCCCAAGTAATTACCAGTAGCTGAGATTAATTCAAGCATTCATTCCATCACTTTTTTGTATACTCAAGCTAAGCACAGCAAACATAAGTAGTGATAAACAAATGCATGGCTGCATGTGATGGGTAGCGTCATTCTCCTATAGCAGCAAAGAAAATGGGTGAATGTGTAACGTGGGCACAGCACCCTCCAGCTATAGGACCGGACAGGAGGCCAAGAGCAGTCCCAGCAAAAATGTTCAAAACAGTTTCAGATCCTTCCTTCCCACTCTCTTTTTCCATCCATTCTTTGGTTGTCTCACCTCTCCATCATTTTGAGGAGTTATAGTTTGGGGATGAAAAATTGAACATACGAAAAGAAACAGAATGTCTTGAAAAGAGGTCGCCTAGGTCGAAATTGTAAGGACGCCAGATGTGAACAGACATCTAAATGAAAACTAAGGTACAGATGGAAGACAATTGAAGATATTAACTTTTGAATCAGGTGATAGAACAAAGACAGTATAACTCTACAACATAAAGAGGAACATGCATCTGTGTCACAGTGTGTAATATGAATATACCAGTCATAATGTCTTCTATGCTGATGAGGGCAAAGGATATGATTGCCAAAACTATGACACCATAGTCAATAGATGGGAAATGAATGGGAGGAGCCTTAATGAATAACATTTACTGAATCAACAGGTGGTGGAAATAGAAACTCTGTGATCCAATTCTGTACTCCCCTCACCCAAAATGTATTAAGAATGTATGGATGAGAGTGCACTCTGGTCAGGGTTTTAACGAAGTGGTCAGCGTGGCCCAGATGTGTTGTATGAATATGTATATTTTGTAAATTGAAGTATCGAAAAATGTCTGAATGAAATAGTTGTGTATTTTTTTATCAATTTTGTTTCCAACCATTTCTCTTCATGTGAGTTTATACAATATGATGTTTAATTGAGCCTAAGGGGCATATTTATACTCTGTTTGCGCCGGAATTGCGTCGTTTTTTTTTATGCAATTCCGACGCAAAACTAACTCCATATTTATACTTTGGCGTTAGACGCGTCTAGCGCCAAAGTCCATGGAGTTTGTGTCATTTTTTAGCGTGGACACCTACTTTGCGTTAATGATATGCAAGGTAGGCGTTCCCGTCTAAAAAATTGACTCCGAGGCATGTGTGCCGTATTTACACTCCCGGGCAAAATTCACGCCCGGGAGTGGGCGGGTAAAAAAAATGACATACGGCCGCTTTTGCGCCGTTTTTTAGCGCCTGGAAAAGGCAGGCGTTAAGGGACCTGTGGGCTCGGAAGGAGCCCAGAGGTGCCCCCCCATGGCCCCAGGGACACCCCCTGTCACCCTTGCCCACCCCAGGAGGACACCCAAGGCTGGAGGGACCCATCCCAGGGACATTAAGGTAAGTTCAGGTAAGTATTTTTTTTTTTTTTTTTTGTGGCATAGGGGGGCCTGATTTGTGCCCCCCTACATGCCACTATGCCCAATGACCATGCCCAGGGGACTTAAGTCCCCTGGGCATGGCCATTGGGCAAGAGGGCATGTCTCCTGTCTTTGCTAAGACAGGAGTCATTTCTATGGGGGTTGGGAGTCAAAAAAAATGGCGCAAATCGGGTTGAGGCGAAAAATTTGCCTCAGCCTGACTTGCCCCATTTTTTGACGCCCAAGCTCCATATCCCCCTACGCCGGCGCTGCCTGGTGTACGTCGTTTTTTTCCACGCACACCAGGCAGTGCCGGCGGCTAACGCCGGCTAACGTCATTGAATAAATACAGCGCCCGCATGGTGCTTCAGAATGGCGTTAGCCGGCGCTAATTTTTTGGACGCAAAACTGCGTTAGCGCAGTTTTGCGTCAAAAAGTATAAATATGGCCCTAGGTTTTTAAGCTCAAAAGAGGCCACCCCTATATTGTAAACGTAGAAAAGACCAGTGCTTGCCCCATGCGTTTAACAAATAAAATGAATGTACCTGGAAAGCAAGACCTTCAGTATCCAGTTTTTGGTTCAATACAGAGAGAAAACAATTGATTTCTTATTTATTCGAAAACACTGGAAAATGGAAACATATGAAAACGAAGCAGGAATTTTATTGTATTGGCAACGTTTTCCTAGAGCTTTCCAACCTGTTTCAAACCCAAAGCAAATTCTGGGTAGTTGAGTAGGTAGGTAGCTCCTCCTTCTGTATATTTATATATTTGTGTAACACTGCATACTCCTTAGGAGGCCATGAGGGGTTCCAGTTTGCATTGTGTTCTGGGTTGCCTGTCCAGAATGCCTGTAGCTGGTCTCAATGAGACCTGGCATGTGGGGTGCATGAAATGTAAAGACATTTTACGGGGAGTGTGACAATAGATGCAGCTGCACATGAAGGTACAGTACTACCACCTTTCGTAGTAGACTGTATAGTTAGTAGGGACCATGGTTGATATTCATCCTAGACCTCTCCGCAGCTTTTGACACCGTCTGCCACCACACACTCTGCACACGCCTCCACAACATAGGAATCCACCACAAAGCCTTAGACTGGCTCACCTCCTTCCTCACCGACCGGACCCAGAGAGTCCGCCTTCCACCCTTCTACTCCAACACTACCAAGATCACCTGCGGAGTCCCCCAAGGGTCTTCCCTCAGCCCCACACTCTTCAACATCTACATGATCCCCCTTGCCAACATCCTCCGAGCACACGGAATCACTATCCTCTCCTACGCAGATGACACCTAACTCATCCTCTCCCTCACCCGCAACCCCACCACCGCCAAAACCAACCTACACGCCGCTCTCATAGACACCGCCAACTGGATGACCACTAACCACCTCAAGCTCAACTCAAACAAAACCAAGATCATCATCTTCGGGCCAAACAAAACCACATGGGACGACTCCTGGCGGCCCACCGCCCTAGGCCCCACACCCAACCCCGCAACCCACGCACGCAACCGCGGCATCATCCTCGACCCCTCCCTCTCCATGACACAAGAAATCAATGCTCTAACCTCCTCCTGCTTCCACACACTCCGCACTCTAAAAAAATCCTTCAAATGGATCGCCCCAGAAAGCAGAAAGACAGTCACCCACGCACTCATCAGCAGCAGACTGGACTACGGTAACGCCCTCTACACCGACACCACACTCAAACTCAAATGCAAACTCCAAAGAATCCAGAACACAGCTGCGTGCTTCGTCCTTGGCCTCCCCCGCCACAAACGAATCTCATCACACCTCAAATCCCTTCACTGGCTCCCCATAGACAAGAGAATCACATTCAAGATCCTCATCCATGCACACAAATCCCTCCACAACACCGGCCCAACCTACCTCAATGAAAGAGTAAACTTCCACACTCCCACACGCAACCTCCGATCAGCCGACCTCGCCCCAGCCACAGTCCTCCGCATCCAGCGCACCACCACAGGAGGCAGGTCTTTCTCCTACCTCGCCCCCAAAACCTGGAACTTCCTCCCCACCGACCTTCGCAATACCAAAGACCTACTGGTCTTCAGAAAGAACCTCAAAACATGGCTGTTCGACCAGTGACCCTCCCTGACCCCCCCGGTTCCTCCCCCCAGCGCCTTGAGACCCTCACGGGTGAGTAGCGCGCTCTACACATTTTTTGATTGATTGATTCATCTAGTGGGTACTCCAGGATACTTAGTATGTGGAGTCCACCCACAAACAACAGCGACCTAACTCACAATATGGAATGTTAAGCAACCAGAGAGTATTATTAAAGGTCCAATTAAGATCAACAAAGGTCCAACCCCACTGGGGTTTTGCCAGGTAGGAAAATGAATAATCAGGTTACAGTGCAACCTGCTAACTAAAAGTAGAAAGGTACACAATGCAATTTCATTTATCATTGAAAGAAAAACAATGCACATAATAACAAAATGAGGAAAAAATACATACTGTAAAACTGGTGGCCCTATTTATAATTCTGCACTGAGCATGACACAGTAGATTTACATACTTGTGGTGTCACTCCACAATGTATATTTGCACATTAAGTAGAATACAAGCTTGGTCAATGCCACTTGGTCTGACTTGCTGTTTACGTGGTTATTGTAATTGTTAACTTTGCTGGAAAAAGTATTGAGGAAAGATTTTGTGTTATAGTTTTAATTAGTTCTGTGATATATGTCAGTTGTAATAGGTATATGTGTACATCTAATATTCGAAGAGAAATGATAAAATAGAATTATAAAAAGTGTATAGCACAGGGACTACTTGATGCCCCATCACTAAAAAGTAATGGAAATACAAATAGGACACTGTAACAACCCAAGAAAGTCCATAGTCTTGATGAACAGTTCATCCAGTCAATGCCGAGCCATGAAGAACATGCGAGCCGCAGAGGCTGACCCAAAGCCCATCCTCCCTCTGTAGCTCTTCTTCCTATACTTTTTCCAAGATTTGATGAGATGCAGTTTAGCCACACACCTAAAGATGTCTGTAACTCCACCTAAAAAGGGACCAATGCTAATGAATTTGGACTGGTAAAATTAGACAAAGGACTGTATAATACAAATAATAAACTGCAATGTGATGTGGTTTGCGTTACAAAATACACAATAGGTGTAGCTTTTTTCTTGTGATTTCATAGCACTAGTTTTCAAAGCACCGCACAGAATATAGGAAACAGTACAAAATATATTGAAATAAAAGATATCAAGGGAAAATACAATATATTTCAAGTATGCCATGCGACAAGCGAGGAGTTAAGCTGTCGGAAAATACCTAGACTAATAAAAAGGTATTTGTCTATTATTAAAGAGTGCCAGGGTCCGAATGAAATAAACAATTGCATTTCTGAGCATTGATGTCAGCAGAGAACAGTTATAATTGGGATTAAGCTCAAGGAGCAGTAGGTGTAGCTAAATAATTACGATTTAGAACAAAGTTCAGTATCCCTCGAGATTAAAGTAGTTAGGTGGAGAAGGGCCAAGAAAGGGAATGCATTTAAAGACCGGCATTCTTATGGCAAGGCGTCTGTGTGGCGTGTCTGTAATACCAACAGTGGACACCTGGTGGCAGCAGAATGCAACTGTATGTGATGTTTTAGGGCCTCATTACATGTTTCTCTGAACAGGGAGGGGTATTTACCACATGTGGTAAATGTCATTACGTCAGGGCCTTTACCCCATATTTACCATATGTGGTACAGACCTCATATTCGGAGTTTTCAAAGGCAATGGTGGAAGTTTTTTTTTATGTCAACAGAAGTGCGAGTGGTCGATTGGTATTGTGAGCTGAGGAAGTGTCACAGAATGAGCAGCAGTAATGAGGTTGTGAAAGGATGTCTGTAATCCGAAGCTGAAGTGTTTTGGCAAAGAAGATGAAAGGGGAAGATGGCAGTAAGTAGAAATGGAAAGTGAGGGAGGGGAGATTGTCAGCAGTAGTTACAAGCTGCTGGTGTAAAATTAGTATGTAAGGAAATAGTTGAAGCTGTAAAGAATTTAGAGAATGCTTGGAAGAAAAGGATTTCAGCCACAGATATCAACACTGGCGGATGGTGACATTTGATAGTGGTGGGGTGTAAAAGTTGCTATTGAGTGCATCGTGGCGAGCGAGCGTAGCGGGCGAGCCTAACCGACATAAGGGGAATTCTGGGGGACTGTCCCTGTGAACATTTTGAAAAAAGAGTGGGCAAATGGTGCATTTTCAAGCAAATTTGAGGAAGCAAGAAGGTTAATAAAGCAATTGTGAAAGTGTAGCTACGATATCAATAAAGAGATTTCATATGACAATAGCGTAGGTAGCTGCTTATTCAATATAACCATCAAACTTCCTGACAGAGTTCAAGATAACAATGCTGAGTACCTCACAGATTTCTTTATTTATTGATATACCTTTAAGAAATTAAATCTACTGATGAAATACAAGCTATTGTGATTTGTCGGACTGGACACAGTGAGACAGCAAGGAATAAACATTAAAAGGTAGTAGAGCACCCTACAAGGCACTGTTTGTCTCACTGAGAGCAACCAACAATAAAGTAAACATTAGACAGAGTGAAGTCCGGCATACACCAGCGATTTCAGTGTCTCTAATATCTGTACAGCAGATGAGGAACAACTGAGCAGGTCACAAACTGGCAGCATTAAAAAAATGTTAGGATTAACATATTGTTCACTTTTTGTAGACACAATAAGCGTGTCTGTCTTTAATAGCTGCAAACTTCTCAGTGACTTGAACATTAAAGTCTGGGATATTTTAACAAGGTCTCTCTCTATAGAGAGCATTGCTGAAGCATTTAGTCGTTCATCAATCATGGTGTTTCACAGGAATGTATTGATTCTGTTTAAAGTGGAAAACATCTTCCTGACTCTACTGTTGTCATAGGAGTGTTAATGACTATTTTAGTAAAGCCACAATCTCTGTAAATGACTTCTCCATACTGAGTTTCTAAATTAAAGTGAGCAAAGAAATGGCACCAGTGGTCTCCCAATCCACATGCCTTGAGTACTGTACAGTTTACTCAGTTCTCAGATCCTCTTTGTTGGGCATAGGATAAGCTTCCACAGCCTCACTCAGTGTTTGCTCAGCGAAGGTAATATCATAGTTTGAAAACTGATCACTTTGCAGTAATGTGGCACTCACCAAATGATTTGTAATAGAAAAACATTCCTTTGCATGCACAACTATAGTGTCACATATGTCCTTTGCAATTCGACCAGACTTCTGATGTTTTGCCTGAGGTTTGAGAAACTAGAATTGTTTGGCAGTCTGCTGTCTAAATTGTCAGTCTCTTCTTTGTTCATGCTGGTGACAACCTGATTGGTAGGTCTTTGCACAAAGACAGCATCTATTTCACCTTTTTGTAACTGGTTGTACAATATGTCAACATGAGGCATTATTTCATGAAATAGAAACAGAAAGAACTGAAACTCTCTGTCTTGTATCGTTCTAGCAAAGCCATGAGCCTCATTCCAACTTTTGGATTCGAAGCCACCACTGGCTTCAATGGTGTCAAAACATTTCTCACGATCAACCCTATATTGGAATATTAGTTTGATTGTACCAACAAGTTGGGGATCCCTTTGGAAGCCTTCTGGACACAATGTCATGAAGTACTTCCATTCTTTTGGGGGAACATGAGAAGAATGATGCCATGCCTCCTACATCCAAAAAGAACATTTGTGCCTCAGAGATCTTTGCTACTGTTTTTTGCATAATAAGATTGAGCTGGTGGGCATAACAGTGCACATAATGGGCATTCGATTACACATCTCTAATTAATTTTTAAACCCCACCAAAGATTCCACTCATTACTGAAGAACCATCATAACTTTGTGCAATATGTTTTTGCTTTTGAGGCTGCTCTGGAAAAATCATGTTCAGTTCACGCAGTATCGCTGAAGCAATGGTTTCTGCACTAGAGTCTCTTAAATGTGTGAAACCATAGAACATCTCTACAACTTTACTGTTGTTTTCAAGGTACCGAAATATTAACATGGGCTGTGTTTTATTGGCCACATCAATGGTGTCATCAGCCTGAATAGCCACAAAGTATGTGTTTTTCAACTGTTGGACAATATAGCTTCTTATAATCTCTATCATGCACTGAAGAAGTTTATTTTGTATCATTTTAGAGCTTATCTAAAGGCTGTAGCACTTTTTAAATGTGCTTCAATTTCACTTTCTACACTTGCTATTAAATCAACGAGGCCTCTGAATATACCTGGATTTGAGGAACTTTCAGATTCATAATGCCCTTGTAAGGCCAGTTCAAAAGCACCACAGAAACGGATACAATCAATTATTTTTGACAGTATGTTTCTATTCTTATCAACTGCTTCATTGTGTTTCTTTATTGATTGGCAGGATGTGTCGCTTATGTAGGTTTGAATCAGTGTGTCTCCCAACATTCCCAGTTGCGTCAGGTTTTCCATACGGATTCTTGATTGTCCATGCTTCTTTATTTTATCTGAAAAGTGCTTCAAGTCTGTTACTCCTTTTTTGCCCAAGGAAGGTCACCACCAAACAGCAAGCAGGGGAAGCAGAACAGAGAGTTTGTTGAAGTACTCCCTGTAAGCTAATCAACTTTTGTGGACCAGGACTTTGAGAATGTACGTTTGTACGTCATCCCTCTGTCTTGGGCACTTTGTTGTAGTTTTAGGTCTGGTCTGTCAGGTCCTAATTGTTTTACAATTAGTTTGTCTTCATGTCTCAGTCCAATGAATGGCTTTGAAAGTAGTTGCTCTACTGTATTCATAATGCTTTACCTATATTAAAGTTACCTGTCAATAATCAAAGTACAATGTATAAGGTTTGGTGCAAAAACATAACTCATTTCTGTGTAAATGTGCATCTTGTGTATTGTTGGAATATACCTCCAGCAGCTCCCCTCGCACAACATGGCTGTGAAAAATAAAGCCTACTGCCTGGGTGTGCCATACGTACTGGTTGCTGAAGGCCTTGAACCAGTGGCATATCTTGAGTCACCGGTGAGGGGCCTATGAAAAAGCAAGGGAGAGGGCCTTTAATAACAAATATGGCAAGAGGTAGCTGGGCCATACAGCTATTATTACAGTCCATCCACTGAGGGTAAAATGTTCTAAGTTAAAAAGGGAGAAGCAGATAAGCAAACATTGTAATGATGGGGCAGAAGACGTGTGGCAGCCATTGTAATCCCTAAACAAAGTCAATACATTTTCTTCAATGGATCTGCCAACATTCCAATCTACTTTTAATATTGATTACACAGTTCCATGCCTCAAATGTATACTGATGTGCACCCGCTCCCGCCACTACGTAGACCACATACAAGCCTTTAACTATCATGTAAAAATAAGATAGCATCAGTTTCCTTACCTTAAGCACCGGGGTTGTTGTGGTCTGGGGATGAAGAACAGCAAAGGAGGTTGGGTTGTGTACCCTCTGTTATTTGCCCAAAAATTACGTAAAGTTTATCAGGCTTTACCAGATGCTGAAAAAAAAAACATAACACAATATTAGTAGTGCCAAGTTTTGACCCATTTGAGTTAGGATAAAAAAACATGTTACATTAAAATCAGCAGATTATGCAACAGATGATGGGTTTGGTGACGTCACATGTTATGTTTTTACAATATAGCACACAACCACTCAAAAGCAGCAAAAGGAGATAGGCAAGGTTTAGGGAGACCTTTTGTACCATGATTCCCGACGGGCACTTTTCTCTCCAACATGGTTAGTGAAAATAAGCCATTGGTGATAATAAGCTTGCTTACATTATAACAAATAACAGTTTTAGTAACTACTTTTTGCAGGTTTCATAATATTATTGCACACATACTAATAAGGTCTGCGGTTTCCAGTAGAGTTACATTATTAAATCATGCTTTCTAAATGTCCCCAAAGCGCCACAAAACAATCATTTCCTTCTGATGTATAGCAGACTTCGAAGTACTAAGCAAATTTTAATTAGCAAACAAAAATGAGGAGCTTACGTCATAGGTACAAAGTTGTATGACTTTAACACACTGTTGTGCTAGTATCCCTCACTAACTTTTGCATTTTTGTCATGTATTCGCGTTTCTCTCCTTACTGTCTCCTCTCATTGTTTTTTTTTTTTAAGTCCCTCTAAATCCTGCTCTCATGTAAAGGTTTTCTGTTCAAGTAAATGCATAGCAAGCATCACGTCTGATCGCCACTATTATTCTGCACTTTGTGCTTTTGACGTTTTACTTCTAAATTAAGTCGACAGTTCCCTCTAGGGGACATCAGGTACCAGTGAGAATCAGCTGTGTGCACATTCATATCTGTTACCATGCAGGCTCCTCGTCTGACAGAAGGCCAGCAATTCAGGATGTCCATGTAAGCAAAGGAAAAAATATGTAGAGGCATGTAAACAAAATGTTAAGCATTATGCATGCAGAAACCAGCTTCCTGCAAAAAAAAATATGTGTACTAACGTGCACTGGTTGTTGTGACTCAGTTTGATGCAACGTTGTAATTTGTCTGATTAAATTACAGAAATAAAAATATCCTGAAATTATAGCGTCTCTGTTTCTCTCTCCCAGTCACTTTTTGTTTATAGTGGCCCCTTTAAGGTGCAGTCACTGCAGTGGGCCCATGTTGCCTCAGGGTAAGAGTGACTGGCTGTCTGTTAGTGTGGTGGACAACCTGGCTTAATAATTCAATATAGTATCCTTTGGATAAATATTAAATTATTAATGCCAGGCTTTCCTTTATAAAAAAGAGCTCTGACTACCTTAGGCTCCCCTGATGAGAAGGCCGGGACCTGCGTCACACTGAGCACTAAGTTTTGCAGTACTTGACTTGTCTTTAATTTTTGTCCAACAACGTCCAATAAAAACAGATCTGTTTGAAAAGGGAATGGTTGGAGCAATGGTGGTTTTTCTAATAGGCCTCCAGGGCTACACCCCCTTCTTTGTTATACCAAAAGGGAATAGTGATTTTTTCTTCACTCTTGTTATAAAAGAAAATGCCGTCTAGCAGCAGCAGCCCCAGCTCTGCTAGTGAGAAGGTCTGATGTCCGGCGCAGGCGCACAAAGGCACCTGCACCAGTCATCAGAGATTATCCAGGGCT
The DNA here is from genome assembly GCF_031143425.1 of Pleurodeles waltl. Lineage (NCBI taxonomy): Eukaryota > Metazoa > Chordata > Amphibia > Caudata > Salamandridae > Pleurodeles > Pleurodeles waltl. The sequence continues at coordinate 902,777,687 of NC_090450.1, forward strand.
GGTGAAACCCCAGCCCTGGCCTCCGCCCTCGGCACGCCTCAGTGCCTCCCAAGCGGGGACCTGTTGAAGCATCACAGATAAAGTTAACAAGAAGCATTGAAGGCTTAGGCTCTGCAGTGCCCGTGGCTACATGTAACTCAGCCAGTCACGCCACTCTTTCCCAACCCATTAAACAAGAAATTGTGGTCAAATAGTAAGGAAAAATATAATTCTTCATCTCAAACATTGAAACGGTAAATCAATCATTGGAAATGCAATTTAATTATAAAACTTTTAGTCCATTATTTCATTCCAGCATAACTATGGCCAAAAACCAATATAAAACATATAATACATATAAATCAACGTATGAACGAAAACAAACGTGAAAAAACCTGGTCCTTCATTCATATCCTTATTTTGAAAACATGTGGTTATCTGAATTATTTACACCATGAATCCACATCTTAGAGATGATTGCATTATCTAGCATATCTCTATAATCTCTTTATTTACATCCTTATTTTGAGAGAGATGTGTTCCAAAATCCTTACAGGACAAATTTATATTCCTAGCAAACTCTCTTATTATACAAAAGGTCAACGCGTTTCGGCACCTTCGAATATGAGCCTCATCAGGACTAGCGGAGAGAGAAGCACCTGTATTTGTTATAACTCGGCCAAACCAAACACAAGCCTCTCGTTCTTGTATTACAGCCACACCAACGCGCTAGCAAACCTTTCAGCGCCACGCCCGAATGTCTTTCGAATGGCCTCTTAGTGTTACAGAAGGGGTTCTCCGTTCCGTCGAGTAACTTGAGTTCGAAAAGGGTGGGGTGAATGTGCAGCGACTGAAAACTCAAATTTGTGACTGCGCATGTTTGAGGTTTCAGTTTCAAGTGTAGGAAGCTGAGAAAGTTTAATTTGAAAGCTGAAAGTAGCAGCAGCAAATGGGACCTGCACAGACAGCAAGGTAAGTAAAAACTGCTTTTCAATACTGTGTATGTATGTGTGATAGTGTGTGTCTGTGAGAGATTGTGTGTATTTGTGAGCATGTTTTTATTTCTGTGTGTGTATGTGTGAGTAAAGCTGAGAATGTCAGTGAAGGAGTGAGTCAAAGTGAGGACAATGAATGATAAGAAGAGTGAGTATAAGTGAGAAAGAATGTAGGAGAGAGAATGACGGAATGTATCTGAATGTTACTGTGTGTGAGACTAAGTCAATTCTGAGTGAGTCTTAGTTTGTCAGAGAATGAGAGTGAGTCAGTGTGAGAGTGAGTGAGACTAATTGAGTTGGACTGAGTGAGAATGATAGTGTCTGAGTCAGAATAAGTGTGAATAAGTGTGTCTGAATCAGAATGAGTGTGAATAAGTGAGTGTGAATGAGTGAGTAAATCAGGGTGAATCAGTGAGAATGAGTGAGATTGAGTGAGAATGACTGAGGCTGACTATGAATAAGACTGAGTCACACTGATACTGAGTGAGTCAGGAAGAAGGAAGACTGAGTGGGACTGGGTGTGAATGAGTGAGACTGATTGTGTATGAGTGAGTTACAGTAAGATCAAATTAGAATGAATAGGACTGAGTGAATCAGGGAGGACAAGTGAGTTAAGGGAAGGATACTCATGGAAACTAGGTGAGAATGAGTGATACTCAGATGGAAAGAGTGAGACAGAGGTAAACTGGGTGAGTCAGAGTCACATTGTCTGAGTGAGAATGAGAGAGCCTGAGTGGGGCTGAATGAAAAAGAGTGGAACTGACTGAGTATGAGTCACAGTGACATTGAGTGAATCGGAATTAGTGGAACTGAGTGAATCAGGAAGGATGAGTGAGTCATGGGGAGACTAAGGGACACTAGGTGAGAATGATTGAGACTGAGCGGGAATGAGTGAGTCAGAGTGAGACTGAGCAAGACTAAGGAAGAATGAGGCCCGTATTTATACTTTTTTAGCGCCGTATTTGCGTCGTTTTTTGACGCACAATCGGCGCAAACTTACAAAATACAATTGTATTTTGTGTGTTTGCGCCGTTTTTGCGTCAAAAAGCGGCGCAAATGTGACGCTAAAAAAGTATAAATACGGGCCTGAGTGAGTCAGACTGAGATTGAGTCAATCAGAATGACTTAGAATGAGAAGGATTGAGTGAGAGTAACTGAGAATGAGTGAGACTAAGGGGTCAGAGTGAGAATGAGTGAGACTGCTTGAGTCAGTGGAACTGAGTCAGAGTAAGTAAAAGTGATTGCAAGTGCGAATGGGAGCAAATTACTAAAATCGTGTGAGAATAAGTGAGAGAATAAGACTGGCTGCAGGCAAGTGTGAGCGAGCCACCCCACCAAAACCTCAAATTAAGTGAGTCTGTCTCGCTCACTAGAATTCAAGCTAATGATTATGCCCCACCACACTTAATGGTAACCAGCTGCCACCGGGTTGGAGAGTGTTAACAACTTCTCTTCCTATTTACCAAAAATTAGACCCTCCTATAGTTTGAGTGAGCATGCTTCAATCTGCTAAAACATTTTTTCTACTGGACACCATTCTCCAAGTGACAAGAGTTTTGCCTTTGAATATATTAGCATAAATCACTGTAAAACGGGTCTGCCATACCACACTCCCAGAAGGCAATGGTGCCTCCCTCGACTAATCAGCACTCAGGCTGATGAGCCTTTCAGAATGTAAATAGATGCAAATCACTTTCTGTATATATGCCTATGTTTGCAGTGGACATATATCCAAGTGTCTTAAAGTTATCACAAACTGACAGTGCTGTTCAAAGCAGTTCGGCTGATGAATGAAGTCAATATGAAAACAGTTTTATGTGTCATTAAGTCCCTTAGCATTCAAAAATAACTTTCTCTGATAATGCAGTAATCACTCACATTTGTCAATATAATTATATCCACTAAGCTGTATACAACTACTACTGCTAATATTTTTAGCCACTTACGTTTTTAATGTTCATGCCAGAATACAGGGCCCGCAGCTGTGACAATATCAGCGCTCCACTTAGAAATATTGTTTACGATACGAGGGAAGTCCTTGGAAATGATAGCTTTTTATGGCACCTTTCAGCCTTTCTGTAATGTATTTTAGCCGTGATGCAATGTACTCTCTTGCCAGGTCTGCAGGCACGATCTATTGAATATACCGTCACGGCGCATCCAAAGTGCTATTATTGTTCTATGAAACGCGTAGAAAATGGTGACAATACCTATTTAGTGATTGAGTGGACTATAGTCAAAAGAATTGTGCACAAAGTCATCGTGAATATATGAACACTTAGGCCCTGATTTATACTTTTTTGCGCAGCATTTGAGTAATTTTTGACACTAAAGCAGCGCAAACTTACAAAATACAATTGTGGCTCATATTTATACTTTTTTTGCACTGCATTTGCGTCATTTTGTGACGCAAAAGTGTCGCTAACTTACAAAATACAATTGTATTTTTTACGTTTGCACTGCTTTTGCGTCAAAAACTGAAGCAAATGCGGGTCGCAAAAAAAGTAAAATTATGGGCCACAATTGTATTTTGTAAGTTTGTGCCACTTTTGCGTCAAAAAATGATGCAAATGCGACGCAAAAAAGTATAAATCAGGGCCTTAGTTATTTAGCCCAGCATTCTGATTCTGAATGGGTTGACATTTGTGTACGATAGAATTTAGTAGGAGAAATACCATGGCTGCACGCAGTTAGTAGTGACAATTTATTGTCACTACTAACTGACTGCATGTCGAGTCGTCCGTCTGTAATGTATACTTTTTCTCTGTGACCAGTGAGTGCCATCATTCTGCCACAGAGACAAAGTATACATGATTACAGAGAGACAATTCGACACTGTGACGGTGAACTGCAAGTCAGGTTCTACAAAAACAGAAGAATGGCGGCACGGTGTGCCTGCCATAATTCTGCCATTTATGCAGTACTTGACTTCTTGTCTTGTCTTTAATTTTGGTCACTACCAGTGCTTAATTTGTGCTTTTTGTTTCCGGTGCTGAGCACAGGCACTTATTTTTGAGGGCCGGGGATTATTCTTCTGCCTCAAGCATTTGCTGCGAGCAAAAGACACGTATGAGAAAGATGAAGGAAGAGAAAAACAAAAAAGCGTCACAAAGGGAGAAAGTAGAAAGCTGCAAGAGTGAGATGAAGGGGCAGGGAGTGTCTTTATACGGATTGAAGAGGCCCGAGATGGCTTTAGGATTACGCTGCCTCAGTATTCCGTGTTCACACATTTAATTGCAGCAGCCGCGTGTTTAAGAGGAGGACTTTGGGCACCGGCACCTTTTTATGTATAAATTAAGCACTGGTCACTACTAACTGACTGCGTATCGACTCGACCCTCTATAATCACGTATACTTTGTCTCTGTGATCATTGGCTGCGCAAATGGACAAGTCAACATCTATTCAGTTAGTAGTGACAAAAATTGAAGACAAGTTGAGTACCGGCAACAACGAATTAACAAGTTAAGGTTGGATACAACGAGGATGGCACAATGCGCAGTCCTCACAATGCGCACATAGGCCCATATTTATACTTTTTTAGTACAGCATTTGTGGCATTTTTTGATGCAAAAGCGGCCCAAGCTTACAAAATACAATTATGTTTTGTAAGTTTGCACCGCTTTTGCATAAAAAAATGACGCAAATGTGGCTCTAAAAAAGTAAAAATATAGGCCTTAGTTTGTCTGCCTATTTACCCAACAGCAGGGCCTCATTATGCACCTACAGGTATAACAACCTCAACACGAGCCAACCAGGGTCGGGAGTCAGGATGGTGCGGCTCTACCTAACTTCTGCCATGATGCAAGAAATGTTTGGATAAACATACACGCCTTGAAGGCATGCACATCATGAAGGACCAAATATATTTTGCATGGGTCATTCATGTTGTGTGATCAGTAGCTGCACCAGTGCTCCTGCTGTCAATCTGCTGTTTTTGCAGTACTTGACTCGTCTTTAATTTTTGTCGCTACTAAATAACTGCGTATATACATTACAGACAGACGAGTCGACACGCAGTTAGTAGTGACAAAAATTAAAGACAAGTCAAGTATTGTAAAAACGAATTAAGGAGTTACTTAAGGTCAGATACATACACGGTCACCCACTTTTGCCTCAGGGAGTGGCTGGCTGACTATGTCGTCATGATCAGATCACTCACATGGCGCTCGGAGTCAGCTCAAGTCAGTCGAAATGTATAATGAGACAAATGTCACTCACTCGACTCCAGCCCAGGCCACACAAGAGGTCAGGCCAGTAAGACGGAGGCTCGGTCCAAGAGCATCCCTGCCCAGCAACGCCAGAGATGCCCAATCACTGCATTGCTTCAGAGTAAGCAATTACAATGATTGGTCATGCTCTGTTGACAGGCGTAGCCTCCCACCCATGTGGTGCAGTGACATGTGCACTACCTGCACTAGTCTAGAGGCCTAGGCCTAGCAACTGTGTTTTAGCCAATCTTGACACTGCTCCCTTGCTGTTACACAGCATGAGTGCAGCACCAGGATCGGCATGAGCAGGCTAATTCACCGCTCATTAGGAGACCAGGGGTTGTGGATTTGGTCAACCCTTGCTCTTGAATGTGCAGGTGAAGAGAAGCCTTTAGCGTGCATGTTGGGCTGACCGGAGAGAAGCTATCGTCCTATTCAACATGCGCACTAGGTGCCACACTGCTTGCCTGCCAAGCACCAGTATGTATTAGTCACTGTCAGTCTATGAAATAAGCCCCCACCCTTCACAGCCATAGAAGCAGTTTTGTTTGTTGGTTTTATTTCTTCATATGTAATGGTGGGACGACCGGAGGGGGCAAAATACCAGAAGCGCAAGGCCCCAACGCCCTAGGGCAAGAACTGCCCGGGATTTCAATTACAGATAGATAAGGGCTAGCAACTTTCACTCTTAGTACTCCTTGTTAATCCTGGTGTCAAGGCCAATGTGGTGAATCCATATTCATTTTTATTGGGACTGAGATTAGCTTAGCCCTTAGGCTCGCAGGCCTGTGCCCTCGTCACCTACTGCCTTTTAACCTACTTAGCTAGCTCTGTTTTGTTTACTTATTTATTATTTCTGTTAAGATGGCTGCCATTGGTTATATTTTATAAAGATGTTTTGATTTACATTATCAGTGCCCCTCTGTGAATGCGTCACTATCTACGTCATAATCAAGTGATATACGTAGGTATTCACATCATGTTCCTTTCTCACTTACATGTGACAGGAATATAATGTACACTGGTTGGGGATTGTTTACAGAACTGCCACCACACAAGTCTGGCTCCTTATCAATTGTTTGGGAACATACCTGCAATGCCATCTACACTGCACATCACCTTGCTGCAGAAATCAGCCTTTGTGTCTCCACGGAATCTGACCTACAGACCTCATTCCAAGGTAACGAGGGTTGGGGGCGATTCTCGTGGACATGGTACAAACAGATTAGGTTTATCACACTTAGCTCTCATTAGGTTAGAGATTAGGGGCCAGATGTAGCAAAGGGTTTTTCCCATTCTGTGTCAATGGGAAATTGTGTTCCTACATATGGCCCTAGGTTCTCTATCCAAGGGATTTTGCATTTCATGTTTATTGCAAGATGGTGGGGGTCTTTGTATTCACAACTCATCTTCACAATTATGCTTCTTTTACTGTCTGCAATCCTAATCATTGCAGCTCATGCATTTTACTGTAGATTGCAGTACTTTTAATAAATATATTGAAAACGTTCCTGCATGTGTGTGACTAAGACTCGCTACTAACGTGAGAAAAAGGTAACTTCCGTTCCACCATGACCCCCCTGAGATGTTGCAATCTAGAGTCCATGTGTAAGACTGACAGAAATCACCTTTTCCTTTTGGGTTTTTGGTGAGGTACCACTTGTGAGTCGGGACAGTTGGCCTGACAGTTGTGACTTGTTGTAGGAGTGACTTAGTCGTCTACAAACAAAAGTGCTGTCTTCCTTAACCGCTTCTATGCCTTGGACGAGATGATCTCGTCCAAGGCTACAGTTCCCCTGTGCCTTGAACGAGATCATCTCGTCCAAGGCACAGGGGAACTTGGGGGAGCGCTAGCGCGCCCCCCGTGCACCCCCCTCCCCCCCCAAGGCGGGGATGGAAGGGGAAGACCTTCCTCTTCCACCCCCGCCCCCCCCACGGCAATCCGATGACGTCAGCGCGCGCACAGCGCGCTGACGTCATCTCAACAACAACAAATACTTTATTTCGGCTAAAAAGCCATAAAAGTGAGCAATTTACACCATAACACATCGATTTGTGGAAATAAAAAAAAAAAAAATACCATATTATACATATTAAAATCCTTAATGAATTTTAAAATCACATGATTTTAAGACAGTACAATACAAACATTATTATTCTTTAAATCTTAAAATCCTATCATTTTAAATATAAAAATTAATAACCCGTTATCTTGTTCCAATCAAATCGAATAATAAATTATTATAATAAATAACTAAGACCAATTTTTAAAATAGACAATTATAACAACTCTCTAGTTCTTATAGCCCATGCACTTTGCAGATATCTTGCAACTGAAAATACTATTTTATCATTTGTATCAGTTATCATCAATCGCAATGCTATTTTCCATTCCCTTATCCCCTATAGTCTGCATAACGGGGCAATCCACTTCTTCCTCGGGGCCACATATCTAGGGCAAAAGAACATAAAGTGCGCAAGTGACTCTGTAGTTTTTTTACAAAAATGACAAGATATTAAATTCCGGTCCTCCGCTCTCCATCTCACAGTAAATGTCTTGAGCGGGAGGATCCCTAACCTGAACTTAATATAAAGCGCTTTAACATAGGGGGGATTTACATTGTCCATATATACCTCAAATTTAGGACTACATTTATGGTCTAAAAACTGCAAGGTCCGACTTCCTTTACAATTATACCATGTTTGGAACAAAATATTCTCCCAGTAACACCTATTTATTCGGTCTTTTACTTCCTTGGTCAGATTCTGAGGAGCACTCCAGACCTCTTCCATATTAAGAAATTTACACATATCTCTAAAGTATCTCAGCCAAGGAATCTTTACTACACAATCATCTACTAAGAACTCTTCTAATGCTATCTGGAGAGTAGACAGATGCTCAGAGGTCCAAAGGCGAACCCAATACTTAAGTGGTCTTAATGCAATTACATTGTGTATCTCATTTAGAGCTATATCAAATCTGAGGGGGATGAGAGGGGTACTCATTGGCAATCGTAAGAAATTTCTTAAAAAGCGATTTTCTACTATAGTCAAACACCTAGAATTAGTGTGTCCCCAAAGCTCAGCACCATAGATTGAAGCTGCAACTGCCGCTGCTTTGTAAACAGTAATAGCAGGTGATATCTCCCCTTCTGAAATATTGGCAATTTTCCTCCCTATCACTGTTGACCTCTGCCTAAGGGCCATCGAACTCTTTTCAATCTGCGCCGACCATCCTTGGTCATCACTTAATCTAATCCCCAGATAATCAAATTGACTGACTTTCTCCACTAGTTTGCCTGCTATAGTCATTTTCCCCCTAAAAGATTTGTGCGGATTAAAAACCATAAACTTTGATTTGATTGGGTTTATTTCAAGACCTCTTTTAAGACAGAATTGATAAAAAGCATCCAATTCGTTTTGCAAGCCCATAGGTGTTCTCAAAATTAGTAAAGTGTCGTCAGCGAACATTAAAATGGGAACAGAGGATCCAGCTAGCTTTGGGGCGTCATGTTTGCAATTTTGTAGTTGGTCCGCCGCACCGTTAATGTAGAGGTTAAACAATGTTGGGGCTAAAATGCACCCTTGTCTCACCCCCCTATTAACAGGTATAGCTTGTGTTAGATCACCACTTTGGGACCAGCGAACTTTGGCATACGTCCCCTCATGTAAGTACCTTATCAGACTTAATAGTTCTCCATCGAGTTGATAGCTCTCCAACACACTCCACAATTGGTCCCGTGGGACCATATCAAATGCAGCTTTTAAGTCAATGAAGGCTACATACAGGTGACATTTCTTTAGTAACAAATATTTCCAACAAAGGAGATTAAATCTGAATACCTGATCTATTGTACTCATTCCTTTTCTAAAGCCTGCCTGGAAATCAGAAAGAATATGGGATTCCTCTATCCATGCCATCTAGTGTTGCCGGGCGCGCTGGAAGCCATTTGCTTCCAGCGCGTCTTCGGGAAAGGACCTAAAAGGTGAGTCCTTTCCGTTTTTGGGGGGCGGGGGGTGGTGAAAACAGACACGGGGGGAAAGGAAAGGGTTTTTCCTTTCCCCCTGTGCCTGTTTTCATAAGATTCCTGCTCCACTAGACCCCAGGGATTTTTTGTGATAGTTTTATTTTGGGGGCGACTCCTTGGGCAAGGGTCGCCCCCCTGGGGGGCAATTTTTTCAGTATTTCGCCCCCCCCCTGGGGGCAGATCCGCCGATTTTTCAGCGGATCTGCCCCCGGGGGGGCGAAAACCACTAGACACCAGGGATTGTATTATTTGTTTGTATTTTGGGGGCGACCCCTGAGGCAAAGGTCGCCCCCCGGGGGCAAATTTGTTTTGTATTGCGCCCCCCCTGGGGGCAGATCCGCCAATTTTTCGGCGGATCTGCCCCCAGGGGGGGGCGAAAACCACTAGACACCAGGGATGTTATTTTTTGTGTGTATTTTGGGGGCGACCCCTTGGGCAAGGGTTGCCCCCCCCCGGGGCAATTTTTTTTTGTATTTCGCCCCCCCCTGGGGGCAGATCCGCCGATTTTTCGGCGGATCTGCCCCCAGGGGGGGGCAAAAACCACTAGACACCAGGGATTTTATTTTTTTGTGTGTATTTTGGGGGCGACCCCTTGGGCAAGGTTCGCCCCCCCGGGGGCAATTTTGTTTTGTATTTCGCCCCCCCTGGGGGCAGATCCGCCAATTTTTCGGCGGATCTGCCCCCGGGGTGGCGAAAACCACTATACACCAGGGATTTTATTTTTGGTGTGTATTTTGGGGGCGACCCCATGGGCAAGGGTCGCCCCCCCCCAGGGGGCAATTTTTTTTAGTATTTCACCCCCCCCCCGGGGGGCAGATACGCAGATTTTTCGGCATATCGGCCCCCAGGGGGGGGGGGCGAAAACCACTAGACACCAGGGATTTTATTTTTTGTGTGTATTTTGGGGGTGGCCCCTTGGGCAAGGGTTACCCCCCCCGGGGGCAATTTTGTTTTGTATTTTGCCCCCCCTGGGGGCAGATCCGCAGATTTTTCCGCGGATCTGCCACCAGGGGGGGGGGCGAAAACCACTAGACACCAGGGATTTATTTTTATTGTAAAGTTTTTTTGGGCGGCGACCCCTTGGGCAAGGGTCGCTCCCCTGGGGAGCTTTTTTTTTCTGTTTCGGCCCCCCCCGATGGCAGACCAGCCATTTTTTGGACGATCTGGCCCCCGGGGGGGTGGAAGCACACTAGGCGCCAGGGATTGTGTGTGTGTGTGTGTGTGGTGTGTGTTTGGGGGCACCCCTTGGGCAACGGTCGCCCCCCTAAGGTGGGGAAAGTTCGTATTGGCCATCTCCGCCCCTATTTTTGTAGGCCCATCTGCCCCCAAGGAGGGCAAAAACCACCAATACGGCAGGGATTTTTTTGTTTTGTTTTGTGTTGTGCTGGGGGTGCCCCCTTTGGGAAGGGTCGGCCCCTAAAGGGGGCACAGAGGTGTTGCCCATTTCTGCCCCCCTTGGGGGCAGATTGGCCAATTTTTTTACGCCCATCTACCCCCGAGGGGGCAGGATCCACTTAGGTACCAGGGACAACTTCTAAGTTCTTGATGGTGGGGTGTTTGTCAACTGGCAAAGTATTTGTATATGTGATTATAACAATTTATTTCATCTTTTTCTTCTAGTTCAACGCTTTTGCTTCCTTTGCTGTGGATCCTTGCGGTTTTGGCAGTAGTTGTCCTGCGGTTTGCATAGTTGCATGTTTTAGGTAAGTGAAAGCAATTTACTCCAAAGGAGTATTGTTGACATGCATGAATTACATGTTTGTAGGTGGTGTACTAAATGCAGTATTGTGTGTTTGACATTGTCCTTAGATTTGAGCACAGTGATGTTTGTGTTGTTATATGTCTAATTTTCTTTTTTCTTTTTTCTTTTTAGTGGGATATCATTGGTGATTGCTGTGTCTGTGCAGAGTAGTTGTTTGGTGAGTAGCTATTTCAGGCAAGTGAGTGGTATAGTTTTTTGTAGTACATAACTCTTTGTGATAAAGCTACACTTTGTTTATTACTTATTTTAGTGCTAGTTGTTGTTGGCAATCCATTTGTTGTTAGGATCATGGCTAGCTGCAAAGTGACCGCTCAGCAGGTTGTTCGCATGCTCTTTGAGTCGTCTTCAGACCATGATTACGACACTGACTCTGCATCTGAGGCAGAGGAGGAAGCAGGAGATTCTGGAAGTGAGTTTTCTGTCCGAGAGTATTCTTCTGATGAGGAAGCTACTCTCAGTGCAGATGAAGGGCCTGTGTTAGAGGAGGACATTGATGTGCCAAGAGTGCAGCAGCCTGGGGCTGAAGGGTTTCCCATTAGAAGACCTGACACCTGGATTGCCCCAAACATGGAGCAGCCACAGTTACCTGCATTTACTGGTCTCCCAGGGTGTAGAGTTAATACGGAAAACTTTTTGCCTCTCCATTTCTTTCACTTGTTTATGGACAATGTATTTTTGGAAGAGATTGTGGAGCAGACAAATGTGTATGCAGAGCAATATTTGCGGGACAACGCTGCCAGACTTAAGCCTTAGTCTAGAGCTACTCATTGGGTACCCACATATCTGGAAGAGATGAAAAGGTTTTTAGGTTTGTCTTTTTTGATGGGGTTGATCAGGAAGCCGTCACTGGCTTCTTATTGGTCTACTAGTCCCTTGATGGCAACTGCTATATTTCCTGCAACTATGACACGTAATCGGTATTTGCTTCTTCTTCGTATGCTGCATTTTGTAGACAATGCTTTAGCCTTGCCACGAGATCACCCTGATTGTGACCGCCTTTTTAAGATTAGGCCTGTCCTTGATCATTTTGTGGATCGGTTTTCAGAGGTCTATGTTCCAGGCAAAGAGATAAGTGTGGACGAGTCTTTGGTCCTTTTCAAGGGGCGTTTAGTTTTTAAGCAGTACATTCCTAGTAAGAGGGCACGGTATGGGATTAAATTGTATCTGCTGTCAGAAAGCAGTACAGGATATGTGTATAATTTCCGGGTCTACACTGGTAGGGATTCCAGTATTGACCCTCCTGGTTGTCCGGCCACTTTTAGAGTTAGCGAAAAAATTGTATAGGAACTTGCTAGACGGCTGTTTAACAAAGGTCACCATTTGTACGTAGATAATTTCTACACTGGAGTGCAGTTGTTCAAGGAGTTGTTTAGGCTGGACACTGTTGCTTGTGGCACAATCCGTTCTAACCGGAAAGGCTATCCAAGGGAGCTTGTCTGTAAAAAACTTGACAGGGGACAGTGCAGTGCCTTGCGGAATAATGAGCTGCTAGCTCTGAAATTTTCAGACAGGAGGGATGTGTACATGCTATCGACCATCCATGATGAGAGTACTTCCCCTGTGGCTGTTTGGGGTCAGGTTGCGGAAGTGCGCAAACCTGCGTGCATTTTGGACTACAATAGGCACATGGGTGGTGTTGATAGAGTAGATCAGAGGTTGGAACCTTACACTGCTCTTCGTAATTCTTATGTGTGGTATAAAAAGTTGGCCCTACATTTATTTCATTTGGCAACTTTTAATGCCTTTATTGTATACAAGGATTGTTCACCTGAGTCAAGGATGACATTTGTTAAATTTCAGGAGTCAGTGATAGAAAGCCTTATTGTGGTGGAACCGGCAAGAGTTCCTAGAGTAGAAGTGGTGGAGGATGTGGCTAGATTGAAAGATCGGCACTTTCCAGATCACATTCCTCCCACTCCCAAAAAAGACATGCCCACAAAGAAATGTAGAGTATGTGCCCGGAGATCAATCCGGAGGGAGAGCCGGATGTACTGCCCCGAATGCCCTTCAAAGCCTGGGCTGTGTGTGCCCAGCTGTTTTAGAAGTTACCACACAAGGAAAAACTTTTGGGAAATACCGTGAGCGTAAGCTGTCTGTTTTATATTTTCATATGTTTCACGGTTGGCATCTCTGTCGTGTATTTAGTTAGAGCTTTTGTGTTTGTAGTTTTGTGCTTATTTTATAATTAGTGGTTTCTTTGTTGTTTATAAATAAAAAAAGTGATTGCGGTGTGCGTGGGGTTGCGCTTGGCTGGCGGTGTGCGTGGGGTGGCGCTTGGCTGGTGGTGTGCGTGGGGTGGTGCTTGGCTGGCAGTGTGCGTGGGGTGGCACTTGGCTGGCGGTGTGCGTGGGGTGGCGCTTGGCTGGCGGTGTGCTTGGTGGGGTGGCGCTTGGCTGGCGGTGTGCGTGGGGTGGCGCTTGGCTGGCGGTGCCAGCCAAACGGCAGTCCACACTCCCATCAGCTGGTGTGATTCTTGTATCAGGCATGTGGGCGTATGTAAGTGATGGGCCCTTGAGTGGCGCGGTCTGTCGATGTGAGTGTTGTAATGTGCTGGGCCCGTGGCTGGCGGTGTGAATGGTCTTGTGCGTGTCATGTATGAAAGGTGTGTGAATGGACTGTAAAGCGGTTGGTGCCTTGTCGCAGCTTTACAGTTCACGAGCTGTGAGTCATTGGTTCACTTTTTTGCCTTTCAGTTATTAGCAGTGTATTTCATTTTTGTGAAATCTCTTGTTAATAAAATTTGATCCACTGAACCATCACTCACCCTCGTGCCAAATCCAACCAATATGTGTGCTAAAAAATGACAAAACCTGCTCCGCTGTAATCAGGCGTCGCAGCACACCTGTGACACGCTAGGTGCCTCGGGTGGGACCCCGATGATGAAGCATGCCACCAACTTGGTTGGTGGGTGAGGGGTCTTCTTCACATAACCTAAGTGTGTTTCTTTTCACAATTTTAGTGTTTGGCACATCACGGACGTATGTGCACACATCAAAATGATATATTACAAAAATACCTCTGTTTGGGGGGGAGGGCCCACCTATGTTTTTGGTTCTGGGTGCAGCCTTCATCTAGGGAAACCTACAAAACCCAGAAACTTTTTAAAACTAGACACCCCAAGGAGTCCAGGGAGGTGTGGCTTGCGTGGCTCCCCCAACATTTTCTTACCCAGACTCCTCTGTAAACCTCAAAATTTGCATAAAAAAGCATATTTTCCTGACTTTTCTTAGTAGGATCACCGCTCCAGCACAAAATTCCTACTCCCCAGTTTTCCCCTCAGTCTCCCAAGTAAAATGACACCTCACTTATGTGGGTCCCCAAAGCAGAGTCCGTCTAAAGATATATAAAAGAATATGCCCCTATAAACTCGCTGTGCTATCCCTTCTATCTCTTCACGTTTTGGGCCTTATTCTGTTGCAGGCACCTGGCCCACCCACACAAGTGAGGTATCTTTTTTATCGGGAGACTTGGGGGAATGCTGGGTGGAAGGACATTTGTAGCTCCTCTCAGATTCCAGAACTTTCTGTCACCGAAATGAGAGGAAAGGGTGTTTTTCTTAGCCAAATTTTGAGGTTTGCAAAGGATTCTGGGTAACAGAACCTGGTCCGAGCCCCACAAGTCACCCCATCTTGGATTCCCCAAGGTCTTTAGTTTTAAAAAATGCACAGGGTTGGCAGGTTTCCCTAGGTGCCGGCTGAGCTACAGGCCAAAATCCACAGGTAGGCACTGTTTTCTTTAAAAAAATGGGATGTGTCCACGTTGCGCTTTGGGGCGTTTCCTGTCGCGGGCGCTAGGCCTACCCACACAAGTGAGGTATCGTTTTTATTGGGAGACTTGGGGGAACGCTGGGTGGAAGGAAATTTGTGGCTCCTCTCAGATTCCAGAACTTTCTGCCACAGAAACGTGAGGAACATGTGCTTTTTTAGCCAAATTTTGAGGTTCGCAAAGGATTCTGGGTAACAGAACCTGGTCCGAGCCCCGCAAGTGACCCCATCTTGGATTCCCCTAGGTCTCTAGTTTTCAGAAATGCACAGGTTTGGTAGGTTTCCCTAGGTGCCGGCTGAGCTAGAGGCCAAAATCTACAGGTAGGCACTTCGCAAAAAACACCTCTGTTTTCTTTCAAAAATTTGGATGTGTCCACGTTGCGCTTTGGGGCGTTTCCTGTCACGGGCGCTAGGCCTACCCACACAAGTGAGGTATCATTTTTATCGGGAGACTTGGGGGAACGCTGGGTGGAAAGAAATTTGTGGCTCCTCTCAGATTCCAGAACTTTCTGCCACAGAAATGTGAGGAACATGTGTTTTTTTAGCCAAATTTTGAGGTTCGCAAAGGATTCTGGGTAATAGAACCTGGTCCGAGCCCCGCAAGTCACCCCATCTTGGATTCCCCTAGGTCTCTAGTTTTCAGAAATGCACAGGTTTGGTAGGTTTCCCTAGGTGCCGGCTGAGCTAGAGGCCAAAATCTACAGGTAGGCACTTCGCAAAAAACACCTCTGTTTTCTTTCAAAAATTTAGATGTGTCCACGTTGCGCTTTGGGGCGTTTCCAGTCGCGGGCGCTAGGCCTACCCACACAAGTGAGGTATCATTTTTATCGGGAGACTTGGGGGAACGCTGGGTGGAAGGAAATTTGTGGCACTTCTCAGATTCCAGAACTTTCTGCCACAGAAATGTGAGGAACATGTGTTTTTTTAGCAAAATTGTGAGGTTCGCAAAGGATTCTGGGTAACAGAACCTGGTCCGAGCCCCGCAAGTCACCCCATCTTAGATTCCCCTAGGTCTCTAGTTTTCAGAAATGCACAGGTGTGGTAGGTTTCCCTAGGTGCCGGCTGAGCTAGAGGCCAAAATCTACAGGTAGGCACTTCGCAAAAAACACCTCTGTTTTCTTTCAAAAATGTGGATGTGTCCACGTTGCGTTTTGGGGCGTTTCCTGTTGCGGGCGCTAGGCCTACCCACACAAGTGAGGTATCATTTTTAATCGGGAGACTTGGAGGAACGCTGGGTGGAAAGAAATTTGTGGCTCCTCTCAGATTCCAGAACTTTCTGCCACAGAAATGTGAGGAACATGTGTTTTTTTAGCCAAATTTTGAGGTTCACAAAGGATTCTGGGTAACAAAACCTGGTCCGAGCCCCGCAAGTCACCCCATCTTGGATTCCCCTAGGTCTCTAGTTTTCAGAAATGCACAGGTTTGGTAGGTTTCCCTAGGTGCCGGCTGAGCTAGAAGCCAAAATCTACAGGTAGGCACTTTGCAAAAAACACCTCTGTTTTCTTTTAAAAAAATGGGATGTGTCCACGTTGCGTTTTGGGGTGTTTCCTGTCGCGGGCGCTAGGCCTACCCACACAAGTGAGGTATCATTTTTATCGGGAGACTTGGGGGAACATAGATTATCAAAACAAGTGCTATTGCCCCTTGTCTTTCTCTACATTTTTTCCTTCCAAATATAGGAGAGTGTGTAAAAAAGACATCTATTTGAGAAATGCCCTGTAATTCACATGCTAGTATGGTCACCCCAGAATTCAGAGATGTGCAAATAACCACTGCTCCTCAACACCTTATCTTGTGCCCTTTTTGGAAATACAAAGGTTTTCTTGATAGCAATTGTTTACTCTCTATATTTCAGCAAATGAATTGCTGTATACCCGGTATAGAATGAAAACGCACTGCAGGGTGCTGCTCATTTATTGGCTCTGGGTTCCTCGGGTTCTTGATGAACCTACAAGCCCTATATATCCTCGCAACCAGAGGAGTCCAGCAGACGTAGCGGTATATTGCTTTTGATAATCTGACATTGCAGGGAAAAGTTACAGAGTAAAACGTAGAGAAAAATTAATGTTTTTTTCACCTCAATTTCAATATTTCTCTTTTTCAGCTGTTATTTTCTGTAGGAAACCCTTGTAGGATCTACACAAATGACCCCTTGCTGAATTCAGAATTTTGTCTACGTTTCAGAAATGTTTAGGTCTCTGGGATCCAGCATTGGTTTCATGCCCATTTCTGTCACTGACTGGAAGGAGGCTGAAAGCACAAAAAATTGCAAAAATGGGGTATGTCCCAGTAAAATGCCAAAATTGTGTTGAAAAATTGGGTTTTCTGATTCAAGTCTGCCTGTTCCTGAAAGCTGGGCAGCTGCTGAGTTTAGCACCGCAAACCCTTTGCTGATGCCATTTTCAGGGGAAAAACCACAAACCTTCTTCTGCAGCCACTTTTTCAATTTTTTTTGAAAAAAACGAAATTTTCACTTTATTTTGGCCAATTTCTTGGCCTCCTTCAGGGGAACCCACAAAGTCTGGGTACCTCTAGAATCCCTAGGATGTTGGAAAAAAAGGACGCAGATTTGGCTTGGTTAGCTTATGTGGACAAAAAGTTATGAGGGCCTAAGCGCGAACTGCCCCTAATAGGCAAAAAAAGGCCTGGCACAGGAGGGGGAAAAGGCCTGGCAGCGAAGGGGTTAAACCAGCAGTCTCGCTTAGGAGCAAGAGTCCAACTACGACACCAAGAAAGAAGTGAAGGCACAATAGAAAGTAAGCAGGATTCTGGCAATACTTTTCTTTCAGTATTTACCATTCCTACACATTTTTCTAAACCCTCCAACAAGGGGATATTCAGGAGCTTAGGTTAGGGAAAGTGGTCAACCTCATGACACAATTATGGGGCCAAATGGTGCATGATTACCATATGATTCCATGTCAGAGGCAAATATTTTTCTAGTCTTGGACTATAATTTTGCAACTCACTGTTTTCAGGATTGTTTGATGCGAGTGATGCCACTGATCATTGTCAAGACCACAACTTCCAGAATGCACTGATATGTTAATGAAAAGAACAGAACTGGAAATGAGATCTCTGTGTGACTTGGAGTCAGCTTGTGCATGAACTTTGATTCACCAAAATGGCAGGGGTAGTTGGAGTGACATCATGCACCCTTTGACCCACCCTCATGACAGTCACAAGGTTGAGCACTTGTCTCACCTTTCGCCTCTCGAAACCTGATCACTACTTGAGAATTTTAATTTTTATAGCTTTCTCTTCGCTTGAAATAAGCCCTTAACCTCTATTTAATGGAAAATATTGACTCATTTTCAGAAATAAAAATGAAGCCCAAATGTTCTTCTGAGCTCCCAGTCTAGAACTGCACTGAACTCTAATAGAATCATGACATCCGGGCTGCATTTGACTTACAGCCAGTGTAGAACTGAGGACCAACTAGCTGGATCTTGGAGCCCGCAGCTGTTACTGAGCAGGACCCGGGCTGGCCACAGTGAAATATGCCGAATGTGTCATGGTGTCATTTGCCAACATGGGATACACTCAGCAAGCCTGCAGCGTTGTCTGATTTGTGCTCAGAGCAGCAGCCTGCAGGGCGTCAGGATTTATTTTAATATCTCCTTCATCTGGAGTCCACGCAAAGTCCTCACTTATAAGGCCATCAGCCCTCGTTTCGTCTCAGCCTCATCATGGCTTGCAGCTACCTGCAGCCTAGCGCCTAGATACTAATGTAATGGAGAGAAACAAAAACACTGAACTTGTTATCACTTCACAAGTGTTTAAGAGAAACTACGAATTGGAGGCAGTTTTTTGACTTTGCTTAATCCTGTATGTAAGAGACACGCATGCACTTTAAGTACGTCAGATTTACTGTCTGTTTGAGTAAATACACTAACGATTTAAATAGATCTTATTAATATATTTATTTTTTAATTTATTTTATAGTGCTACTCATCCTGTTGTGTGTCAGAGCACTTTATATTACACAAAGATACAGACACAATAAACAATACAAGCGGGTAAATAAATGCACAGGAAGTGTTACTTAAGACACACATCATCCATATTGGGAGGTGTTTTATGTTGAGTGCTTGATAAGAAACACAATGCAAGGATTTAAAACATAACTCACAGATTGGAGTTGTCTGTACTATTAAACCTTTATTGCTAAGAAAAGAAAGCATTTTGGCAACCTTAGATAAAAAAAATTATTATGGAAAAAACGATAAAGTTCTAAACCCATGCCTTGCATTTTGCACGCTGTTCCTTGATGCCCGTTTGTAGCTCACCGATCTATAGGATTTTAATTTATGAACTGCAAGTAACAAATGGATTTCTGTAAAAAGCAGTAACCCATTGAGCTATCTACACAAAAGTAAAATGTGTGATCTGCATGTTACATGCTGTGCTTTGCAGCAGGCACATTCCGCTTCTATAATACTTTAGGAGTCCAAATTGTGACTACACAAAACACAGATCTCACCAGCAAGTGAATTAACCATCAGAGTTATCTTAGTTTTGTTATCTCTTGTAAATTGCTGGGCAGACAAAGCGCTCTGCATCATGTGCCCTAAACTGGTCAGATTTGTTTTTCAATGCTGTCTGTTAGTGATAAATTAATTAGGCAAAAAACGATTTACTGTCACATCTGTCCTTGCTGCCAATTTCTTTGTGAAAGAGTTTTTAAAATTTGAATGCATGACTTGACTGTCAGTCTCTGCTTGTCATGGTTCTTCTCCTCCATGCTCCACTTTCTTTCTTCTGCTGCATCTTCTTAAACCCTCATTTGTAGAATCGTTGGAGCACTTTACAGCCCTGCCAAATACCACGCATCAGGCGTTAGACTTACGCATTTCAGTGTGGTGATCCGCATCACCACACTGAAATGCAGTGTCACGCATTATAGCGTCTCCTCAGCTGTCAAGCTGGAGCGCTGTGATAATAATATACCGCGCAAGCTGCTGTGGCAGCGCACGGTGCGCGCTGCTCCCGGATAGCAGCTGCTCAGTGCTACTATGTAACACTAAGGACACCCGACACCGCGCAGCGTTAGCAGTCAGACTAATTCTCAGGACGTTGGAGTCAGAGCCCAAAGGCTAGCGAGACAGTATGAGTTGTTGAGACACATGGGTGGGTCCACTCCTGCGGGGCAGCAGGCGGACCTTGGTAGTTCTCATAAAGTTTTGGCTGAGCCAGAATCAGCGTTGCAGCGGGAGTCAATTGGTCCCCCGGCACAAGTCATTGCGGACACGGGGCAATTGCTTCGGCTCCTGCTCGCCGCGAAAGAAGTAAGTGCTCCTGAGTCAGTGAGCCGGTATATCTAGTAGTTGCAATGCTATGCCTGCTATAATAAATAAAATGCGTGTTATTCTGAGCTGCGTGCACCTGTACTGAGAACTGTGCAGTCACGCAGCCGGTCTGCTGTGCTCAGTCTCGAGCTGCGCTGGTGCACTTACTGTAACTCGTTGAGTTGTTTTGGGTTGGGCCGGTGCGACTCGTGACTGTGCGACTCGCCTGGTTATAGGTCCGCAGTCGGCGTGCTGGACAACAACATTCTCCCCAGCCAGCACCGGGCAGAGACCTGCTGCACTGTTGTTAAGCTTCATGTGCTTGTAAGAAATACAACACATGATTCTCAGGGGCTTAGCTTCAGGGGCGGTATTTGGGGTGTTTCACCCCCTACTAAATGTAATTTGTGATAAACAGTTGGGTACAGGGGCTCTCAGTCGGATACTTGGTCAGTAAGCCCCCCATTTTACTGACCAAGCTACCCCCTGATTTGATTCTAAAGGGCCCAGCAACAAGCCAGAATTTACGAATCAGTCTCAAAGAGGGGCGAGGGTAGTTTCTCGACCATAGTCCTTACCTCCCTCCTTTGAACACAAGAGCAGCCTCTAAGCAACGTCTACCGGGTGAAGGTGCGTCATACTAACATACAGTACTTAGGCCCGTATTTATACTTTTTTTAGCGCCGCATTTGCGCCGCTTTTTGACGCAAAACGGCGCAAACCTACAAAATACAATGGCATTTTGCAAGTTTGCGCCGTTTTTGCGTCAAAAAACGACGCAAACGCGGCGCAAAAAAAGTATAAATACGGGCTTAATCTGTAAATAAAAACGTGCCAGTGCCCAAAGCCCTCCTCTTAAACACGGGGCTGCTGCAATTAAATATGCGAACAGGGAATACTGAGGCAGCTTTACTCTGAAGCCATCTCGGACCTCTGCAATCCATTTACAGCCACTCCCTGCCCCTTCAGCTCACTCTTGTATCTTTCTGCTTTCTCCCATTGTGATGCTTTTCCGTTTTTCTCTTCCTCTGTCTTTCCCAAATGTGTCCTTTGCACCCAGTAAATGCTTGAAGCAGAAGAATAAGTGCCAATCTTCCAAAATAACTGCTGGTGCTCCGCACCGGAATCGACAAGCACAAATTAAGCACTGCTCATATAGCGCTTACCCGACGATGCTGGGAGAATCTTAATTGACACGTACTTCTGCATAATCCTATGACCACATATTATCCCGGCCGGGCCGCTCCGCTATTTTTATGAGTTAATTTAATTTTTAAATAAATACAGCCTGCCTGGCTGTGAGCTAGGAGTGCCTCTGAAAGACTTATTTTAACGTATAATCTGATGGTTACAGATTTGTTTTACAGCACGATCAGGTTACCGGGCACTAGGTTGGCGCACGTCCATTTCTAATGCTGTGCAGCAATTTTAAAGTCTTGTTAGAGTTTCTCGTTGCTCAGACGGGTGTAATTTCTGATATTTATGTTTCCCTTGTATTTATTGCTTGATTTTGCTCCCGAGAAAGTGTCGCTCATAGTAGTTGAAATGTCACTCATAATTGTACTGAAATTATGAAAATGCCACACATTGCAGCAATCTTTCCATTTCCATCATCACTACTTACAGCATTTTTTTGAGCTGTCGAATTCGTTTTGGGTTCTCATAAAGAGGACTAGAAGCTCTAACACAATAAACTAGCGCGGATTCCGGGAAGAGTTTACTTTAAACATTGAAAATAGTAACATTATAGGGTGCAGGGAATTCAGTATTTCTAAACAACATACTAGAACACTGTTCTGCAGTGGAATACGGGAGTTATGAACTTTGGGCTTTGCTGCCATCTACGGGTGGGAAGAGAGAAACCCGACAGCGCATTAGAAAGCTAGGCCCATATTTATACTTTTTGACGCAAAACTGCGCCAACGCAGTTTTGCGTCAAAAAAATTAGCGCCGGCTAACGCCATTCTGAAGCACCATGCGGGCGCCGTATTTATTGAATGACGTTAGCCGGCGTTAGCCGCCGGCGCTGTCTGGTGTGCGTTAAAAAAAACCACGTACACCAGGCAGCGCCGGCGTAGGGGGAAAATGGCGTATGGGCGTCCACAAATGGTGCAAGTCAGGCTGAGGCAAAAAAATCGCCTCAACCCGATTTGCGCCATTTTTTTTCACTCCCAACCCCCATTGAAATGACTCCTGTCTTAGCAAAGACAGGAGTCATGCCCCCTTGCCCAATGGCCATGCCCAGGGGACTTCTGTCCCCTGGGCATGGTCGTTGGGCATAGTGGCATGTAGGGGGGCACAAATCAGGCCCCCCTATGCCACAATTTTTTTAAAAAAAAAATACTTACCTGAACTTACCTTAATGTCCCTGGGATGGGTCCCTCCTGCCTTGGGTGTCCTCCTGGGGTGGGCATGGGTGACAGGGGGTGTCCCTGGGGGCATGGGGGGGCACCTCTGGGCTCATTCTGAGCCCACAGGTCCCTTAACGCCTGCCCTGACCCAGGCGTTAAAATCCGGCGCTAATGCGGGTTTTTTAGAGTATAAATCCCACGCATATGCATCGGAGTCATTTTTTAAGACGGGAATGCCTACCTTGCATATCATTAGCGCAAGGAAGGTGTTCACGCCAAAAAATGACGCTAACTCCATGAACTTTGGCGCTAGACGCGTCTAACGCCAAAGTATAAATATGGAGTTAGTTTTGCGTCGAATTTGCGTCGAAAAAAACGACGCAAATTCGGCGCAAACAGAGTATAAATATGCCCCCTATTTTCCTCAAAATCGCGTAATCCCAACAAAGAGAAGAATAAACAAGCACTGGATAAACCAATAGGTCGCGGCTTTTAAAAGCGTTATCTGACCTCTTGGCGCCTTTGCGAAAGTTTGTTAAGACGCTAAACACCTGTAGCTAAAACATATTAAAATATTAAAATAAGAGGCAAAATGGCTTGTCCCACCGTCATGAGGTAGGCACATTCATGAGGGCTTATGACCTGCGACCTCTATTTGTTTCTACTCTTAGTTTACCACTCCAATATAGCAGATGCCAATTTTGGAGCAGAAAATGTAATAAAAGGGCATGAAAGTGCTGGGCCCAGAGGAAAGGAACGAGGAGAGAGACAGCGGAGTGCCAGGCCTTCTGCAGAATAAAGGTCAGACAGGTGGATGGGGCCTGTATAGTGTTGGGAGATGGTTCATCCTGAATACAACTAGAGTAGGGTGACCAGACGTCCAGGATTTGCCCGGGCAGTCCCTGTTTTTGAAGGTCTGTCCGACATCCAGACACTTTACTCTAAAACAGTGGTCTCCAAACTTTTTAATGCCGCGCCCCCCAGCCACAATTGAAAAAGAAAAATCATAGCCCCCTCAGAACTTTTCACAATTATTTTATAAAGATGACGATGTTTAAATATGTCTAGACCTATTTAAACATTGCAGTTAAGTACGGTTACCTTTTTAAAAATGCAATATTATGCTTTTGCTTAAAACAAAGCCCTGTTATCTGTGTAATGCTTCATTTGGCCAAGGCCTGGTGTCCCCTCTGGGATCACTTGTGGCCCCCCTGGGGGGGACCGCCCCCCAATTTGAAGACCGCTGCTCTAAAAAAATAAAATGTCCCGGTTTTTAAGGGAGGGTCGGTTGAATCTGCACATTCATCATGTTGTGCAAGCTTACGTTTCAACCATACCTCCCAGAAACTGAGGGCAGAAGTTTAGTGGTTGAAACTCTCCTGCTGTGCTGTCTCGCCTCATTCAAGAACCTGGAGCGCTTCACAGAATGAGGAGGGAACGTGAATTAAAAAACTGTTTAATGTGTGTGTGTGTGTGTGTGTGTGTGTGTGTGTGTGTGTGTGTGTGTGTGTGTGTATATATATATATATATATATATATATATATATATATATATATATATATATATATATATATATATAACATATATACCCTGATACTACCTAGTAGGACATTTAGGCCTATATTTATACTTTTTTAGCGCCGTATTTGTGCCGCTTTTTGATGCAAAAGCGGCACAAACTTGCAAAATACAATTGTATTTTGTACGTTTGTGCCATTTTTGCATAAAAAAATGACGCAAATGCAGCACTAAAAAAGTATAAATATGGGCCATAGTCCTATTTATTTGTTCCCGTTTTTTCATTCTTAATATCTTGTACCCTAAAATAAGGGTGTTCCTCTCTAAAACTCCATGAGGTGAAGCCCTAATTGTAGAGGTCGTGACGTGTTAGTGAGTTAATAAAAAGGGCGAGACCCGACCCCGTGGTTCACAAGTACACCTGTGCTCGAGTGGTCATTACTGCTGGCTAGCATAATTATTCCAAGTTCTGAAGGGGCCTGCTGTGCAGTTGACTCCCAGGAGGAACAATTGGAGACGAAGGAAAGGAGTCTGACATCCCTCCGACCACTGCCCATGCAGTGTGTGCCCAAAGCAGTGCCGCTCGTAACCCTGCTGCCTTTTCTGTTGAGGCCGCCACCCCACGTCTCCCCACAGCGCACTCTGAGGAGCGTCCCTGCTGTGTTTCCAGCTATTGGTGCTCGCAGCTCAACCTGCAGTGCCACTCAAGTGCTTCTGGTAGGGTGACCACCTGGTATGGAGGCAAATTCTGGATAAGACTGTAAAAAATTCAGGACAATGTGTCAATATTCAGGACAAAAATTCAGGACCAAAGGTCAAAATGCAGGACAAAAGTCAATTGTACTGACACATCTAAGTAAAGGCAACACTGGCCGAGTAAACTAATGCCCTTGAGCAGAGTGTCAAGGGCATCTGCCCTATCCAAATGTACCCAATCCTTCTTCCAGAGAAAACAACAGCAACATTTTGATTATGTTTCTAAACCTTTTAAAACCTATGGCATCCTGTTTGGAAAACATTACTAACTGGGAGATTGACCAGCCCAAAATTCTGCACAATGCCGATTGGCCTAAAATATAGGTATATCCCCATAAAGTATCCTGCGGCTCCCGTTTTAAGTATATTCAATATAATATTCTGAACTGAGCCTACCCTATAACTGCCCAAATTACAAAAATATACCAAGGAACCACAGCTGCATTTGTCCTTCCTGTATGCAAGTAGATGTCAATTAGCTTCATATGCTTTGGTCTTGCCCCACACCATTCCAGACTGCCAGAGAGTTCTTGAGTTGCTGTCAACCATGATGAACAGCGTACTGACAAATTCCTCAGTAATGGCCCTAATAGGCATATTGCCCCCACACTAAGTTCAAGAAACCCTCCAAATTCCTTGACCTTGCTCTTCCTCTAGCAAAATGCAGTATTACACTGCACCAGAAGTTTCCACTTCCTCCAACTATCATAAGTTGGACCAAGGTTTTGCTACCATGGTTTCAATCTGAGAGCACCCTGTTACACATGGAGGAATGAGTGGTCTGAGAAAATATTGTATTGCACAGAGGTGGGATATTTTAGTGGAGGACATTAAAGACTGTACCAAGGATGATACACTTCCCCTGTAATACACCCCAACACATACACTCTTGGTTTCTATGTACTAGCTGTTCTTGTCAAATTTAGGTAACTACACAAAGCAGTGGTCTAAGGACACCTATCTCCATCAGACTGTTGGATTTCCCCAGAAGAACACTTTCTTTTAAGCACCACAGGATTCACTGCTCTTTTTCCCTACACTGATAGTTAAAGCAGCAGTGACTGGGCAGGAGGAGAGGTATGGACATTTTATTGTGGGTCAGTTTGTTACAAAGAAAATTTTAAAACTTGTGTGCTAACTCATCATAAATGTATGTAGTCCAGCACCGTTCTTCTGTAAATGTATGATGGAATCCTTTGCTACATACCTTGCTATTGTCATGCAATGTAACCTCTTTTTGACACACAACAATAAAAACGTTCAATAAAAATATGATAGTGTTTTAATTTAGTACATTAGATCACAAGATTCCATTGACATTTATTTGAAGTGAACATTTCTATACATGAACTTTAAAACATACCTGAACCCTCCCTCCCTCTTGACAACACCAGGGGTGAACAAAGTGAACCAATTATCTGGTGCGCATTCCATAATGGATGGTGTTATGGATGGTGGAACATTACAGTGAGTTTTTGTACACTGTCCATCTTCAACGGAATTACTTGAAAGCCCTCTTAAATACCACTAACAGGTAAATTAGACACAAAGTTAATTTAATTTGACTTAGATCACACAATTTACTTATGCAGGGAATCCGGGATTTGAACCAAGGCTTCTCGGTCTCACATTGTGCAATTAAGCCACTAACTAGATACATTTATTTTTCTCAATCTCCTTTAAAACTAGGAGAAGAGTGTTTTGGTACAATTCTGTAAAATGAATAGTATACTGTGTTAAATAAATACAGATCACAGGATAATCTGACACAATAACAAAAAAAGGGAAAAAGGTAAATAATAAAAGTAAGGGAAGGCAGGACACCATATCCTAATATCACTGGCTTTTTTAAAGACATTACAGGGCAGATTTAGCAAGGTTTGCGTTTCCCTTGTGCCATGCAGGGCAACGCAGAACCTAGAATAAGATTTACCATGCCACGCAGAGGCATCCTGCATTGCTTGTTACAACCCAAGGCAGCACAAGTTGTTGCCTTGTGTTACATTACGTCTGGAAGGCATTCCATGGCTGGAGCTTTAAAGTTCCTACACAGTCACCTATGTACTCTAAGGACTACCAGATTTACCAACAATGGTAGACCTTGGAATGCCATAGAATTGTTCCCCTTCCAAGGGGAGGCACAACAAGGAGAAATATATTTATTTCACATTGTTGTTTCCTCTTTCTGAGTGTGCTGCATCCTGCAGCACACTCAGAAACAGGCAAATGCTTCTATGGATTGTTTTCTGGCAGGAAGGTGTCACAGACACCTTTGCAACACGGTGCAATGGTACCTGCGTTGGCACTAGGCTGCAGACTGTGCGCTAGCACAGGTAGAGGACAGCAATGCGCCATATTTTTATGGCATATTCCTGCACGTAGGGCAGCAAGTTGTTTTACTGTGCTGCGTGATTTTTTTTTAAATCTGGGCCTACATAACTATTAAAAGCAGCAGTCAAACTGCATTAAAAAAAGTATGAATACTACAATGGGGACAGGGTCAGTGAATGGGAAGACGGAAGCAAAGGTGTTGCTTGAAAGAACAACAAATTCTGTAACTACAAAAAAACAGACCTTAAAGGAAAAATAAATTAAAGTTAAAATATTCAGTGGGACATGCACTATTTTATGTTATGATATCTCTATTGGTTAATGCAATCACTACCGATGCCTATGTGTGCAACCGGATGCCCATAGAATTGAATCCTGTTCGGTGCGGCAGGGGAAAGTGACAGGTATTTTTAAAGCTACAATGTCCCTCAAAGGACTCTGAGGGACATATTTACAAGCAGCTTGAGCGGCCAGTGCGTCACTTTTTTTAACGCACCCGCAGCGCAGGGTGCAGGCCCATATCTATAAGGCCATGCAAAGCCACTTTGCATGACTTTGCATGGCCTTGTAGACATGGAGTAAGGCAATGCAGCGCAAGTCGCTGCAGTGCCTTACTCTGCGTCAAAGAGACATTCCAAGGGCGTTGCGGTACGTTTTCCTACACAACACCCATGGATTTTGACGCATTCCCAGATTTACAAGGATTTGTAAACCTGGGAATGCGTCAAAAGCCTATATCTCCCCAGGGGAGGCGTAACCAGAAGAAATAAATGTATTTATGCAACAAACGTAGACGGTGGTAAATGCTTCCATTGATTGTTTTTGTCCAGGATTGTGTCCCTTTCTGCACAAAAACAATCATTCCTACAACACAGACAACCCTTGCACCATGGTGCAATGGTGCCTGATTTGGTGCATGGCAGTCATTTGTGTGCCAGTGCAGTGGAAGAGGACAGGAATGTGCTGTATCTCATAGATACGGCGCATCTCTGCCCTTTTCTTTTGATGCAGGGCAGTGCAGCAAGAAACCTTGCGGCTCTGTCCTGCACCAGAATATTGTAAATAAGCACCTGAATGTGTAAGTCATCCTTTTAAACATGCATTACACACAGTATCATATAGTCTGCCACAAAATGTGCACCTACATTTAGGAGAAGGAAAAAAAAGAAGAGCTTCTATAGTGTATATATCAGTAATATACAGACCATACCTAGTGCAAACATTTTTTATAACTATCCATTAAAAGCATGCACTCTACAGCTCAGCTTGTAGCACTCGTACAGTACCTCTCAAAAAGAAAATATCTGTCACAGGAAGCTTCAAGTGATTCCATCAATTAAGGCCTATCCTGGCTCCAGAGCACCATTTACAATTGCAAATTTAACCAGATGCGCACATTTGCATTTGTTTCTAGGAAGCAGTCCCCCCCACGCAGGAAACTTGTTTCTTGTTTATGTGTCTGCCCCCCACCAAGGCACACAGAAAAGCAGACTTCCTCCCTCCCACGTCAGCTGGGGAATTCTCATTTATTTTCTCCTTTAGATGAGAGGACAAATGCAGTCTGTTAAACCTTTTATCACAGGCAATAGACACTAGGCTGATATTACAGGCAGTCTATGAAATTTACAGACAGTTGGTCACCCTAGCTTCTGGCCCCATTGCCCACAGTGTCCCTGCTGCGGCTGGGCATTGCCTGAAAGACATGGTGTCTCCAGTGACGACCCAGAGAAGCCACCTCCAGCTGCATAACCCGAGGCCTTCCTGCATGCCGCTGCCATTGGATGGGGCCAAAGCAACAACCTACTGCCTGCGCTGGCCCAGAGAGCTATATCTACGCCCACCTGCGCCCCTGAGTGAGACTGTGAGCCCATGGTCCTACCTGCTCGCCGCTTGGGCCTGATCAAGTCCTCACAGTGCCCCTAAGTGATGGCATCCTCTGCTGCAGGTACACGTGAGGCATAAATACTTACAGTACAAGAAGGCAGTGTTCAAGGGGGTGTGGCCACACCTCTTGACCCGGAATGCTGCTCCAGTGAGTGTTTTTCAATCAACTTCATGCACATTGTGCACTCTCTGCATCACTGCACAGAAAAAGAAAACAAGGCATCCTGCCTGCTGTGCACCCTATGCTCGTCACCTACACAGCCTGCTCTGCCCGCTGTTTGACTCTCACTGCCTGCAGCAAAGTCAAGAACTTTCATTTAGCCTGCTGAGACACGCCATGTGGTGTCTTTTGCTTCCTGCTGCACGTTGCTGGTGCACTCTACACTGCCTCTGTGCATGCTTAAACAGCTCCACTCCGACCCCAACATCAGTCCATGATGGCATCGTATCTGCCACTGAGCCGTTCGTGGTAGATGGTCCTCCGTCTACACAGGCAGTGAAATGAAAGGACTGAGTCACACTCCTAAAAACTTACTTTGCAGCTGTGGCGTTAGACAATGACAGGTGATGCCCTTGCACCTAGTGGGTGCCGGCATTCACAATCTGATCAAGTCAGTGGTCACAGTTGGGCCATCTTTCACATACACTACTCTAAAACAGGCACTAACAGCCCACTTTGAGCCGCTCGCCATCCCTGATTGTGAGGGGTTCCTGCTGCATCAAGCTAGACAACAACCAGCAGAATCCGTAGACCATTTTCCGCTCGGCTAAAAGATCTAGCCAGTACATGCACGTTACTGGACGCTGATGACGGAATCAGAGCCTAATTCATTCAGGGTTGCCTTTCTGCAAAATTGAGTGAAAACATCCTTCAGGTCCCATGAATGTCCATCGCCAACATACTCATGATGGGATGCTCAAAAGAACTCTCCAAGGTGTGTGCCACACTTATGGAATTGGCCTTACATTGCCAAGTGAAAATTCAACCCGTCAATGTGGCCACGGCACGAGGTGCAGAAAAGAAGAAAACTCAGCATAAGTCAGCCAGGACTCCCAAAGGGCGTCACTGGTGTGGAGGGCCACATCCACATCAAGGACCCTGCCCAATGCCACAGAAGAAATCTTCGGCATGCAACCAACTCAATCATTTCTCTAAAGAATCCCAATATTCTGCTTCTCAGAAAGTACAATATTCCAAGTTGGAGAGCACATAGGTCCTGGATGATGAAGAGGTCATGGACAATGATGATGTGGAAGACGTGATGTATCTCATACTAAGATATGCAACCTGGATAACATCACAGAAGATGAATCACAAAATGCACAATCCTCTTTGCAGGACATCAAGCCCCAGCCCTAAACAGCACTGGGGCATCCAGTAACAGTTTGCAACAGTCCATTCTACAAACCCTACCACTACAGACGGTCTTGCACCCCACTACTACTTTGGCTTGTGAACACCACTCTTGTGTTCTCAACTGAAAACACTCATGAGACACACACTACATGAGCCAAAGTGTATTCCACCGAAAGAAGGCTCTGAGATGTTGCTGAGCTGTTTGATGGCAGACCATCTCCACTTAGTCTTGTTTGCATTCAGTGTCCATCTAGGAGATGTGGTCGAATTGCTAATTAAATTTGCACAGCTGTTAAAAGGCATTGGCTGTCTGAAGGACCAATTATGGCACCTCTATATCGATGACTAAATTCAACCAGTGGCGCTAAGACATCGCCAGGTAGCATTCCATCCCCGCCCAAATTTGGAAGATTAACTCTGGAAGCTGGAGCAGGCGGATATTATTGAAAGGGCAGAAGGCATAACTCCTTGAGTCTCCCTGGTTGTAATAGCTAGAAAACCCAAGCAACCCAGATAGGTCCGCATATGCAGACTATGCCACTGCCCAAAATGGCCATCCCGTGGAAAAGGCATCTAATACCCACAGTCGATGACATTGTGACAGATGTAAGTGGGTCTCAATGGTTTTCCAAAATGAATCACTGGAAACCATCAGTTGATGCTGTTGCCGGAGTCCAGAACTATCACAATATTCTCCACCGATGTAGCGCAGCAGTCAGAGCGACCGCCTTGGAAGTTAGCGATCCGGGTTTGAGTGTTGGCCGAACATCCTATGATTCTGGGCAAAATTACTTAATCTCCCCATACCCATTGACAGCGCCTTGAGAACCTCACAGGTGATAAGCGGCACTATATAAATTATTTTTTTACAGTATTGGAGTGTCCAGCACAGCTAAAGTGTTTCAGGACATGATGAGAGGGGTGTTGGCTGGACTAGACAGAGTCATCAATGTCAGTGATGACATTCTTGTGCATACGCCCACCCTGGAGAAGCATCTCAACAGACTAAGAGCAATGTTTCAAAGACTAATGAAAAGTGAGCTCACCCTCCACTAGGAAAAGTGGGCTTTTCTTCAGGAAGAAATATATGTTTTTAGCTACCAATTCTCTGAGAACGGAGTTATGCCATACCAGGCTGAGTCCCAGGACATTCAATCTGCCCCGGCTACTACTAGCGTTACAGGTGTACGTAGAGGGGAATGGTCACATACTGTGACTGCTTTATTCAGAATCTGATTACCCTCACTGCCCCCCATTAAGTACTTACAAAAACAAACTCTGTCTGGGAATGAGGCTCCCTCCCACAAGAGGAAGCCTTCCAAGCAACAAAACAAGCACTTTCTGAACACACTACTCTGGCCATGACTCTGAGCTCTAAGTGAATGCCAGCCCCAACAGCCTTGGGACAGCCCTGTCCCCAAAATAAGAAAATGGTGAATGGGCTCCAGTAGCATATGCCAGTTGTGCCCTGACAGACACAGAACAGCAATAATCTCAAATAGAGAAAGAAGCAATAGCGATTCAGTGGAGGTGTCAACACTTTCACATATATCTCTATGGCCACCCTTTCGTAGTCCACACAGACCACAAGACACTGATACTCCTGTTCACTGGGTCATCCTCAAAACTGCCACCGAGGATTAAAAAGTGGATTCCCAAACTGTTTTTCTGTTGTGTACAGGCCAGAAACGCAGAATAACGTGGACTGTCTATCAAGGCATGCAAGACCAGCCATAGCCTATGAAGAGTTGGATGCCAAGGACATACAGGAGTACGTTAAACTAGTTGTCAAGAGGTCAAGTGCACTGCCCATTTCTCTGGGGTAGATCATAGAGGCTCCCAACATCGATAAATGTCTCCAGTTAGCAATATCACTGTAGCTTCAGAAAACTGGAACATGGTCACCCACAATGTGTCTCACCGCTCTGAGGAGGCACTGCTGACACTTCTGTCACTGCACAATGTCTGTTATGAACTCACTCTTGCCTCCGAAGAGTGCCTGTTGAGGGGTCTATGTCTAGTGATACCTGCAAGACTACCACAACAGGTTGTAGATCTGGCTCACGCTGCTCATCAAAGGGTAGTCAAAACAAATTCAGGCTCTAATGCAAAGTCTGGTTCCCGAGGCTTGATGACTGGGTGGAACGGACTGTACTACAGTGCCCACTGTATCAAGCTGCTGGTCTTGCAGAGCCAACTGCGCTTCTAATCACAGTAGATATTCTACCATTTCCTTGGCATCGCAACAGTGTTGACTTTGGGAGTTTACCAGATGGAAGGCACATGCTAGTCATAATTGATGATTTCTCAAAGTACCCTAAAGTTGAGATCCTTGAATCCATGCCTGCCAGCCAGACCAGAAAAGGTGATGGCCACAAATGGATTACTGAATGAACTCAGGACAGATAATTGTCCCCTATTCTCCAGTCAGGTGTTTGCTGACTACATGACATCCAGAAGCATTCATTAAAGGAGGATACTCCCCGAGGGTCATAGGCAAATGGCAAGGCCGAACGATTCATGAAAACTTTGAATAAGGTTCTGAGAAATGCCCTGGCCAGCAACCATAAAATGGAATGCACTCTGTATGCTTTTCTTTGAGAATATCGGTTCACACCACATGCCATGGCTCGAGTAAGCCCCAGCACTCTGTCAATAAATAGCATGGTAGGCAACTCCATTCCTCATGTTGTGGAGTCGACATCAGTCAGACACAAAGCAGCGGAAGCTTTACACCAACAGAAATTACAGAATGACAAGGCGTCACAGAGGAGAAGCGCCTAGCAAAGGCATATCCAAGTGGGAGACCTAGTGAGTGTCTGGAATAAACGTCCAGAAAGCAAGTTCTGTTTGCCATTTGAGATCAACTCTTGGAAGACAGTCCTGTGCGTGGGACAATGATAACAGTAAGGAAAGGAGGAGAGGCCATTATCAGGAACATATCCTTTTTCAAGATCTACAGACAGCTGAACCACAGACTGGATGGCCAACAGGATGCTCTTCTAGCCAAGAGTGTCGGAGTTGATGATGCTGGTGGGAGCCCACAGGAAAGCATTTCCCTACTTTCTACAGCCAGTTGCGGCTAATGTTACTGAACTGTCTCCTGTTTGCAACACTTCTCAAGGAGGCAGTCATAGAGTTCACCCTCATAACAGCCCTTCCAGGGAGGTCTGTACGCAATATGAAGAGCTAGCTGAGTACAGTTGTGAAGTCAGTTGAAAAGGAGCAGACAGATATAACCTGAGAACAAGACCAGCGACAGCTACCTGTTTGAAGGACTTTATCCTGAACTAGGTATGTGTACTTCGGGGAGCTGAGGACACTGAGATGACACTGCATTGTCATTATTTTACTTATTTTCATTTTTGGGTGAAGGAGGAATGTTGTGTTGGGAGATTGTTCATCCCAGCTGCCCAAAAGTAACCAGGAGTGTTCCGCTCTGAAACGCTGTGATGTGTGGCCCTAATGGTAGAGGCTGTGACATGTTTGGGAGTTAATTAAAAGGCCAAAGACCCCAGCCTCATGGTTCACAAGTACACCTGTTTTAGAGTGGTCATTGCTACTGGCTAGCATAAAAATTCCAAGTTCTGACTTGGCCTGCCATGCAGTCAGCTCACAGATGGAACAGGGACCTTGGAGGATGGTCGGGAGAGGTGCTGCGTGCCTGTGCCCAGTAGAGGCTGCTCCCTAGAACACTGAATCAGGGAGATCACATGAACAGAACATCCTAGTAGAGATACTCTGCTTGCAGCCTCCTCTTTCACCTGACTGCGACGTCACTTCATATTGAAAATAGGCCATGGGGCCAAAAAGAAAGTTTTGGAAGGCTTTTTTTAACCTGAAAGTATAAGCTTTGAGAAAAGCTACAAGAGAAAATGTGACTGAACCCCCAAGGAGAGCTATAGCTGTCAGCATCAGAGCACATGCTCATGCAGCTAATCAAGGCCCTGCATACATATTTAGGTGAGAAGATTGATTCAGTGGCACAAACATGAGCAGTGTTGTGGAGAAACCTGAGAACTGCCAAATAGGTTACTTACAGGGGAGCGTTCCTTGAACTCAATGGCGGGCAGGGCCAATAAATTGGAGAAACACACATCAAAGCTAGAGTTAGAAAAAAGGGAAGCAAGGTGTAGAAAATCCAGCTTTTCTGTGTGGTTCCCCCAAACACATTTTTTCACCTTTTTATGTGTCCTATGTTTTTGCTAGCTTTAGAACTCTGTGCACATTACTCCTGCTATCCAGTTGTTAAGCGCTTGTGGTCCCCCTTTTAGCATGTCTGAATTTGCATACTCCTACTTGCTTATAAGTCCCTAGTATATGAAGCAAAATGTACCCAGGACCTGAAAGTTCAATGCCACAATTTAACTACAGCACCTATTGTGCCATCCAATATAGTGGGAGTGCAAACATGGATTGAGGCCTAACTTTGTAGTTGGACTATAGCAGGGCAAAACTTACACTGCAACTTATAAAAACAAAAATGCCCTTTTGACTGTAGCAAGCCTTCATTTTGAATATTCATGTCACCCCTATGTAGGCCTTATATCCTATAAGGCAGGGTGCATGGTGTTTAAAAGAGGGACATGTAGAAATTTAAAACTAGCATGTCCTCACAGTCATGAGTGACGAAAAGTTATGTTCACTGTAGGAAGGCTGTCTGGCCCATAAAGAGACAGGGACGTAATATTAAGTACTAACACTAAAATTCCAGAAAGGGACCAGCTAGAAAAGAGATCAAATCACTATTTTAATGGTTATTAAAACAATGTAATGGTGAAGTTTTATATTTAATACATATT
Source organism: Pleurodeles waltl (assembly GCF_031143425.1). Classification (NCBI taxonomy): domain Eukaryota; kingdom Metazoa; phylum Chordata; class Amphibia; order Caudata; family Salamandridae; genus Pleurodeles; species Pleurodeles waltl. The sequence continues at coordinate 902,812,712 of NC_090450.1, forward strand.
AAGGAAAAGACTCCTCTGAACTGCACAGAATGTGCAGGGTGGGGGGCAACTTTTGACAGCACAGTGTCAAATCCTGCTTGACAGGTCTTTTGATCCACATGCAACACTTGGGACACACTGGATTTGATTTGGGATCTATAACGTACATGGATACTCCTAGAAGTGTCCCTGCGCTGTATACCGGGCTATTTGCAATAAACCGACTGTAGAGTTACTCTTGTTGCAACACCCAAGTTTTTAGTTTTTTTATTAAAAATGGATATCTCAGCCATTGCATGCAGCTCAAAAGAGAGCTTATTCCTGGCATCCAGCAGAAATAGGAAAAGGTCCAACTTCCAATTCTCGCCCAACAGATCTTAGGAGTCTTAGCCAGCAGACCATTAGCTGATCGTAAGTTTCTGGAGGGAACGTAAAATGTAATCCTGTCCCTGAGATAGCCTGCACTGGTAGATTGAAGTGCTTTATGGACTGGGACTAGTGTTTTAAAAAGAATTCTTCTTTAATTGGAAGCCAATGGAGAGCCCTAAAATGTGGGGATACATGAGATCTTGGGGGGAGGTTAAGGAGAGTTTGGGCTGCGGAATATTGGACCACCTGGAGCTTCTTTAGTAGTCAGGGATACGCAGGTATAGGGGGCTTCCATGGTCCAGTCTAGATATTATAAGAGCCTGAATTACCATCTTTTTTGCAAGAAAGAATAGTAAGGGAAGAAACGTTTTCAAAGTTCATATCATCCAGAAACATGAATTTACTACAAATGTAATTTGTAGTTGAAAGGAGAGAGTTAGCAAATTTAACAGCCAGCTTCTTAACTATGCCCTCCTGAGGGCCAGGAAGTGGGGCATCCTTCAGCCAAATAGGATGCCATTAACCCAGCGTATTAGAGCCAAAGAGTAGCATTTCAGTCTTGTTGGTGTTGCATTTCATTTGACTGGTGGTCATCGAGTGAAACATGAATGAAAGGCATTTTTTAACAGCCTCTCCTACAAAATCCTTTCCACAGGTAAACAACAGCCCAGTATAATTTACATATGAAATCACCTTGGCCCCTAGGGGTTAAACTGGCAGGGCTAAGGGAGAAAAATAGACATTAAATAAATTAAGGATGAAAGCTTGAGGCATACCCACTGACAACCCATGTGCTTTTGAAGACAAGGAAGGCATCCAAACTTCCTGACTTCTCTCATCCAAGTAGGAGGCGAGCCACTTCAAGGCTGTTCCACCAATCCTGATCGATTGGAGGTGGGTTAGCAACCTTGAATGAGGTACTGTGTTGAAGGACGCCAACAGATCTAACATAATCAAGACAGCGTTCTCCCCCCCCCCCCCCCCAACTGTCTAAGTTGTCCCTAATGTGCTCAGTAACTTCTAGCAATGCTGACTCAGTACTAAAATTAGGTCTAAACCAAGACTGGTTCGGGTGAAGAAGGTCATTAGTTTCACACTTTTGTAAGAGCTGCTGGTTTACACATTTTCCCAATACCTGGGAAAGAGCAGGCTATAAGGATTCTTGTCTGTAGTTTGATTGCATCTTGGAATCAGCCGAAGGTATTTTAAGCAAGGGCAAGATTTTGGTTTGCTTCCATTGCATGGGAACAATTCTTGTGGACAGTGAGGTGTTGAGCACTTTATTTACCATAGGGTTAATAATTGATGTCCCTAGTGCAAGTAAGCAAGGTGGGCACGAATCAGATGGAGACCCTGATTTAAGACTTTTAATAGCAGAAAACAAACCCTCCAAATATATAGGGAGGAAGTTAGAGAAAATTGCCTTCTGAGTGGTAGTCTTACTGCTACATGCTACTACCGGTGGACTATCCCTTGTCTACCGGTCTAATAGAAGGCTCACTTAAATAGTTGGTATTTTATTCTAAAAATAGGAGGCCAGCTGGTCACACCATTCAGCTGAAGGCTGATGGACTCTAATGGAGGCCTATGGGCTCATGAAAGTTTTAACTATTCTGAAAATGTCTCTGGGCTTGCTACCTGACTCCTTTATTCTTGGCTCAAAATAGTTTTTTTGCTGGTCTTACCTCTTCATGGTAATTTATTTAGTGTCATTAATATTATTATGTTTTTCTCCAGTGCCTCTCTGAGATTGTACAGTAAAAGTGAAAGGGAAAGAAGAAAGGACAAAACAATTCTTCTCTATCCACTGTCTGGTTACCGGAGGGCCCTGCTTTTGCTCTACCAGACCGCTGTGTCTGGGTTTGCTGTGGGTGAAGTGCTTGCATCAAACTGGATTTTAGTGTTAGGTTTGCGAGGACACTAGAAGTACCATGGCGTACTCCCCACATGCACCCCCAGATCTCAGAGCCCATGTTCAGTGTGGCCAAAGACCTTTGCTATCTTGAAAATGCCCTGACACATGGAATTTTGGGTCGGTTTGCAAGAAAGCAAACAGGAACTGCTAGGATAGGCCACAAGAACTGATACCCTGTTGCTTTGGGCATGCCCAGGAGTGAAACCACCCCTCCCTCATCTGGTCCCAGGCAGTAGTATGGCAGCTCCAGGAACCCACTTCGGAACACTTTCTGAAACTGCGGAAGAGGGCTGTACCCGCTGTCTGTGACATGAAGGGAGTTCTGAAGGACTAGACCTGTTCCCTCTTTTACCCAGGAAAATGAAGTGGACTCCAAGGGTCAGTTGTCTGACCTATTGTGTGGCGACGGGAAGACAATAAGCTGCCTCCACTGAGGTCATGGGGACTTTAGAAATGTACTCTTATGGTGGATAGGGGCGTTTAAAAGACTAAGGGACAGATTTATAGTTCGGCTGACGGGTTACTCTGTCACAACTGTGATGGATATCCCATCCGCCGAAATATAAATCCCATAGGAAATAATGAGGTTTATATTTCAGCAGATGGGATGTCCATCACCATTGTGACGGAGTAACCCATCTGCTGAGATCTAAACCAGACCCTAAGTCAGAAGGTAAAATCTTTGACCAGGATGAACTTGGTTGATGTATCCGAGCTGCACTCCGTCTGAGTCAGCCTCAAATTGCACCTAGGTCCCGGGGTATACCGACCATTGGGTATCTTTGGGGTTTGGTGGCACAATTTCTACTTAAAACTTTAGAAAAATATATCTCCAGTTCCCCTTATTGGATTTTTGTCATTTTATATATTAAGTTCTACTAGTTTCTTTCATTCAGTATGGGATTTTTATCATTTTGCTTTTTGACTTTATTACTGTATTGGTACTGTATCTATACTTTGCCCATTGTACTAAATTAGGCCTGCCTGCGCTGTACCAATGTTACCAAGGGGTTTATCTTCGGTTTATTTAAAGACTTTAAGGGTCCACCCTGGCAAGAGTTTATTATTCCTTGAGGTGGGTAGTGATCCACTCCTAATAATCCAATTTATTACACAAGGTCTTCAAAGAGAATGCTGTTACTGCCATGGTGGAACGTGAGAAACTTTCAATAACGTCCAAAGGAATACCCATATGCCTATCCTGGGTACCAAATGCAAAAACATCAGATGATGGACGGAATGCAGAGCACATCAAACATTCACCTCCAGTCACAGATCTGGGTTTAATCCATCAGTGTTTTTGCTTACCATGCCATTCCAGTTTGGACCCAGCCATATGCGAATCAGTCTTGACCCTGTTCCCCATGGGAACAGTCCAGCCCGAACTGCCAGGCCAGGTCCTCCCTGAACTCAGAAACAAGCATCCTGGGACCGGTTTCAGGGTATCACCCTTCATCAGCCAGGCTAGCTTGAATCTGGTGGCATAGCAAGCACGGGACCCACGTCTGGGCCTACCCTTCCTACATGGTGTGACAAATGCAAAAACACCAGGGGTACCAGCATTGGTATCGCCTGAAATGCTACAGGCAAGTGCAGTATCTTGGTTGATGGATTTGTGGCGAATCTTGACTAATGAGGGGAGTGGGGGTCTTTCAGCTCGTCTACAACTGAAAAAGACAGCTATAGTGATGTTGGTAGAGAAGGCGACAATCTGGAAGGAGTAGATCCATAGAAAGGCCATCAAGCATAAAAATCTAACAATTAAAGGGCACAGATTGCAGTTTCTTTCTAATCTGCATCTGTGCAGTCAAGCAAGCAAAAGAGTCATGCGGACCATGAAACCAGCTTTGGAACAAAAGGGTCTCATTGCTTTTGTAAGCTTCTTCTGGGGTCTTCATGTGTCTCAGATAGGAAAGCAATACATGTTCTCCCTGGCAGAATCTGCACAGAGATGGTGCCTAACAAGTATATGTTAGTGCTACGCTGATCTGATTGGTATAAGGGTGGCTAGTGTGGCAGACCTCTGGAGTGATGGAGGCCCAGGATTGACCTTGCTAAAAAGAGGAGCTGGATAAGATGAACTTATCTTGCACATAATAAAATGTTTTCTTTCTTTTGTGAGATCTTTCCGCCCCCAGAAAGTATTAGTAACCAAGTAACTACAGTGTTTATACCCATATGGCATCATTCTGAAGTTTACTAATGGAATGTGGCTGATCGCCGGCCCGAGGAAATACAGGTGGTGCTACAGTGTAGTTGTGTCAAATGTTCTGTTATGTTGATTTATACAGCACACTAATCGCTCAAGATGTTATCCAGGCACTTGGGTAGGTGTGTGGTCTCCAAGGTGCTTCTATGAAAAGCTAGGTCTTCAGCTTCTTGCGGAACTCAAGAAGTGAGAAGGAGGCTCTGATGTGTTGAGTGAGGTTATTTCATGTCTTGGGTGCAATGTAGGAGAATGAGTGGATGAGGGGAGTGTGTGCAAGTCAGAGTGAGGCAGAGCTTAGGTGATGGGGCTGTTCAGGTATGCTGGTCCTGTGTTGTGTAGGGCTTTGTATGCCTGTATGAGAAGTTTGAATTGGCTGCACAGAATGGAGAGCCAGTGAAGCTTCCTGAGTTGCAGTGTGATGTGGGTGCGGCAGCAGAGGTTGAGTGCGAGTCTTGCTGCGGCGGTGCTCTGGATAGTCCAGAGTCTGTGTAGGACTTGTTTGGAGATTCCAGCTTAGTGGGTGTTACCGTAATCCAGCCTGCTGGTGAAGAGTGCTTGCATGATGGTCCATCTGGCGGTCTGAGACAACCATTTAAAGATCTTTTGCAGCATGTGTAGGACGTGAAAGCAGGAGATGCACACTGAGTTGATGAGCTGTCATGTTGAACTTGTCACCTAGGATGATTCCTAGATTTCTTGTGTGGTCTGTGGGTGATGATCCTAACTCGAAGAGTCACCGATGGAGTCCCATGGGTAGGTCTTGTTAGCTACCAGTGCTTATGTCTTGTTGGGCTTCAGGTGGTTGGTTCGCATCCAGTCTGCTACCATGGTCATTTAGCTACATTAGTTCCCGATTCAGAAGGGATGCCGGTTCAAGATGCTGACCTACGCCTACAAAGCCCTGCACAACGAAGGACCAGCATACATCAACAAATGCCCGACCTTCCGCCAACCAACCAGACACCTACGACCAACTTCCCTCTCTCTCGCAGACACCCCACAGATCCATCGAGCCAACAGCGGAGGACTCTCCTTCTCACATCTGTCAGCCAAGGCTTGGAGAAACCTCCCACTGCACCTTAGGACCGCACCTTCAGAAGAGAACTAAAGACCTGGATGTTCTAATTATCATTGCTCCATGCAGCAGCATATAGCTCCAGTGCCTCATAAACCCTCACGGGTGATTTAACACGCTCTATAAAATGTTTGATTGATGTAGTTGGTAAAGCTGGCTGTGGTGGTGTGTTGCCTTGCCCGTCAGAGAACAGATGAGTTGGGTGGCATCAGCATAGTTGATGAATGTGATGTCTTATGATCAGAGGATGTTGGAGAGCTGTGTCATATATATGTTGAAAAGGGTGGAACTGAAAGACAATCCCTATTTGACTCTGCATATAAGTTTCTTAGTCTTTGATGTTGAAGGTGGCAGTCTGACTCATTGAGCTCGTCCCATGATGAAGAAACAGATCCATTTTAGAGCGGATCCTTGTATGTCAATCCCATGAGGGTTCAGTGGGAGACAGTGTTGGAGGCTGTGGAGAGGCCATATAGGATGAGTGCCTCTGTTTCTCCTCATTTGAGGATGATTTGAACGTCGCCAGTGGTAGCAATTAATGCCGTTTCGATGATGTGGTTCTCTCTGAATCCGGATTGAATGTTGTCTAGAAGACGATGAAGTTCGAAGTCACACAGATAAATACAGTTAAATCTAAAAAAAAAAAAAAAAAAAAAGACAGGAGAAAGTGGGGGAACAGCGTCAGAATAGTCAACACTGGCAAGGATGTGGAGAGAAGGGGAAAAAAAAGCCAAGCAGCACAAGGTGGGGTGGGGAAAGCAATAAACGAGTTCAGAGGTAGCAACACATAGCATAGGGGGAGTGGATATCAGGGGGCAGCAGGAAATGAAGGAGAGAACAAGAAAAATACGTGCATTCCCACAGAGGGTATGACCAAAGGAAAGCAATAGTGGAAGCACACAAAACACCCAATCTTAAGGACAGTAAAGAAGTTATGCTCCAGGTACGAGACAAAGACAAGCAGAAGCAAGAAGGTCACTGATTAAGAAGCAGGCAAATGTGATTGACAAGAAAGTCAGCCAGTGATAAGCTATAGGCAATCCCAAAGCCCACTGTAACTACTCGTGTTGTTAGAGCAGAGACCTAGAATTAATAATTTGTTAAATATGTCCCATTCAAGATTTCCACTTACTGCTGAACCCTAGGTTATGAACCTTTGTGGTGAATAAGCAGGGAGAAGCTGCTATCAATGAAATTTCTTTATAGGAGTCCATGATGAGAGATGGAAGATAGTTTTGAATATTTATCATCAGTCTTTAGTATCTCGTCTTTTATTGACAAAAACGATTTTAATAACAAAAGATCATTAGAATCAGTAATAAACAGAACAATGCATAAAGCGTGTCCCATACAATTTAATTCCTTAGTCTAATCTAAAGGATGGTTTTGTAAAATAGAGTAATCAATTAGTTAGAAGAACCCATAGAAAGTTCGTAAATCAGAGATGGGAAAGGATTAAGAAACTCAGTAGAGTTTTCAAACAAAATACGTTTTTAGATAGTGTCTCAGAATGAATCTGAGTGTCATTTAAAGAATCTCAAAGTGAGTCTGCTGAGTAATATTTTAGAGAGTATGTGCAAGAGCTCTAGTCAGACGTCTGAAGGCAGGGACCCCTCAAAGAGTGAAACAGTGTCTGCCGCTCTACCCTAACAACACACATTTTATAATAAACAAACCACATAAGCTGTAACTTCTTTCTTTGCCTCCACCACTGGTACAGCCAATCACTTTTCAATGTCTTCATGGAAAAACAACAGCTTCCGTCGACTAATCTATCAAAACAAAGGAGTTATGAAACATTTTATTCATCATGTTCTAACATTACAGCTAAACTGTCTACTGGATTCTGCTTTACATCGTTGTGAATAGAAGAGGAAAGGTTAATGGTTAGTGTAATGCATATTTGCACATCACATTTCCTTTTCCATTTGCATTTTCTATCCAATTTACTCATAAAGAAACAGATTTTGTGATTTCAAACTAAACATTTTTTTCATTTAATTAACTCATGGACGTGTGATAAGTAATAGAATATATTTTTCTACACAGGACTACTGTTTAGTGTTTCGAAGTAAACAGTTATTCATCTGACTTAGTTTAATATGAAACAATAAAGTGAATTATGTGCTTAATGGTGCATTCTTCAACTAAAATCTACCAATATTTTTGCCTTGTGCTTTTTCAGCTGCTAAGAAATCACAGAAATTTAAAATAAATGAATTTCTTTCTTGTTTTCAGGCCTGCAAGTTATTTCTACATGTTAACTTCTGCACCTAATATTTTGTTAATTAAAACGCCCTCCCAGTGTTGTACACAAAAGGTCTTTCAACAACAGACTGCCTGTGCGCTAGATGTAAAGAGGAAATAGAACATTTTCCCCATCACTTAACTGAAATTGGAAAGCAGGAAACTGAGAAATATGTAATACCATGCTAACATGGAGCAATTAGGATTATACATTTTATTTAGCTTACATACTTCAGAGCACTTTCTAGATGTCAGGTGTTAGGGTGCTCTACAGAGAACTATGAGAATACAGAAACACTGGTATCAGTGATGAGAGCTCACTTTTGGATTGTCACTTACTTAGTTTGGGGCCTGCTTGTTCAGCTGTAGATGCAGGAGGTGGGTTTTCATTTGTTTCTTGAATGCCAAAAGGATCTATGCAGTTCACAGCTATGGAAAAAGTCCTAGATGGATACTGCGGAGCCAGGAAGCAGAGGCATGGCCAATTATATTGCAGCAGGTGGAGCGGGAAAAGGCACCAGATTATGGCTCTAGTTTAGTGTCAACTTAGGAGATGGGGTGGGGAATTTGGCCTGCTTTACTACAAAATGGAGCATTGGTGGCTCCTCTGTTTGGGTGGCAGCTGGAAAACCTTCACCAGAAAACCATCATAAACTTTGTTTATGATGGGTTTCTGGAAAAGGGGGCGGGGCTACGGGGGTGACATGCGCACAGGGCTCTCTCCAGCCCAGCCAGTTGCTGGACTGGAGAGAGCCCCCACAGGCTCCCAGTCTGCCTGGGAGCGTCCACCCAATCCTGACGCTGCTTTGATCAGCGTCAGGATTGGCGCAGGGCAGGCTGGGAACCTGTGCCTGCAGCGCCAGCGAGGAAGCAGTGGAGCGCGGCGTCAGAGAAGGCAATTTTTTTTATTTTATTTACTATTTATTTCCTCCCGATCCCCCTCCACGCGATGGCCCGCCTCTTCCAAGCCCGCGAGCCACTACTGAAATGGAGATACCATTGGAGAGTTGACTCGGTTTTATTTGTGTTAATAAGTCATTTGTTGATTCCTAAGGGTTTCTTGGTATATAATCCTGGCCCAAGAAGGTGCCAAGCAACAATGTGTGTTATTGGGGTAAGTATGTGTATTGCTTGTGCTCACCTGTTAGCAGGCCGAAAAAAGCTGACAGCACAATGTTGGTTTTACAAGTCTACATATTATTTTAAGAGGAAGAAAAGTAGTGTTTTCATTACAAAAACATCGTTGGAGTAATTAGTGTTCACAAGGACTTACCAGTATGCAGAATACGATTTTGTGTTCAGCTATCACACTTTGAAGGTATCACATACTGATACACTGGTGCATTTTATTATTGCTTTAATTAGTGCGCGAGCAGACTTGCTCCTTTGGGGATATGTAGTATTCGGACAAGCGTTTTCTTTTATTAGTAAGCACGCTTGACATTTTACACAGATGTCTAGCCCCCTACCCTTGAACTGTTTACATACAGGCACACACATGTTTCATGTTTGCTTTTAGTAGCATGCTTGAGCAGACTGGCGCCCTTGGAGTTGATGATTTTCTTAGACTACATGTACTCTGTTAGGAGATATTAACTGTGAGCACATTGCCTTTCTATACAGTTATCCATTCTATGGTGCCGCCTTAACAGTCTTCTAGTTTGGCACTGTTTTTAGGTCTCCATATTAGGGGTTTGAGTCTTCCTGGCATTTCCGCTTCCTTTTGTAGTATGTGTAAATAACTGGCTCTTTTGAGTAGAATGGATGGCTATGAAACCAAATGCCGAGCCTCGAGATTAAAGTGGTTAGCGTTTTTGTTTTAGGGGACTGTTGTCTTATTTCATTGTGAGAGATCTTCAAATGCCCTTGGAGCCAAGCTGAAAATAGAATTTTACGTTTGTTTCCATTATGTATCTACCCACCATGTATGTTAGATATGTTCAGATAACCAGCAGTGGTTCGGATCAAGATGTTAAACAACTTTTAGGGGAGCACCATTAGTTTCCCTCCCTCATTTTTAAACATTAAATGTAATCTGGAGCGTTTATGCAACTTTTATGGTCATAAGCTCTGCAATTCTCTGTGATGACATATTGGTACTTTAATACTTGTGGTCATATCTTGAATTGTGTTATACCGTGTTGTCAGTCTCTCTAAAAGTACACCCTCTTGTAAGGCATATTCTGTTAGGACTCACTAATTGTTTGGGATTTGAATAATCATTATATCATTGATACCTATCATAAGGAATACTGCATGGAGTCTTGGCTCATCAGTCATTCTGAAGTATGTTACAACTTTGGGTTCTAAATATATATATAGCTGGGGGGTGGAGCCAGACGGCCGGCAAAATGGCCGTCACTGAGTGAGGCTCTGCCGGACCTGGGCCTCCTTTCGACATTTCTCCTGACGAAGCGGCTTGAATAGCGCTCCCCCCTTGCCTGGGAGACTTTTGGCTGGGACTGGTGCCCCCGTTGGTATCGAGGCCCCGGCTGCGGATGGGTCTCTTGGCCGGATTGCAAAGGCGAGCCTGGCTGGTGTCGGGCCTGCGAGGAGAGGCACTCCGGGCCCGCGAGGAGAGGCGCGCCCGGCCCGCGCGGGCTGCCTCGTGTTGCTGCGGGCGCCCAGGGGGTATTTCTTGGCCCCGCTGGAGAGGGGCACGTGGTGAGAATCGCTGGGGGGGGCCATCGGCGGTCTTGTTGGGCCGCGGCCCCCCAGGAGAGCTGCGCCTCCGGCAGCCCGTGGCCTGGGGAACTTGCTGCGGGCAGGGCCTGCTCCGCCTCCGGAGAGGCGGCCGAATTGCGCGAGCCCGGGGTCGGCCGGTGGCGGCCTCCTGGGCAGCGCGGCTTTTGGAAGGAGGAGGCCCCCCGGAGTTGGTGGCAGTGGGGCCTCCTGTGCAGGTGAGTGCCTGGGCTTTGGGCTCCGGGGATGTGCAGGCCTGTCCTGAGCCTCCTGTGGTCAGCCCTATCTGGGAGGGCCTGGAGGCAGTGATCGCCGGTCGGATCGGGCCAGGGGGGCGCCAGAGGTATTTTTTGGCGCATCTTTAGTCCCCTGCAGTGAACTGAGGCCCGTTTGGCTCCCTACAGCCGCTGGTGGGCTTGGAAGTGGTGACAGGGTGCCTTTGGGGTGGCGGCGTCCTGGGGGTGCCTCTGGGTGGCATCTTGCGCCATCTGAAGAGAGGGACTTACCTGGAGGATCCCTGGTGCTACCTTTGGCGTGTGTGCTCCGTGGCTGAGGGGACCTGTCTGGCCTCGGGCTTCTCGGTGGAACGATGCCTGGGCCCCATATTTTTTTTATTTTTTTATTTTTACATTATTTGTGTGACCGGTCTGCTCCGTGGTGGTTGACGGCGTGATTTCAGTTGGGCTTGCAGTGGTGCAACTATGGGCAAGGCGGATCAGTGACAGGCCAAGCTGTCCTTTGATGGCGGTAAGCGGAAGGGGGCCCCCCTGTTCCGCTGCCTGGAGAGATGCAGACGTATGATGGGCCCTCGGAAACTCCATGTTTCTGGACCTTAAGTGTAGCTTGGCGGGCATTGATGCTAAGCTTGATAATCTGACGGAGCAGATGGACTGCATCAGGGCCCGGGTAGATGACCATGACGTCTGCTTTGACCGCCTTGAGGCGCGTACCTCGGAGGTGGAGGATCAGCGGCAGGGTGAGAGAGAACGCTTGCTGCAGATGGAGCGGGTACTTGAGGTTATCAGGAACAAAAATGAAGACTTGGAGGCGAGGTCCCGGCGTAATAACGTCAGGCTGATTGGTCTTCCTGAGTCCACGGACATGGTTAGGATGGAGGACTTTATTGAGAAAATGCTTTCTGACTTGTTTCCTGGTGAGTTGTCTCGCATGTTGGTGGTCGAGCGGGCTCATCGATCGTTGGGCCCTAGACTCCCTCCTGGGACTCTGCCGCGTCCTGTTATTTTCCGTCTTTTGAATTACCGCGACCGAGACACTGTGTTGTGGTTGGCCAGAGAGTGGCGCCCGGTGATTTATAAAAATACGGAGCTGCAATTTTTTCCAGACTACACCCCGGGCGTGCATGCGGCGCGTAGGGCATTCCTGCTGATTAAGCGCTCTTTAAGTCTGACCGCAGGTCGTTTTTCTCTCATTTATCCGGCGAAGCTTCAGATACAGCATGGGGGCACATTACATTTTCTTACGGATCCGAAGCTGGCGGCCAGATTTGTCAAGACGCTTCCACGGAGAGGTGCGGCTGAGGAGTCTGGGGATCCCGGCTCAGAGCGGGCAAACCTTAGTGACACTGATTGACTATTTTTGGCTTTGTGATACTATTGGACCCTTGTCTCTGTAAAGTGCCTTGCTGCGCTGCCTTGTATATTTACTCAAGTGCTGCTGTGTCGGTTTATCCGTTACTTTAGCCCATTGTCCCTTCCTGCTCATCTGCGTTGCGGATGGGCTGGACGGCTCGACTCCCGCCCCATGGATGAGTCCTTTTGTTCAGCTATGTTGTGGCTTCCCGATCCCTTTGGTTGGGAGATGGGGGGGGGGGGTTCTGCTTTGGCCCGTTTGGGGGGTCTGCGTGGGTGGGGGTGGGTTTGTGTTGTGGACTCGTACCTTTGACGTTTGGATCTGGTGTCTTTGTCTATTTGTGTTGATTGAGTCTGGATGGCGGCGGGTGACTGTGGCGGGGCGCATGGAAATGTTGCTGTGACGGGATAGGAGATAATGATGGTGGTTAATTGCTTAACTTGGAATGTGCTTGGTTTAAATGATCAGCGTAAGGTGCGTCTTATGTCTGCCTACATTCAGCGCCATCAGATTGACGTATGTATGCTTCAAGAGACTCACTTGGTGGCCCCCACATTGAATCGGCTGAAGGCTGGGTGGATTGGTGAATGCCATGGAGCGGTGTACTCGCGTTATGCCAGAGGGGTGGTGATATTGTTGCCCGGTGTGTACGCCAGGGGTTGCAGTGGCGTACACACTGGGCTATAGTGGACCCGAATGGACGTTATGTGTTGTTGAGCGGGACGCTGTTAGATAGACCTTGCCGGCTGGTGTCGGTTTACGGCCCTAATGTGGATGACCCTGGCTTTTCAGTGAGGTGTGGCGCCTGATTGAGTCACTGGGGTGTGGGGCTGTGATTTGGGGGGGAGACTTCAATGTGGTTTTGGACCCGGAGAGGGACTGAGAGAGTGGGGCTAAGCCCCAACACTCCGCTTCTGCTGCTACCTTGATGACTTTGATGAGTGATGGTGGTTTAATTGATTTATGGAGGGCTAAGCATGGTGATCGACAGGAGGGCACGTGTGTCAACTATGTGCATAATAGCTGGTCCCGTTTGGACCGGTGGTTGGGAACTAGAGATGTGGATGCAGTCAGTGGAGCATCTGGCCCGCACCCTTTCGGATCATTCCCCGGTCAAGCTGCAGTTGTTGATCCCTGGGATCCCTAGCACGGCGTTTGCTTGCTGCTTGCCGCGGGGGGCCCTGCGAGATGAGGTGTTTCGTGAAGAGATTCGTGAGGCCATCTCACATTATTTTGCTGAGAACTCTAGATCGCTTAGTTCGGCTGGCATGCTGTGGGAGGCCTTTAAAGTAGTTATTCGGGGAGAGTGCCTTTCCAAGCAGCATGGTGTGCTTCGCTCTCTGCGCCATGAATTGGCAGGACTGGAGTTGCAGATAGCGGAGGTGGAGACGAAACTAGTGGAAGATTGGGCTGGTGAGACGCTGGCAGCTTTACGCGAGGCGGTCTCACGATATGAGGAAGCCTCCCAGCGGGAAGTTTGTTTCTTAGGGCGATACGCTAAAGCCCGGCGATACGGGGAGGGAGACAGGGAGGGTCGCACACTGGCGAATATGTTGCAGAAACCTTGGGCGAGTCACTACGTTACTGAAATTGACAGACAGGGGGTGAGCGGGTGGTGGGCACGGAGGGAGTCCTGAAGGTTTTTACGAGTTATTTTGAGGATTTGTACTCGGCCCCCGCTGAGTTGCATCTTGACGCGTTAGCGCTTATTTTTCAGAGATTAGCTTGCTTTGGTTTGAAGAGGCACATAGAGCTTACTTTGATGAACCTTTTTCGATGGATGAGATCAAAGCCGTAATCAGTGGATTGCCTGGTGATAAATCCCTTGGCTTGGATGGCTTAACCGCTGCCTTCTACAAGGAGTATTCCGAGATTTTGGCCCCTCATCTGCAGGAGGTCTATGCTGAGGCGCTGGAGTCTGGGTCTCTTCCCGCCTCCCTGCGAGAGGCGTTGATCGTTACGATACTTAAGCCGGGTAAGGAACCCTGTCGTTGTGAGTCATATCGCCCGCTCTCCATGATTAATGTGGATAACAAAATTCTGGTGAAGTTGTTGGCGCTGCGTCTGAGGCTGCTGATGTCGCGTCTGGTGCTTCCCGATCAGTCTGGATTCACACATAATTTGCGTACGTTTTTTGCGGCTCTGGGTGGCCTTGCAGTGGAGGATGAGGCGGTGGCGGTGTTCCTTGATGCAACAAAGGCATTTGATTCTTTGGCATGGCCCTATATATTGGAGTTGTTGGGTAGGGTAGGTATGAGTGGCCGTTTCATAAAGTTGATTTGTTTGTTGTACATGGATCCAGTCGTGAGGTTACGGTTGAATGGCTGTATCTCAGCCCCCTTCCCTGTGGCTCGGGGGACTCGGCAAGGGTGTCCCTTGTCCCCCCTACTTTTTGCTATAGCGATGGAGCCACTGGCAGCCTACTTGCGGCAGCATCATAATGATAAGGGGCTGCAGTTCAGACAACGTCCAATTTTAATTTCAATGTACGCGGATGATATTGCACTGTACGTGCGGGAGCCGGGTGTAAATCTGGAGGTCTTGCTTGCTGAGGTTGTCCGTTTTGGTGTTTTCTCCGGCATAACGATGAACTTGTCAAAGTCGGTTGTGCTTCCCCTCACGTGTGGCACGACACGTGTTCAGACTAGTTATCCTATTGACTGGGCGAATGGCCCAGTTCGTTATCTGGGAGTTTGGTTGAGTTGTGATGCGGAGACCCTTTGGATGGCCAACTATGGCAAATTAGTGGCCTAGTTGGAAGATAGACTGGAGGTGTGGCGTTCGTTGCTGCTCTCGCTTCTTGGACGCATTGGCCTGGTAAAGGTGGTTGTGCTGCCTAAGTTCTTGTATCTGTTTGTTAACCTCCCATTGGCGCTAACTGCGAGTTTTTTGCGGAGGCTTTGATCAGCTTTGATCCGGCTGGTGTGGTGGGGGTGGGGGCAGCCCCGGATTTCCTGGAAGAAGCTGACGTTGCCGTTCGAGATGGGGGGTCTTGCCGCCCCTGATCTTGAGCTTTATTATTATTGTGCGCAGGCTCATTTTGCGTATTACTGGATTCAACCTATCAGATATTTGCCTCATTTTGCGGCCGAGGATGATGCGATTTGGCCAGATCGGCTGCCAAGGCTTCTTGGATGTGTGTCTCGAACTCGTTCCAGGGTGGTGAACACGGTTGCATGTACTTCTGGGGCGTGGGCTGCTTTGGCGCGCCGTTCGGGGGTACGTGAATCCTTTGCTCCTGCGATGCCAATGTTGGACGTCGCTGATGAGAAGATGTCCCGCGATGCACGGTTGAGGGAGTTTCTCGTTGACTTGGAGCTGTCCTTGTTGGGGGACTGGTTTGTGAATGAGCGGTTGATTTAGCTGGAGGAGGCGTTACGGCCCTGAGCTGATACTCGGCTACATAGGCTGTATTTACTTCGTATATATGCGATGCTCTGTGCGCGATTTATAGGTCTTCCGTTGCTGCCTAGGACCTTTCCGGCGCTTGAATTGTTGTGGCGCGCACAGTTGCCGCGCAGGCTTATTACAACATTGTATGGCTGCTTGCCGGAGCAACGGAAGCGGTGGTGGAGGCTGCTAAGACTAAATGGGAGAAGGACGTTGGGGAGGCTATCACTGAGGCTATGTGGAGAAGCTGTTGCTCACATATGAGAGCCTTGTCGCCAAATTATAGGCTGCGGCTCATACATTTTAAATTTCTGCATCGTTTATATTATACCCCTCGCGGCCTGTGTGATATGGGGCTCCTTGGAGGATGCGCATTGCGAGGGCTGTTCTGCCCCGGATGCAGACATTTTATATCTGGCATGGAGCTGCGGAGCGGTGCGCTCCTTTTGGGGAGAGGTGATGCATGTGATAGCTAGTGTGACTGGATTGGATTTGCCTTTCTCTTCAGGACTAGCGCTGCTTGGGCTGCTGGATGGGGTCCTGTCGGAGTGGAGGTGTCTGGTGGGCATGTTGCTTTTGCTGGCGAAGAGAAGTGTGGCGATGTGCTTGGGGAGGGGCTGGGTCCCGCAGAGATCTGATTGGCTACATGATGCTGCGTTCTGCCAGGAGCAGCTGTCAATTTTTTGGGAACGGACTCCTGCGTGCACCCGCCCCAGAGACATTTGTGCACCTTTATGCACCTTTTTGGAGTCCCTGGGTTGACTTGGGAAGACTTGGATAGTGAGCATGGACGCACCCTTGGATGTTTGCCTTGAATGCTGTTCCTTGTTGTGTAATATGCAACGTATGATGGATGATCCTGCTATTTGAGTTTCCCCTGCCGCCTTCTCTTGTACGTTGTTGTGTTTATTATGGAGTTGTGCCCGGAGAGCTCTTGTGTTCAGCTTATTTTTAGGGGTGTGCTTCATGTTGTAACTTTGCCTGCTATAAGGGAGGCCACTCAGATTGGCGGACTTGGAAATGTGGCGGCTCTTCGATTTACAAGGTTTGGTCTTGGCTCCTCTTGCGATATCATCTGCACACTGAGGGGATCCGCCTGTTGTGTCTTCGGCTCCCAGGCTATTGTTGATGTTTATTGTAAAATTGAATAAATAAATAATAATAATAAAATATATATATATAGCATATTCAAATTGTAATGTATCGTTTTCTTATTTTCTATTGCTACAGCCCTGAAGAGTCTCTGCTCTTTTAGAAACTTAACACATCTTGTAGCCCATATACAGGTGACAGTATCTCCTATTTGGGATGTTAGCTTCAGGAAGGGCCTTGGGCAGAAACCACAGAAAACTCATAATGTGCATCACCCAGCATACCACACTGCCAATCCCTGCGATCACACCCAGACCACACATTTGCATAGCATTCTCACAACAGAAGCCCAACCTCATACATATATTCCAAGCCTAACCATCACAGACCCTCAAACTATCAAACACATAATCCATCTCCTGCTCATCAGTGTCTGTTCTCCAGTATTTCATGCTCCAGATAACATAGTCCTCATCAATTATCAGAATACTGAAGCACTCTTCATCACAGAAACATGTATCACCCCGCATATCCTAGATGGCATTCTTTTCACAGGCTACATTATTTAATGTGCGGACCTTCCTCGTAAGAAGGGAGGAGGGCTTGCCATCCTATTCTTGCACCATAGGCAAGCAGGCAACACAACTCCATAGACCTACTCTCATGCCACTTCCTACTCGCCACAACCACATCTAATCTACTGGCCTCCTGCACAGAAAAAGGATTTCATAAATTACTTTTTTCTTTTCCAGTCTTGGCACTTTAATGGACGCACAGGCTTAACAGCAGTGCTATATATACATATTATATATTTTCACTGGAAAAACAAAGGTTAAAATCATGTTATAGTTAGGTGATGAATTAAGATGAGATGAAAACGTATGCTTAAAAAATGGGGAAAACACTGAAATGTAAACATATCTTAAGATCTTATTACCAAACCTAACTGTAACATCACGTTAACCTTTGTTTTTTTTCAGTGAATTTCTGTGTTTTTCCGATCATTTTCTAAGTTGAACAAACCCCTACCCCTCTGCATGCTGCCAAGCACTCCACAGCACCCAGCCTTGGGCCATGCATACAAGAGGATTATCAGAGGTCTTGCAACCAACCTTACACAGGAGGGCCATGTGCTGTAAAAGGTAGAGTGAGGGAGGCTGTAGGACCTGGTGCCAGGCCAGGCCCTGCACCCAACCCTCTCCCGGCAGCCAACCCCTCTCTGCACTGTGGGGAGTTTGCTTGCCACCACTAACCAGCCAGGTGAGGAATTCACAATAAAGCCTGGCTTCTGGCCAGGCCTCTTCTGGTGACCACCCCATCTCCACCGTGCATAGTCTTTGGCAGGAGGGCCTTGCACTGTGGAAGGTTGGTTGGATCTCCTCCAGTGCACACAGCCTTCGCAGCAGGCCAACCCACGAGTTTTCCTACCATGGTGTCACCTGCCCTCGCAAGCTTCATTTGCTGGTGTTGGTACTAAGGTATGGGAACAGGTACTGTAACCACAAATGAAGCTTACACAGGACCACACCCCACTTTAACCATTGTTATTTTCAGTCAGTTTCTGTGTTCTTTTTACCATTTTACAAACTTGAACATACCCCTAAATCTCCACAAACAACCAACCCTTCCACATCACACAGTCTGTGGCCATGCACAGCAGTGGTTTGGGCGCAGGCCCTGCACCAGACTCCTCTGGGGGCCAAGCCCCCCCACCACTGTGTAGTGGAGTGTTGAGAGCAGGGCCTGGCCTCTGGCACCTTTCCACATGCAGCCAACCACTCTCCCACACTGAGGTAGAAAAGCTGCAGAACAACACTGAATTCTCACTGGATCCCCCAGCACTAGACGCTGTTATTGAGATACCACAACAAAACTGAACTTTTTAGAAACATTTTTAACACAGAAAATGAGGCTCTCTTTGGGCCCCCTTCCCGCCACAGGGGCACGGGGCTCACAATGAAAAATTTCAGCCACATGAACCTTGATTAATGCAGGTGCAAGTCTTGGCTGTGGTAAATTTATGAGATATGGGAGAATTTTGTACGGCAACATTGACATTAAGTGAAGCTTCTACTCCCTAAACCATATACAGAATCTCTTTCGTTTAGCATTATACTCTGGTTGACACAGTGTGCTTGTGCGAATATTGCTCTGGACTCATATGGGATGTTTATATGATGGAGCTCATTATATTTACGAGCCACATGTGCAATGTCATTGACGCTGGATATGGGTGGACGATTTGCATCTGGACAGCAGATTTGCTGAGGGTCTCACCAAATTTGCTGGATGTCTGAGTAAATTAGGAGTGTTCTATAGTCACTGAGATTTGATGTTGAATGGCCCAATTCCATAGTGTTACTGTCTCTTTTGGTTGAATTCTTGATCTAGTTCCACTCTGCCTGTTTTTTTTTTTTTTTTTTTAAATAAAATATGGTGGGGTTGTCGGTACAAATTAGAACTGATAAATCCTTTATTCCTGGAAGGAAAGACTGCAAACTTAGAAATGCCAACATATTTATTACGTACAGACATTGCTCTTGATGGGACCTATTGTCACTATGGCCAATTGAAGTCAGAGTCCTAAATTTGTGCTGTGTGTCTTAGTTTATTGTGGCAACTATTCTTTAATTGTTATTGCAATTTAGATTTTGTTTTCAAACGCACCCATTGGATGTGTCCACTGGCTGTCTAGTTCTTGTAGTGGCCTCCTGCGTAACCAACCTATGGTATCAAGGCAATACAAGAGACTGTCATTCCTAAAAGGCATTTCAGCTAACACTAGTTTTCAGTATATGATTGGCCAGACTGAGTAGTTGTAACATTCACTCTTTGTAAGCAAGCACTTCTCCTAGTTTTGTGCCTAGGATTGCTTCTATAACTGAATCCTTTTGCAAGAAGTTATTGAAGACCTTTTCTTGCTGACAGTCAGAAATAGATCTTTGAAGAGCCTGAGACAGTCCCATGTGATGGTTGTAGCTTACTGATAAGAGACTCCTTTTTACCAGCTGGTAGTCATGATATGAAAAAACACCAGGCGACCTTGTTTCCACAAGTATGCTGCTACTGGTGCCAGGCATTTTATAAATATTTTTTGAGCACCACTTTTGCCCCATTGGTAATACATTGAACTGGCGGTGATAGTAGTGTACTTTTATTCCAAGGTTGGTTTAAGTTCGTCCAGCGTTTTTTGCTGTAGCTGCAAGCAACAATTTCCTATATAAGTTCAAGTGGGAAAATGCACCGTTTTTGCTTCCCACCCCTTTTAACTTTGTTTCCCCTGCACAGAATGTGGATGCTTGACATTAGCTAGGCACAGGAAGCAAGTTGGTGCATATCCATTCATGAAGTCCAGTCAGATGCAAATCTGAAAATTACTTTTCTATTGAAAGTACAGCTGAACTTTAACTATATCACTGTGAGATAGATACATACATATCTTTATATTTTACTGGCGGCACTGGTGCAGCGTACTTCTAGTTAAGTAAGACTTTTCATAGGAAAGACATTTTTGTTTGTTTTCTTAATAATAACTTTGGCATAGTTTGACGACTTAGTTAAAACTTTCCAAAACAAAAGATGAGACACTTGGCTCCTTCTAGGGACGTTCTGTGCTCTTCGGTCAAGCAGGAGCTAAGAAAAAGCAGGTGTGGGGGGACCAAAAATGCAATTTCCCTTTTTAACTACCATAGGAACGTTTGCTCTCGGATACAGAAGAAACAACTGACCGGAACTACACCAAATTTGCAAAAAGGCACAGTAGGACTCCCAGTTCGAAAACAGGGATGATTCAATCATGTGAATCTATAAAAGTGCCAATACTGAAGAAATAAGTATTTTACTTTATTTAATGGGGGGGGGGGGGACAACCCACAAACTCTCACTAAGATGTGTGCATATATGTAGATAGTAGAAGTGTGTATGTATTTCGATGGGTGGGTCATAAGACCTCCAAAGTCCCCTTTTTATGGGCGAGAACGAAGTGCTCCGTCCATTCTGTAATCTCTCTTTGGGTTTGAAACCACACCCATGCCACTTCAGTCACGTACATTGGTTCGTGGGCTTGCCTTTTAAAATCCGCTTGCTTTCATTTGTGAAAGGCATGCATACGTCATGCCTTTTCCGGTGTTTAGCCCACCTACACAGTACCGGTAAAGTACCAAAAACATACGAGGCTCGATGTTTTCAGCCTGGAGTCCGGACTACTTTATCTGTTTATTTTCCACACAGCGTGATTGCGCTGCTTTTTTTTTTTTTTTTTGCTTTACAACGCTAATAGCTCTAACTCAAACAAATGTGAGACCTGTTGCATTGAAAATGCTTGTTTAATATGTATCTGCTAATTCTGAACCCTATATACTTTACCTCATATTTCTTACTCCCTCTGGTTGTATTTGCTCTATATATAGAGTAATAAGTATTTGTATATACACACACACATATATATATATATATATATATATATATATATATGCATTTGCCTTTTTCTAATTGTTTCCTTGTCTTCTTGAATTTCTATTTTTACAATCTTGTCCTTTCTTACTTTAACTGCATTGTTACGTACTGAGTTCTTTTTAATCAAAGTCTATATTTTAATTGTTCTTAGACTTCTATTTATATACATGTTTACAATAAATAGTGAAGATTAGGAACATTTGGAAAATAATTTACATTTTAATATCTGCAAAGTAATGTCTGATATGCTGTACTGACCACTGAAAAAGTAGGAATAATGATTTGCACTGTAATGACTCACTATGTACAACCTGAAAAGCAATGGGGGACCCAGGAAGGCTGTGATCATGGGTATAGTGAGTGTTGAGAGCTGCAATGTAATTTGTGACATTGCAGCATGGATTTGACTGTGTGATCTTGCTCTGTGATCTCTTAGTTCTCTGAAGAACAGTGAGGAGGTAAAGATGAGGTGGCGTCTGATGATCTGACCTATAAGCTGCACTACTTCTGAGGCATGCCTTTCTGCAGAACATACACTGATGAGTGAGAGGGATAAATGAGGATGGTGTCATGAAGATGGGGGATGTCATGCCTGCTGACATGTATGGGGCTATGCAGAGTATTGGTTGGATGTGGTGTAGGTATGCAGGAGGATGTTGGTGCCCTACCTAGAGAATCAGCAGCAGAGGGACAGCCAGCAGACACCTCTGTTTCAAACAGGGACACCTTTACAGGAGTCGCCTTTCTCCTGTGTCTTTTTCTTGAACACCCAGTGGGTAGGTCAGAAGAAGGGGCAAACCAACAAGACCAGAGTGAGATTATTTCAAGTGAGCCAATTTCGTTCAACCAATGGCAGATATTGCCCAAGACTTTGCAAGGTGTGCAGTGGGATTGTCAGAGCAAATGTTTGTGGGAGCAGCCCAGATGGTGAAGCGTCTCCCATCCAGACCATTTTCTTTTTAAACAAAAAGGTTTATTTCCACAATGACATGATGCAGTTCTAAGACTCACTCTTGTGTTTAATACCCAAACAAATATGATGCCTCAGAGTAAGATGCTCACCGGGTGTTTCTAGACAGGACTGGGACAGATTACAATAAACAGGAATCAATAGTAGCTTTATTCTTCTGCTGCTATATTGACATTACCACTTGAAAGAAGGGAATAGGAAGCCCTGGGAACCAATGTGCATTTCCTGTTCCAGCTACAAATGGTTAACAGCCCTCAGCTTATGTTGAAGTATTGTGCATGTGACTTGTGTTTGTGTTGTGTCTTGCTTAGTCCTTAGTTGCAGTACACTTGATGTTATTGTCTTGCTGTTGTATGATGCACGCCCAACACCGTGCTAGGTATTGCAGCAGGCACTGTTGGTGAAGCTCATAAGGTGATGGGCTTAGCAGATGCTCCTGGTGTGGGTGTTGCACGCAGCAGATAAGTCCTGCGAGTGAGTTGGACTACACTCTAGCTTCTACAACAGCTGCACAGCCTTCCTCAACTTATCACTTGTAACAAGTGATGTTGACTGGAAGCTCTGTGCTGCACTAGGAAGAGCTGGAACCCTCACAGAAGTAAGTGCCAAGACGACAACTACAGGACGATTCACCGAAATGAAGAAAATGCACGGTGGCCCAGTTCCATATTAACTCATGGGAGCTCAGAGAAGACCATATAGCGCAGCAAAGGAAAAAGCAATAATAATTCACGTAAATTGAACTTTCTGAGCCCACTCCCTTCTAGTACTACTAGTGGACTATGTCAACTTGTTAGTTTGTCCTTTTTATACAGATGACTCCACATTGTGCACTTTATGCTGGAACACGAGTGATATGAGCAAAAGTCCACGCGGTCTCATGCACACTTCAATCTAATGGTAAAAATATACCCTCAAATAATCATCAAGTGTGAGGATTCTCAGAGTGACAGCACAAGGAATGCTGCAGGATCTTACTGTGACAGTCTAATATACCCAACAAAAGTACTGATTTCCACAAAATGATCAACATGCCAATTAATTACTTTTTAATGTTCTTTTGGGGCTGTGTAGTTAGGTGCAATGAGACATGCTCGCTCATGCTAGGTTTTGGGGTGCACATCATTTAGATCAGTCAGTATTTCTTGAACACGGATACTTTGGTGGAACTATTTGCCATTATAATTTTGGGAACCCTCCCTGATTTGATTTCCTTGTAGTTGAGATGCTTGCCCCACTGTCACGTTCACTTGTTATACATATGCACAAGTGTGCTTTATTATATTAACTATTTGGTTTATTGTGTTGTAATACTTCCTTTATTTTATCTTTGCCTCAATTTCGCCTTCAAGCAGGAGTGGTGGTTTTGGTCCCACATCCATCAGATTTTTGCTTCACTGACCTGATTGGAGTCCACTAAGAGAAGGGCTTCATCAAGGCCATTTCACCTGCCCTAGCAATATTCAGTCAGAAAAATGACCTAAAAGGGAAAGCCAAAAACAATGAACCAATGCTCCTCAAAATTGTTCCTTTTATACATTAAGCTTCAAAGAACAGAAGCCGCTAATCATTCCCTTCCGGAGTTTGTGTTAAGTACAGTGCTGTTGCTATTACTATGACGTGCATTTTACTTCATGCTATGTGCCTGTTGTGCACCCCAGAGTACATCACTGAATGCATGTACAGCTCCACAAACACGTACCGCTCAGGTTCCTTTTCAAAGTAACACTCACTGGCCGTGGTGACAGCTAATAGTTTAAATAGAGAAGTTCAAAGTAATCACTTTTTTAGCTTATAGCAAATCTATGCCCGAGGCGATCTGAACTATGTAGCAATTATTTTAGAACACAGTCGTAAATGATGCTTTCAGCAGTATCAATTTTGCGGACTGAAATTATACTTCCAAGACTGGCCTTTTTGGGACGGTCACTTTCACCTGTGAAGGAAACACAAGCACGCTCTTCTCTTATTATAGGACGGCACCAGAGAACAAAACACTTTTCCTGCACCAATGTAGATTTCCCAGGGGAGTATATGTTCAAAGAACCACTACTTAACATTAAGGTCATGAGTTAAAGTAAATGGACTGTTCTGGCTAGAAAGCTGGACCTGCACAGCCATCCTTTTTGTGATTTGCTTTTTTAGGTCGAGCTTGCATGCACTTTGAGCTGTTGTAAGTATTGTGGGTTTTTAACCAAGCCCATCTCACGCCCATGACTTTGATTTGTCCATCGGCTTGCCTTTTCAAAAATCACTTTATGTCATTGGTAAATGCTTTACGTTTGTCCAGACTGGGGGCAGTATGGTTACCACCTTCGACACCAACCCTGTTACAGGGATAATTGCACGATTTCTGATGTACTTCAGCACGGGCGAACTACTTGTTCCTTTTCTCTGTGCTCCGTGGTTGCCATAGTGCTCAGAGCGTGAACTCGATCGGCACTATTGTTTTTACATTATGTGCACTCTGTATGCTACCTTATGATGACTCAAAGCTTCCACTCCAGAAAGAACATAAATCTCTAGGTTTATTTTGACATTTTTACATTACATGCACTTTGTGATTTGTCGAGTACACGTTCTTTGCAGCAGGCACATTAACCCTCTGCGCTACCATACGATGACTCCAAACTTTGAAGACAAGCGTACGTTCTCTCCACAGAAAGAACATAAATCACCAGTTATTTTGACGTTATTACATTATATGCACTTTGTGATTTGCCTAGCACACGTTCTTTGCAGCAGGCACATTAACCCTCTGCACTACCTTACGAGTCCAATCTTCCACTAGACAAAAGTACGTTCTCTCCCCCAGAAAGAGCATTAATCCTCTGCACTACCTTATAACGAGTCCAACCTTCCATTAGACAAAAGTACGTTTTCTCTCCAGAAAGAACATTAAATCACTAATTATTTAGGCATTTTTACATTATTTGCACTCTGATCTGCTTAGTACACGTTCTTTGCAGCATACATATTTATTTTGGCACTTGTTGTTTTATTTTTATAACGTAATACAAGCTGGAAACCAGCCCTTGGAGTAGTATTCGTAGAGTTGTCCAGCTCCCTCGTTCGATGTGTGACTCTCTTATTTGGTTTGTTTCTGCTTTGCTTTCTGGAACTTGTAGTTTTATTTTTATAATGTGATACAAGCTGCGAATACAAAGCAGAAACCGGACTAGATGAATTACACACATTTGAGTCTGTGAAACTTGAGCTGTATGTATGTGTATTTATAAAACTAACCTAGAGGAAAGCTTATAGTTGATTATGTTGTACAATGGTCAATATTTTATAACTAATATTTCAGTTCAAGACTGACTGAGGATCATTAATATGGGAGGTAGCTCTCCTCAAGCGTGTGAAAAATCATGGGCATTTAGTTTGACTCCCCAGACTGCCGTAAAAGGGCAGTGATCCAGTAAGCACGCATTCTTGGAGTACAATCATTTATTCATTGCCCCCTGAGCAACGTGGCCTGTACCAACTGCCAAGTAAATATGTTTTGCACCTTGGAGTAGTTTGTCTTTTAAGGGCCTTGTTTAAAAAATATTCCAGTATGTCTACTAGCTGTTTAGTTATATGCAGGGCAACTGGAATTATGGAGCAGAAAGTACCAAAATATGCAGCAGGGTTGACCTATTAATGTGGCAAAAAAAAGTCCAGTAACACATTTGCAATGGCAATAGCTCCAACTCAAGTAAATGTGAGACCTTTTGCATTGCAAAAGCATATTTTATTTTAGTTAGCACGTGTTATTTAATTCTTTCTGATCCCTGCTTTGGGGGTGAAGCGCGCCTTGTTGCTATTGAACGCTCTACCTTTTCTTTCTATTGAGGCGGTACATGGCTCAGTTAAATCTGGGGGATGCAAGGCTGTGCGCGGATTAACAGTAGGTTTATACAACTTCTTACATATTTGTTGATTTGCCTCTTTATTGCTTACCTTGTATTGACTGGGGTGTCCTGGCCCTGAAAGGTCATCCTTTTTGTAGGTTCAATATTTTTAATATTGTATCAATTACAGTGGGGCTGGTTGGAGGGGTGAGGAGTGTTGGAGAGTCTGTCAGGAGGGCTCCGAGATATTACGTAAACTAGCAGGTGAGACTATTCTTGGGGGGTTTATTGAACCCCCAAAATGGGTAGGCAGCCTGTAACGGCCAGGACTTGCAGACTAGATTATGTTCAACCCTCAGGGCTGTCCCCGCACTATGAGAGGCATCCCTAGCCAATGCAGCAGCAGGAATGCTGAGATTCTAGAGATGAGTTGGGTGCCATTGCAGTTATGCGACCAGGTTGAAACATTACGCAGCAAGAAAATGGAAATTACTGGGCATAATGCAGACCTTTTTTTATACTGTTGCCTCACTAGTCCTAGTTTAAAATCCAAATGCAGGAAAAAAAAAAAGCAACTGAAAGATTACCAGTTACTTTTTTGCAAAGAACTTTCGCTCCGCATTAACTCACGTCGCCAAGTTTTTAGTAACTTTTGATCCATTTGAACTAGAAACATTTTTAAAAAAATCTGCAGATTATGCAGCAGATGATGGATTATGTGGCATATCAGACAAATCCATAATTTTGCACACAAAAAAAGCCACGGTATCAGAAATTCCAGTGCCTCTGTCTATATGACCTCAGTAAACATTGGTCCTTTCAGGAGGTGGTGAATGTGCGATTGGTCTGCGAAACATCCTTGCGCATAACACTGTGTTCACAGTTTTCAAACAGCTATAGTGGCCAACTGAGCCCACAATATTTGCACTCTTGCAGTACATTCAGAGGTGAGGGAACGGGTGCCGAACTGCATTACTCGAATGGTTCGTTGGCTTCATGTTTCTCACGTAAATGTACAGAAGTCAGGGATAAATGGGCAACGAACTTAGGCCAAATACTTTTCAGAGAAGCAATGAGGCATGGCCACTGAATTTGTTAAAAAGGTGTCCCAGCACCCTAGGTTGAAATTCCCTCAGTTCAATTTCCTTTATCAAACTTACCTCATAGGGCGCATGTACCCTTGCGTCTCATTGTAATGCCCCTGGTGTGGACACGAAGTCGTAAATTTTTAGGTTTCACCTGCACAGCACTTGTGCAATGCTTGTGAAATCTATAGTGTTTAAAAAATAAAAAATAAATAAAAGGGCTTAGAGCCCACCCATTACTTATCTCTACTTACCAGTGGCTGGATCACACATCATTTTACTTAAAATAGGCTAGCTCCTACGTGTCTCATTTCCTTGCTTCCTATTGGTCACCTTCTTTACTTACTATTGGCTGGCTTCCATATGGTCTCGTTCCCTTGCTTCCTATTGGTCAGCAGCTTCTCCTGGCCTCCAGTATCCTCCTACTCTTAAGTTTCTTGGATTCTTCACCGATGCTGTGGAGCTTGGACCAAGTACTTGTCTCTGGTGGCCAGTGTCCATTCACTGGCCAGCAGGTACTACTTTTTTTGGTATTTACTTTTGCACATGCACTAAGGGTGTATGTGTCTGCAGTCTCTCTTAAAACAATTCAATTGAAATAACTTTCAAGCTCTACTCTCCCTGTCAACTACATGAAGGTTCACAAAGACGATAGATGTGGGTCTCGTGTTTACTTGGAATAACCTTTGAAAATTGAAGTCTCCACAGCCACTCCCTCTTTTAATTATCCTGCAGGTTAATTTACGTTTTACTGTTGCTTAGGCAATATGAAAATGTGGGCTGTCTAGATCCGTAGTTCCAGTTCATCACGGCCATCAGTGATAACGAACAGGCCCTATACAGCTCCATTTAAAAATCATTGATGAGTGGAACGAGAAACTTGCAGTGAATTTTAGATTGCTTTTTTGATCTGTTTACAAGTTCAAACATCTTTTAATAAAAAAAAAAACTTATTATTTTAGGATAGTCGATACGTTGTTTCATCTGGAAACAATAGATCTAGTCAAACTGTTGCTCAAATGCAGATCCACTGCTCCCCCTGCTGTAAAGAACAATCACTGCTCTGCATGAAACACAAGCGAAATTGGCTCTTTATAGGCACAACAGACAGTAATATTTGGGAAAGCCAATAGGTTTCGCCTATACGAAATGTATTGGCTTTGTCATTTTTTTTACATGCTGCACAGCAGTTGAGCTGCTGTGCAACATGGCTTAAAGTAAAAAAAAAAAAAAAAAAAAAAAAATGAAGTCAATGCTAGCTAGCCAAGTCATAGCTCTTTTTTTTTTTTTACATTGTCATGTTGCACAGCTCAACTGCTATACAACATTTAAAAAAACACATTCAGCAAGCTAATAGATTTTGCGTAGGCGAAAAGTATTCGCTTTGCCAATGCTTGTTATCACATGGTGTGGGAGTGAGTGCACGTTTATAGCTAGTGCATAGCTGGCACTGGGAGAGGTGATGTCCGAGGTGGTCGGGAGGGCTGTGTGTATGGAACCATACTTGTGTCAGCTGAGCCTAATGTCCAGGACGAAAGAGAATACATGAGTGTGGCTTGCGGACCTGGCTCTTATATTGTTCAAACAGTAAATAGCAATGTCCTGGAAATCAGCTATGGCACCAAGGTCGGCTCTCAGCTTCCTGACCTGCGGAAGTGGGTGCAATGCACTCCCACACCAAGTGGATGAGCAGCCTCCTGGTGGAGGTCTCTTGGGAGGTGTACATTGCGAAAGTAGATGCCAAATCGGATGACAGGACTCACTTAATGGATGGATCCGGTCGTTGTAGGACTGTGCGCCCTTACATCCGCTGCTTACCTACAACTGCAGATCGAACAGTATGCGGGTCCATGGTAGTGGGTTTGAGGATGTCAATGAGGAGGTATTTTTAGCACACACTCTTATTGACTGGGGTTTGTTGACATTAGCGTCACACACACTGGAGTTTTGGCTGGGGCGGCTGCCAGATATGGAAGCGACACTGTTTTGGGATACCCTTATTTTGTTATTTGTTTTGAATTGAGTTACTTGATTTCTATTCTTAATTGCTTGCCTGATGTTTAAACAGGAGGTTGGTTATGTCACCATACTCAACGTCAGTTACTGCTCTCGCTTAGATTATTACGCCATTGATATGATGCTTCAAAGATAAGATATGTTTTTGTCATTGTATGCAGGTGAAATGTGCTCATGAAGTCACTTGACTAATCAAAACACAATAAAGACTTATTGTTGGAGGCTGGCCCTCTATGCAGTGTGCAAAACCAAGCACGCTATGGAGAGGGTTCAGGCAATCACACTTTGATTTCCAGAGGTAAAAATGAGACCACCTAATGCTCCAATTTTTAAGGTAGCTGTTTGAGCAGTTAGGCTAACCCAGAAGATGTGCTAAGTATTTGCTATACTCACAAATCCAATCATGCACCACACACTCAATGAATAACTCAAGACCACAATTTATCAAAACACTTCAGACTTTTATATACATTTTAAGACCAAACTCTTTAGAATACATTAAGTACTTTTCAAGTTATGACTTTTTGAAGTTTTAGCAAAGTTAGTCTTTCTGAGCGTAATTGCGCACCATTGGAATCAATGGACAGTCAGCTTTAAAAATGCATTAACAATTGCTCAGTTGAGTTACCAGTCTTCTTTTGCAGGATGGTCACAGTAGTCGGGGGTACCTCGTGCCAGCTGGAGAGCCTCAGGCGGCTCCCAGTTCCGGCAGGAGCAGCATTGGAAAGTCTCTTGGGACAGGCACAGGGCCACCTGGATGGGCCATTTGGAAAAGGAGCTGGTTTGCCGATTTAAAGTTGGTGCCTGGGAGTCCCCTTGGGCTGTCGAGGTCGCAAGTGGTTGGGGACCTGGGGCACACAGCAGATCCCGCGATACAAGGCCCAGGGCGGCCAGGTGCAGGGCATCTTGGAGGTCTTGGATGCTGTGCGCAACAGAGTCCACTGGAGGTGAGTCTTGTTGATGGCAGCTTACAGGACAACGGGGGCACTCTGGTCAGAGGTCCGGGGTGTTCCTGAAGACCCTCAACTGGGGCTTCCTCCTGATACTTTTTCATCTCTGGGGGAGCTGTTTTTCTGCTGTCTGACGTCAGCTGACCAGTGCCCAGGGTATTGGTGTAATTCAGCCACTAGAGGGCACAGTGCCACCAAACTTGGCACAGTTGTGGGCCACATCCGGGCGGTCATCAGTTTGTCGTCGGGTTCGGCTACAACTTCCATTCGCGGAGATATCAGCCGGTCAGTGAAGTGACCCTCACCGGTTGGTTGGCCCTTTGCAAGTTTCTCGATTTTCCTGAGTGGTGCCTCTGCTCAGGAGGGAGAGCTAGACTTTTTGCGAAGCCTGGAAGTCCTCTGGGGCTTTTGAGGTCAGTCCAGTGGTCAGCTCCTCTGCAGTGGAAATTGTTGGGACTCTGGTGCAGCAAGCAGGGGTCGTGGAGCCTCTTCTGGTGCAGCAGGTTCTCTGTTCTCGTCCTGGTGGATTCTTTGGTGTGGTCTTCTTTCTTCCTGTTCAATCTGATTTCTTGGTCTAGGGGAGCCCACTAAATACTGAATTTAGTGGGCGTTTTAGGGGGGAACCTGGTAGTGTCCAATGGGACACTTACCCTTGGGTGGCTACACCCACTACAGTGACAACTTCCTCTGGGAAGGTCACTTCCCTAAACCTCACTGGCTGCTTACTAGGGACTTATAGGGATATTTAAGAGTGTATCAAATTGTGCCAGTCATCACAACAGATTTAGGGAAAGAGCTCTGGCCCAAGGAACCTGGTTAGCAGGGGCCTTCGACACTACCTTCTAGAACACATCAACATCAGGCAAAAAGTAGGGGCTAGCCATGCAAAAAGAGGCCTTCTCTCACACTAATTAAAAAAAAATATTGTTTCAAGTAGAGTTGTTCATTTACGTCCACTGTGTTTTGTTGTATAGCTATTTTACCTGTTGTAGACACGTCATTTTAGCAAACTAGGCCTGCTGTTGTGCACTTTAGCCCAGTTACATTTTATTCAGCATTGCTTTTATTTTTCTAGCATTAGCCACATTTGCGGTGTTGTTTTATTTTCTCTATCTGTTTGTTCCTTCACCTAGGAAAGCATCACGTTCCTAGTACTTAGTACTGCATTCATTTCACTTTGTGCTTTCTTCAAGGCTGCAGTCGGATAGGGTTGCCAGCAAAAGTGGTACACTGTGTCTCCAACATTCACAGAAACATACACATCCTTACGTGGGGACATTTTTCCTAGAACATACATTGTTTTATTATAAAACACTTCTCTGTCCCATACAAGTTAGAGGGAGATTCCAGCCAGATGACCATGATTGTATGAGGATTGTTGAACATCTTTTCTACAGCTGCTTGCTTAGACTGCTGAATCCCTGGCCTACATGGGGATGGTGTCAACAGGCTTCCTTGCTCAGGTATGAGGGATGTCTTCTTCTGGGGGTGGGAGGGGGATGGTTAACCTGAAGCACGGACGGATTAGGGCTTATCGCGCTGTGCTCTAACATAGCATAGGTAGGAAACAAATATATTATTCCTAGTGACAGTATGGTGGAACTGTTTTTGTGTCTCACGCTCCATGTCACAATTTTGCTTCTAGTGTTTTATCATTCTCTGTGTCCCCATTATCAGCATCACCTGGCTCTAGTGTAGAACTGTCTGCCATTCGTCACAATGAAGGTCATCTACAGGAAACGTTTTTAACCTAAATAATCTCAATACTCCCATTCTATTGTATGAACATTCCCATTCTATTTATTTTATGTTAAGAAAGAGCTTCTTCACAATCTTGCACTAATCTGGTCTCAGACACCTTTCAAGTTAGCATCTAAACGTTAGGTCAGTTCTAGCACACACCAACAAGCTTAATAACACTATCCTGCTAGCAAGCTTGACTCTGTTTAAGACAAAGACTTGGTTAAAAGAGTGGTCCAACAATGTTTTAGTAGAAGCCACAGTGCCAGATTTTGCAGTTTATCACTCTAATCAGAATGGAGATAGGCATGAGTAGCTCACCGTTTTCCATTTCTTTCATTCTGCCACCTTCCTTGAATAACTTGGATATTTTATTAGCAAAGCCATCCCCTACAACTAATTTGGTCTGCTGTTTTATGTTGATCTTCCCTCTGGCAACCTAGGACATTTCTGAATACTTTAATTGCTTTCAGTGCCACTGCTCCTGTAAATTGCAGGGCGTGATTCCCCTCTTTTTAAGTTGGCTACTAGAAAACACTGTCTGCTGCAAGACCTATTAGCTGCTATCAGTGGGCTTAGAGCTCCCCCCGCCTTGCCCTCGTGTTGTTTCCCAAAACAATTAATGGATAAAAAAATTCTGCTTTTATTTCTTTTTATTTGCAGATGGATTGGCGAATAAAAAGAAAAAAAATGTGGTCACTTCATTTTGTAGGCAAGTGCATGTGTGATTTTTTTTCTCCTACTGAGTCATGCTGTACATGCTGCTGAATTTCAAGATCTATTGGCTATGCCAACCCCTGTCTGAGAAGTCAGCACTGTTTACCAATTCAGGATTTCACTTAAATCTCTACCAGGGGTGTGGAATTCACTAAAATATCTACATGTTCATAGGACAGGTTGGCTCGTAAATCTACTTGTCCTGTAAACAAAAATCTACATGTCCCTTTAGACCCATGTGCTGCGGCCACCATTACATAAGAGCTCTAATAATAGCCTCCCTGGTTATGCCAGGGCTGATGTTATAGTATGACTTGAATACTAGCAATTTCCTTATTTTCCCACTGTTCTGCAGATCTACATAGTGAGGCTGGAGGACGGTTCAGGGGCTGAAATGCCCTTTTGAGTCTGGGCAAACTTACCAACTCGCATGTTTTAAGGGTTTTCACCAGCATTTATGTAATCTTTTCCCATACTGAAAAAGACTGGAAATTTGCTACTAACAAGGGCTAAAGTGAAACTTCTTCCAGGGTTGGTAAAAAAAAAAAAGTGGCTGAAGGGAAAGTGAACTTGTAACCGCTCAACAGATTTTCACATGAGCGAATCTACACATGCATATCTACTGGTGCTATAATAAAGTTCACAAATATTTTGTAGGAGTACGATTTCCTAAACTACTTCTGTAAATACTTGTGAATTCATGAAATACGTAAATCTACACTAATGCAAAGACATATACCATGGATGCACTTTTGAGACTTGGGCCGCTAATTAGGGCTGGCATTAACCAAGACCTTTTTGTTTTTATTTAAATTATATACCTTGTTCTATTCATCTATCGACTGGCTTCACTGTGAGGAATAGCATGCTGCTCTTTCACAAGGGGCCTACTGGCACACAGAGGGCCTCATTACAGGGGCGGTCCGACCCCCATATTACGGTCCGACTGCCGGCACAGCCAGACCATGGCCTGGCGATGACGGTGGTCTCAATCCACCAGCACAGCTCTACAAGCAGCGATGTCCTCTGGATTACGACCAGTATTTCCGCCAGCCTTTGCATGGCAGCCTCAACACCATGCAAAGGCTGGCGGAAAGGGGGTGCCAGCGGCCCCAAGGGGCCTCTGCACTGCCCATGCACTTGGCATGGGCAGGGCAGGGGCCTTCATCGACAGCTCTGTCACACTTTTCACTGCCCAAATTAATGGGAAGTGAAAAGCGTGACGGGTGCTGCTGCACCTAATGCACTGCAACATTGCCGCCGGCTTGATTACGAGCTGGCGTCAATGTTGTGGTGTGTTTCCAGCGGAGGCCCAGCAGGAAACTTGTAATAGGTACCACGGAGGGATAGCTGCATATGCGGTCATCAATACGCGGGACTTAGGGAGGCAGCAGTTTTTGCTCAGTGGCAGAAACTACTGTGGCAATATGTGCTTTTTGAGACTAAAAAATAATGTTGCTTTTTGCCAATATTTGTAATAATGGTGAGGGCCTGGTACCTCCGACAACAATACAGTTTTACAAAAACCATGTCAAAACAAGAGACACATTGGCAAAAGCAAAAGACTGACCACCAATGTCAGACCTATTGACTTTGCCAATGTTTCCCATAATGTTGTTGAAACTGGTTACACTGATTTTCCATTATGAATAGTTTTGGGAAATACTAGCATGCATCAACACATTTTACTAAACGATGCTTCTAAAAAATGGTAACTAAACTTTCACAGTGATTTAGCAAAACGTGTTTTCCCAGTTGCATTTTTTTTTAGAACATTTTGTTCTGAAAGAATAATCATCAATCTTGCTTTCAAGCTTCTGCACATATTTGAATCTAATCAGAGAGCATTCTGGGAGCATTATATGTAGCCTCATATTATTATGTTTTGCAAACGTGAGAGCACATTCTTTTGACTTGAACCACTGTCCAGTAGTGCAATCTGAGCTTACATTTTTCTAGAGCGCTCACCCTAATAATAAAGGCTTTGCATTAATGAACCATAACTAAAAGTTCAAACAGTATTAACATATGGACACAAATATTACCTCAACTTCAGACAGTTCCCTTCCCTGCTCCATAATGTCAAACTGTAAACTAGCAGCCAAAGGCTTTTTGCTGTAGGTGATGTGGGCTACTTGTCCCAAGGACAAAATAAATATGAAAACTTGTCCTTGACCTAAAACACTATATCCTGGGCGTCAGGCTCTAGGAATTCCAAACCCCTGCTCTGCGCACAGCTCCATTTATGGAACTGTTCATAAATACATGACCACATTCCACTAGTCACATTTTGCTCACAATCCAGAGTCTTCACAAAGTCAAAACTGGCAGTAGAGCAATTTCTTTTCTTGCGCACACTAAAATCAGAATGATATCCTGTCATTTCAGTGCACAAAACATCTCCAAATCATGCTGTTTGGCCAAATTGACTAAGCTGTTGACAGTGTAATATAATCTACTTGCTTGTTCCTTTTACACTGACAGCAGATCTTATGGGTGAAAGTAAAACATGCTTTATAATATTGCACTGACATAACAAGTAGATGCCAGACCATTCTAAGATAGCAAAGGTGTTTGAGAGAGTGGGGCAAGGCCTGGAGTCACAAACACTGCACTGTTCCAGAAATAATTGCTACTGCAATATAACATGCATACCAGGACAACATCCTAAAAAAGTGAGAGGTATGTGAAAATCCCAGCACAATTAACTTTCACAATCAAGACTACTGTCATATTTCACATAATACAAGCAGTACACATCTCAAGTAGATTCTAAAATTTCACTTAGGTTTTCCTGGAAATAAGTTCAAGAATACATCATGTTCCAGTATGCCAAGATCTGCCCCAATGCCATGCCATGCACAGCCAAAGGTGATCTCATTGATCCATGACATCATCAATGATGCTATTTAATACATCATGAGTGATGTAATATATGAGGTCATAAACAGTACATGGCAGGGTGCAAATGACAGTAAGCTCACTTAACTGGTGAATTTCAGTGTTTTATTTTTGTTTTATAACAATTCTTTTCATACTTTTTACAAGGCGTAACTACAAGACCACTTTTACCTTTGGTAATCATATAAACAAGTATTTGCAATGCAACAGGTCTCACATTACGTCGAGTTAGAGCTATTAGCATTGTAAACTTCTAAACGGACATTTCTTGCCACAATAAAAAGAAAAAAAAAACTAGCATGATTGCACTGTGTAAAACAGCGCGATTGCGCTGTGAAATAAAGAGCAAAAGTAGTCCAGAAACCATATGGAAAACATGGAGCCTTGTATGTTTCCAGTTGTTTACAGGTGCATGCCTTTCACAAATGAAAACAAGCGGATTTTAAAAGGCAAGCCCATGAACTAAAGAAAGTGACTGACTTAATATGAGCGTGGTTAAAATCCGCCTAAAGAGAGATTAGAAGAGCGACGGAGCACTTTACACTCACCCCTAAAAAGTATATGCTTATTGTAAATGTATTCCTTTCCCGTTCGCTCAGCTGAATGTCAAAGTCTGCATCACGCTAGTCAATCCACCTTCTTCTCGGCTCCTCATACCATCCCTGCCTTGCCCTTGCTGGCAATCAACTTTCAAATCCCACTAACATGTCCCATATCCGTTCCTCTATGACACACACTCTTGAAAATGTTAATTTTCTTTCACGCAAGTTACACAAAATTATAAATCACTATACGCCCCTTTCTACTGATGTATGTGGCCACATAATTCTTTCTGTGCAAACATGGTACTGTTGAACATTATGGTTCAACAATGGTTAAAATTATGCAAAGGTGACAAGTGTTCAGACAAACTTCTTCAGCATAAGACTGTTTTTCAGGTAACAAACCTTAGGTAAACAAACGTGACAAAAAAGAATTTTAATAAAATCAGTTTATGTACATTGATGCATATTTACAATATAATACTGCTCAAAAAATAAACAAAAAAATTACATAACTTCAAAAAAGATGACAAAAATAAGTTTCTTAATACACAGAACATGGCATATAAATGTTAATAAAATAAACATTTGGAAACCGGTTGTCATCTACAGGTCTACATACTGAAAATGACTACACAAATAAACAAGGCTTTTTGGTTGCTTTTCTTGTTTGCTTTCTTAGTTGCCAGCAGGAAAATATGTTTTAATAAAAAAATAAATCACAAGTACAACCTTTTCAGAAGGTCAAATGATTTTCCATCAATAATAAGTAAAAATGTATGAAAGGTAGAAGCAAGTCTTTTTACTAGTACCTGTTTTTTTTTTTTTTTAAACATTTTAATGTAAAATGCGCTGCTTTTTTAGTTGTTCACCAACGCTTCATTTTGCTGATTTCATCACTGGGTCCTTTTCACTACATGCAAAGCGATCACAGATTGACATGAAGGCTATATTTTGTGGACCTCCTGAAAACATGCTTAGCGGTGACAAGAATAATTGGGTAATTACTGAGTCAAAAAGCAAGTTGATGAAACGTATACAAAAAGGAAGCAAAAGATGTAAATTATTATTTAATAACTAAAAGTTCAATGAAGAAGCGCGTGGAAAAGCAAGATTAAGTAGAAAGGTATTTTGCAAAGCACAACCTGATGGCTGGCTATGGGCAACAACTATAATTTCAGAGTGATCAAACATAGTTGTTGCATTAAATTACAGACATTTAATATAATCAGGCTGTATTAAATAGGGATATGTCAATAATTTAAGTTTCATACAAAGTGTATGTTGTTAAATTAAACATAAGGAATATACACATAATCACAATCATTTGACCTCCAGTCGAAGTAAAATTATCCTAAATATTTTTCCAAGTCGCGTTTTCAGTTAAAAAAAGTGAACAGTACAATGAACGTTTCTAACACAAACAAAGGCAACTATTTCATTGCGGATAAACAATACTGAGACGTGTGCAGTCAGTCACAAATAAACCCATTGACAACTTAGTGTGAAAATGTTTTAGAATGTTTAAATCAAGAATAAAACAACAGTGGCAGGTTGTGCCAAGCCAAAAACTCATACCCATAACCCGTTTGCAGAGAACAGCCATTGATATCTTTACCTATAGAAAAAGCATTATGGAGTGTTAACACTTACAAAACTAATTTCATGCCAAGGAAATCCTATTTCTATGAAAACGGAAGGAATCCTTCGACTTCGGCATGCTACAAATGTAAATTTAACAGTTAGTTTGTTGCTCAGCTAACAGAGTGATTCTGGTACTAACAATTTTTCAAGTAGCATTCCGTTCTTCAACCAACCAATCTCTGACTATGGGAGGTGCTAAATGTCATTAAGTGTGATAATGAAAAAACATGTAAATGATTTGAACATAAGTTTAAAATATTAAGTTTTAGTTTTCATGTACTCCGAGGTTGCATAAAAAAACATAATGGGTGTGAACTAAATGACTGACATTTCCTGATATGACTTCAAAGCATTCCTGATTCATCTTACCAGGCATTAGCATTTACAGTAAGACTTTTTTTTTTTTACTGCTACTCATTGATGATAGCAGAAGAGCTAAAAGCATGGTTGGTAACAATAGTCAGAGCAATATGGTGTAATACTGTGCAAGCCTAGAGAAAAGATCATTGGAAAAAGGTGCACTGAAGTAAATAATTAAATAAATCCATTTAACACTATAAATAATAGGTATGCCCGAAAAAGACTTTCAATCTGACCAGACGGTTTATGACATGATAAAGTAAATGCAATCAAATGCATAATTACATTGATTTACTCAAATTGGCCATGAAAAGATACCATTAAAAAATGGAGTCATTGGGACATCATGCTTACAATATGAAGGTTTTTGTATCTGAAGTTCTGAACATAGGTGGCTGGACTTCTTTAAAAAAAGAAAAAATAAATCTTGCCAACAGTCTTTCAATTTTCATGTAAATTAATCTTTCAGTGGAGTGTGTGTAAGTAAGTTCATTACTGAGTATATATTAACAAATTAACAATACTTGCCATGGCATTATGTATGATGTCAGTATCAAACATTCTTAAGTGTCATTTGGATACCATACTTTTTTTTCTTTTTTTTTGCACACAAAAGGAAAGTTACTGAAGGGAAATCAGAAACCGAAGGCAAGGCAAATTATGTACTTATGCAAAATATAAGACAAGCACAATTAAAAATGTTCAGAAAATGTGAACAACCCTAGATTGCTTGTACACAGGCTGGGGCATCATTTTTAAAATTAAACATGTATTGAAACACTGTGCAGAAAATATCTTATGTCAGAAACATTGTACAAAAGGAAATAAGAGTGTTTCTATATTAAAGGGCTCTTTTTAAAATAATATTCCTATAATGCAAAATTACATGTGATAAATATACCATCTGACAAACATGAAAAAAACTCTCAAAGAAGAGGCATATACTTTAAGGGAGAGACATAAAATGTAAATATTTCATAAGTTGAATTAAACAGTGATAGGCAATGTTGGCGCTAATACAAAAGCAATTATTTGGGTCTAGAGATTCACATCTCAATTCAAGTTTCACTTTACTGTTCACCAGACAATTTTACGGTTAAAATATGTTCTGCAGACTTCCATCTCATATACTGGTGTAATCGAATACATTTGTTCTTACTATTAGATGTTTAGATTCCCAACCACACCCAAAGATGTGGCATGCTAGTAGTATGCATGTTTCAGAAAGTTGAACAACCAATTAAAGTGGAAGCTTACAATTCAAAACTGTGGCAAAGTCTAAATCAAGATAGGAAGGAAAGCAAAGAATGAGTAACCAGGCAAATACCTAGTACTCAGGAAGAGGCTGGTCAGGTTAACAATTCAGAACTTGAACAATGGTATCACTTGCCAATACTAACATACATTAATTGGTAAAAGACACATGAAAGGTTTCTTCTATTCAGATGGAAAACAAAGAAAAATATACAGTACTTAAAGTACATTATCACAGGTGCTAGGTAAACGTCAACAATTTCAAGCCATTAAACACAAAGAACAGCCCGGTTTTCCGTTTCGAAATGTAAAAAAAACGTTACAGAAATGTTAAGAGCACTTTGGCCTTAAATGTTCCTGCAGTGAGCTTTCCAGTGTTGGTTCTATACACAAACCAAAACATAACAAGCTACACTAAGCCATTTAGTAACAAAGCGTTGAAGAGTACCTGTTCCTAAAAATCCTACATTGGCACTTAAGTTTGCAGCATTCATGGTTCACTTACCAGTGCCTGCATAGGCACCAAAAGTCTCCAACTAAAATATCTAATAATAAAATAAATACAAATAATTTAAAAATATAAGATTCTGACACTAATCAAAGGCAAAACTGAAATTAGGAGATTCTGTTCATCGGTGCTTCTAATGTTAGATTTACAATTCACAAAAGTGGATGGCTCACTCAGAAAGCTATGCTATCAAATAAAGCTAGATTCCAATGCCAACCAACAAAATCTAAGGCAAACTATAGTAAATGGAACATTGCAAAGTAAACTCATACTGGAAATAAATGATTTGAATGAAACTAAAAATGCAATACAAAACATGATTTTAACATCACAGTCTGTAGTGTACATATTTCCATTTGAACTGTATTGGCACCTCTGGAGCAGCTGGTGAAAATAGCAGCAAGTGGCTCTTCTATCGCTGCTAATTCTTGAGGAAATGGGTACCACTGTACCAATAAAATTACATTCCAGAGAAAGTTTTCAAGTATTTGAAAGCAAAGTGGAAAACAAAGGACTGAAGCAGTCTTCCACAAGCCGGAAACTTATTGCAGGCTGAAGGGATGTACTGATGGAATGAAGAGCATGGATTTGCATTTTACTTCACAGATCCTAAATTAGATGCTTTCGATGTTAAATATGCACTTTGCCAAAGTTGTATGACTTAGCAGTATGCAAGAACTGAATTCTATAACGGAGTGCTGAAAAATATTACAGTACAAATGATCATCTACAGCTATATACCCTTTTCAAGCAGTGTCCTGATTTAATGAAATATTTATTAATTTACATAAAACTACTTTACAATTTTAGAATGACCCCCAAATAATAAAAAAATAGAAGCTTGAGCTATTGTGAATCTGGAGAGTTTGTCTGCTCTTCAATAACCTGTTTAACAACTTCTGCAAGTTTTAGCCGATCTACCTTTTCTGTAAATCCTCTGCCTGCAATAACAAATAAGAAAATTAAGTTAAACGAGAGGATAAAATAACATACAAGTTAATAATTAAACTTAAGTGTTAACAACATCATAAGTGGGTAGGGCAATCTGGAAGACTACTACAAAGAGGTAATTAACATTTTAGAATACCTGAACAGAGTTCAGTGTCTCAGAACGTTTTCGAATAGAGCCATGCTGATAAGTGAAAACACGGAAACCCAAACCCAATATTTACCTTTGCCTACAGTCCCCCACCATCACTCTGGGTTTTTGGTTAGCCCCGGACACAGCATAATAACTTGATTACAATTCCTGAGCATGGAAATTAATGTCACTGTGTGTAGTAAGCCTTTACTTTAGGTTTAAGGAGGAAGGGGGCAGTTTTTCCCGTTATGATGTACGTAAGGCATGTCAAGTGCAGATTTAATGTATAATGACAGCAGGCACTAAGGGCCATATGTACAAACACATTTTCCCATAGACACAGAATGGGCAAAACTGCTTGCTACATCTGGCCCTAAGTTAGGACAGCAAGGCAAGGCCTCTGAAGGAGAATTCCAGAAGTAAGATGTGACTCACCAAGAAATCTGGAGCCTTTTGCAAGACATTCACCACTCTGGTATTTTAAAGAGGTCATGATACAGTTATAGAAGTAGGATTGTTCCAACAAAGAGAAAAATATGACTACAGATGACTAATTTCAGTCTGAAGGATCTGATCTAAGAAAAAAATGTGTCCAATTAAAATTTAAGCGGAAAAGCCATAATCATTTCCAATTTACTGAGAGTACCTGCTAAGAGAAGGATTTGCATGAAACTCCTCTCCGTAATTCTATTTTAAATAGCTGCTGTCCTATCCTAGCAGTGTAGTAAGTAGTAAACACTTTGTAAAATCAAACATTTGAGCCTCAGAGATTAAATACTATAATAAGCTAGATGTTAGATGATGTCATATGCCTTGATGTTGATTTTAGTGTAATATCTTTCCCTACTCCCACAGATATTTCAACAATCTGTACAGACAACTCAAACTTGAAAACTGAAGAACAGCACAAAGGTTTGAGCAACATCAACAGACAACCAGTTTAAAATAATCACCACAAAAGCATTTAAATATTTACTGTAATGTGTCAGGAGATGTGAATTTCTCATATGTCCTGCTTCAAAGACCCAAATCCGAATGGGAAGGATGAATACCTTCATGTGTATCTAGAGGAATTCTATTTTTGTTGAAGGCACACATCATTCATGTTCCAAATGCGGCAGCTCGCTGCTTGCGAGCCATCCAGTCTCTGCAATGGATTGAAGTTTAAGAAGTACAATTGGGTGGAAGCAAATTCACTTTTGAGCTGACCAGCTGTGCAGGCTATTTTTGGTTAGCTGCAGAGTGAAAGAAAGGGCCCAAAGTGGGCAACAGGAGGCAAGTGCATAGGTGGGAGATTGCTGCTCAGGCGAGAAATGGGATAAGAGTAGTCAGGTTTGCAAACAGGTAGACGGAGACCGGTGCTGCATGCCCACTGTTATGCCTGCATTTTAACCTGTTGCTCCTAGGTAACATAACTTCTCTTCCTATGGGTGAGGTCACAAAGAAGGGTAACCTACTGAGATACATACATGAGGTGGCACCCATGACATCACCTGTCACTTAAAATATGATGTAACAAGAAAGAAATGTCATCACATTCTGATGCCAAAACATGCCTGAATTCAAAAACAATTAATCAAGGAGTTTATAAGGAGAGGACAGTCTCTCATTTATTATAGGCTGCTTATGTTAA
Organism: Pleurodeles waltl; assembly: GCF_031143425.1. NCBI lineage: Eukaryota > Metazoa > Chordata > Amphibia > Caudata > Salamandridae > Pleurodeles > Pleurodeles waltl. The sequence continues at coordinate 902,854,952 of NC_090450.1, forward strand.
ATATTTTTCTAGAATGCAGAATGGCTTTAAAGGAGCACCAATAAATCCAAGAAACAATCTTAAAAAAAAAAAAAAAAAAAAAAAAAAAAAAAAAACATACCATCTGAAGGGGAAAGCGGGAAAAGGAGTGATGAGAATTGGTTCTCAGTCATGTCCATTAGAGAAACGAGAGCCGTGGTGGAGCTGGGGGATGAGGGGTTTCCCCCAGAGATAACAGCAAGGATAACACACAATGAAAAAAGAGCACTAATGGTTTGTGGTAATGGAATCTAAGTAACAGCTTTCTTTATTATCACAGTGGCGTTACTGATATGGTAGCTTATAAGTCCCCCAATAGTTTACCCATACAAATTAGTCCATTTAAAAAAAGTTTGACATATTTAACAAATCCCCACTAAAAAGACTGTGTATGGTTTCACAAGGTCAAAGATTTATGTAAGGGATGTGTGATTTTGTTTTGAGCTCTTTCCCCTTTTCCCCTCCTCTCTATTAGTTATCTTCCATCATGTCTTCATTTGAGCTGAAGTCCCAGTTTTATGACTACAAACTTATCTTCACATTTTTTCTCATTCTCCTTTTTTTTTTTTTAAGGCCTATGTTGCAAAGTGCTTCTATTGAGGCCAGGGTGACCTCTCACTCTCTCAAGCTAAATCCTAAAATCTTCTTTCCCCTGCTTTTCTTTTGCTCCTCCTGTACTTTTAACACTACCATAACTGACTTTTCTGCTTGGAAATTTGGCTTTCAGTAGGGATTTTCACCCTAGCTTTCTAAATGTAAGCTCCTTTGGCAACATTCTCCCAGTCTCATCTATATAACCACTAGAACATCAGATCATATCCTTCCTTTTTCTTCTCTGGAAACTATTGCTACAAACACTATTGATATCCCTTCCTAATTGCATTTACTTTATTTATGTTGGCATTGACAAGTATTTTAATTTTCTGCTTCTGAGTACTCATAATTCTTGTGTTTATCTTTTATTCTGTCTTCCATAGCAGTCATACATCTCACCTTATCTTCAACTTCGCTGGCTAACCATATGCTTTCATTATACATTGTACATCTCCTAGTTCAACAGTCATGTCTCTTATTTATGAGCTGAGCCCATATGCTTTTCTTGCTCTTGTCCTTATTCTTCTGGCTTTCTTGTACCACAACTGAATAACAGTTGGAGAAGTGTGGCACAATGGTTAGAGCGGCAGACACTGATGCAGAGATCTGGCCCGGGACCAGGATTCAATTCCCACCTTGGCAGCTCTTGGGCTCAATTCCCTTGGACCAGATAATTCTTGCCTCGGTGCCTAATCTAATTAATGGGTCCCACTCTGGGCAATAGCTTGCTTAATCTCCACAACGGCCCTCACAGTGCTTGGATGCCTGGCTTCACCCTGGGGCTGTCCAGGAGTGGGCGCCTCACAGGGAAAAGCCAGGAGGGGTTCCACAGCGGTATGCGTACAGCGCCTGAGACCGCAACGGGTGAGTAGTGCGCTATACAAGTGCAAAGTTTACAGTTCAGTTTACATCAGGGTTGAATCAGAGTACCCTTAATTAAAAGTCTGCTGAAAGTCCATTTTCTTAAATTATTTAACCAACCTATATCAAAAGGCTGAATGTTGGTTGCTTACTTGATGTTTTTATCTTAACTTTTGCATCACTCTTTTTCTGTTATTTACAGCACTTTGGATACATTTGATAATTAGACTAACAATGAACAAAATCTAATAAGTAAAGTTATTATATCAACAAATGTAAGCATTCATATCTGTTGGTGGCAGACATTGACTTCATTAAAAAAGTGTTCAAACTGAACAGATTTCTTACCATTCCAACTGAAGCTCTGAAGGGTATCTCGTAATAGTTTACAGTCTTTGTTATACTGCCATGCTTCCCGCATCAATTCATTCAATTTCTCATCTTCGTTCTCGCCTAGCAAAATATTTTTATGTTAGGACTGTCAGACAACAACTTCTTCATTGGTAATTTTCAGACTCAGGTTGTCAGTATTTTCTTACTGTGCTAAATATCACACATGTATTTACATTCTTTGTTTAGAACTACTTCAATATCAGGCAAGCAAGAAATTACTTTTAATGATATGTAGGCAGCCAATGAACCACAAGCAATAAATAATGTAATATTGTACAAACAATCAAGATTGCGGTTTGCGTTTAATGCACAAAAGCTAATGTTGAATACTGGCCACAAGGAAAACCTTTCATGGCCAAAGGATACATATATCAAAACAGGGCATCATATGTCTTCCGAATAGAAAAAGTCCATGAAACTTGGCTGTTCCCTTAGATCAGACTAGATGATCACAATGAATGTCAAGGGAGCTATAAGTGGTTCTTTATTAAATTAGATAAAATAATTTGTTTATGGGTGTTTGCTGACAAAGATATGTAACAGAGGATGATAACTATGTTATCGACAAGTGGCTAAAGGATATAGAGCATGACATTTTAAATAAAGTTGTTTTTTTTTGCAAATTTGTTAATTTTTTTCTATTGCCATCTTTCAAGAAATGGCAGGGGCTAGTAGGGACCTGAAAGCCAAATAACCTCTCACTGCTAGAAAAGATTTTCAGTGTAATGATCCACAAGCTTGTATTGCTTTTAGGCAATCGTATTTTCACTTCATCTCTTGCCACTGCATGAACATTATCCTTCAAAAAACACATATGTGCATGCTTGCCACAGAATTAACCTTTACATAATACACACACACTAATAAAACACTTGAGTGGACTTAAATGTCAGAACCTTTACCAGCCTGTGGCAGAATACACTGAGCAATCACGTCTCGCAGCTTTTCCAGAGCAATATTTGAATCTTCCGTCCCATTCTCAGGGTCATGTATATAAACTCCATCTTTAGGTTTAGTGCTATAAATATTTAAAGAGAAAATTGGCATATTACAGAAAATAATACATTCTAATAGTGCTCTTCAAACACTACACAAAAGCAAACGGTTGTCGGGTTATGTGTCCTAACAAGATTTTTTAACACAGAAGAGGAATGTGTGCTTAGGTGCTATCTTTGTTTTCCACCAACATTTTCATTAATTACAAAAAACACTACAGTATCTCTACCCATGTACAGACTCCTGGAACACTTTAATTAGAGAAAATGTCTTTTGAAAATGGTTAAAATATTGCAGATCTGAACAACATATTGAATCCACATTGATTGATTGAATCAACTAAAACCTTACTTAAGCAGACAACAGGGGCTGTTTTCAAACTTTTCTTTATTTGTATCTCCTTTATTGATTTCAAAAACAGCTAACTCACATCTCCACTTAGTAGCCCATCATCCCTTCCCCCAACAAGGAGCAGGTTATAGCAGTTGCATTAATTACATTTCGTTTTGTTATTCAAAATAACTACCGGGCAATACATGCTTCTCTTTAGTTCAGCACACAATCACTATGAGCCCCGACATTTCATTTCCCTTCTCATATAATCAAACATTTGTCAGTTCCTGTCCTCATGCCTCTTCGGTTCTTCCATTTCTTCCTGTAAGCGCACCTCCACGATATCCCATTCTGCTGACCTCCCTGGTTCATATTGCTATTTATTAGTCTGTGGTGCACCCAATACTCCACCTGTGTCCATTTAGCAAATTCCCACATCCATTGTTTCTTGGTAGGTGTCTTGTTTGTCATCCACCTCAGGGCTACACATTTTTTGGCCACTGCCGGGTTCGAGTTGCAAGCCCTATCAAGCATAGCTGAACCGTTGGCTGAATCGTTAATTCAGTCAATTCCCTCAGTGTGTCAACCACTTCCTTCCATTAAGCACCCATACTGGGACACGTCCACCACATATGTATGAACGTCCCCATCACTGTTAAATTTAGGGCAATGCTCTGGTTTGGATGGAGCTAGCTTGCGCAGCCGTTAACGGAGTGACAATCCCTGTGTATGCATTTGTAGCGTATTAATTTCCGATGTGCCTTTAGAGTTACTTTCCTGCAGTTGCTTAGCATGGCTAAGCGCTCGTACTTCCCCAATTCCGTCCCCAGGTCACGTTTCCATTGTGTCTTCAGCCTATCCATTTGGGCAACCGTGCTTGGCAATAATAGCGTATAAGCTGTGTGATGAGTTAACCACTTTACCCCAAGTCTGGGAGTGTTAGGTTAAGTGTATGTATCTCCGGCTCCAGTGGAAACACTTCCTAGGACCTGTGGATAGCCGCCACAAGGCCAGCATATGCCAGGAAACCGCCGCCTCCCAACACCCCCCCACACCCCCAGCACAGAAATCTGCATAGCAGATCAGTCTGCCATACTTGTATAAATCTCCCATATACTGTGGTGCATTCCTTCCTTCTCTGTCTTTCATAAATTACTGTACCTGAGGACTAATTCCTGTGCACCATGGAATAAAGTTCTGCATATAAATATATGTGATCCTCTCTTCTAGATACCCGCTCCCATATCGCCAAGAGAGTTCTAACTTGTAGAGGTAAGGTGACCCTTTTTTCTGAGGGACCAGAGGGGCAATGCCAGCAACTTCAGTGGGTGGGTCAGACATTTTAGGATGCCAATAGGATTTCATAATTAGGACTAATTTCACTGGATCGTTGAAGATGTCACATATGGCAATGGTTATGCATAGTTTCTTTGTGATGCAGTGCTTGAGTATATGAACAAGTGTATGGGTAGGTATGAAAATAATGTCTGGTTTGTTTTCATATTATATTTTCTGTGAATATGCAAATGGGGCAGGGAACTGATATACCTACATCTGTTTTCCTGTCCATGCCCTTTATGAGTTATCAATTACGGTTGATGAGTTTTGTTACAGATTGTGAAGCATTTACTTTATGAGTTAAGACGGTTATGTTGGTCTGTTTTTGAATGGATTTTGGTAAGTATTTATGTTTGGTTTTGATTTTAGGTATATTTTGGCAATGCTCATATTTCAATGAATTATTTAGGTACTTTTGCTTGGGTGTCTATTTTGGTTGAATATTTCTTCACTAATATGGTCTTTTGAAGTTCTGCTATTTTTCCTTGTCTCTTTTTCATTAATGGTTGAAACACAAACAGATTGATATACTTACATTCTACCTTTGCTTCTCTATTTTGTCATTACATATTTGTCTCCTGTGCTAGCGACTAGTATAAGCTCCCTATGATGTACTATCTATAAGATGCTGTTTAAGATAGTTAGTTGAAGATTTTAGGTCTGAATTCAATGTTATATCTTTTCAAACATTTCTATGTGTTCTTTTTGTGTTGTGTTTTATTTATTCTTTTTGTTCTTGTGCCATCTATGTATAGCCCTGAAGAAGCTGATATTCTGTGAAGCATGTGTCGGCAACTGCAATAGATGGCAACTTCAGCTACAGTTTGTTTTTGTGTGAATGTTTCTAGTATTAAGGTTTTTCTCCCCACAATTCTGTGGTATTGCCAATCAACTGTGTTGAACATCTTGTGGGCACCCAAGCTGGCTAGCACACATGTCTCCCCTTTCACCGCAGCTTGCTCTGTGATAAGGAATGCTTTTCCAACATTGGTGGAGTTGGTATGGCCTCCCACAAATCGTGCCTGATCTGTGAGGATGGTCTTTTCTGTCGTCTTCGCTAGACTCTGGGCCAATACCTTCCCTAATATTTTGGCATCTACTGTGATCATTGATAACAGTCGATATGATTCATACTCAGCAGGATCTCTTCTGGGTATATGTAAGGTCACTATATATACCTCCCCCAGTGATGCAGGCAGTACTCCTGTTTCAAACACCTCTCTATACAGGGCTAGCAGTCACGCGCAGTGTAGGTCTACTAACTTCCGCACTTCACCCACTCTAGAATCATTGCATTTGTAAATTGTGTACTCGTTGTGGCATACTTGCAAAACAACATGACGTGGCACTGTTATAACAGTGGAATAAAAATGGCTGCATTTATGGATTATACAAATGGGTAGCCGCCTGTGAAATATTACATTTCTCTTTCTTTGGTTCAGCAAGCATTCAATTTTACTGCACTTCTAGTTTGTGCATCAGACAATGCTATCATCACGCCTAGTCATACATAGATGTCCAAACATATAAAAATTGTGTTTCACTAATCAATCATATTTGCGTGAATAGCATTGACGGATCGGCCTTCAAGTCCTGGCCTCCGTTGGTCATGTCTCTTCTCGCCCTTTGGTTTGTAGGCAGTCACATATTTTGTTTCTTGGAGGGGGCTTACTCCATAGGTTCGTTTTACCATTTCTCTGGAAGAGGGTAGGATCGAGTTTGTGGATTAGGCCCAACTCAATACCTGTCGTGTACCTGTGCCCTGCCATTCGACCTGGCGGGTCTGGGCTGCGAGTGCTGTGCTCCGCTTACTCCCTTGGTTGGTCTCCCCTCACCCTGCCGTAAGGCATCCCCAGGTGAGTGGCCTTTCTATGCACACCGCCTTACTAGTTGTGCTTACGGTCCATTGTGTGGTTGCGTCGCCTTGAGCAGGCGGTCCCACGTCTAGAGTCTACTTAATTGGTGCTTGCGGCCACCACTTGCTCTGCCAGGTGAGACTTTTGCAGTTTCCGCTCCCTCGATCTGATGTGCCGGCCGCGTGTGCCCACCGCGCCTGAGGTGTCGCGTCGCTTATGCCAGCGGTCCCCCTTTGCCGGTGCTTCCTTCATGCGCTTGTCTCGGTTGCGTGTCACCGCAGAACTGTTAGGTGTTGTTTGCGGGCACGCGAGTGTCTATTTTTTGCTGCACGCCTCTCCTGATTTGAGACGCGCACTCCTGTTTTGTTCCGCTGGCCTGCAATATTTGTTAACTGCTCGTGGCACCGCCCCCTTCACAAGCCGCGCGCTGTCGCTGTTTTGTAGGCCGCGCGCGACCCAGGACGTCGTGCCCCTTTGAGCTGGAGCCGGCCGGCGGGATGTGCCTTACCGGTCCCAAGGCCTGCGGGGTCGCGTCACCCGTGTTTGGTGGTCCCCGTGCAGGCTAAAGACAACAGAAACTTCACGTGGCCACTTTGCAAGCGGTCGTCGCCCGGAGGTAAGGAGGGGGGCTGGGGATGGTTTTCGGACTGGCGGCAGGTATCCCTCAGGTTGTGCTGGCTGTGCCAAGGCGCAATAAATGCTCGGCACGGTCGTGGCCGAGTTGGGCTGGTCGCAGGGTTGCGTCGCCCCGATCGGAGCGGTCCCCTGTTTAGCAACAAAGGAAGTTGCAGGGTTGCGTCGCCCGGTCGGAGCGGTCCCCTGTTTGTTGGCCCACACTCGGTGCACCCACTGGGGTGCTATTTGGGTCATCCAGCGCGTTGCAGCCGAACCCAGAAGCCGGGTCGCGTCGCCCAAACGGGCAGTCCACTGCTGTAGGTGGCTGGGAATGGATGACCAACGATTTTACCAATAAGGCTGTCCCGCTGGAGCAGGGTCACTTCGCCCGGACGGGCAGTCCCCTGTGCAGCAGGTTAATGAATGGGAAATACTGTGCAGGTTACTGTGGCGCTTGGGATGCTTCCTGACGAAGTCGGTACTGCTCCGTCGTAGATGTTTTCTTCCGTCATGATAGCGCATCGCCGTGGATCATCTGCTTGCCCACCCGGCTGACCTTGCGCTTTTTATGTGTCTCCCCTCTTGCCTCTACCCCCTTCAGGGTGGTGGGGGGGCTTTCTTTGCTGGCAAACCATTGGAGGATTGAAGGATTCAATACCCTCATTGGCGCCCATATAGTATTTCGCGCCCTCTCCCCTGGCCCGCTGGTCCTTGGGGGGTGGAGAGGGTGGGGGGGCAAACCGGTGTAACCGGTTCTTTCAGGTCTAAGGCAGCCGTTATGGCGCCGGCCCTTCGAGCCCCCTGCGGGGGTGGCCTTTGCTCAAATGTTTGGTAAAATTCCACTGTCAATCCATTATTACCCGGCACCCCAACTGTGTTCATGTGTCTAACAGCCCACCTAATGTCTGCCTCCTCTGGTGGTGCACTCAGCTGGGCCAGTTTTCTCATCAACCGGGGTAGTTATGCCTCATCAAGAATGGTCTCTAATTCTACTTCAGTGCTCCGATTCTGCCTCGCATATAATGCAGAGTAGAACTCAGCGAAGCCATTCAAAATTGCTTCCTGAGTGGTCAGTATCCCACCATTTCAATCTTTGAGGGCTACCACAGCGGTGTCACCTTGTTTGTGTTGAGTTTTCAGGTATGTACGATAATCATGTTTTTTCCAAGGTATTTCAGGCCTCATCCAATTCATCCCGCAGTGTGTGTCTTACTTCCCAAGCCTCGTCAGTGTGTGGAGCCTGCTGATCTATGTCTGCTACCTGCTTTTCTAGCCGTGTGACAGTGACCTGAGCACTCCACATGTCCTAGCCATGCATTTTCCTCGGATGGTCACCTCAAAGGCCTCTCATAATATGCTGGCAGATCGAACTGTTCCCTTGTTGAGATGAAAGTATTCCTGTATAGCCTCTCTGATATCCTCCCTATATGCCTGATCATGTAATGCCCTAGAGTGAAAGCGCCATTGCGGCATTGGTGTCAAGTAGGTCTGGTGCTGTAACTAAATGGTAAGCGGAGCAGGATCCGATCGAGTGCAATCTATGTACTGTATGTCCCCAAATTGTGGCGCCTGCTCAAAGTGTATGAACATGCTGGCCCTCATTACAACCTTTTGAAAAGACCGCCGGGGCTGCAGGAGCTAGAATATGGCGGTATTTCTGGCTCCCTATTACAACTTTTACGCTGGGCCAGCGGACGGTAACAGTGTTGGCCCAGCAGAAAAGTCACATCAACACTGCTGCCGGCTCGTAATAGAGCCGGCGGCAATGCTGATGTGCAGCGGGTGCAGCAAATTCGGGCAGTGAAATGCGCGATGGGGCTATGCCTGGGGGCCCCTGCACTGCCCATGCCAAGAGCATGGGCAGTGTAAGGGCCCCCAGGGGCACCCCAAGTCCCCCTTACCGCCAGCCTTTCCATGGTGGTGTTTCCCGCCGTGGCCAGGTTGGTGGTCGGGACTCAATCCCCAGGGCAGCGGTGCTTGCACCGCTGCCCTGGGGATTATGAGGTTTAGTGGAGGGGCCAGCGGTATGGCCATGGCTTTGCACCACGGTCATAATAGCTGGCGGAACACCGCCAGCCTGTTGGCGGTGTTACCGCCAGCTTACCGCCGGCCGCCAGGGTCATGATGAGGCCCATAGTGTATTCTGGAGAATGTCCCATGTGGTGGGGAGTAAAAAGAGTAGCCCCACGTCTGCCCATACTGTACCCGCCATAATTCCACTTGATTTAATGCGTCCATTCCCTCCAATAGTGCTTGTGAGGATCTGCCCAGTGGCAGCATCGCAGATCTCAAGCTATCCAATTCCCTGTTCACTGCACAATTCCAATCATTCCTCCATAGAGCATATCATAATTTGTATATGGTGCCAATACGCATAGCACTCCTTCATAAAAATCTGTTTTATCTATATTCATTGCATATGTATTGAAAAGCACTGTACTTCTACTGCCAATTTCACCCACCACTCCTATATAGCGGCCATTGGCTGCATTTAAAACCGTGTCTGCCTTAAGGGGAACACTAGCATCCTCTCGTACTGAGGAAGTGAAGCTGGCTTACCATAATTGGCCACCCCATTTAGATTGTATCTTTTCATGTTCTTGTGGTAGGAGGTGTGTTTCCTACAGCATAACTATCTTTGCTTGCTGTTTGCATAGATATGACCATATTCTCTGTTGTTTAACTAGGTTCTGTATCCATTTAATAGTCTATGATATCATTTTCACCCCCACGTAGGAAAATATAGTCCTGTTTTATCCGGTGCCCTTCTTGTGTCAGGAAGTAACTGCTCTGCTTAATTTGTGTCTTGTCCCCCTCCAATTCCCAAAACTGAACTTTCCTCTGCTCCCCCCCCCTGCCCCCCCCCCCCTCCAATGTGGACCACTCCAACCTGGCTTTAACAACGGCCACAATCGGTGTCCACTCAGTTCACCCTAATTAACAAAAAACATCCCCAAAATAGTGCGCTGCTCAATCATGCCCCGTGTTGGGGCTGTCCCATCAGCAGCAGTACCATTAAGCATGCTCACAAAGGAAAGCGCTTTAAGTTATGTACCATATGACTTAGATCCAACGTTCGAACTGTGCTCAGTCAACTGGTGTTCACCCCCCTCCCCCTCTGTAAGACGATTCATTGTCAGTGCCCCACTTTCAAAGTCACATTTACTTTTTCAAGTATCCGCCATTCACTCAGTGACTTTCAATAAATTGCATTGCTTCCTCAGCGTGGTCGATAAAATCTCTTTTCCCTTGTATGTCCACATGGAGTTCCGCCAGGGTCAACAGTGCATATGCCAGTCCACGCTTCCAGACATTCTTTTTAACCTCCAAAAAGGACTTTCGTCTTTTTTTGTGTTGCTTCTCCATAGTTCAGGTAGAAGGCAACCCTCTTTCCATTATATTTCACATTCCACTGTGCACGCACCGCTGCTAGAACATTCATTTTGTCCTTCTATCTCTGCATTCTGGCAATTATGTGTGACACGCCTGGTTTTGATTTACCCCCTGCAGGCTTAGAGTTTCACATGCTGTGCTCGAAATATAACTTAGAGAGAAAATAATCTTGCGGCACTATGATAGCCTTATTCTTGTGCTTCACTCTCATCTTTATTATTTTAATCCTACTGTGTGGTGTAGTTCTGGTTATTGCAGCTCACGCTTTGCTATCTAGGATGCAGTTGTTATATTAAACCAATCTTTAAAACCTAAACTGCCTTTGTCATTTACATATGAGACCATACTGTGTATGAGAGAACCGGTTGTGACCCGAGTGACCACGACTTCCCTGGGAAGTGCTAAGATGTCATGCGCTCGGCTGCCCAACTGTCTGCCCCCTGGAGTCCTGTGAGCTCTGTTCAGTTGTAGGCCCCCTTCTTTCTCAAGGCCCCGCAGGACGGATGGCAATCAAGACTGCAAAAATTGTTCCACCGGCCTAGTCTCCATCCTGTCCAGCAGCACTAATACCTAGACCTGAGACCTGTCCTCCAAGTCCAGTTTCCTGTATTTGCAGGTGACGTTCATGGTCAGTGAATTTGGTGATATGTGGCCCCATTATCCCATCCACTACCATCTATTCTGGTATCCAGATCTTTCACCCTTTACCGCATCTTGCCCATCAATTTTTTCTTTTATGGCCTTGCTGCCTTCCAGTATCAAATTTTTGAGTTCCAGCATGGATGGCCACATAGTATCCCCCATCTCTTGCTCCTCACCTGGAGTGATGCTCTGCACCATCCTGGCCAGACTGATGATCTGTCGGTGCTATGAGTTGGCACCCCCTCTCAGGTGGCCATTTTTGCTCCACCCCAACTGTTTTTAAACTTTTCAATTTCTCCTTCAACAAAGAAAAAATCTAATAATTGGGTTATGTGGGCAAAAGCTTCAATGAAGTAGAAATTAAGAATGCTAAATTAAGGTAAAAGACTGACTGCTCCAGAGCCCAGAATACACTGCATCACCCAACCTTTCATCTTGATAGCTATGTAAGAAAAAGTACCTTAACCATTAGCCCTATATCCACTCTCCTGGCGTTACTGAGGGAGGTTGGCCCGATTTTTATGAATTTAAATCAAGGTATCCTTAACTGAGAAATTGGGTAACAGGTTTTTCATTGCTCAATGAATTTTTATTAATATTAACAGTAGAAAAAATAGATTGTTCATCCCTTAAGCATTAAGTAGTGGATGGTCAGGACAAGGAGATTTAGAAAGATGATGAAGATCATAAAAACAAATCCACAGACTGATTTGGCCAACATGTATATCTATTCTGAAATCACTAGTATCTGGCAAAAGTTAAAACAATATTGAAAATGTCACTTACCCAGTGTACATCTGTTCGTGGCATTAGTCGCTGCAGATTCACATGCTGTGCATAGTCCGCCGTCTGGTGTTGGGTCGGAGTGTTACAAGTTGTTTTTCTTCGAAGAAGTCTTTTCGAGTCACGAGACCGAGGGACTCCTCCCACTTCGGTTCCATTGCGCATGGGCGTCGACTCCATCTTAGATTGTTTTCCCCGCAGAGGGTGAGGTAGGAGTTGTGTATGCTAATAATAGTGCCCATGCAATGGAATAAATACGTATGTACAAAATGAAGGTTTAATGTAATATATTTACAAATGTACAAATGTTCAAGATCTACTTCTAAACGGCTACAGGCTCCCGGGGAGGCGGGTGGGCGCATGTGAATCTGCAGCGACTAATGCCACGAACAGATGTACACTGGGTAAGTGACATTTTCCGTTCGGTGGCATGTGTAGCTGCAGATACACATGCTGTGCATAGACTAGTAAGCAGTTATCTCCCCAAAAGCGGTGGTTCAGCCTGTAGGAGTGGAAGTAGTTTGAAATAAAGTTCTTAGTACGGCTTGACCTACTGTGGCCTGTTGTGCAGATAACACATCTACACAGTAGTGTTTAGTAAATGTATGAGGCGTAGACCATGTTGCTGCCTTACATATTTCGGTCATTGGAATATTTCCTAGAAAGGCCATAGTAGCACCTTTCTTTCTGGTTGAGTGTGCCTTTGGTGTAATAGGCAGTTCTCTCTTTGCTTTAAGATAGCAGGTTTGGATGCACTTTACTATCCACCTGGCGATACCTTGTTTTGAAATAGGATTTCCTGTATGAGGTTTTTGGAAGGCAATAAATAGTTGTTTTGTCTTCCTAATTTCTTTTGTCCTGTCAATGTAGTACATTAGCGCTCTCTTGATGTCTAATGTATGTAGTGCTCTTTCAGCTATTGAATCTGGCTGTGGGAAGAACACTGGTAATTCCACTGTTTGGTTTAAGTGGAACGGTGAGATAACCTTTGGTAAGAATTTTAGATTTGTTCTTAGAACGACCTTATTTTTGTGTATTTGAATAAATGGTTCTTGTATGGTAAACGCCTGTATTTCACTTACTCTTCTTAGAGATGTGATGGCAATGAGAAATGCAACTTTCCACGTTAAGTATTGCATTTCACAAGAATGCATGGGTTCGAAAGGTGGACCCATGAGCCTTGTCAAGACAATGTTGAGGTTCCATGAAGGAACAGGTGGTGTCCTTGGTGGTATAATTCTCTTTAGGCCCTCCATAAACGCTTTAATGACAGGTATTCTAAATAGGGAAGTTGAATGAGTAATCTGCAGGTAAGCAGATATTGCTGCGAGATGTATTTTTATGGAAGAGAAAGCTAGATTTGATTTTTGTAAATGTAGTAAATATCCTACTACATCTTTTGGAGATGCATGCAATGGTTGGACTTGATTATTATGGCAGTAACAAACAAATCTTTTCCATTTACTTGCGTAGCAGTGTCTAGTGGATGGTCTTCTAGCTTGTTTTATGACCTCCATACACTCTTGTGTGAGGTTCAAGTGTCCAAATTCTAGGATTTCAGGAGCCAAATTGCTAGATTCAGCGATGCTGGGTTTGGATGCCTGATCTGTTGTTTGTGTTGTGTTAACAGATCTGGCCTGTAGGGTAGTTTGACATGAGGTACTACTGACAGGTCTAGTAGTGTGGTATACCAAGGTTGTCTTGCCCATGTTGATGCTATTAGTATGAGTTTGAGTTTGTTTTGACTCAATCTGTTTACTAGATATGGAAGGAGAGGGAGAGGGGGAAAAGCGTACGCAAATATCCCTGACCAATTCATCCATAGAGCATTGCCTTGAGATTGCCGGTGTGGGTACCTGGATGCGAAGTTTTGGCATTTTGCGTTTTCTTTTGTTGCAAATAGATCTATTTGAGGTGTTCCCCAAATTTGGAAGTAAGTGTTCAGAATTTGGGGGTGAATTTCGCATTCGTGGACCTGTTGGTGATCCCGAGAGAGATTGTCTGCTAGCTGGTTCTGGATCCCTGGAATAAACTGTGCTATTAGGCGAATGTGGTTGTGAATTGTCCAATGCCATATTTTTTGTGTTAGGAGACACAACTGTGTCGAGTGTGTTCCCCCCTGTTTGTTTAAATAATACATTGTCGTCATGTTGTCTGTTTTGACAAGAATGTATTTGTGGGTTATCATTGGTTGGAATGCTTTCAACGCTAGAAATACTGCTAACAATTCTAGGTGATTTATGTGAAACTTTCTTTGATGTACGTCCCATTGTCCTTGGATGCTGTGTTGATTGAGGTGTGCTCCCCACCCTGTCATGGAAGCATCTGTTGTTATCACGTATTGTGGCACTGGGTCTTGGAAAGGCCGCCCTTTGTTTAAATTTGTACTGTTCCACCATAGAAGCGAGATGTATGTTTGGCGGTCTATCAACACCAGATCTAGAAGGTGACCCTGTGCATGTGACCATTGTGATGCTAGGCACTGTTGTAAGGGCCGCATGTGCAATCTTGCGTTTGGGACAATGGCTATGCATGAGGACATCATGCCTAGGAGTTTTAATACCATCTTTGCGTGTATCTTTTGTGTTGGATACATAGCTTGTATCACCTTGTGAAAATTTTGAACCCTTTGAGGACTTGGAGTGGCTATCCCTTTTGTTGTGTTGATTGTCGCTCCTAAGTATTACTGTGTTTGACACGGCAAAAGGTGTGACTTTGCATAGTTGTTGGAGAAACCCAGTTTGTAAAGGGTTTGTATAACATAATCTGTGTGGTGTGAACACTTTGTTAGCGAGTTGGTTTTGATTAACCAATCGTCTAGGTACGGGAACACGTGTATTTGCTGCCTCCTGATATGTGCAGCTACTACTGCTAGACATTTTGTAAAGACTCTTGGTGCTGTTGTTATTCCGAATGGCAACACTTTGAATTGGTAATGTATTCCTTTGAATACGAACCTTAGGTATTTCCTGTGCGAGGGATGTATCGGTATATGGAAATACGCGTCTTTTAGATCTAACGTTGTCATGTAGTCTTGCTGTTTCAGTAGTGGTATTATGTCTTGTAACGTGACCATGTGAAAGTGGTCTGATTTGATGTAGGTGTTTAGTGTTCTGAGATCTAATATTGGTCTCAGACTTTTGTCCTTTTTCGGTATTAGAAAGTACAGTGAGTAAACTCCTGTGTTCTTTTGTGTTTTTGGTACTAATTCTATTGCGTCTTTTTGCAGTAATGCTTGAACTTCTACTCCTAGAAGGTCTATATGCTGTCTTGACATATTGTGTGTTTTCGGTGGGACGTTTGGAGGGAGTTGGAGAAATTCTATGCAATAACCATGTTGGATAATTGCTAAGACCCAAGTGTCTGTTGTTATTTCCTCCCATGATTTGTGGAACTGGCTTAGTCTTCCCCCCACTGGTGTTGTGTGAAGGGGTTGTGTGACTTGTGAGTCACTGTTTAGTTTGAGGGGTTTTGGGACCCTGAAACTTTCCCCGGTTTCTTGGGAATTGGCCCCCTCTGTATTGGCCTCGAAAGCCACCCCTTTGATATTGTCCCTGGTAGGCAGGTGGTCTTGCTTGTGAGGTGCTGGCTTCTGTGGCTTGACCTCGAAACCCTCCTCTGAAAGTTGTTTTGCGAAATGTGCCAAATGTGCCTCTGCCCTGCGGGGAATAGAGTGCGCCCATGGCTTTGGCTGTGTCAGTGTCCTTCTTTAATTTTTCAATTCCAGTGTCCACTTCTGGGCCAAACAATTGCTGTTCATTGAACGGCATATTGAGCACTGCCTGTTGTATCTCAGGTTTGAAGCCAGAAGTGCGCAGCCATGCGTGCCTCCTTATTGTCACAGCAGTATTTATTGTTCTTGCAGCTGTATCTGCTGCATCCATAGAAGAACGTATTTGGTTATTGGAGATATTTTGCCCCTCTTCAACCACCTGTTTCGCTCGTTTCTGGAATTCTTTGGGGAGGTGCTCGATGAGATGTTGCATCTCGTCCCAATGGGCCCTGTCGTATCGCGCTAGGAGTGCTTGCGAGTTGGCGATGCACCACTGATTTGCAGATTGTGCTGCAACCCGTTTCCCAGCTGCATCAAACTTGCGGCTCTCCTTGTCCGGAGGTGGTGCGTCGCCGGATGTCTGCGAGTTGGCTCTTTTACGAGCTGCTCCTACGACTACTGAATCTGGTGTCAGTTGTGATGTAATAAAAGCAGGGTCTGTGGGCGGTGCCTTGTATTTTTTCTCCACCCTTGGGAGTTATTGCTCTGCTTTTAACAGGCTCCTTGAAAATCTGTTTAGCGTGCCTTAGCATTCCCGGGAGCATGGGAAGGCTTTGATAATGGCTGTGGGTGGAGGACAGGGTGTTAAAGAGGAAGTCATCCTCAATAGGCTCCGAATGTAGAGATACATTATGAAATTCGGCTGCCCTAGCTACCACCTGTGCATATGCTGTACTGTCCTCAGGTGGTGAGGGTTTAGTTGGGTACGACTCTGGACTATTGTCCGATACTGGAGCATCATAGAGGTCCCATGCTGCCTGATCATCCTGGCTCATGGTGGTATGAGCTGGTGATTGTGTTGGAGTCTGTGCCGGTGATACATGAGTTGACTGTGGTGGAGAGGGTGGTGGAGTTGCCCTCTTTACCACCTTTGCTTGTGGTGGCTTTTCTTGTTGCTGGAAGTCAAGTTTCCTTTTCCTTGTGATTGGGGGGAAGAGTGCTGATTTTCCCTGTACCCCTTTGGATAAAGATCTGCTGTTGCATGTGATCTACCTCTGTAGTTTGTAATTCCTCCTCAAATCTGTGTCTTTTTAGTTGGGAGGACAGTGATTGTTCCTCTGAGTAGGAACTGGTTTTTGGTTCGGTTGCCGGGTGTTTTGGCACCGAAACCATGTCTTTAGTTGTTTTCGGCTCCGACGAGATCTTTCTCTTTTTCGGTGTCTTGGCCTCTCGGTGCCGACCATCTTCGGCACCGCTATCTCTGTGCCGAGCAGTTTCGGTGCCGCTGTCTCTGTGTCGAGTAGCTTCGGTGCCGCTATCTCGGTGTCGAGCCTTTTCTGCACCACTCTCTCGGTCCCGAGAGTGTTGCGTGCCTGTGTCTCGACCTGAGTCGGACGACTTCGGCACCAGCTCGCCCTTTTTCGGTGCCGATGGACGGTCACCTACTTTATGGGTTATGCCATGGCTTGTTGGCAGTGGCGTCCCCTGGGCTTTGTCTGTTTTCTCGTGTGATCTTTCTTTCGACGTCTTACTCACGGTTGGTTGCTCGTCAACGTCGAATTCTTCGGAATCCGAATCGCGGATGGAGAAAGTTTCTTCTTCTTCCCCCTCCTCGAACCCTTGTTGTCCTGTCGGCGTGGAAGCCATCTGCAACCTCCTGGCTCTTCGGTCCCTGAGCGTTTTTCTCGACCGAAACGCGCGACAGGCCTCACACGACTCTTCCTTGTGCTCGGGGGACAGGCACAAGTTACAGACCAAATGTTGGTCTGTATAAGGATATTTACTGTGGCATTTAGGACAGAATCGGAACGGGGTCCATTCCATCAGTCTCGATGATGCACGCGGTCGGGCTGACCAGGCCCCGACGGGGGATCGAAAATACCCCGAAGGGTTACCGGAGCTCTTTAAGGCTCGGTGTAGATTTGCCCTAACTATCCCGATACCGAACGAAACAATACCAACGAATTTTCCGTTGATTCTGACTAACTTTCCGACCCGAAACACGGAGCGAAAAGGAACACGTCCGAACCCGATGGCGGAAAAAAAACAATCTAAGATGGAGTCGACGCCCATGCGCAATGGAACCGAAGTGGGGGGAGTCCCTCGGTCTCGTGACTCGAAAAGACTTCTTCGAAGAAAAACAACTTGTAACACTCCGACCCAACACCAGACGGCGGACTATGCACAGCATGTGTATCTGCAGCTACACATGCCACCGAACATTAAGTTATGTTAATGGGTCGAGGGGTGTGGCCAAAATGGCGACCGAGTAGGATGCACAGCTCGGTGCCCCTCGGCCCATTTAAGTATTTTGTACCACCAATTAATGATTAATCTACCTCCACAGGTGGAAAATCGTGCCGAAGGATTCCACTTATAGCAGTTGATAATCAGACATTGAGGCTGCGACTCAACTACCTAGCGATTGTGGGTCTAGGAGGCCGGCACAGACGCCCACACTGCAGACGCGCCTCAGGGGGCCACTACGTTTCATCAGATCATTGCCAGACTCAGTTCTGAGACACTCCTCCAGATTGCCGCACCAGCAGATTACCCAGGGGACAGCGACTTCTCTCGAGCAGCAAGTGGCAGCTTCGTCAAGACAGTCACCAGGATCCCGCCCAGCAACCAGGCCCAGTCGACCTATACTGCACAAGGGGGAGAACAGGAGGGGTCGTACTTGGAGATATGGCAGCCACGAACTACAACTGCGGCAAATCAGATTGGGACACCGTCCCTGGTTTTCTTCTTTGCATTCTGTAGGCACCCACATGCAATAGAACAAACCTTCCCCCACACTGCCATACCAACTGAGTACCCGGAGGACTGCGGCTTCTTCCCACACAGCAGGAGACAGTATCGCCCACACCCCCGCAAGTCCAGCAACGGACCCCAGGTGGCCTTGTTTGAGCCAGCAGTGGACTTGTGCTGCGACCGAAGTATGGTGGGGATGAGGCGCCACCTCTGGCCATTACAATGCTGACACAAATTTGTCCGCTTCACACAGCATTTTGCTCTGTGACCCATCATGACCAAACATGAAAGACTGAAGGCTCGGACTGCCCAGTAATTGTGTTGGACCACCCATTATTCGAGTGCCAAGAACTGACGCATTGTGTGCCCGGTACCAGTGAATCCCCTCCCCCCACCCCCCCCAAAGTTACGTATTACATTGATCAGCACCATACAATTGCAGAAAGTGCATTCATAGTAAATGCTCAACCCATACCAACGGAAGGCCTCCCCCCTTTTCCCAAACCATTAACTGCTGCACTATTATCTCACCTAGCAAACAACGGACGACACAGCATATAATTATGTGAAAGGAACCATGACCAAATGACATAATAAATCCTGCCTTTTCCCCCACATCCCAGGGGATACAATCCTGCTTAATCTTCACAGATCGGCTCTCCCGCACTCGACGACAGCTACTGATACGGCCCAAACAACCAGTAGTGATTGAGACACCCCCACAACCTGCGATCGGCACACTTTAATAGAACCATCAATGGAGGCACACATCTGCTACCATGGTCCGCAATAAACAAGATAAAACCCAGATGCTGGGTCCATGAGACGAACCTCCGGGTGAAGACCTTCATCGAACCATAAGTGACTCTCTGAAATCAACCCTGGCTATGCACTCGCGTACGTTTGACAAGATACTAGCATCAGTGCTTGACATTAAAAATTTGCTCGAACCTAAGATAGATGCACTACAAATTGATGTAGGCCTTATGAGGGAAGACCACAAAAACTGAAAGACCGCATGGAAATGTTGGAATCCATGGTTGCCTCCCTTAGACCCACAGTCAAGGAGATAGACTCACAAATCAAAGCCCTGTAGGAAAAAGTGGAACAACTGCAGAAACATGCAGAAGACCAAAGGGGAGATTGTGCAGTAATAATGTACAGATCGTAGGTCTACCAGAAAGCGTGGAGGGTCCAAGTATGGAACTGGATTTGGAAGAATGGTTCACAGCAACAATCCTACAAGGCAAGCAATCTTCTTTCTTTTCCGTAGAACGAGCTCACTGGGTCCTGGAATGTCTGCCAACTCTGGGATCCCCAGCTCGCCCTGCTGTTGCAAGACTGTTCAATTATAGAGACACAGACCACATCCTGCAGATCACGCGGGCTCGGGCCCATGGATGGTGAATAAGGCAGCAGTTAATATCTTTCCAGACTATACAATGGATTTTCAGCGTCAACTCTCAACCTTTTCAACAGAAAAGAGGTGCCATCGTGAACACAATTTTAAGTATGCACTGCAATTTCTGGCCACTTTAAGAATAATGAACAGAGATGCTACCAACTTATATGCAACGCTTCCCGAGGCCTGGAGCTGGCTTGAGCGGAAAGGAATTACTATTTCTCCCCCAAATTCCAAGAACTCTACATCCACCTGGACAGATCAGAAACACTGGCAACCTCACAAACAACGCCAAAGGTGTGGCCCACAAAAGAACAATCAGATCGAAAGAGCATAGGTGGTCGCAGAGGTTGTACACAGAGCAGCACTGTCTTCTCTGACATGCTAGGATAGGACCGACTCCACAATCCACAACAGGACATCTGCCACTTCCCCTCGACCTGGCCAACAAACTGCTGGTAGGTGGCCATAAAGTCAGCCCACATATGAGGTTATAAATGTTGGTGGGGGGTGTTGCTGGCAGAGCCTCTATTTATACAGAGACACCACAGCAGGGGCAGCGGAACTACAGGTGAGAGGTTCAGTACATCTCTATGGACCAAGGACAGCAGAAACCAGCCCCCTGGTACTGTTGACTTTGATTTGAAGGCCTCCCCTTGGCGTTAAATGTTGTCACACATGTCACTTAACCTAACTGTACAGCTGCACTATAGTGCTCTTGGCTAGACACCTATTGGTGTGCCAGCCTGGGATGGGGGCTAGGAAGTTGGTTGATGTCCAGTTCCATTTCTTATGTTTTTGTCTTATCATTAGAATGATCTCTACAAGGAAAGGAGAGATGGTGGATCAGAGATCATGGGTGATGGGGTGGTCAGGGTAGGCAGGCCTCTGCTGCAACACACGTCAAGTTCTGATGCCACAATTTAACATGGACTCTCAATATTGCATCCTCACATGGAAAGTAAGGGGGATGGGCTGCTTACACTAAGCAATACCGTGCACGCAGATTTCTGCACAAATGCAAAATACATGTGGCACTATTAGAGATGATGCACTTAGCGCAGTCTGATCTTAAAACCACAAGCATGCACTTGCAAGGAACACTGGTTTGGACCACGTATTTCAGATATGCTAGAGGCACTCTTATCTGTATAGCTCCTGGTGTCCTTATCGAAATTACTCACACCACAATAGATGCGGAGGGACGTTATACAACACTGGAAGGGGTGCCAGACGGTTTCCCGGTAGCATTCATATCACTTTATGCCCTGAAGACCAATCAAGCTGCCTTCGTCCAGTCCATCACATCTGCACTCCATTATAATGCTTTGGCACCCTGCTACTGGGGAGGAGACTTCTACTCTATCCCAGACCTCACTCGGGACTGTTCTCGCCCACCGATTCCAGGAGCATATTCGATTACACTGACAACATCTTGAGGACTGGGCAGCAGAAAGACAACTATTGGATGCGAGGAGCAGTTTCCACCTTTGGGCAGGTAATCCTCCTTTTACTCATGCTCCAAAATTTTCATACTCAAATTGATCTTATTTATTGCAGCCCAACTGTGCTTACCTCAGTGCGGGGAGCGAAGTACAAACTATGTCCGACCACTGTCCTCTGCAACTTCGACCGACATGAGGACACAGCCGCTCACGTATTCCAACCTGGCGCCTTCCCACGGACACACTACAGGATGACAGCTTTTGTACTACACTTGCGGACCAAGTTACTTAGTGCTTTAAGGAAAACGAGGGTACAGCCTCCAAACCCGGTACGGAGTGGGAAGCTTTTAAAGCAATCCTAAGAGGACACGCCATTGCAACGACTTAAGAAGCCAAGCTGGCCCTTCGTAAAGAACTACACGCATTGGAAAAAGACAGCAACTGAAGGGTCGCACAGGATCCTACAGTCATCCGTGTTAGCAGAGAAGAGTTAGACTCACATGAATACTACCACCCAGCTTTGTAAACTGGACTATAAGGAACATCTACCCCACAAACACATAGAAGGCGACAAAGCTGGCAAAATGCTAGCTTGGCTGCTCAATTCTGACACACGTAGAACTCCCATTATTACAATTCGAGGAGCGATGGGCTTAATTCTCAATACCCTGATGGACATAAATGACACCTTTCGCACATACTAAGCATTCCTATACACAGCACCACCTGGAGACGTAAACTTTCACATTTCCTTGACGCCATATCTCTACCCCAACTCCAAACCTCACAAATAGGATGACCTCATGGGACCTCTAGACCCGTCTGAGATCGCAGCTATGATTAAGAAAATGGCTAAGGATAAGACTCCAAAGGCAGACAGATGGCCAGTCGAGTTTTACTCAGGCTACAGCTCCATTCTCACTTCCCACCTACTGAAAACGTATAACTCGGCCAACAAGTAGGGTGTACTACCATGATCTATTCGTGAGGCGGTTCTCACTGTCTTGTTGAAATCAGGCAGAGACCCCCTACTAAAGGAATCATATCGCCCTCTTTCCTTACTATCCTCAGATTACAAGATCCTGGGGAAGGTGTTAGCTAATAGACTGATTCCCATAGCCCAGACCATAATACATGTGGACCAGAACGGGTTTAGCCCTGGCAGGAAAACTATTCTTGACCTATGAAGATTATTCATGGTTATGGAATGGGCCAAAACAACCGGCACTCATCCCTGGATCTTGCACTGGACACAGAGAAAGCATTTGATACTCTTGGTGGGGGTACCTTCAAGCAGTCCTCACCAGACTGAGCATAGGCACTAACTTTCTAAAATGGGTGTCTCTTCTTTATAATCGATCTCACGCCAGAGTGAAGGCAAGTTGCACTATATCTGAACCATTCCCGATTGCACGAGGCACACGTAAGGGATGTCCGCTTTCCCCAATAATATCTGCACGATCAATGGAGCCTCTTGCATGCGCACTACATCAGTTCACGCCTGATTGGGTTATTAATGCGGACGGCTGCTGGCCTATAATATCCCTCTATGTGGGAGACGCCCTGATTTAACTACGAAACGAGGCTGCAATACTACCCCAACTTATGAACCTCCTTGAGGGTTTTGGCCAAGCCCCAATTATTCCCCCTGACGGAGCGGACAGAGACTGAGCGGGAAGCGCTGCTTGCCACCTCTCTTCGTTGGACCCACACTACCTTCAAACATCTAGGGGTGCAAGTATATAATTCACATACTGACCTCAGAGGGGAATTTAGGCAATTCTCTGGCCAAGGCAAGGTCTCCGCACTCAAATTTTGGAAGTCGTTACCACTCCCTCCAGAGGGGAGAGTAGCCCTATTTCCGAGATGTTGATACTCCCTAGGCTACTCTATTTTTCCTCAGCTGTACCTTTGTGGCTGCCTACAGAATCCTTAAGGTCATGCGCGCTCTTCTGACAACATATAATTTGGGGCACGGGACGGAGGAGAGTAGCGTTATCTAAATTACACCCCCTTGTTGATCGCTGGGGGCCGCAAACTGAATACTATTAAGCTGAAGTGCAGCTTCTGTTGCCCATGTGCTGGATGGTTGGTCAGAATAGAATAGAACTGGGATCCTGGTTTGAGGGACCTACGTCACCCCAAAAACTAACTTGGCTATTAGGATAAGAGACTTTGCCATCCGAAAAAGGTAGCAATACACTAATGAAAGTGGCCAAATCCTGTAGGACAAAATACCTACAGAAGGCAAAAGGCACCTCCCCTCCCCCCTGCACCTATGCTCCTGAACTTCTTCTCTGGATACTGCCCCATGTCAAGTATTGCACGCATGGCCTGACAACTGCCTGGACGGAGCGAGCATTACAACATGGGGTGATATGTTCACAGACAAAATACTCAACATATTTGACAATTTAATGGACGATTACGGGATCCCACAAGTATCCTTCTTGATATACGCTAGTCTCACTTGCCTCCATCATACACTGTGGAACAGGACTCACGATGAGGCGGAAACATTCCAACACTTACAAATCTTTCAGATGCATAGGACAGGGAATAGGGCAATTACTCATATTTATAGAGCAATATGTGAAAATAGGGAATCCCCTTCGACTTCCCTGTGCACCCACTGGGATTACATTTTAAATACCCCCATCGCTGACAAACAATGGCGGCAATGCACGGAGGTTTCTAAGCTGATTTCCATAAACTCTAGGTTAAAATACACACAATTCATCTTCTTACATCGTACATATGTCACTTCAGAAAGATGGTCAAAGATGTATCCTGGAACGTCAGATACTTGCCCCCCCCCCCACTGCCAAACACCCACCACTAATTTCACCCATATGACATGGTATTACCCGCTAATAAGCAGATATTGGGACGAGGTGACACAATTCATCTCTGATATGGTAGGCATCACGATCCAGACAGATAATGGGCACTGCCTATTAGTACTCACCTCCAGTACAGCTGCTCACAAGTCTATCAAGAAATGTATTGACCTGGCAATGGTCATGGTTAAATGAGGATTTGCATTGTGCTGGAAATCCTCCACATCCCCTTCCATCTATACATGGCTCAGGGATTTGCGCACAAGAATAATAGCCGAGCAACACGTCTTACAGTTCCACAACTCTGAGACAGTATCGAGCACAAACTCCCTGGACTGGCAATGTTATTTGGAAAAGGTAGAGGCCAAGCCGGATGATAGACCCCCTTGAACATTACAGAGATGCACAACAACCAGAAGGAGACAGGCAGTCATCCCCCACATTAATTTATAAATGTTAAATGCCACTCCCATATTCCATCAATTGACATAAGAATTCCTGTAGTACACAACTCCGGTACACTTACCTCGACTGCAGACATGCATACTCACCACGACAGTAAGCTGACCACACTACAACAAGGGGTACAGCTATTCCTCTGCGGACGCACCCCTCCCATAGCCCCCAGTCCCTCTTAAACAGGAAACTTCCCTCTTCCCACTGGATACTTGGCCCTTGTTTAGGACGGTACACAGCCTCCACCACAAGAGTTTATACATATCAACTGAGAGCAATGTTAAAGTACAGATTCATATAACAGTTATTTTTTTCACATTTTCCTTTACCCCCTGTTGAGGTAAGACAATAAGGTTGACGAATTGGAAAAATATATGATACTACTCTCAAAGGCATTATGCTGTTCAGGTAGTGAACCAAACCCATATATTGTATGCTTTAAAGAAAAGGAGACAACAAAAAAAGGAAATGCCTGTATCTGGACATGCTCATGAGTAAGAAAATGTGATAGTGTACAATTATTATTTACTTATTTTTTCTATATAACCACAATGAAGAAATATTTTTTAAAATGTTAATGGGTCTAAAGGGGAGATATATGCCAATAGATTTCAGGGAGTGAGGGAGGGTGTTCCAAAATGTTGCCACTAAATAGCCAAAGGCTCAACCTTCACGGTGAGATTTCTTCAAGTGAGGGAGCCTTAAATTATAGTCCAGAGCAGACTGAAGGCCGTGAGTTTGGTAGTATCTCTGTAGGAAGAGAGAAATTATTTTATTAACTGTGGGATGCACCAGGCAGACGGATTTAAACAGAAATATGATTTTCAAAGGAAAGCCAATGAAGAGCATTCCCATAAGTTGAAGTCTTTTTAGGCCAAAAATCAGCTGAATCGCCATGTTCAGAAATAACTGGAACTTTATAATGGGAGCTTTCAGAGCCCCCCAAAAAACAGATAAAGCCTGTGCCACTAGTCTACAACCTTCCTGGGAAAGAAAAGGAAAGATTTTCTTCAGCATTTTGAGTTGAAAAACAAGTGGACACAATCTTAAAAAATTGATAATTGACGGGATTTATTCTAAGGAAACACCTAGGTTCTTGACCACAGTTCTCAAAGCCATGTGTGGGGACAATCCAGATCGGTCAACACATCGGCCCAGCTGACTTTATTATGAATGAGAACAAGCATCTTGCAATACTGAGTTCATATCGGACAGGATGATTCTTGAACAATAAGTTTTACTTGTAGAAATAAAAGCCTCCATTCACTAGCCAATTCAGCAAACAGTAACTGGCTAACTAAGAATGTTAACATGACTTGAGCTCAAACATTCGACTTCATAATAATAGTCACATTCTAGGCAAAACAACTAGACTAATAACCCAGCTACACTATTTAGAATCTAGCTAGCAGCTTCTCACGGACATGGTATTCTGCCCTTAGGCAAATAATAAGCAGAGTATCACCAGTTCACATCAAAAAATGATATCTATAAGCTTCAATGAGTTTGACCAAAGAAGTTATTACCATGTTTTTGTTTTACTGCAGAGACCTTTTCATTTCCATAGAAAAACATGTCTTATCAAAATGCAACAAGTGAATAGCTGATTTTCATCAAATGCACGTTTCTAGCACATACTTCGCTTCAGCAAGTCATGAAGTGGTGATAAGCAAGACTAAGCAAAAATAATAATAGTTGAATATTTGCATGATTGTTTAGTTTATAAATTATCACAAGTAGCCATAAGAACACTCTGATGTCTTATGTTTACTGTCTAGTTTAGGAGTTATTCCAGAGATGCTGTAACCACTATGGCCAGTTGGCTATTTTCCAATTCTAGTATTTCTGTAATTTGCCTCTCCAGAGACTTCTATTTTTATCACCTGTATTTTCAGACATTTATATTTCTTTCATAGAAAGTGTGAAAGTGCGACATTCTCAGAAATGCCAGTTTAGTCTTCTATGTCCTTTATATTTCAGACTTTTCTTTTTTTATTTCAGATTCTTCCATTTCTTTCAAAGTGTGAATAGATAAGACACTCATAGATGTTTGCATCATGTGAACATACTAGTATGACATGTAGTTCTTATTTATTGTCTGGTAGATATACAAGCAATATGATGGTCAAGAATTCCTGCCCTTTTATTGGGTATTAAGAATTAGGGCTTCAATATCTTGAGGACAGGATAAGAATATCACTGGTCCTTCAATGGCTGTCTGTCTGGGCAAGGCCTAGATGGAGGCTAGCAGATGAGATATGGGCTAGCAAAATAGGGTGACTTGTGCATGTTAAGAGCAATTTGCGGGCAATAGGAAGAACTGATCTCTATGGTAACCCGCAAGCTATTAATCAGTCCCTTAAGACCATTGTTAAGGACTTGCTAAATCACTTTCAAGACAATAGGTCAGTGGTTCCCAAACTGTGGTCCGGGGACCCCTGGGGGTCCGCGAAGCCTTCTCAGGGGGTCCGCGACTGCTTGGAAAAATAAAAAATATTAACAAATATTGACAAATTAGGTCCCCAGCTTCCAGTAATGACTCAGGCAGGGGTCCCCGGACTCCAATGATGATTCAGTGGGGGTCCCTGGGTTCCATTAATGTTAAAGTGGGGGTCCACATAAATCAAAAGGTTGGGAACCACTGCAATAGGTTATCTTGCGAAATAAAGAAAAAGCTATCTGATGCGTATTTTCCTCTGTACACTACAACTGGCATGGAACCTTCCTGTGACATTAGAAGTTTTATATGGTTAAATTTAGAGTTGGCATTATTCTTTTTTTGGTGTCCTACCCCTCTAATGTTTATAAAAATAAAGACCTGCTACTGTGTCCCTGTGATCCAATATCGTGCCAATTACAATTGCACCTATGCATTTTAGGACCCTTACTGCAGAACCTAAATATTAGGAAATGCAAAGAAGCCTTGTTTTATTCACAATTGCTTCAGATGGAGGCTATCTGCATTACCATTTACAGGTTTATAGCCTCAGTGGTGCGTTGCCAGAAAATAGTAAGCAAATGATCCTAGAGTTTTGAAAGAAACAATGGGCAAAATTAATGAATGGATGGGTTTCTGTTGCAGCAATCTTTCCCGACATTTGCTAAGCGTGTGAATTTGATAAACTGAAAGTCCACCTATTTAAGCCTCCACTTTAACACACTGTATAAGTGCACTTTTTAGGTTTGCCTTATACTGTGGATGTCTAATATTGCTGCAATCTATGTAATCAATTCAGTGATGGTGCTGTTTTAATTTAACTGTTTTTATATATTTTTTTATATTGTCTTTATGGTGTGATTAGTGTTTTTAGCTGTATTAATGAAATGCGTATCATATGTGTGCTTTTAAGGTTTGTTTAAAACTGACTAAGGCTTGATTGACTGACTGACATTCTCATGTTATGCTGTAGGTTAAAATACATTTCCAGTTTTCTAGAGCTATTTTGAGTGTTATTCGTTTAGGAAAGAGGGTTTGCAGTTCCACTTTGACATCTTGTGGGACTGATTCTTTCCAGTAAATACTTCTACTTCCGGCACAGTATTGCTCAGTGGGAGGTGTATGATTGCAATCAAACTGGATTTCCAATTTGCATTCGTGCATTGACTACGTCCCTGAGCCATGGCCTTAGAAATCTGACGCAGCAGCTCAGTGTGAACGGGGGGAGGAGGGGTGAAGGTTCCATCAAAGTTGCATAAGTATTAAAAAGAGTAGGGCTCAGTGATGACATCGATTTCTTCCATCCTAGATAGCAGCACCTCATGCAAGATAGTGCTGAAGGTGGGCAAATGGTGTAGAAGAATAAGGGACACACAACCACCTTAAAGCAACACCCATCGCAACTCATCCACTACTGCCATCAAAGCCAATTCTGCACTGTGCACTGGCCTAAAACCTGACTGATTTTGATTTTATAAAAGAAGACACAATGTTATTAACATGCTACTCTAAGCTCTTGATAGGCAAAAGAGATACTGGCAGAAAATTTGGCAACATAGGTAGGCCAGCCGATGTAAAAAAAGAAATAAAAAAAAAAGAGAAAGTGTTACATTGTGATTACAATTACAGAGAACCAATGCAGTGCCTAGCAATCCACTGCCAGTTTGTCAATGATCAGCACAGGCTTGCTGATAGTTAACGTCAAAATCTCTGCTAGGCAGGGTACCACGGAGGATCCAGATTTAATTAGAAAATATTCGAAAAATCCACAAAAAGTCCTACAAACAGATATGAGCGCATTACAGTTTGGATTCAAACACCATGCAGTTCTTTTTAACTGTGCCAAACGTACCCGCTTATCAAGACAAAAACAGATTTCCATTTTAAATCACAGAAAAGATGGAGGCAAACTTATTACTAGTCTCTCGAGTATCATCACTATTTCAATCAAGGAGCACATCGAACAGAATTACCTCGTCCCAGGATTTATCCCGTAATTCCGTAAATCAATCTGCTCCTTGATTAATCTAATTTGATAATGAGGCCTTATACGCATTCATATTAAGAATATTTGAACAGCCTTGAGAAAGCCCCAGGCTTATATACCATTAGGGGGCGAAATACGAGTTGGCGTTTGTAAATCACTAACGCACATTACATCGGCTTCCGGTCATCTATGTACTTCATAATAAACTATCCTTGGATCTACTGACCTGTTTGGATGTGCTGACTATAATGTGAAAGTGAAGTTATGAACTAACCAATTGAAACATGGGTTTACCAACACTTTGTTACTAGCATTCTGAAATAATGTAATTACTTTCTGCGCCTTAGTATATTTTGACCATGCCGTACATCCTACAGGAGCTTTACATTATATAGCCCACTTTTACTTCTACATTGGGAACATTTTTCCCATTAACAAAATCTTGTTTCCTTTTCAACAATAATCTTTCCTCTCTATTCCTCCAATTAGTCTTAACCATGCTTGTACTGTTTTTACTCCAATCCATCCAGCCTGCACACAAATTAGTGTTGGGCACTCCTCCTTCAAACAGTTCGAACGGTGACTCCCCAGTCATCATGTGGGCAGAGAGAGAAGCTGTTATCCTTTCTTGTAGCTCCTTCTTCCAATCCAAACCATTCACTCTCGGCAATGGTATACTCTCTTTTACATATTTATTAAATCTCTCCACAGGCCCATTGTTTTCAGGGTGATAAACTGCACATTTTTTGTGCACAATGCCACAAGACTCCAAGTAACTTTCTAATTCTTTTGAACACACCCGTGGTCCATTATCAGACAAAAGACTCTTGGGAAAACCTTCTCTCCTGAAAATGTCCTCCAGAAATTTCTTTACACTCAAAGACGAGATGTCTCTTACACTTTTAACTTCCACCCATCTTGAGTACAAATCCATCAACACAATCAGATAAGAAGTGGATTGCTCGCCTTGCAAGGGACCCACAATATCTATAGATAATCCATCCCATGGTTCTTTCGGTAATTTCCTGCAGACCATGGGAACCTGATGAGTTTTCAACAACTTATTACTACAAGAACATTGCACACACCCCCAGACTGCCCGTTCAGTTTCTACATCCATTCCTGGCCTCCAAAAACTGGCTCGCAAATTTTCTTTTGTTTTAACAATCCCTAGATGACCTTCATGAGCCTGTTTTATTATTCTATTTCTCAGGCTCAATGGTAGAATTAATCTGATTCCCTTTAGCAACAGAGTTCTGTCAATAGCCAATTCCTCCTTAATTAAATTCCAGACTTTTTCTGGACTGTGAAATTTTCCATGATTCATTGCTTCCATGACTCTCACCAACATCACATCTTTATGTAGTTCATTTCTCCATCCTTCTTCTGTTATAGCCCCAAAAGTAATCTCATTCACCTTCCAATTAATTTCACAAGCATATACTTCTGCACCTTGTTCCATGTCTTGTTCCTCTTTGATTTTACTCACGTCAACTAACCTTGGAAGGCAGTCTGCACTCACATTTAATATGCCAGGTAGATATTTCACACCAAATCAACATCCCTGTAATCCAATTATCCAACTTCGTATTCCAGCAGAGATACAGTCCAGACCCTTATTCCTAAATATTTCTACAAGCGGCTTATGATCTGACAATACCACAAAATCTGTTCTCCAAATACAATTCTTAAATTTTCTAGGGGCCTAGAAAAAGGCAAAGGTCTCTCCTTCAATTACTGAATAGTTTTTCTGCTTTTTTAGATGCACATGCTATCAATCTTTTCTTCCCCTTATCATCTTGTACCATCACAGCTCCTAAACCTTTAGAGCTTGCATCAGTGATGATGTATGTTTGCCTGCCCGCCAGGCATTAATGGCTGTAAGCAAGATGCCTCTTAATTCTTCTTTTATTCCTTGAAACTCTGCTCCACACAACTCATTTCATAAAAACTCTTTCCCTTTCTTTAACAACCCTCTCATATTCAATGATTTCTCTGCTAAATTTCTTATGTACCTTCCATAATACTCAACCAATCCTAGAAATGAACTTAATTCCTACTTTGACGGAGGTGACACTAAGTTTTCTTATGTTTTTGACTAATTCTGGTTTGGGTTTTACGCCTTCTCCTGAAATCAAATGTCCCAATACTGAACCTCAGTAATGCCAAACTGACACTTCATAAGAGTGAGACCTGCCTTTCCCAACCTCTTTAATATCATACATATACGACTATCATGTTCCTCTAATGTACTACCAAATATCAACACATCATCCTGGTAGCACTTTACTCATTCCAATTTTTTAATACTTTGCTCATTATACGCTGAAACACTGATGCAGATGACAAGACCGAACGGCATCCTTATAAATGTAAATGCTTCAAAAGGTGTTATGAATGCTGTAAGATCCAGTCATTTCTCATCCAACTCCACCCGATGGTAGGCAGATGCTTAATCTAGTGTGGTGAACAGTTTTGCTCCTTCCAACATCACCACTATTTCTTCAATGTCGGGTAGAGGGAACCTGTCAACCACCACTTCCCTATTCAATGCTGAGGTCCACACATAACCTAATATCGCCATTGCTCTTTTTTGCCACAACTATGGGGGCCAAACATTCAGTTGCTTCTACTTCCTCTATTACTCCTGACATCTCTAGTCTCTTAAGTTCTGTACTCAACAACTCTTGTAATGCCAAGAGAACTCTTCCAACCTTTGCAGCCACTGGAACTGCATCTCTCTTCAATTTAGTACGTTTGTATTTTCTAAGACAACCTAACGATTCAGAGAATACCCCAGGAAATTTCAACACAAAGTCCATCTCAATTTTTTTTTTTTTACTTCTTGAGGAAGGACCTGAGGCTGATCATTGGAATTAAGCACTACTCCCAACAATCTTTGATGTGCCCAACTCAAAAGATTCTCATTTATTCTAATCATATACTTTACCCAAAATGTGTCTTCCCCTAACTCCAAACATCCTTCAAATAATCCTATCATTTTGATTGCTGTCCTCCATACCCATCAGGGTTCACATCCATTGCATGTAATTTCTTTCCCTTCACAAATAATCTTTCAAAACACTGTTCTGAAATAACAGTTAAACGTGAACATGAGTCAAAACGCATTAATACTTTCAACCCATTCACTATAACATTTTCACTAGGATGCTCATTCTTATCCAAAGACATTTTAACCTGAAATACTACTTCTTGAAATACCTCTTTAATTTTTTTCATAACGTTATTATTCTTTCTCCTCCTATTGGGACAACACCTGTAAAAATGTCCTTTTTTCCTCACAACCATTGCATACCACATCCAAAGCTGGACAACTACTTGCATTTGCCTTATGACCACTATTCCCACATCTAAAACATTCTCCTTTAAATTTTACAAGTGCATCCTTCTTTTTTCTTTCACCATACCCTTCTTCTTCACTTCACATACCACTTCTTCAATGTTTCCTGTGTCCGTACTGGTTTTATCTTTAACAGAACTTAACTCTGTGACACACTTCATCATGTGATCAACTCTCTTTGCCACCATAACCACCTCCTCTAAAGGAAGCTCATCCTTCAACCACAATTCTTCTTGAATTTTATCACTACTACACTTTAACACAAATTGATCACAAATCCTTTCATCCAAAAAGGCACCAAATGTGCACAAAGCTGTTAATTTTCTTAAACTTGGTATGTACTCTTCCTCAGACTCATCCTTTCATTGCTCTCTTTTTCCAAAGTAATATCTTTCCATTACAGTGCTCATTCTTGGTAAATAATGTTTATCCATTGTCAAAAAATACCCTTCAAATTCATTCAAATTAGGTACATTTTCCAAACCCTTGTGGCCTTCATCTCCTAGGCAATGTATTAATAAAGCATGTTTCCTCTCTGCATTCAGGGTGGGACCAAACACTCTTGCACAGTGATTAAAAAATTTCTTCCATTTGCCGCATGGATCTACAGGACCAAGACCGTGAAGGTCGAAACGCGTAGGTGTTAGGTGGTGGGATGTTTCGTTATTGAAAATAAAAGTGGATTCATCACAATCCTGTGAGTGCGGCATTTTTAACCTAAGTGTTAAACTGGTATTATATATATATATATATATATATATATATATATATATATATATATATATATATATATATATATATATATATATATATATATATATATAATTAGTATTTTCCTTTTACATAGTTTTAAGTGGGTAATGACAGGCTCAGGTGTGCCTGTCACCAATATTATACTTGACAGGATGTTTTAAAAAGTTCAACTTTCAAATCTTTGAGGTGTGCCTGTCACCGATTTTCTTTTATTTTATTTTTCCTCTTAATTTTAGTCACAAAAAGCAGCAGGTCAGATGACAGGCTCTGGTGTGCATGTCACTGTATAATACAGAGTAGAATACAGTTTGTAGCTACTCACGCCTCCTAACAGGCTCGTTCCTTTTTTTTCTTTTTAAAATCAAAAACAAGTAGCAAAAAAAAAAAATCAACCTGCGGTGACCATTGCAACACTGACTGTGAAATGGCACACCCAAAATGGCCACATCAGCACTGCAGATGCGTAATTTCTATAGGAAGAGGACCTCACTGTTCCCGCTCTCAGTCCCGAGAGGCAATGCGTTCCAGTGACTATGCCTAAAATGGCCACCGCAGTGCTGCAGATGCGTAATTTCGATAGGAAGAGGACCTCACTGTTCACGCTCTCAGTCCTGAGAGGCAATGTTTGTTCCAGTGACAATATGGGCATGCATCTCGGTGACGATAGCGGACCTTGGGCAGGACTGTGATGACACTGTAATCCTCCCTGTTCACAAAAAAGAAACCAGCAATGTCGTCGCCGTTTCCACTACAGGATAACTCTGACCGTCCTCCGCCGTCTCAACCGACAGAAAGAAGATTCTCTCCACATGCACCGCTTCTTCTCCTCTGTAACTGCAGTTTGCACAGCTATATTAAGCACAGCTTATGACACACTGCCATGATGAGGCGTATCGCTCTGCATGACTCGTCGCCAATGTAAAGTTCAATGTGGATAAAATAAGCACACCATTAATTTGCCAGATGAATAGATCAGGTTTATTCATTACACCTCATCCATGGACAGTCCACAACGCTGTTCTCTTCAAATCTCAACAGTCCACACATCACATCCTGTGTTCTCGATTCTACATTCCACTAGTATGCATGTGATTCTACGCATAGAATCACATGCAGACAACACCACAGTCTTAATACATATTTATTTTAAATAAAGGTTTATAACAAGATCCCAGATCCAAATAAGTGTGTGTAGCGAGGTAAGATCACTTTGAAGAGGCCTTGTAAATATGATTGTTGTATCCCAGTATAAAGTCACAGTCACATGCTGTGGGAAAACAGGGCTGATTGCAGAGGTCCCCTAACTTTTTGCCCCCATTTTCCACTTTATGCTGGTGTTTTCCTGACTCTGATGGTGCCCTGGGTACTGCTAACCAGTCCCAGGGCCTGTGCTCTGTGTAAAATGGATATGCAAATTAGGCTAATTATAATTGGCTAAGTTAACCTACCTATAAGTCCCTAGTATATGGTAGGGCATGTAGGTTTAGGGACCACAGCATAGGTGGTGCACACCTAGGTGCACTGCTGAGGTGCCCAGTGTCATTTTAAAAGCAAGCCTGCCTTGCTGGCTGCTTTTAAATTAAAGTTATATGCAAATTCGACTTTGGAATTAAAGGT
The DNA here is from genome assembly GCF_031143425.1 of Pleurodeles waltl. Taxonomy (NCBI): domain Eukaryota; kingdom Metazoa; phylum Chordata; class Amphibia; order Caudata; family Salamandridae; genus Pleurodeles; species Pleurodeles waltl. The sequence goes on from NC_090450.1 coordinate 902,889,538, forward strand.
ACTTCCAAAGTCTTAAACTACCTTATTTTTACATATAAGTCACCCCTAAGGTGTGCCCTATGTGCCCCTAGGGCTGGGTGCCATGTAACTATAAGCAGGGACTTTATAAAAATAGATTTATAAGCCCTGGTGAGGTAAAAACAGCCACATTCATTTTTCCCTCATTGAAGTAAATGGCCTTCATAGGCTAGAATAGGCAGACTTTATTTTAAATTTTAAAGTCTCCTTAAATGTTACATACCAAGAATTTGGTATCAAATTGATTGTTGTAATAAATCCCACAACTTCCAGTTGTTGGATTTAATATAACTTGTCCAGGTAAAAAGTTTAGACTTTACCTAAAAAGTTGCCAATTTCAGCTCTGCATTGTTTTTGCTGCTGTGCTCTGATTGGCCAGCCTGAAGCAGCTTCTGCCAGGCTACCTTGATGAGGTGTGAAGTGGCCTGACTTCACACAAAGGAATGTGCTTGGGGGAGAGAATCTCCCCTCAGCAGATGGTGAGGCAGGAAGGGGGAGGGCTGCCAAACTGGTCTTCAAAGGCAGAGAAGGACATTTGCAGCACCCAGCAACACCCCCACATCCTGCAACCCCAGACAATTAGGTGCCCCCCTGATTAGATTAGGAGAGGGCAGGAGAGGGGTGTGTTTATGATTTTTAGCCACACCAGTGGGTGGGCTCAGCCAGATGTAACCTCCAAAAATCAGATTCATCCATGTTGGATTTTTAGAGACTGTTGCCTTCTGGGATGGATTTGTGCCACACTTCCCAGGAAGTGGTCATCACAGGGGGACGACCCTGTCCCTGATTGGAGAACCAGGGCCCCCCTGCTTTTCACCCAGGAGCAAGGATAAAACTGGCAGACCTGCACCCACGCCTCAGATCCCCTCCAGAATTCAACATGAAAGGAACTAAAGAAGAAGAAGGAATGCCCTGCTGGACCCCTGGCCTACACCTGGACCCTGCACTCAGAAGGACTGCACCAGCTGCACACTTGGGCTTCACCACAAGAAGGACTTTGCCTGGCTTCAACTGGTTCAAGGAGGGACTCCCTGTTTGCTACAGGTGAAAAATTGCTAACCAGAGTCCCCTGCACCAACTCCTGAAGAAAGCGACCAGCTGACCACTGTCCAGTGGCCAAAAAGGAGTTTGCGCCAGGTGCATTCTGGGAGTTGAAGTCCGCACCCCCCAAGGACCATCACAGAACTTCTGGACCCTTGGGGTGAGCTGTGGACCCCAAAAGAACCTTAAAAGAACATCTGGGTGAAGCCCCAGAAGTTTGGAAAAGATTTGAGAATTTTTGGAAAAAAGCTCCAGAGAGGGACCGACCCGCCGCGGAAATTCTAGCCGGCTTGCCTCAACCGTGACCCGGCCTGACTTCGTGGTTCGTCCCGGTAAAGAAAAACATCCAAAAAAGAGACTAAGTCCGAACGTAAAAAGTTGACCGGGACCTCCCAGCCATCGTATCCGAGAAGGGCTCCATGGACGTCGGATCAAGATCCAGCTTTACCCCGGTCGAAGGATTTTCATCTCGAAAAAACGACTAAGTCCGAAGGTAAAAGTCTCCACCGAGGAAACCCACATCGCGTATCCGGACAAGGGCTCCAGGAGGTCGGATTCAACTGGCAGGTTCGTCCCGGTGAAGAAAAACTTCAAAATAAAGACTAAGTCAGAAGGTAACTTTTTAACCGAGGCCTCCCGCGACCTGTAGCCGAGCAGGGCTCCATCGCGGTCGGCCTGAAAGTTTGACTTTGCCCCGGTCGAGGTGCAACCAGATGACCCGATTGGCGCTTTTTGTTTCTAAGCGCTAGAAAAGTAATAATTCTTTAAAAATTCATATCTCCGGTTCCCCTGAACCGATTTTAATCGTTTTTGTGTCATTTTAAAGATAAAAATATAAACTATTTTTATAAATTGGTTTTGGATTTTTAAACTGTTTCCTGTGTTTTATTTAATTACTGTTTTGTGATATTTGAATGCTTTACACTTTGTCTCCTAAGTTAAGCCTTGACGCTCGTTGCCAAGCTACCAAGGGTTGAGCTGGGATTAATTTACTGAGACCTAACTGTACCTATGTGGAGGTTAGTGGCTTGTTGCTAGGTGTAGGTACCTACCTGCCCTACCAATAACCCATTTTCCAACATAATTGGAAGCAGCGACGGGATCCTGTACTTGTGTTCAATATCACGTTACAGTTTTAGGTAAAACAAATTACAAATCCTTTAAATTGTCCTAGTGCAAAAATTGTTTTTAATTTTTAATTTGTTTTTTTTATTAATTTGGATTACTTTCAATTATTGAATTTTTGTAATTTTTCTAAATTCTTGTTTCCAATTTTTGCAAAAAGTTTTTGTTGACACAAAACTAGGGAACCATGGAGCTTGATCTGGCTAGCCTACCCACACTGACAGTAGTCCAGCTTAGGGGGTTGAGTATTGAAAGAGGGTTGCCTGCAACCACTAATCTCAGGAAGGAAATCCTGATCACATCCCTGACAGCATGGGCTGAGGCCCAAGAGGTAGAGTCAGAAGAAGCTCCAGAGGAGGGAGAAAGAAGGGAGGATGCAAGCTCTAACCACTCAGGGGAGGGAAGGCATCTGAGCCCAAGTGAGGATGAGGAAGAACGGTCCTCAGTAAACACAGTCACTAGGGGCAGATCCAAAGCTAGTGGTGGGAAGGGGGTCCTTTCAGGAGGAGAGAACCCATCCATCAGAGAAAGAGAGCTGGAGGCCCAGCTAGCATACATAGCTTTGGAAGCAGAAAAGCTGGCCCTAGAAAAGAAAAAGTGGGCATACAAAGAGAAAAGAGATGGAAGCAGCGATATAGAAGCTGAGGTGTCCATGGGTGGGGGAGTTTGCCCCAGATTACCCAAGGGGGTAGTTCCTGCCTCTGTAGAGGGGGATGACATAGATAAGTGGCTGGGGGCCTTTGAGAGGGCACTCCAAATGAGAAGGGTTAGGCCTCAATACTGGGGTTCCCTTTTGTGGGAGTTGGTCCCCAACTCAGGGAGGGATAGGCTTCTGACCTTAAGGGGGGAGGAGGCAGATTCATACCCTAGTTTGAAGAGGTGCTTAGCCAAGAAGTTTGGTCTGACCCCAGAGCAGTATAGGCTCAAGTTCAGGGACACCCAGAAGGTCAGTACCCAGTCTTGGGTTGACTTTGTGGACATTTCACTAAAGGCACTAGAGGGCTGGAGTATTGGTAACAAAGTAGATACTTATGAGGGGTTATACAATCTGATCATGAGAGAGCACATCTTGACCAATTGTACCCAAGAAAGGTTACGCCAGCATCTAGTGGACTCTAAGCAGACCAACCCTAGAGAGCTTGGGGAGGCAGCTGATGAGTGGTTGAGAACCAGGGTGGTTGTCAAGTCCCAGGGGGGAGACTCCAAGAAGGGGGGGACAGGTCCCCAAAAACCTAAGGAGGGAGGTGGTAAGCCCACCACAGAGACTCCCTCTGTACCCCAGAACCCTAAGAAGGAGGAGAGTAAATCCCACTCTGACCAGCAGGGACAGTTAGACCCAGGGTTAAAAAAGCTCTTGGACAGTAGGGCTTGCTTTGACTGTCAGCAGACAGGTCACTTCAGAGGAGATGCAGCCTGTCCAAAGAAGGTGGTTAGCACTGGGCTGTCCAGTGTAGCCATAGAGGAGGATTCCTCAGATGTTGAAGTCCTCCTAGCATTGAGCTGGGAGACAGGACCAGATGGTAAGCTGGTGATCCCTAAGGGTGGGAGTAGGCACTTCCACCACATTCAAGTGAATGGGATCCCTACCACTGGCCTGAGAGACACCTGTGCCAGTCACACTATAGTGAGTGACCGGTTAGTGACCCCAGACATGTATTTCCCAGGAAAGACAAAGAAAGTCAGGATAGCCACAGGGGAGGTCACCTCCAAACCTGTAGCCATAGTGCCCCTAGAGAGGGAGGGTATCCTTGACTGGATTAGGGTGGTAGTCAGTGCTGACCTTCCCCTAGATTGTATCCTGGGCAATGACCTCCCAGAGGTGAGTCTGGTCACAGATGGGGTGGTCGCCCAGGGCGCCCCCCCCACCCAAAGTCCTGGGGAGTCAGTCCCTACAGTTAGGAGACAGGGGTCCCCAAGAAAAGGAAAGAAGAAAAGGAAGGGTAGGCCACTCTTAAAGAGAGTTCCAGGGAGCCAAAGGCCTTCTGCCCCAGTAGGGGGGGAGCCCAGAGTTGGCACTGGTGAGGCCTCCCCTGACCCCAAGGAAGTCCTGAGTAGTCAGGCAGCTGTCCAGATGCAGGGTGTTGCCCCTGCACTGACAGAAGGGAGAGTGGAAGGAGGGTGTCTGCCACAGGAAGTGGTAGCCCCCCACTCTAGACAGCAAGAGGGGTGCCAGGACCTCACAATTGCCCCTAAAGCAGCTCAGCCACCTGTCAGTGGATAGCTTAGGGTGTGGTTCTGGGTACTGACAGCTGTCAGTAGCCTCTGCTGGGTGCTAGCCTTCCTGGCAGCACTGTACTTGGCCTGGGAGGCAGACCCCAGGGCCAATAGCAAAGTAGGCCCCCTGACCCTATTGGTCATGGTGGGGTTGCTCAAGTGTTGGGTGACCTCTTTGGGTAAGCTAGGTGTTGCCCTAGCAAAGTTAGGAGTAGGGGAGGTGGGCACCTCACTACCCAAGTTGGCAGAGAGAGAGGAGGAAGACCCCCCCTAGAGGGAAGTTTCAGTTTGAATTGGGTCCTTTTACTGTTGGGATGGCTTCACTATCCAGAGGGAGTGACCCTGACAGGAGGATGTAAGGCAGAGTAGGCCCTGCAAAGGGACAGCCAGTTTTCTTCAATGTCTTCCTCGCCTAACAAGCCAGGAAGACTCTCCCAGGGTTGGGCTGAGTCTCCTGGGCGTGTGGGCTAGGGGGGGGGGTTGTGTGGGAAAACAGGGCTGATTGCAGAGGTCCCCTAACTTTTTGCCCCCATTTTCCACTTTATGCTGGTGTTTTCCTGACTCTGATGGTGCCCTGGGTACTGCTAACCAGTCCCAGGGCCTGTGCTCTGTGTAAAATGGATATGCAAATTAGGCTAATTATAATTGGCTAAGTTAACCTACCTATAAGTCCCTAGTATATGGTAGGGCATGTAGGTTTAGGGACCACAGCATAGGTGGTGCACACCTAGGTGCACTGCTGAGGTGCCCAGTGTCATTTTAAAAGCAAGCCTGCCTTGCTGGCTGCTTTTAAATTAAAATTATATGCAAATTCGACTTTGGAATTAAAGGTACTTCCAAAGTCTTAAACTACCTTATTTTTACATATAAGTCACCCCTAAGGTGTGCCCTATGTGCCCCTAGGGCTGGGTGCCATGTAACTATAAGCAGGGACTTTATAAAAATAGATTTATAAGCCCTGGTGAGGTAAAAACAGCCACATTCGTTTTTCCCTCATTGAAGTAAATGGCCTTCATAGGCTAGAATAGGCAGACTTTATTTTAAATTTTAAAGTCTCCTTAAATGTTACATACCAAGAATTTGGTATCAAATTGATTGTTGTAATAAATCCCACAACTTCCAGTTGTTGGATTTAATATAACTTGTCCAGGTAAAAAGTTTAGACTTTACCTAAAAAGTTGCCAATTTCAGCTCTGCATTGTTTTTGCTGCTGTGCTCTGATTGGCCAGCCTGAAGCAGCTTCTGCCAGGCTACCTTGATGAGGTGTGAAGTGGCCTGACTTCACACAAAGGAATGTGCTTGGGGGAGAGAATCTCCCCTCAGCAGATGGTGAGGCAGGAAGGGGGAGGGCTGCCAAACTGGTCTTCAAAGGCAGAGAAGGACATTTGCAGCACCCAGCAACACCCCCACATCCTGCAACCCCAGACAATTAGGTGCCCCCTTGATTAGATTAGGAGAGGGCAGGAGAGGGGTGTGTTTATGATTTTTAGCCACACCAGTGGGTGGGCTCAGCCAGATGTAACCTCCAAAAATCAGATTCATCCATGTTGGATTTTTAGAGACTGTTGCCTTCTGGGATGGATTTGTGCCACACTTCCCAGGAAGTGGTCATCACAGGGGGACGACCCTGTCCCTGATTGGAGAACCAGGGCCCCCCTGCTTTTCACCCAGGAGCAAGGATAAAACTGGCAGACCTGCACCCACGCCTCAGATCCCCTCCAGAATTCAACATGAAAGGAACTAAAGAAGACGAAGGACTGCCCTGCTGGACCCCTGGCCTACACCTGGACCCTGCACTCAGAAGGACTGCACCAGCTGCACACTTGGGCTTCACCACAAGAAGGACTTTGCCTGGCTTCAACTGGTTCAAGGAGGGACTCCCTGTTTGCTACAGGTGAAAAATTGCTAACCAGAGTCCCCTGCACCAACTCCTGAAGAAAGCGACCAGCTGACCACTGTCCAGTGGCCAAAAAGGAGTTTGCGCCAGGTGCATTCTGGGAGTTGAAGTCCGCACCCCCCAAGGACCATCACAGAACTTCTGGACCCTTGGGGTGAGCTGTGGACCCCAAAAGAACCTTAAAAGAACATCTGGGTGAAGCCCCAGAAGTTTGGAAAAGATTTGAGAATTTTTGGAAAAAAGCTCCAGAGAGGGACCGACCCGCCGCGGAAATTCTAGCCGGCTTGCCTCAACCACGACCCGGCCTGACTTCGTGGTTCGTCCCGGTAAAGAAAAACATCCAAAAAAGAGACTAAGTCCGAACGTAAAAAGTTGACCGGGACCTCCCAGCCATCGTATCCGAGAAGGGCTCCATGGACGTCGGATCAAGATCCAGGTTTACCCCGGTCGAAGGATTTTCATCTCGAAAAAACGACTAAGTCCGAAGGTAAAAGTCTCCACCGAGGAAACCCACATCGCGTATCCGGACAAGGGCTCCAGGAGGTCGGATTCAACTGGCAGGTTCGTCCCGGTGAAGAAAAACTTCAAAATAAAGACTAAGTCAGAAGGTAACTTTTTAACCGAGGCCTCCCGCGACCTGTAGCCGAGCAGGGCTCCATCGCGGTCGGCCTGAAAGTTTGACTTTGCCCCGGTCGAGGTGCAACCAGATGACCCGATTGGCGCTTTTTGTTTCTAAGCGCTAGAAAAGTAATAATTCTTTAAAAATTCATATCTCCGGTTCCCCTGAACCGATTTTAATCGTTTTTGTGTCATTTTAAAGATAAAAATATAAACTATTTTTATAAATTGGTTTTGGATTTTTAAACTGTTTCCTGTGTTTTATTTAATTACTGTTTTGTGATATTTGAATGCTTTACACTTTGTCTCCTAAGTTAAGCCTTGACGCTCGTTGCCAAGCTACCAAGGGTTGAGCTGGGATTAATTTACTGAGACCTAACTGTACCTATGTGGAGGTTAGTGGCTTGTTGCTAGGTGTAGGTACCTACCTGCCCTACCAATAACCCATTTTCCAACACATGCAATAAGTGAGACAGTAAACATTGTCAATTTTGCTGCACCATAACAGAGAAATTGACTTTGTAATGCAGTAATAATTGTATGAATATGTATTTATTAGCATAAAGTTACTCTAAAGAACATTTTCGTCTGCGGCACATTATATGTTATAACCAAAACACTGCATTTCAATTAATATTCTTGTAGTTTAATGTGTTTGCTACTGAGATATAGCCTGAGTTGTTGCTGGCTCAGTACACTCCAAAGGAAGGCCAGGTACTCAATGTATAATTGAGCTTTTCATAACCTTGTCAGGGATATGAAGCACAAACTAAACAGTACAACTGCAGTAGCTGCTTACGTGACCACCCATTAAATTTAGAGCCATGCAAAGGATAGGGCAGCATTATAAAAATACCAATAACGTACAATACAATCATCATGAGTGAACTCTATTAGAGATCTGCCAGTTGAGCACAATAATGCTTTCAGAAGTTGTGGTTCCTTATTTCCATGTGTATCATTGTGAGGAATAGATCTGTTAGTCAATATATTTAAAATAGAAATACAGTTGGGAAACTAAATCTTTCTCTGTCTTGCAAGGTTTTAAACAAAAAATGCTTAATTAAGAGATGGATAAGTGATACACTAGCAATAAGTAACGGCCAGCCTAATTCAAGAGCAGATTTATTGCCTTCTTTGAGTGCATAATAGTTACAGACATTTTTCAAAGGACTGTTACAGGAATAGAGGAATGCAAGAACTCTGGTGGGCAAGAGCACATATGTTTATACAATATCAGCAAACGGAAATAACATAAAAATATACAACATATCCTAATCCTAAACTCAGTGAGTGATGTTAATTGGACAGGTTTCTATAAGGACAAGCTAGCATTCGAGATTGTATGTCAGATGGTTAATTTTTCAAATGCTAAAGTGCCTAATCAGCAGATGCTGAACAGGTAAAGTTCCTTGGTTGTGGATCTGTAACTCACTTCACAGCAAAGAAGAGTCCAAAATGTTTGATTTAAAACACTCCGGAGGAATTGAATTTTATAGAGGAGTCAAGATAAAAAATGCAAATACACTAAGCAATAATCTAATGAGTGAAAAGTCTTCATTGCTTCTGGAAGTACTTCTACTTACCATTTCAAAGCGCCTGATGGAAGACTAAGCAAGCAAAATGGAGCATCTAGGTTTTTAGCCTTTATAATGTAGCAGAGTGTAGATACACACAACACCGTTCCAGAAAACCTACCAAACAGGAAGTGCAGAGGATCTCAAAAGTGCTTTTACAGATAGACTTCCCACATATATATTGAAGGCCATCACTACAAAAAAAAGGGGTCTTGAAAAACACTCCAAAATGAAAATGCCTACAGGAAGTAGGCTATGTAACTGTCTAGTCTCAAGATATTTAACTATGAGCTTAAGACACATTGTCTTTGCGGATGACTGCCCTATTAACAGCACTAAAATTGTACAGAGTTATTTGCTACAGGGAATATGAAAAGGCCTCCACAAATACTGTATATTGAAATGTTGGAAATCAGATTTGAAGGCTGTACATTACTGCACTAAAATACAATCAAGAAAGGCATGGATGAAAATTAGTTAAATAACAGGAATAATTACTTACCCTAATAACTTTCTTTTACGTAAAATAGGATTGTTGACTGTATTTAAAGGTTTGAGGCTGACTTTCAGATCCTGTATTCTCATGTTCGCAAGTTGCTCTGCGTGAGCTTGCTGTATCCCAGCAACTACTGCCTAAAGATGATACATTTATTTCATAATTAGGTCCTTTGTGCATGTAAAGTTCAAGGCACCACTAATAACACTATGAACTAAAACATCACTGCATAATTTTCCGTTCATTAGGACAATTTGGGAACGCTGTGCATGTACATCTTGCTATGGAGGATAGACATACTTATGACAACCAAATTTTGGATGGTTGTGCTGAGCAGATACCGCTCTATTGGAGAGAAAAGGTATTAGGGATACTCAAATGTTACACACAAACTATGTTAAAAAAAAAAATAATAACTGAGAAGTGACACATTGATTGATTTATAAAAATGTCTATTATGCAAATTTTTGTGCTTAGCTTGAAATGAGATTTAATAGCGATGAATTAGTTGAGGTTTTAAAGAGTACCGTGCCAGGACAATTTGGGCTGTATAAAAAAACATAGACAAAAACAAAATTAGAGGATAGGGTCATTCAAAGATACAAATAGTACCAGGAAGCGGGGCGCTTAAAATATGGGTAAGGAAATGAAGAGCAAGATACCAATTAACTGATTTATCATGTGTGTCTTTCCATCAATCAGGCACAAATGTAGGCCTCAATGCCCTGTAGCTTCCACGAGAAGGCACAAAACATTGACAATGAAGTTAAATATGACACAAAGCAATGTTTAAAAGCAAAGTTTTTGAGAAATTCTGAAACAAATCTTTGTAAAAATGAATGTGTGTAAACCTTGTCCATCATCATTTGAGCAGATGGCAAAATATTATCAAGAGCCTCTGTGCAATTCAGCCAGGGATGCTCCAAAACTCCTTCTATGGTGAGCCTTTCCTCTGGCTTGACTTTCAGCAGCCTGCAAGAAATTAAAAAAATCAGTGTCTTGAAAAAGAAACACATTAGGATGAGTTTTGAAAATATACAATTGACAGATTAGAATCAGGAATAGTAATTATCAAGGCACAGTAACAACACAAATCTCCAACTGTTCTTCATCAGGGAAAAATATGAAACAACAGAAATGGGGTGCATAAGGAATGTCTCATTATTGGTCAGGAACACCCGCTCACAAGTACGAGCCACTTAAAAGAACATATATGCTCCTCTCAAAAGAGACACAGAGCCTCATGCAGAACACAGATGAATCATACAGCATCTGAAGAGGAATGTGTATTAAAAATAAAAGTCTGACTAAATAATAATGGGCCTCAGGAAGAATGACCATTCAGTTCAAGCTTATCCTTATGATAGCATAAGGGGTCATCTTAGGCTAGAGTCTAGCTTGCTCACTCAGAAAGCGAGCATCAAGCTGCAAGACATCTAAAAAGACAATCTTCCAGGTTAATATTTTAACATCACTGAAGAATTTACTTTTTCTTAAACAGTGAGTGATGATGTGGAGAAGAATTTCACAGAGGACCAGAGGTGATAATGCATTCAAATAGTTTTCAACAGAAACACTCTTTGGTTGGAAGGAGCGCTGCAAGACAAGACTCACTGTTGATGTCCTACACCAACCCATCATTCTGGGTCTTGTATAAGACAGGCACCAGGACTGACTGAAGATCTGTGATTCATACAAGACACCAGACGCATCTAAATTCCTCTTACCGGTAGGTAGTCCAGTGGCATCACTTCAACATAGGAAGCCAAAAAACAAAGGGATCTCAAACCAGGATGACATGCGTGGCTATTGGATATGTAACTGGGATTAGGCATGTTCAAGGGCCTGAACCGTTTTAGGATGGCAGTGGAAAATAAAGAAAGTCTATTCTTAGCTTAGTGACCAGCACCAAAGAACAGTTACCTCTCTGAAAGAGAAAAGGCTTTTTAATTGGCTTGTCTGTGTCCAACACAAATAGACGTCTAGAGAGCATTTGTGGCATGGGCTCCAGATGGAAAATAATGTAAGTGTAAGTAAATGTGTATCCTAACAAATTTAAGTAAATGGTCTTTGTTGCCTTCAACTTGACAAAACTGGAGGGGAAGAGCTCAACATCTGCTGGTAGTGGATGTCTCTAAATAGAAACCTTAACAAGTAATCATCTTTTGTCTTGATTACATACATCCAACCACCAGTGTTGAAATCAAAATCTTGAGACTCCTGCGGAGTAAGAGCTTTACCCTGTGGATAGCCCCTGTTTATGAGACCAGCCTTGAGCTTCTTTTCCACCACAAGGAAACAACAGAAAACCTAAAGTTCCTCTCTTTCACCTTCAGTAAGACTTCTCAAGACCATAAGAACTACAGTCTAGACTCCTGCGGAGTAAGAGCTTTACCCTGTGGATAGCCCCTGTTTATGAGACCAGCCTTGAGCTTCTTTTCCACCACAAGGAAACAACAGAAAACCTAAAGTTCCTCTCTTTCACCTTCAGTAAGACTTCTCAAGACCATAAGAACTACAGTCTCTGACTTTCCTTACAAAGGACCTGGAAAATAGATGAGATGGGGAGGACAGGCAACAGGTGATGGAGACACTGAAAGACTGAGTCAGTGGACCATCACCAAATGTGTCTTGGATAATGACTCTACATACCGGAAAATAAATGGAGATCGATCCTATATGAAAAGGGTAGGAAGTATTGAAAAAGTTTACACCCTTCGGTAACCTCTTCTCTAGTAGGGATACAAGTTAACTGCAGATTCCTCGCCTTTTGAGTATCCCTAAGAATCAGACTGGATCTGAAAACGGTTGTGTAGCAATTCTCCCTTGGTGGTGGTATGCACATAGTTCTACCACATGCCGCTCCGTCCCATGTGGATGGGACACTGGGACCAGTAAATGCATGGCACCCTTGTGCGCTGGAGTCAGTTTATTTCAGAGCTGACCATGTCAACAGACGTCGAGCACACAGAAATCAATATGAAACAGTGTGCAGACCTTTTTGAAGTGGAATCCTGATCATTCCACAGAACAGGGAGTGGAGTTTGCTGGGGAGAAAGAAAATTAGTTACTTACCTTGAACTGTAGTTCTCCAGTATTGGCATCTTTCATAGACTCACATGCTTGAATCATTCCCTGTCGAAGTAGGAGTCCCACGGTACAATTAAATCTCAGTATTGAAGAGCTACATAGAAGTCAATGTTAAAGATCATTCACTTTAACAGCTTATTCTCATCATTAGAAAAGACCCAAAGTACAGCCAAACAGGCGACAGCACACTTTAGAACCGTCATCACAGAGGTCCCAGTCCTTTGGATTTTCTCGCACAAGTCTGATATTAGACCGAGGAGATAGACCTAAGAAGAGCTTCTATGAGGAGGAGGGTGGGTCACATGAGAATCTAAGAAAGATACTAGTACTGGAGAATTGAAGTTACAGGTAATTCATTTTCTTCTCCAGTACTGAATCTTTCATAAATTCACATCCTTGAATCAGAATAGCATGCAGTTTGTGTACTTATAAAAATGTGATAGCATAAATACAATTTGCAGATGGTGGGTACAAATCTATATAGAATACGCAACTGCAATTAAATAAATATGCTATACACTTAAATATGTAGAGCTATAGAAGCAAAACACATGAAACCAACAGATGCTCATCCTAATGAAATAGATGGTGTAGCACAGCCTGTCCAACGGTTGCATCGCTGTTCTGTGCCGACTCCAGACAATAATACTGCATGAATGAACCAACATTCTTCCAAGTCGCAGCACAACATATTTTCTCCAAAGGCACTCCCGCAAGCAAGGCAACTGATATGCACACTGCCCTGGTTGAGTGCGCCTTGGCTTTGGTTGACAAAGGCTTACCAGCCTTTGAGTAACAGAACTGGATTCTGGATGAGATCCAATGAGCAATGGCTGCTTTCATAAATAGGGCACCCTTATGAATGTGTCCATATAACATCAACAGTTGATCCGTCTTTCTGATGTGTTTTGTGCAACATAGCTAGAATTTTGATATCTAGTATATGCAGAGATCTATGCTGGCAATGTTGGATTCGGTAAGAAAGTTCTCAATATTATGAGCCCAATAAGATGAAAATCCATAGGCACCTTGGGGATAAACCTTGGATTTGCCCTGAGAATTACAGCATTGTCTGCAAAGCGCAAGAAAGGCTCTTGAGTTGTAAAAGACTGTATCTCGTTTACTTTTCTGGTGGATGTCAGAGCTAAGAGCAGTGCGACCTTTCAGGTGAGGAACTTGAGATCTGCTCTGTGTATGGATTTATAAGGAGTTTTCATGAGCTGAGAAAGAACAGATGGCAGTCTGTGGGAGGAGCCCTTACTGGGGGAAAACCCCTGAACAATCCTTTTATGATTTGTTTGTTGATCCTGTTGAAGCACAAAGAGAAAGAATGTGATGAATGCATGTATGTAGATATTGCAGCGAGATGCACCTTAAAAGACATATTCACCAAACCCTGAATGATCCAACAAGAAGAGATATGGCAGTATCTGCTCATGTGATTCTTGAAAAGGATGAAAGTTTGATTTCTGGCACCAAATGCAAAAGCGTTTCCATTTTAGTCTATATGTTTTTGTTGTTGCATCCACTCCAGCCTTTGAGAGAATGTTCCTGCATTCCTGAGATATATTTAGATGCATGGAATTCAGAAGCCAGGCTGGGTCTGGATGAAGGACCTGGCCTTGGTTCATTGTCAAGACAGATTGTGAGGGTAGCAGGCGAATGTGAGTGGATTCCGATAGTAGGAGCAGCTCTGTGAACCAATGCTGCCTGGGTCACCTGGGGGCTATGAGGATGATGCAACACTTCTCCGCTTTAATTTTTGTTGACAACCTTTGGTATCAGAAGTATTGGGTGAAAATCATAAGAATAGATCCTGGACCATCTAATCTAAAAGGCATTCTCCCATTACCCTGGATGTGGATCCCAACTTGCAATGAACTGGCATTTGTGGTTCTCGCTTGCTGCAACGAGATCCAGTGCTGGTTTGCCTCAGAAGGAGAAGGTCTCGTTCAGTGTGAATTGGTCCAGCTCCCATACCTTTACCAGGTAGAACGATCTGACTGTTTGTATCCACTGATTGTCTAGTTCCTCTTGCAAAGGCCTCATTTTTAGGTGGGCAAAAGGGACCAAATTTATAGCGGAGGACATCATCCCTAGGAAAGACTAACAGTTACACTGAAACTGACTTTTTTGTCTGCAGTTTTAGGGCCAAATGCTGGAATCTTTGCTGTCTGCCTTGCAATGGAAAAGCTCCCCAGGAACACTATGGTTGTTGATGGAGTAGTTGATAATTTGTGATGACTCGACAGTGAGTCCCAATTTGCTAAATAATGCTAGGCAAGCTGTGGTGGCTTCCCATGATTGACTGGCCGCTGGTGCTTTTATCAGGCAGTTGTCGAGGTATGGGAATACCTGATAAACATTGTTACTGAGGAAAGCTGCTACAGAGAGCATGCATTTTGTGAAAATATGTGGAACTGACTTGATGCCGCATGGGAGGATATTGAATTAGTAAGGAGTACCGGCTACAATAAATCTCAGGAATTTTTGATGTTTGGGATCTATGGAATGTAAAAGTATGCATCCTGTAAATCCGGAGTGGTCATATAGTCACCGTGGTATAAGTCGTAGCATGTCCAGAAGAGTGACCGTAAGGAAGGATTGCTTGTGTAGAAATGTATTTAACTTCTGAAGATCTAGAATGGATCGCCATTCCCCTGACTTCTTTTTGATAAGGAAAAAAAAAAAAGGGTAGTAGAAACCCATTTCCTTTTGGAATTGGAGGAACGTTTTCTATTACTCCTTTGCTCAACAAAGAGAAGATGAGGTGGGTGCACTCCCCTTGGAGGAGTTACTGGCAGCCTTTTGATGAATTCTAAGGCATGACTATAGGTGACAAGGTCTATTACCTATCGGTCTGTTATTTCCCCGCCAGTGATTGAAGAAGTTGATAATGTTTGCCCCCACAGGTCGGGAGGGGTTCAAGTGTAGCAGAGACTCAAGAAATGTTCCTGCTTCCTAGCAGTCTCTTTCCCTTGAGGGTGTTTTCGGCGAGGCCCTTGTTTGCTGTAGGGTGTTGCAGGTGGATGAATGATATGACTGTTGTTAGTAATACGGTCAGTAATGCTGCTGATATGGTTGCCGGAAGTGCCGATACCTTCCTCAGTCTTTAGGGAATTGTATATTTTGAGCTCTTCGAAAGGGCACCTTACAGAATTGCAGTGTTCCTGATGACTTTGCTGTTTGCGTATCTGCCTTGATGGCCTGCAGTGCGCCATGAACATGCTTGCCGAAAAGGGCTTCTCCATCATAAGCCATGTCGAGGATTTTTTAAGAGATCTCAGGTTGGAACGAGGTCACATTTAACCATCCTTTCCGCCTCAAGACTGCCGTTCCTGCTGGCTGTTGGAATACAGTAGAGGCAATGTCCATCGCACAGTCAATTATTTCAAAGATATTCTCTCCCCCTCCTGAAGAATTTTCCTTGCCTCAAGCCTTCTTACTCTCTGGCACCAGAACCATCAGTGCCCCGATGTCAGGCCACATCTGCAGGTCGTACCAGCCCAATATGGCAAGAGCATTAACAGCACAGACTGTGATGGCAGACATAGATGAAAATCTCTTAGTTGTGATATCTAGGCATCTGCCCTCCTGATCCTGTACGGTCCTGTAGAAGGGTTTTTGAACGGCACAAAGCAGCCTGTGCTGTCAATGAGTCTGGCTTTGAATGGCTCACTAAACAGGCTGGTGAATCTTCAGTGGCCTTGTATTTCTTGTCAATTCACTGCAAGACGGCTGCCACAGTAGCTGGAGTTTGCATTCTCTTTGTGCCCTCTTCCCAGATGTAGTCCACTATGGGAATGGCACGCACAGATTTTCTTGCTGGCTCTT
This sequence comes from Pleurodeles waltl, assembly GCF_031143425.1. Lineage (NCBI taxonomy): Eukaryota > Metazoa > Chordata > Amphibia > Caudata > Salamandridae > Pleurodeles > Pleurodeles waltl. Next base: position 902,905,448 of record NC_090450.1, read on the forward strand.
TGAAGTTGCATAAAACGGTCATCAGAAGCTGGAACCTCTTTGCAGCCCTTTCTATAGGGAATCTCCATATCTCATCAGGAGGAGAATCCACTAGTTGGGGGACCGGTAGAGATGGGGTAGGGATTAGGTAGTCATTCCTGGTGTGTGATCATCAGAAATTCTTCCTGATCATTATCTGATAAAGAAGGGTCCTCTCTCGGGGGAGCTGCAAGGTTGAATGCAAGGGTCATCGTGGGTGTTACTGGTGGCGGAATAGGTCCTGGGGTCCTTGCTGATGAAGGTGGAGTAGTAAACTGCTCAGGTGAGGATGGTCGAGCTTGTTCTAGAAACCTTTAATAGTCCTGCATTATGCCTTGCAGGCCCTGTAACAAGGAGAGAGGCAAGTGTATAACACTTTCCGAGGAAGGAGGCTGGTCATAGTGCTGAAAGTGCTCTTTGTGATGTATGGATTTGTCGGAATATCTGGGTGGCTAGTAGAAGCCCTCATAATATTGCTCTTCCTCATCATAGTCTTGGCACTTCACATTGAGCTCTAAAGGACTGTGCGCTGTCCTGAATGGTCCCTCATCCTCCGACTGCTTGAAGTCTAAAGGGTGGCTTGACAGGAGTGGAGACACCTTGCTGGTAGAGTTGTGCTCTGGAAAGAGGAATGTTTTTGCAATTTTTATTGTCATCAACAATGTCGCTGTCGAGTCCTTCATTGCCTTTGGTGGTGGCAGAGGTATTTTAGTGGACGAGGCAGTCGTCAATGGGGTTGTCGTCCAGGTCACTGAGGGGTCATGGTTGACAGTTGTCCCTGTAGACAGTGGTTTCATCAAGACCTTTGTCAACTAAACAGATGCCTATACCAAACGGGAAGGCAGTGTCAGTGTTGGCAATGCAGTCAACACACTTATAATGGCTGCAGGCTTCACCATTGACGTTTTGGAGGCAGACTTTGAGGGATGAACTCCAGATTCATTAGAAGTAGTAGACTCAAATTTACTTGCTTCTGAGGACATTTTTCCTTTTATCTCCTTTTCTGAAGTGTCCTTGACAGACTCATGACTAGTCTTTTTAGAAGCCTTTCTAGATTCCTGAGAAGACTCATGGTCATTTGATCTTTCTCTCTTATGTGCCTTTTATGAGAGGTCAACAAGGTGTCACTGTCCTCTTCGGAACTCAGAGACTTCTTAAATTTGTATTTCTGAAGCCACAGAAGAAGCCTCCTTTCCCTGTCTTTTGAGGTGCGACAGACCTTATGTTGATGGGATAGGCAGTAAATACAGTCTTGGTGGGGATCTTCTGAGCACAGTCTTGGTGGGGATCTTCTGAGCGCAGTCTATTCCTCCCACAAGTATTACAGGGTCCAAAGAGCCCTTTTTTAGATGTCTCAGACATAACATTAGAAATATAGAATTCTTACAATACCAGAATGAAGATAACGGAGCAGAGTTTAGGGACACTCCCTTCACATGACATGCTGGAGAAAATCTGAGGGACTGGAGCCTCTGTGATAAGGGTTCTATAGAGTGCTGTCCCCTGATTGGATGTATTTTGGGTCTTTTCTAATGATGTCAAATAGGCTGTTGCAGCGAATGTCCTTTAACATGGACTTCTATGCAGGTATTCGATGCTGCTATTTCATTGTACTATGGGACTCCCACACGATGGAGAATGATTGAAGCATGTGAATCTATGAGAGATCCAATACTGCAGAATCTGCCGTTAGAGTCTCTGCTGGAAAAGACATTACCAAAGATACGTAAACTGCTCTTCTCACAGACTTGTAACCGCAAATTCCTCGCCTCCTTAACAGACACCAAAGCAGTACGACCCAGATCATGGGTCTGGGGAATAACTCAGATCAGAAAATCCTGCAGGAAAGATAGGGCGAAATCTGTCAGACTGGATCTGGCTTTCCAAGCAGTTGTACTTGGTAAACCCAATCAGCAGCCTGGCAAATGACCAAGACTGGCATACCAGCACATACATTGTAGTAGCAACATTTGCCCTTGTGAAGTGAGCATGCAAATCCTCTGGGGCTGCTTTTTGGCTAGTCCATTGCAGATTTTAATACATAAGACAATCTACCTAGGGATGGTTAGTTTCGGGACCGCCCTTTCCTTCTTTGTGGCAAAACCCTGACAAATAGTTGCTCAGTCTGTTGAAATTTCCTGGGCATCTCAATGTAAAAACAGTGCCCTTTAAGACTGAGGCGATGCAGCCGTTCCTCTTCCTTTGGTGGGTGAGGAGGTGCATAAAATGTTGAGAAGGTGATGGATTGCCCTACTACATTAAAGTGTATTACAACCTAGGGCAAGAATGCTTCCTTTGTTAGAAGGTCTGCTTAATCTGGAAAAAGGGAAAGAAATGGTGAAATAGAAGACAAGGCCTGAAGTTCACTCACTCACCTTGCAGATAATATGGCTACAAGGAACACTGTTTTGATTGTAAGTAGGCATAAAGGATAAATGTGCATAGGCTCAAATGGCATCACAAAAGGTGAGGGATGGCTGATCTGATAAACGTTAAAAAGTCGAAAGGGCCAATAAGTAATTTTTAACTGTGGCCACAGCAAGGCCTTGCTTGGCCAAATATGGGGAAAATAACAAAATATCAATTAATGAAGCTTGTAAGGGTTTGATGTGACATGAAGAACAACACAAACTTCACCAAGAGACCTGCATAGGCAAATTTTGCTGAAGGAAGTCTGGCTGACAGAATACCACCAACCACCTAAGGAGGAAGGTAGAATGTCATCAACTGTTGCCGCTCAGTCTCCATGCATGGAGGTATAGATTGTGCAAGCTCAGGCTGAAGACCTGGTCCTGCAGCCTCGACAAGAGATCCTCTAGAAAAGGCAGCCATATCAGTGGACATGTGCTCATGGCCAGAAGTTCTGGGTACCACACTCTCCTCGCCCAGTCCAGCACACCTAGGATGTCTTGGGTACAGTCCCTTTTTGATTTTCTTGAGCACTCTGGGCAGGACAGGCAGAGATGGAAAGGCGCACTGGAGTCACGAGCACCAATAAAGGCAGAAGGCATTGTCTTGGGAATGCAAATGCCCAAAATTTATGACACTGCGCATTCTCTGCTGTGGTAAATAGACTGAGTCGGGGATCTCCACATTGCTGGCTGCCCTGTGCCACATCCGAGTGTAACTGCTATTCATGATACGCTAGGCACTGCCGGCTGAGTTCATGCGTCCTGGAATTTTAAGATCCTACCAAGTGTTGGGCAATAAGAGAAACGTCCTGTGTGTTCAGCCACTTCCAAAGGCATTGGGCTTCCTGGCATAGGACTCGCAACACCACTTTGCCTTGTTTGTTGTAGTGCCGCGTCAGCTGTGTTGTTTGTGAGAACCTGTACCTGTTCCCCATTGATCACTGGAAAGAACACTTTCAGTGTCAAGCAAGTCACTCGTAACTCTAACAAGATGATGTAGAGGCGAGTCTCCGCCTGAGACAAGATTCCTCTGAGCTCCACCACTCCATAATGACCTCTCTAATCCAGTAAAGTTGCATCTGTTACAAAATCGTTATTTCTGGGTGGGGTAGGTAAAGGGCTTTGCAGCTGGTTCAATTACAGTCGAGAAGCCACCACTGCAGGTTTATCCCACTCCTCTCTGACATCTGGATGACATTTCACAGGTTTAATTGGTGCTGAGCCTAATGGGACTTCAGATTCCTCTGCAATACCCACATGTGCCACCTGCAGTGGTCCACAAATAGGATGCAGTAGAACAAGAGGCCAAAAAGCCTCAGAGCCGATCTCACTGAGACACAGGCTGCTGGTTTACATATCAGATTATAGCTAGAATCTTCAGCACTTGTTGAAGCAAAAGGACAGCTCTGAAAAGCGCAACGTCCAGGATGTTCCCTATGAAGGGGAGCCAGATGTGCCTTCGGCATGCTGATGGAAAACCCCAGCCATGTCAACAGATTGTGAACCAACCCCAGATGATGGCCAATGGTGTCCACCTTCAGTAGCCAGCTGTGGAAATATGTAAACGACTGGTATGCCTAAACTCTGCAGATTGGCTGCAACCATCCGAGCTGTACTGATAAGGCCAAAAGCATTACAGAAACCTGAAAATGCTCATGCCCCACCTGAAACCACAAGTAACGTCTGTGGAATGGGAATATGAAAATATGTGCCAAGCAAGTCCACTGCTACCTCTAGTCCCATGGATCGAGGGCAGACAATCTTGGCCAGGGTGTGCCTCTTGCACTACTTTTTCCTTAGGAAGTGTTCAGAGGGTGATGATCTAGGTGGGATGAAGGTTGTCATCCTTTTTCAGTAGCAGGAGTAACAACCAGTCCAGGTTTCTGAAACCGGCAGCCTCTCTCTGGCTCCCTTTGCTAAGATAGATAAAATGTCTCCTTGGACTATAAACAAGCGCTGTGGATGGTATGTCTGGAGAATACGAAAGAAAGGGTAGGGAGTAACCTTGTTCCACAATCTGGAGCACCCAGTGATCTGAGGTGATGCACCTCCATCCAGGGAGGTAAAAGGTGTCTGACCTCAAGCCAGTCAAAATTGTGTTGTCAAGTTTAAATTAAAGGGGTTTGCTGTGGCTGCAGAAGGGGAGGGGGGGCTTGGGTATAACATTGGCCCTGGGAACCTGACCTCTTGACCATCTTACTGATCTCAACATGCCCCTTTTGGGACTGAGAGGTGTGTTGTTGATGTGAGGAATACGGTCTTTATCTCTGCAGATAACTCATTCCAAACCCTTGATAAGGAGACTGTTGCTGGGGACACTGTTTTGTTGGAGGAGCGAAGACCAAAGAACAGGAGGTGGCATTACTCTCACAGAACCTATCAAGAACAGAGTCTGCTTTAGCTCCAGACATCCGAGAGCCATCAAAAGGCATGTTCATAAGCAAGTGGTGGACATCGGTGGAGAATCCCGTTGAGCTAATCCAGGCATGTAGCCTAAGCACTAGGCTGGTGCCAACTCTCTTCCAGGCAGAACAGACTTGATTGAGAATTCTGTAGCATTCTGATTATCAGAGACCAATTATTACAAGATCTGACGTACTACCTCAGGGAACGTCAACAGGACATTCAACACTTTGTCCGATAATGCATGAGAATGTCTCCCCAGGAGATATAATATTTCAACCGACCTGAGGGCCAGACAAATCAAAGAGGAAATCCTCTTTCCAAATGCCTCCATCTGTTTGGATTCCCCATCAGGTGATGTCGATGGGAAGGCATTTAGGTCTGTACAACTTGTAGAAGGCTGTACAACAAGGGTCTCTGCAGCTGGATGTTGTAATAAAAAAAAAAATCAAGATCTCCGGGAACATGCCTATGTCATCTTGCCACCTGTCTGTTAACTAGAGGGCAAGAGTCAAGCTTTGCCCAGGTACCCACCAGCACACCTGTAAGGGCCTCATTAAAAGACAATAAGGTGCTGTGAGAGGACTGTGCAGTGTTTAAAACCTTTGTAAAGAGAGTTGTATTAACCTCCTGAGTAGTAAAAATAAATAAAACATAAAGGGTCTCTGCTACCCTCCTCTCACAAAAGATAGTCTCCTCAGTGGCAATGGCTGGATTAGGAGAAGCCAGACCAATGTCTGGAGCGGCATCCAGGCCACGATCATCTTGGAGTTCATCAAAAACATCACCTTGTTCTAAGAGCAGATATTCCTCAAACAATGAACTCCTTTCAGAATGGTCAGGCTCAGAATGTGAATTTATCGATTACCGAGGAGGGCCATGGGCTTCAGTATCTGATTAAACAATCGGATCTTCGACCAATGTCAGTGAGATCATAACTAACGCCGATATCTGAGCCATCAGCGCCGATCATTGCAACTGTGGCATCGAATGCAGCACTTAGGATGGAGAAAGATGTTTTCAGATCCAGATTCAATGGAACCAAGAAGGTGACAATAGGACCCCAGGACGAGGTTGAGAAGTATAGCTGGTGTTAAAAACGACTAAGCCCACAACAAACCAGTCAGAGGCCTCCTCGAATCCATGGAGGAAGATGTTCCAAGCTGAATCCAGTGTGGCACCCAAGATTTTGTCCATCACCATTTCAAGCTGTTGGAGCTGATCCGGCATCGCCACCTAATCAAACGGGATCTGAAACAGGATCAGCAACGAAGCTGGGTCCACCTGGGGGAAAAGGCACCAATGCTTAGAGGTGCCAGCTGTGTTGTGAAACCCTAAACAGTGAGAAAGGGGTGAAACACAGGTGAACCATGCTCATACTTGTAATGTTTTATGGCTCTTCTTCGACAAGGATCAGTCAAAAGAATGACCTTGGGAACTGGAGCACACTCTGGACTTCGACCACGATTGCAGCGCCCTAGACTTCAAACTGGGTCTCAAATTTCTTTATCTCGGCAACTGCAAGCTTCACGGTCTTCGATTACCTTTTTATTCATCTTGGCACATGACAAACACAACGAAGAGTCATCAATAGATCCAAGAATACCAAAAGTAGATGTTGCAGTAATTTGTAACTATCATCTGCCAGATACTGTCCTTACAGAGCTTAAAACCTGTAGCTTTAGGTGACATTGTGTCTGAACACTGGCAAATGTTACAGGGAAAAATCCCAAATCTGTTGAATGACAGTTGGATCCGTGTTGAGTAGCGTGGAAAGAAAGGAACTGACACCAGTGCGAGCAGAATGACATATGTATACAGGTGCCAGCATCACAGCCACACGGGACAAGCGGCACAAGGCATGACAAAGGTTAGCGCGAGGAAGAGTTGCTGTGCAAATGTTTTCAGATCCAGTCTGATGCCTGGAGATATTCAAAACATGAGGAATCTGCAAATGGAAGTCTCTATAAGAACTAAGGGGCTTATGTTGTCTTAGTTTAAATGTTTGAAGCCGAGCAGTTATAGAAGCTATTTTGGAACTACTGTGACTTCACATTTGGGTGCTGACACAGTCAACATAACATGTCCTGTGGTGGGTAAAGCAGCAAACCAGGTGGAATTAGCAAGGCCTGTCTATAATGGAATTTGTTCTAACTGTGAAAAAGAAAGACACAGTTTCATACTTCTGCTTTGGTGCAGAGCCCCTAATACAGTCTCAATCACTAAAATCTGTGATAAACGGGATTTGAACTGTGACCTCCGATGCCTGATTTTTTAGGGGAAAGCGCAAAGCGCTCCGTCCTTATTCTAATCTCTTAGGGGGATTTTTACACCCATGTCACGTCAGTCACTTTTACTGGTTCGGGGCTTGCCTTTTAAAATCCAATTGTTTTAATTAGTGAGAGGCATGCATACGTCATGCCTTTTCTGATGTTTAGCCCTCCTCGAGAGCACCGGTAAACTACTGGAAACATACAAGGCTTGCGCTCTTTTTTTTTTTTTTCATTTAATGTGGCAAGAAAAGTACGGTTAGGAGTTTACAACACTAATAGCTCTAACTCGACGTAATATGAGACCTGTTGCATTGCAAATGCTCGTTTTAAATGTGGTCCACTGCTCTTTAGTTCGAATTTAGATGCTCTGAGGTTACACATAGAAATATGTGCAGGCTCAGCAAGAAAGATTGGTGTCCGACTCAAGAGCTTCTACATACAAGTAACAATGTCGCAGATGAGACCTACAAAAAAAACTGGTTGGTAAGGGCTAGGATAGTTCAACAGGGAATCCATAAATAAAAATCCTCCTGTGTTTTGGCAGAAGTGTAAATCTATAATGTTGAAATTGGTTTGCTCTTCGAGTAAACTGTGCCTATAATAACTCTTCTGAATTGCATGAATAGAAAGTTCACTGTTGTGTCTTTTTCTATCAATTACCCGGCCATAAACTCATGTTAAGAGTCAGTTTTACTACATATTTATTTGTGCAAATACATATCAATTAGGAATCTATCCCTGTGCTTGCCACCTTTGGACTCATGCTTTCAGCTAACTTCCTGGAAAAGTTGATTTTTTAGAGGGGCAGAGTAGGAAATCTCCATCAGCTGATTAGCAGCCCCTCCCTGTCAACAACCATAGGATGTTTCCACATGGAACAGACAAGGGACAGGAAAACGTCTGGCTTCAGCCATCAAAAGGCATTCATTTGAAGTTTTGGAAGGAAGATAACAGACCATAGTAAGTCTAGTTTTGGAGGCAGCTGACAGGTTTCTTTCTTCCGAGAATGCTGTGCAAGCAGTTGGACAGCCAATGGGCTGATCTGTGGAATTGCCACTTAGGAGCAGACAGGTGATGTGACATCACCAAATTGGATAGGTGACACCTAGTTTCTAGAACTACCACCTACACAGGGAAGAAAGATTAATGGCAAAAAGAGGACAGTCCAGAATGACTGATGAAGCCCTGGCTAGGGTTCTCTGGACTTTTGTGGACTCCGCAGGGCTAGTGGTACTAGCACCCCAACTCACTCTCAGAATAGTAGGTGGATTTGCTTAGACGCCCTAAATTAAGGTCATCCCCCTGGTTTTAGGAGTACTGATATAGTTTGGGTTTCCCAGGAGTGGTTACTGTAGGCTAAAGCTAGCCATGGAGGCATCCTTCAGTGCCTAAAGGCTTTGGTGTTTGAGTACATGGAAAGAGAAGGGCCCGTCGTGAGGACCAAGCAGTTCTACAGCCACAAGGACCCATGACCAGGGCTGCATACGAGGCCAGGACATAGCCCCTACAGATAAGGTGCTGCTAAGGAGAACAATGTATCATCTGTAGAAAGGTGGCAGAGTGTTGTAGGGACAAAGATATCCATAGAAGAAGTAGTGACTCCTGCGTCCTATGTAAACTTACAAGTGGGACCAAAAAAACAGACTAGAAGCCAATGTGGGGTTAGGCCCCACTAGTGGACCAGAAGCGCTATAGGCCCAATTTTAAATATCTTTCATTAGTCAGAAGGAACCAGGTATTAGTGTCTATGACTCTAGGGGACCATAAACTGATACCTCCCTTCTCCAGGTAGTTCCCAGGACATGTGGCAGTGGCCCTGCGAGGAGGTGGAGCACCCACACTTGCCTACTCTCCACACTTATGAGAGGAAATTGTAGGAAGAGAAGACCAGCCCTCTCCACTGCACTATGCTGAGCAAGTGTGCCAGCTGAACAACCCAGCTCATTACAGACCTATAACAGAAAATCCCACAAGGATATTGTATAACAAGATACTTGCCCTTACCACTGAAGCCTTAGAGGAGGGTTGGATATGTAAAAAATAATTTGAATTCCTTAATGGAGAAGAATGGAGAATTCCAGCAGTATATATCCTTCCTAAGATACACAAAGATGTGACCAACCCATTGGATAGACCAATTCTATCTGCCTGTGGGTCCATATTGGAGACATTGGTCTACACATTGATACCTACCTCAAACCGTTTGTGGCATGGACGAGAGCTTATAGGAGAGACCCGATGGACACTATTAATAAAGTGGAAACATATGAGTTTGATGTTGAAGCATTTCTGCTGACTCCTAATATTGAATCACTGTACACGAATTTTCCACAAGATGAAGCCATAAACGTGACAGAGTCTACCTTAGAGATATGATCAAGACCACATATTATTTCCACTGAATTCTTGACAGCATTGGCTACACTCTGTCTCAGAAATAACTTTTTTGCACTTAAGGGAGATTTATATTTGTAAATCAAGGGGGTGGCGATGGGATGTAGCGTCGCCCCAGAAGTAGTTAATTTAGCTATGAATTGATTTGAGAACGGTGGATTACGGCCACACTGGCCCATATGGAAGTAACATAAGAAAATGGTTCAGATACATAGATAATATTTTAATTATATGGAAAGGTGATATACCTACATTAACAACATTTGAAGAATGTCTAAACCACAGGACAGCAGACCTTAAATTGACAATGTATTATAGTAAGACAAAGCTTAAATTTTCTGGATCTATGGATTATAGCAAGATACAGCAGATTGATGGTGCGTTTATACATTAAACCAACAGACAGAAATACATTACTTCATTATTTCAGTGGTCATCGCCGGAGCTTGAAAGAGAATCTTCCATATGGGCAAGTTCTGTGCATCCAAAAGAATAGCTCAGAGAAAAATTATTATTTTGAAAATGCTATTGCCTTGACGACAAAACTGAACGAGAGGGTACCCGAAGAAACTAGTCAAAGCTGCTGCTAAAGGAGCTTGGTTTACACCTAGAGAAACTTTACTTACACCACAAAATTGCAAAGATGAGATACCTCTAACTTGTGTTTTCACACATAATTCGAAAGCTAATAAAATCAAAAACATTATACAGAAACACTGGAAAATACCAAAACCTTTTTAAACTCCAAAATCAATGTTTTCATTTTGTAAAGCATGCAATTTAAGAGCACATTAGGTGAAGATACTAGACAATGCCAGAAGAAGAAGAAGAAAGATCTTAGAGAGATGTTGCAACTACCCCACCGTTAATGGACATTTCATTCAAGTGCAATAATTGCACACTTTGTCAGTTTACTAGTAATACTCAGAAGATTACTATTCATGGTATTGCGCACCAACAGAAAGGCTTTTCCAACTGCAATACAAGAAATGTGATATATTGCATTCGATGCCCTTGTGGGTTGATTTACGTTGGTCAGATGATTCAAATGCTTAAGCCATGTAGGTCAAAAGGTCGCAGATTAGGTGTGCCACTGTAGGAGTTCTCCTTGTCGCGCACTAAAAAACATGGACCACACAGAGAACGATATTCACTGGTCCGTAGTAGGTGTAGCTGTCAAAAAAGATGGGGTTCACAGGTCCAGCAGACCTTGAACCGTCTAGAAGCTAAGACGATTGATAAATGTAGGTCAGTAAGCAATGACCTTAATGATCTAGATGAGATGTGGGCATTGTTTGCCTGAGTCTTTTGGCGTATGAGATAGTAACCTTTGCATTTAAATCCATGTACTGATTGTACACATCCATAGGAGTTAGCGGAACACCAATGGCATTTTGTCTTCTCACAGGTGAACAGGGTACAGAGAGAAGTACAATGTCATTAATGATGGTACACAATAAAATAACCATTTTGGTGGTTTGAAGTTATATTAATGATGTTATTGCATTGTTGGGAATAGACATTAAAAATGTTTGTTAGTGTCAATTTCTGCCGCAATTAAAAAAGTTAAACAATTCAAACATTTATGTAGCGCGGCCTTGGAATGTTCCTGCCTACAGTCCTTACTACATGTACAAGCTTTGAGTATGAGTTTGGTGACTAACTATATTACATTGGATTCTCCACCTTCACTTTGCTGAAAAGACAAGGCATCCGTTGAGTCTGTTCCCCTTTTAAGATGGACTAAAATGCGACTGCTGAAGAACACATTCCTACGTCACTCAGATGTGGATAATTGCCCGCCACTATAAAACTGACCTGAGGCGTTTACGTGGTAGTGAAGTGGACTTCGGTGGCGGTGCTAGGAAATTAAAGGCGACACGACTTAAGATATTCCCAGAGCATGAGAGTGTAGCTGTCGAACGTTGACTCACGATATTAGATATCTCCATGAGTGCCTGATGTTTGATACAATCTGTTTGATAGGAGACAGTTACCTGGGATACAGATGAGGCGTGCAGGGAGCCTCCCCTGTTAAAGTATAAAGACACGCTATTGTTTGGAAACGGAAAGTTAACCATACACACGGTGACAATTGAGTTGTCATTATTTGACGTTCCACTGATAGTTGAGACTGAGTGGTTAATTATGTGATAATATATTTCCTGGTTTTTGAACTGTAATTGTCTTCATACACATGTTTAGCATGCGTACTTATGCAATATAAAGAAGTTTTGCATGCTCCACATTGCCGTAAAAAAACAAAACGAAAAAAAAAAAAACAGTAATATAAGCACTTTTTTATTGTGAGTGCACGATGAGGGATGCACTGAGAATAAACTTCGCTTGTGGCATGTCTAAGTGAGCACAATGACCTAAAGCTATGCCGGCACATCTATATATCGACTTTATTCACAATTCACTTGTGTAGTGAGAGCAACAGCTTTTTCAATCATTCTTTCAGCAGAGTGATTATTTTCAGATATAATTTGTGGTACTCACATGCAGGTTTGGGGCGGTGTGCACATAATGCACCACGGTTTTAATGGTTGATAAGTTTAATTTAATATAGATGTTTATAGAATCTGAACCATACTATTATTATTTTTATAGTGCATATTGTCTTCCTGTCTGTCCGAAGGAGGCCTGCAGTTTATGGATCAATTTTGTTTATTGATATTTTAGTTTAAAGAAAGAAAAAGGACACAGCCATATGCCTACAAACTTACAGGCCGGCAGCGATAATAGCGCTCATAACACGTGCGGCATGTTTTGAAGCCTTCTTCAGAGGGTAGGCAGACCTGTAGTTTAAAGGACGTAACATCCTGGAGGAGTCCACTAATAAGTTGAACTAAAGAGATGGAATCAAACATATAGGACATTCTGCATAAATACCAATAGGACATTTAATCCCTGTACCATGTTCTTGTCCCTAGTGGCTACCTCTAATAAGGACTGCAAGTACATGATAAAGCAGCCTTTCTTAATATATTTGGAAAACGATGATAAAAAAAATGTGATTTGTATTATTTGATGTGTCTAATTTTTGGTATGTCTAATGATGTGTTAGGTTTTCATACCTGTATGGTTTTTACAAATTCACACAATTTCTTTTTATAACAGATAAATGTGGACTATATTCCTTTTTTTCTAAGCAAGTAAAAGTATTGGCTGCACAAAGTTGATGAGTGGAGGCAGGAAGCAAAAAACAGGCTCTTTCCTGCTATACTTTTGGTGTATTTTTTCATACTGTGTACCATATTTAAGGCCCAGGTACAGTGCTGCTATTTGGGCATTCCCCTTTATTAAACACAGAGCAAGTGAACTGGGCGGGTGAAGGAGGCAGTCCCGGTGCATATGGGTATCACAGAAAAAAGCATGGATATGAGCCGAAAACGAAGACACTTGCAAAGTGAAGCAAGTTCAGCAGGCGCAACAAGGTAAAAACAGCAAAATATTTCCCAACCACGTTAAGGACCTATGAAAAGAGAAATTTCTTAGGTTAAAGGAGCCCCCCACAAGTAAATGTAGCTTATTAGGATTGAACATATTTGTGGTTGAGAAGGAGGAACAAGAGTTGCAGAAAGTGGATTAGATCAGATCTTGGGGGGGGCACCAACAGCAGCAGGAGGCCTCCACCCACATTTGACCTTAGCTGAAAAAGTCAACAGTATAAGTATCCCAGTGTCGAGGATTATCGACTTGGGAGAAGTTGAGGCTGGATTCAAATGTTTCCAAGGCTGGGCTTTTGTGCTGCCTTGGGTGTGGTGTTGGACCCTTGGTGGTTCAGACAGGTTTCAAGGCAACCTGGCACAAAAAAAAACAGAAATATGGTTTGTCATTCACATGTTCAATGTTGGCTCTTGTCTTATATTGGTCAGATACAGGTCCTCTCCAAAGCAGTGAACCATGGGTAGATGTCATCTCCCACCCTATATGGGGGGACTATATTGCTCAGGTTCCTGGAATCACAAGAGTCCTCTCTGATTCTGGTGTCCCTGAAGCTCAAATTGCTGCCACCATGGGTGCTAACCCCAAACTCTGTCTTTCCCTCTCTACTGCCAAGGCCTCCCTATCTGGGGCCAGCTGTTGCTGCTGCAGCCTCAGCTTGGCCTCCGCCAAACTCAGTTTCCTAAGCTCCCTGTCTAAGAAATATTCCCATGAGGTGGAGCAGTGGGTCCCCTCAGAGACTGAGGAGGCATGGGAATGGACATCGATCCTCCTGGGAACTCTCTGTGCCAACCCTCTAGGAGTAAAGGTGGGCCTACTGGAATGACCTCTTCTCACTACCTGCAGTACTCCTAACAGGGCTGTGGAGTTTCCCAGGGTCCTCCTGACCCTCCCCAGTGTAGTCTGAGTTTATCCTCTCTAAGACTGAAGGTTCAGTTTCTACTTCTTCCTCCTCCTGGCTGCCAGCATTGTCTTGGTCAGCTTGGAGAAGTAAGCCAAGAAGTAGACATTTATTGGTATTGCTCCCCATCTTCAGTTTTCTACTGGCACACATCTCCCTAAGCTCTTGGAAGGTGAGACTCTCATAGTGAGAGTGTGGGACGTAAGAGTTGTGCTCCACTGAAGACTTTTTCTTGCTAGAGTGGTGTAGATATACCTAACTACTCTAACAACTACGCTCCCAGGAACGTTTGAAGCAATGGCTATGCTAAACCCCTAGCTTACCTAAACTAAGGCGACTAGAAATCCTAATAACTAAGTGTATTGTGTACCTAGCCGCTAGTAATGGTCCTTCCTGTGGAAAGTAACCAGTGACAGAGTGGTAAGGCAACTGCAAGTTCTTATCCCACCACTGCACCACCAATGTAGGAAGCTGGCCTGGTGTGTTGTGAGCACCTATGGCATTATCTACTTACACCAGGTGCAGCTATACCCTAAAAGTGAGGTGCAGACAGTTTCTAGGAAGCCAGGGCTCTCTCGGGGTACCTGTGGATGAGCAGCCAAGACTTATCTAGGAGACATGCAAAGCTTATGTAATACCACTACAGTCACAGCACTTCCACACATGAAATAACCACACAGAGTTACAAAAATAAAGGGGCTTTATTACAGTAACACAAATACTAAAATACTTTATAGACAATACTCCACTAGGAGGTGAGTAAACACACTATTATATATACACATTAGAAGTCAGTGATTAGCATAGAAAGCAATAGCAAATAGAAAAACCAATAGCAAATAGTGAAGGTCCTAGGGGGAGACCAAACCGTATACTAAGTAAGTGGAATGTGAAAGACAGTCCTCTGCCCAAGGAAGTGGAAACGGTAGAGGGGAGCTGGAGGAACTAGGAACCCCAAATGTTAAGTACCATGGTGTCCCCCAAACCCACAGGAGAACTTTGGAAAAAGACTGTGCAAGACCCAGAGAAGACTGGAAGAAAGCAAAGGTGGACCCTGACAGAATAGGACCTGCAAAAGAAGGGGACTAAGTCCAGTTCGAGCTGAAGTGTCCGGCTGTGGCAGGAGCCACTACCCACCCTTCTGTGGATACAGGACCAGGTTGACAGTGGATGAAGAAAGTCAGCAGTGCAGCACAGGAGCAGAAGAGGAGTTTCCAGAAGTGATGCAAGTGATGTCACACCTCGGCAGTCATGATGCAGACGGTCAGTGATGCTGGAAAACCACCAACAAGACTTGGCAAATGTAAGAGTTGGAGAAGGTTTTTCAAGGCTGAAGAGGACCAGCAAGGCCCAGGGGACTCGACCCAAGGAAGGGAGTCCGAGGTGACTCTCAGCAGCTGGGAGAGTCATAAGCAGAGGAGGCAGCCCCCACAGGTGAGCCACAGGAGTCACATTGAGGCCCACTCAGCACACCTGAAGAGGAGTCCCTCGTCGCTAGAGCAGCAGGCAGAAGACAGATTTTCAGGGAAGAGTGCTGGAGGCCGGGGCTACACAGAGCCTGAAGATTCCTTGGAGCCTTTGTAGCTGCAAGAGTCGCAGTGCACAGGCGAACTGTCCAGCAAGGAGAAGCAAGGGGTTACGTCTCCAAAGTTGGCCAGCTGGTAGAGATGACCAAGGAGACCACTCCAGACCATCACCTGTGATGCAGGATCCACACAGGTTCCTGAGGGGAGAGGATCCACGCAGCCAGTCGTCGTTGCAGTTGGTGCCTACGAATGCAGAGGAGTGACTCCTTCACTCCACGGGAGATTGATTCTTGCTTTTTGTGCAAACTGAAGACTCGTCACCCTCAGAGGATGCACAGCCAGGAAAATGTTGCTGCTGCTGGAATGAGCCAGAGAAACAATGTTGCAAAGCAGAGTCGTTGCTGGAGTTGCAGATTGTCGGTTCCTGGAGGGTTCAGTTGCAGTCCTGGTGGCTAGCAGATGAATTAAACAATGCAGGAGTCCTGTTGGAATCTTGCACGTCGAATCTGAAGACCCACCTAAAAGGGAGACCCTAAACAGCCCAGGAAGGGGGATTGGTCACCTAGCAGGGTGACCACCTATCAGGAAGAAGCTGTGATGTTACCTGCCTGACCTGGCCACTCAGATGCCCCCAGAGGCCTTTGCCCACCTTGGATTCATCTCCAAATTAATCCAAGATGGCAGAATCAAGTGGCCATCTGGAGGCGATCTGGGGACCACCCCTGGGGTGGTGATGGACAGGGGAGTGGTCACTCCCCTTTCCATTGTCCAGTTTTGCGCCAGAGCAGGGACCGTGGGTCCCTGGACTGGTGCAAACCGGTTTATGCAGGGAGGGCACCAAATGTGCCCTTCAAAGCATCTCAGTGACTTAGGGAGGCTACTCCTCCCAAGCAATGTAACACCTATATCCAAAGGGAGAGGGTGTTGCCTCCCACTCCCAAAGGAAATCCTTTGTTCTGCCTTCCTCAGCTTGAGCTGGTCAAGCAGCAGGGCAGAAACCTGTCTGAGGAGTGTCAGCAGCACGGGCTGCCCGTAAAACCCTAGAAGGCTGGCATGAGCAATGATGGGGGTCCTCTAAGGAGCCCCCAGAGTGCATGGAATCATATAACCAATACTGGCAATAGAATTGGGATATAATTACGACATGATTGATACCAAACACGCCCAGGTTCAGAGTTACCATTATTTAGCTGGACACAGGTAGTAAGTAACCTGTGTCCAGTACACATGTAAAATGTCTTCCCCGGTCCAGGGGAATGGAGCTGGAGTTCGTAGGGGCAACTCTGCTGATGCAGCGGTGCCTTCACAAACAGGTACCTGCACCATGCCCTCTGAGCTAGGAGGGCCTGCCCCAGGGGTGACTTGCAGTGACCCAATGGCAGGCCTGCAGACATATATTGCATGGGCTCCTATGGGTGGCACTATACATGCTGCAGCCCATGGGGAAACTCTGGTGTCCCAATTCCCTGGATACCTAAGTACCATATGCTAGGGACGTATATAGGGGCACCAGTATACCAACTGTGGGGTGTGATAAGTCCTAAGCAACCACATTTAGAGGGAGAGAGCAGAGTCACTGGGGTCCTGGTTAGCAGGATCCCAGTGAACACAGACAAAACACACTGACAGCAGGCAAAAAGAGGTGGTAACCATGCCAAAAAGAGGGTACTTTCCTACACCTCTGAACCTTGCTCTTTAGATTCCTGGCAACCAGAAAGAAGGAGGACTGAAGAGCTGCACCAGCAGTGAAAACTCCAGACAACAAATGACTTGGACCCACCCCTACTGGCCTGTCTGCAACTTCAAGACTCCTGCTACAGAAAGGTGACTCATCCTGCAAGACCAGCGACCTCTACAAACCCCCAGAGGACTTCCTGCCTACCCAAGGACTAAAATCTCCTGAGGACAGCGGCCCTGTCCATAAAGAAACGTCGAAGGAGGACTCAAGACTCACTGCGGATCCACGAGTCCTGCCCACTCTGTATTTGACGCCCACAGGCCAAGTCCAGGTGGGCCACTGGTCCAGAGAAGGTCCCCAGGTGATTCCGACCTCAAGTCCACCCTGAGTTGACCCTTCCTGACCAGCACGAAGACACCTGCAGCCTAAATCCAAAGGACCCCCCCTGACCACATCTGGTGTAGATTCCAGACATCCAAAGGTACCCCTGCCCCCTGGCCTTGGGGAACCAAATAGATGGTCCAGCTCTGTCCAGTGGGCTCTCTACCTACCAGCCCAGCCGTTGGTCTTCTTCAGCTGACTCCCTGGACCAAGCCTGCAGCCTCTTTGTGACCCACCGGGATTCCTCCATTGAAAAGCATTGGGCCCCTGATGCTGAGTTTGCACCCTGCACCCAGCCACCCGGTGCCACTGAAGGTGTGTTTGGTGCTGACCTGTGGCCCCCCAGTGCTGATCTAAACTCCCCAGGAGGGTGTCCTGAAGTCGACAGTATTTACCTGCATGCTGTTTCTTTCTAAGTGCCCCCAGTCTCCATTGGATTCAATCGGGCATCAGGCACCAACTTTGACCTCTGCACCGGGCCGACCCTGTGGTGCTGGTGGTGCACCCTTGGTGTCTTACTAAACTTTGCCCCGTGGACACCCTAACCCCCGAAGACTGGGATCGTAAGTCGAGTATTTACCTGCAAACTGTGTTGATACTTTTTCTCCCCTAGGACTGTATTGCTTTCTATGAAAATTGCACTGTCTACTTTTGATACTGAAAAGTATTACTTATCTGAAAACTGTTTTAACTGGGAATTACAAACAAAGTGCATTTGATACTTGAAAGGGATACATTCTTGAACCTGTACTTACCTGCAACAAAGATCCTGTTGGTTCTAGAAATAAAGTAACAGAGTATATTTTTTGATACATAAACATTGAGATGGAATTAGTCATTGAGTGTGTGCCTCATTTCTTAACTGTGTGTCTACAACAAATGCTTAGCACTACCCATTGATAAGTCTAACTGCTCGACCACACTACCACAAAAAAAAAAAAAAAATATATATTATCTACTTTAGACCCTGGAAAGCCTCTGGAGATCCACTTGACTGAGCACACTAGCACATTATACCTGACTTTGGTATAGTATATATATAGAACCAGCTTCCTACACAGACAACATCTTAGTTTTCCCAACAGACCCGAGGACCACAGGCATTACAGAAACGTAATTTCTTCGGGGAGACCTCAGGACTCCATCTTAACGTGGCTAAATCGTAGGTGTTTCTGGCCAACTCTTTAGACTGAACTTCAAGTATAAACTCTAAACCAAGTAAGTACACTGTTCCAGACAAAGTGAACACAGGGGACTGGAGAGGACTGCAGTGAAATTGTTGTAGGAGTGCCCTCAAGCATCACATTAGGATGTCAAGCATCATCATTGGGCTAACCCCTCGCCAGACTGGCACTGCAATGTCCGACGGGCCTCCAACCGAAGGATGGGGGCTCTTCAACCAAGAAGATGTTTAATCAAAGGCTGCAGCCCATATTGACAGGGGAAATAAAGGAGAGACAAGAATCTAAAATTAGCTCTAAACCTCTTAATAATTTTAATAATTTCAATAGGGATTAGGCCAAGGTTAAAAACACAACTCAGAGTATACAGGAAAACGATGTTCCCAATACTCCTTCAGAGATAGAGAGGAGGCAAGTAGTTTGCTCCTAACATATGGTCGACATGTTTCGCGCCCTCACGGTCACACATGGATCCACTGGCGCTTCATCAGGACCGCTAACATTTTACTTCTCCTTGTAAAAAACAAGACAATAAATGCTGGGAGGTCACTTACAGTCTGCCGATCTATTGTGTATGTCAGTCAAATGATAAGTCGCCCTGTGTCAAAAACAAAGAAACAAAATCAGAAAAAAGACAAATCTAAATGTCTAAATGACGAGACATTCATTATTGTCACGGTCAAATGGGAGCCGCACGCATGTTAATACTTGTCGTGTACTCACACAAACAAGGTACTCAGGTAAAGAAGAAAAAGAAAACAAAAGACGTTGCTTACCATCCCATGTAGGTAATGGGCATCATAGGGACGCGTAAACCTCTTACCCAAGGAGAGTATTCTACATTTGGAACAAAGAATTAACAATGAAAAGGTATTTGCACATATCCGAAGCCACAATCTTTTGCGCACATAGTTTTTGTGAGTCGTCCATTCAAGATGTCTAGAAACATATGCTTGTCATAACTCAATGGACTTTGTACATGTATTAATAATCAGAGTCAGTCAAAAAGACTGCGAAACTTAACTAAAAGTAGAAATCAGTCGTAGCTGTTCAAATGTGTTATATTCTTCTGTCACAAGTAAATAGAGTAACTACACAATCATGAGAAACAGCCTTTGTAAATTTGAGCCATTAATGGCTGTGAAGACTAATGTTTAAAAACAGACCGAGGTCATCATTCAGTAGGGCTCGATGAGCTACAGAGTATTATTAACTGAGCAGATTGTTGTTAGCTGAGCAAGTCGGCAACCATTAGCTCCCCAGATATTTAATACAAAATAATTCTTGGCGCGTGGTACACGGTCCCTTATTGGTACTGTTTTACCTCCATATGGTGTGTACTCGATTTCTGCCGCTATTGATATTAAATTGTAGTCATATCCTGCCCTCTTGTAAAGTACAATGACACGTCTTAGTTACGAAAGCCCGTTACCCTGGTTGATCGAGCTATCGCACTGTGTAATCTCCGTGGACCAGATTACAACCCTGGCTATGAGCCGGCTCGTGCAGGATCGACTTGGACTGTTTGTCAAATGGATGAGAAAAGGTTTCTATAGAAGCGTCTCAGAATGCGTGTACCTACTTCCACTTCTCCCCGAGGTCCGTCTTGAACCTGCCCGAGGTCGCGTTCCTGAAAAACAAACGCGGCGCACGTCCGAATCGTTTATATTAAGATCAAGGAAGTCTTCCAAGGAAATTAACCTGTGACGTCAACTCTGCAGTCACAGGAGACTCAACACTGAAAAGGGAATCGTCCACAGCTAATCGTTGGTAAAAGCGGCGGCCATATTGGATGTGCAAACTACATGTATGGAGATAAGCATAACTAGAAGCTTAAAGGCTCCGATGGTCAACTCCGATGTGTAAACCCATTGTGTTAGTGGAGGGGATCACTTACTACCTTACCAAAGTGTCTACCCAAATCTATATACCCGATGGTAGAGCCACCACAATATTGTATTCGTATCGAACTCACATGGGGAAGGTATCAAGGTCCTCTACCTTACAAGTCATGGACTCGTGGTACTTGAATAGTTTAATAAGAGGGTCCACCAAGGAATTTCGTCATTTAGGCCCTCGATGGCTGTTTTTAATCTGAAGACCCAACGCTGTTCAATCCTAAACAGGGATTTAGGGTCATCAGCTTTGTGTTTTGGTGCTTGTATAACTGTCCACGTGAGATCATTAGGACCGTGTTTGGCAGCTAGAAAATGTGCACTCAGTTTGGTTGTTATCCGTAAACATCTGATATTGCTGCGGTGTTCGTTTATTCGTAGTTTCACTGGTCTGGTTGTCATGCCTACATACTGTAAGTCACACGGGCAAGTTATCAAGTATATGCAATGTCGCGTGTTACAATTAGTGTGATTTCTTAAGTGCCAAGTCCCGAAATGTTTAAGAACTAGGCTGTTTGCATGTTTGGTTAAGGAACAAACATTGCAAGAACCACACGGATAGTGACCGGTGACTGGAGGTAGATTCCAAAGTGTGGATTGAACTTCACTGACTTCCTGTCTATGTGGTCGAGTGTGGATAACTAGATCCCTGATATTGGTGGATCTCTTGAATGCAAATAATGGTTTTGAAATCTGCGTCCCCCCACTAAGTAGGATTTGCCACCTCTTGTTGATTAATCTTTTAACCGTATTGGACATAGGAGTGTACGTAGTTACACACGTGATTCGTGCTTGCTCTTCCCTCACTACTGGTGCTAGGAGGGCTTCTCTGTGATTGTTACGGGCTCTCTTGCAAGCAGGATTGATCACCTTTAAAGGATATTGCCGAGATTGGAGTTTCCTTTGAAGTTCTCGTGCCTGGTTGTCAAACAGCAATTTTGAAGAGCAGTTTCTGCGTAATCTTAAAAATTGACCAAAAGGTAGATTATCGCGTAGAGCTTTTGGATGGTAACTGTCATATCGCAATAAGCTATTCCGATCTGTAATCTTGTGATACGTGTCTGTCACTAATTTCCCATCCACAATGTGGATCAGAAGGTCCAAAAACGGTATACGGGTGGTTGAAACATGGACTGTGAATCTCAAAAAGGGATCTAATGTGTTGATCCAGCTAGTGAACAGATCTACTGTCGCAAGAGATCCTTGCCATATGATGAGAATATCATCTATGTACCGTCGCCATAGTTTGATGTGCTTAAAGAAAGGACATGTTGCTGCCAAGATAAAAAAAAATTCAAATTGGTACATGTATAGACAAGCCAAGCTCGGGGCAAAAGTACTTCCCATGGATGTCCCTTGGATCTGATGGTAAAGGACATCCTCAAATTGAAAAAAACTCTGTGTCATTGCCAGCGATGCACAATGCATAACAAAGTGAACTGGCGTTGGTGAAGTCCATTGTTGCTGAAGAAGAGCGGATTCCACGACCTCCAAAGTGGCTGTCTGTGGAATATTAGTGTATAGGGATTCTACGTCTAGTGTGATAAGGACTTCTACCCGGATAGTGGAATTGATGGTCTCTATAAGGTTCAGGACATCCTTAGTGTCCTTAAGATAAGTAGTGGAACTCTTTACTAGTGGTTGGAAGAAAGAGTCACAAAAAATCGATAATGGTTCCAAAATTGACCCAATTCCTGAGACTATGGGGCGGCCAGGCGGAGGTAGAGTGCCTTTATGGATTTTCGGGAGGCAGTAAAAATATGGTGTTCTCGGATGGATACTCTCCAAGAATTCGGCCTCATTGGGAGAAATCCAGCTGTTGCTTTTGGCTTCATGAACCAAACTCTTAATCTTGTGTTGTAACTTGGTAGTGGGGTCCTGGTTCAGAAGCGTGTAATGAGTTCTGTCACTTAAAAGGCGGAGACATTCCTGTCTGTAATCTGATGCATCCATAATAACTATTGCTCCTCCTTTATCCGCCGGTTTGATAACTATAGAGGAATCATTGGATAGACTCTTAAGTGCATTCCACTTAGAGGTGGGTAGATTGACAAACGGACGTCTAGGTACAGTTTGTTCAAGATCTGACAGGACTGCCTTTTCGAAGGCTAAAACCTCACATGGAAGTGAATGTGTAGGAGGCATGAAGGTAGATGGTTTCTTTAAGCCTGTGTCACAGCTACTAGAGGGTTCTGGTTGGTTTTTAAAGAAAAAATGTAAACGAACCTTTCGAAAGAATTGAGAGAACTCACAGTGAAGGCGGAAGGGGTCTTCAGAGGGGGTGGGAACAAAGCCTAGACCTCTATTTAGAACTCGCGATTCATCCCTAGATAGTTGTCTGTGGGACAGATTGACAACTAGATCTTCTGTGGAGCGGTCTTGTTCTGGCTCCTCGTGATCATCTGGGGTTCTTCTCGACCCCAGTGAACTCTTCTCCCTCTTCCTCTCCTTCTGCCTCTTCCTCTGCCCGGACCTCGGCCTAAAAAAGGCCCGTAAGGTGGCATCGGGCGGGGTTGAAAAAAAGGATAAGGAGGTTGCCAGTAAAGTTGTTGGTTATGGGCATACTGGGGGAAGTTGTAGTAAGGTTGAGGTGTACTCTCATCAGTGCTCCATCCATCTGAGGAGGAGCTACTGCTATAGTTACGAGATTTTCTGTTGGAATAGGAGGAGTCGTCTGATGACTGTGATTGTGTGTCGGTCTCATAATCCTCTTTGATATATGGGTAGATTTTCTCCCTGTCAAATTTATTAATATCTTTTTGTAGTTTGGAGATTTTTTGTTGTGTCAGGAACTCTTTGGTTTCATTGAGTTCCATGTTAATCTCCAGGAGACGACTCTTGAAGGCTGCTATCGTAACTGTTGTTTTAATCGAGCTTTCCATGCAGTTAATTTGGATAGCAATGGACTCGGCTAGTCTCTTCGAGGTGTTAATAATCAATACTAGCCAGTCACGGGTGCATTTCCATGCTATCTGAGCCCAGTCTTTCCTGAAAGCCAGGTCCTGCAGGAAAATTCTTGGTACATTGGAGACAAGAAGACCGCTAGGCGCAATATTCGCTCTTAGGTATTCGGTCATGATTGTCCCATGCATGATAGTCTTAATTAAATCACGTTTCAGGGAGGAAAGCTTGTCCCAGTCTTCTTTAAGGCTACCTGAAGGGGCTGCACCATCGCTAGAAAGTATGGATGGTGTTTGTAAAATTGCAGAAACGACATCATCGTCGAAACTAAGACCCTGGAAATTATCCATGGTCTTATCTATCACTAATTGGTCCCACAGCAAAACTGCTGTTCTATAACTTCAAAAAACAGGAGGGACAGGGAGTTTAATGGTCCAGTGTACTATCTCCCTTAACATGAAACTCTAAACCAAGTAAGTACACTGTTCCAGACAAAGTGAACACAGGGGACTGGAGAGGACTGCAGTGAAATTGTTGTAGGAGTGCCCTCAAGCATCACATTAGGATGTCAAGCATCATCATTGGGCTAACCCCTCGCCAGACTGGCACTGCAATGTCCGACGGGCCTCCAACCGAAGGATGGGGGCTCTTCAACCAAGAAGATGTTTAATCAAAGGCTGCAGCCCATATTGACAGGGGAAATAAAGGAGAGACAAGAATCTAAAATTAGCTCTAAACCTCTTAATAATTTTAATAATTTCAATAGGGATTAGGCCAAGGTTAAAAACACAACTCAGAGTATACAGGAAAACGATGTTCCCAATACTCCTTCAGAGATAGAGAGGAGGCAAGTAGTTTGCTCCTAACATATGGTCGACATGTTTCGCGCCCTCACGGTCACACATGGATCCACTGGCGCTTCATCAGGACCGCTAACATTTTACTTCTCCTTGTAAAAAACAAGACAATAAATGCTGGGAGGTCACTTACAGTCTGCCGATCTATTGTGTATGTCAGTCAAATGATAAGTCGCCCTGTGTCAAAAACAA
Source organism: Pleurodeles waltl (assembly GCF_031143425.1). NCBI lineage: Eukaryota > Metazoa > Chordata > Amphibia > Caudata > Salamandridae > Pleurodeles > Pleurodeles waltl. The sequence continues at coordinate 902,929,909 of NC_090450.1, forward strand.
AGAAACAAAATCAGAAAAAAGACAAATCTAAATATGTCTAAATGACGAGACATTCATTATTGTCACGGTCAAATGGGAGCCGCACGCATGTTAATACTTGTCGTGTACTCACACAAACAAGGTACTCAGGTAAAGAAGAAAAAGAAAACAAAAGACGTTGCTTACCATCCCATGTAAGTAATGGGCATCATAGGGACGCGTAAACCTCTTACCCAAGGAGAGTATTCTACATTTGGAACAAAGAATTAACAATGAAAAGGTATTTGCACATATCCGAAGCCACAATCTTTTGGGCACATAGTTTTTGTGAGTCGTCCATTCAAGATGTCTAGAAACAATGCTTGTCATAACTCAATGGACTTTGTACATGTATTAATAATCAGAGTCAGTCAAAAAGACTGCGAAACTTAACTAAAAGTAGAAATCAGTCATAGCTGTTCAAATGTGTTATATTCTTCTGTCACAAGTAAATAGAGTAACTACACAATCATGAGAAACAGCCTTTGTAAATTTGAGCCATTAATGGCTGTGAAGACTAATGTTTAAAAACAGACCGAGGTCATCATTCAGTAGGGCTCGATGAGCTACAGAGTATTATTAACTGAGCAGATTGTTGTTAGCTGAGCAAGTCGGCAACCATTAGCTCCCCAGATATTTAATACAAAATAATTCTTGGCGCGTGGTACACGGTCCCTTATTGGTACTGTTTTACCTCCATATGGTGTGTACTCGATTTCTGCCGCTATTGATATTAAATTGTAGTCATGTCCTGCCCTTGATGAACTTCAAGTATATCTGGGCATGTGTGTCACGTCCAGTGCTAAAAAAAGTAATGGATCGCAATATCAACCCATAATGGGGCAACTAACATCAGAGATTCAATCATGTTTCACTACTTTCCCTGTCGTTACTGGGTAGGTCAGCTATTTTCAAGACTGTAGCTATGCCTTGAATCCACTACCAACAACATAATTACCCACACAAGATCCCGTGTTCCCTCCTCAGGCAGATAATGGAGCCAAGGGTTCCGCAGCATTACCCTAACAAAGTGCTTTAAGTCAACATATGTGGGTGGGATTGCAACGGCTGACTTCAAAGCCTACTATAGAGCATCACAGCTATTGAATAGTAAAGAATGGTGGAATGATATCCAAGGCAACCCAATGCATGCATGAGGTAAAAAAAAAAAAAGGGAGTCCCCCTCATACAAATAAAATAACTACACAGGCTATTTTCTACACACAGTATGAGGGTGTGATAAATTGAGCATAATGGGAGGGCATTCTGGCCTGCTTAAGTGCCGTTCTGGGGTGGAAAATCCCACTAGACCTTACATTGGTACATCTACACACAAGTGATGATCTGACTAGTAATAGGTACAAAACCGCCCCACTAAATGTGGGATTAATGGTAGCAAAAAGAGGTGTGACACACAGATGGAAAAATAGTGAACCCCCAACAGTCAAGGAACGGAAAAAGGGGCTGGACCATTGCATGGGCTTAGAGAAATCAGGATCTACAGCCTGGGGATGTGGAAGTGCATAAGTATTTAGCACACGAGGACGGCCTACCACATAATTTGTCTAGAATCTGTCAACTCACCTTCTAAATGGCTGGAAAAAGAGATCAGGAACTTCTGGGGTTAAAAGCTAAAGATCCTGGAGGCGACTCTTTGATGTGAGACAGGGCAATACACCACTGCAAGGTGTGGGGGGGTTGGGAGATGAGGGGCGGGAGGGATGAGGATCACTGTTGGAGGACTATTCTTTGCTCATTACGCATCAGTAAAACATTTGTAACATCTGTACTTTCAACCACACTATCTGAATAATCTCAATAAACTGTGTTTTAAAAAAAAGGAACATTAAAACACAAAGTAGGTGGTTATCGTATACCACTGTTTGCTATTTTGATTATATCAGCATTCAGTTGTTGAAAAAAACTAAACATAAGATTTTTGAACTCTGGAGGGGGATGGGGTCAGGTGCATTATATTATTCCCAAATTGTTATCATCCAGAATTTAAATAAAATCCAAATAGTCAAAAGATGAATGGTTGTTGCTCCAAAGTCAAAGGAGTCTTTGACAAAGAGTGCTAAGTGACGACCTCAAAACTCTGAGCGAGGTTGTATCAGAGTAGAAGTAGTCCGTTGCCTCAAAAGGGGGCTGGAGCAACCAGTGTAACCACAGAACAGTAAGGTACAGCTTTCAGAGTCAGAACAAACACAGCTCCCATGGAAATGCACAAGGTCTCAGCTTTAACGCAATGTTAAATCAAGCATGGCTCTTCTTAAGACCTCTATCTGCATTAGAGTAGAAGTAGGAAAACTCTCATACAGCTGCAAGGCCAGGACCCAACACAAGTGAATAATAAGAAAGATGAAGCTTGCAGCACATCACATTCTTGTCAATGTCCAGTCTTAGCATAAAATGTTGACATTTACAGGGGGCATTGACAGTGGACCTCCAGGATACCAGATTGCTTAGGGAGTTCATGCACGGGCTCCCTCTTCTGAGCAGTTGTGACTGTGTGAAATGAAGAAGCAAGGTGCAGAGAAACAGGAACAAGAGGCAAAATATGCACCACACCAGCTGCCTAATAACTGAACTAAGAAGGCAGCTACTAAGTTTGGGCGCCGGGACGCCCCAGCTGAGGCAGTTGTGTGCTTTACAAATTGCATTTGATTGATTGATTCCTGTTTGTTTGGCAGCCCATCTGTCCCAGCCAAAGCAGCATTAGGGGTGCCAAGTTAGCAGTAATACAGTACAAGAGTGGAGTGATGCGTGCACTTTGACAGGAGTTAAGAAGCCAGGAACACGCCACAAGCATGCGGTTCTGTTGAATATAGAGATGAGATCTCACACGAAGTGGCAGATTTGATAAGACTGAATGGAATGAAGGAGTCTGGATGGTCCAGAGGGAGGCACAAGTTTATTTTTTGTGTCTAGGTCTTCAGAGACACACATTGTTTGAAACGGTGTAAAATCAGCCTACACTGTACTAAGATATTATCACCAAAAGCTCCATTGAGGCAAACAAGAGATGAGATTTCTCCCTGGCACTAGTGAAGCCTAGAAAGACACTAGTGTGTTGCCCTACCTCCCCACACTGAATTTCTGTGTGCTACCTGCCTAAAAGGTGTCCCTAGCAGAGAAGGAAGTAACTATCCCAAAAAAACAAGGAGGACATAGAACCATTACACCATCACAAAAAATTGGAAAATGATGCATTATGGTTTAGGAAGTGAGCCCTCACAGGGATTTCTCAGCATGCTAGAACCAATCCTGTAAAGAACATTGTGGAATATTGAAAGAGGGTTGTAACCTCCTTTTCTGATTAAGCTGCATTTATCACCCGAAAATCAACAATGTCTAATTTTCAGTCAGCTCAGTATTGCAAACTACTTGAAGAGGTCACGCATCCCACTCTGGGAAGATAGACTAAGACTCCATGATGCATTTGAGGATACTCCGAGAGGAAACACTGCTGTAAGTCACCTCCCTGAAGAGGGTTTGCAGACCATTGTGCAAAATCTTCTCGTGATAAGCAACAGGGATGGACTGATGAAAAAGGAGATTGAAACAGAAAAGCAAGGAAAACCGGAGGTGCATATTTTGCATCTAACTAGTTCATCACATCTGTAAGAGCTTCTGATTCTTCTAATAAACCGCATATCCTTTACTTGATGAAAACAAACAGATTTTTATCTGTTTCAGACAAAAGCCAAAAAAGAAAAAGAGGCAGTCTGACAATCCCAGGGCCTTTTGAGGGCAGGTAATGGAAAAATGTTAGAAGTCCTCAATACCATTGGTACAGTCTACTTTCAGGAAGAACTATACCGATTTTGGCTCTAGAAAACAGAGGTGCAATTATGAAGTTAATCAAGTGAACCAAATTCTGCCCCAATGAGGATAACAAATACTATGAAAAATAAATATAGCATATGGAAATTATTGTTTCTGATTTTCAAATAGAAAGCTCTTACAAAAGTGCTGAAAAGATTAATGAAATTGAAATATAGAGAACTTGAAGGAAGGCTGACAAATATAAGGCAAAACAAACTCTGTCAATCTCAAGGTTTTGCTATCTTCAAAAAGCCTCCCAATCACAGCAAGGATACTCTGATGTCAAATGTAGCTGTAAAAGATGGAATGGCTTGTGAAATGTGGCCTGAGAAAGATTCTGGGCTAGTGAACCAGGTTTCAGAAACCAAGTATCAGGAGTATTGCTAAGGACAAAATGTTCCATGCCCACAGCCACAGATAGGAAGATCTCAGAACTGGTTATGAACAACAGTAAAGGGCAAGTTACTTACTTTTGGTAATCCCTTATCTGGTAGAGACATATTCTAGTTGCAGATTCCTTACCTTTGAATTTCCCCCAGCCGTCAGCTTAATCCGGAGAAGTTTCTGAGCAGTACCCCTGCATGCCATCAGGTAGTATTGTTCGGCTTCGCACCCGTTGTCTGCACTAGAAATGATGTTGAAGGTCCTATATAGGTGCCACCCTGGTACGCTATCAGTTTCTTTTCATGACTTTCCACACCAGAAGCGCACAGCCATGAAGAACACGGACTACTGGTGCGACAAAATTAAGGCCCTGATAGAAGAGTCCCTTTTCCTAGAAATCAGTTCACAAATCAGGGTGGATAGGTGGGTTGTTAATGAATCTGCACCTAGAATATGTCTCTACCAGATAAGGCTTTACTGAAGGTAAGTAACTTGATCATCTGATGGAGACTTCTAGTTGCTGATTCCTTACCTCAGAATAGATACCCAAGCCAAACAATCCCATGCGGTGGGTCTGCAAACTAAGATCATACTAGAAAGTCCTGCAGGACTGAAGGGCAAAGTACCCGTCCCTATGGACCTGATGGTCCAGGCAGTAGTGATTGTTAAACGTGCATAGAGAAGCCCACGCTGCCATCTGACAGATGTCAAGGACTGGAACGCCACGTGCTAACTCAGTGGTTGCAGTTGTAGTTCTGGTAGAATGAGCACACAAACCTTCAGGTGGCTGCTTTTTGGCCAGTGCATAGCAGATTTTAATGCAAAGTATGACCCGTTTGGAGATGGCCTGCTTCTGCACTGGCTGACATTTCTTTGTACCCACATAACCAATAAAGAGTTGATCATCCACCGGGAACTTTTTTTATACAATCAAGGTAGGACACCAGCGCTCTTTTTGGGTTCAGGCGTGGAGAATCTTCTTTTCCTTAGAAGGATGTGGGTGTGTGTTAAAAGTAGGCAAGGTGGCTGATTGGCCTACATGAAAGGGCATGACCACTTTCGGCAGAAAAGAAGCCTAGTGTGAAGCACCACTTTGTAAGGACAGATAGAAAAGCAGGGAAGCTTGAATGGCAATGCCTGCAGCTCACTCACTCTGTAGCCATAAGGAAGGCTGTTTTCAAAGTGAAGTGTGAAAATACAATCGTGGAGAGGCTGGAAAGGAGCACATATCAGAAAGGTCAAAACCAAATCCCACTGGGGCATAATGAATGGGGATGGAGGAAACATGTATAAAGGCTTTAAGGAACCCAAGTTGCCATTAAACAAAGAAGGTTGATTAGGCAACCTAAAAAATAATAAAAAAAAGCAGAAATTGGAGACAAATAACCTTTGAGAGTGCCCATAGCAGAACCCTGATGGGCCAAAGAAGGTTGAAACAACAAAACCTCAGACAGGGGCCAAAAGGGCGTCAGACTCCTCTGTGCACCATACCACAAAGTTCTTCCAAAGACAGGCATACACCGTTTTGGTGGAGGGACGCCTGGATGCCAAGATAACATTACAAACTTCGGGTGGAAGGTCAAAAGCTGTAAACTGCTGCCACTCAATCTACACACAAGAAGGCAGAGATTAGACAGGTTCAGGTCGAGAACCCTCCCCTGCTGCTGAGACAGTGGCAGTCTGATCAGAGGATCAATAGACATGCTCAGCAGCTCGGGATACCAGACTTTCCCTGCCCAGTCCAGAGCCACAAGATTACTTGGGCACGATAATTCTTTATCGTTTTGAGAAGTGGTAAGGGCAGAAAGGGGTACAGGAGGCCTGAGTTCCACTCAATATGAAAAGCGTCTCAGAGTGATTGCTGCCTTGGAAACTCCAACACCCAAAACTGCTGACATTGCATGTTCTCTGCGGAGGCAAACTGATCTAACCAAGGCTCTCCCCACTGCTGAAAGAGCCCTTGCGCCACCTCTGGATGGAAACTCCATTTGTGATCCAGTAGACATCTTTGGCTCAGTTCGCCCGCTCTGACGTTCAGAGAGCCGGACAGATGTTGAACCATCAGGGATATGCCCTGCTGTTCCAGCCACGTCCAGAAGCACAGAGCCTCTTGACAAAGGATACACAACACCACCCTACCCTGCTTGCTGCAGTACCACATGGCGGTGGAGTTGCCCATGAACACCTGCATCACCTTCTCCTTGACAGAAGGAAGAAATGCCTTCAAGGCTAGCTGAATTGCACGAAGCTCCATCAGGTTGATGCGGAGTTCGGATACCGACAGAGACCAGATGCCTCCGATCTCCACCTCTCCCAGAAGGCCACCCTATCCTAGGAGTGACGCATCGGTCACTGTCAGATCTGGTTGTGGAAGGGTGAGAAATCCGCCTCTGACCCAACTGCGGTTTTGTTAACCACCACTGCAGATCTTGCGCAGCTTCCTCTGAGATCTGGACCATGTCGGAGAAATTAGCCTGATGCTGCGCCCACTGGAAGCTCGGGTCCCACTGCAAAGCCTGCATATGCCATCTGGCATGTATCACCAGCAGGATGCAGGAAGCCCAGCAGCCTCAGAGTTATTCTCACCGAAATCCAGGACAGAGGCTGAAACATCGGTATCATAGCCTGAATATCCTGGACTTGCTGCTCGGGAGGATAAGCACAAAACTACCAGTTCAGATGAAAGGGCGCATCTGAGAGGGAGTCAGGTGTGACTTTGGCACGTTTATAGTGAACCCCAGGGAATGCAGGAGGTCCGCCGTAGTCTCGAGATGGGAGACAACAGCCTGGGGTGTGCCTGCATTAATAAGCAAGTCGTCGAGATAGGGGAAGTCTAAAACCCCTGATATGCTCAGATGAGCTGCGAGCCCTGCCATCACCCTGGTGAGCACCCGAGGGACAATGGTAAGGCCAAAGGGGAGCATAGTGTAGTGAACTTAAAGTGCTCGTGGCCTACAGTGAACCACAAGTAACGTCTGTGAGCAGGCAGGACATGAATATGGAAATAAGCATCCTGCAAGTCCAACGCTACCATCCAGTCTTCTGGGTCCAGGGCAGAAAAAACCTGGACCAGAGTGAGCATTCTGAACTTCTTCTTGAGCAAGAGATTTGTGGATCTAAGGTCGAGGATACAGCGGAGGTCCCTATCCTTTTTGGGGGCCAGAAAGTAGTGGGAATAGCAACCACAACTACTTCTGGCATGGGAACCCTCTCTATGGCTCCCTTGGCCAAGAGAGCTGTAATTTCATCGCAGAGAAGGGACAGGTGATCCTCTGTCACCCGATTGTATGATGGTGACATGGATGGAGGGGTACTCTCGACGGGGAAGGGAGTAGTCCCCTCAGACTATCTGCAAAAAACACCTGTGACATGATGGATTGCCAGTGGAGCAGATGATAGCGAATCCTGCCTCCGACTGGCCCTTGGTGGGTAGTCAGAGTAGGAATGCTTAGAGGCTGCTATGAGGGGATGAGGGGTGGCGTGGGGCCTCCTCCGGGACCTGTGGCAGCACATGCTCAACCATATCCAACAGCATGTGGGAATAACAGTCCCAAAGACATGGGGAGTCCACAGACCGCAATGTTAGGCTGGAGGAAGAAAAAATATTCTTCCCAAGTGTATCCAACATTTTGGATGCCCTATCCGGAGATGCAAAAGGGAAAGTGGCCTGGGAATTGGATGCTTGGATGACCCAGTTCTTTGGGCTGGGGTGTTGCGGCAGAAAGTTTGGGTCCCCTGGAGAAGGGAGATGGTGGCAGGCGATTGTCCTGTTCACAGGAGCCCCTTTGCTTTGTTTGGACCAAGTACACAGTAGGACATCTGTATGCACTTCATTAAAAGGGAGGAAACCTCAGGTTGAAGCACCTCTGTCAGGAGGTTAGTCCTGACTGCCTCTGAAGGCAACTTAAGGTCGAACACCTCTGCTGCTCTTATCGCCAAGGAGTAGGAAGTTGCCTCCTCCATAGCCACGGTAGGAGAAGAAAGCATGCAGGTATCTGGAGTAGTATCCAGTCTGCTGGCCTCCCTCAAGTCTGTATGCTTGTCCATAGGGTCTTGGAACTTGTATTCTAAAGGGTCAAGTGACCCCTCCCATTCCGCACAATAACCTAGCCCATCGGAAAGGGACTCAGGATCAGACATAGGAGGCACAGATCCTGCCAGGGTCGGAGTGAGCATTGTATGAGGCCCATCAGGTAATCAGCAGTCGATAATGAGAACAGGGTCACCAGTGGGTGCGGACTGCACCAGGAGTGTCAGCGAAGGTCAGGTGGTGTGGCCGATGCTGGTCCGAAATCAGATCCATGGGTGCCCCTCAGCACCGAGGCCGAAGCTGCCAGCACAAAACCTGAAAGGGTCCCTTACGACTCCACAGAGCCTGAAGGCTTTCCAGCGGAGTCTGGGTGCCAAAAAATGTTGTGCATGGCCCCATAAAATTCTCGAAGTTGGGCAGAGGCTGCTCAGGCTCCCGTAAAGTCAGGGAGACGCAGAGTCGGCCAAGGCGCAGGTTCATCAGACGGAGCACCTTTGCTCCCTCATCTCATTGGCTGACACACAAGGAGAAGTCAAAAAACGATTGGACTTCTTGCTCTTCTTGTGCCTTGACTTACCCAACTGTCCGAGGACTTGGAGTGGGGCAACTGCTTCCGGGACCTTCCTCTCGACCGGGACCTCAACTTGTGCAGATTCTAGCATCGGCCACTATCAGCTTCAGAGACCGCTCTCTCAAAGCCTTTGAATGCATGGCCCAACATTCAGAGCATGACATCGGGTCGTGGTCGCGCTCAACGCACCAAAGAGACTCAAGGTGCGGATCCGCCACCTACATTGCCCAATGACACGACCCGCAGGGCTTAAACCTGCCCTTCCTTGATGACATCGTCGATAAACCAGGAGTAGAAAACTCAAAGAATCTTCAAACAAAAGGTTGAAAAAAGATCAGTCAAAAAGAGACTGGGGGGGGGGGGGGGCGATCTCTTCAGATCGGCGCAGAGAGAAAAAAACTGACATCAGCGTGCAGGGGTGGCGCTTATATAGGACCCGCAACATAATTTCCGGGGCTAACGACGGATGTCGTGCTGATCTATGCTATTTAACAGTGCCTCGGGGTTCAGAAAATTCTTCTGCTCAAGCTGATGCCTGGGGGAAATTCAAAGGTAAGGAATTTGAAACCCACAGACTATCAGATTATGCCATTACCAACACTGAGAGACAAGAACCTAGGGGGCCCCTCATGAAGCTCCAAAGTATTAACTTCATTGGCATGGATGAGCACCAAACATAGGGTAGGAATGGTCATGCTGTTGGGCCGAAAATGATGAAGAGGATGCCAATTCGCAAGACTGCATTATTATCAGTTCATAACATGTTATTCTTCTTTGTACTCAAAGTATTATTAGGCCCCAATGAATGAAATGCTCCCTGCTGAATATAATTGTGAATCGTTTATGCTCCTAGAATACAAGTTCTGATGTCTTGAACTGAGACTTTATGTTCAGTCCCTGTGCACATGTATTTACGAGTACTTCCCCTTAAATTAAATTTATTTTTTTATAGTTCCTCACAGCTGTTCTTTGTAAGGGAGGAGCTGCATTACTGAATATTGAACAATCTTTCAAAATCTCACATCTTACTCCAAGTTTACTTAATTCAGATATAGACAACTGTTTATTCTTACATGTATTGTTCAATTTTAATAACATGGTTTTTTTAGGTGTATTATTTTCTATTTCTTTTAAAGACTGATGTGAAAGATTTGTGGATGAGAATGATTAAAAAACAAGAACAAACAAAACCTGAAACCTTTGGTGCCTTTCTAAATGCAGTGTTTTCACTGGTGTGGTGTGAACACATTACTATGGACAGCCAAAAGAACACTAAGGCTGCAATGCCTAGAAGAGAGGAGGGAGGAGAGGCCATCACACACTGTGTGATGGGCAACAAAAAAGTTATTTTAGTGAAATCGCCTGGAGAAAACGAAGCACACAAAGGAGGGACATTTAGAAAAATGCACCAATAAAAAGGGAGCATTTAAGACAAGCACAACATAGAACGAATGGCAATAGTGGGTATGGTTAAAGCCCATAAACTGAATACAGCATGTTTTGCAGACAGCACATGCGCCCTTCCCTAGGCTCGACCTAAAAACTGTCTCAGATGCAAAAAGTTCATTTTCTGATATCTATTCCTTTCTGACCCTGCCTCCTCCTACAGGTTTTCCCCTTTCTTACCACGCAAAGGGTAACAGAGGTAGTTAATTATGAGAATTTAATTAGTAGTGGTAAAAATCAAAAACAACAAGAATGCAAGTATTGTTGCCCAGCTAAATGTTATTTATATTATGTTTAATCGCATTAGCATAAACATCTAGTACCATGTTTTTTTAATAAACAAAAATTAACACTCCAATAAAAATGTTCAGAAGTAAAAGAAAAAGCAGCAGAAACCATGCAAATCGTGTACCCAATAGCAAACATAAATCATCACAACTGCCTATACAGAGATGAAAATTCACACTGTACAGCTAGCTTCTGAAAACTGAACATGTAGATTCTTAAGAAAACTACTTATTTTGAACCCCTTGCTGGAAGCGCATCACTGGCACACTTAAGTTTCCAAACCCTTACAAACAGCGTAGGCAGCATGACTAATCCTACAGAAATAACTGCCTTCTGCTCATCCAACACCATCTCCCAAAATCTATTCTGAACTAACACATACTAATGAAGCAGGCATCAATTCTAAAATACATAACAAAACATATTTTGGTGAAATGCCATCGCATTACACAGACAACTATCATATTTCTATAAGATTATAGGTATTAATTTGACGTGGGAACTGCAGGGCAAGAAATACACCTGTAATTTTTAAAGCGAACTTTTAGAATACATAAACTGATGTTAGATTATATTTGTTAACAGTCTTAAATGTTTTTCCTACTTCTAAAATAAATTGAGAAGAGCTGCTGATGGGGAGGTTATACTCATACTGAAAACGTTATTAATAAATCCAGGACTACAATGTAGGGTTAGTAGTAGAGCCCTTTTTTGTTACTTAACCAGTACTGTAAAAATTATATAAATTTGCGTTCAATTCCAAGACTTGCCTTCAAGTTCTAGCTAATGTCAATAAAAGTAAGCAGAGCATACATTTCAATATTAAATCATTCAAGCCACTGAAATATTAAGGCTGCACACAGTAGGTTTGGAAAAGAATGTTCATCAATATTTATAATACTTTATTTTAAAATGTTGCAGGGAGAAAGTAAAAAAATTAAAAGGAATAAGTATACATTATTATTCCAGAATTAAAGGTCAGATATACTAAGCATTTTAAAAGATTGCAAAATCTCCAACTTGGTATTGGCAACTGCTACAATGTTTTTTTTCTACATACTAATCCATACCAAAACTTTTTACAACTACTCAAGTAGGGTTCCAATTGGATGCCAATTAGGTACCTAGCAGGGGTACGTTAAGGGGATGCCTTACAAATTCGGAATCAGTATCATACATATTAACGTTTTGCGTTCAAGTGAAATCTGCTTCCAAATCATTTAAATTTTACCAACACCTCAAATTCTTTTTGTGACCAGTAAATAGTACATCTGGCCCAACTCCCCAATAGTTTTTGTTTAAGAAAACACTTCTTGATGACAAGGTTCAACATTAAAAGGACCAAACTGATCAATTTAAATTATGAATGAACTTTCTGTAACTGTAAACAGTGCATTATTAAAGGGACATGCGAATGGCGTATCAATGCTGACGAAGCTGGGTTTAGCTGGTTTGATATGAGGCTTCTACAATAACTCTTTTCTTTGGCTTTTTAATGTGGAACGCCTTGCTGCAGAACTGCAGCAGGTGCCAGACACTTGGTAAAAACGTTGGGGCGTTGGAGCCCAAAGTCAAGAATTAGACTCAAACCACTCATCTCAGATTTCTGCTGCATTTAACATGGGGATGGTGTGTTAAAATGAGTGTCTTCCAAATCAGAAAATCAGTCTCCCTCACAAATCATAAGAATGAACCTCTGCAGCAGAGACCACCTAATTGTTTGCTTTCAGAAATACTTTAATGTTCAGAGATATAGGATTAGATGTCATCTTCATTTGTAAACCAAGTAAACACATTGCTTCTTCTTGCAATACCTCTCTTCTTGACCCACTTCAGGAGGAGTTGTGAAACCATTTCCACAGAGTATAATGTTTTTGACTTGCTTCTTTTTTGTGGTAAGTTAGCTACTGAGCTCTAGGATGTGCCCTGAGTGATTGATCTTTTAGCTCGGCTATGGTTTCCCATTCTGACTGGAAGCCAGCTACCTTTCCTCCCAAGAAGAAAGAAAAAATTAAGTTTGTTTGGTAGTTTATGTTCTGAAGATCCAAAACTTTGCAATTGTGTTAGAGGCTATGCAATACTGTTGCCGCTGTTCTCTAAAATGCAAATAGTATAACTGCAGAAGGATTTGGGACACCAACTATTTGCATTAGAGAGAACTGCAGTGAAACTATTTACATCCTATTTGCACAGTATCATCATAAATACTGAAAAAGATACATCACAGACACAACTTTGTATCACCTTTTACCTAGACTGCAGTAACTGTCTTGGCGAATATGTCCTTCTGGTAAACTAGCATGTATAGTATCTTTAACTACTGAACTGACTGCAAGTCACTGGAGATTAGACGTCCCTGCATCTGCAACACTGCTGCATTGGTTAGTGACCTTAGTTGAGCTTGTGTATTGACTATGGTTGCCTTGTACCTTGGCAAGCTGCTATAAGCTGCTATTTCAACAGTAGGAGCAAAAGGAGAACTCCTGAAGTAGGAATGAACCAAACTGGTTAGGTGTACAACCACACTGCTCTATAAGCTATGGCACACAGTTTCCTCCAAAGGCATCCATTTTTCTCCTCTACAGATATTCATAAAACTGAGGCACCTGAGCCTGCTGACAATGAATATTCCCATCTAAACTGAGACCGGACAGAAAGAGGGGACGGAGTTTGGGGCTTCGTGTTTTTTACTCCAGTTTGGCTATCAGCATTTTCAGAAAGTCATCAGATGACACCCAAACGAGACAGAATGGGTAAAGAGGAAGAATATTCTGACATCTCCTCTAGGTTGTTTTTGAGGAAACCTGAATGCTTCAGATTGGGTGTTTGGAGACTGAAGGGAGCCAAAGCTTTGTGGAACACAATCACTTCCTCTAAACTGAAGGCTTCTATTATCCTCCAAAGTGAGGTTTGTGCACTCATGACCTATTACCTGCATCAGAGAACATTCAAGTGACCCAGCTGACTCTGGAGAAGGGGTTCTGTTCCACAGATATGGAGAAGCAGGAGTGTCATTGTAAAAAAATGGGTCTTTGGTTGACAGTCAGGTTACCCCCTGTTCAAGCAAGGACTCTCACTCTAGTCAGGGTAAAAGAGAATCACCCTCAGCTAACCCCTGCTTACCCCCTTGGTAGCTTGGCAGATCAGTAGGGTTAACTTCAGAGTGCTAGGTGCAAAGTATTTGTACCAACACACACAGTAACTTAATGAAAACACTACAAAATGACAACACAGGTTTAGAAAAATAGGAACTATTTATCTAAACAAAACAAGACCAAAACGACAAAAATCCACAATATCAAGTCATTTATAAAAATGCAAAAAGAGTCTTTAAGTAGTTTTAAACACACACTAACACTGTTAGCGTGAAAATGTACCTTGGGTGCGTCAAAAATAACCCTGCACAGGCGAGTGCGCATCAAAAAGGGCTTGCAATGCGTTGATTCCACTCACGAGCGGGACCTTGCGTCGTTTCTCCTTTCACCGGGTCGGGCGTGCTGTTTCTTCTCTCCACAGGAGAGCGATGTGTCGATTCGGTCAGCACTCTTGGGTCCGGGCACGCCTTGTGTTGTTTTTACACGACCAGCTGTACTTGAGTCAAAAATCCAGCCACACGATGATACGAAAACCACACAGCGCGGGTTGCAATCTCCCAGCCTCTGTCAGCGATGCTGCACGTCGTTTCTCCTGCTCCGTGTGCCGATTCTTCGGTCGAGTTTCCGGCGAGTGTCGATTTTCAGCTGCGGAGCGTCATTTCTTCAACCGCAGATTGGAGTTGTGTCAATCTTTTCCCGGCACGGCGCTCTGTGCGGGGATTTTGTTTTCTTTAGGCTGCCAGCTTCTTCTTTCAGGGTCCCAGGAACTGGATGGGCACCACAGGGAAGAGTAAGAGTCTCTCCAGAGACTCCAGGTGCTGGCAGAGAGAAGTATTTGCTGTCCCTGAGACTTCAAACAACAGGAGGCAAGCTCTAAATCAAGCCTTTGGAGATTTCTTCTCAAGATGGAAGGCACACAAAGTCCAGTCTTTGCCCTCTAGCACAGGCACAAGCAGCAACTGCAGGATAGCTCCACAAAGCACAGTCACAGGCAGGGCAGCTCTTCTTCCTCAGCTCTTCTCCAGGCAGAGGTTCCTCTTGATGTCCAGAAGTGTTCTAAAGTCTGTGGTTTTGGATGCCCTTCTTATACCCAATTTCTCCTTTCAAGTAGGCCTACTTCAAAGTAAAGTCTCTTTTGAATGTGAAATCCTGCCTTGCACAGGCCAGGCCCCAGACACTCACCAGGGGGTTGAAGACTGCATTGCTTGAGGGCAGGCACAGCCCTTTCAGGTGTGAATGACCACTCCTCCCCTCCCTCCTAGCACTGATGGCTCATCAGGATATGCAGGCTACACCCCAGCTCCCTTTGTGTCACTGTCTAGTGTGAGGTGCAACCAGCCCAACTGTCAAACTGACCCAGACAGGGAATCCACAAACAGGCAGAGTCACAGAAATGGTATAAGCAAGAAAATGCTCACTTTCTAAAGTGGCATTTTCAAACACACAATCTTAAAATCAACTTAACTAAAAGATATATTTTTAAATTGTGAGCTCAGACCCCCCAAACTCCATATGTCCATCTGCTCCCAAAGGGAATCTACACTTTTATCAGATTTAAAGGTAGCCCCCCCATGTTAACCTATGAGAGGGACAGGCCTTGCAACAGTGAAAAACGAATTTAGCAATATTTCACTCCCAGGACATATAAAACACATTACTATATGCCCTACCTTAACCATACACTGCAGCCTGCCCTGGGGGCTACCTAGGGCCTACATTAGGGGTGTCTGACATGTAAGAAAAGGGAAGGTTTAGGCCTGGCAAGTGGGTACACTTGCCAAGTCGAATTTACAGTTAAAAACTGCACACACAGACACTGCAGTGGAAGGTCTGAGACATAATTACAGAGCTACTTATGTGGGTGGCACAACCAGTGCTGCAGGCCCACTAGTAGCATTTGATTTACAGGCCCTGGCATCTCTAGTGCACTTTACTAGGGACTTACTAGTGAACCAAATATGCCAATCATGGATAATGTACAGGAGCACTTGCACTTTAGCACTGGTTAGCAGTGGTAAAGTGCCCAGAGTAACAAAAACAGTAAAATCAGAGCCCAGCACACATCTACAACCTGGGGAACAGAGGCATAAAGTTAAGGGAGACCACGCCAAGGATGAAATGTCTAACAGTCATTATAAATAACTCATGGCCTATTAAGTGGGCATGACACCAGTTGTTTAGATGGCATTATCGTTGGACCTTAAGCTGCTGCTGGGAGTCAATAGAGCTGGAATCAAAGATAACGAATGTGCCAGGGCAGAGAAGGGTCAGAAATGTGAGAATTGATAAACTTGATGCTCCTCGAATGTTCTGCTATTGCAATATTGTACATTATAAAAGCTAGAATAAAAATAGTTTAAACAAAAAGATAAGGCCTGCAAGAGATTTAGAGAAAGATTTCTCTGGCACATTAATTAACATTACTGGTATCAAGTCAATTCTTTCATTTTAGGACTGCCAAGATTAAAAATAAAATTCCTCTTCGGTGCTCCAATGTTCATCTTTAGAATGTGCAAGATTAAAGAGAGAAGATGGATCTCATACACGGCTCCTACGCAGCTGTCTTATTCGAAGGCCTAAAGTATCCACGGTCATACTGGTCATCAGGGATCTCTTATCTGTAATTCTCTTCAATTAGTTTCTCCAAATGACTTCAGGTATAAAAATGTGATATTCCCCTGGTTGAAGTTGGAGCTAATTTACAAGACAATACTGTGAAGGAGTTCCTAGACATCAAGGGAGCCAAGATACTTCATGATGTGATTTTCCATAATCAGCCTTGATGTCAATGGATTTGTCACTGTACGTCAAAGGTCAGAAGGAGATCTTTAGGACATTCGGAAAGGCTTCACTTTAAAAATATTCTCAGACTTGAGGGAAGGGTCTCTCCACCCATTGAAACACACATCTACTTTAATACATACATCTCTCTATTGATTTAGTTTTTCTTCATAAATCTCACAGTATATGTTTTACTTAAATAAATTATGACCTATTACATCAAACATATCTTTTATGGGCAGCTTAAATTGATGCCTAGCACGTTCCTTATATTAGAAAAATATTTTAGCACAAAATCAACACAAATATTAGAAAAGTCTCAAAACATTTTATAGGCATTAAAATATAATATTCGGTCCACATACATGCCAGTGGATCACATACCTTTACACACACACACACCTTGCCCATACATAACCCACACTGTTCTAACAAAGCAGGACAGTGGAATCATTTAAAGTACATTTTTGCATTTGTTAATAGTGCAGTGTTAGAGGTATGCAGAAAAAAATCCACTAAAAAAAATCCCCTTACTCGTGTTCAATCCAGTCAACACTTTAGAAGCAAAGTTGAGTTCTTTGCCCAAATTACTTTTTCGTAAGAAATTAAATTTATCAGTAAGATATCTTGGTAATGTAACTGAAACATTGCATTGTTTAGTAAAGCTTAATAAGCATACTGTTACTACTTGAAAAAGTTGAATTTTGGTTGTCCATCCTGGAAATTGGTGCTGGGATTAATCTAGTGAGGCTGAATGCAAATACTATAAATGATAGTGTCAAAAAATCGTTAGAAGATGTAAAATGTTTTTAGGGTTGACATGCTGAAGGTCAAAAAGCAGTAAGTTATGAACTTTCTTCCCATAATGAAACAAGTAATAGCTAGCAAATTAAATATGCTTGAAGGGCAACAGCTTAACACCCCTCTCTAATGCTCCAAACATAGGGGAACTATTATTTGTTTGTATAAACACACAGCATAAATGGGAAGACATGCTATTTTTGATTGGCAATACATATACTTTAAGCAATGATAAATCACAATTATAACTCATAATAATGTGAACATCCTTTACATAAAACATTTGTGTCAAACATTGCATACGGTTTGCTACTTGAAACATCTGAGGTATACATGCTTCTAGGATTTTGCCTCCTTGTATTTTGCTCTCTCTTTACATGCTAGGAAAACATGGAGTCCTTTTAGAGTCCTCTATTTCTGTTTATGAATTTTACAGAAGTTAACACCAGGAACCACCAAGAGGGTGAAGTGTAGTATCTAATCAAGTTCAAAGCAAATCAAAATGTAATCATGGAGGCTTAATGAGGAGCCAAAATGCAGGAGACATGGATATTACACTGGAAATCTAATAACTATTGTTATTAAAACAAAATGTTAACAGTCAAGCAGCAATGTATGTTGAACTATTACAAGGTTATGTTTGAGTCACTCTGGTGAAGAAATAGGGGCACCCACTATAAGACTTCACAATATATAGGAGTCATAAGAAAATTAATGAACTATACAAAAAGTTGTTGCTGGAGAGAATTCCTGAAAAACTAATCACAACATTTGCAGTTTGGCTGTAAAAAAGACACAGGTGAAGAGATATCAAACTAAGAATTCCCTCACTTGATTTAATATGAGCTTGTAAAGTGTGAGCTCAAGGCCCACAAGCTCACTGGCGAAGATTAAAACAGTCCAAACAAAAGGTGAATGGAACGTAGAGTCAAATGTACTGAGGAATCGCACGAAAAACATTTGGAATATTCAAAGAAGACAAAGCCATGAAAGTTACAAAGCTGGTGTGCGCCCAGCAAAATCTTTTTGCAAGCACCCCTATAAAGTAAAACTTGTGTTCTATGGGGTTTGTAGAGAAGAGATGACCGGCAAATTAGAAAGGAACTGTCATTTTAGAAATACAAATACATTAAAGAAATTGCCATGGAGCGGTCACACTGCTCTTTATTTTTTAGAGAATACATCTGTTACAGCAACAGCTGAAATCAGCGTATTGCTGAATGTAGGTGTCAGCCAGAGAAAGGTATTGAATTTAGCTTAAAAGGTGCTGAATTTATGTTCTCAACGGCATAATCCACTCTTGGGATTCTTCTCCAAACTCTTACCCCCCACTCAACACTAAGCTGCACCTCACCACCCTGCTCAAAGCACAGTTTAGGAAAACAGCTGTTAGCCTTGTGGACCCCAGCTTACTGATGGAACAGGATGCATAACTGTAGTTGGGAGAAGAATTTCATTCCTTTTCTCTCTCTCCCATAACACAGGAGCAGGCAGTTACTATGTGCAAAATCCTAGTGATGTCTCAAGGCAGGTGCTGATTACAATTCTCTTAACCGTGCGTCAGCTGCATTCTTATCAAATCTTAAGCCATACTTCGATTTGTTTAACAAATAAGTTCTACGATCTACAACAAGCGTCTGATGTCCAAGTTTAATAATGTAAATATTTTAACCATAACATAGAATGCTAAACACATTTAAATAGAAAAGGATGGCTCCTAAATCAACTCACTTTCGAACAACGTCTTTCGCCATCTCTGAGATTTGGCTCCATTCTTCCTCTGGAAATTCAAAACTCCCAGTCATGATCTTTTTCCGCATGTCTTTTGGTATTGTCCGACTGTGGTGTTTAGAGTAGAAAGGAGGGTATCCACACAACATGACATAAATGATAACACCAAGGGACCAGAGGTCACAGCTCTGAAAGCAAAGACAAATGTTTTTTCAGTCTATAACACAGTAATTTCAAAGTGAAGCAAGAGATAGAGCAACAACCAATTATCTCACAGAATAGGTGCTACGTTAAAGAAGTTCAACATGCCCCAGATAGAAACACTCCCATATGCTCAACATCACACCAGCTCCCACTTGGGTTGCAGATTTGCAGCCAAACATTGAAATCAGCTAGAAGGCATGATTAATGTATTCAAAGTTAGAGGAGGTATTAACTGTCAGGCATGTTAAGACTCAAGACTGACTTAAGACCAAGGGTCATTTTAGAACGAAAAGAGCTACATCTCCACTGTAATATGTAATATGATTTGAAGAAGTAAGGAGGTATGAAACTAAGAATTTTGAAGTCGACTGAACGAACAGCATCCCACTGTTTCAACAGAAGTAAACTGTCTTTTAGTTTTAAAAGGAACAAGATTAGCCTTTACCCATCTGACTATTCAATAGATGCTAGAGTACATTCTCTTGTAGTGATAACTTCAAGGTACCTTTTCACAGCACTTTGTACAAAGCGTTGCATACTTTTGATGAAGAATGTTCAAATGTGTGGTTAGCTTTCTCTGAAAGGAACACAAGATTTCTTGGACAATACTGACTCCCCAGGTTATCTTCCACTATTGTTCTGTGAACTGGGCTATGTTCCCTGTTACATGGGTGTGAAGGTTCTGAAGAGTTCTCATCAACTGCATAGAGCTGCCCAATCATCTTGTGATGTTTTGTGGAGCTTTGTATTTGTACTTTGCCCACTCTACTGGTATAAGAAAGAAGAGGTTCATTAGCAGTGCACATCACTTGCTACTGGAGCATCAGTTTATTTTACAAGAGTGAGACACAATTCTGAAAGTTTAAGTTACAAAGTGATGGCTCTTTTCACTTACTTCACAGACCCATCAAATGGGATATTTAATATCTTTGGTTAAAATTTGGTTTTAAAGTACTTACTCAAATTCACAGATATTCTCAAAGATATTTATTAGGAGGTGATAGAACAGACACCTGGAATGGGGCCTGGCAAGTAGGGCTGGACTGTTCCTCTTGGAGCAGGACCAAGGCTAATTTGCTCAGGGCTGGTTCCTGCCTGATGTGGCACAGTTGGCTAGAAACAATGGACTGGATTGCAGCCCAGAGTTCAGGCAATCCACTTCGCACAGTTTTGTCTTACAAATATTTTAAAAACACTGAAATGTATGAAAGATCGAATACAGGATACTTTACCATTTATCAATCACAAGCGATTGGAGAAGGTACATTGAGAGATCAAGTTGTAACCCTCCATTAAAACTAGCATGAAATGTGGCATTTCTTGACAAAATTACAGTGTGAGCACAGGAACTCAACAGTTAATTTCAAAGTGGCTTCTGATAAAACATGCAAATATTGGCATGGGACCAGAAAACCGAAACGCTCACACATATCTCAGGTTGAGTCATGCCCCATTTACCCTCATTTGGACCTGAGCAGCATTACCAGAAAGAAGCTCATAGTTTAGAACCTCTTTGATTCAACTACGTTTTATGTAGCACTAAAGTGACTTCCAAAATATTCTTCTTCAAATGATATGTTGTATTTTTTAATTCTGACATTTTTGCATACTGCTGGTTCTAAAATATTTAACGTATAATTACTCAATGTGAAACATCTGTAATTCAGCTCCATAAATACCGCAAGCATTAGAAAAATAAAAATAAGAAGAACACCCTTGCATACTAAAAGTCTGGTGCAAGTCCAAACAGGTACACATTTCGTAGAAATTAGTACTTCTACATAACTACTTTAAGCTAAACAAGAGCTCAAGGAACCTATGCATGAAATATGTATTTATATACATTTTTATTGATTTCAAACACTCCTTATGAAAACCTGATGTGGACATCATGCTCTAAAATTTACCAACTCCGCAGGTAAAATTAAAACATGCAACTCTTGTGAATAGTGTAGAAATTCTCTACTTAAAGGTTCAATATTCCATGAAACGAGTCCTTCCGTCACCTACTGAGATTCCAACAGGCCCAGAACAGGTTAGAAATGCTAATTAGGCAGCTTCAGGCCACTAACCAAAGTTTCTGTTGTAATAAGTTTGGCTCCTATCAACTTAGAGGCCATGGCTACTCATTGTTGCCATCCAGGGCTTTTGGAAGGAGGACAGGACCTGGCGAAGAAACCATAGAACAGTCTCTGCTGCGTCACGTAAGAGATACGCAATATTTTTTGCCATTCACCTAGTCAGATAATGAAAATGTCACTTACCCAGTGTACATCTGTTCGTGGCATTAGTCGCTGCAGATTCACGTGCTGTGCATAGTCCGCCGTCTGGTGTTGGGTCGGAGTGTTACAAGTTGTTTTTCTTCGAAGAAGTCTTTTCGAGTCACGAGACCGAGGGACTCCTCCCACTTCGGTTCCATTGCGCATGGGCGTCGACTCCATCTTAGATTGTTTTCCCCGCAGAGGGTGAGGTAGGAGTTGTGTATGCTAATAATAGTGCCCATGCAATGGAATAAATACGTATGTACAAAATGAAGGTTTAATGTAATATATTTACAAATGTACAAATGTTCAAGATCTACTTCTAAACGGCTACAGGCTCCCGGGGAGGAGGGTGGGCGCATGTGAATCTGCAGCGACTAATGCCACGAACAGATGTACACTGGGTAAGTGACATTTTCAGTTTGGTGGCATGTGTAGCTGCAGATACACATGCTGTGCATAGACTAGTAAGCAGTTATCTCCCCAAAAGCGGGGGTTCAGCCTGTAGGAGTGGAAGTAGTTTGAAATAAAGTTCTTAGTACGGCTTGACCTACTGTGGCCTGTTGTGCAGATAACACATCTACACAGTAGTGTTTAGTAAATGTATGAGGCGTAGACCATGTTGCTGCCTTACATATTTCGGTCATTGGAATATTTCCTAGAAAGGCCATAGTAGCACCTTTCTTTCTGGTTGAGTGTGCCTTTGGTGTAATAGGCAGTTCTCTCTTTGCTTTAAGATAGCAGGTTTGGATGCACTTTACTATCCACCTGGCGATACCTTGTTTTGAAATTGGATTTCCTGTATGAGGTTTTTGGAAGGCAATAAATAGTTGTTTTGTCTTCCTAATTTCTTTTGTCCTGTCAATGTAGTACATTAGCGCTCTCTTGATGTCTAATGTATGTAGTGCTCTTTCAGCTATTGAATCTGGCTGTGGGAAGAACACTGGTAATTCCACTGTTTGGTTTAAGTGGAACAGTGAGATAACCTTTGGTAAGAATTTTGGATTTGTTCTTAGAACGACCTTATTTTTGTGTATTTGAATAAATGGTTCTTGTATGGTAAACGCCTGTATTTCACTTACTCTTCTTAGAGATGTGATGGCAATGAGAAATGCAACTTTCCACGTTAAGTATTGCATTTCACAAAAATGCATGGGTTCGAAAGGTGGACCCATGAGCCTTGTCAAGACAATGTTGAGGTTCCATGAAGGAACAGGTGGTGTCCTTGGTGGTATAATTCTCTTTAGGCCCTCCATAAACGCTTTAATGACAGGTATTCTAAATAGGGAAGTTGAATGAGTAATCTGCAGGTAAGAAGATATTGCTGCGAGATGTATTTTTATGGAAGAGAAAGCTAGATTTGATTTTTGTAAATGTAGTAAATATCCTACTACATCTTTTGGAGATGCATGCAATGGTTGGACTTGATTATTATGGCAGTAACAAACAAATCTTTTCCATTTACTTGCATAGCAGGGTCTAGTGGATGGTCTTCTAGCTTGTTTTATGACCTCCATACACTCTTGTGTGAGGTTCAAGTGTCCAAATTCTAGGATTTCAGGAGCCAAATTGCTAGATTCAGCGATGCTGGGTTTGGATGCCTGATCTGTTGTTTGTGTTGTGTTAACAGATCTGGCCTGTTGGGTAGTTTGACATGAGGTACTACTGACAGGTCTAGTAGTGTGGTATACAAAGGTTGTCTTGCCCATGTTGGTGCTATTAGTATGAGTTTGAGTTTGTTTTGACTCAATCTGTTTACTAGATATGGAAGGAGAGGGAGAGGGGGAAAAGCGTAGGCAAATATCCCTGACCAATTCATCCATAGAGCATTGCCTTGAGATTGCCGGTGTGGGTACCTGGATGCGAAGTTTTGGCATTTTGCGTTTTCTTTTGTTGCAAATAGATCTATTTGAGGTGTTCCCCAAATTTGGAAGTAAGTGTTCAGGATTTGGGGGTGAATTTCCCATTCGTGGACCTGTTGGTGATCCCGAGAGAGATTGTCTGCTAGCTGGTTCTGGATCCCTGGAATAAACTGTGCTATTAGGCGAATGTGGTTGTGAATTGCCCAATGCCATATTTTTTGTGTTAGGAGACACAACTGTGTCGAGTGTGTTCCCCCCCTGTTTGTTTAAATAATACATTGTCGTCATGTTGTCTGTTTTGACAAGAATGTATTTGTGGGTTATCATTGGTTGGAATGCTTTCAACGCTAGAAATACTGCTAACAATTCTAGGTGATTTATATGAAACTTTCTTTGATGTACGTCCCATTGTCCTTGGATGCTGTGTTGATTGAGGTGTGCTCCCCACCCTGTCATGGAAGCATCTGTTGTTATCACGTATTGTGGCACTGGGTCTTGGAAAGGCCGCCCTTTGTTTAAATTTGTACTGTTCCACCATAGAAGCGAGATGTATGTTTGGCGGTCTATCAACACCAGATCTAGAAGTTGACCCTGTCCATGTGACCATTGTGATGCTAGGCACTGTTGTAAGGGCCGCATGTGCAATCTTGCGTTTGGGACAATGGCTATGCATGAGGACATCATGCCTAGGAGTTTTAATACCATCTTTGCGTGTATCTTTTGTGTTGGATACATAGCTTGTATCACCTTGTGAAAATTTTGAACCCTTTGTGGACTTGGAGTGGCTATCCCTTTTGTTGTGTTGATTGTCGCTCCTAAGTATTGCTGTGTTTGACACGGCAAAAGGTGTGACTTTGCATAGTTGATGGAGAAACCCAGTTTGTAAAGGGTTTGTATAACATAATCTGTGTGGTGTGAACACTTTGTTAGCGAGTTGGTTTTGATTAACCAATCGTATAGGTACGGGAACACGTGTATTTGCTGCCTCCTGATATGTGCAGCTACCACTGCTAGACATTTTGTAAAGACTCTTGGTGCTGTTGTTATTCCGAATGGCAACACTTTGAATTGGCAATGTATTCCTTTGAATACGAACCTTAGGTATTTCCTGTGCGAGGGATGTATCGGTATACGGAAATACGCGTCTTTTAGATCTAACGTTGTCATGTAGTCTTGCTGTTTCAGTAGTGGTATTATGTCTTGTAACGTGACCATGTGAAAGTGGTCTGATTTGATGTAGGTGTTTAGTGTTCTGAGATCTAATATTGGTCTCAGACTTTTGTCCTTTTTCGGTATTAGAAAGTACAGTGAGTAAACTCCTGTGTTCTTTTGTGTTTTTGGTACTAATTCTATTGCGTCTTTTTGCAGTAATGCTTGAACTTCTAGTCCTAGAAGGTCTATATGCTGTTTTGACATATTGTGTGTTTTCGGTGGGACGTTTGGAGGGAGTTGGAGACATTCTATGCAATAACCATGTTGGATAATTGCTAAGACCCAAGTGTCTGTTGGTATTTCCTCCCATGATTTGTGGAACTGGCTTAGTCTTCCCCCCACTGGTGTTGTGTGAAGGGGTTGTGTGACTTGTGAGTCACTGTTTATTTTGAGGGGTTTTGGGACCCTGAAACTTTCCCCGGTTTCTTGGGAATTGGCCCCCTCTGTATTGGCCTCGAAAGCCACCCCTTTGATATTGTCCCTGGTAGGTAGGTGGTCTTGTTTGTGAGGTGCTGGCTTCTGTGGCTTGACCTCGAAACCCTCCTCTGAAAGTTGTTTTGCGAAACGTGCCAAATGTGCCTCTGCCCTGCGGGGAATAGAGTGCGCCCATGGCTTTGGCTGTGTCAGTGTCCTTCTTTAATTTTTCAATTGCAGTGTCCACTTCTGGGCCAAACAATTGCTGTTCATTGAACGGCATATTGAGCACTGCCTGTTGTATCTCAGGTTTGAAGCCAGAAGTGCGCAGCCATGCGTGCCTCCTTATTGTCACAGCAGTATTTATTGTTCTTGCAGCTGTATCTGCTGCATCCATAGAAGAACGTATTTGGTTATTGGAGATATTTTGCCCCTCTTCAACCACCTGTTTTGCTCGTTTCTGGAATTCTTTGGGGAGGTGCTCGATGAGATGTTGCATCTCGTCCCACTGGGCCCTGTCGTATCGCGCTAGGAGTGTTTGCGAGTTGGCGATGCTCCACTGATTTGCAGCTTGTGCTGCAACCCGTTTCCCAGCTGCATCAAACTTGCGGCTCTCCTTGTCCGGAGGTGGTGCGTCGCCTGATGTCTGCGAGTTGGCTCTTTTACGAGCTGCTCCTACGACTACTGAATCTGGTGTCAGTTGTGATGTAATAAAAGCAGGGTCTGTGGGCGGTGCCTTGTATTTTTTCTCCACCCTTGGAGTTATTGCTCTGCTTTTAACAGGCTCCTTGAAAATCTGTTTAGCGTGCCTTAGCATTCCCGGGAGCATGGGAAGGCTTTGATAATGGCTGTGGGTGGAGGACAGGGTGTTAAAGAGGAAGTCATCCTCAATAGGCTCCGAATGTAGAGATACATTATGAAATTCGGCTGCCCTAGCTACCACCTGTGCATATGCTGTACTGTCCTCAGGTGGTGAGGGTTTAGTTGGGTACGACTCTGGACTATTGTCCGATACTGGAGCATCATAGAGGTCCCATGCTGCCTGATCATCCTGGCTCATGGTGGTATGAGCTGGTGATTGTGTTGGAGTCTGTGCCAGTGATACATGAGTTGACTGTGGTGGAGAGGGTGGTGGAGTTGCCCTCTTTACCACCTTTGCTTGTGGTGGCTTGTCTTGTTGCTGGAAGTCAAGTTTCCTTTTCCTTCTGATTGGGGGAAGAGTGCTGATTTTCCCTGTACCCCTTTGGATAAAGATCCGCTGTTGCGTGTGATCTACCTCTGTAGTTTGTAATTCCTCCTCAAATCTGTGTCTTTTTAGTTGGGAGGACAGTGATTCTTCCTCTGAGTAGGAACTGGTTTTTGGTTCGGTTGCCGGGTGTTTTGGCACCGAAACCATGTCTTTAGTTGTTTTCGGCTCCGACGAGATCTTTCTCTTTTTCGGTGTCTTGGCCTCTCGGTGCCGACCATCCTCGGTGCCGCTATCTCTGTGCGAGCAGCTTCGGTGCCGCTGTCTCGGTGTCGAGCCTTTTCTGCACCACTCTCTCGGTCCCGAGAGTGTTGCGTGCCTGTGTCTCGACCTGAGTCGGACGACTTCGGCACCAGCTCGCCCTTTTTCGGTGCCGATGGACGGTCACCTACTTTATGGGTTATGCCATGGCCTGTTGGCAGTGGCGTCCCCTGGGCTTTGTCTGTTTTTTAGTGTGATCTTTCTTTCGACGTCTTACTCACGGTTGGTTGCTCGTCGACGTCGAATTCTTCGGAATCCCAATCGCGGATGGAGAAAGTTGTTTCTTCTTCCCCCTCCTCGAACCCTTGTTGTCCTGTCGGTGTGGAAGCCATCTGCAACCTCCTGGCTCTTCGGTCCCTGAGCGTTTTTCTCGACCGAAACGCGCGACAGGCCTCACACGACTCTTCCTTGTGCTCGGGGGACAGGCACAAGTTACAGACCAAATGTTGGTCTGTATAAGGATATTTACTGTGGCATTTAGGACAGAATCGGAACGGGGTCCGTTCCATCAGTCTCGATGTTGCACGCGGTCGGGCCGACCAGGCCCCGACGGGGGATCGAAAATACCCCGAAGGGTTACCAAAGCTCTTTAAGGCTCGGTGTCGATTTGCCCTAACTATCCCGATACCGAACGAAACAATACCGATAAATTTTCCGTTGATTCTGACTAACTTTCCGACCCGAAACACGGAGCGAAAAGGAACACGTCCGAACCCAATGGCGGAAAAAAAACAATCTAAGATGGAGTCGACGCCCATGCGCAATGGAACCGAAGTGGGAGGAGTCCCTCGGTCTCGTGACTCGAAAAGACTTCTTCGAAGAAAAACAACTTGTAACACTCCGACCCAACACCAGACGGCGGACTATGCACAGCATGTGTATCTGCAGCTACACATGCCACCGAACATGTTGTTTCTTCACAAATCAAGTTTTTTGGGGGATGGGGGTTTTGGGGTACTCAACGCAGGGTAATTTCTCCAATGAGAATCAGATTTTGATAGCCAAGAATGTGTAGGTGCTGTAAAAGTCCCACAACATGCATTTTCTAGAGGAATCTGGTTCTGATGAAGCAAAAGGGTGAAGCTGAGATGCAGTTACAAATATGAGGGAGTTTAAAGGCTGGGTACAGTACCACCATTTCAAGATAAAAGGACCTAGAAGGACTGTGGGTTCCAGAAAGGTCTGTGGTGTCTTGAGCGCGACCACGACCCGAAGTCGTGGTCCGAGTGCCAGGCCATGCACCCGAAGGCTTTGAGGGTGAGGTTCCTAAAGCTAATGGCGGCCCGGCACTAGACTCTGCGTAAATCACGGTCTCAAGTCAGAAGTCTCTATCAGATATTATAAGCAACTATACACATCTCGTACAGTGGATGCCCTCAGGGCAAACTCCTCCTACTTGGATGGCATTGCAATGGTATGGCTTACAGAGGCATATACCACTGGAAGTGTGGGGTCGGAGAGGAGGGTGCAACTGGATTAGTGCATCCTCAACTAATAGTACCGGTTAGGTGTAGATAAATTCTAGCTGGAGGTGTGCGTGAAAAGTAGCTATGAGGATGGTTGTGTCTCACAAGAGGGAGTTCCCTTTACGGACTAGGTGGTCTCACACACATTATAGTGTCATGCTTCATCATTTGACCACCTAGCCCCCCACCCAGATAAGATAGTACTACCTGGGCGGACTCAACCTCATTGTTAAAGGAACAGTCGAGGGAGACTTTCTGGCCTCCAGATCAAATGGTCAAATCAGAACTGCCCCCTCCTCCCCCTGACCAATGCTACCCTGCCCGTTCCTGGGGAATACCCCTTACAATAGGTCGCAGACGACACCAAATACCTTGGCATCAGAATACACAGAGACATGAACCAAACTTTGCAACTCAACCACGGTCCAGCCCAGGTGGCCCGGAAGATAGAGCTCCTGCTGTCCTTGGCGGGTCGCGCGGCCATAATTAAAAAGATCATTTTCCCACGATTTTTATACCAATTCTTGAATATTCCCATACCACTCAGATTGTCTTTTTTTGCACCTTTCTGGGCCACCTCCTCCGCTTGATATTGGCCGGAAGCAGACCGTTGGTCCACTGGGACACCTTGACTCTCCCTCCTGAACGTGGTGGTTTTGGCATCCCGATAAATAAAAAAATTTAAAAAAGAAAGAAAAACAAAAACAAAAAAAAGCTTACTACTACTACTGGTTCTGAAGCATTTCTGCCATTTGGGAGCTCAAGACAACTGCACAAAGACCTTCTCAACTGTCACCCTCAAGGTTTTCATGGCTCACACTCTTGAATGTTGATCTCCGATGGCTGTACCTGAGCGCATCATGTAGCTAAGCACCCTGGGCAATGTAATCCATATTATGTTCCACCTTTGTGTGTTTGTTTTTTTCAGCAGCATTCACCGCAATGTGTAAGTAGGTGAGGTGCCAACTGCACGTAAACAGAATCAGCTGTGCTCATTTAAAGTAAGGCATTGGATAGAGCAGTATGCTTATAAGTCTAATGACAATGTTTTAAAGCCCAAAAAGTAGTTTTGGACAGCACACTGTACACACTAAAAATGGAATGTGTTTTTGTTTATGGTGCGCCGCCTCCAATTTAACTAGAATAAAATTTGTCTTTTATATGACTTTAGGGACAATTACTTGGTTTCCAAAACTGTTTCTAACATGTTGGATATTCATTTGAGCATAAACGCTACTCCACAATACTCGGCAACTAACTTACAGCAAGTAAATTGGAATATAGCCGTGATTAGAACTAAACTGGCAAACTAGTCTGGGGAAGATTTATTTTCCAAGAGACCTGGGCGGTCACAAAGGTCTACAGGCAGGGTTATACAATGTACAGTACTGATGCCATAGCATCGCAAGCAGGTAGGCCATGTAGAGGGCATTAGACCTTCTTTCCCTTAGGCTGATTCTGAAGGCAGGGACTCCTTATCTTCTGGTGAACATCTACAAGTTGTCTCCTTACAATAAGCACTCCAAGAATTAAAAACTTTGTACACCTTTAAAAGCTTATGGGGATAGACATCAAGGGGCCATCTCAGACGACCTTAATACCAGCATTGAAACCTACTCTCTTAGGTTAGAGCTGACTAGGGTAGAAGACTAATGCTGGGGAATTTCTTCATACTCTAATAAAGAAAAATATTACAATGAGCTCGGCTGCCTTATAGGTAGCGGATATAACCGTGTTCTGCGGCCTAAGAGTGTGCAATGGCCGTTCTATTTTGGACTCTAGAGCAAAACCAACTTTTGCGGAAGGGATACAACAAAAGTAACATTGACTATATACTGATAGAGGTTAGGACCTGTCATGAAATGGCAGACATGGCAGTCACTGATCCCCAGGAAAGCGACCATTTTTCACTTACACTTGACCTGAAAGGATTCCAAATTAGGGATACAACCTACTCTCAAACATTACCATCTAATTTAACAGTCTTGTCCAACAATAGACAAAATGAGAGATGGATGGACATATTAAATACTGAGAGTGCCCTACAAGAGATATACAGAACTGTTAGTGTAGCCTACACTTAAAGACCAGGAATGTACATCCTTAGATTATGGCGGTCCAGCAAGAGTTATTTTCAAGTTTGCAAAAACTCTTTGTACTAGAAGCCAACACCTGTAACAATCCCCTCAAAATGCATGAATGGTTCAATCAGGTTTGTAGAGAGGCTAAAACTGATTTGATGAAACCCTTACAAAAGTTGAGGCCTGATATCTTTAGAGCTATACGGAAATATACCAAGGTGATTGAGACCAGTAAGTCCCAGTGGGAAGCCAAGCTTTCGGAGGATCTGTTGGTAGCAGCAAAAAGAAAGGATACCAGATGGTTCTGGCAGCTGGTCACACATGATGGACGAAGGGATCATGCTCGCCCAGAAAGTCGCATCTCTGCGGGGGAGTGGGTTAAGCGTTTTACTGCTCTTGATGCAGATTCAATTCTTGAGGAGGGTAAAAACAGTATCTGGACTTTTCCTACGACCAAGGGCACAGAAAGTGAGCCAGTGGAATTTACACTGGAAGAAACCCTATATGTGATTCCTGCGCAATAAGTAAGTAAAGCCCCTGGCCTTGATAAGATCCCCTCTGACTTGTACTGTTCTGAACCCGATTTGGTGATCCTACATAAACATTCTGTCCAACGCCATAGCTGCAGTGCCCAATGCCCAACTCCTGGAAGGGGGCCGATATCATACCAATTTTGAAAAAGGGAGAAAACCAAGACCCAGGTAATTATCGGCCTATAAGCCCTATTGGTAATGTTCAGAGGAGCTACTGCAAGTAACTCCTGACAAAACAATGGGAGTTCAAAAATGTGCTGTCAGACTTCCAGATGGGGTTTAAAGCCAAGACTAATCAGTTGACCATGTCTGAAGGTTTCTGACCATATATAGGCCGGAAGTTGTCAACCTTGTCCCAAGGGTTTAACTCTGGGAGGTCGTGGGAAAAATAAGTGTCACTGCAGGTTTACTGTCTTTGATCCAGCTATTATATACACATAATTTTGCTAGAGTAAGGTGTGGAAAGTACAGCAGCTATCCCTATTAGAAGAGGTGTTCGCCAGGGCTGTGTCCTGGCACTCACACTTTTCCTGTTACTCATTAATAGATGTATCACTTACCTCCTGGATTGCGAGAATGATTCCCCCAAAATGGCTGGACTAAAAGTCCCGGGTCTGCTATGTGCAGATGACGCACTTCTCCTTTCTAAAACTTTGGGGGACTAAGTACCCTTCCGGGGGACTTCAGTCTAATCTACAAAGACGATGGCCTGGAAATAAATACTAGTAAAACGAAATAATAGTATTTAGTCCCAGGGGAAAAGCTAGGGGGAATGTAGTTTTAGAAGGTGCCACTTTAGTTAGGGTTGTCTGAGTTTGACTACTCACTTTGGAGCACCTATGCCGTCGAATCAGTCTCACCTTTTTTGAAACATAAGAAGAATTTTGAATATAAAGAAACCATAAACATACATGAAGTTTGAGAGGTGTGCAATTTTGTTTGTTTCTTTGTTCAAATTTTACCTAATGTGTCACCCATTACCACACCTTGTTTTCCTATTTGAGGAATTCATAGCAGAATCTGTGTGAGATATCAGCCAACCATTCGGGACATGCAATACCCCGGCTATCATATATAAATGTGTGGTTGTCTAGGTTAGGATTGAGTGAATTAATATTGGTTGTATCCCACTACAATACCAGAATGTGCCTTAGAAACGGTAAACTCCTACTACAGAAATACTGTCTCCTACTACAGAATATCTGCTGTATCTTCAGGTAGTCTCACAGACTCTTATTTGTCCTTCAAAAGCACCCTGCAATTTCAAGAATTCATAAATTATGTCAATTTCTCATTCACAAGTGTTTTACTTATCAAATTTAGGACAGAGATTTTGCCTTTAGCATTCTTTGCCTGTTCATGGAATAAAAGTAATAATCTTATTAATCTATATTCCATGGGCTGTCTCCTGCAGTTGAAAATAAAGAACACAAATATTTTATTGTGCTTATGCAAAGCAGCGTGCTCACTGTATTGCTCCCTTTTGCCGGCTCCCTGGGCTCAAAGACCAGCATAACGCAGTTTGCAAGTCAGATAACAGGGGTGTTATTGTTTACTCGATCTCCAATTATTTGTGCCCAATCTGGCATATTAGATCAAGGCTTGTTGGTAAAATACAAGAAGCCAAAGGGTGTATTTTTACGTGCCTTAACTTTAACAAAGTTAGCAAAGAGTTTTGAGTTACCCCTTCATTTCCCTAGGCCTTAAACATCTTTCCGGATGGCATAGTGGACCATTTTTTAGTCCATTTTAGGACTCTCCTTGAGGTTTTTGTTTTTCTGGCAACTGTTTGAGCTCTGACAGTGCTACATACAACATATTGTATTCTTTTTTTCTGTCAATTAATGTAATATGGTTTTAAACTGGTCCAACCTGATTAGTACTGTACTGAACTGTATATTTTAAAGTTGTAAGCTTTTTGTACTGTTTCTTTTACATGTTTTTATTGCGTCCCTTTATGGCTCTGTGAACTCAAATGAAGATGATTGATTGAATTTGCAAACCTTGTATAATGCATCAATGTTTTTTTTATTCTATTTGAAGTAGACAACATTTATTATTACATTCCTTTTGGATTAATTTCATGCATAGTTGTGTTCAACTTCAATTAGAATCCACAGTTATGGCTTCATCACAATCTCTCAATCAGAGAGAATTTATTCAGTTACCTGGTGAGCACAGTTTAAACTGGGTAGAACAGAAGGAGTATTTTTAAAATTATATCTCCATGTTACAAAATGATAACTTCACACACAAAGGAAAAGGAAAATGTTAATACATTGCTTTGGTCCGTAAGGGCTAAGATTACAATCAAATGCAGAAAAGAAAAATGGGAGACTGAAATACTTAAGTTCCTATTAATTACATCACTGTTCTAGATGAAAAATTTTCACTAACAGTTTGCTTAGATGTAATTAAGCAACAACTTCTTTCCAGGGGAAACAGGGAAGAACTGAAACTATATATGAATACATATTTGCACTTCAGAATCTAGAGATAAACTGAAGATTTTGGGTGTTGTATGATGAACTGATCCGCGAGGAGGTGGTTAAGTATATGGGGAATTTGGTTATTCAAGAAAAGCTGTGGATAGAAGGGGATTTCTCGTTGAAGGATATTTCTCTTGCAAACCAGGCAGAGCTGTTAAAGTGGTGTGCTAAGGCTAATCTTCACCAATATAAAAAGGCACATTTGAAGCTATTGACAAATTACAGATATAAAGGAAAGAAGTACAGAAATTATGGAGCTGGTCCACATACAAAATAATCTACCCAATTCTGCTATTGATGTTGTAAAACTCAACACAGCTAAATTTGCTAAATGACCTGCAACTAATACTAAGGGTTTAGAGTGTGGCACTTTGGAGCATTTAGCATATGCCTCCCGAAAAAAAGGTAGAAAAACCTAAGTATCTTGTGTATCAGAGAACAGCGCCAATAGTTACTCTGACAGCTATGGTGATTTCAAACAGAAGCTGGCAAGGTATAAAAACCTCAGCTCCAGTGACAAGAACAAGCCTTTGTGTTGGATGAATTTTGGTGGAGTGCCATTACAAGTTGCTGGAACTCTGGTTACCCTTATACAATAATTGCTTGAAAGATTTGGGAGGAGACGTTTGTTCCAAAAAATTGGTCAAGAAAGTACAATCATTAGTCCAGAAAGTTATACTGGCGACAGTATTGATATTTTTGGGTGCAAGTGCTAGGACTTAATTTTGAAAACAGGAAGAACGCTTGAAAGCTACATGTAGCAAATTATGACACTTCTGTTTTATGATGTAAAGAACAAAGGGATTTACATAGTGTTCTCGACCTTAACTGTAAAGAACACGCTCTTGTGCCCAGTGAGGGTGAAGACACTACATTATTGGTTATAAAGGAATATTCCATTGAGTTTGAAAGACTGATAACTCAAAGGGATTTCCTGACCAAAGAAGGCATATTTCTAAATGTGCAAGTGAAAATTCATAAAGTGAAAAATATCCATTTTATTGTTAGAATTATTGGAAGGAAGTCAGAATTATTGAACCTGCAGAGGTTTCGGAGTGTGTTTCTTCATTGCTTGTGCTGCACCAATGGAACAATCCAGCTATGGGTGGACCTCCGTGACAAAATAACTGTGACAAGCAATACCAAGGGGTTCTCCACATTTGATCTGTCCTCTGCATATCACCAAAAAGCTTTGCATCTCAAGAGTCAACGGTTGACTGCCTGAGTTACGCCCTTCAGTTGTTTCTATAATTCTGTCATTTGCCCTTTGCAATAGTTTCAGCCACAGCTGTATTTCAGAGGCTTATGATGGAGTTATTTGTCAATATGCTGAGTGTAGGAAAGTACCCTGTTTTTGGCATGGTTACTCCCACCTTTTACCTGCTGTTAGTGTGTTTTGACTGTGTTCTCTAGGTTTCTGATAACCAGGACCCCAGTGACTGTGCTCTCCCCCTCTAAAATTGGTTGCTTAGGACTTACAACACCACACAATTGGCATACTGGTGCCCCCATATAAGTCACTAGTATATGGTACTTGGGTACCCAGGGCACTGTGGCACCAGTGGTTCCCCATGGCTTCGGCATGTCTTGTGCCACCCATGGGAGCCCATGCAAAATGTGTCTGCAGGCCGGCCATTGCAGCCTGTGTTAAAAGGTGCATGCTCCCTTTCACTACAGGTCACTGCACCAGGTCACTGTAAGTCACCCCAATGGTAGGCCCTCCTAGCCCAGGAGGGCAGGGTGCACGTACCTGCATGTGAGGGCACCCCTGTATGAGCAGAGATGCCTCTACGAACTCCAGCTCCATTTCCCTGGAACTTCTAAATGCGGGGAAGCCATTTAACCACTGTACAGGACACAGCTCACTACCTCGGTCCAGCTGCATAATGGTAACTCCGAACCTGGGCATGTTTGGTATCAAACATGTCGGAATCATACCTCAATACTGTTGCCAGTGTGGGTTGTATGATTCCATGCACTCTGGGGGCTCCTAAGAGGACCCCCAGCATTGCTCCTACCAGTCTTTTGGGTTTTCCGGGCAGCCTGCACTGCTTCCACCCCACAGACAGGTTTCTGCCTGCCTGTTGCTTGACCAGCTCAAGCAGAGGAAGGCAGAACAAAGGATTTCCTTTGGGACAGGGAGGCAACACCCTCTCCCTTTGAAAATAAGTGTTAGATGGTTTGGAAGGGGTAGCCTCCCCGAGCCACTGGTATGCTTTGAAGGGCACATTTGGTGCCCTCCCTGCATAAACCGTTTTGCACCAGTCCAGAGACACCTGGTCCCTGATCATGCACAAAACTAGACCATGGAAAGGGGAGTGACCACTCCTCTGTCCATCACCACCCCAGGGATGGAGACCAGAGCTCCTCCAGGTGGCCACTTGATTCTGCCCTCTTGAATCCAAGGTGAGCAGATGCCCCTGGGAGCATCTGAGTGGCCAGGTGAAGTCACAGCCCCTCCTGATAGGTGGTCATTGTGCTAGGTGACCAATACCCCTTCCTGGACTATTTAGGGTCTCCTTCCAGGGTGAGTCTTCAGATTTGACGTGCAAGATTCCAGCAGGACTCCTTTGCATCATTTACTTCATCTTCTGGCCACTGTGACTGCAAGTGGACCCTCCAGGAACCGACAATCCGCAACTCCAGAGATGACTCCCATCTCGAACATTGTTTCTCCAGCTCCTTTCAGCAACTGCAACATTTCCCAGGCTGTGCATCCTCTGAGGGTGACGAGCCTTCAGCCTGCACAAGAAGCAAGAAGCAATCTCCCTTGGAGCGAAGGAGTCACTCCCCTGCATCTGCAAGCACCAACTGCAACGATGACCCGCTGCATAGATCCTCTGTAACTGCATGGGTCCTGCGCATTACAGGCCGTGGCATGGAGTGGTCCCCTTGGTCCTCTTTAACAGCTGTCCAACTTGGGAGACAGTAAGCCCTTGCCTCTCCTTGCAGGACAGTACCCCTGTGCACTGCGACTCTTGCAGCTACCAATGCTTGTTGGTTCCTCCTCCAAGGGATCTTCAGGTTCCGTGAAGCCCTGGGCTCCAGCACTCTTCCCTGCAAAGCAGTCTCTCCTGCCTGTAGCTCCAGTGACGTGGAACTTCTCTCCAGGAACGTCGAGTAGGCCTCACTGCAAGTCCTGTGACTGCTGCCTGTCGGTCGCCTGTGGGGGCTGCCTCCTCTTCTTGTGACTCTCCCAGCTGCTGAGTGTCACCTCGGACTCCCCTCCCTGGGTTCAGTCCCATAGGCCTTGCTGGACCTCTTCAGCCTTACTAAACTCTCTCAGACTCTTGCTTTTGCCAAGGCTTGTTGGTGGTTTTCCAGCACCACTGACCGACTGCATCAAGACCGCCGACTTGGGACATCACTTGCATCACTTCTGGAACTCTTCTTTAGCTCCTGTACTACACTGCTGACTTTCTTCATACACCATCAACCTGGTCTTGTATTCACAGAAAGGTGGGTAGTAGCTCCTGCCACAGCCAGACACACCAACTCAAACTGGACTTGGTCCCCTTCATTTGCAGGTCCTCGTCTGTCAGGATCCATCTTTGGTTTCTTCCAGTCCTGTCCTGGTCTTGCACGGTCCTGTTCCAAAGTTCTCATGTGGGTCTGGGGGAAAAACCACTTACTTACCTCTTCTCTCATGGTCACTGAGGGGCACCCTGGTACTTAGCTTTTGGGGTTCCTAGTTCCTCCAGCTCCCCTCTACAGATTCCACTTCCCTGCTTTTCACACTCCACTTACTTAGTATATGGTTTGGTCTCCCCCAAGGGCCTATTTGTACTATTTGCTATTGCTTTCTATACTAATCACTGACTTCTAATAAAAAAATACTACTTAGTCTGTTTACCCACCTCCTAGTGGAGTATTGCCTATACAGTATTTTAGTATTTGTGTTACCATAATAAAGTACCTTTATTTTTTAAACATTGCGTGGTTATTTCACGTGTGAAAGTGCTGTGCGACTGTAGTGGTATTGCATAAGCTTTGCATGTCTCCTAGATAAATCTTGGCTGCTCATCCCTGGCTTCCTAGACACTGCCTACACATCACTAATAAGGGATACCTGGACCTGGCGTAAGGTGATAACACCATAGGTGCTCAGCACACACCAGGCCAGCTTCCTACACTGGACGTGCCATGTTTCCAGGATCACATCTTGGTTACTGGACAAAACAGAAGAGAACATGATGATTGGTTTAAAAGGATGATAGATGTTTTAGATAGAACATGTTACTTATCTAGTGAGCACCTGTTGGTGGTCTGTAGTGCTGTAGATTCACACGCTTAGCATACTCCAGCTATCTAGTGTTGGGCTTGTAAGTGTGCAAGTTGTTTTTCTTCAAAGAAATTCTTTCAAGTCAATAGGTAGAGTGACTCCTCCTCTTGCAAGTAATGAGCATGAGTATCGACTGCACGGCTAGATTGTTTTCCCAAATTGGTTGCTTAGGACTTACAACACCACACAATTGGCATACTGGTGCCCCCATATAAGTCACTAGTATATGGTACTTGGGTACCCAGGGCACTGTGGCACCAGTGGTTCCCCATGGCTTCGGCATGTCTTGTGCCACCCATGGGAGCCCATGCAAAATGTGTCTGCAGGCCGGCCATTGCAGCCTGTGTTAAAAGGTGCATGCTCCCTTTCACTACAGGTCACTGCACCAGGTCACTGTAAGTCACCCCAATGGTAGGCCCTCCTAGCCCAGGAGGGCAGGGTGCACGTACCTGCATGTGAGGGCACCCCTGTATGAGCAGAGATGCCTCTACGAACTCCAGCTCCATTTCCCTGGAACTTCTAAATGCGGGGAAGCCATTTAACCACTGTACAGGACACAGGTCACTACCTCGGTCCAGCTGCATAATGGTAACTCCGAACCTGGGCATGTTTGGTATCAAACATGTCGGAATCATACCTCAATACTGTTGCCAGTGTGGGTTGTATGATTCCATGCACTCTGGGGGCTCCTAAGAGGACCCCCAGCATTGCTCCTACCAGTCTTTTGGGTTTTCCGGGCAGCCTGCACTGCTTCCACCCCACAGACAGGTTTCTGCCTGCCTGTTGCTTGACCAGCTCAAGCAGAGGAAGGCAGAACAAAGGATTTCCTTTGGGACTGGGAGGCAACACCCTCTCCCTTTGAAAATAAGTGTTAGATGGTTTGGAAGGGGAAGCCTCCCCGAGCCACTGGTATGCTTTGAAGGGCACATTTGGTGCCCTCCCTGCATAAACCGTTTTGCACCAGTCCAGGGACACCTGGTCCCTGATCATGCACAAAACTAGACCATGGAAAGGGGAGTGACCACTCCTCTGTCCATCACCACCCCAGGGATGGAGACCAGAGCTCCTCCAGGTGGCCACTTGATTCTGCCCTCTTGAATCCAAGGTGAGCAGATGCCCCTGGGAGCATCTGAGTGGCCAGGTGAAGTCACAGCCCCTCCTGATAGGTGGTCATTGTGCTAGGTGACCAATACCCCTTCCTGGACTATTTAGGGTCTCCTTCCAGGGTGGGTCTTCAGATTTGACGTGCAAGATTCCAGCAGGACTCCTTTGCATCATTTACTTCATCTTCTGGCCACTGTGACTGCAAGTGGACCCTCCAGGAACCGACAATCCGCAACTCCAGAGATGACTCCCATCTCGAACATTGTTTCTCCAGCTCCTTTCAGCAACTGCAACATTTCCCAGGCTGTGCATCCTCTGAGGGTGACGAGCCTTCAGCCTGCACAAGAAGCAAGAAGCAATCTCCCTTGGAGCGAAGGAGTCACTCCCCTGCATCTGCAAGCACCAACTGCAACGATGACCCGCTGCATAGATCCTCTGTAACTGCATGGGTCCTGCGCATTACAGGCCGTGGCATGGAGTGGTCCCCTTGGTCCTCTTTAACAGCTGTCCAACTTGGGAGACGGTAAGCCCTTGCCTCTCCTTGCAGGACAGTACCCCTGTGCACTGCGACTCTTGCAGCTACCAATGCTTGTTGGTTCCTCCTCCAAGGGATCTTCAGGTTCCGTGAAGCCCTGGGCTCCAGCACTCTTCCCTGCAAAGCAGTCTCTCCTGCCTGTAGCTCCAGTGACGTGGAACTTCTCTCCAGGAACGTCGAGTAGGCCTCACTGCAAGTCCTGTGACTGCTGCCTGTCGGTCGCCTGTGGGGGCTGCCTCCTCTTCTTGTGACTCTCCCAGCTGCTGAGTGTCACCTCGGACTCCCCTCCCTGGGTTCAGTCCCATAGGCCTTGCTGGACCTCTTCAGCCTTACTAAACTCTCTCAGACTCTTGCTTTTGCCAAGGCTTGTTGGTGGTTTTCCAGCACCACTGACCGACTGCATCAAGACCGCCGACTTGGGACATCACTTGCATCACTTCTGGAACTCTTCTTTAGCTCCTGTACTACACTGCTGACTTTCTTCATACACCATCAACCTGGTCTTGTATTCACAGAAAGGTGGGTAGTAGCTCCTGCCACAGCCAGACACACCAACTCAAACTGGACTTGGTCCCCTTCATTTGCAGGTCCTCGTCTGTCAGGATCCATCTTTGGTTTCTTCCAGTCCTGTCCTGGTCTTGCACGGTCCTGTTCCAAAGTTCTCATGTGGGTCTGGGGGAAAAACCACTTACTTACCTCTTCTCTCATGGTCACTGAGGGGCACCCTGGTACTTAGCTTTTGGGGTTCCTAGTTCCTCCAGCTCCCCTCTACAGATTCCACTTCCCTGCTTTTCACACTCCACTTACTTAGTATATGGTTTGGTCTCCCCCAAGGGCCTATTTGTACTATTTGCTATTGCTTTCTATACTAATCACTGACTTCTAATAAAAAAATACTACTTAGTCTGTTTACCCACCTCCTAGTGGAGTATTGCCTATACAGTATTTTAGTATTTGTGTTACCATAATAAAGTACCTTTATTTTTTAAACATTGCGTGGTTATTTCACGTGTGAAAGTGCTGTGCGACTGTAGTGGTATTGCATAAGCTTTGCATGTCTCCTAGATAAATCTTGGCTGCTCATCCCTGGCTTCCTAGACACTGCCTACACATCACTAATAAGGGATACCTGGACCTGGCGTAAGGTGATAACACCATAGGTGCTCAGCACACACCAGGCCAGCTTCCTACACTGGACGTGCCATGTTTCCAGGATCACATCTTGGTTACTGGACAAAACAGAAGAGAACATGATGATTGGTTTAAAAGGATGATAGATGTTTTAGATAGAACATGTTACTTATCTAGTGAGCACCTGTTGGTGGTCTGTAGTGCTGTAGATTCACACGCTTAGCATACTCCAGCTATCTAGTGTTGGGCTTGTAAGTGTGCAAGTTGTTTTTCTTCAAAGAAATTCTTTCAAGTCAATAGGTAGAGTGACTCCTCCTCTTGCAAGTAATGAGCATGAGTATCGACTGCACGGCTAGATTGTTTTCCCGCAAAGCAGGTGAGGATTGAGTGGAAGCATTGCGTATTATATTAAGATGCTAAATGAATGTGTGATAACTTAGAACGGTAACTTGAACACACACAGATGTGCTGGGAAGAGGGTTGGTGCATGTGAATCTGCAGCACTACATGCCACG
This sequence comes from Pleurodeles waltl, assembly GCF_031143425.1. NCBI lineage: Eukaryota > Metazoa > Chordata > Amphibia > Caudata > Salamandridae > Pleurodeles > Pleurodeles waltl. The sequence continues at coordinate 902,970,478 of NC_090450.1, forward strand.
GACAGATGCTTAGTGGGTTGATGTGGCTACAGTTATACATGCTAAGCATAGATTGCTAAAAGAAGTCCTCCCCAATAAGTGGTGGCTAACCTGAGGGGGTTACAGTTGTTTGAAATAGCGTGTAGAACCGTTTGGCCAACATTAGCTTGTTGATGGGCCAGCACATCTACACAGTAAGGTTTGGTGTAGACCATGTAGCTGCCTTACATATGTTAGCTAGAAAGGCCACCAAAGCTCTTTTTACAAGTGGAGGAAGCTCTAGGAGGGATAGGTAAAGTTATTTTAGCATAACATGTTTGAATGCATTTGACAATCCAATGTGCAATGCCTCCTTTAGAAATAGCCTTTCCTTTGAGTGGTTTTCAAAAGGTAACAAAGAGTTGTTATGTTTTCCGAAATGACTTGGTTCTATCAATATAATACATGCAGGCTTGTTTCCCATCTAAAGTATGTATAGCCCTGCCCACGACTGATAAAGGATGGGGGAAAATACTGACAATGCAATAGACTGATTAAGGTGGAGTGGAGGCATCAACTTTGGAAGAAATTTGCGATTGGTATGTAGTACCACTTTATCTCTATGTAGATGGAAGAAGGGTTCTTCTAAATGTACTTCCTGAAGCTCACCGACACGTCTGAGTAAAGTGATGGCAATTAGAAATTATACTTTCCAGGATAAAAACTGGAGGGGGCAGGAGTGGAGTAATTATGTTAGTACAGTAGGAGCAGGTGGCACGCTCGGAGGAATAAGTCTTTTAAGCCCTTCTAGGAAGGCTTTAATTATCGGAATCCTGAATAGAGAAGTGTGTTGTCTGTAAGCAGTCACCACCGCTAGGTGTTCCCATATAGATGTAAAAGCTAGACCAGTAATTTGTAAATGGAACAGATAACATACAATGTCCTGAACATTGGGGTTTAAAGGATCGATTTGTTTGGAATGACAGTGGATAAATCTTAACCACTTCGCAGCATAACATGCATGGATAGTTGGTGTGCATGCTTTTTAAAAAATGTCCATACAGGGTTGTGGTAGGCTCAAATAACCAAACTCTAGGACTTCGGAAACCAGATTGCAAGGTTGAGGTGTCTAGGTGTCTGATTTCTCCATGATTCTGCATGAGAAGGTCCTGCCTGTTTGGCAGAACTTCATGGGGAACTAATGAGAATTCTAACAGTGTGGTGAACAATGGTTGACTTGCCAATGTGGGAGCTACTAGGATAAGGGTAAGAAATGTCTACCACAAGTTTATGAAATACAAACAGAAGTAGTGGGAGAGGTGGAAAAGCGCAAGCAAATATACCTTACCAACTCATCCATAGTGTGCTGCCCTTGTACTGTGTGTGTGAGAACCTGGAGGTAAAGTTTAGGCATTTTGCGTGTTCTGCTGTGGCGTAAATATCTATTTCTGGGTGACCCCAATGTCTGAAGTATGAGAGGCGGATGTGCCCCTTCATGGACTTGTTGACGCCTCCTGCTGAGGAGATCTCCAAAGTCACTCCCCACGCCTGACAGGTACTCCGCTAACTGGTGAATAACCCCACCTCCACATGATCTGGGCTAGTTGAGGGGATCTGGCACACTCCTACTTTTGGAGATAGTACATAGCGGTAATGTTGTCTTTTGATGAGGACTACCTTGCCGATCAGGTGATGAATGAACGCTTTTGGTGCAAGATGAACAGCTAGCAACTCCAAGTGACTGATATGGAGATCTTTTTAGCTGAATGCCTAGTGTCCCTAGACAGTGAGATCTTGTGAATGAGCTCCACAGCCCATGAGGGACCCATCTCTTGTTATGGTTTTCTGTGGAACTTGGTCCTAGAAAGGCCGTCCTTTTAGTAGATTGTTGGTGTTCCACCATTGCATAGAGTGGCAAGTTTGACTGCCGACCAACACTAGATCCTCCAATCGACCCTCAGCCTGAGGCCATTGGCACGCTGAGCACTCTTGCCACGGACACATGTTCAGTCTGGCATGAGGTAATATGGCTATACATGAAGCCATCATACTGAGGAAACGCATGGATGTCCTCCCTGTTATTTGCTGATGAGGGTGAAACAGGGGGAAAAGCGTTTGGAAGGATTGAATCCCAGCAGCATTGGGGCAAGCTATACCTCACTGTGATTAGAGGATGGCTCCTAGGTAGGTTTGTATCTGGAGAGGCTGAACGTGGGATTTAACTGCATTGATGGTGAAGCGTAGTTGACAAAATAAATTTATGGTGGCTTGAGTGCATTGGAAGCACAGCAGAAAAGTAGCTTTTTTGATGAGCCAGTCGTCTAGGTATAGAAAATGTGTATGTTTTGCCCGTGCAGGTAGGCTGCTATCAGTCCGAGACATTTGAAGACCCTGGGGGAGGTTGTGAACCTGAAGGGTAGCATCTTGAATTGGAAATGTTGGGGGTCTATTGCGAACCTCCGGTACCAGTGATGTGCAGAGTGAATGTGGAAATAGTCATCTCTGAGGTCAAGTGCTGCCATGAAGTCGCCTTGTTGTAGTAGTGGGATGACATCCTGAAGAGTGATCATGTGAAAATGCTCTGAGAGAAAATACTAGTTTAGGGTTCGGAGGACCCACCCTTTTTGGGAATAAAGACGTACAGTGAATAGACTCCTGTGCCTTGCTGGAGTTGCAGATACTAGTTCTAAAACCCCCCACCCCCTTTTTTTCTTTTGAAGTGCCTGAATTTCCTCCTTGAGCAAATGTGGATGCAATAGTTTGTGTGGTGGAATATTTGGAGGTGTGGAATTGAGCTCCAGCCAATAACCATGGAAAAAGCTGCTGATAATATTTGGAATGAGAGAATGAGATTAGTTTTTGCTTGAATTCCAGAAAACAATGGGTTAAACAAGGTTTTTACAAAGAAGTGGACTTCTACCTATGAGCAGGATGTGATGAAAAGAGCGAAAGAACTGACTGGAAATGTTGGAAAAGGAACTGTCAATCATGTTGATTTAAAAGCTTTTTTTCAAGTAAGGACCAAACTGTGAGAACATGGGAACTCTTGGGGCAAGGCGACAGTAGTCCTGTCAGGGGCATTGAGGGAAAGGATTATAGCTTTATGCCTTGCAGGGCACACAGGGATTACAATAAAGACCAAAAAAAAAAAAAAACATTGGCAAGGCCAGTCGGTCTCGCCAATGGCTGAGCTTTTGGCATTGCAACCAGCTTCTGTTCAGGCCTTGCAATCCTCTGAAGTGTCATGGGAACATGTACCTAAAAATATACTATGTTCTATTCACACATTTTTTTGCCAAACCCCATGGGGTCAACAAAGTGCTTTCGCTGTACAATATTTGAGCACTGGTGCACTTTTTGGGGAGTTTACCATAGGCTGATTTAGGAACTCCTTCAACACCTTTTAAACATGGGTGGCGTCCACAAACTCATAGGAAGTGCCCTGGACGGGCTGGGCAGATGGTATTCCCCTTCTTAACTGAAGCTCAAAAAGTGACTGGTCTTTATAGAGAAGTGGACATTACTCACAAGACTTGGAACTCTTTACTAAATTGGAAAGTTCGAAGGCTGGGCCCAATACCAGCATTCAACCATGCGAATTACAGGTTGTACTTGGATCTCAGTAGCCCATGCATTAACCTATTGAGTTATTTTCTGGTACACATAGGGCCTCATTACGACCCTGGTGGCCGGCGGCAAGCTGATGGTAACACCGCCAACAGGCTGGCGGTGTACCCAGGGGATTATGAGTCCCCAACCCCCAGCCTGTCCACGGTGGTAAACACTGCCATGGAGAGGCTGGCGGTAAGGGGGACTCGGGGTGCCCCTGAGGGTCCCTGCACTTGGCATGAGCAGTGCAGGGCCCCCAAGACACAGCCCCATTGCGCAGTAAAATGCTGCTGCACCCGCTACACATCAACATTGCCGCCCGCTCTATTATGAGCAAGCAGCAATGTTGATGTGACTTTTCCACCGGGCCAGCAGACGGAAATGCAGTTTCATCATAATAGGGAGCCAGATATACCACCAGCACTGGCAGTGTATTGGCACCCACAGCTTTGGCGGTCTTATTAAAAGGGCCTTAGTCTCGAAATGCACAGTACCAATTTTGATGTTTTTCAAGAAGCCAGTATACAATTAAAGGGACATTTAAACACTCTGCAAGTTTTAAAATGTCTGTGTTTTGTGTTTTTGAAATACAAATAGGTACCAAACATTATTGTCCGAGACCACATGTGTACTTCTGTAAAGCCTATGTTAAGCTTCCTTTCCCAAACAAAATCGTCAATGGCCACACTATAACTGTATTTGTCTATTAACAGATGCACCCTCCCAGTTGACGGTTCACCAGGAGCATTAACCAAAATCAATTTTCAAGTTCAATTTATTAACCCACTGAGCTGCCGAATTTGTACTGTGCCTACGAAAGAACTGCACATTCTCACTTTGAGCGCATTTCTCCCTCTACAGTGACTGCTGTTATGTAAATTTATGCAGTATCCCAAAGCGCCCCAAAAGGTACAGTGATCCCCACATGTACCCACTTAACACATATCAAATTCATTCATGAATAAACATGCAAATCTCCATAGTAAATGTGTTCACATATTCAGCCCAAAAAATTGCTTTATTGGTCCGACAGACAGTATCTTCAAAGTCAATGCCACATACGATCTCTTCAGGTTTACTCTTGTTCCAAAAAACAGGTACAAATCTTGAGGCACTAGATTTGTATCAATTTATGTGTGCATGTTTTTATTCTTTTATATGTTGTCCCAAAGGGTACAACGGACTGTACTGGAATAAAAGGTCTTCACCAAAGCTCAATTTTCACCCAAAATGTGCTATTGAATATACAGCAGGAAGGGCAGCCACTATAGGGGATGCTAGAGGGGGAGGATTGTAGGAGGGGTGGAGGGACTGGACATGTTACAGGATGGAGATGGTGGTGAAGAAGGGGTGCATAGGATCGTATTCACCTAGACATACTTGGTGTGGGCTTACAGCAGAGGGGAACAAGAGGTGTTCTGGGGATGGTGGTGGCAGGTGTTTTTCTGAGAGAAGGTTGAAGGGAGGGTGTAGAAAATGACAAATGATCTGGCAAAGAAAAGGTTGGGAGTGGCAAGTCTGTGTGTGTGTGTGCGTGCATGAGTGAGTTGGGTGACCTATATGCCCGTGAGTTAGGCCCTTGTGGTGCTGAATATTTCATCCATCTGCAGTGAATAAAATGAGTGCAACTGAGTTGAGTAACAGTAAACTGTGCTATGCATAGAGCAACAAAACACACAAAATTATATTAAGTGATGTAAGCGGCTGCTGGTTTAAACACTCTTTCCTATCAATGTTCCAAGTCCAAGATCCCCTCCGACAGATAATGTAAAGCTGGCATTGCCCTAGTATTATCCCACCCTTTGGACCATTTCAAGAAGTTATTCAGGATTTATATTATTTTGCAAGTTATTCAAGGTGGAAGACGCATTAACAATGTAAGCAAAAAGTATTAAAGGATAGTGAAAGGAATGTATTAACGGCATCTTGCAATGTGTAATGGTTGAGTGCTGTGATCATGGCTAGTCAAATAAAAGTCTAATTTGTGAAGACCTGGAGCACAATTAGAGTTGACAGGAGGTTGCCAGGCTGGCAGTTTCAGTGGTCAGGAGGATGTTGAGAAATTTACTGAAAATGTGGATTGATGAAAAAGTGGCAGAGCCAATGGGAGGGTGTGGCACATGGAAGAAGAGTTTGGTAGTCCTATCAAAGTGTCATATTTAAAAATATAGCAGCTTTCTGCAGTATTCACAAAAGTTGTAAATTGTCTCCTTTTTATTATGTTTGCAGCTGAACTGGTAACATACAATATAGCATAGTACTCACCACCTGGTCTTTATTAGAATCTATAATAGAATATATATTTTTACTGTAGCTTAGCATGGGAACTTTGATGAAAGTACTACCTTTATTCGATTTTTAAGTTCACAGAAATACAATCTCAACTAAATTGTACAAATTAACAGAACACATACTGCGCTTTTTTGCTAGAGTTGGTATAAAGGGATCTCTACATTTTCCTGCAATGCCGCTCACATTACATTTGCAGTATTGAGTGGTAAAACCCCAACACTAAATTTTCATTCATGTACCATGAAAATTACATGAAACACGCACAAATCCAACATATCTTCTTTTCATGACCTCACCTTGTTGTATGTGTATGGAGTAGGCGAGGTAGGAATAATTCCAGATTTTTCTTTCTGGTGCCTTCTCTGTGCCTCCAATACCTATAAAAAATTACAAAAGCAAGAGGTAGACATAACTAATTTTAGACTTACACTGACAAGAGCAGTGTTGAAAACTATATTACAAGACCTATAGTGCTACTCCTGCAACCGCAATTTAAGACAACTAAACTGTGTGTAAAGTATAATATTCCAGAAGGTTCTACTCAAACTGTATTACTAATTTGAAATTTCTAATTAGGTCCAAAATTGCATGAATGCTGGTTTAGTATAAGTGTTGTCATGTGGGATCACTCAAAATACAGTGCAGGCAGAGGTGCAATAAACTGGTGTTGCTTACCTTTATATTATTTTAGTGATCAATAGTTAATTGCATGTCAGATCACAGATTAACATTAAAAAACATTAAAAGTACATAAAACAGTAACATTTGAATTACAACCATTTCGTCTCTACCTTTTGCTCTACAGCAGCAACTGCATTTGAAGTAACATCAATTCAAAAGTGGGATAAAGTTATATGAGGGGGTGGGAGGTTGATACTGTCAGTGAGTGCGTCAGTCAGTCTGCATCCCAGTCTGTCTTTGCCTTTTATTTTGTCACTGCATCTCAGTCTGTTTGTGTCTGTGAGTGTGTCAGTCAGACTCTGCCTCCGTGTGTCTGTCTATGTATCTCTATGCATCGGTGTGTGTGTGTGTGCGCATGCATCTGTATGTCTCTGTGCACCAGTGATCCCTATATATATATATATATATATATATATATATATATATATATATATATATATATATATATATATATATATATGACCATGTTCTGTATTACTTCCACTTCATCAAAAACCGCAACTTTGAAACTAGACCTTTTGCCTGGTTTGGTATATAGCCATTCTGTAGTTTTTGCTATGTTTTAGAAAAGAGTGTTAAGTGGGTTTGAAGGATTATTTAAAGGGATACCCGGACAGTAAGAGAGCTCGTCTTGTGATTTGGTGTAAATCCGTTCAGTAGATTAGGAGTTATTTAAGAAAATGGAAATATAGATATCTAGGGACACAAATTCTGCGCAAGTCCGCAGGTTTCATGTTGAGGTCTGATTTGGTGCCAACAATTCAACCAGGAAGTGGTGGCAGCCACCTTGGGACTCTGACTGAGCCGAGTTCTAAGGAAAAAAAGTAAAAGAAAATAAACGGCACGGTAGAAATACCCTGACCTCTAGGCATAGTGGTAGAGTCCCTCAGGACCCCGCCAAGAAAGAAAATATATTTTTTCTTTGATTTTTGCCGCAAATTTGTGGAGTACCTGTAAATCCACTCAAAATGTAAAAAAAAAAAGAAAAAGAAATCCAAGCCAGGTTGTTTATATTGCAGCCCCATATCCTAGACAGGCCAGGTCCTGGGGGAAAATACTAACATATATATTGGGGAGGAGGGGTGCACACGAACCCCTTCCGAAGCAGGTTTTCGCCACCGGGACCGCCACCTCCCCAGTGCCAGGCTAATGTCAACTAAGGGTGAGGGGGATACGCAGCACCCCTCCCGGGCCATTTTTGGCCCTGTGGACCACCGCCTGCCCGGTTGCAGGCTGCGCACTTTAAAAGGAATGGGGCTGCACTCCCCCACCCCCTTCCTGGAGTCATTAATGGCTCTGGGAACCCTATCCCCCAGGGCTGGCTCATTATGTCCCAAGGTGCCCACACTCAGGCATAACTGTTTACTCTCGCTGCTCCCGCCAAGCGAGGGCAAACAGTAAGTCTGCCCTCAGCAGATGGGAGCACGTAAAATGCTTCCACCCGCAAGGAGCAGACTTACATCTGCTTTCCTAACCGCTGTGAAGCAGGCAGGGAAACAGGTGGAAAAACTGCTTTCAAACACATGGAGGAGCACTTTTAGCTGCTCCCTGTGGGAAGGAGCGATGCCAGCTCCCAATGGAAGGGGGATACAGCTGAGGCCATGGGGGGGATTGGGGTTCTCTCCTACAGCCTACAACAAGGAAATGAGTGGGACCAGGGCACCCAACAATATGAGGTGAGGCCCCGGGATATGTGGCCACCTGAGTATATACTGGCCCGGGGAGGTAGACTACATGCCTGCTACCCCCTTTAAATGGTGGACTGGCATCAGAGGATTGGGTATTGAGGCCAATATTGGCCCAAGGAGGGGAGCTACACGTCCAAGGCCCTGGGTGATGGCATCCCCATGGGCCAATATTGTCTCGGGGGCAGGAGCAAGCCCGCCCTCCCTCCCTCCCCCTTTAGATGCTGGCCAAGCCTAGGGAGCTGGGGTTCTTGGAGCCACGTACCTCCCGCCCCTTTAAAAAAAGGTGGCAGGCCACAGAGGATGGAGTCCCGGGGAGAAAAATGGGTGTAACGGAGGAGGGGCTGTGTAAGAGGCTGGCCTGGCTTGTAGTGGGTACCAGAGGTACTTACAACACCTTGTGCCAGGTCCAGGTATCCCTTATTAGTGTAGAAGAGGTGTTTCTAGCAGCTAAGGCTGATAGAAGGTAGCTATGGCAAAGCAGCTTAGGCTGAACTAGGAGACATGTAAAGCTCCTACTATACCACTGGTGTCATATGCACAATATCATAAGAAAACACAATACACAGATATACTAAAAATAAAGGTACTTTATTTTTATGACAATATGCCAAAAGTATCTCAGTGAGTACCCTCAGTATGAGGATGAGAAATATCCACAAGATATATGTACACAAACCAAAATTATGCAGATAATAGCAAAAGGAAGTAATGCAAGCAATGTAAAGTTACAGTAGATTGCAATAGGAGCACATAGGTATAGGGGCAACACAAACCATATAATCGAAAAGTGGAATGCGAACCACGAATGGACCCCAAACCTATGTGAGCTTGTAGAGGGTCGCTGGGACTGTAAGGAAACAGTGAGGGTTAGAAAAATAGCCCACCCCAATACCCTGAAAGGTAGGTGTAAAGTGCACCTACAACCCCCAGAGAGCACAGAAGTCGTGATAGGGGGATTCTGCAAGGAAAACCAACACCAGCAATGCAACAACAGTGGATTTGCGGACTTGAGTACCTGTAAGACAAGGGGACCAAGTCCATGAGTCACGACAGTGTCGAGCGTGGGCAGGAGCCCAGGAAATGCCAGCTGAGGGTGCAAGGAAGCTGCCACTGGGTGGAAGAGACTTGGTGTTCTGCAAGAACAAAGAGGACTAGGAACTTCCCCTCTGGAGGATGGATGTTCCACGTTGTGAAGAAGCTTGCAGAGGTGTTCCCACGCAGAAATACCACAAACAAGCCTTGCTAGCTGCAAGGGTCGCGGTTAGGCTTTTTGGATGCTGCTGTGGCCCAGGAGGGACCAGGATGTTGCCACTTGGATGAGGAGACAGAGGGGGCGCCCAGCAAGTCAGGGAGCCCTCACAGAAGCAGGCAGCACCCGCAGAAGTACCTGAACAGACACTTAGAAGAAAAGTGAACCGGAGTCCACCCGAAGTCACAAAAGGGAGTCCCACGATGCCGGAGGACAACTCAGAAGGTTGTGCACTGCAGGTTAGATTGTCGGGGACCCAGGCTTGGCTGTGCACGATGGAAATCCTGGAAGAGTGCACAGGAGCCGGAGCAGCTGCAAATCACGCGGTACCCAGCAATGCAGTCTAGCGTGGGGAGGCAAGGACTTACCTCCACCAAACTTGGACTGAAGAGTCACTGAACTGTGGGAGTCACTTGGACAGGTTACTGAGTTCCAGGGACCACCCTTGTCGTGCTGCGAGGGGACCCAGAGGACCGGTGATGCAGTCTTTTGTTGCCTGTGGTTGCAGGGGGAAGATTCCGTCGACCCACAGGAGATTTCTTCAGAGCTCCTGGTGCAGAGGAGGCAGGCTACCCCCAGAGCATGCACCACCTGAAAACAGCCAAGAACGCCGGCAGGATGAAGCAATACAAGGTTGCTAGTAGTTGCCTTGCTATTTTGTTGTGGTTTTGCAGGCGTCCTGAGCAGTCAGCGGTCGATCCTTTGGTAGAAGGTGAAGAGGGAGATGCAGAGGAACTCTGGTGAGCTCTTGCATTCGTTATCTGGTGAGATCCCCAAAACAGAGACCCTAAATAGCCAGAAAAGGAGGTTTGGCTACTTAGGAAGGAGGATTGGCTACCAAGAGAGGTAAGAGCCTATCAGAAGGAGCCTCTGACGTCACCTGCTGGCACTGGCCACTCAGAGCAGTCCAGTGTGCCACAAACACCTCTGTTTCCAAGATGGCAGAGGTCTGGGACACACTGGAGGAGCTCTGGGCACCTCCCCTGGGAGGTGCAGGTCAGGGGAGTGGTCACTCCCCTTTCCTTTGTCCAGTTTCGCGCCAGAGCAGGGCTGGGGGATCCCTGAACCGGTGTACACTGGCTTATGCAGAGATGGGCACCATCTGTGCCCATCAAAGCATTTCCAAAGGCTGGGGGAGGCTACTCCTCCCCAGCCTTCACACCTATTTCCAAAGGGAGAGGGTGTTACACCATCTCTCAGAGGAAGTCCTTTGTTCTGCCTTCCTGGGCCAGGGCTGCCCGGACCCCAGGAGGGCAGAAACCTGTCTGAGTAGTTGGCAGCAGCAGCAGCTGCAGTGGAGACCCCGGGAAGGCAGTTTGGCAGTACCCAGGTTCTGTGCTAGAGACCCGGGGGATCATGGAATTGTCCCCCCAATGCCATTGGGGTGACAATTCCATGATCTTAGACATGTTACATGGCCATGCTCTGAGTTACCATTGTGACTCTGTATATAGGTAGTGACCTATGTACAGTGCACGCGTGTAATGGTGTCCCCGCACTCACAAAGTCCGGGGAATTTGCCCTGAACGATGTGGGGGCACCTTGGCTAGTGCCAGGGTGCCCACACCCTAAGTAACTTTGCACCCAACCTTCACCAGGTGAAGGTTAGACATATAGGTGACTTATAAGTTACTTAAGTGCAGTGGTAAATGGCTGTGAAATAACGTGGACGTTATTTCACTCAGGCTGCACTGGCAGGCCTGTAAAAATTGTCAGAGCTCCCTATGGGTGGCAAAAGAAATGCTGCAGCCCATAGGGATCTCCTGGAACCCCAATACCCTGGGTACCTCAGTACCATATACTAGGGAATTATATGGGTGTTCCAGTATGCCAATGTGAATTGGTAAATTTAGTCACTAGCCTGTTCGTGACAAATTTGGAAAGCAGAGAGAGCATAACCACTGAGGTTCTGGTTAGCAGAGCCTCAGTGAGACAGTTAGGCATCACACAGGGAACACATACATATAGGCCACAAACTTATGAGCACTGGGGTCCTGGCTAGCAGGGTCCCAGTGACACATAACAAACATACTGACAACATAGGGTTTTTACTATGAGCACTGGGCCCTGGCTAGCAAGATCCCAGTGACATATACTCACAAACAGGCCAAAAGTGGGGGGTAACAAGGCTAGAAAGAGGCTACTTTCTCACAGGCTGCGTGCCTCCATCTGTGTTGACTGCCTTTGAGGGGTTGGCCCCAGCAGTCAAACATCATATATAAATATAATGTTCCTGTAATTTTTGTTTTTTTCAGTATATCTCTATCAATATCTCTAATATATATATATATATCACTGAGCATTTTTGGTTTGCTTACAACTTCGGTCCTGTATTATTATTATTTTTTTAAAGTACATCCACCTCAGCTCCTTCCCAGAAAGGTTCGGGCCCAGATGTAAAAAAAATAAAAAATAAAAATAATAATAATTTTAGATATATATCTATATGGAAAATGTCACTTACCCAGTGTACATCTGTTCGTGGCATGAGACGCTGCAGATTCACATGCTGTGCATTATCCTGCCATCTAGTGTTGGGCTCGGAGTGTTACAAGTTGTTTTTCTTCGAAGAAGTCTTTTCGAGTCACGAGACCAAGGGACTCCTCCCTTTCGGCTCCATTGTGCATGGGCGTCGACTCCATCCACGCAGAGGGTAAGGTAGGAGTTGTATATGTATATATATATATATATATATATATATATATATATATATATATATATATATATATATATAATAAAGGTGCCCATGCAATGGAGTAAGTATATGTGTACATAATGTGTAAAAAACTAGTAAGTATTTACAAAATGTACAAATTTATAGGTTTTATTCAACTTAAAACGGCTACAGGCTCCCGGGGAGGCGGGAGGGCGCAGGTGAATCTGTAGGGTTTCATGCCATGAACAGATGTACACTGGGTAAGTGACATTTTCCGTTCGATGGCATGTGTAGCTGCAGATACACATGCTGTGCATAGACTAGTAAGCAGTTATCTCCCCAAAAGCGGTGGCTTAGCCTGTAGGAGTTGAAGTTGTTTGAAATAATGTTCATAATACAGCCTGTCCTACTGTGCCTTGTTGTGTTGTTAACACATCTACACAGTAATGTTTTGTGAATGTATGAGGCGTAGACCATGTGGCTGCCTTACAGATCTCCGTCATAGGTAAGTTTCCTAGAAAAGCCATTGTGGCGCCTTTCTTCCTAGTGGAGTGCGCCTTTGGCGTAATAGGTAGATCTCTTTTTGCCTAGATATAGCAGGTTTGAATACATTTCACTATCCATCTGGCGATGCCTTGTTTGAATACTGGATTTCCTGCATGAGGTTTTTGGAAGGCTACAAACAATTGTTTTGCAAAACTATTTTGTTCTATCAATGTAATACATTAGTGCTCTTTTAATGTCTAATGTATGTAAGGCTCTTTCGGCTACTGAGTCTGGTTGTGGAAAAAAGACTGGGAGTTCCACTGTTTGGTTTAGGTGGAACGGTGATATAACTTTTGGTAAGAACTTGGGATTTGTACGGAGAACCACTTTATGTATTTGTATAAAGGGTTCTTGTATAGTAAATGCCTGTATTTCGCTTACTCTTCTAAGAGATGTGATAGCTATTAGGGCGGCTACTTTCCAAGTTAAGTATTGCATCTCACAAGAGTGCATGGGTTCAAATGGTGGACCTATGAGTCGTGTTAATACAATATTGAGGTTCCACGAGGGAACTGGTGGTGTTCTCGGGGTATGATTCTTTTTAAACCCTCCATAAATGCTTTGATGACTGGGATTCTAAAAAATGAAGTTGAATGTGTAATCTGCAGATAGGCAGATATTGCTGTGAGATGTATTTTAATAGAAGAAAAAGCTAGTTTAGATTTTTGTAGGTGTAATAAGTAGCTTACAGTGTTTTTTGCGGGAGCCTGTAGTGGTTGAATTTGATTATTATGGCAGTAATAAACAAATCTTTTCCATTTGTTTGCGTAACAATGTCTTGTAGTAGGTTTTCTAGCTTGTTTAATGACCTCCACACATTCTTGTGTAAGGTCTAAATGTCCAAATTCTAAGACTTCAGGAGCCAGATTGCTAGATTGAGCGATGCTGGATTCGGGTGTCTGATCTGTTGTTTGTGTTAAGTTAACAGATCTGGTCTGTTTGGTAGTTTGACATGCGGTACTACTGACAGGTTTAGTAGTATTGTGTACCATGGTTGGCGAGCCCAGGTTGGTGCTATTAGTATTAGTTTGAGTCTGTTTTGACTCAATTTGTTTACCAAATAAGGAAGGAGTGGGAGGGGGGGGGAAAGCGTAAGCAAATATCCCTGACCAACTCATCCATAACGCATTGCCCCTGGACTGAGGGTGTGGATACCTGGACGAGAAGTCTTGGCATTCTGCGTTTTCTTTTGTTGCGAAGAGGTCTATTTCTGGTGTTCCCCATTGTAGAAAGTAAATCTGTAGGATCTGGGGATGAATTTCCCACTCGTGTGTTTGTTGGTGTGCTCGACTGAGATTGTCGGCCAACTGGTTTTAAATCCCTGGGATGTATTGTGCTATTAGGCGAATGTGATTGTGAATCGCCCAATGCCAAATCTTTTGTGCTAAGAGACACAGTTGTGATGAGTGTGTACCTCCTTGTTTGTTTAGGTAATACATTGTTGTCATATTGTCTGTTTTGACAAGAATGTGTTTGTGGGTTATTAGTGGTTGAAATGCTTTTAATGCTAGAAACACTGCTAACAGTTCTAAATGATTTATATGCAGTTGTTTTTGCTGAACGTCCCATTGTACCTGTATACTGTGCTGGTTGAGGTGTGCTCCCCACCCCATCATAGAAGCATCTGTTGTAATTATGTATTGAGGCACTGGGTCTTGGAATGGCCGTCCTTGGTTTAAATTTATAGGTTTCCACCATTGAAGCGAGAAGTGTGTCTGGCGGTCTAACAACACTAGATCTTGGAGTTGACCCTGTGCTTGTGTCCATTGTGTTGCTAGGCACTGTTGCAGTCTTGCGTTTGGGACAATGGCTATGCATGAAGACATCATTCCTAGAAGTTTCATGACAAACCTCACTTGGTAGTGTTGGTTTGGTTGCATGTTTAATATTATATTTTGGAAGGCTTGTACTCTTTGTGGACTTGGAGTGGCAATGGCCTTTTGTGTGTCTAGTGTTGCTCCCAAGTATTGTTGTATTTGGGATGGTTGTAGATGTGATTTTTGGTAATTTATAGAGAACCCTAGTGTGTGTGTAGAGTTTCTATAACGTATTGTGTGTGAATCAGACACTGTTGTTGAGTGCTGGTTTTTATTAACCAGTCATCTAAGTAAGGGAATACGCGCATGTGCTGTCTCCTGATGTGAGCGGCTACTACTGCAAGGCATTTTGTGAATACCCTTGGGGCTGTTGTTATCCCGAATGGTAACACTTTGAATTGGTAATGCACGCCTTGGATTACAAACCTTAAGTATTTCCTGTGGGATGGATGTATGGGTATGTGGAAATAAGCATCCTTGAGATCTAATGTTGACATGTAGTCTTGTTTTTTGAGCAAGGGAATCATGTCTTGAAGTCTCACCATGTGAAAGCGATCTGATTTGATGTAAAGATTCAGTGTTCTGAGGTCTAATATGGGTCTCAGAGTCTTGTCTTTCTTTGGAATTAGGAAATACAGGGAGTAAACACCTGTTCCTTTTTGATGGTTGGGCACTAGTTCTATTGCTTGTTTTTGTAACAATGCTTGGACTTCTAGTTGTAACAGGTCTAAGTGTTGTTTGGACATATTGTGTGCTCTTGGAGGCACATCTGGTGGTAATTGTAGGAATTCTATGCAATAACCATGTTGGATAATGGCTAGGACCCATGCGTCCGTAGTTATGTGTTCCCAGTTGTGGTACTATGCGGTAAGTCTCCCCCCCCCTACTGGTGTTGTGTGGTGGGGGTTTGTGACATTGAAGTCACTGTTTGGTTTGTGGGGTTTTGGGCTCTGGAATTTCCCTCTTGGTTTAGGGAATTGTCCATCCCTATATTGTCCTCGAAAACCTCCTCTCTGAAATTGGCCGTGATATGTGGGTCTGACTTGTGAGGTGGAAGGCTCTGTGGTCTGGGAACGAACCCCCCCCCTCCCTAAAGTGTGGCCTTCTAAAAGTGCCTCTGCTTTGTGGGGAGTTTTTCTATTGCCGTATCGACCTCCGGCCCAAACAACTGTTGTTGGTTGAACGGCATATTTAGCACAGCCTGCTGTATCTCTGGCTTAAATCCGGAGCTCCGTAACCATGCGTGCCTACAAATGGTTACTGTATTGTTCACTGTCCTCGCCGCAGTGTCTGCTGAGTCCATAGCCGACCTTATTTGGTTGCTGGAAATAGTCTGCCCTTCCTCAACAACCTGTTGGGGACGTTTTTGGTACTCTTTGGGAAGGTGGTGAATGAGATGTTGCATTTCATCCCAATGTGCCCTGTCGTATCGAGCCAGTAGAGCCTGAGAATTGGCAATCCGCCATTGATTGGCTGCCTGTGCTGCCACCCTTTTGCCTGCTGCATTGAACTTCCGACTTTCCTTGTCAGGCGGTGGCGCGTCTCCTGAGGATTGGGAGTTTGCCCGCTTTCGGGCTGCTCCCACTACCACTGAATCAGGAGTTAATTGTTGAGTGATAAACACAGGGTCCGTTGGGGGAGGTTTATATTTCTTCTCCACCCTAGGCGTGATGGCTCTGCCTTTTAGTGGATCCTGGAACACTTGTTTGGCGTGTTTTAACATGCCTGGCAGCATTGGCAAGCTTTGGTATGAGCTGTGAGTAGAGGACAAGGTGTTGAACAAAAAGTCGTCCTCTATGGGCTCTGCATGCATCGTTACACTATGAAATGTAGCTGCCCTTGAAACCACCTGCATATATGCAGTGCTGTCCTCAGGTGGTGACGGCCTTGCCGGGTAACAATCGGGACTATTATCCGAGACCGGTGCATCATACAAGTCCCATGCATCCGGGTCATCCTGGGGCATCCCAGTGTGTGTTGGCGACTGCATCATTGGTGGCGTTGCTACCGGGGACAGTTGTGGCGAATGTAACGGAGATTGATGTGGCGAGAATCTTGGTGGTGTTTTCTCTTTAGCCACTTTTGATTTTGGCTGCATTTCCGTCTCATGGAATGCGAGCTTCCTCTTGATTTTTATTGGAGGAAGAGTTAGAATTTTCCCGTGTCTTTTTGTATACAGGGAGTGCAGAATTATTAGGCAAGTTGTGTTTTTGAGGATTAATTTTATTATTGAACAACAACCATGTTCTCAATGAACCCAAAAAACTCGTTAATATCAAAACTGAATATTTTTGGAAGTAGTTTTTAGTTTGTTTTTAGTTTTAGCTATGTTAGGGGGATATATGTGTGTGCAGGTGACTATCACTGTGCATAATTATTAGGCAACTTAACAAAAAAATATATATATACCCATTTCAATTATTTATCATTACCAGTGAAACCAATATAACATCTCAACATTCACAAATATACATTTCTGACATTCAAAAACAAAACAAAAACAAATCAGTGACCAATATAGCCACCTTTCTTTGCAAGGACACTCAAAAGCCTGCCATCCATGGATTCTGTCAGTGTTTTGATCTGTTCACCATCAACATTGCGTGCAGCAGCAACCACAGCCTCCCAGACACTGTTCAGAGAGGTGTACTGTTTTCCCTCCTTGTAAATCTCACATTTGATGATGGACCACAGGTTCTCAATGGGGTTCAGATCAGGTGAACAAGGAGGCCATGTCATTAGATTTCCTTCTTTTATACCCTTTCTTGCCAGCCACGCTGTGGAGTACTTGGACGCGTGTGATGGAGCATTGTCCTGCATGAAAATCATGTTTTTCTTGAAGGATGCAGACTTCTTCCTGTACCACTGCTTGAAGAAGGTGTCTTCCAGGAACTGGCAGTAGGACTGGGAGTTGAGCTTGACTCCATCCTCAACCCGAAAAGGCCCCACAAGCTCATCTTTGATGATACCAGCCCAAACCAGTACTTCACCTCCACCTTGCTGGCGTCTGAGTCGGACTGGAGCTCTCTGCCCTTTACCAATCCAGCCACGGGCCCATCCATCTGGCCCATCAAGACTCACTCTCATTTCATCAGTCCATAAAACCTTAGAAAAATCAGTCTTGAGATATTTCTTGGCCCAGTCTTGACGTTTCAGCTTGTGTGTCTTGTTCAGTGGTGGTCGTCTTTCAGCCTTTCTTACCTTGGCCATGTCTCTGAGTATTGCACACCTTGTGCTTTTGGGCACTCCAGTGATGTTGCAGCTCTGAAATATGGCCAAACTGGTGGCAAGTGGCATCGTGGCAGCTGCACGCTTGACTTTTCTCAGTTCATGGGCAGTTATTTTGCGCCTTGGTTTTTCCACACGCTTCTTGCGACCCTGTTGACTATTTTGAATGAAACGCTTGATTGTTCGATGATCACGCTTCAGAAGCTTTGCAATTTTAAGAGTGCTGCATCCCTCTGCAAGATATCTCACTATTTTTGACTTTTCTGAGCCTGTCAAGTCCTTCTTTTGACCCATTTTGCCAAAGGAAAGGAAGTTGCCTAATAATTATGCACACCTGATATAGGGTGTTGATGTCATTAGACCACACCCCTTCTCATTACAGAGATGCACATCACCTAATATGCTTAATTGGTAGTAGGCTTTCGAGCCTATACAGCTTGGAGTAAGACAACATGCATAAAGAGGATGATGTGGTCAAAATACTCATTTGCCTAATAATTCTGCACTCCCTGTATGCAACCTCCTCTGGGTATGGTCTGGCGCTGCCATGCCCAGTTCTTGTTCAAATCTGTGCCCTTGTAACTGAGTTGAAAGGCCTTGCTCTTCTGTATAGGAGCCTTGTTTCGGCTCAGAGGCTGCATGTTTCGGCACCAAAGCTTTTTGTACAGTCTTTTTCGGCTCCGAGGAAACTTTCTTGACTTTAGCGGTGCCGAACTCTTGGTGCTGAGATGGTTCAGAGCCGGTATCTCGACCGGAGTCGGATGTCTTCGGCTGCTGGGAGGCTTTTTTCGGTGCCGCTGTTTGGTCACCGTGTTTTCTGGTTAAGCCATGGCCTGTTGGCGTCCCCTTGCCCTTCATTATCTGAGTGAGTCTTTGCCGGGGCTGGTTTACTCACAGTTTCTTGCTGCGTCTTCGGCTGCTCACTTTCGGACTTGTCCGAATCCCGAATGGAGAACCTCTCCTCTTCCTCGACGTCGATCTGCTCGACCAGTGTCGACGCCATCTGGAGTCTTCGATCTCGTAGTGTTTTCTTGGATCGAAATGCCCGACAGGCCTTGCAAGTATCCTCCCTGTGTTCCGGGGATAAACACAGATTACAGACCAAGTGTTGGTCTGTATAAGGATACTTTGCGTGGCAGTTGGGGCAGAAGCGGAAGGGGGTCCGGTCCATGAGGTTTGAAGATGGACGCGGTCGGGCCGACCAGGCTCCGCCGGAGAGTGGAAGCCCCGAAGGGCTGCCGGAGCGCTTCTTTCTTCGGTGTCGATGTGCTAACACTAAACCGGTACCGAGCGTGGACAATACCGTCAAATTTTCTGATAACTAACTAACTTTTCTGAATCGAAATACGGAGCGAAGAGGAACACGTCCGAACCCGATGGCGGAAAGAAAACAATCTAAGATGGAGTCGACGCCCATGCGCAATGGAGCCGAAAGGGAGGAGTCCCTCGGTCTCGTGACTCGAAAAGACTTCTTCAAAGAAAAACAACTTGTAACACTCCAAGCCCAACACTAGATGGCAAGATAATGCACAGCCTGTGTATCTGCAGCTACACATGCCATTGAACATATATATATATATATATATATATATATATATATACACATACATATATACACACACACACACACACACAAATACATGGAAAATGTCACTTAACCAGTGTACATCTGGTCATGGCATGTAGTGCTGCAGATTCACATGATATGCATAGGTCCGCCATCTAGTGCTGGGCTCGGAGTGTTACAAGTCGTTTTTCTTCGAAGAAGTTTTCTCGAGCTACAGGTTCGAATGACTTCGCCTCTCGGTCATAGTGTGCATGGGCATCGACTCCTTTGTTAGATTTGTTTCCCCACAGAAGGATGTAGGAAGGAGTGAGAGAAAGAATGTAAATATATAACTAAATGTAGTAAGTAAATAAGATGTCCATGCAAATGTAATATATATATATATATATATATATATATATATATATATATATATATATATATACATACATACACACACCTATTTACAAAAAGAACTGCAACAACTATAGGCTTCCGGGGAGGAGGGAGAGTGCATGTGAGTCTGCAGCACCACATGCCACAAACAGATGTACACTAGGTAGGTGATATTTTCCGTTCAATGGTGTGTGTAGCTGCAGATACACATGCTATGCATAGACTAAAAAGCAGTCCTTCTCCCAAAACAGTGGTGGCTAGCCTGTAGGAGTTGAAATAGTTTGAAATAAAGTTTTAAGTACAGCTTGACCAACAATGGCCTTTTGCTTGGAAAATACATCCACACAGTAATGTTTTGTAAATGTATGTGGAGTGGACCATGTGGCAGATTTGCATATGTCTGCTATTGGTATGTTACCTAAACAAGCCATGGAAGCACCTTTTTTCCTAGTGGAATGTGATTTAGGGGTTGGGAAAAGTGGTGGTCTTTTTGCTTTAATATAACATGTTTGGATGCATCTTACAGTCCATCTAGCTAATCCTTGTTTAGAGATAGGATTTCCTTTATGTGGATGTTGAAAAGCTATGAAAAGCTGTTTAGTTTTTTTAAACTCCTTTGTTCCCTCAACATAGTACATTAGAGCTCTTTTAAGGTCAAGAGTATGAAGAGCTCTTTCAGCAGCTGAGTCTGGCTGTGGGAAGAAGACTGGCAATTCCACTGTTTGGTTAATGTGAAAAGGAGAAACTACTTTAGGCAAATATTTTGGATTTGTCTTAAGTACTACTTTATGTTTGTGTACTTGGAAAAATTGTTCCTCCAGAGTGAATGCTTGTATTTCACTAACTCTTCCTAATGAAGTAATTGCTACTAAGAAAGCAACTTTCCAAGTTAGAAATTGAATATTACATGAATGCATGGGCTCAAATGGTGGTCCCATTAATCTTGGGAGTACAATATTTAGATTCCATGCAGGAACTGGTAGGGTTCTTGGTGGAATAATACGCTTAAGTCCTTCCATAAAGGCTGTTACGACAGGGACTCTAAAGAGAGAAGTATGTTATATGGTTTGTAAGTACACTGATATAGCAGTAAGATTAATTTTAATAGAGGAAAAAGCTAAATTTGCAAGTAGCATACAATATCTTCCATATGCTTCCATACATTCTAATGGAAGGTGTAGGTATCCAAATTCTATGACTTCAGGAGCCAAAAGGCTAAGTTGAGGACACTGGGATTGGGATGCCTGATTTGACCTTTGTTCTGTGTTAACAAATCTGGCATGTTTGGAAGTTTGCAATGGGTTACTACTGGCAGATCTATGAGTGTTGTGTACCAATGTTGTTGTGCCCAAGTGGGAGCTATAAGTATCTTGGTGAGAGAGATGTGACGCAGTTTGTTGACCAGAAATGGAATTAACGGGAGAGGGGGAAAAAGCGTAAGCAAATATGCCTGACCAGTTGAGCCACAGAGCATTGCCCTTGGACAGAGGGTGAGTGGGTCTGGATGCGAAGTTTTGGCATTTTGCGTTTTTGCTTGTTGCGAATAGGTCTATATCTGGTGTTCCCCACATTTGAAAGTACTGTTGAAGTACCTGAGAGTGAATTTCCCGTTGTTGCTGTGTCCTGCTTAGTAGGTCTGCTAGTTGCTTGTGTATCCCTGGGATGTATTCCACTAGCACGTAAATGTGATTGTGAATTGCCCATTTCCAGATTGTTTGGGCTAGAAGGGACAGCTGAGATGAATGTGTTCCTCCTTGTTTCATCAGATAATACATTGTCGTCATATTGTCTGTTTTAATCAAGACTGTTTTTTACCTGAGAAGGGGTTGATAAGCTTTTAGGACACAAAACACAGCTAACAATTCTAAATGGTTTATGTGATAAGCTAACTGCATTGAATTCCATTCCCCTTGTATGGTAAGGTTGTTGAGGGGAGCTCCCCAACCTGTCATTGATGCGTCTGTTATTGTGGTCTGAGGCACAGAGTCCTGAAATGACCACCCCTTTATTAAATTGTTCCGATTCCACCATTGAAGAGATCTGTGCGTTTGGCAGTCTAACACTAGATCCTGCAATTGACCTTGTGCTTGAGACCATTGCTGTGAGAGACACTGTTGTAGTGTTCTCATGTTTAATCTTGCATGCGGTACTATTGCTATGCATGAGGCCATCATTCCCAACAGTTTCATGATAAACTTTACAGTGTAACGTTGATTGGGCTGTGTCTGTGATATGAGGTTTTGAAAAGCCTGTATCCTTTGTGTATTTGGATAGGCTAACCCATTTTGGGTATTGAGAATAGCTCCTAGGTAAGGTTGAACCTGTGCTTGTTGAAGATTAGATTTTTGGTTGTTACTTGTGAACCCCAATGTGTGTAGGGTTTCTATTGTGTATTGAGTGTGTTCCTGGCATTGTATAATGTTGCTTGGTTTTATTAGCCAATCATCTAGAGAAGGAAAGACATGTATGAGTTGTCTTCTTAGGTAAGCTGCTACTACAGCTAGACATTTTGTGAAAACCCTTGAAGCTGTTATGCCGAAGGGAAGAACCTTGAATTGGTAGTGCTTTCCTGCTATTACAAACCTTAGGTATTTTCGATGAGCTGGATGTATGGGGATATGAAAGTAGGCATCTCTGAGATCTAATGCAGTCATATAATCTTGTTTTGCAGTAGGGGAATTACATCCTGCAGTTACCATGTGAATATATCCTGACAGGATATATAGATTTAGTGGTCCGAGATGCAGAATGGGTATGAGAGTACCATCCTTTATGGGTATGAGGAAATATAGTGAATATACTCCTGTTCCCTGCTGAGATTTTGGAACGGATACTATTGCTTCTTTTAGCAATAACGATTGCACCTCTTGCTTTAACAGAACGTTGTGTTCTGGGTCTGTGAAAGCGAGGGGGGAAATGTTTGGAGGAGAAGAAGTGAGTTCTAGGCAGTAACCACTGCAGATAATTGAAAGTACCCACAGGTCTGTGGTGATGTTTTGCCATTGGGAGTGGAATTGCTGCAGTCTTCCCCCCACAGGAGATGTGTGGAGTTGTGGTATACTGAGGAAGTCATTGTTTTGAGGGAGTGGTGACACTCTTTGAGGCTTGAAATTAGCCTCTGGCTTTGAAGTGTTGACCTCTGTAAAAGCCTCTAAATGCTCCTTTTTGGTAGTACTGTTAACCTTGTTTAGTTTGTGAGGTGGAAGCCTCTGTAGACTGGGGCTTGAAACCTCTAAATGGGTGTATGCGAAGGAACCTCAGTAAGGTGTGGTGTATAGGGCTCCCATAGCTTTTGCAGTGTCAGAGTCCTTCCTCGGTTTATTTTTTGTCTATTCTGTAAGTTAAAATCCTAGCTGTAGGAAGTTGGCTCTGTATGTGCTATTTCAAAGTAAGGAATAGCATGCACAGAGTCCAAAGGTTCCCCTTAGAGGTAAAATAGTGGTAAAAATAGATAATACCAATGCTCTATTTTGTGGTAGTGTGGTCGAGCAGTAGGCTTATCCAAGGAGTAGTGTTAAGCATTTGTTGTACATACACATAGACAATAAATGAGGTACACACACTCAGAGACAAATCCAGCCAATAGGTTTTTATATAGAAAAATATCTTTTCTTAGTTTATTTTAAGAACCACAGGTTCAAATTCTACATGTAATATCTCATTCGAAAGGTATTGCAGGTAAGTACTTTAGGAACTTCAAATCATAAAAATTGCATGTATACTTTTCAAGTTATTCACAAATAGCTGTTTAAAAAGTGGACACTTAGTGCAATTTTCTCAGTTCCTAGGGGAGGTAAGTATTTGTTAGGTTAACCAGGTAAGTAAGACACTTACAGGGCTTAGTTCTTGGTCCAAGGTAGCCCACCGTTGGGGGTTCAGAGCAACCCCAAAGTCACCACACCAGCAGCTCAGGGCCGGTCAGGTGCAGAGTTCAAAGTGGTGCCCAAAACACATAGGCTAGAATGGAGAGAAGGGGGTGCCCCGGTTCCGGTCTGCTTGCAGGTAAGTACCCGCGTCTTCGGAGGGCAGACCAGGGGGGTTTTGTAGGGCACCGGGGGGGACACAAGTCCACACAGAAATTTCACCCTCAGCAGCGCGGGGGCAGCCGGGTGCAGTGTAGAAACAAGCGTCGGGTTTGTAATGGCAGTCAATGGGAGATCTAGGGATCTCTTCAGCGCTGCAGGCAGGCAAGGGGGGGGTTCCTCGGGGAAACCTCCACTTGGTCAAGGGAGAGGGACTCCTGGGGGGTCACTCCTCCAGTGAAAGTCCGGTCCTTCAGGTCCTGGGGGCTGCGGGTGCAGGGTCTCTCCCAGGCGTCGGGACTTAGGATTCAAAGAGTCGCGGTCAGGGGAAGCCTCGGGATTCCCTCTGCAGGCGGCGCTGTGGGGGCTCAGGGGGGACAGGTTTTTGTACTCACAGTCTTAGAGTAGTCCTGGGGTCCCTCCTGAGGTGTTGGATCTCCACCAGCCGAGTCGGGGTCGCCGGGTGCAGTGTTGCAAGTCTCACGCTTCTTGCGGGGAGCTTGCAGGGTTCTTTCAAAGCTGCTGGAAACAAAGTTGCAGCTTTTCTTGGAGCAGGTCCGCTGTCCTCTGGAGTTTCTTGTCTTTTCGAAGCCGGGGCAGTCCTCAGAGGATGTCGAGGTCGCTGGTCCCTTTGGAAGGCGTCGCTGGAGCAGGATCTTTGGAAGGCAGGAGACAGGCCGGTGAGTTTCTGGAGCCAAGGCAGTTGTCGTCTTCTGGTCTTCCTCTGCAGGGGTTTTCAGCTAGGCAGTCCTTCTTCTTGTAGTTGCAGGAATCTAATTTTCTAGGGTTCAGGGTAGCCCTTAAATACTAAATTTAAGGGCGTGTTTAGGTCTGGGGGGTTAGTAGCCAATGGCTACTAGCCCTGAGGGTGGGTACACCCTCTTTGTGCCTCCTCCCAAGGGGAGGGGGTCACAATCCTAACCCTATTGGGGGAATCCTCCATCTGCAAGATGGAGGATTTCTAAAAGTTAGAGTCACTTCAGCTCAGGACACCTTAGGGGCTGTCCTGACTGGCCAGTGACTCCTCCTTGTTGCTTTTTTTGTTCCCTCCAGCCTTGCCGCCAAAAGTGGGGGCCGTGGCCGGAGGGGGCGGGCAACTCCACTAAGCTGGAGTGCCCTGCTGGGCTGTGACAAAGGGGTGAGCCTTTGAGGCTCACCGCCAGGTGTTACAGCTCCTGCCTGGGGGAGGTGTTAGCATCTCCACCCAGTGCAGGCTTTGTTACTGGCCTCAGAGTGACAAAGGCACTCTCCCCATGGGGCCAGCAACATGTCTCTGGTGTGGCAGGCTGCTGGAACTAGTCAGCCTACACAGACAGTCGGTTAAGTTTCAGGGGGCACCTCTAAGGTGCCCTCTGGGGTGTATTTTGCAATAAAATGTACACTGGCATCAGTGTGCATTTATTGTGCTGAGAAGTTTGATACCAAACTTCCCAGTTTTCAGTGTAGCCATTATGGTGCTGTGGAGTTCGTGTTTGACAGACTACCAGACCATATACTCTTATGGCTACCCTGCACTTACAATGTCTAAGGTTTTGTTTAGACACTGTAGGGGTACCATGCTCATGCACTGGTACCCTCACCTATGGTATAGTGCACCCTGCCTTAGAGCTGTAAGGCCTGCTAGAGGGGTGTCTTACCTATACAGCATAGGCAGTGAGAGGCTGGCATGGCACCCTGAGGGGAGTGCCATGTCGACTTACTCGTTTTGTCCTCACTAGCACACACAAGCTGGCAAGCAGTGTGTCTGTGCTGAGTGAGAGGTCTCCAGGGTGGCATAAGACATGCTGCAGCCCTTAGAGACCTTCCTTGGCATCAGGGCCCTTGGTACTAGAAGTACCAGTTACAAGGGACTTATCTGGATGCCAGGGTCTGCCAATTGTGGATACAAAAGTACAGGTTAGGGAAAGAACACTGGTGCTGGGGCCTGGTTAGCAGGCCTCAGCACACTTTCAATTGTAAACATAGCATCAGCAAAGGCAAAAAGTCAGGGGGCAACCATGCCAAGGAGGCATTTCCTTACACAACCCCCCCCCCAAACGAAAGAGGATGAGACTAACCTTTCCCAAGAGAGTCTTCATTTTCTAAGTGGAAGAACCTGGAAAGGCCATCTGCATTGGCATGGGCAGTCCCAGGTCTGTGTTCCACTATAAAGTCCATTCCCTGTAGGGAGATGGACCACCTCAACAGTTTAGGATTTTCACCTTTCATTTGCATCAGCCATTTGAGAGGTCTGTGGTCAGTTTGAACTAGGAAGTGAGTCCCAAAGAGGTATGGTCTCAGCTTCTTCAGGGACCAAACCACAGCAAAGGCCTCCCTCTCAATGGCACTCCAACGCTGCTCCCTGGGGAGTAACCTCCTGCTAATGAAAGCAACAGGCTGGTCAAGGCCATCATCATTTGTTTGGGACAAAACTGCCCCTATCCCATGTTCAGAGGCATCAGTCTGCACAATGAACTGCTTAGAATAATCTGGAGCTTTTAGAACTGGTGCTGAGCACATTGCTTGTTTCAGGGTGTCAAAGGCCTGTTGGCATTCCACAGTCCAGTTCACTTTCTTGGGCATTTTCTTGGAGGTGAGTTCAGTGAGGGCTGTCACAATGGATCCATATCCCTTCACAAACCTCCTGTAATACCCAGTCAAGCCAAGGAATGCCCTGACTTGAGTCTGGGTTTTTGGAGCTACCCAGTCCAGAATAGTCTGGATCTTGGGTTGGAGTGGCTGAACTTGGCCTCCACCTACAAGGTGTCCCAAGTAAACCACAGTTCCCTGCCCTATCTGGCATTTGGATGCCTTGATAGAGAGGCCTGCAGATTGCAGAGCCTTCAAAACCTTCTTCAGGTGGACCAGGTGATCCTGCCAGGTGGAGCTAAAGACAGCAATATCATCAAGATAAGCTGTGCTAAAGGACTCCAAGCCAGCAAGGACTTGATTCACCAACCTTTGGAAGGTGGCAGGGGCATTCTTTAAACCAAAGGGCATAACAGTAAACTGATAATGCCCATCAGGTGTGGAGAATGCTGTTTTCTCTTTTGCTCCAGGTGCCATTTTTATTTGCCAGTACCCTGCTGTCAAGTCAAAGGTACTTAGGAATTTGGCAGCACCTAATTTATCTATGAGCTCATCAGCTCTTGGAATTGGATGAGCATCTGTCTTGGTGACAGAATTGAGCCCTCTGTAGTCCACACAAAACCTCATCTCTTTCTTTCCATCTTTGGTGTGAGGTTTGGGGACTAAGACCACTGGGCTAGCCCAGGGGCTGTCAGAGCGCTCAATTACTCCCAATTCCAGCATCTTGTGGACTTCCACCTTGATGCTTTCCTTAACATGGTCAGACTGTCTAAAGATTTTGTTTTTGACAGGCATGCTGTCTCCCGTGTCCACATCATGGGTACACAGGTGTGTCTGACCAGGGGTTAAGGAGAAGAGTTCAGGAAACTGTTGTAGGACTCTCCTACAATCAGCTTGCTGTTGGCCAGAGAGGGTGTCTGAGTAGATCACTCCATCTACTGTGCCATCTTTTGGGTCTGATGACAGAAGATCAGGGAGAGGTTCACTCTCTGCCTCCTGATCCTCATCTGTTACCATTAACAGATTCACATCAGCCCTGTCATGGAAGAGCTTAAGGCGGTTCACATGGATCACCCTCTTGGGGCTCCTGCTTGTGCCCAGGTCCACCAAGTAGGTGACCTGACTCTTCCTCTCTAGTACAGGGTAAGGGCCACTCCATTTGTCCTGGAGTGCCCTGGGAGCCACAGGCTCCAGAACCCAGACTTTCTGCCCTGGTTGGAACTCAACCAGTGCAGCCTTTTGGACATACCAAAACTTCTGGAGCTGTTGGCTGGCCTCAAGGTTTTTGGTTGCCTTTTCCATGTACTCTGCCATTCTAGAGCGAAGGCCAAGTACATAGTCCACTATGTCCTGTTTAGGCTCATGGAGAGGTCTCTCCCAGCCTTCTTTAACAAGGGCAAGTGGTTCCCCTTACAGGATGACCAAACAGAAGTTCAAAGGGTGAGAATCCTACTCCCTTCTGTGGCACCTCTCTGTAAGCGAAAAGCAGACATGGCAAGAGGACATCCCATCTCCTTTTGAGTTTTTCTGGGAGCCCCATGATCATGCCTTTTAATGTCTTGTTAAATCTCTCAACCAAGCCATTAGTTTGTGGATGGTATGGTGTAGTGAATTTATAAGTCACTCCACACTCATTCCACATGTGCTTTAGGTATGCTGACATGAAGTTGGTACCTCTGTCAGACACCACCTCCTTAGGGAAACCCACTCTGGTAAAGATACCAATGAGGGCCTTGGCTACTGCAGGGGCAGTAGTCGACCTAAGGGGAATAGCTTCAGGATACCTGGTAGCATGATCCACTACTACCAGGATATACATATTTCCTGAGGCTGTGGGAGGTTCTAGTGGACCAACTATGTCCACACCCACTCTTTCAAAGGGAACCCCCACCACTGGAAGTGGAATGAGGGGGGCCTTTGGATGCCCACCTGTCTTACCACTGGCTTGACAGGTGGGGCAGGAGAGGCAAAACTCCTTAACCATGTTGGACATATTGGGCCAGTAGAAGTGGTTGACTAACCTCTCCCACGTCTTGGTTTGTCCCAAATGTCCAGCAAGGGGAATGTCATGGGCCAATGTTAGGATGAACTCTCTGAACAGCTGAGGCACTACCACTCTCCTAGTGGCACCAGGTTTGGGGTCTCTGGCCTCAGTGTACAGGAGTCCATCTTCCCAATAGACCCTATGCGTTCCATTTTTCTTGCCTTTGGACTCTTCAGCAGCTTGCTGCCTAAGGCCTTCAAGAGAGGGACAGGTTTCTTGTCCCTTACACAGCTCCTCCCTTGAGGGTCCCCCTGGGCCCAGGAGCTCAACCTGATAAGGTTCAAGCTCCAAAGGCTCAGTTCCCTCAGAGGGCAGAACTTCTTCCTGAGAAGAGAGGTTCCCTTTCTTTTGCTGTGTTGCAGTTGGTTTCCCAACTGACTTTCCTGTTCTCTTGGTAGGCTGGGCCATTTTTCCAGACTCCAGCTCTACTTGTTCACCCTGTGCCTTGCATTGTGCTCTGGTTTTCACACACACCAGTTCAGGGATACCCAGCATTGCTGCATGGGTTTTTAGTTCTACCTCAGCCCATGCTGAGGACTCCAGGTCATTTCCAAGCAGACAGTCCACTGGGATATTTGAGGAGACCACCACCTGTTTCAGGCCATTGACCCCTCCCCATTCTAAAGTAACCATTGCCATGGGATGTACTTTTCTCTGATTGTCAGCGTTGGTGACTGTGTAAGTTTTTCCAGTCAGGTATTGGCCAGGGGAAACCAGTTTCTCTGTCACCATGGTGACACTGGCACCTGTATCCCTCAGGCCCTCTATTCTAGTCCCATTAATTAAGAGTTGCTGTCTGTATTTTTGCATGTTAGGCGGCCAGACAGCTAGTGTGGCTAAATCCACCCCACCCTCAGAAACTAGAGTAGCTTCAGTGTGGACCCTGATTTGCTCTGGGCACACTGTTGATCCCACTTGGAGACTAGCCATACCAGTGTTACCTGGATGGGAGTTTGGAGTGGAACCTTTCTTGGGACAGGCCTTGTCTCCAGTTTGGTGTCCATGCTGTTTACAGCTATGACACCAGGCCTTTTTGGGATCAAAGTTTTTACCCTTGTACCCATTGTTTTGTGAAGAGGCTCTGGGCCCACCCTCCTGTGCAGGTTTTTGGGGGCCTGTAGAAGACTCTTTACTATTTTTAGTTTTGGTTGTCTCATCACCCTTCCCCTGGGGAGTCTTTGTGACCCCTTTCTTTTGGTCACCCCCTGTTGAAGTCTTGGACACCCTTGTCTTGACCCAATGGTCCGCCTTCTTTCCCAATTCTTGGGGAGAAATTGGTCCTAGGTCTACCAGATGCTGATGCAGTTTATCATTGAAACAATTACTCAATAGGTGTTCTTTCACAAATAAATTGTACAGCCCATCATAATTACTTACACCACTGCCTTGAATCCAACCATCTAGTGTTTTCACTGAGTAGTCAACAAAGTCAACCCAGGTCTGGCTCGAGGATGTTTGAGCCCCCCTGAACCTAATCCTGTACTCCTCAGTGGAGAATCCAAAGCCCTCAATCAGGGTACCCTTCATGAGGTCATAAGATTCTGCATCTTTTCCAGAGAGTGTGAGGAGTCTATCCCTACACTTTCCAGTGAACATTTCCCAAAGGAGAGCACCCCAGTGAGATCTGTTCACTTTTCTGGTTACACAGGCCCTCTCAAAAGCTGTGAACCACTTGGTGATGTCATCACCATCTTCAAATTTTGTCACAATCCCTTTGGGGATTTTTAACATGTCAGGAGAATCTCTGACCCTATTTATATTGCTGCCACCATTGATGGGTCCTAGGCCCATCTCTTGTCTTTCCCTTTCTATGGCTAGGAGCTGTCTCTCTAAAGCCAATCTTTTGGCCATCCTGGCTAACAGGAGGTCATCTTCACTGAGAGCATCCTCAGTGATTTCAGAAATGTGGGACCCTCCTGTGAGGGACTCACTATTTCTGACTAACACAGTTGGAGACAGGACTTGAGGGGTCCTGTTCTCCCTATTTAGGACTGGAGGAGGGACATTGGCCTCCAAGTCACTAATTTCTTCCTCTGTGAGGTCATCATCAGAGGGGTTGGCTTTTTCAAACTCTGCCAACAGCTCCTGGAGCTGAATTTTGGTAGGTCTGGAGCCAATGGTTATTTTTTTGATATTACAGAGAGACCTTAGCTCCCTCATCTTAAGATGGAGGTAAGGTGTGGTGTCGAGTTCCACCACATTCATCTCTGTATCAGACATTATTTTGCTAAGAGTTGGAAGACTTTTGAAAGAATCTAAAACTGTTTCTAGAATCTAATTTCAAACTTTTAACAAACTTTTAAACTCTAAAAGACAATGCTAAACAGGGACTTAACACACAAGGCCCTAGCAGGACTTTTAAGAATTTAGAAAAATTTCAAATTGCAAAAATGAATTTCTAATGACAATTTTGGAATTTGTCGTGTGATCAGGTATTGGCTGAGTAGTCCAGCAAATGCAAAGTCTTGTACCCCACCGCTGATCCACCAATGTAGGAAGTTGGCTCTGTATGTGCTATTTCAAAGTAAGGAATAGCATGCACAGAGTCCAAAGGTTCCCCTTAGAGGTAAAATAGTGGTAAAAATAGATAATACCAATGCTCTATTTTGTGGTAGTGTGGTCGAGCAGTAGGCTTATCCAAGGAGTAGTGTTAAGCATTTGTTGTACATACACATAGACAATAAATGAGGTACACACACTCAGAGACAAATCCAGCCAATAGGTTTTTATATAGAAAAATATCTTTTCTTAGTTTATTTTAAGAACCACAGGTTCAAATTCTACATGTAATATCTCATTCGAAAGGTATTGCAGGTAAGTACTTTAGGAACTTCAAATCATAAAAATTGCATGTATACTTTTCAAGTTATTCACAAATAGCTGTTTTAAAAGTGGACACTTAGTGCAATTTTCTCAGTTCCTAGGGGAGGTAAGTATTTGTTAGGTTAACCAGGTAAGTAAGACACTTACAGGGCTTAGTTCTTGGTCCAAGGTAGCCCACCGTTGGGGGTTCAGAGCAACCCCAAAGTCACCACACCAGCAGCTCAGGGCCGGTCAGGTGCAGAGTTCAAAGTGGTGCCCAAAACACATAGGCTAGAATGGAGAGAAGG
Source organism: Pleurodeles waltl (assembly GCF_031143425.1). Taxonomy (NCBI): domain Eukaryota; kingdom Metazoa; phylum Chordata; class Amphibia; order Caudata; family Salamandridae; genus Pleurodeles; species Pleurodeles waltl. Next base: position 903,001,888 of record NC_090450.1, read on the forward strand.
GGGTGCCCCGGTTCCGGTCTGCTTGCAGGTAAGTACCCGCGTCTTCGGAGGGCAGACCAGGGGGGTTTTGTAGGGCACCGGGGGGGACACAAGTCCACACAGAAATTTCACCCTCAGCAGCGCGGGGGCGGCCGGGTGCAGTGTAGAAACAAGCGTCGGGTTTGTAATGGAAGTCAATGGGAGATCTAGGGATCTCTTCAGCGCTGCAGGCAGGCAAGGGGGGGGTTCCTCGGGGAAACCTCCACTTGGTCAAGGGAGAGGGACTCCTGGGGGTCACTCCTCCAGTGAAAGTCCGGTCCTTCAGGTCCTGGGGGCTGCGGGTGCAGGGTCTCTCCCAGGCGTCGGGACTTAGGATTCAAAGAGTCGCGGTCAGGGGAAGCCTCGGGATTCCCTCTGCAGGCGGCGCTGTGGGGGTTCAGGGGGGACAGGTTTTTGTACTCACAGTCTTAGAGTAGTCCTGGGGTCCCTCCTGAGGTGTTGGATCTCCACCAGCCGAGTCGGGGTCGCCGGGTGCAGTGTTGAAAGTCTCACGCTTCTTGCGGGGAGCTTGCAGGGTTCTTTCAAAGCTGCTGGAAACAAAGTTGCAGCTTTTCTTGGAGCAGGTCCGCTGTCCTCGGGAGTTACTTGTCTTTTCGAAGCCGGGGCAGTCCTCAGAGGATGTCGAGGTCGCTGGTCCCTTTGGAAGGCGTCGCTGGAGCAGGATCTTTGGAAGGCAGGAGACAGGCCGGTGAGTTTCTGGAGCCAAGGCAGTTGTCGTCTTCTGGTCTTCCTCTGCAGGGGTTTTCAGCTAGGCAGTCCTTCTTCTTGTAGTTGCAGGAATCTAATTTTCTAGGGTTCAGGGTAGCCCTTAAATACTAAATTTAAGGGCGTGTTTAGGTCTGGGGGGTTAGTAGCCAATGGCTACTAGCCCTGAGGGTGGGTACACCCTCTTTGTGCCTCCTCCCAAGGGGAGGGGGTCACAATCCTAACCCTATTGGGGGAATCCTCCATCTGCAAGATGGAGGATTTCTAAAAGTTAGAGTCACTTCAGCTCAGGACACCTTAGGGGCTGTCCTGACAGGCCAGTGACTCCTCCTTGTTGCTTTCTTTGTTCCCTCCAGCCTTGCCGCCAAAAGTGGGGGCCGTGGCCGGAGGGGGCGGGCAACTCCACTAAGCTGGAGTGCCCTGCTGGGCTGTGACAAAGGGGTGAGCCTTTGAGGCTCACCGCCAGGTGTTACAGCTCCTGCCTGGGGGAGGTGTTAGCATCTCCACCCAGTGCAGGCTTTGTTACTGGCCTCAGAGTGACAAAGGCACTCTCCCCATGGGGCCAGCAACATGTCTCTGGTGTGGCAGGCTGCTGGAACTAGTCAGCCTACACAGACAGTCGGTTAAGTTTCAGGGGGCACCTCTAAGGTGCCCTCTGGGGTGTATTTTGCAATAAAATGTACACTGGCATCAGTGTGCATTTATTGTGCTGAGAAGTTTGATACCAAACTTCCCAGTTTTCAGTGTAGCCATTATGGTGCTGTGGAGTTCGTGTTTGACAGACTCCCAGACCATATACTCTTATGGCTACCCTGCACTTACAATGTCTAAGGTTTTGTTTAGACACTGTAGGGGTACCATGCTCATGCACTGGTACCCTCACCTATGGTATAGTGCACCCTGCCTTAGGGCTGTAAGGCCTGCTAGAGGGGTGTCTTACCTATACAGCATAGGCAGTGAGAGGCTGGCATGGCACCCTGAGGGGAGTGCCATGTCGACTTACTCGTTTTGTCCTCACTAGCACACACAAGCTGGCAAGCAGTGTGTCTGTGCTGAGTGAGAGGTCTCCAGGGTGGCATAAGACATGTTGCAGCCCTTAGAGACCTTCCTTGGCATCAGGGCCCTTGGTACTAGAAGTACCAGTTACAAGGGACTTATCTGGATGCCAGGGTCTGCCAATTGTGGATACAAAAGTACAGGTTAGGGAAAGAACACTGGTGCTGGGGCCTGGTTAGCAGGCCTCAGCACACTTTCAATTGTAAACATAGCATCAGCAAAGGCAAAAAGTCAGGGGGCAACCATGCCAAGGAGGCATTTCCTTACACTAGCCTTAACAGTTTTTAAAAAATATGCCATCTGTATGTCTAAGCATACCAGGCAGCATCGGCAAGCACTGGTATTGGGAGAGGGAGGGGGACAGTGTGTTGAAAAGAAAATCCTCCTCCAAAGGCTCAGCATGCATTTGAACTCCATGGTATGCAGCTCCTCTCGAAATGACCTGCGTATAAGCCATGCTATCCTCCGGTGGTGAAGGTTTAGATGGATAGAGGTCTGGGTCATTTAGTGGTATGGGATCTGGGTCATACAAGTCCCAGGGGTCAACTGCATCTCCATGTCAATATGTATAAGAATGTGTTGTTGAGGGCAATGGTGGTGGGGTAGTAGGTGGTGGAGAGAAAGAAAGTTGTGGAAAATGTGGTGGAGAAATCTGTAAAGGTGATGGTTTCTCCTTCCTTTTAAATATCTTTGCTGGTGGTCGAGCAGTGTCAAGAGTCTCTTAAAACGCCAGCTTTTGATTGGTTTGTGGAGGAGGTGAAGCAATTATCTTCCCCGTTCCTTTTGGATAAGTAACATTCTTTGTTTTGTGCCCATGATTTCAAGGATTGGCTGAAAATCAGAGTCTTCGGAAAGATATTCCGATGTTCTAACTTTTAGAGGATTGATCATCAATTGTCTTTGAGCTATGTTTTAATCTGTTCGAAAGTCCTTGTTCCTCTGTATAAAAAGATTTTTTCGGCTCCGAAGTGGTGGATAACTTTTTCGGTCCCGAAGATACATTCTGTGGTTTCAGCTCCAAAGCCGGTCGGCGAATTTTCGACTCCGAAGATTGTGGACGTCGGCTCGCATGTGGAGCTTTTAATGGACTTGTTGGACTCCGGCATCGAAACGGGTATGGCCTTTTTCGCCACCGAACTCGAAGGTCAGTCGCCGATGTTTTTCTTTTGGGAGGAACCGTGGCTCTCTGGCAGTGGTGCACCCAAGTCCTTAATAGGTCTCTTGGAAGTCGGCGTAGGGGCAGGTGTACTCACATACTGAGCCACAGTGATCGGTAGGTTGTCTTCATCTAAGTCTGCTTCGGAGTCGGTGTCCCGAATCGAAACAGCCATCTGTGCCTGCTCTTCTTCTAAGGTGACGTTGGACTCTGTATGCTTAGATGCCATTTCGAGTCTCCTAGCTCTCCGGTCACGCAGTGTCTTTTTTGACCGGAACGACCAACAAGCTTCACAGTCTTCTTCTCGATAAGAGAGAGAGAGAGAGAGAGAGAGAGAGAGGGAGAGAGAGAGAGAGGGAGAGAGAGAGAGAGAGTGGGAGAGAGAGAGAGAGGGAGAGAGAGAGAGAGAGTGGGAGAGAGAGAGAGAGGGAGAGAGAGAGAGAAGGGAGGGGGGAGGGAGAGAGAGAGGGAGAGAGAGAGAGAGGGAGAGAGAGAGAGGGAGAGAGAGAGAGAGAGGAGAGAGAGAGAGAGGGAGAGAGAGAGAGGGAGAGAGAGAGAGAGGGAGAGAGAGAGAAGGGAGGGGGGAGGGAGAGAGAGAGAGAAGGGAGGGGGGAGGGAGAGGGAGAGGGAGAGGGAGAGGGAGAGAGAGAGGGAGAGAGGGAGAGAGGGAGAGAGGGAGAGAGGGAGAGAGGGAGAGAGAGGGAGAGGGAGAGAGAGAGAGAGAGAGGGAGAGAGGGAGAGAGGGAGAGAGGGAGAGAGGGAGAGAGGGAGAGAGAGAGAGATTACATACCACGTGTTGATCGGTGTAGGGGAATTTCGCTTGGCAACAAGGACAGAATCGGAATGGAGTCCAATCCATTAGGCTATGGAGTGATAGGCTGAACAAGCCCGAGTAGGGCGCAAGGGCCCAAAAGGGCGTTTTCTGGCGGTACAATCGGCTCGATTAAAGATGGAAACGAGATCGAAACAATACAGACAGTAGAATAAAGTTAGTATAAAGTTACTGATTCAAAAGTCTCGGAGCGAGAGGAAACATGTCTGAACCCGACAGAGGAAAGAAAACAATCTAACAAAGGAGTCGATGCCCATGCGCACTATGACCGAGAGGAGGAGTCATTCGATCCCGTGACTCAAGAAAAAAACTTCGAAGAAAAACAACTTGTAACACTCTTAGCCCAACACTTGATGGCGGACCTATGCATAGCATGTGCATCTACAGCTACACCTGCCATCGAACATATATATTCAGGTTACATATCAAGATGACTTAACTGATGACAGTGACTGGGTGTACGCTATAAGAGCTCTTCAATGAGATTTTATATTACTTTCTTGATTTAATCTTTTGGTTAAGTACCTTTGTTTATAACCTCTACTGGATGGCACAATTGACACATGCAAATGTGTTACCTCTAATATGCTAAAGGTTACCAATGCTGAGGTAGGAAGGGAAAACCTCCTCTTGTGAGTCATGGTCTCACTTCCGACACTCAAAATTTTAATATGGTGCATTTAAATGTATATTCTATTTTTAAGCAAGCCTTACCATATAAAAGGCATATCCTTCATGTTAATGCTTCTCATAACGGAGTACAACAAGCACTGCGAAAGCCAATAGGTCCTGCCTCTGCAAGAGCTATTGACTTTAGCAATGTGTTTTTGCTGAGTTGTACATCAGTGTGGCTGCTGTTCAGCATGGCTAAAAGTTAGTGGAGTGGAGTAGGGGGAGTAGAGTGTCAAGAGTAGTGTCAACAGGGCGCACACAAACCCCTTCCCAAGCAGGTTTTCGCCATGGGGACCGCCACCTCCCCAGGGCCAGGCCAATGTCAATTAAGGGTGAGGGGGATGCGCGGCACCCGTACCGGGCCATTTTCGGCCCAGAGGACCACCACCTGCCTGGGCCCAGGTAGTGCCTTTTAAAAGGAATGGGGCCGCACAGCCCCCACCCCCTCCTGGAGTCATTAAATGGCCCTGGGGACCCTATCCCCAGGGTGGGAAAAGAGTGGGGTTGATTGGACTGGAGTACAATGGGGTAAGACTGAATGGAGTGGGGTGGACTGAAATGGGGTGAGGTGGATTGGAGAGGAGTGAACTGATTGGATTGGGGTAGGTGGATTGAACTGAAAAGGATGAGATGAACTGGACTTATGTGACTGGAGGGGTGGTGGACTGGAGTGGGGTGGACTGGAGTAGATTGTGGAGTGGACTTGAATGGATGGAGTGGAGTGGGGGGTGGATTGGATTGGGTAGGGTGGGGTGGACTGAAGTGAAGTGGGGTGGACTGGAGTGGGGTGGATTGGTTAGGACTGGGGTGGACTGGATTAGGGTGGATTGGAGTGGATTGTACCGAGCTGGGTCTACTGGACTGCGGTGGACTAGAGTGGGATGGATTGGATTGAGTGGGATGGATTGGATTGAGTGCAGTAGAGTGGATTGGGGTGGGGTGGACTGGGTTGGAATAAGGTGGGTTGGAGTGGGGTGGATTAAGGTGGATTGTACTGGAATGGAGTGGGTGGGTTATGGTGCATTGGAGTGATATGGACTGGGGTGGGGTGGACTGGAGCAGAGTGGCGTGGATTGGAGCAGGGTGGGGTGGATTGCAGTAGAGTGGGGAGGATTGGAGTAGAGTGGGGTGGACTGGAGTGGGGTGGATTGGAGTGGAATGGTTAGGACTGGGGTGGACTGGATTAGGGTGGATTGGAGTGGATTGTACCGAGCTGGGTCTACTGGACTGCGGTGGACTAGAGTGGGATGGATTGGATTGAGTGGGATGGATTGGATTGAGTGGGATGGATTGGATTGAGTGGGATGGATTGGATTGAGTGCAGTAGAGTGGATTGGGGTGGGGTGGACTGGGTTGGAATAAGGTGGGTTGGAGTGGGGTGGATTAAGGTGGATTGTACTGGAATGGAGTGGGTGGGTTATGGTGCATTGGAGTGATATGGATTGGGGTGGGGTGGACTGGAGCAGAGTGGCGTGGATTGGAGCAGGGTGGGGTGGATTGGAGTAGAGTGGGGTGGACTGGAGTAGAGTGGTGGATTAGAGTAGAGCGGGGTGAGGTGGACTGGAGTGTGGTGGAGTCGATGGGATGGAGTGGATTAGAGTGGGGTGGACTGAAATGGGGTGGGGTGGACTGGATTAGAGTGGACTAGCTTGGAGTGGGGTGGATTGGATTGGGGTGAGGTGGAATGCACTGAGGTGGGTGGACTGGATTGGTGTGAGATTGAGTGGTGTGGATTGGAGAGGAGTGGGGTGGGGTGGAGTGGATGGATTGGATGGGGTGGAGTGGACTGAGGTAGGGTAGAGTGGATTGAGGTAGGATGGGGAAGATTGAGTGTAGTGGTATAAAGTGAATGGGAGTGGGGTGGATTAGATTGGTGTGGAGTGAAGTGGAGTGGATTTGATTGGAGTGGGGTGGATTAAGGTGGTGTGGGATGGATTCGATTGGAGTGGGGTGGAGTGGGGTGAATTAAGGTGAACTGGGTGGATTAACGTTGATTGAAGTGGGATGGACTGGGGCAGGTGGCTAGATTGGGTTATACTGGAGTTGGGTGGACTGGATTTGAGTGGGGTGGACTGGATTGGTGTAAAGTGGATTATGGTGGATTGGAGTGGGATGAATTGGGATGGAGTAGGGTGGACTGGATTGGGGCGAGGTGGACTGGATTGGCGCAGGGTGGTCTGGAGCGGGGCAGATTGTTCTGGGTTGGAGTAGGGAAGATGGTTTTTGACTGGAATGGGTAAGAGTAGAATGGGGCTGGTTGTTTGGATTGCAGTGTGGCAGACTTTTTGACTGAGTGGGGAAGATTGGAGTAGGGCAGACTACTTTGGTTTGCAGTGAGGAAGAATGTTTTGGATTCAATGGGGTGCAGATTGGTTTTTGGCAGATTGTTTTGGATTGGAGAGGGGCAGACTGGAATGAGGAAGATTTTAGATTGGAGTGGGGCTTATTGTTTTGGATCGGAGTGGGGCAGATTGTTTTGGATCGGAGTGGGGAAGGTTGTTTTGGATCGGTGTGGGGAAGGTTGTTTTTGGATTGGAGTGGGGAAGGTGGAGTGGGGTAGATTGTTTCAGATTGGAGTGGGACAGACTGGAGTGGGGCAGATTGCTCTAGATGAGAGTAAGTTAGAATGTTTTGATTGGAGTGGGGCAGACGGGAGTGGGGCAGATTGTTTTGGACTGGGGCAGATTGTTTTGGACTGGAGCAGACTGTTTTTTTGACTGGAGTGAGTCAGACTGGACTGGGGCAGATTGTTTTGGTTAGTACTGGGACCGATTAGAGTGGTACTAACAAACATAGATACACTGTCCCAAAAAGGGAGAACTATAAGAGAACACAGGGCACTCCTTTTGCTAGAAGCAAATGCCTTCACACATCCTATTGTATGTCATACTTCATCATTGAGCCTGCTCCTCGCCAGATCAGCACTGCAATGTCTGACAGGCACTCCATAAGGGGGGCTCTTTGCCGGAGGTATTTTCTCAATATTTCTGTGCCGTGGTAAGAGTTGTAGAAAACAGTGCCAACCTACAGGCACACAAAGGATAGGAGAGCAAAAGAAAAAAAGTAAAAAATTGGCTCAAAACCTAGCACAAAATCACTATTTATTTATCAAGGAGGAGTCTTGGCCAAGGTTAAAACACATAGAGGAGAGTGAGGAATAAGAAATGCTCATTCACTCTCTCAATCACAATAAAGAAACAGGGGAGGGAACTACCTTCACCCCCTTTAATGGGTCAACATGTTTCGCGTCTCATGCTAATGCATGCTCGATCCTAAAAATCTTATGTGAAGCATTCTACCACAGTTATCAATCTCAATAGTTTCCACAAACTTTCTGTAATGTTTTCCCAAAACCTTTATGAAGCGTTCTAACGTCACCATGCACTGTTGGTTAAACCAGAAGTGCACAAAGAGGCATCTGAGATCTGGCTTACCCTCCCATGCACAAATAAAATTGAGATCAATTGGAAAACCGATCTCCAAATAATTATAACGGGATCGTTCAGCATGCAAATAGAGCAAATTCTTCATAAGTTTCCTGTTAGGCCTTGCCGAAAAGACAAGTCTTAGCTGTCTGTTTTATAAGACCTATAATCGACAGTACCAATACATACAGTGGGATTTGGGTCAACTACTGCACACCAGAGTTTGGCTCTCATGCCAGTCACATTTGTTTATTATTATTATTATTATTATTATTATATGGATATCCTTTGTAATCTTGCATTTGCCTCCCACCTGGAACACAGCCTCTTTATCATCATTTTAACAGGATGACTTGCATCCTTCATCCGTATACATTCAGGGAAGTATTTTTTTGTTTTTCTATTTGCATCCGTTACAGTGTGTTTTCCTGCTCACTCCCACAGGTGCTGCTTCCCCACTTAAATTTACGTTTTCTGGGTGCTACGTGTGGACTCCCCCCCCCCCCCCCACCCCTCTCCAGAAATCTGCTTCCTCCAGCAATCTCTGTGCCACTATTTTGTTTTGTATTTTTTTAAGTGATTCTAACCATACCCCACCCGCCACCTCAACATCTCCTCCCATTGCTCCTCCTTACTGCTTCTGCAGCTCATTGGGCTTTGGGCTTACAGCATCAGCCCGCCATCCACTCCATCATTTCTTACCCCACCATCCATTAATCCGTCAAATTGCATGCTCTTTTCTAAAGGGTCTCAACAGCTGCTATACCTGAGCACTCCTTTCTTAAAAGAGAAAAAGTGATTTGGCACACCTTTAATATATTTTGGAAATGTAAAAGAAAACAAAATGGTTTCTTTTGGAAATGCGGATCTACATCATGAAACAAGCATTTTTTGCAAATGTGGAACAACACTGGTAAAAAGCACTGGTAAAATGTCAGGTCACACCAATGTACGGCAAGAATGAAAGGCTAGCCAATGCTTATTTAAAAACGTGGCTAAGTTTAAGCTTGGATGATTTATATCACATGGTGCACAGGCTGTAGGAAGAAATTTCCAAAAGTTTTATCAAGTAACTATGACATCCTATTATTGTTTTAGCTGTATATTGTTAGTAGTAAATTAAGGTTTCCTGACAACTGATTCTCCAGTAACAGGTAGCAGAGCCAGGAAAGGTTTTATACCATTTTTCATCCAAGCCTTATCCACAGGATTACCCCTAAACATACAAACAAGTACTCAATGTTTCCTCCTACGACCACAAAACCTTAAAATCAAAACAAGCAAATGGCTCAAAATGTGGCTTTGGGCAAACACATGCTCATATTGCTTAAAAGAGCACAAGGCTATTCTGTCTGGCAGATTATTGTGGTTATGGAAAAAGCACTGTTTCCTCTAACAATCTGTTGTTTCAAAAAGCCGGTGGAAACTACCTCCTCTAAAGGTAGGTCATTTCCTCCAAGTTGCATGAGGAAATGGTTCAAACTCATCACTTCTACAAAGCGCTATCTGAATAAGCTATGGGGTAATAACCAAAGAGCATGAGAGGCAAAGTAATAGGATTCTAATCAAGCTTCACAAAAAAAAAACACACTGCACAATCATAGACAAATTATCTCCATTCCCAATTCATCAACTACATCTGCCAAAACCTAGAATACATAGAAATAGAGTAAAGGATAGTATGAGGCACCTAAATAAATAATTGGGCATTCGCATTCATTATTTTATTTTATGGATCTCTGGGTCACACAACTTAGCAACCAACTCCAAAGTAACGCTTTAAAAAAATAAATCTCTACTGTAAACCGTGTTAGATTATTCAAGACATCTAAAAAAAAAAAAAAAAAGCAAGTTTCCATTTAGACATCAAAACAATTAACGTTCAAGAATACTGCATATTAACATGAGTTATTATACATATTACCCATATGCTGCTACATTACCTGAGGTGCTACATAGTATGGTGTGAACTGTGGAGTCATCAGGTCACCTTGGTCGATTTTGGCAAAGCCAAAATCACACAATTTCACCGGAGCTTCCTGGAAAGCAGAAAGTGATTTATTGCAAATAACTTGTTTCTGTCATTGCTATGTAAAGTAGCAGCTGCAAGGGTTCAAAAATGTGAAGTGTTATTTTGGGATACATTTTATGCTGTTTTGCCATGGGATAGATTTACCAAGGATTTTTTCTAAAGAAGAACGTCGTCTTAATTCGAATCACAGTCCTTCCCAGTTGCATTTAAGTTATTCATTCTAAATCCAATTATGCCCACGTATTTTCAAGTAATATTGGCATTTCTGTCTCTTTTCAGCTTCTGCCCAGAAAGCACCTAGATTGTCCATAATATTCTAGATCCAAACCTGTTATGTGGCCTTTTATAAGATTTGCAAACAGGTCAGCTTGAGCTTGGTTTTCCCACGCTCATTATGCATTCCAAACAATTTCTTCTAGAAATTATTGAAGTAGTCACTTCAATCTTATTCAGGACTATTTACAAATCTCTAATGGGCATAAATGTTTCTCACAGAAATAGACCATAAATAAACACAAAAGCAAGACATGCACAATCTTACCAAAGAATTGTCCTTAAAGAGAAGATTCTCAGGCTTAAGGTCCCTATGAGCAATGTTTAAACAATGGCAGTGCTTCAAAGCTGAAGCAATCTGAAAAAGAAAAAGAAGCATAGGTCAGGTTGTGTAGAACAACTTAGACTACTGAGAGTAAAAATGCACGGAGGATGAGTATGGTCGATATTATTGTTAACATTTTTCAAAACCCAAACGTTACTGCCTCAAACATACAGGCAAATGAACACAACAAGTAAATCTCTGTAAGCATTTATAAGGTGGCTTACTTTCCTACGCAATTAATTATACTTAAAAAATGGAAGGCATAGTAAATAGTCAGTAACTTATTTGTGATGTAGGTTCCGTGACATTCTTACGATCCTCAGCATAATATGCAGTCTACCACTAAAGAACAGCATAACAATGAACTGGAAAAAAAAGTCAACCTAATACCACTGATCAATGCAATATAAAGAACAAAATAAACAAAAGTAAATGCATTTCCATAAAAAAAATAGAAAAAATAATTTTCCTGCAAAGTCCATACATTAAGGGAGGAAAGTGGGATTTTCCTATAAGTGCAAACATAGGAGGAAGGCCTTTTAGGGAAAGCTGAATTGAGACCTAAAATCGAGTTACTAGCATCGAATCTGATTAGCAGTGTTGACATTCAGTGTCACTCTCTTGTCCCAACCTTGGATTCGTATTTATTCTCTTTAAACAACCTCCGTGACCTAATAGTCTTTTTAAGTGCAGAAAAGAGACAACGTTTAGTTACTCTCCTATGTCCACAAGACACTCGATGAATCAAGGTCAGCAATATTGCGTGGCCGAGGGGCTTTCTATAAGCCCACGAGAGGGCTTTGATCTTCAAGTCAAGCCTTGGTGTTCAGTAGACGAATTAAGAAAGCCAGAATGGGTGGCCGCTCTTTCAACTACTTAGCAGCACTCAGATGAATTTCCGGGGGTAAAGAATTCCATTGGAGTGCCGACCTCTTCACATTTCAGAACTGGTTGAAGACCTAGTTATTCCCTCCCTCTAGTGGTGATAAATATCTAGAGCTTGGTGTCTTTGGTCCAGCGCCAAGATATCCCTTAGGGGATGATGGTGCGCTTTATAAACATTTAAATTAAATTACGTTTCTCACTGTCAATGTAGCTCATCTAGTCAGTATCTCATCAGGACTGGGGCAGGACGAGCCAGGCAGTGGTTTTCTAAATTTTACCCAGCAAGGTTGTGCCTGAGCAACGATTTCTTTCCAAAGTTCCTTCCACTTTTCATCTGATGCAGGTCAGTGCCCTCTGGTCTACTCCCATAGTCAAGGCTCCTAGGAATGCTGCAAGATATCTGCGAATACACACTCCTTTTCCATTAAAAGTTGGCTGTGGGTGGAACAGAGTCAATATGGCACATTAAGTAGACATCTTTTCACAGAGCTCTTCTGCACTGCCAAAATGAAGCCACTCACATAGAATTATCATCAGTGAAGCCAGTAAATGTGGTGCTCCTTTGGTATCAGAGGATAAGTGCAGGTGGTAGGACAACTGTGTGGCTCTGGAGAGGTCACCCTGTTACGCACAGTACCTGGGGGGGGGGACGGGGGACATGCACCTGAAGCATGTGTTCTCAGAACCAGTTAATCTGGTAAAACTGTTGTATATGGAGGGTGCACGGAGAATGCATGCAGCTCACTAAACCCTCCTACCCAATTTAATGGCTACCAGAGAGACTGTTTCAATGGTAAGAAAATGCATAGGTTCGAACAGAGAGCACATCAAGACCCTCAGGACTAAGTTCAAGTGCCACTGGAGTATGATGAAGGGTTTTGGAGGGAACATGTGTTGGAGTCCTTTTACAAAACGAGTCTCAACATGTGACTTAAAAGGAGAAGGCTGATCCGGCAAACGCAAGAAAACAGATATGGCCAAAAGACATCCTTTAGGTGTGCCTGAAGCAGAGCCTTGCCAAGCTAACAATAAAACATATAACGCTCAGACAAAGGTGCAGAATGTGGAATCAACATTTTTGGTTGCAGACCAAGCCATGAATTTGCTTTAAAGCCAGGCGTATACTGTTGTGGCAGGGTGACACATGGCTGCCAGAATGATAACTCAGACTTCAGAAGGGATGTCAAAGACTGTCAGTTGCTGCTGCTCCATCTCAATGCATGAAGGTAGAGCGTGCACAGGTTTGGGTATAGGACCCTTTCCTGCTGTGGTGACACATGACCCTCTGGAATGGAAAGTTTGATTGGAGGACCGATGCTCATGCTCCGGAGTTTGCGTTACAATAGTCTGGAAGTTCAATATGGAGCCACAAAAATGACCAGAAACCAGTAATTCCTGATCTATTTGAGAACTCGGGGCAGGAATGGTATTTCACTCGAGAGGAAATCTGTCTCAGAGAGATAGAGAGAGACTCCTTGGAAACTCAGGTGCATTCTCAGCAGTAACTGATATAGGGTGCCAAAGTTCTCGCCAGTTGTGTAAGAGACTTTGCACCACCTCCGAGTGGAGAGACCATTTGTGATCTGCAAAGCACCAATGGATGAGTTTGTCTTCCCTGGAAGTCAGAGATACAACCAGGTGTTGTAAGACAAGGAAAAGTTCCAGACATCTCAGCCATGTCCAGAGAGGCAGGGCCTCTTAACATAGAGTTCACAACCCTGCCTGCCCTCCTTGTTGCAGTACCACATGGCGGTGGTGTTGTCATGTGAACACCTGCACCAGCCTTTCAATGATGGAAGGAAGAGAGGCTTTCAATGGCAGGCGAATCGTTCTCAATTATTTAAGAGAAGCTTAGACTCCACTGAAAACCAGTCCACCTCTCCCAGATGGCTGCCCAAACCCAGGAGTGACAGATCTGTAACCACTGAGAGCTCTGGGTGGTTAAGGGTCTGCTGCTAACCCAACTGCGATTTATCAGCCACTACTGCAGATCTTTTGCAGTTCCCTCCATTATCTGTACCTGGTCAGAGAGATTCCCTTAATGCTGCGCCCACTGGAACTCTGGGTACCACTGTAGAGCCCACATATGGCAGTGGGCATTTGCCACTAGCAGGATGCAAGAGGCAATGAGGACCAGCAACCTCACAGTCATTCTCACAGAAATCCAGGTTAGAGGCAGAGACATTGAAATCATAGCCTGAATATCCTGGAGAATTGTATGTGATTTCATAGAATTTTTTTTAATGTAATACCATCACTGGGAAACCATATCATCTAAACTGTTTAATGGACATTATCAGAATGAATGGCATTTACCACTTCATAAAAAACAAATTGTACAACGTCTTTTTGACCAAAATTGAGGTGCAAGTACAATAGCTGCAAATCTTACTTTTAGAAACTGTTTTGTCTGAGGTATTTATTTATGTGTACCTTAGAGTACACTGTTTCAGATGTATATATCTTTTACAATGTCAAACATTTATCTCAGATGCTTTTAATTTGCTGACCCCTCACCACCTCTGACCTCTCACAACAGCTAAACATCAACAATCCCTACCCCCATACACCCTTTCACCACACCTAAACTACATCCATCCTTGAACCCTAAAATCCATTTCTACCATTGAACTCTACCCATTTCAGAAACCTAAAAACCCCTAACTACACTCGTCCCTGAACCTTCAAAGTCCTTTCTACCCATGCATTTCACCCATTCCTGAACTGAAAAACCCTTCACTACCCAAAAGCTCCACAATTCCGGTAACCCTAAAAGAATCCTGACCACCTTTAAACACCACCCATCCATGACCCCTGGAAATCCCTCACCTCCTCTACACCCAATCCTAAACGCTAAAACCTCTTCACCACCCCTAACCTCTAACCATTACTGAACTTTAAAAAAAAAAAAAAAAACACACTAGCCCTAAACTATGTGCACCCCATGAACCCTAAAACCTCTCAGCACCTCTACACTGCAGCTATGAACTAAAAAAAAAAAGCTCACACTCCTAAATTCCACTGATGAGGGAACCCTAAACACTCAAGACCTCTAAACTTCACCCATTCATTAACCATAAGGACCCTTTTCTATCCCTGAACTCCATTCATTACTGACCCCTAAAATCCCCTGATCACCCCTATATATTACCCATCCCTGAACTGAAAATCCGCTTGCTAGTCCTATACTTCACCCTAGTTTCATAAAAATTGGGATTTTTCCTTATAGGTATCTTTCGCTTAATTTTCAATTTATTTATGTTTCCTTAAAAGTGCCTATCCTTAAAATTGTTTTTCCATGACTTGGTTTCCTCCATTTGTCTCTCAGTTTTCGTTTTTTTTGTTAATTCACATACACCAATCCTGGAGTCGCTGCTCCGGAGGATAGGCCAGAAAATGCACTGTATTCAGAATGGCACCGATGAAAGTGAGAGCATTAGAGGGAGTCAGTTAAGAGTTTGGCATGCTGACAGAGCATCAGTGAAGGCAGGATGATCCTCCATAGTCTGGAGGTTGGAGGCAACTGCGTGGGATGAGCCCACCTTTAACAGCAAGTTGTCGAGGTAGAGGAAAATTGGAACCCCCTGACCTCCACATAGGGGTTGTGACAACCACCAACACCTTGGTGAACACCCGAGGGGTGCTGGTACAGCCAAAGAGGAGCGCAGGGAAACTGAAAATGCTCTTCGACCACTGTGAACTGCAGGTAACACCTGTGGGCAGGCAGGACGGGGATGTAAAAATAGGTTTCCTGCAAGTCCAGCACTACCATTCAGTCTCCAGCGTAGACAAGACCTGAACCAATATGAGCATCTTGAATTTTTCCTTCTTCTGGAAGAAGATGAGGGCACAGGTCTAATATAGGACAGGGGTATCCGTCCTTCTTGGGCACCAGAAAGTAGCTGTAATACCAACCAGGGCCTACTTCTGGTGCAGAAACCCTTAGGGTGGCTCCTTTGGCTGAAAGAGTGTGTACCCACTGATAGAGCAGAGAGAGGTGGTCCTCCATCAGCCGTTGTGAGAATGGTGGCGTGGGCAGCAGAATTTATGTAAATGGAAGGGTGTAACCCCGCTGAACAATATGAAGCATCCATTTGTCCAATCTTATGAACTTCCAGCTGGGTAGATGGTGCTGGATCCTACTGCCAGCCGGTTGACCATTGATGGTATAAGGTCAAACTAAAGGGGTTTGGAGGCGAAGGCTGCTGGGGGGGCATGTCCGAGTATCACTGATGACACAATCGCTCTGTCTAGTGAGTTGTCATTTTGAGTCTGTAGCATATGATGAACTTAGCCGCAAGCCCTGCTATCAGCAATAGCCTGGGTCAGGATGCTCAGGCCTCCTCCAAGACCATGGGCAGCACTTCCGCCACGAAATGTCAAACTGCATTGGTGTTTCGTCCCAAGACGCACGTGGTGTTTACCGACCACAGTACAAGGCTGGAGGATGAGAACACCCTCTTGCCAGAGGTATCTAGCCTCTTGGATTCCCTAATCGGTGGTGTGGTAGGGAAAGCACCAGGGTTGACTCCTCTGGGGTGGGGGGGAGAGGGTGGCTGCTGTAAGGGGAAAACTGGGTTCCCAGAAGCAATGGGTAGGGCGGGGAAGCAGGACATCTGGAAGGGCTTTGTTAAAAGTGAGAAGAGGTTCTGTGGGGCTGACTCCCAGCTGACACACCTCAGTCAAGGCATTACTTTTGACTGCCACAGAGTGCAGCTTAAAGTCCACATTCTCAGCTGCCCACTTCACAACAATGGCAAAGGAAGACCCTTCTTCCGTAGTCACAATAGGAGGAGACACTAAGCCACTGTTCAGGGAGAAATCCAAATCACTAGTATCTGACAGTTCCTCATAGAGCCTGTCAAAAAAAGGATGAGTTCCGGCGTACCCTGGAGTCTACGCAGGGTGGTGTCAGTCGGTATCGGAATCAGGTATCACTGTAACAGTTACAAGTTACAAGTTTATTCTTGATGCATAATTAATAAAAATCAATACATCGATACATCACATTATTCTATAAAAAAAAGAAATAATAATAATAAATATACAATACAAAATATCACTGTAACAGGCTTGAGGGTTGAACGTCAAAAAAACAGACTGCAGTCGCTCTTTCCGGATCTGCGCTGATTGTGTGGAAAGAAAAGAACTGACATCATTGCACTGGGGTGGCCCTTATATAGGCACTGTGCAAGTCGTAACCGGTGCGGACGATGCAGAGCTGATCAATGCCACTTACCAGCATGCTGAGGTACTGCTCACAAATTTTAGAATCCAGTGTAAAACCTAGGGCATATTCTAAGGTAAGGAATATGTGGCTAGAAGTCTAATAAAAATACGAAATTCAGGTTTGTGTTTAAAATATACACTTTTTAATCATAAGCAGTTTTCCCTTGCAGATGTGGAGCATGGTATATAAATTTGTGGGGAAAAAATGTAAATGCAAGAATCTCTGAAGCACTGACCTCAAAACGTGCAGAGGGCTCAAAAGGGGGGCACAGAGTCTATAAGCAATGTGGACAGTCTTGTGTTCAAAAGGTGTGAGAAATCATTACTTAATGGTACTGGTTCTGAATCACAAGAACATTTGTTAAAGTTACAAACGTCAGAAACATTCCACTGCTGCCTAAGTGGACCGTGGACACTTCTTTTTAATGTATTTGCCAAGGTAATTATACACACACAGGGTGCCACTGTCCACAATGAGCAGCACCCTTCAAAAAACTTTATAGGACAAGACTCCAGAAACAAAACCTTTCAAGTTTGCATTGCAACTTTTGAGGTCCCAAATGCTGGAAACCTGTAACACTGAGGAACTGTGGAGCCGGACAGGCTTATATTAAAAACTATTAAAATACTTCTCCCCTTTAAGGCCTTGGGAGCTTCCACTACCCATGATGCATTGTACTGGCAGTTGCCTCAGAATCAGTACTTATTTTTGGCACAAGTAAGTAGGATCCCAGAACACAATGGAGGTTTCATACACTGCTTTTCTGTAAACTATCACTCGAAAGCCACGTTTTCTTAACTTTACTTGACGTTTTGAACGTCTTTCTGTTGAGTGAAACTATTTTCACTGATTTGGTAGAGATTTTTGTGCTTTCCTTGGGTGTCAATTGTCCCTCGTGTGGGGAGAACATGGCAGTTACAAACCCACACCCCAAGGCATGTGTGGCGTTGTAAATCGACAAATTTAGCTAATGAATGTGAATTCTCCTTGAAAATGTCAAAAAGGATACTGAAGGACCACCAGGAAGGAATGAGGTTAAGAAGTAAATTGGAGGGCATGACAGCTGAAGAGAATGAAAAAATGAAAAAAAGCAGAGGGGTCGTCTATCAGCCTTAGAGAAAGAGTAAGCACCTTCAAAATACTCCCACAGAGTGAGATCTAGAGGAAGAACGTCAACTAAAAATGTAAGGAGACATAGGCACAAATATTCTCAGTGATATTCCAGAATGACTTCAATGATCACACCCTTGAAGCCTTCAGCCTGATGAGCTCACAGCTGAAAGCTGGCTCAATGCTAACACATTGTCACCATTCAAGGTCATCCAAGTCTTCAGCATCAAGACAACCCAGAATGACAGCAGCCCACTTACCCTCACAGTGAAAGAGATCTACTATGGTGACACCACTTTCACCATCACCACAGATGTCAAAGCGGACTAGACTAATAGCATCACCTTCACCTAAGACGCCGGAGCACATGAGGGGCATGGGGGAGTCTCCTTAGTCATTGACAGAGTCAGTCCGCTCAACATCGCCTCTACACTCTCCGAGGCTTGCCTTGCCTTCACACCATTTCTCAAAGTTGCATAGATCGACATCAAACTTCTTGAAGCTGCCAGTGTCACCTGAACAGAGGAGAGTCAGACTAATGCCTGAAGAAACCAGGCTTCTTCCTTTCCGCCCTTAAAGGTTTGTCATCCTACCCGATGACCTGCTCCAGGTTCCACTACATTTTCTAGACTTGCTTTCACCACTGGGGCGATTTCAATATCTACCTCAATGTCTTGATTTAGAATGTTTGAAGATTTTCCTTCTTTAATAAAATCTTCAATGAAGTCTTCTGCACCAACATCTCCAAGGGGTAAAGGAACATTTTTGCACACCCCAGAAAGGTATAAATGACACAAATCTCCCTCAGTGTCTCGATCACGTTAACAATCTGATACAGATGACTCTCTAGCCAAAAGCAACTCAAAGGCCTCTTTTGCCTTTTTTCTTAAGTTTGTGGCGTATTTCCCAAGTCCAGTAAATGTTAAGACCCCAACAACATGCATCCTCAAGAATTATCCACCACCTAAATATGACCCGAATGTTTGAAATCGGACCCGGGACCAGATTGTATGACAACTTCAGTCAGACGTCAACATGCTTCAGCCCCAGAAACTAGAGCACCACTAGTGGTGAAGTAAGCTCACAGATACCACAGGGAGGAATGTGAGCGGAATAGATGCAACAGCATTAAATAATGCCAGTGTCACAGCTCTCCTTGGAAAATATCATTGAAAATTGTAATTAAATCTTAGATGGCATCCCTCAACATAGAGAACAAGACCTTGAGGCGAAAATGAAGGAGGGCTCCTTGGTCTCTAACCAGACTGTTAGTACTGCAGAAGATTCTTCTGAGTTAACTACTACTGGTTATTGTCAGAGGAGATCATTTTGGCTTGTTTGAATATCCCTCATGCCCAACACAGAGCTGAAAATAATAAGCCTCTCCTTCCATGGCTCTGCCTTATTTGGTCAGCACATGGAGGAGATGATTCTAAAAATGAAAAACAAAGCTGAGACCCTAAAGATGGTAGAGCTCAAAGGGGAAAAGAGGTTCTCAAAGTCAGTACAAATTTAAGGAGCACCAATACTACCCAAGGAAGGCACATTCCCCTCACAGGGCATATCACCAGCACACCAAAAGAAGTAAGGCCAGGTGTACCACTATCGGACAAAGCTTTTGAATTCCAAATAATCAACACCACCTATTCCTTCAAACATCTGGAAGGTAATCCTCTGAAAATAGACGATGATGGCATTTTCCAAACTCTCCCTCCCCCGTCTGCTCCGATTGGGAGGCAATCACAACAGTCAAGACGGTGCTAAATATTATGAGTCATACGTATATTTTCTATCTTGAGGAGGAGACATCTATTCAATTAAAGAAACGTGCAATCAAAATGGTACTATATGAGCAAAGAGGACATGGAGTTTACTCCAGGTACTTTTGTATTCAAAAGAGAGGTCAGAAATCAGAGTTCAGACAACACTAGATCTGAGCTTCATCAAGTACATCAGAACAGAAGCGTTCTAAATGCTAGGTCTACATCAGATTTATCCCATTTAAAACAAAACAATTGGATGTGGGCAATAAACCTACAAGATGCATATTACCACATCTTGAGAGCAAAACATCACCAAATTAACTAAGGTTATGAAAGTAAACTCACACTTCCAATCCACAGTGCTACCATTTGGCCCAAAGTCAGCCACCTGCACATTTCCAAATGCATGGTTGTAGTGGCTGCTCATGGAAGGAAACCAGGAGTACTGATCTAGAATTACCTAGACGAATGGAAATGCAAAGCTCACAGTCAGTCGAACGTGAAGCAGGATTTTGGAAAAACAATGATGCTACAAAGATGTGGTTTCCATTTTAATCAACAATAGTCAATTTCAGCTCCTGTACCAGGTCGATCCCACCTAGGAGTCACAATAGACACCACAGAAGCAAAAGAAGAGACAGTATTGTCTACCGAAGACAAATGCCATTTCCTGTTGAACAAAACAAGCCAACAACTCGACAAATCTCCCTTCTCGGTTCTACAGCATTCTGTATCAACACTAGCCTTGATGCAAGGTTCTATATGAGACTACTGCAGCAGTGCTTAAACAATCAATGGTCATGAACATAAGACAAATCTACACAACTAAGGAATTTTCTGTAAGGAGTAATTTTCCAACTGGAAATTCCATTACAGACAATTGTCACAAAGGCACCCCTTAAGGGATGGGAAGCACATCTAGAATATTTGTCAGTTTAAAACTGTCAGGCACACAATGAGAGCTCTTACAACTACTTAGATTTAAGAGTAGTTCATACAGATCAAGGCTTTCCTTCCATTTCTGATGATAATGATGAATATACAGATTCATACAGAAAATACCACGACTATGCACAATCTTCACAAGCAGGGGGTCGCAAGGATAAAAATCCTCTCGCTGGAAGAACAAATCTGGCTATAGGTAAAGGCCAGAGGTATCACCTTGCAGCAGTGCCCATCCTGAAACTCTAAAAACAGCAAACAGACTTCCTTAGAGCAGGGACGTCTACCTCTAGACCTCTTTGCAACAGCTCAAAAATAAAATACTTAGACTTTGGTCCTGAGTTCCCAAGCGAGGTTCTGTGGGCAATGCATTTTTGAGCAACTGGTTAATGAAATTACCATGAGTCTTTCCACTAATTTCTGCATCCTCCTGTGGTGCTGAAATTACACAAATCTAAGGTACAGAGGATCCTAAAAGCGCCAGACTGGCTGAAGAGAATGTCGGTATCCAGACATGCCCCAAACGTCAATCAAGCGAAACAGGAGAAGGCTATACAGGCGCAGTAACCAGACTACATGGGCAAATCTAGCATCCAAACTGGACATCACTGGATATGCTATACGGCTCCAGAGATCAGATAGTATTGACACTTAAACTTGCCACCAGAATGTATGTAAATTTTGAAGTTGGCCAATCGCCCACCTACAAGGACATGCTGCGCTCTACAAATGGAATAGATTTTGGATTTGGTATCAAAATAATGAACAAGACCCAACCGAATGTCAAGAGAATGTGGTCATCTGATACCTCTGTGCTTTGCCCAATCAAATCTGCAATTTTCACATATGAAAGGGCATCTTACTTCAATTACAATCAACTGAGTTATTCCAAATCCAGCATTCTTCTTCGAGATTCCCATGATCCTTCTTCAAGATTCCCATGATCAAAACAATTTTTCGGAAGGCCAAAAGAAGGTTTTCCCTTCAATCAAACTACCTTCTCCTCCATGGGGATTGAATTTAGTGAGATCATAATGATTGGACCTTCTGTTTGACCCTATTCACAAGGCTACATTGCAAACATTTTCCTGGAAAAGGGCATTCGTACCGGAGATACTGCTTAAAGTGTCAGTGAAATCCAAGCTCTTTCTATTGTGGAACCATACAGAATGTGGTAATGAGGATGAACCCATCCTTTCTTCCATGGGTTACATCATTTAGAATGTACAACCAGGTAGGTGTTTGTTAATTACAGTCATTTTCGACATGGCCTAGCCACATTAACACAATCCATTGACAGGTGTATTGTGGTATGTATAGCCTTAAGTTATCAATTAGTGGAGAATCCTCTCCAAGGTAGACCAAGACCTCATCCCACTAGAGGGAAGACGGCACCATTTCTAGGCTCAGGAATGTACCACTTACAGACGTTTGCAATATACCACGTGGAGATCAGTGCATACAATCCCTAGACACTACTGTCTAGACTCAGATACAAAGGCTGACTCTAAAATTGACTGAGAAATTTGTTTAGCCACATACGTTTCTCAATCAGGCTAACACATCCAGGTAATGTCTGTATATTCCTCTAAGAAGTTAGCTTATATAGCTTGTTATTCTGTTCTTACACTTACTCCTATCAACGATGAACATATGCAGAAGAAATGGTTACTTACTTGAAGTCCTGGTTCTGCATTGAAGGAAACTTCCTTGAAGTCATAAACATCTTGCACCCCCCCCCCCCAGGCTGTACTAATCTTATGCATTCAGAACAGCAGTGACGTTTATTGCCCTTAAATATTTCTCTGTCACTGTGTAGTGGAGGCTCCTGGAGCCTTTAAGGGACAGGAGTTTTTAGGTCGAGCCTAGAGAGCACTTGCGGTCTCTCTT
The DNA here is from genome assembly GCF_031143425.1 of Pleurodeles waltl. Lineage (NCBI taxonomy): Eukaryota > Metazoa > Chordata > Amphibia > Caudata > Salamandridae > Pleurodeles > Pleurodeles waltl. The sequence goes on from NC_090450.1 coordinate 903,024,223, forward strand.
TGTGACATGTTACATATACTTTGTGGGCTTACAGCCCTCCTACTGCTTTTCATTTATTTATTTCAGTGTCAGTGTCCTTTAAAAATCCCTGTTTCCCAGTGGTTAATCTTTCCTATTTGTCACTCCTTTTCAGCGGTTGTTCACTCCCACAGGGCAGTGTCCACTTACTTGTAGCATTCCACTTGAATGCATTTAGGCTTGTTTCTGTGCACTATTTTTTTTTTTTTTTTGTTTCTGCACGGAAGCAGGAGAAGGCTCTTTCACACAGCTACTCCCCCTGCACTTCGATTTGAAGCATGATTCAAAACTGGCCTGCAAATCTTGTTTATGTTTCTGCATGGCGGCATGAGAAGGCTCTCCTTTCACACAGCTGCTACCTCTGCCTTTCGATTTGGAGTGCAACTGAAAACAGACCTATAAATCTGGTTGCTTTTTGTTTGGAGGCACTCTACAGATAGCATGTTTTATTGTTGGATCCGTCAGGTGCTCCCTGCAACCATCTGCTTGCTTCCCCCCCCCCCCCCCCCCCCTCAGTGCTACCCCCAACCACTGCTGTGTTGGCCTCCACCTAGCACAATAAATTAGCCAGAGGCCAGATGCCTTTGTCCCGTCCTGCTTTGTGAAAGCCTTTGACTTTTGTTGGTGTTTTTAGATAGCGTGAACTCAACACCAAGGTACTGTAGCACTTAACACAAGGAGGCATTTCTTTAATTCAACTCCTTTTCCTTGTAGTTTCTCGTCCTATTGATTGCTTCCTTGTTGTAGCTTTCTCCTGGTTGCACCCAGTTACACCCTTCATCCCGCATTTAGCTTGTTTTTAGGTATTATTATCTCAGCGTATTTTTAGAAAGGAGAATCTCACACCATGTGCCTGCCTCTTGTTACTTGACGTGTATTTTACTCCCTGACATGATTCTTGCTGTCACTTCCCCAAGTGCCACCAATACGTCAGTTAGTCTAATGTTTTTACTCCACAGGTAAGTGCAGCCAATTGATCATTCAGTCAGTCCGATGTTGTTACTTCACAAGAAAAGTCTGTTTTTTGTTCATCATCTGATTGCTGTCAGTACAGATTTGTAACCCGCCCTACGCTCTGCACATAACCGTCTATGGAATACACTTTATGTCTACATTACCATCTGACTCCTGTAAAGTCTTGCACATTTTTAGTATATGATTGGAAATGTCTTATCAGTTTTTCAATGCCAGTACAAGAAAGCATGCTATGTTAGTGCTGTGCAATCCTCAGCACGCATTGGACAAGTACAGTACTAGTGCAGCAGGTAATAAAAAAATAAGGAATATAATGCAGCACTCTACGATGAGTGAGGCTGTGTAACACTTCATGAAGCCGCAAGATTGACAGTAAGCACTACAAAAAAACGTTTTCATAGTATGACTTCTTAGGCATATGCTCCATGGTAGCTGGTCTTCAACTCTCGATGTATAAAATTGTTATTGTTGCTATTATTATTATTATTATGGTGCCTCATTGTGGTGTTTCACTAAAGTAGCAGACAAAAGGTGCGACCAGGGGCAGGTATTCTGTGAGGAGATATGTTATTTTCTTATGAAAGCAAGAAATTGAGACTTCCTGGCAGGCTGATGCATTCAAAAAGCTGGTGGAGTTGGAAAAGAGGCAGGCAGAATTGTTTTTAATAGAAGATTTGAATGATAGGTTGTGCAGGATGGCTTGGTGAGTTGAACAACTGCAGAACACAAACATGATAACAAAACATAGTGATCTGAAAATCACAATTTCAAATACCAGCAAGACTTGCCCTTCTGTCCTTCCAAGACTGATTATTTTACTAACCATTGACAAACCTGCGGACCTCCTATCCTATGCAGCATGGTAGTAGAGCTCCACACTCATATGTATGGCTATGGGTGGCAGAAGAGGCTCATAAGGCAGGGTCTCTGGTGCACTACGTATAGTGGAGTGACAAAAGGGTTTAACATTCAGGTGTTAAACAAGCATGTTGCTTACATGTTTGTGTAACATGTCACCCTTAAGCTACAATCAAAGTGGGGTAGTTTAGTGGACTGAGCTCCCACTGCAGTAATGTGTGTAACCTGCAGGAGCAAAAGTTTCCATTTTGGTGGTGCTCACCCAGTCTCATCAGTCTGGAGGAGTGCCCCGTATTTGTGTAATGCTGTGACTTTGAGGCCAGTATGACTTCTTGTTCCAGCATGGTAAGCGTTCTAATACTCTGTCAAGCAAGAGGATGTAGTGTGTAATGTAACTATTGCTCATGTAAAGCACTATCACTCATGCCACAGAATACCATTAAGTCAATATCACAGCAGTTGATGAACAATTATCAACATTTTTGAAAATCAGTTACAACCACAATGCAATACAACACAGCTAACCACAAAAAAGCTCTTGTAGACACAAGCTCTATCTGGTAAATTCCCTCTTCCCTGAGCAGTTAGTGCCATGGATAATGTGACCTTAAGTTATGCAGATATGCCATGTGCTGTATTTGTCACTGTTCCTTCCCCTGCAGTGCCTCAATTTCAATTGAGGAACAGAACCTAATGAAATGTTGGGTCTCAGACCTGACAATGATGGTCGTGTACTTATGGGGGACCTATCCAGTGGAGTAAGCTAACTGATTATGCCCTTCTGATGACAGACCAAAGAGTTTCTCTCGTGCCCCCAGAAGAGCTCCAAACAAACAGCATGAATACCAATTCACAGACAGACCAGTGTTCATTTTCATGGTGGCTCTGTAGATGAGCTACTGTGTCATATACACCTCCTGGACACTGTCTTGGAATAAGGTGGTAACATTTTTACCATAAGTGTAGCATGCGACTGGGCATAACAGACTGAGCCCAGGGGTTCCTAGATATAAAGACTAGACTGCCTTAGGGAACTCAATATTTATTGCCCCATTAGCAAATCACTTTAGTCTTAACAAGTACCTGGTGCTCTATGATCATAGCTACCTTTAGCAGGAGCATGGGATAGCAGGTCGGAGGAAAAGCTGTCTCCAACAGGCAATCAAAAGACAAAGCCTCCATGACCTTGGCAACAACTGAGTATTGCCACTTGGTTAGCTGCAGGTTTAAGTGTTCATCAGAATTGGGTTCATGCTAAACAGTCCCAATCAAGGTCTGTACCATACAAAATAGCCTTGCTTGTGTTTCCAGAAGTGTATCCAAAGCGGTCAGCTGAGGCAGGGTGCCTAGTGTCTGGTATTGCCACTCAAGTGTTGATAGTTTCACCTGGTACAATAGGAACTATACACTTAAGACTACTATCTGAGTAAGGAGTGGTGGGACCGTTATCCTAAACTGCAGTTTTGCAGGCAGAGCATTAAGGAAATAAATTGCGCACAGAATGTAAGGCTAGATAGAAGCACAAAATGTATTTGTATCTGAGTAACATTCAGCTACTCCTGATCGGACAGAAACGTCTGACCTCTCTATGTTAGATTCAACCATCTTTTACAAGGGGACGACAGTTAGGTGAAAGCCTTAGGACAAGGACCAGCTGTGCAGTCTGGGACCCCAAAAACCCCACACCTAATAACTGCAGTTATTTGTCTGGAATTAAGTCCTAGCCCCTGAAGATCTGGAAGGTGAGGAAAATGTGGAATCACATAATCTTGGGTCCAAGGACCTTTGAATGCATGTAACAATCTAATATAAAACCAGCTTAGGAAGCACCCAGTTTCCTATAAAGACATTCTGGTGCTAATAACTACTTGAAGATTTACAGTCAGAAGAGTATGAGGACGATCTATTCATCATAAATTATATTGTGGGTATAAAGCCATGCTTGCAGCACCTTTTACAAAGGGAAGAGCTGCAGGAAGAACACAAATTCAGTGTAATGACTTGCATGAAGCCTTGACAAAAAAAAAAAGTATTGGCCATCCATGCTAGGCCTTTTGACTTAAGGGATCACAAGAAAGTTGGCACATCTAGACCAAAACTGATGTGTGGGTTCATAATGACAATACATATCTTGTAAATACGTGGGATTTAGTTTATGAAATACTTCAAAAACTAAACACAATCCTTCTGGGCACTGACCAAGGCAAAGAGTTTAGTGATGCAGAAGAGCACCAAGGAAGCTGAAGAGCCATTTTGGTAGTCATGTTCTGGACACATTGGAGCTGCATCTTCTGTCGGCTAAGAATTGTAGCTTGTACCACTAAAGGACAAGTGTTGGCTGGAAGATCTGGAAGAACTCTTTCCAAAAGCCTCAAGAAGCAACAACAGGTCAAGGACAGATAATGGACATGATAATTTAAAGAAAAGTTAGACCCAAAGTAGAAACCCATGTTTCAAACTACTGAAAGGAGACGGAATCCTCCCAAAGGCATGAACAAATACATCAGGGAGGGAGGAAAATCTAATCTGTTTAAACACAATTATCACCAGACATCCGACACCAGACATCCTTTCAGAGTAAAATGCTAAGTACCTTGTCACTTAATATACACTTACAGAAGCCTCGGTTGTACATCACCCAGAGTTTCACAGATATGTTTAATTGTATCTGAGAAACACCCCAATGGTGTATTGCGAAACTGTTGACAATGAACAAACATTTGGGTCAAGATAAGTAGGTGGGGCGGTAACAACACAAAATATCTGTTTTGATGCATTATGTGCAGTTAAAATTCTAGTTGTACAATGATTAGCCTTCAATGTTGAAGCAAGCTTTTTATAATACTGGATAGCTAATTTTAATGTGGAATTTGCCTCATGTTCATAGTATACATGCCAAGCCTGTGTCATTCTTTCACAATTTAGTTTACCCTCACATAATGAAGGATCATACCACGGAACAGGTGAAAGATGGGGACTTGGGAAGAGCTCTGTAAATCCTGCGAGAGGATCCACTAACCAACTTCTCAGTCAATAGTAGAGTCAAACACTGGTGATCCACAAAAAGCTTAGACCAGACTCTTGCGGTAGATCATTTCTGACCAGAAAGAGCTGAAGTCTTCACATGATGTGGAGTAATAAACCCACAGTGGATTAGAAAGTGATCAGATCAGGTAATCTGTGTAAGATCTCAATATTTAATTGCACCTGCTGGAGAAAAAAATAAAATAAAGATGATGACTTAGCATTATTATTTTGAACCAGGCCTTATGACGCTCATAAATGTAACAAATTTAAAGTAGATTTATTTTGCGATTCTGCCCACACATCAAAATCCCCTAATACAATAATAGCTGTGTGACTGATAGCCAACGATGACAGATAATCAGCAAACAAACTGCCAGAATTAAGACAAGTTTCCTGTGGGAGGTAACAAAGAATATCCACAATAATGGAGGATGAAAAAAGAACTATAGAAAAGCCCATAAACCCAGCATGGGAGAAAGGGCCTAGAGCTATCGAATTTATAATATAATGTTCCTTTAAAATGATAGTCAACCACCCCTGCCTCTTTTCATAAGGTGTATAAATGACTAGCATTACAACCTTGTGGGCAAGTGTCTGCTATATCAGTGTGAAAGGCATTGTTAGTCTGTGACTCAGGGTGAAAGGCATTGTTAGTCTGTGACTCCATAAAACATGGGTCCTTTCACTCTTTGCCGATTGCTGTCTTTTATTTGAACAAAGAATAAGCATTAATCAAAATAATTAAAACCGTCCAATTTCATCCTAGCTACACTGTCTTGTGGGAAAGAACTGGTACAATCAATGGTTCCCCATGTATATGGGTCAGCTTATGCAGTTCCCTTCCACCACTCCCACTTCTATAGTTCAAGAAGGTTAAGAAGCGGACTTGCATGTTTAATTTCCAATAATGAGCTCCTTTACTGGAGAAGTCTTTGAAGATTATTGACTGCAGAGTCTGAATTTCCATATCCAAAAGAAAAGCATAACTGGCGCTGTGCACTCGGCCAGCACACCTGCTGGATTGATGCTCTGTGGGCTGTTTTGAATATCTGTATCTCTCAATACTCACTGAAATTTTGAAAAAGGCTGGAGTACCAATTAAAATGGTGGCTGTTCTCTGCTCTACACCAAAAGGAAGATATAGCGCTATGGGGCTGACAAGTATTCAACATCAGCCGAATAGGACAATCCAGCTTGCAGCAAAATAACAGCCTAATAGGGTAAATCACTATTAGTGCTAAGAAATTACAAATTAAACCCAATTCATTAAGATACCGTGCTACATACATTCAAAAAGGCTCCACACAGACTTAGCAAAGACGTGCACCAAGCTTTCTTAAATACCCATCGCTTTCAAAACTCATATATAAACTTTGCAAAAGGTTGGAGTGCCAACCAAAATGTCTACAACAAGAACAGCTGGTGGCCAACCTGAGCAGTGGATTTGGGGTGGATACTGCCTCATGGGAAACCTTCACATTGGCTAGGCTCTTGGTGTTTCAAGTGTTGATTAAGCCCAAACACAAGGGAAGGAAGACCATGTCAACTTCTTTCTGTAATAAAGCAAGTCGCTCGCTAACAAGGAAAACTTCCTTGTCTTAAAACCCCAATGTAACAAGTAAGTGTGGGCTCAACTGCAGAGAAGAGGACTCATGAGATGGATATGCATCAACAGACAGGGTCTGCAACAGAGGGCACTCACTCAGTTTTTCATCTAATAACGGGATCAATCTTTTTGAGCAAATGAAAAATTGCCCCTCTAATTCATGCCTAAATAGTAAGGCTTGCTAAAACGCTCCAGACAACAAGCTAGTATCACTGTAGAGTAGACAAAAGAATTTCTCAATCCCATAGTATATGAGGGACTTAAGGCCTCTACCTCCAAGGGACTTGACGGGACATTGGAAAGTAGTCTTCTGAGCCAATTTCTGATGTTTTCTTGCGTCTTAAGCATCACTCTCAGACCTCAACAACTGCATCAGTCTGAAAGATTTTATGAGAAGCTAGAAAAGAACAAGCATTTGCAATTCAATAGGTCTCGCATTTGCTTGAGCTATTGGCATTGGCATTTTAAATTCATAACTGGACTTGCTACATAAATTGGTCAACCCTGCCTCATAATTTCATTTTTTTCCTGCAATATAATTCCAGTGGCCCTGTATGTAACTAAAGCACTTCAATTTACCTTCTTCCTCTATCTGCAGCAAAAAAAAGAAAATGTTGCCACTTAGCATCTTAACTTAAATCTGCCATGGAGGAGCCAAAATGGCGGCCGGGACGGTCGCTTGACACAAGCGCTCCGTCCCCGGCTCGACTAAACCATCCTGAAGGGCGCCCCCCGCAGCCTTGGTGAAGTGGCTGGGGCGACGGCCCGACCGGGGGAGACCGGAGCGTCCGCCGTGAGCCGTGCGTGCCCCTCGGGGGGCAGGTGAGCCGGGCGCGGCGACAGGCGGGAGGGGCTGCTCCTGCGGCTCCGGTCGCGCTCTCGCCTCGCTCGGCCGCCCCCCGCCCCTCTTCTTGCTCGCGGCCGAGGGGGCTGAAGCGCCGCGGCCAAGCGGGTCGCAGAGGGAATCCTGCACGGCGCGCGAGGCTGGTGCCGGCCCGAGGGGCCAGGGCGCCATTTTGGACGCCGCAGCGGCAGAAGCCGCGTGTACACGCCACGAAAAACAAAGTAGGGGCGCCACTGCCCAGAATTGAGGACACATCGCTGCAGCAGTTCAGAAGGATGCAGAGGATCCCTAATAAGAACCAGAGAAATGAGGTGAGGAGGGCACCTGGAGGGGGGGGGGAATTAAAATCAGCACTGTGGGGATACTCCTGGACTCTTGGACAACCCCCCTCCCCCCCACCTCATCATTAATGCAAGGGCGCAAGATTAATATGGGCCGCGGGCCCCCATGAGCTTGGACCTATCAACTTGCACAGCACAGACGGCTGGTGCATGCTGCGGGCGCGAGGGCTGCGCTGGTCCCCCCTGCAGTGGGCACCTGCCACGATTGTCCTTTGTTATACGGAGCCCATCCGCGGCGCCTGACGTTTGCCCTGATCTGTGGTCTCTCCCGTGCGGCGCCGCCTCCTCCGGCCCTCAAATACGCTCCCCCTCCATTTGGGGAAACCTCTGGCACCAGGCTCCGCCATCACATATAAGGGAGAGAGTGCTCCCCTCCAGCTCCTACGCTCCCGGCACACCCCGGTGGGTCCTGCAGACAGCCCCACGGGAACTCAACGCCGGGCCACCGAGTCAATCAACGGTCGCAGCATTTGTCAATGAATACAAGGCCACAGGCTATAAACACGCCTGAATAAGGCTACACCCTCCCTTGGCATCGCTGGCCAACCTCACGCTCTTAACGACGAATGTGTACACCACACCTAGGTCACTCAATAAAAGTTTAATTCAACGAATTAAGAGGACTAAAAGTCCGAAATCACTGCAGATTGGGAGGAGATCTAGACACAGCCAAAATGGCCGGCAGAGCCAAATCAGCTAAGAACTCAGACCGAACCACTCAAGGACTAACACCTGCCGACCAACAATCTAACCCATCCCTGCAGTCACTAGAACGCACACTTCTTGCGCATTCTGCTCAGTTCGAGAAAGTATTGCAGGCAATATTGGACACTAAGTCATCTCTGGAAAACAGAATTGACGCAGTTGCGCAAGACTTGAACCTCTTGCGAGTGGACCACCGAAGCCTAGCTGAAAAAGTGAAAACAACAGAAGCTGAAATAGCCGACTTAACTCCAATAGCGCAAGGAAACCAAAAACAGATCCAGCGCATGGATGAGGAGCTGAAGGTACTCTGGAAGAGATCAGAGGAAATGGAGAGCAGGGCGCGTCGCAATAACGTGAGGTTTCTGGGCTTTCCAGAAAGTATGCGACAACCGGAATCAGAAATCTCCCTAGAGCAGTGGCTAACCAAGGAGGTGTTAAATGGGGCTCCATCCACGTTTTTTTCAGTTGAAAGGGCTTACAGAATTCCGGGTAGACCCCTGCCCCCAGCCAGCCCCCCAGACCACTGATTGCTAGATTCCTGAACTACAGAGATCGAAATGCAATATTGCAACAATTCCGCAGTAAAGGCCCATTCAAGTATGAAGACTATCATTAACGCATACCCAGACTTTACACAAGAGGTGCAGAACCAACGCAATTCTTTTGTCAAAATTAAGCAAAGCCTACGGGAACACAGCATAAAATATGCCTTGCTCTTCCCCGCCAAACTAAGGGTAGTAATGGAGGACCGCACCCATATATTCACAAACCCCGAAGATGCCTGGACATGGCTACACGCCAAGGGCCTAGCACACCCCCGGGAAGACAAGGAAGGGGACGAGAAATGGCAAACTCCTGCTACAAGGAAGCGATCCAAAAGACGTACCAGAGGCCAGCCCAACGACTGGCAGGCAGCAGAAGAAAGAGCAAAAGTGCTAAAAGAGACGCCGTTACACATGCAAAGTCACAGTGCAACTGCTAGGAAACCCCCAGACCCGGGATCGGACTCAGACACTGCCAGCTCCACATCCACGTTAACAGGAGAACTAGGTGGGCCAAAGGTCACCCCCAGATCCGCTGACGAACTTTAAACTATACGCACACACCCAGAGAGACCGCCAGCCATGATGCTTGAAACCTGGAAATCTACAGAGACTCTGTGGCACCGCCGAGGTGTGGGGACAATGCGCCTCCAACAATATGTATCTTTGATATAAATACTAAGCTAAGTTATTGGGGGCATCTGGGGGCGGAGTACGATTGGCGGGTGGGGCCAGAGGGAACAAACACATGTCTAGGGGGGGCGCCTGACGATATTAGCAGACTAAGTCTGCGGAAGGATGTGAGCCCCTTATAAGAGCCACATCTGTACGATATGAGAATGCCACTATGCAAATCCAACTGGACATGGGTTATTTCACGTAGTTTTAAGTTTAGTAGTTTCACAGTAGTTGAAAGTAGTATAGGGGGTTTAACAAGGGGAGTTGGGGATAATAGTTTAGTAGAAACGCAAGTACCGGAATCACTTAATGCACAAAATGAACACCTGCACCCGCTATATTTAAATACCAGCTACAGAAAGGTAGTGACCAGGCGGGCCAACTCTAGAGCCCAGATCCTTAACACAGCAATGCACCCTCAGAACCCCACATGATGTCTTCCCGCAACAATACTAAAAACCAGTATATCATAGTAACAAGGAATATCAGGGGCCTTGGGGCGCTGAGTAAACGGGCTAGAGTGCACGCTCGACTCAAACGACTAGGAGTGCATATTGCCATTTTGCAAGAGACACACATGTTAGAGGGGGATCTACGCGACCTGCGCACTAAATGGGGAGGCCAGCTGATAGGCACAAAATACTCGGCCTTTGCAAGGGGGGTGTTGATCTGGATAGCGGCAGGAGTTCCATTCCTCTTGTCGACACACACAATAGATCAGGGAGGGAGATACGTAGTTGTGGAGGGCAGACTAGACGGCAGACAAATGGCGGTGGTTGGGGTATACGCCCCAAACAGTGGCATCACGGGTTTTCTTACCACTCTCACTCCAACATTATTGTCCCACCCCATGGCCCTAGCCCTCTGGGGCAGCGATTTCAATAGTACCCCATCTGTAGTATTAGATAGAACTAGTGCCTATCCGGGCTCACTACCCAATAGGAAACCCGTAGGTCCCCTGCAAGAATGGGCAAGCGTTATGGGACTCCATGACATATGGCGACTAGGCCATCCAGAACAAAAAGAATATTCATTTTACTCAGTAGCACACAACACCCACACTAGAATAGACATAATATGGGGCACTCGCGAAATAGGGGCACTGGTTACCGAATCTGAATACTTAGCAAAGACGCTCTCGGATCATGCGCCTTTGAGAGTAACACTGAATTGGGGTAGGACACGTCAGGCAGTCCCCACTTGGAGATTCCATGCGGAGGCTTTACAGGACCAAGCATTCGCCGAAACATTGGGAAAATCTATAAGCCAATATTGGGAAATAAACGCTATGTCCGCAACAACTCGGGCGACAGAGTGGGACGCTCATAAAGTAGTAGCACGCGGAGTATGTATATCCACTACGTGGGGAGTGAGACGCTCCTTGCAGGCAGAGATTAGCAAACTAGAGAAGGAGCTTAGGACAGCGGAAAAAGCGGTAGCGCTAGGGGAAATCTCCAACACTGTCCTCAAAGAAAAGCGCTCAAAATACAATGACGCAGGTAGCAGACTCCGCTGCCACAACTATAACTATTACTTAACTAGGTTGCAAACGGAAGGGGATAAATCAAGCAGAATGCTAGCATGGCTACTCCGCGAAGATAGACAGCAGGCTCCGATAGGTGCCATCCGAGTGGGCGCGCAAGATATGGCTACCACACAAGTAGGAATAAACGAGACGTTTAGGAATTATTACTCAAACTTATACACTAAACGCACCTCATGCACAGCTACACAACTTGAGGCTTTTCTTGCGGACTCCCTCCTGCCCCAGCTATCACAAACAGATAGAGATATAATTCAATCCCCCATAACAACAGAAGAAATAGAACTAGCCCTTGCACAGCTTCCCAGGAACAAAGCGCCCGGGGCAGACGGCCTCCCCTCGGAATATTATAAAGCATATTTACCCAGCCTGAAACCCCATCTGCTAGGAGTATTCACAGAAGCGTGGACTAAAGAAAGCTTACCTATATCCCAAAGGGAAGCTATGATAGTGGTACTCCCCAAACAGGGCCGAGACCATACGGATGTCAAATCCTATAGACCACTATCGCTTCTAAACACAGACTGCAAAATATTAGGCAAAATATTAGCTAATAGATTAGACCCCCTCATGCACTTATTGATACACGCAGACCAAAATGGCTTCATCCCAAAGCGTAACACCTTCCTAAATATTCGCAGACTGCTGAGCATAATGGGGGACACCCCCCGTGACGCACAAGAGGAAATGGTGCTCTCACTAGACATAGAAAAGGCCTTTGACACGCTGGAGTGGGATTTCCTATTGGCTACGATGGCTCGCATGGGAATAGGCCCCAATTATATCCGCTGGGTCCGGACATTGTATTCCAATCCAAGTGCGAGGGTGAAGACGGGCGGGGTGATTTCTGATACCTTCCTGATCTCCCGGGGGACACGGCAGGGCTGCCCCCTATCCCCGCTATTGTTTGCCATAGCAATGGAACCACTAGCGGCAAGAATAAGCCTCATGGAACACGAATGGGGAATAATTAGAAACGGGTTATACCACACTGTCTCATTATACGCAGATGATGCTTTAATATATATCAGAAACGGCTGCGCAGTTATTCCCTCTGTAATATCTTTATTGGCTGAGTTTGGAGGCCTGTCAGGCCTTGTGGTAAACTGGGAAAAGTCCTGTGTGTTCCCCCTGGTAAAGAGGGCTCCCAACAATCAGGATGCCCCTAAGCTAGGGCACCTAAAGTGGTGCCCGACAACATTTAAATATCTTGGGATAAACATATACCATGACACAGAAGACTTAAGAGACGGGAATCTAGGGAGGGCGCTAACCTCCATAAAAGGCTCCCTGCAATTCTGGAACAAGCTCCCGCTCTCGCCACCCGGCAAGGTGGCAATTGCCAATATGTTGATCCTACCTAGGCAGCTATATTATTTTGCGGCCCTGCCGATCACTATTCCCAAAAGCTTTTTCGGCAATTTAAACACAGCTCTGCTGCAGCTCATCTGGGGTGGTGGCAGAGCACGGGTGGCACTAACCACATTGCAACGCCCGCTGGATAACGGTGGCCTGGGAACTCCCAATTTTGAAAGATACTACGCAGCCGCACAACTCCAGTGGGTCCGATATTGGATTCACAGACCAGAGCAGGCAGAACCCATGAGCCTGGAGCCCCGGCGGAACGGGACCCCCTCATAAATTGGCTGACATCTAAGCTCCCCAAAACGGAACAAGTCAACCCATTGCTTGCAGTTGCGCACGGGTGTTGGGTTAAATATGTGCAAAAAGGAGTGGATAAGCTTCCTTACTCCCCACACATACCACTAAAGTATTTATTGGCGGGGACCGCAGCCGGAATGCTAGCTGCGAGGGTGTGGAGTGAAGCAGGAGTACAGACAATAGGAGATTGTTTTGAAGATGGCAAATTAATGACGTTCGAGGCTCTCCAGGCCCTCACGGAGATAAACCCAGGTCAGTTCCTGACATACCACGCCGTATGTCACGAAATTAGAAAAATATGGGTGGCAGGTATCTTGGAACCAGCAATTTCCCCAGTGATCCACCAACTTTTACAACATAATGACCAAATAAAAATAATATCCAACCTACACAGAACCCTCAACAAGACTCCCGAACCACAGGCGGAGAAAGCCTGGGGGAGATGGAACGCAGTACTCCCCACCCCGATCCCACAGGCAGATTGGCCAAGGGCCTTGTCCCACACCTGCGGCGTGTCAAGGAATCCCAGATTTAGGTACACTCAATTCAATTTCACGCATCAAACATATCTTTCCCCAGCCGGGATAAAGCGAATGTTCCCCGATTCTGATCCAGTATGCCCAAGATGCAAAGCACCGTCAGCACCCTTCTACCATATGGTATGGGATTGTCCTAATATACAAACTGTCTGGGCGGAGGTGGTAGGGGAGGTATCCGAGTTAACGGGGCTTGCACTGATAGCGGACCCCGGGTCCTGCCTGCTGGGACTGAGAAAGATACCAAAAAAACAAAGATACCTACACAAGTTTATAGACCTAGCCTTTTTAATGTACAAAAGACTAATAGCGATACACTGGAAAGCCCCCAAGGCTCCTGACCGGAAATCCTGGCATTCTCTAATACTACGTTGGGCTCGCACTGAATACCAGGTACTAAAAAGAATGGTGCGCGAGGGGCGACAACATACAGGGTGCACTACCTGGGAAAATCTGGTAACAAAATTGGAGGCCAAAAACGACGAGATGCCCCCTTGAACTGGGGAACACACACTCGCAATAACTACGACATAAATCTCCCTGCTTCCCCCACTACAGAAATAAATTCAATAGGGCACCCAGGCACCACAGCACATGCACATCACCCCCTACCCTCCCTCGTGTAGTAACAACCCGTCAACTCTCCGACACTGCAGTACCAACGACACATGAGGAGTAGAAAACCTGGGTAGCTGCCTGCATACATCAATCTGAATGGATCCCCCGTTAGTCAGCTAGGGAACATACACACGCAAAATAGGGCCCACACTGGTCACGAGCGAACACCTTTATAAGATAAATAACAAATAATAAACCCGTGGCGGGTGCAGTTAGAAATGATACTGTAAAACTGGAAGTGTTCCATGTTGTGCTTATCGGGGGTTTGTGATTGTTAAATGGTTTAGATATTAGATATTGCACTGGGTTATCCTGTGGTTGAAAACTGAATAATTTGTATTGCATATCTGAAACATAAAATCAATAAAAAAATATTTTTAAAAAAACAACAAAAAAAACTTACATCTGCCATGCTAATTCCAATAGAATACCACTTTCACCACCTCGCCATCGGATTTGCTGGCTGACTAACAGAATTCCCCCAAAAAGACACAGGACAGCCTCAGAGGAGAAATAAACTAGAAGTGTCACCCAAACATATCAAGAGTGTTCCAACATTCATTGTTGAATAAGGATGTTAAATTGGCCTGAATCATGATCATAATTGTAATAAGGAGAGATTATTAAAACATACAAAATTATCATATAACCCTTTATCAGAAATAAACTTTCAGCATTAGACTTTAATGCTCAAAACAGCCCCTAGAGGGCACCATAACAAAAATGTTATTTGTAAGAAACATGGTCATGTAACCATATTGTTTTTCTTTTATAAAACTGTGTTTATTTGCATTTTATATAAACACATTACCACACCCGATCGGGCAAGGACACAGTAAAAGCACTTGCATAGCAAGGCACAACAGAGGAAGGTCATACAAATATAGCATGGTCGTCTTCGTATAAACTGAGGATTGCATTACCAGCGTGGTCAGGTCTGTCATCCCAAACGCTTAACATATCAATCTGCATGCAAGAGTGTCTGTCTTCCCAGTATTGCATATCCTACAATTGTAATATACCTTGATGAATTTCCTTGGGCAACAAGTCACATTCTCTGCCATCATGTAGAGATAAATCCCTGTTCTCCATTCCACCAATGTGGGGGGCTGAGGGGATCCCCAGTGTTTTGCCACGTCCCTCTTGCCACCAATAAGCCCAAATTACTAAAGAGGAGTTTAAGGCGGGGCAGATCTATATCCGTTGGGGTGCCTAACAATACATAATGAGGGTAAAGGCAGGCTCTGCACATAGAGCACAGCCCCGAAATCTCCTAAAATGCTAGATCAATATGTCTAGATAAGTGGGCATAACCATAATGTAAGCATAAAGGTGCCCCAGTCTGTCCCGCAGCGTATGCAGGTGGGAGATGGGGCCCACCTCATTTTTTGAGCCTTGCTCTGTCGTAGTAGGCTCAATGCAATTGTATTAGTCGTAATCGGATACATATACTTCTCATGAAAGCAGCCTCCCAGTCAGTGTCTTCTAGGATTCCAAGGTCGTCCTCCCACCTCTCTCTCAAGAGTTGTAGCGTCTCGGGCATGTTATTATTCAAGGTTTTATATGTCCATGATATTGCTTTCTATGTAATTTGGCCCATACAAAGTCTCCCTTCAAGTGGGGCATATTCTGGGAGGTACAATATGTCTAGGTGCTCTGCCTGCCAGGCATGCGTTAGTCGGCTATATTGATATTGTTGTGTCTGTGAGAGGCGCTATTCTTCCCTTAGGGCGGTAAAGGTCTTTAGTGTTCCTTCTTGTATGAGGTCTCCCAATTTGGAAATGCCTAGTGTGTCCCAGGCCTTGTAGCCCCAAAGATTCCCTAGTTCTTTCAGATAAGCACCCTCCCACAATGGGGTTTCCCCAAGTGAGCTTTGTGTGCCAACCCATCTTTCTCACTGCTTTACACCATGCCTCTATCGTTAGTTGCATGAGGAGCGACTGAAACTTTGTCCCTACCTACAGAAAATGCAGGTGTGACTAATGCAAAGATTGACTCCTCTCTAAGAGGTATGTTGGATGGTCCCGGGTGCGTGTTCCCAGTCGTTGATCGCTATGAGGTGTGCTGCCCATTAGTATGCTCTAATGTCAGGCAGTGCTGTTCCCCCGTTATAGGGGTTACGGTGAAGCGTTTGTAAGGTATTCTAGGTTGTTTTTTTTACTGCACCAAAGGAATGTACGGACCACTCGGTCTATCTTATGGAA
The DNA here is from genome assembly GCF_031143425.1 of Pleurodeles waltl. Classification (NCBI taxonomy): domain Eukaryota; kingdom Metazoa; phylum Chordata; class Amphibia; order Caudata; family Salamandridae; genus Pleurodeles; species Pleurodeles waltl. The sequence goes on from NC_090450.1 coordinate 903,040,380, forward strand.
GATGTCCACAGATAGGTGCACATGGAGGGAATGTAATAATTTCGGTAGGGAAATCATTTTATACATTGGTGTTCTACCAAACAGTGTTAAGGGGAACTTCCCCCATCGTTCTGCGTATTTATGGAGTTCATTCAGGACCCTCAGGACTTTGCATTCTCAATACTTATCACGGTCAAGTGACAGACAAATCCCCAGGTAACTAAAACTGTCCTTGTCTATTTGCAGGTTATCTGGGGAGTTCTATCTGCTTGTGGCGGCTCCCCACTTGATAAAGGATCAACTTGGCCCTATTAATCCTATATCCTGAGTAAGACCCATACCCCTGAATGTGGCCCGAATCTGGGGCAGCGTTGTTCATGGGTGAGTGACATAAAGGAGGGCGTAATTTGCATAGAGAGATCTTTTCAGCACACCCCATTCCCTCATGTACGCGGAAGCCCAAAATATCCGGATGTGTGCGTATAACACAGGCCAAGGGGTTCAATCGTGAGGTCAACCAGCAAGGGTGAGAGAGGGTACCTTTGGCTCATGCCTCTCGCAGTGGGAAATTCCATCCATCGATTGTCGCCCATTCATCTGAACTGCTGCTATCAGGTTTGTGTCCAGCAACGTAATCCACTCCCTAAACATTGGTCCAAAGCCAAACTTTTCTAGCATTTTGATCATGAATGGCCAATGAACCGTGTCAAACGTTTTGTGGGCATCTAGAGTTAGCAGTAGATGGGGTTCCTCTCGCTCCCTGAAAGCGTCAAACCAGACATGAAGTCTACAAAGATTAAACCTAGTCGACCCATTAGGCAGGTAGCCAGTCGGGTCCTAATGAATCAGACGATATAACTGCTGTTAAACGAGTGGCAAGTAGCTTAGCAAGGATTTGTGTCTCTATAGTCAAGAGTGAGATTGGACGGTAGGAATTACATTCCCTAGGGAGCTTCCCCTCCTTATGAATTACCACTATTGTGGCCCTTGACAAGTCCCATGGGAGCAATCTTTTCTCTCTGGTCTCTTGATGCATGTGAAGAAGGTAGGGGCCTAAAATGTCTAAGTTTTTCTTAAAGAGCACTACTGGAAGGCCTTACCTGATTGCATTGAGACTATGGCTGCCTTGATTTCTGAGAGCTCTATTTACATGTCTAGGGAATTACTGTCTTCTGCTGTGAAAACGTGGCGAGGGAAGAACTTCAGTACTGTAATGGGTTCCATCTCCCCCCTCAATGGTATGTACTCATTGCGCTTCAGTTTTATGTTGCCCCAGCCAAACCAGAAGTCTGCCTACTCTATCCCCTGCTTTGTGTAAGCTTATTGCTTCGCCAGATATTGAAATTTTGCCTCTTGATGTGCTAGCACGCGATATTCCTTCCACAGGAGTCGGAATTTGCGTTGGGTGTGTGGGTCCGTTGTGGCCCCTGGGTATCTCTCTAGGTCAAGCAATTGTTGCTCCATCAACTCCATGTCTCACCTTTCTTGCTTCTGTTTATGTGCTATTATTTTGGGCCCTGTCTCTGAGAACAGTCTTGGTGGCCTTTCCAAATCGTCACTGCAGAGGCCACCAAGTCTTTATTTTCCTTTAAGTACAACTCAGTTTCCAATCCTCACTGCCTGATCTAGCTCCTCATCTTTTAACTCCTAGACGTTCATCCTCCAGCAGCCCCTATCCTTATGGGGCAAGGTCCCAATTATTAGCCACAGAGGGGAATGATTTGAAAGCCGTCTCGCTAAATATTCTGCCTCCTCTGTCACTGCCACTTCACCTACAGAAGCCAGAAAATAATCCAGTCTTGAGGAGACTCTGTGGGCCCTGAAAAAGTATGAAAATTGTTTGTACCCAGGGTAGCAGTGTCGCCAGAGGTCAGTCAAGCTTAGGAAGGCCACCATGTCAGCCAGAAGAGTTCCCCGTGTGGAAGTTGCTGTGTGTTGTGATCGGTCCTGTTCGGGGCGAATGACTTCAGTAAAGTCACCCTCTACTAGGTGAAGGGGCGAGTTTGATTCTAGTAGGACCTCTGCCACCTTAGCCCAATTCTGCGGTTGAGTCAAGGTGGGGCGTAAATATTCACTAGTGTCATCTCTTGTCTACCGCACCGTCCTTGGACTGCTACAAATGTCCCGGCAGGATCCCTCCAAATTCTAATTGTCTGAAACAAGGGGGATCTCCTGATTAGGACAGCCACCCCTCTCCACCCTGTGGTGAATCCTGCATGTGCTCTTACAGAATACGCCCCCCCCAACTACCAATAAAGCTAAAGTATGGTCCTTGCAAGGGGTTCCCTGGAGGAAGGCTATGTCTGGCTGACGCCTTTTAATATATGTTGCTACCAACACCACTTAATTTTATTAATCAGTCAGTTAACGTTCCAGGACAACACAGTATATTTACTAATCTCACCCATCAGGTACGTGTATCTGAAGTCTGCATTCCATAGCCGACCTTTCCCCAACCTGTGGGCCCCACTGTTACCTATTAGTAAAGTGTAGTGTTTGTTGTGCGATCCATGTCTCCATGCCTCCGAGCCTTGTGTAACCACCAAACCTGTAAACTCCCAAAACCCTCTCTCCCCCCCCACCCCAACACCCGCTGTTGTAGCTGACACCAGAGGGTGCACAGAGTCAGGGATCTCGGCTTCTTCGGGTCTAGATAAGTCATCTGTCTGTGCCGTTGATTGGCAAGTCGATTTGCTTTTCTTTGTGGCTGTCCTAGCGTCCTCTTCTGAATCTGAGGATTGTGTGACTGGTTGCCTCATGGACCTGGATTTCTGATGCCTGGAGGGGCTACGTTGTCCGTTGGAATCATGTTCCCTGTTTTGGAGTGTCCACTGTGACCCGGAGTAGGCATCTCCCCGCGGGCTGGTGGGGAGTCTGTTTTCCTCCTCATCTCGCTACTGGTCGGACTCGGCCTCACCTCGAGCCATTCCCAGGCCTCTTCCTAAGCTTGGAAGAAGTGTGACTGTCCTTGTCAGTTTGGCTGGGAAGAGGAGCATATATTGTCATTGGAGAGTGCGCAGTTTGACTTTCACAGAGTCAGAAGTGCACCACTGGAGCTAAACTTCCCTTGAGTCATTCGTATTGCATCTCCTTAAGTTTCCTGTGTAAGAATCCATTTTGTATTGCTCCTTTTCTTTAAAGACATTTAGTTTGAGCTCTCTCTCTCTAAAACGCACTACCTATTGCATATGTTATCTTATTTTTTTGTTTAGTAAAAAAAAAGCATGGTTCCACCACGGGCTCGCAACTGGTTTCTTTCCATGGCTAGGGCACATTAATCATTTAGAATCATGTGGTAAAAAAATAAACTAACCGTCCTTGGCTGCTGTATTTTGGGGAGGGAAAGGTTGATATCTATATCTTTGAACCACGAAATCCTTTGAAGGGTTCTCAGAATGTGAGAAGTCAGACAGCTGCAGAAGGGAGTCGAGGACAAAGCAGGGACTGGAACCGATGTGTGTGGAAACTGATTCTCTCCTTAAAATTCCTGTATGACATATCATTATTTACTTATTTATACTCCTACATCAAAGGATACATAAAGTATCACTGTTGAACGCACCATGTTAGCACACTTTACTTCGGGCTGGGGATGCCAGTTGTAAATCTGTCCTCTTTGCTGCAGCAAAATAAATAGACCTTGGTCATTGATTTTTCACTCCGACTCTCCGTGTCTAAACTCCTTTGTAAATGCATTTGAAAGTATTTTTGGAACGTGCTTTACAGATGGGGGCCTGTCCGGGATCTTCCAGTGGATGTCTCCAACAGCGCTGTCACGGGACGTGCTGCCAGTGGTGGGATGCCGTTCCGGAGGTGTAGATTTCAGGGGCCCCTGCCCAAAGACATAGTTTCAAAGCAGCTGCATCTTATCCACCGGGCAGGCCTCTCTCCGCTTTTCACGACGTCCCCGCGAAGATCCAGAACATCGGCTTTTGAACTTGACTGATTAGTCTGACACGTGCGGCCGGGGAGAGACCTGGGAAAAACAGATGATCAGGTGAGACTGTTTCACGCTGACCGGTTGTCTGTTTTAACTTGCATTTGAAAGAATAACTGTTTTAGATAACAGTTATCAATTGTGGAATAACTAGTTTTTGGTAAATTTGCATTTGTATAAGATACCATTTGGCAATTTGTATTGCACATGCTTTTGTTAACTTTGAATATTTTGTCCAGGCCTGGACCAATTTGTAGGTTAGTAAGCATTTGATAAAGGGGGTTTGAGAAAAGTTACCTTGTTGCATGTTAAATTTTGAAATTAAAAAAGTTAGACATGGGAAATAAAAAACGCTGGCAAGGGCTATGTCGTTGTTTTCGCCGAAATAGTGTTCCACGTTTGGACGAAAGACAACCGATCCCAAAAGAGGGAACACCAGGGTGGGACATGTTAAAGGATTATGCTTCAGAAAATAATTTGTATAACAATATATGGCGCAGGTATACTAGACATTGTCCTGACCTCCAGTGGCCGGAGGATGGATCTTTTGATTTAAAGAAAATAACCTACCTGCAGGAATGTTTGTTTCACAAAAAGGCTAGACAGCACATGTTTGATGTACATAGAAAATGGGAGACTGAGGCTACTAAAAGGAAAATTAAGGCAGACACACTGGTAGAGAAAGAAAAACGAAAAACAATGCAAAAAGCGGCGCGATACCACCACTCCCAAACCCAGAAGAGAAATGACTCTTAAGATAGAGTCCATAGAGCTCAGGTGGAGGGAAGTTATGCATCAAAACAGACAGAATCCAAACATGCATTAGAAGAAGACGAGGTATTGTTACAAATGTTAGATAATAGCCCCACTGCACCTCCACCTTACACCCCCCTGTGGTAGTCCAGCCTATCATGGGAGCCCAGCAACAACAGCAAGGGCTGAATTTAGGCAATCCAGGTGTACCACAACCTCAGCCTGTGCCACAGCAATCACAGACCCCAGCTCAAGTCCAAGTTTCCCTGCCCCCTGCTCCGCCACTGCCCGCCAACAACGCAACTTTGCAAATAATGTCTTCTTCCCCTAGTGCCCCAAATCGTCTATGTACAGCCACACTGGCGTCCACATGGTGCACACCTATGAAGGTGACTTCGCCCCCTAATACACGCTCCACTATTGGGGAACATGTAAAATAGGTTATTAAAAAACAGTCAGAGGCCTGGATGGCACATCCTATTTACACTTACACCGATATTATGCAAACTGTAAAGCAAATGCCACATTTTGAACAACAATTAGTAATTCAGTATATGACCGAAAAATTGGAGGAGGATTGGAATTGTGGTAATAGCTACTCTGCCCTTCTCCCTTATAAATAGGAAATAAACCAACTTTGGCATAACAGCATGGCTTGTAAACCTGTTGATAAGGACATAGCGGAGGAGTACGCATTTGTGTTTTAGCCAGAGAAGAGGTTCTCAAATTATATGAAAAGGAATACCCAATGAGAGAAGTACATCCTGATCTTCCCACTGCTGCTGCAATTGCAGCTGCAGAGGCCGCCCACCAACCACGCCCTGTACCTGTGGCTCAGTTTGTCCACATTCCATGGAAAAGAGAGGAGGTGATGGCTATAAAAAAGGATTTGCCAGATCCTCCAAAGAATCCAGCTGGGTTCTATTGTGACCTTAGAATTGCAATTTCCACCACCACCATGGCCCTCAACGATATTGATTATTTTTTTGGCATTTTATTGGGCCCTGAAGTCTGGCATAAAATTCGAAGAGTAGTTGATGTGCCTACCGAGGGAGCTACATGGGCGGCTTTAGAACAACATGAAGCAGCCAGGGCACTAGGAGCCCTGCCTCATCAGGACATTTTAAATTTACCCAACCGAATATTGACCAAATTAGATGCTATTATCCCACTTCAAGCTGTAGACTGGGGAAAATTTGCCACCTATAAACAGATGAAGATGCCCCAGATTATTTTACTAGAATTGAACAAGCGTTCATAGATTTTAGCGGTCAAGACCTCGCCACCGTAACTAGTGTCACGTTGTTTGTGGAGCGCTTGGTCAATGGGCTTCTACCTGAAATATCACAAAAATTAAAAGCAACAGAGTTCGTGGATGACAAAGGGGCAGGCAGAAATTTTACAGATGGCACATTATGAGAGTAGGTATAAGGAAGAGTTAGAAAAGAAGGAGAAGTCAGTAAAAGATTTGAAGAAAAAGGTACTATTACAGCAGGCATATCCCCAGCGCGACACATTCCCTCAGCTGAGGGGTGGCCCACCAGGGGACGGGGAAGAGGGCGAGGTGCATCTGCACCACTCCAAGACCACCGACTGAATATCAACCAATGCGCCTACTGTAAACAGGATGGCCATTGGTGTGATACTTGCCCATTGCTGGAAGGGAGACAGAGCATGATAGAGGGAATGCATCAGGTAAAACACGAGGGCGAGGAAGAGGCAGAAATTTGCAGAATGTAAACCAGGTCCTGCATAACACTAATATTTTTGACAATGCATTTGAACGACAATATTATGCTGGTGATTCCTTTTCTGAATTATACGATTACTAGGTCAGCCACAGACGGGGCCAGGGGCAAGTCAGTATTCCTGTAGATCAGAGTGGTCCCTATATCAACGTAAATATCGAAGGGGAGGGCCATAAGTTTCTTCTAGATACCGGCGCCACCAGAACATCTATTGCACATGCTGCAGTCCCCGGGGCTCCCCTGTCTGGGCTTCATACCATGTCAATTGGGATTTCTGGGATCCCCGTGGTGAGCCCCATCTCAGCACCTACGAGAGTAACTGTAGGACCATTTACAGTAGACACGCCACTCTCCTTAACCTCAGGTTGCAATGAAAACTTGTTTGCATTAGATATGTTAAAGAAAATAAATGCAGTTATTCACTGTTCAATGGATGGTGTCTATGTAACTATGGCTAGCATTGCCCCTACCTGGTGCATGTTTTCGCATGAATGCAACTTACCCCCAGAACTAGCAGAGTTAGATCCTCGCTTATGGGCCAAAGGCAAAAATGATGTAGGCATTATGGATATCGACCCTATTGTAATAAAAATCAAACCAGGTGCCTGGCTACCTCGTATTCCTCAATACAAATTATCTAAAGCAAGCGAAAAAGGGCTCAAGACAGTCATTTCTGACCTCGTGCTTGCAGGTGTAATAAAGGAAATAGTGGGCAGCCCCTGTAACAGCACGATTCTCCCTGTTGTCAAGAAACAAAGTGATACTAATAAATCAGATGTTGAGCAAACAGTTACTGATAACGCGGTATATCGACTAGTTACTGATCTCCGAGAAATCAATAAAATAGTCATTCCCCAGTTTCCTGTGTTCCCAGACATAAATAGTCTTTACACCATGATACCACCCACTGCATGTTATTTCTCAGTCATCGATTTGAAGAATGCTTTCTTCAGTATTACCATCGCCCCATAAAGCCAATATTTGTTCAGTTTTTCAATATTTGGTCGATCATTCTCCCTGACAAGAGCTCCTCAAGGGTTTGTCGAGAGTCTGAGCATATATAGTCAATGTCTTAAACGTCAACTAGACCAATTCAATCCACCTTCAGGCTCTGTACTGTTGCAGTCCATTGACGATATTTTGATTTCCTATGATTCTATGGCACAATGTAAGACTGATACTGTTGCATTATTACATCATTTAGCATCCCAGGGTCATAAGGTGTCCCTCCCAAAATTGCAGTATTGTAAAGAGGAGGTCACCTATCTAGGACACCTCCTCTCTAAGGAGGGAAGGGGATTACATCCAGACAGAATAAAACTGGTTCATACAATGACTGCACCACGGACCCCCCACTGAAGTTGGAGCATTTTTGGGATTTGCATACTTTTGCAGACAGTGGATTCCAAATTTTTCACTTATAGCAAAATCATTGAATGCCCGGACACATTCAGTTGTGCCCTCTCCTGTACCTTGGACTGACGAATGTGAGGAGGCTTTTCAGGAACTAAAAAAAGGTGTTGTGCTCTGCTCCTGCAGAGGGTAATCCGGATTACAGCAGACCATTTGTTTTATTTGTGCATGAAAAGCATGGCTGTACATTGTCTGTTTTGACATAGGATCAAGGTGGGAGACAACGTCCTTGTGCATACTTCTCTTCCACCTTGGACACTGTGGCGCAAGCTTTGCCTAGCTGTCTTAGAGGAGTGGCTTCTGCAGCTGCTGTGGTGAAACAAAATGAAGGGTTTGTTGGTGGCAATCCGCTCACTGTGATGGTTCCTCATGCAGTTGATATTTTGTTAAACAAAACACAGACGCAGCACGTCACCAGTGCTCGTCTAACGGGTTATGAATTAACATTGTTCAGTCCAAATATCACTTTGAAGCGGTGCAATGTCTTGAAGCCAGCTACGTTACTACCCCTCCCTCAGGACAATGTGGAATTTGATCATAATTGCATTTTTGCCACTGAGGAAGAAACCAAGGGACGGGTAGATTTAACAGATACTCCTCTATCTGACCCACAGCCGGAGATGTTTGTAGATGGGTCTTGCTTCAAGTTACCAGACGGTACAACCACTGCAGCCTATGCCGTCACCCCATTAAAAACAGTGGTTGACTCTCAGAATCACGCAAAATTCGGCAAAGGCTGCAGAATTAATTGCCCTCAGCAGAGCTTGTGAAATAAGTCTTAGTGTTACTATCTACACTGATAGCCAGTATGCGTTTGGAGTAGCTCATACATTTGGGCGAATAGAGGCTTAATCACGTCGCATGGCACTACCATTCAGCATGGCACTTTGATTGTGGCACTTCTGATTGCTCTTTGCTTGCCCCGTCAGGTCGCAATCATTAAGTGTAGTGCCCACAAGAAAATTACTGATGACATAGGAAGAGGAAATGCTTTTGCAGATTCTACTGCGAAAGCAACAGCACAAGCACCATTTGACAATGCATACGTTGAGTAGTACCAGGGGGGAGCCCAAGAACGAAGTACTAGAAAATACCTTGCAGTGTGTGAGAGACATTCAAGCAGAAGCAACATCAGAGGAAAGGGAACAGCGGGCGAGGAACTGTAGACTGGACAGTGAGGGTTGTTACACAGATGACTCAGATAGAAGAAGATGGATGTTACCCAATTGTTATGTACACCCTATGGTCACTATGGCCCACAGTCCTGCACACATCAGTGCCCAAGGCATCAAGACAACTTTGGACCACACTTGGAGTAATCCTATGATATCCAAAGCTGCTAATAACCTGGTCAAGAGTTGTATGGTGTGTGCAGTGCACAATGCAGGAAAAGGGACCCCTATGCCCTCTGGTGACTTTGCCCCTCCTGATCTCCCCTTTGAAGCTATACAGATGGATTTTATCCACATGGAACCATGTAACAAACTGAAATATGTGTTAGTGGTAGTATGTATGTTTTCAAAATGGACAGAGGCCTAGCCATTAAAAGACAATGGTGCCCCCTCTACCGCCAAGATACTACTCAAAGAGTACTTTCCTAGATACGGATTACCTAGAATAGTCTGGAGTGACAATGGCTCCTATTTCGCTAATGAGGTAATGGAAAAAGTTTGTACTGCCTTTAACATCAAACAGCGATTTCATACTGCAAATCACCCACAATCAGCAGGCCTCGTAGAGAGGTATAATTACACCTTGAAGAGCAAAATAGCCAAGATTTGTACTGAGACCAATTTAAAATTGCCAAATGCTTTGCCCCTAGCGTTGCTGTCCATTAGGACAACTGCCAGTAGCAAGTCACGATTATCCCCCTATGAAATAGTCATGGGAAGGCCAGCCAATATCTGGGGGGTACCACGGCCAAAGAAGCTTTCTGAAGTACAGTATCCTTTGTTTGTAGACTATTGTAAACATTTGACTAAAGATTTACGTTTGATCCACCAACAAGTCAAGGCCAGCCTACCGACTCCTCTCGAAGGCCATGGTCATCATTTCAAACCGGGGGACTGGCTTATGGCAAAGAGCTTTCAAAGAACCAACAGTCTTCAGCCCAGGTGGCCGGGGCCGGCCTAGGTACTGCTTGCAACGGACGGCAGTGAAAGTGGAAGGAAGGAAAAACTGGATACATGCTAGCCATTGTAAGCGTGTACCGATTCCACTACTATCTACTCCAGCAGCAGAATTACCTTTGTCCCCTGACTACAGTGAAGTAGGGAAACAGGAGACACCTACACATGATTCAAGTACTACCATTTCTGCTCCTGAGGTGATACAGAAGCCCAGTGACAAAGGTTTGCTGTTTGAAGATCAATAAACTCATCGATACAACCTGCGTCCTCGCTCACCTAAATGAACAGAATTCTGAAGGTGCGTACAGTGGTGACCCCCACGAAAAACTACATTTACATCACCCTGATAGCTCCCAGCTTGGAACTACAAACTGAGGTCTCCTCTGAATGGCCAAGGAATCCTTTGCTCAGCAGAATATGGCACGCTTGCCTTCATGAAATACAGTTCCCCGCCTTCAACGCCACAGGTATTTCCGATGCCCCTGATGTACCAGCATTAAAACGAGCTATCCTCACTGTTGTTACGCACACGTCGGGCGATGATGTTGTAAATGATTGTGATGATTAAAACCTCAGCATGAACATGAACACGGGTGACTAGCCTGTGCAACGATACCAGAACATTGGTCAGTATAAACACTATCTCAACGAGAACACAAGCATAGTGGGATGCAGCTTGTGCAACAATATTATTTGCTATAAGAAAGTGTGTAAGTGGGGTTAACAGTTCTGTGGCTATCCACAGTGTAATGAAAAACTAATCCCAGTTCTACAGAAGCTAAGTACCCAGCACACCACCGACCTGATTTCAATTGCTGGCCTCTGCCGCCCTCTTTTTGCTGAAATATTGAACAAACTGACAAACTATACTGGAGAAGAGCTTTGAAGTATTGCAACCTACTCACTAGGAGTTGAGCTCCCATCAGGAGTAAAACCCAACAAGGAGTTATCAAGGGACCTAGGATCAAGCCAACACCTGTTGCCCAGTATTTGAAGAAATAGTTTATGGATCAACTAGTGCAGTGAAACTATTAGAGTGGGAAGCACGGAGCTGCTTAACGCTAGTGGGTTGTGAACATTGCAGGAAACTCACCTATTTGTCCATATATATATATATATATATATATATATATATATACACGATTATTAGTATAGTGGTCTCAATATTTTGCATTTGGATACTTTGTAATTGTGTAGGTATATTATTGAACACACATAGGTGGTGGAGACGAGTAAAGCAGCACCATAGAAAGGCAGTAGGAACAAGGAGGAGAGTAGAATAAAATTATGAAAATATATCCATTTGGCAGGACAAATATCCCTCGAGAGAATAGAGAAGAGTGGTCTTATAACTATTTCTACAAAACAATAATGATGTACCTAGTGACCCTCATGTTAATATGTATAATGTCCAGCGGTGTTGCATCATTGTTACAAAATCCCACCTTACATCCATTGATAAAGGTTCATGGAAAGTTGGCTGAAACATGGAGTCTCACGGACTGCTGGATTTGCCGGCACTTGTCTAGACACCCCGAGGACCTTTACGAAGTACCAGTAACACCAGGCGAATATGAAAGAGGGGAAGTGTGTCTTGTACCCAATACCACTTGGAGATGTGACCAACGAGAATATCAGTGGTACCCTAGGTGTGCGTTTCTCCCTAATACCCAGGCAGAATATAAGCTTTCCCCGATTCCTGGAGAGAATGTCACACTTAAAATGTTTCCCATATGTTTTGGTACTCATTCTTGCGGGCAAAATCCAGAGGCAAAATACATGGGGGAGGTTCCACCTGAACAATGTGTTTACACTCTGTTATTTGATAATAACACAGGGAACTGGGATCTTGAAGGAGAGGAGAAACTAGACAGAAATTGGACCTCATTAATTAATGGGACTCAGCACAATTACACTGTAACTTATTGGAACCTGAGGGTGGGAGGAGAGGAGATTCTGGTAGAGCCAGAAGAATTGTTATATGATTCCTCATGGGAACAAAATAGAAATGGGAAGAATTCCCCTTTAATATTGTCACGGGTTTTCCTTGGCCCCCCCTCTGGACGGCTAGATGTTCCTATGTTGCACCCTGGGCAAATGTATCATTGCTAAATTAAATTTGGACAGATTACAAGTATTGTAGTAGTTCTGAGCAGGACACACCCGAGGGTGTGGGTTTGCACCAAGTAAAATACAGCATTATAAACTCACAAATCCAGGGAGGCATGTATTTTGTATGTGGAAGAACTGTGTATAAGGTACTCCCTCTAAACTGGGAAGGAATATGCTCGCTGGCATATTTAGCACCCAACATTACTGTGATATCAAATATATCATCTTCCCAGCCCCTTAACATGGGGAGTTTTGCAAACGAGGGATGCAAATATTGGAGGAACGAAAGAACTGGGTATTTCAAGTACTACATGTTCTTATTCCGGGATTTGGAATTTTCGACTTACAGCTGGCAATGATTTACATGTCTGCTGAATTAGCCATTGCATTTAACGCCACTAGGGAGGCCATAGGAAGTGTACAGCTAGAAATAAATTCTGCAGCCCAATTGGCTATACAAAATCGCCTTGCCCTAGATTTAATTACGGTACAACAAGGAGGAGTATGTGTTTTAATCCAACATCAGTATCAGCAAAAAGCTGCTACTTTGTTAACAAATCAGAGATAGGATTGGATATTGGCAAAATAAAAGAAGAAGTACAGGTATTTGAAAAGGGGGGCCAATATGATGGAGGCAATTTGAGCTCATCATGGTTATGGTCTTGGTTCGCCTGGTTGGGCTGGTTGTCTAAAGACATACTTTTTATAGCAATAGCTATTATATTAAGCTGTCTGTTAGTACAGTGCTTACCTGCTTTATGTTCCTGTTTAAAAATGTGTAAACCTACTCCAGTTAAAATACAAGAAACAAATCGAACTATGATGCAGAGAGAAGAGATCAATTCCCTAATGGCTATTGATCCCACTATTCTCACTAAAGATACTGGATGCTCATACCCATCGGTTATTTATGTCCCCATGAACATCAATTCCAAGGACGTAGGAGTGAAATTGAACATATATGAGATTTAGAACTCTTTTTGAAAACATTGGTTATGTTTAAGAGAAAACTCAAAAAGGGCAGGTTGTAGGAATCCATCTTGTATTGCTCCATTTCTTTAAAGACATTTAGGGGGTTATTCTAACTTTGGAGGAGTGTTAATCCGTCCCAAAAGTGACGGTAAAGTGACGGATATACCACCAGCCGTATTACGAGTTCCATAGGATATAATGGACTCGTAATACGGCTGGTGGTAAATCCGTCACTTTTCCGTCACTTTTGGGACGGATTAACACCTCCTCCAAAGTTTGAATAACCCCCTTAGTTTGAGCTCTCTCTCTAAAACGCACTGCCTACTGCATATGTTATCTTATATATTTGTTTAGTAAAAAAAAAAAAAGCCTGGTTCCACCACAGGCTCGCAGCTGGTTTCTTTCCTCAGCTGGGGCACATTACTCATTTATAATCATGTGGTAAAAAATAAACTAACCGACCTCGGCTGTTGTATTTTTGGGTAGGGAAAGGTTGATATCTATATCTTTGAACCACAAAATCCTTTGAAGGCTTCTCAGAATGTGAGAAGTCCGACAGCTGCAGAAGGGAGTCGAGGACAAAGCAGGGACGGGAACCGGGGTGTGTGGAAACTGATTCCCTCCCTAAAATTCATGTATGACGTATATCATTATTTACTTACTTTATATATCCTTTGATGTACGAGTATAAATATTACTGTTGAACGCACCATGTTAGCACACTTTACTTCAGGATGGGGATGCCAGTTGTAAATCAGTCCTCTTTGCTGCAGCAAAATAAATAGACCTTGGTCATTGATTTTTCACTCAGACTCTGTGTCTAAACTCCCTTGTAAATGCATTTGTAAGTATTTTTGGAACGTGCTTTACACCTGGCTTCAGATAAGATTAAGTCCCGGTCTTGATAGTTAAAAAAAAACGCACTATCACTGGTCTTGGTGGGGTCCCTGGTGGTGCATGGTTGCTCAGCACGCTGTGGGCGCATTCTAACACAAAACAGGGTGAGAATCTCTCTTTGGGGAACACCTGGGCCAGTCAGTCTCCCAGGAACTTGACTGTGCTCTGGCCTTCTGCCCCCTCTGGAAATCCCACAAAAAATAAATTGTTCCTTCTTGCCATGTTTTCTGCGTCTTCAAGACACTACACCACATCCTTATTGACTGCTTGTACCTCTGTGGCCTCTTTCCTGAGGGTGTGTACCGCATCCTCCAGGTCCGATATCCTCATTTCAACTGTCATCACTCTTTCCGCCCCATTTCACAAGTCGTGTCTGAGGAGAGAGACTTCCATTCTGATTTCATCAATCCCACCCTCCAAGGCAGCCCAGGAGGATTGTATGGCTTGCAGCAAAGCTGCGCTGTCTTGTACAGGTGGATGCCCATCTTCACCTGTAATGGAGGAGACCACTCTGGCATACTTGTCTAGTTTCCCCTGCTTGGGTGGGAGGGGCTGCTCCTTTTCTTTTGTCAGAACTGCTAAGTATGCAGGAGCGCTGGTATTGGGTGTTGTATGTCCCAGCTACCAGGACTGATAGACAAAGTCTGAGCCCGTCAACTGCACTGGGCCAGGAAGCCCCCAGGGGCCCCATCGGAAATTTGAGTCTTTCTTCAAGAGGAACGTGCAGTCGACTATGGGCAATCCCACTAGCCTTCCGTTATCTCGCAGTGGGCAGCCCAAGACAGTGTCCTCCCATGGGGTGTCTGGTCAAGGCTGATGCCAATGAAGTCACACTAAGCGATGCTGTGGAGGGTTTCTGCAGGTCCTGTGCATACACTCCTGGCATTACTGGCTATCCCTGGGCCTCCCCCACTCCCATAGGGGTCAAGTTGCGCCGCCAGTGCCTCAATGTGGGGACTCTGAAAAACGAACGTTCCCGAAAGGGCAGTTCCTCAATGCAGACGTTGAGGCCCATAAAACATAGCATCTCCCAGCCGTAAAGCAAAAGTTCCAGCCATGAGAGAATGAATAGTGGTAGGGGTTATTATTTTTGAGTCCCTACAAACATAGTCGGGCAGAAAGAGCACATCGTGGCCAATGTTTTGAAGGTAGTCTTATTGTCTTGGGACCATCACAGGCCGAGTTATGAGCAAAAATGGTTTTTAAAAGTAGGGCCCTGCAAAGCATTATGGGCAAGTTTCCGTGCGACGAATACTTTAGTATGTTGACATTACTGTAATGCTTAGAACAGCCTCTAGACAATACCACAATGAAAATAGCAATTGTAAGAAACATGGTCATGTAACTACATAGTTGGCACCTAGAGGGCATAACCACACAAAAAGAAAATGGCAATAAATAATGCAGTGTAACCATGTATTTAGTTCCTAGAGGGCATGGTGCTTTACACATTTTCAGGGGTAACAGGCCTATAGCAATGATATTATAAACAAGGCCCTTAAAACACAAGCTCTTCCCAGCTGTAAAACAAAGGCTCAGGCCATGAGAATGCTTAAAAAGACACTGAATGGTGGGAGGGGTTATTATTTTGGGATCCCCGCTAACCTATTCTAGGGATCCAGAGACATTCTAGTGATCGTTTTGGTGGTGGTCCCATTGTCCTAGGACCACCACAGGTTGAGTTATAAGCAAAAATGTTTTGTAAAAGTAATGCCCTGCAAAGTATTATGGGACAAGTGTCACCATTTCATTTTAACCAATCTGCTGAGTTACCTGTCTTTTTGCCAAAGCCAGATTCAGTCGCTGAAAGAGCTTTGCACACACTAGATGTTAAAGAAGCTCTTATGTATTACATTGACAGGGCTAAAAGTTTTAGAAAATCTAAACAGCTTTTAGTAGCATTTTCAAAACATCACAAAGGCAATCCAATTTAAAAAAATGGAATAGAGAGATGGATAGTCAAGCTTGTTAACTCAAAGCTAAAAGACAGTTAGCTACAGTTCCTAGAACACATACTACCAGGAAAAAGGTGCTTCTATGGCCTTTTTAGGGAACATCCCAATAGCAGATATGTGTACGGCTGCTACTTAGTCTACACCACACATATTTACTAAACACTACTGTGTAGATGTGTTAGCTCGCCAACAAGCAAGTGTTGGCCAGGCAGTGCTCAGGACACTTTCACAGACTACAGGCAGGTACAGGCTAGCCACGGCTTACATGGAGGGGACTGCTTTACAGTCTATGCAAAGCATGGTTATCTACAGCCACAACAGCCATTGAACGGAAAATGTTACTTACCTAGTAGACATAAGTTCGTGGCATGTAGTGCTGTAGATTCACATGTGCCTTCCCTCTTCCCCAGACACCTGTAGAAGTTGTAGTAAAATTCTTCTAAAAATATTGTACATATGTATATAGACTGTATGGACATCTTTTTTTTTATACTATCTATCTATATATCTATACTCCTTAACTCCCCCCCTCTTCCACCTCCCCCCCCATGGGAAAACAATCTAACAAAGGACTGGATGCCCATGCGCACTATCACCAAGAGGAGGAGTCACTCGATCTTGTGAAGATTCTTTGAAGAAAAACAACTTGAAATGCTCCAAGACCAACACTAGATGGCAGACTTATGCAAAGCATGTGTATCTACAGCCACACATGCCATTGAACAAACTGTTTGCCCACACTGAAGTATATTAGCAATCGTGCAATAATCCATGTAACAGGGGCAGTCTGCAAGGCGTGACAAAAACAGCTTCAAGGTTGGACAAAAGTAAAGCATTTACCAATGACATCAAGTGATTTTTGAAAGGCAAGCCCAGGAACGAATTAAAGTGATGGGCGTGATTAAAAGCCCACAATACTTACAACAAGTCAAAGTACTTGCACATTTGACCTAAAAATGATCGCATGTTGAGGTATGTTTGTTGTGCAGAGGCCAGTGAAGGTGACCTCAACATAGAGGAGGAGGGATAAGAGGAGAGTAAATCAGTTGACTTTGTATGTTTCCTGTCAGGCTAGGTTATCAACACCATGTCTAGTTGTGGAGTCCCTGGATTTACCTGAAGATTACCCTTCATGAGGTTAAAATAGAACACATCTGAAAATAAAGGGACAACTTAATCTGCTCTGGAGTGACCCCTGACAGGGGTTACAACACTGATGCTATGCAGATAACCTGCTGAAAGAAAAGAGTGGAGTTTAAAGAGGATATGCTGTGGTATAAGCTACATATAGTTAAGGAAGAGAAGAGTGGTAAAACAACAATTTGAGTGAAGAATAGTCATAGGAAGTAGGTTCTGAGGGACGCCACAATGAATAAAAGAAAAAAAGACTGGCATTGTACTGCGCAAAAAAGGTATGATTTTTACAGATATGAAAGCAGTTTCCAGTCCCAATATTACCTGATTGCTATCCACATGTTTTTTGCATGCAATCAAGTTCAAGCAGCACTACAATTATTAAGATGTGCATAACTTTGTTCTACATTTTAAAGGTACACGAAAAACTGGAAATAAACTACAAAATAAGTTACCCCAAGCATCCATATTTTTTCTGGGTATTTTTTTTTTTAGAAGTGAATTAGAGATTTTTTTGTGTGTTCAAACTTTTTCAGCGTGGCTAAACACTTTTTTTTTTTTTTTAAGTGTATGTGACTGCGAGTTCAAAGAAGAACCATACTCTAGCGTAAAAGCTACAGGGCAGAGTCTAAACCATGCTTTGGGATTTTGCTAATCAAAGACTTTGGAGTTTAGAACAATTAGTTAAACTGCCAATAAAGAAATCAAATGGGGGGCACATCGCTAACTGAATTACTCTGTGTGGGGTATGAATGAGGGTGGTAAAGGCAGAGAGGTGAGGTTAGGAATAGTTTACTATGCTTCAGACAAAACATTTACATAGTCCCGTCCCTCCTTCTCCAACCCATCTCTCAAATGCTTGACAGAAAATCTATCTGAACAAAAACAGGTGAACCTAGAAGTAAACACCAGTCCTCTAAAGCTGCTTTGCTCTCACAAGAGGTTGCGAGCCCAATTTAAAATTCTGACACATGCATAGCTAAAAACTATGATAGACACATGCCTATTCATTCAGTCAGAGGTGCTTAAATGACATTGGCTACCTCCATCTTTAAGTGCAAAGCCCAAAGGTATGCGCAGTACAAGACCAACAATATTGTAGCACTCATTACCACTCTTCTTGTTATAAGCTGCCAATGCTCTTACTTCACTAAATGCAACAACACATAAATGTGACTGGACACTGACTATTTTACATGGGAAGATTAGATGCCTAAAGGCCTGAAAGTCTCAAAATCACCACCCTTCCCCTAAAACCACTCCAAACTAAAATCAAATCCGAAATAAACCAATAAACCCAAAATGCACATCTTCACTAGCCACCAGACAAAAAGACTAGCAAATGCAGAATGAGTAGATGTGTTCATGAGGCATCACATAATAGTAGCCTTAGCCATGACAAGTGTTTAGTTCTTCGCTAATAACCAGTAGCATTTTGTGTGCTGATTTTCTCAGCAAAGGAAAGGTACATCTTCAATCGAATTCATGTATTTACCTTTACAGTTTCACACAGGATGGCAGTGGAGAAAAAGTTGCTTTATTTCACTATTACTGCACCATGCTTTTATCAACGATAAGCAGAAACAAAGCGCAAATAAATAAAGGTGACAAACAGTGGCTTAACATCCAAGGCAGGTTCACCATGCTCCATCAGGGCATCTTTAGAGAAGGAACTTCAGCTCAATTAGAAGATTATAACAAAGCAGGCAATAAAAACACCCTACAAGAATCAATGTTGGTTTTTCGCTTTCATGTATTAATTATTTGTGTGCTTACCCACAACTGGCATATTTTTAAGAAAAGGAGCAGTAGTGTAACTTGCCTGCTTTGTTACTTGGCTTGCTTGCTTCTCAGTAAAGTGCCGGTGCTGGCTGATTCTGTGAAACAGTTCTCCCCCTTCCATCATCTCCATTACAATTAGGAGTCGGGCCCTGTTCAAAAGCATTTAACTACGTCAATTTTGAAAAATAAATTGAAAATGTGACGGCTGTTACTACTCTAAAAAATGTACATTGATTGTTAACACTGCAGGAAGATGTCTAATTTCTTTGTTTAAAAAAAAAAAAAAAAATACAAGGTCCTCTGTATCTTCACAGTGTGGTTCAAGAAAATAGGTGGCAGAACCCAGTCACGGTACATCTTCATTCATGTTGCCTTAAAAGCTCATATCGTAAACAAAGACGTGACTGTGTAGCACTCTGTGCAGGGATTAGATCGGAAAAATTAGCAATTAGCTCACACCTATGTTGAACAACATAACATATCATGAATTAACAACTACAAAAGTACAATCTATTTTTTCGTGGCATAGAAATTTTAATTAAAACAGATGTCTAAAGTTCCAGTAATCCTTTTGGCAAAAGGACCACAAGGAACTGCTGAAACCGTGTGCCCTAAGCCACCAAGCTTCACTCACAAGGCCGGTACTTGGCAGTGAATTTTAAGAGCGCACCTTTCGCTTTATAAATCCAATGCGCTATCCTAGCCACTGATATTTAATAGAAAACAGCTAACGGATGTAAATGTGTCAGCAATAATCTTCATTGATTGCACACCTTTTCTTAGTGCATAGTGCTGCTGCAATGTGTTACTCTGTATGCTTAGCAACAGTATGTTCTACACGCTAACTAAGAAAAAACTTCCTGCACTTCTTTGGTTCAAATGAATGCCAAAAGGTTTGTACTTTGGGAGAGTACCAGAGTGATTGAAAAAAAGGGGATCGTCGCATCTGGAGATACTGAGTAACAATTATCTCATAAAGCAAACATTTATTTTCAAATTACAAATTGCTGGTAACAGTAGGAAAACAAATGTTCCTAATTAAGAAGCTCTAGGGCATTTAAGCACCCAATTAGCAAGTTCTACTGCTCAGGCTCTCATTATAGAAAAGACTAACAAAGCACCCCATGAATTGTATCCGTTTAAATCAGTGCGTGGCGGCTGTTATTTATTCAACATTCTGGCAAATGCGCCTTTTCATTTTCTTTAAATCCACCAATCTGAGTTAGTGCTTGTGCTGCAAGTTCATATTCATGATGATGTAGATATTTTGTACTGTAGATCCATTTCTACGTCCTAATAGATGTGTTTAATAGTCTATTTCAAAGTACACTGCACCCCCAACTACAAACTCAAGCAGAGCCAATTCACAACTGATTGTAAAGTGAGAGAATGTAATCTTCAAAGAAAGACCCAAAATAACTTAAATGCGCTTTCAAAATTACTTTAAAAAATGACTGGCAGCAAACAAAAACACTTGGCTAACAATCTGATCTAGGGTAAGTCCTATTAACTTGCATGTTACAACACAAATACTACCCTGCCCTTAAATCTCTGGGTTGCACGGTAATTCTGCACATTCAATTTATGGTAAAATCCAATTAAAACCAATCTGATGGACAAGCTGAAGAAATTAAAACATTTATGGCATGGCTAGTGCTGTACAATAAGAAGCCTACCACGGATTTAGACCTCGTCATATCAACAAAAACAAAAAATGTGGAATATATCTGCTGATGCAACCTTACCTTGGACTAGATTCGTGGGGAAACTGCACACTGTTAGCATAAACTTCAATAATTTGAACAATATTTGAATGAGTGGCACACATCATATGCAGACGTACCTTAAAGAAAACGGAAGGAAGGTTACTGTACAAGATGCAGAGCAATAAACCACCTTTTTAACTGTCAGCCCATACCACCTCACCTCCATGTGGGCACAATTGTAATAGCCGTGAACAATCAAAGAATTAAAATACAAAGAAATTTAAAATGGCAACATCGGAACAATCGCACCAGTGGGCTGGAAGCAATTTAACACATAAGTGAAATAGAGAATTTTACTTATCAGACAACATTTAGATACAACAATGAAAATGTTGTATCTACTGGTTTTGCAATTAAAAAAGAATGTGCTGTATTTTCTTTTTGTTTTGTTCATTGTGCAGGAAGCAATTATATATCTTGATCATTCTTCGAGGTTAGCGTTTGCAATAATTTTGAATGAAAGTGTATTATTGTATGGTTATGTTATCTTATTTGAAAATCGTGTTCAGACTATAATGTTCAAGGCCTATGAAGCATTTAACATTCTGCAAAAATGTAAAAATGAAACATTCTAGGCACTGCCACTGTAAACCTTCTGTCCTTTGTATTCCAAGAGATGCAGATATCCAGTCTATTGTTGGCTATCTTACAAAGCTACAGATCTTGTGAACAAAGGTCCTGCTGAGGACTGATTATACTCTGGTTTCTACTATATGCTCAAGTGAGATGAGTGATCCTACTTCACGACTGACTAAAAACAGGTATAGATACTAGTAGGGGACTCTGATCAAGAGAGTAACTTAATAAAATAAAATAGAAAAAAAAGGGATTAAAAAAATAAAAAGTCAAGAAGAACCAAAACACCCCAATGCAGAAAAGTGGCAAGAATCAAAGACGACAACATCAGTGCCAGTTTAATGTCAAGATGTAGCTTTGACAAGAACATAAAGTGGCTAAAACAAAACTACCTGCATGAAAGAACAAGACTAACCAGATGTCCTTCTGTGCATTTTGTTACTGCACAAAAAAGGTGTGGATAACTTATAACATAGGTTTATTTATGGCTATTTAGATTTTTCCCTTGTACCATGAAGAATATCAGAAAATGTAATCTAATAAACACAGACAATTCCACCCTCTACACCAGCAATCAAACTAAATTCTCTGGGATAGCAGGAACATGTCACAGTACCCGCAAATGATAAATAATCTAATCTGTTTAAGATTACTATTACTTTAAGATTATTAATAAGATACGCCCTGCACAGAATACATCAAAACTAACATCTTTCCCAAACATTCTGGTCGAATGTACGCATCCTCGGTTTGGAAAATGACTTCAACAGACCATTCAGTCCAAACTGAGCACTAGTAATGGCATTCAATGTAGACTGGCCTCCAGGTGGAAGCTGTACAGATGACAGGAATGGATGTCAAGGATGCAATAATGTCATAGTGGTATCTAGGCATTACCCTTTTTAGCATACCAAATTAATACTCTCCAGGAACATAACTGGGACTGCAGGCAGCAGGTACAATATAACTGTCACAAATCTACTCCGACTTCACATAGTATTTACACCAGAAGTTTTGCCCGGATAAAAGTGCTTCTCAAAATATTCACCATATAATTTGAACATGATCTCTACCTAACGTGACCATGTGCCTGCCCAAACCTGGAAAGTATAAGGATTATAAGATCACTTATCCTCTTTGCATCTCATTCACCAATTGCAAATGTTTAGTGTGTTGCATCCAACCCTCTACTTTGATGATCTAACTTTTAATTAATGTATTTTTGGTCACACTGATCATACTAAGCCTCTTTGACAAATTATTTTAGCTAACATCTTTCTATAGGATGCCTAAAATTTTCTACGTTTGCTTTCAAACGTTCAGAATCATGGAATGTTATGATGGGCTCTTAACACCCACATTTGGCTCATCTTGCAACTCTTCTTTCCTGTGTGTTCCAGGATAAATTTTACAACTACTTTTTCCTACAATTTCTCCCATTATTAAATATGATGCATGTTTTTGTTTTTTAATTTTTATGTATTTTATTGGCATTTCAGCTTTGTACAGGAGCACATTTTTGGTATGTATGAATAAACATTGCTGCCATGAGAATTTTTTGTGAAGTTCAACAACTTTGCATTACCTTCAGTTAACAGTACAGGCAATGATAACCAATAATCACTAACAGTTTTCCTCCCTCTCATCCTTCCCAGTGCAAGCTCAGCATTTCAGATAGTATTAGTAGGGTAGTCATAACATCTGGTTTCTTATCTAACAACTCAGTGTTCCCTGATCAATGGTCCATCCCTCCCTTGTCCCTCAGCAGGGAATCCCATTTTCCCTCTTTAAATGACTTTCGGTCCCTGCCTCTCCAGAGTCCCTGTTTTAGGCACCCAGTGTGTTGATGAGGGTATTGTGGTCCTCATCTGTAAGATCTTATATCATGGCTCTCCATTCTAGCTGATCATCTACCAATTTAGCATCTCGTCTAACTCTTTTCATATTTGTCTCTTCCCCACCAGCCCATTCGGTCATATTACTTACAGTTTATATATATATATATATATATATATATATATATATATATATATATATATATATATTATTCTATGCTTAACATGTTCATAGGTCATTCCATAACTCCTAGATAAGTTGTTCTATTAGATACTTGAATCTCTGCTATCGTTTTAAAATCACAATGATCAAATGTTTTATTATCATAAGCATTGCGCTATTCAAAAATTGAGGAAAGGTAACTGAATGTTGGAAAAGTACACTTAATAATTACCTTCAAATATTCCAAATCTTGAAAGTCTGTGTTTATACAATACTACTTTTCTTTCATACTATTATACCCATTATTATATTCCTTGCACATATATCCCCTTACTATGTATTTACATGTGTTACTCTAGTCCTACTGTACTAGAGAAAAATACAATTAAAATAAAATCTATGAAAAAAAAATCAAATTATAAATAATTAAGTTAACAAAGATTAATAAAAAAAGAAAAATATATATACATTAATAAATAAATAAAAATAATATAAATTTACTCTTGTAAGCTTTACTCTGTCTCCCCATCACCCTATGTCTTTATCAATCTGTCCTCCATCCCCACCCTGACTCATCCCAAACCCATTTTACTACTTTCATATCTTCCCTCCTCTACCGCACCTGGCTCACCCCAAACATCAGTTTACTACCATGATCTCCCAAACAACCCTACTAAATTCTTCATCATCTATCTCACCTTTGTGACTCATCCAAACCCCCTCCTGCTACTATGATCTCCCTAACCCTTTCACAGACTCTTCCCTCCTCCGTCTCTTCTTTACTCATCCCAAGCTTCATTCTATAACTATAAACTCCAAATTAACATTTCTGGATCCTTCCCTCCTCTATCTCTCCATTACTCTAGTCAATCCAATTAACAAACTCACATAGACTCTGCTCAAATTAACTCATAATAATACTAATACTGCACTCATATTTCCCTGTACTAATCTACCACTAATTCCTCAGGGGTTTCGGAGTAGCGTGCTACTCGCAGAAAAGTGCTTCAATGCCTTGTCAGGGGTAGTAAGTGCTATATAAATAGAATTCCAATACAATTCCAATACAATCCTGCAGCTAATCTTTTGTCTGCGTAGGTGTCGGGCTAAGCCATCTAATGGTTAACCGTCTTTTCACCAAGGTCAAGCCCAGCAGTGTAAATTTCCTTCTCAGCTTCCTGTCGAAGATTAGTCCCAGTAAACATCACTCAAGCTCTCTGTCTTGTGGTTGTCCGGTCACCCTGTGTAAGTCGTCTAGGATCATGTCCCAGTAGAATGAACGGCCAGACCCATATTATGTGTAGAAAGTCTGCCGGCGTATATTGACATTGCGGGCAGTCTGCACTTTTTATAGGATATAGTATATGTAATCGCTTGGGTATAAGGTATGTTAGATGTATCACATTGTATGGAGCCAGTTTGAAGCACTCCCTTGTTAAGACCTCCCGTACACCCTTATCTATCCTAGCCCACTCTATCGCTGCTATAGGGTGTTCACTTAGTCGCTGCCACTTGTCTTTCACTGTAAGGGAAGCCCTAGGTTTGTCAACCCGCGGTGGATATTGGTAATAAATCTCTTACCACCCACCAGTGACAACAGCTACACCATAGTCTGGGTGGGTGGGCTGGGAATCTGGACCATATTTCTCTAACCGTGGCTGCTATTTTTGCATATTATGGAAACTGACCCCCACCTACCCAAACTATAGACATGATTTTGACAACTTGTGCAAATGGTCTGATATGCCACATTTCTAGGTCTGGTGGGAATGGCACCCTATGTAACACTCCTCTTGTTCCCAGATCTAGCACACTAGGGTCACTACATGTGGCAAACTCCTTGGCACTCTTGCTCCATACAGCAGAAGTGCTCCCCAAGTCCTCGTTACCTGTAGTGCCAGCTAGGATAAATCTTTCCCAGGTAGGATCGGTATCAAACCAATGCACTGTGTGCTGCAGGTGGGATGTAAAGTAATACTATTCTAGGTCAGGAACCTCCATTCCTTCCCTGTCCCACTCCATTCGTAACATTGCAAGACCAATTATGCAGCGTCTTCCCACCCACAGCAGTTCTATTAGGAGCCTATCCAATTACCTGTAGACCCTTCGAGGGATCTCATGCATAGTGCCCTGCAATAAGTAGAGGTATCCAGGCAGGACAACCATTTTAATTAATGCAATCTTTCTCATCAAGGAGAGATTAAGAAAGTTCCAAAAGACAATAGGCGGTATGAGATTCGTAAACACGGGTCCCATATTCAGGGAGTGTCTCTGTTGCGTTCCTTGTGTAATGTGCATACCTAAATATCAGACACTATTGTCACTCAAGGGAATTCTCAAAGCAGGGAGTCATGCTCACTCTAGATCTTTCAGTTGCCCCAATGGGAACAAGGCAGACTTTGACTGATTCACACATAGGCCAGATATCTCACCAAATTCCTTCATATCATTTAGTAGGATCGGGCTCAAGATGTCAGGTTGCCATAAATATACCATAGGGTTGCCGCGTACAGGGATACAGCATGGATCGTTGACCCACTGGTTTTCCCCAGCCATGTTCTACCTGGAGCAATCTGCACACAGCTGGCTCCATCGCCATGGCAAACAGTAAGGCAGACAGAGGACACCTCTGCCTGGTGTCTCGCTTTAACTGGATCTCTTCTGACACCACTCCCCCAGTTAGTATTCTTGCCAGTGGTTGTGTGTAAAGTAGCTGTACCCAAGCAATATACTTGGGGCCCAGACCCACTCTGTCAAGCACCTGCCAGCAGACTGAATCAAATGCCTTTTCTATATCTAGAAACACCAGAGCGTATTGATCTTACGCTAGGCAAGGTGAATGCATTACATGCACCAGTTGTCGCAAACTGCAACAGGTGTTCCTGCAGATATGAATAAGGACTGGTCTGGGTGGATCAGCTTAGGTAAGTGGAACAGTAAATGTTTTGCCAGAATTTGCCCTAGAATCCACATTCGGTTGTGACAAGGGTCAAAAGGAGGCAGCATCCAAAAGGTCTTTACCAGTTTTAGGTAACAGTACAATATGAGCTTTGCGCATGGAGGTAGGCAATATGTCGCATTCTAGAGCTACAGTATAGACTAGGAGCAATTTGTCTGCCACAGTTTATTGTAATGCCTTATACAGTTCAGCAGGTAGGCTACATCATCCTAGGACCCGAACATTTCTTAAAGGAGTCTATGGCCAGTAAAACTTCCCGTTTAGTCAGCCCGACCAGGTTCATCCGGTGTGGCAGCGCTATCAAGTCTATGTAAGCAGACGTCTCAGCCAGCGAGACCTCCCCGGAGGAGTCATGCACTTCATAGAGATGACAAGCCATGGTTTCACTGATTGCCAGCTGTGTGTTCAGGACTTGTCCTGTAGGATCCCTAATCTGCAGAACCAGGTCAGTGCAGCATTCCTGCTGCATCAACCTGGCCAGCAATCTCCCCGCCTTGTACCCGTCCATGTGTATTTGTGGTCTCCGAGTGTGTTGCACATGATTCTCAAGGCTCTCCCATACCAACTTGTTTCCTGGCCTCTCCCCACATTGGATGCATTGCTGGTTTGTCCACAATGGCGCTCTCCAGAATTGCTAACCGTTCCTCTCCTTCTGTGAAGAAATACTGCAATCTACTGTGAGTGTCCGCTCCAGGTGTAAAAAGGGAGTATGTATGCGACTGTGCATGTTGAGCTCTTCAAATCTCTACCAAACTCACTTACTGCATCATCTGCCTGAGGCCTTTTGTCATAAGAGGTTCGGTGCCCTGTCATGCAGGAAACCGCTCTAATTCCCCATACAGGACACAGTTGCAGTCCATTGCCACAAGGATCTCAGCTGACAGAAGCCCTCTGCACTTTTACTAACACCCCCACAAAGAAAGAGCCATTATCTACATTTGATGCATAGACGATAAGGCAGAACTCATGGGTATCTAATGAACCAAGCAGAATCATGCAGCATCCATCTGGGGCAAGGTACACTCCCAGTCTCCAGAACAGGATCCAGGAGGCCACCCATATAAGTGCTCCATGTGTATGAGGTCGCACAGAGTTGCCCTTGCTAACACCGGCAAAGCACATACTGTCACCCCACATATGGGTTTCTTGCAAGAATGCAACTGACACACTGTAGCGTCTAAGATAGTCAAGGGCCTGTGTACACTTCTCAGGTCGGTTTAAATCTTGGATGTTCCACGTAATGAACTTGTATTCAGTGCTTTAGCAACACAAAAGGATGATGGACGGAGCGCTGAACAATGCAAACACTCACCCCCAGTCACAGATCTTGTATTCAGTGCCCCATCCAGGCATACTTATTTGATCCAGTCTGCAGTACCCTCCCACGGGGCCCTTGCAACACTAATGGGAATGTCCACAATACATGAGCATCTATTGCACGGTCCCCATAAGAAGAAACCGCAAACAACTGATATAACAATGAACATTACCCCTTGGGGTATCCTCTCCCTCAGGCAGAATATTCAGAGTACCTCCCAGCTGTAACATCAGTCAGAAGGCCCTCAGTCACCATCCCACATCCCCCCCCTTCATTTCAAACCATTAACCTGCTAGCATAGGTTGTGTGAAGGTGTTTGGATAGACAAGTAAATGTGCAGCCCCCAAGAAGCAGACTAGAAAATGAAGGGCTCTCCCTAATCTCTCGCCACTCTATACCCCTGCATCTGCTTATCTGTATTTTCAGTTATCATCAATCTGCAGGGCATCTATGGGCAGTTCCTTTATCAGAACCATACGGCGGTATAGCATTAGGTGCACACTGCATGAACTGTAGAATTAAATTAGCAATAGGTAGCAAGAGAAAACCTCCCCCCCACAGTATAGTTACTCAGCATCCTTACTGTCACATTGGGCACCAGCTGTAATTGCGAGAAGGTGCTGTGTTTTGGCGACCCTTGTATCTCCGTTCATAAAGTTCCAACTGGGTAAACAAGAATCTGCTCTGCCTCTGGGGTCTCGTCTCAGTCTTATGGTTCACTAATTATTTTCTATGTCTGGCAGAATGGGAAGCCCCTCCCAACTATTTCTCGCCGTCCAAGCGTACCAATACCCTCCTTTCAATCCAATGAATCAAGCCAGTCCATGATCGCATGTGGGGACTCGCAGAAGTAGGCCCTGCCTTCGTACTACACTCATAGTTTAGCTGGGTACAGTAAACTGAATTTAGTGTTGCGGCCCCTTAACCTTTTTTGCTGTCAGAAAGTCATTGCGTAGCGCGGCATTTTTTCAGGTATAATCAGGGTAAATAAAGATCTGTTTGTCCACATATTGTGAAAGGCTAAGTATGCGCACAAACTGTAAAATGACATCACGATAATTAAACATGTGTGTGATCAAGGCCCTCAGAGGGGCCCGTGGCGCGGCTCCGGCACCAGCGCCCTATGTGCTCTTTTCACAGTGAAGAAGTTGAACAGTCTTGGGGGCTTGAGGGTTTGAGTGATGCATTGCTCCACAAAGAGCTCTGTAGAGGGGCGCTCTGCACGTTCCAGGAGCCCCACGAAGCAGAGGTTATTTTGCCTTGCTCGCCCCTCTGAGTCCTCCAGACGGTCTCAGCCAGTGTGACACTGTATTTTAATCTGTCCACCACAGCTGTCCGCCTCTTAATTTTGTTCTTGAGGGTAGCCACATCATATTCCACTGCAGAGATGCGATGTGACTTTCCAGAGGTCTAGTCACAGATGGTTAATATTCATTGCCATGGCAACAACTTTCCCCTCCAGCGCAACTCGTGAGCCCTGCATCCCCGCCACAGAGGGCCTCTGCCTTGGTGTGGGTGCAGGCCAGACTTCAGTTTGAGGCAGCACTGCTGGCACTTCCAGGCGAGCCACAGTATACTGGTCCATTCGGCTTAGCCTCTGCCGGTCTTGTCCCCTTAGCTTTCCCCATATCTGGTAGCACTCTAGAGTGTATGGGTCCCCCTGATCAGTGCCGCAACTCCCAGTCTCAAGGTGATCATCCACAGGGTAGCATCCAATTATCAGTTCAGGCCTATTATATATTATCCCCTCTCTCAGTGAGGAACCCTCTAACCCACTGCCTGCAGGCCCAGCTCCGGGTTCTAGCACCTAAGTTCTCTTGCATTGATAAGTTTGAAATCTGGCGGCCTGAGTCCAGCCCCGGAAGATCCAGGTGCAGCCAGTCAGCCTCTCTTCTTCCGGATATTAAACGTCAGATTCTCACCTCTGCTGGTCTAAGCTGCTCTCCAGGTTCTATCTCCCCGTGGCAGCAGTCGGGCTGTGTGACCTGCAGACCCCCAGGTTCATAGGCATCGCAGGCTCTTTCATATCAATCAGGGTAAAGTATGCAGGGCATCTTCCCAGTCTACCACCTGTCCCATTGAAGCACAGCCTAAAGCTAGTAGAGAGGTTAGGAGGCCTCATCCAGAAATACGCCCGTCACCAGGCCGCAGCCCACTCACTGCACCGCCTTTTCCTGCCGGGTGTAACACAGCCCTGTCACGATGCGTTGAACCAGAGGCACCTTGACCTCCTATCTGCAGGCAGTGCTAATAATCAGAGGGCCCCTCCAGCCCAGCAGCAGTTAGCAGTCTCCTCTCGTCTGCACCCAGCCAGGGTGCGGGTGGAGGTACAGCGCCACGTCATGTTGCCAGGTTACGGGACGTCTCAAGGCCCCCACCTGGTCTACGACAGGTGCCCCACACAGGTAAGTGTGACGCCTGATAACATGAAGGATGCAAGTTATGTCCAAGGACTCTACAGGCTTAATGATTCAGTGGCCGGAGCTGCTGTATAGGACATCTAGTCCACCATGATGGCACACTCTACCCCACTCCCCCTTCCATGCTAGAACTTAATAAGCATTGCAAGGTAGTGCACTTTTCCTAAAAATACCAGTTACAGAGTCTGTTCCTTTATTCTGTGTCAACCCAGAGGCGAAGATTATGCCTTGTTTTTCCACTTTACTATGCAACAGCAACCATAAGATTAAGAGCACTTAAAACACTACATTTCCCATGAAGACAATGAAAACTGTGTAGCCAAATAACCAATCATAGGCATTAACCCTACACATAACATCCTGTAGGCAATACCTTTTTCTTCAATAGTCCAACAACAAATAAATAAAACCCTATTCCCTCTATAATGTGACTGATTTCAACTGTTAATGCAGAGTTTTCATTAGGCATTCACTTTGCATTGGTGATGTTTGTGTTTAGGCTTTATTTGACAGTTATCGCAAATTGCTTCCTCTTTTCGGCTACTTGCGGGGCACTGGAGCCCCTGTGCATGCTACTCAAAAAATAATATAAACATGAGACCCATAGCACTGCTCAACAGACATATAGACTATGTGAGAGTCTGGGGAACAAGACTAATGTATTTGTCTGCTTGGCTCAGTCGGTAATTAACCATGAATAACTGATTTGGCTAAAGGAGATATGCAAATATAAGACCTCTACCATTTTTTACAATTAAATTCTATTCACTCAAAGACACACTTCTCTTTTAGGGCCCTTCACACTGTACAGCTCTTTGCTGCATTTTGGCAGTTGTAAATCAGTCATTTATTCATGGGCACATAAATAAATTACCAATTCTTATCAGCAGCACCCTTGCTGATGAAGATTTCCAACAAACAAGGACAATTACTTAGTGCAAACCCTCTACACATGTGCCAGGCCAAATGACAACATTGTGAAGCTATAATGAAAAGTCCATCATGAATGCCAAAAAGCTTTGGTGAACTACAGGCATGGGAACATTCAGAGACATCACAGAGATCTAAGAATTGGAAAGGTCTGTGGGCTAGTCAGTGGAATAATCGATTGCAACATCAACATTTTTAATGGGGCAGTAACAAAACATAATGCAATTACATAAGTAGAAGAGATTCCCCCCTGCTGGTCTCAGTTTTAGGAATGGAATGAGGCATGTTGCATTTTCTCCGCAGGTGAAGTCACTGCTTTGATTGCTCTCTGCAGAAATAATGGTAATGCTTTTTGGGAATGCTCTTCTCTTGATCTGACACCTTGGTAACAGGTTGAAAAGAAGATGTCTGTGGCAGTGTACAATGGTCCATGAAGTGGTCTTGTCTGAAGTAAACAAATATCTAATACTGAAGAGGCTAACAGCTACAAGTAATGCATGTAGCCCCTTCTCCCAGCACCTGGTTAAAGGCACTCCTAGTTGAGCCAAGCATGGTCATGCCTGTAATGCAAAAGCTTTAGCTGGTAGAAGGTGGAAGCTTCTGAGCTTAAGCGCTTTTCCATTATCTCCAAAACACAGGTGGTCATCATTATGAACATGGCTGTCTGGACCACCACACCAGCGGTCATTACCACCAACAGCATGCCAGTCCAGACCACCATATTCTGAACACAGTAGTGAACTGGCTGCAAAGCAGCCAGTTCATTACCACCCACCGCCAGGTCAGATTGGACCACCAGGCCGACTGTGGGCACATTCGACCCGGCGGTGGAGGTCGGACAGGCGGTGGGATTATAATCCCATTTCCACCAGGGATTCCCTGGCGAGTTACCCCGCCAGGTAATCCCTGGCGGAAAGCATACGGGTGACAGGAATAATCATTCCTGTCACTTGTATGTGACACGCCGGGCACCTCCCCCTTTTCCACTACACCTACCCACCCCCCCCCAAGCTCCCAGAACAGCCCCTACCTACCCCCGAAAACCAACCCCCCAACCTTCCACCCCCAAAACCCCATGTAGGTCCCCCCACCCCGACCCTCACCAACCCCCACTTCTACATACAGGTCCCCTCCCAACCCCCCCCACATCCACATGCACCCATTCACTTACATGCACACACGCATACATGCACTCAGGCACACATTTCCGCACGCCTAATCCTCAACATCCCCCGCCGCAGCCACATCATTGCGCCCACCTGAGAGACCTACACTGGGCTCCCCGTCAACAAGAGGATCACCTTCAAGCTCCTAACCCACACCCACAAAGCACTCCACAACACCGGACCAGCATACCTCAATGAACGACTCACCTTCTACACCCGGAACAGACAGCTCTGCTCCGCCAACCTCGCCCTCGTTCCAGGCATCCACAGAACAACAACTGGCAGCAGATCATTCTCTTACCTCGCCGCCAAGACCTGGAACACCCTCCCCATCAACTTACAGCTGACCAAGGACCTGCTGACCTTCAGGAGACACCTCAAGACCTGGCTGTTCGAGCAGTACCAACCCACGCCACCCTCCCAGGCGCATTGAGACCCTTGCGGGTGAGTAGCCGCGAAAAATATACTGATTGATTGATTCATTCATTTCCCCACATACACTCATACAGTACACACACACACACACCCAACCACCCCTTCCCTCTCGGACAGCACTTACCTCATCCGTCACGCTGTTTCCAGAGGGAACGGGCTCCTCGCCATACACGGCCACACCTATAACTGCTTCATTAAAGGTGTGGCGGTGTATGGTCTGACGTGGTGGTGAAGGTGGAGCAGCATCCACACATGCCTCTGACCGCCAGCATGGCAGCCCTCACCACCATCGATGGCGGTGAGGCTCCATGCGTCATTATTTGGCAGGATGCTGGCAGTCTTTCATTGACCGCCGGAATGGTTGGCGGCGGGGCATCCCGCCAAAAACTTAATGACCCCCATAGTGGCTTATTGCAAGTGCTGAAAACTAAGTGGTAGAACCAAGGACAAACAAAAAAACTCAGACTTGCTAGTCCAGGTCATTCAGAAGGTAAATGTAGTCTTCCAATGATATGTAGAAAGTCTCAGTGCAGCAACTGAAGGTAAATGCAACTTACACATTTAATTGTAATTAAAAACAGAATAAGTCATCCTTATTTCCCATCTCCACTGGGTCCAAAAGGCTGCCAACCGCTGATTCTACTGATGACTGGCTAATCATATTTTTCCAAACAACCATAACCTTTAGTCACTTGGGGGGTGGGGGGGTACTATTTTAACAATGTTTGTTAACAGACAATGTTTATAGTGTACTCTGCTGAAAATATGATCTTTCTCTCCTCCCTCCACTCCTCCAGCTGGACAGTGACACAGGATCATCTTCATCTACGGGAGTCACAGATGTTAAGGCAAATGGTCTGATTCGGACGAATGAGATACACCACTACTACCTATCATGTTTCAGGCATTCTCCTCTCCCACATCAGGATACACAATGCTTGACCTTTTTGCTGGAGGTTGCATTTCCTGAGCCTACACATCCATATACCCACTAAAGCATAGCCTGAAATCCTTGCTGAGAAAGGATCATCAGCTTAGTGGGCAAAGGCTTCAACTGAGCAGTTTTCAATGTGAATTTAAGAGAAAGGTCAGACAACATTATGGCCCTCAGCATTGCACCTCTGCAAGCCAACGCACTTCCTAATTCTTTGACTAATTGGGCAGAGAAAGTAGCCATTTGGAAAAATAATGCCAGTGGCCTATTGCTGCTGTTACAACAGCTTTGGAGTACAGCTTGTCCATACTATCTTTTTAGGTTTTTTAGGACGGCCTTTTTGAGGCAGAGAGATCACCACTATTTATCAACAAGGACAAAGGACTGACTCAGTAGCTATTTAACCCGTTCTGTGCCTTGGACGAGGTGACCTCGTCCAAGGTTACAGTTCCCGTGTGCCTTGGACGGGGTCAGGGCCCGCGATCGTGGAGCAGGAATCTCCACTAAACACCTGGGGGCAATTTTTTTTTAGTATTTCGCCCCCCCCCCCAAGATTTTTGGGCTGATCTGGGGGGGGGGGGGGGGGGGGGGGGGGCGAAATCCACTAGACACCAGGGATTTTGTTTTTATTGTTTATTTTGGGGGCAACCCCTTGGGCAAGGGTCGCTCCCCTGGGGGGCTATTTTTTTTTTCTGTTTCGGCCCAACCAACGGCAGACCAGCCATTGGGACGATCTGGCACCCGGGGGGGGTGGAAGCACACTAGGCGCCAGGGATTGTGTGGTGTGTGTGTGTGTGTGTGTGTGTGTGTGTCTGGTGTGTGTTTGGGGGCACCCCTTGGACAACGGCCGCCCCCCTAAAGTGGGGAAAGTTCGTATTCGCCATCTCTGCCTATTTTTGTAGGCCCATCTGCCCCCAAGGAGGGCAGAAACCACCAATACGCCAGGGATTTTTATTTTTTTTTGTTTTGTGCTGGAGGTGCCCCCTTTGGGAAGGGTCTCCTAAATGGGGTCAGATTGGCCAATTTTTTTACGGGGGGGCAGGATCCACTTAGGTACCAGGGACAACTTCTAAGTTCTTGGTGGTGGGGTGTTTGTCAACTGGCAAAGTATTTGTATATGTGATTATAACAATTTATTTCTTCTTTTTCTTCTAGTTCAACGCTTTTGCTTCCTTTGCTGTGGATCCTTGCGGTTTTTGCAGTAGTTGTCCTGCGGTTTGCATAGTTGCATGTTTTAGGTAAGTGAAAGCAATTTACTCCAAAGGAGTATTGTTGACATGCATGGATGACATGTTTGTAGGTGGTGTACTAAATGCAGTATTGTGTGTTTGACATTGTCCTTAGATTTGAGCACAGTGATGTTTGTGTTGTCATATGTCTAATTTGCTTTTTTCTTTTTAGTGGGATATCATTGGTGATTGCTGTGTCTGTGCAGAGTAGTTGCTTGGTGAGTAGCTTTTTCAGGCAAGTGAGTGGTATAGTTTTTTGTAGTACATAACTCTTTGTGATAAAGCTACACTTTGTTTATTACTTATTTTAGTGCTAGTTGTTGTTGGCAATCCATTTGTTGTTAGTGAGGATCATGGCTAGCCGCAGAGTGACCGCTCAGCAGGTTGTTCGCATGCTCTTTGAGTCGTCTTCAGACCATGATTCCGACACTGACTCTGCATCTGAGGCAGAGGAGGAAGCAGGAGATTCTGGAAGTGAGTTTTCTGTCCGAGAGTATTCTTCTGATGAGGAAGCTACTCTCAGTGCAGATGAAGGGCCTGTGTTAGAGGAGGACATTGATATGCCAAGAGTGCAGCAGCCTGGGGCTGAAGGGTTTCCCATTAGAAGACCTGACACCTGGATTGCCCCAAACATGGAGCAGCCACAGTTACCTGCATTTACTGGTCTCCCAGGGTGTAGAGTTAATACGGAAAACTTTTTGCCTGTCCATTTCTTTCACTTGTTTATGGACAATGTATTTTTGGAAGAGATTGTGGAGCAGACAAATGTGTATGCAGAGCAATATTTGCGGGACAACGCTGCCAGACTTAAGCCTCAGTCTAGAGCTACTCAGTGGGTTCCCACATATCTGGAAGAGATGAAAAGGTTTTTAGGTTTGACTTTTTTGATGGGGTTGATCAGGAAGGCGTCACTGGCTTCTTATTGGTCTACTAGTCCCTTGATGGCAACCGCTATATTTCCTGCAACTATGACACGTAATCGGTATTTGCTTCTTCTTCGTATGCTGCATTTTGTAGACAAGGCTTTAGCCTTGCCACGAGATCACCCTGATTGTGAACGTCTTTTTAAGATTAGGCCTGTCCTTGATCATTTTGTGGATCGTTTTTCAGAGGTCTATGTTCCAGGCAAAGAGAAAAGTGTGGACGAGTCTTTGGTCGTTTCAAGGGGCGTTTAGTTTTTAAGCAGTACATTCCTAGTAAGAGGCACGGTATGGGATTAAATTGTATCTGCTGTCAGAAAGGAGTACAGGATATGTGTATAATTTCCGGGTCTACACTGGTAGGGATTCCAGTATTGACCCTCCTGGTTGTCCGGCCACTTTTGGAGTTAGCGAAAAAATTGTGTGGGAACTTGCTAGACGGCTGATAACAAAGGTCACCATTTGTACGTAGATAATTTCTACACTGGAGTGCAGTTGTTCAAGGAGTTGTTTAGAGTGGACACTGTTGCTTGTGGCACAATCAGTTCTAACCGGAAAGGCTATCCAAGGGAGCTTGTCTGTAAGAAACTTGTGAAGGGACATTGCAGTGCCTTGCGGAATAATGAGCTGCTAGCTATGAAATTTTCAGACAGGAGGGATGTGTACATGCTATCGACCATCCATGATGAGAGTACTTCCCCTGTGGCTGTTTGGGGTCAGGTTGCGGAAGTGCGCAAACCTGCGTGCATTTTGGACTACAATAGGCACATGGGTGGTGTTGATAGAGTAGATCAGAGGTTGGAACCTTACACTGCTCTTCGTAAGTCTTATGTGTGGTATAAAAAGTTGGCCCTACATTTATTTCATTTGGCAACTTTTAATGCCTTTATTGTATACAAAGATTGTTCACCTGAGTCAAGGATGACATTTGTTAAATTTCAGGAGTCGGTGATAGAAAGCCTTATTGTGGTGGAACCGGCAAGAGTTCCTAGAGTAGAAGTGGTAGAGGATGTGGCTAGATTGAAAGATCGGCACTTTCCAGATCACATTCCTCCCACTCCCAAAAAAGACTTGCCCACAAAGAAATGTAGAGTATGTGCCCGGAGATTAATCCGGAGGAACAGCCGGATGTACTGCCCCGAATGCCCTTCAAAGCCTGGGCTGTGTGTGCCCAGCTGTTCTAGAAGTTACCATACCAAAAAAAACTTCTGGGAAATACCGTGAGCGTAAGCTGTCTGTTTTATATTTTCATATATTCACGGTTGGCATCTCTGTCATGTATTTAGTTAGAGCTTTTGTGTTTGTAGTTTTGTGCTTATTTTATAATTAGTGGTTTCTTTGTTGTTTATAAACAAAAAAAAGTGATGGCGGTGTGCGTGGGGTGGCGCTTGGCTGGCGGTGTGCGTGGAGTGGCGCTTGGCTGGCAGTGTGCGTGGGGTGGCGCTTGGCTGGCAGTGTGCGTGGGGTGGCGCTTGGAAGGCAGTGTGCGTGGGGTGGCGCTTGGAAGGCAGTGTGCGTGGGGTGGCACTTGGAAGGCAGTGTGCGTGGGGTGGCGCTTGGAAGGCAGTGTGCGTGGGGTGGCGCTTGGAAGGCGGTGTGCGTGGGGTGGCGCTTGGAAGGCGGTGTGCGTGGGGTGGCGCTTGGAAGGCGGTGTGCGTGGGGTGGCGCTTGGAAGGCGGTGTGCGTGGGGTGGCGCTTGGAAGGCGGTGTGCGTGGGGTGGCGCTTGGAAGGCGGTGTGCTTGGGGTGGCGCTTGGAAGGCGGTGTGCTTGGGGTGGCGCTTGGAAGGCGGTGTGCGTGGGGTGGCGCTTGGAAGGCGGTGTGCGTGGGGTGGCGCTTGGAAGGCGGTGTGCGTGGGGTGGCGCTTGGAAGGCGGTGTGCGTGGGGTGGCGCTTGGAAGGCGGTGTGCTTGGGGTGGCGCTTGGAAGGCGGTGTGCTTGGGGTGGCGCTTGGAAGGCGGTGTGCTTGGGGTGGCGCTTGGAAGGCGGTGTGCTTGGGGTGGCGCTTGGAAGGCGGTGTGCTTGGGGTGGCGCTTGGAAGGCGGTGTGCTTGGGGTGGCGCTTGGAAGGCGGTGTGCTTGGGGTGGGGTTTGGAAGGCGGTGTGCTTGGGGTGGGGCTTGGCTGGCGGTGTGCTTGGGGTGGGGCTTGGCT
The DNA here is from genome assembly GCF_031143425.1 of Pleurodeles waltl. Classification (NCBI taxonomy): domain Eukaryota; kingdom Metazoa; phylum Chordata; class Amphibia; order Caudata; family Salamandridae; genus Pleurodeles; species Pleurodeles waltl. The sequence continues at coordinate 903,077,992 of NC_090450.1, forward strand.
GGCGGTGCCAGCCAAACGCCAGTCCACACTCCCATCAGCTGGTGTGATTCTTGTATCAGGCATGTGGGCATATGTAAGTGATGGGCCCTTGAGTGGTGCGGTCTGTCGATGTGAGTGTTGTAAAGTGCTGGGCCTGTGGCTGGCAGTGTGAATGGTCTTGTGCGTGTCATGTATGAAAGGTGTGTGAATGGACTGTAAAGCGGTTGGTGCCTTGTCGCTGCTTTACAGCTCACGAGCTGTGAGTCATTGGTTCAGTTTTTTGCCTTTCAGTTATTAACAGTGCATTTCATTTTTGTGAAATCTCTTGTTAATAAAATTTGATCCACTGAACCATCACTCACCCTCGTGCCAAATCCAACCAGTATGTGTGGTAAAAATGACAAAACCTGCTCTGCTGTAATCAGGCGTCGCAGCACACCTGTGACACGCTAGGTGCCTCGGTGGGACCATGATGATGAAGCATGCCACCAACTTGGTTGGTGGGTGAGGGGTCTTTTTCACATAACCTAAGTGTGTTTCTTTTCACAATTTTAGTGTTTGGCACATCACGGACGTATGTGCACACAATCAAAATGATAGATTACAAAAATACCTGTGTTTGGGGGGGGAGGGCCCACCTATGTTTTTGGTCCTGGGTGCAGCCTTCATCTAGGGAAACCTACAAAACCCAGACATTTTTTTAAAACTAGACACCCCAAGGAGTCCAGGGAGGTGTGGCTTGCGTGGCTCCCCCAACATTTTCTTACTAAGACTCCTCTGTAAACCTCAAAATTTGCATAAAAAAAGCATATTTTCCTGACTTTTCTTAGTAGGATCACCGCTCCAGCACAAAATTCCTACTCCCCAGTTTTCCCCTCAGTCTCCCAAGTAAAATGACACCTCACTTATGTGGGTCCCCAAAGCAGAGCCCGTCTAAAGATGTATAAAAGAATATGTCCTTATAAACTCGCTGTGCTATCCCCTCTATCTCTACAAGTTTTGGGCCTTATTCTGTTGCAGGCACCTGGCCCACCCACACAAGTGAGGTATCATTTTTATCGGGAGACTTGGGGGAACGCTGGGTAGAAGGAAATTTGTGGCTCCTCTCAGATTCCAGAACTTTCTGCCACAGAAATGTGAGGAACATGTGTTTTTTTTTAGCCAAATTTTGAGGTTTGCAAAGGATTCTGGGTATCAGAACCTGGTCAGAGCCCCACAAGTCACCCCATCTTGCATTCCCCTAGGTCTCTAGTTTTAAAAAATGCTCTGGTTTGGTAGGTTTCCCTAGATGCCGGCTGAGCTAGAGGCCAAAATCTACAGGTAGGCACTTCGCAAAAAACACCTCTGTTTTCTTTTTTTTTAAATGGGATGTGTCCACTTTGCGTTTTGGGGCTTTTCCTGTCGCGGGCGCTAGGCCTACCCACACAAGTGAGGTATCATTTTTATCGGGAGACTTGGGGGAACATAGATTAGCAAAACAAGTGTTATTGCCCCTTGTCTTTCTCTACATTTTTTCCTTCAAATATAGAAGAGTGTGTAAAAAAGAGATCTATTTGAGAGATGCCCTGTAATTCACATGCTAGTATGGTCACCCCGGAATTCAGAGATGTGCAAATAACCACTGCTCCTCAACACCTTATCTTGTGCCCTTTTTGTAAATACAAAGGTTTTCTTGATAGCTATTTTTTACTCTTTATATTTCAGCAAATTAATTGCTGTATACCCGGTATAGAATGAAAACGCACTGCAGGGTGCAGCTCATTTATTGGCTCTGGGTACCTAGGGTTCTTGATGAACCTACAAGCCCTGTATATCCCCGCAACCAGAGGAGTCCAGCAGATGTAACGGTATATTGCTTTCGATAATATGACATTGCAGGGAAAAGTTACAGAGTAAAACGTAGAGAAAAAGTGATGTTTTTTTCACCTCAATTTCAATATTTTTCTTTTTCAGTTGTTATTTTCTGTAGGAAACTCTTGTAGGATCTACACAAATGACCCCTTGCTGAATTCAGAATTTTGTCTACTTTTCAGAAATGTTTAGGTTTCTGTGATCCAGCATTGATTTCATGCCCATTTCTGTCACTGACTGGAAGGAGGCTGAAAGCACAAAAAATTGCAAAAATGGGGTATGTCCCAGTAAAATGCCAAAATTGTGTTGAAAAAGTGGGTTTTCTGATTCAAGTCTGCCTGGTCCTGAAAGCTGGGAAGCTGCTGAGTTTAGCACCGCAAACCCTTTGTTGATGCCATTTTCAGGGGGAAAACCACAAGCCTTCTTCTGCAGCCACTTTTTCCCATTTTTAAAAAAAAAACGAAATTTTCACAGTATTTTGGCTAATTTCTTGGCCTCCTTCAGGGGAACCCACAAAGTCTGGGTACCTCTAGAATCCCTAGGATGTTGGAAAAAAAAGGACGCAAATTTGGCTTGGTTAGCTTATGTGGACAAAAAGTTATGAGGGCCTAAGCGCGAACTGCCCCAAATAGGGGGAAAAGGCCTGGCAGCGAAGGGGTTAATGTGCTAGATTATTGTTTTGCCAACAACACTATGTTCAATTTCTGCACAACCCTCTATAGGTCACGCGTGACAAATATATCTTTTCCACCCCTAAAGGATTCAGCATTATGCTTTATATTTTACCAAAATGAACCACTGTTTTTGCTTTAAAAAAAACATAATAACTGCGGACATGAACAAAGAGGGCCGATCAGGCAAACAAAAGCCGAAATGGCTCATAAGTAACCTTCAGTGGCTCCCAGAGCAAATCTGTGACAAGCCAAAGATAATAGAAACAAAAGAACATCTGATAGGTCTACAGAGGATTAACCTGTCTATCGTTGCACCAGGCAGCAACTGTGAGGAGATCAAATTTGTGCAAGTAGCCAATTCGCATCCAGAACCTTTGACTGGAGACAAAAACCTCTCAGTTATATTGGCTCAATCTGACTGTATGGAAGAATTGATTGTAGAGGTTCAGATTACTCTGCACCATTACTGTGACAGTAGATCCTCCAGAAGAGGAAACTGCGGGAGAAGGCAGATGGTGAGGGTCAGCAGTTCTGAGAACCAGAACATCCTGGACCAATCAGAATCATCTACACTAAGTACAGTATGACTTTCCAGGACCGGCGCCTGATCAGCACTAGGAATGAATGTAGGAAATGGAATGTATCTCTTAAGAAGAAAATTCTAGAGTGCAGAAGGTTGGTCATTCAGTCTTTTTAGAGTTAGTGAAAATATCTACAGAGGATGCAGCATAGCAAAGATAACAGTGCCATTTCCAGATGCAGGAGCCACTCGTCAAGATGGTGCCTAATGAGTTAGTCTGACCTTACATTAAGGGTTCTCCTATTAGGCAATTCACTGTCAGGGAGACCTTGTGAATTACAAGCCATAGCATCAGACAGAGGGCACAAGACTCCACTTGCCCTGTCTAACACGGTACCATATGGCACTGTGTTGCCTCTCTGCACCAGGATTTGATCTGCCCTTGATGAAAGCAAGAAATGCCTACCTTCAGGGACAAAAAGAAATGTGTGCTGTTCCCTAGGGCCTCTGATCACCACACTGCCCGGGTGCCTAAAGTGGATGCCTCAGTCACAGCCAAATATCTCTGGAGGAAGAGTGGAGAACAGACTGGCAAACAGCAGGTTGGGATCTAACAACCCCCACTGAAGGTCCTGGGCCATCTCACCTGAATCCTGTATAATGTCTGTGATGCAACCTCAACACTGGGACCCGACCCGCAGAAGTGAAGGTTCCATATGCATATGCAAACGAGCCTAAAGTACCAGGAGGATGGAAAGCACCAAAAGGCCAGCCTCAGAACCATCAAGGCTGGGACAGTAGCTCTCGGGTGAAACATCAAGATTATAACCTGATATCCTTGACTTTCTGTGGCGGTGGGAAAGCCACTGCAACTCTTTCAACAATGGCTCATATAATGGAATGATTTGGTAAAAGATGCATCTTGGGTTTGTTAATGGAAAATCGAGCTGAGACGAGCTCATCCAAAATCGAAGGATGGGAATGTATGTATGCTCCGACCAGCAAAGATGGGCCTCTACGACTGAAACTACCTTTGTAACGGTAAAAGGTGATGGTACCTGGCTAAAGGATAGGTGAACTGAAAGTGATCTGACCCCACTACAAAAAGGAGATGCATCCTCTCGGCCAGCAGGGTCAGCACATGAAAGTCTGCAACCTGCACAATTCAGTCCTGTGGACCCCCGGCCAGTAGAACCCTAGAAATTACCAACTTGAACTTCTTCTTAAATGCTCGCTTTAAATTAATTAACTTATATGTTTTCCATAGGGCCTATCTCACCCCCATATAACATATACAAAATGTTTGATACAGAAAATGCTGATTGTCCCCGATGTAATGAGCAGGCAGCGGGATTACTCAATATGCTATGGGTATTCCCACAAATAAAAGAATATTGGGAGGGAGTGTTCCAAAGCATCTCTGAGGTGATTGACAGAAGAATATCTGCTTCCCCTCTGGTGGCTCTATTGAGGGACTTTCCACGCCCCAGATCCCAGACGGTCACAACAAAATACATAGACTTAGCATTAATTTGAGTGAAGCGAGAGACTACCCTGCATTGGAAGTCCCCTAGGGGCCCACACATGGGGAAATGGAAAGATACACTGTGAAGTGGGCGGAAGCGGAGGGAAGGCCATTACATCAAGCCGCATCAAGGGGCTGCGGCCAAGCGGACACAGCTAGAGCTTGGGACCATTTAGTAGACTGCCTCAAAGAGCCGGAATCGGACTTACTGACACATCCACTATATGGTTAGTACAAAACAAGAATGGAGAACAGGGGAACAATTAAATGGCTGGCCATTAAACATAGATTCACACCATGGGCACATGTACTCCACAGACACAAACGATAACAGGGTGAACAGATGCTGGGAGGGGGGTGGAAGGGAGTTGACATGTGTCCCGGATGCCACCTGTCTTTGAAGCATGTATCATAATAGCATAGATTGTTACATATCTTAATGATCCAATCACCTAGGGATTTACACCCGCTTCATGTACGTATGACAAATGCCAATAAAATATGTTCATAAAAAACAAACAAAAAACTTAAACTTCTTCTTGAGGAAAGAGTTTATGACTCTGAAGTCCAAAACGTGACTCAGACTTTCAAACACCTAGGAGAACATAAAGTACTTGCAATAGCAACCCAGGCGCCTCCCAACCTTGGGTATGATTTCAATTGCTCCCTTGTCTAAAAAAAAAAATCATAACCTCTTTAAAAAAAAAAAAAAAAAATGAATTGTGGCATGGTTCCCTGATGTCTGAGTAAAACTGAAGAAATGTGAGGCAGGAATCGAAGGGTATAACATTGTCGAACAACTGAAAGGATGTACTGACATGATGTAATAGAGTGCCAGGGATGTAGATACCTTTGGATTTGCACCTCCCCCCGTCCTTTTCAACTGGCACCGAACTGCTGATGAAGAGAAACTAAAGAAGTGTGGAGTAGGACTCCTGCTGTGACCTCTTCCCATACCGCCAACTCTTGCCCACAGAACCAGGAAAAGTCTGACAACAACAGTCGTGCACATTGCTTAATTTTACCCGTCCTGGCCAGTTTGTACTGCTTATGCAAAGGAATTATAGAAACATCAAGAAAAGAGCATCAAAGTCACACACTGAATAACCTAAAGGGATGGTATTCAAAGAAAGGAGTGCTAGGATAGCTGATGAAGACTCCTTTGCCCATAGTGCCTATTTTCTTCAACTCTATCCAGAGTGGGAATGGAATTCAAATTACCTTTGTTTGTGGAGGCTTGAAGTATAAGGCTTAAATAAGTAGAACTGGGTGTCAGTAAAGCTGGATCATCTGGAGCAAGTCTGTGCTGTCTATCAACAAGTACCACTCACTTACAGAATATCAAGCTACGACCACGTCAATAAAAGGGACACAGTTCAAGGCTTCATTAAATGGCAATAAGGGCACCAAAGTAGCAGGATTGGCTGCAAGATTTCAGCTAGACACTTGGCCTTAGTCTACTGGAGGAAGCTACAAATCTAGGGCCTCTACAGCTCTGCATATCACCAACGCGAAAATAGCTCTCTCTTCTGTAGGGCACCCAAAAGGGGAACTCACTAGTGTCTCTGGTGAAATGTCCAAGGGACTGGAACTGTATCAAGGTAAAGCCAGTATAGGTACAATAGTAGAGGAACAAGTGGTCAACCTCTTTATTGTCTTCATTGTTGCAAACATGCGCAAGGCCCTAAACAGCATCACAATCGGAGTCAAAGAGGGTCTAAATCCTCCTGAAATCCTGCCTCTGTGGCAGGGAACAGGAGGCAGTCTTTCTCAAACTAACTTTTGGCCTCATTCACTGTATAGCATCACATGAGCTATGCCCTTTCTGAAGATGGTTCCAGATCTGAAGTCTGGGTTGGAGCTAGATCTGACACTGGTGCCTCAGGAGCCAGTGGTGGCGGCGACAAAGAAGCAACCAAGGGCAATGGAGTGAAGGCATGACCTAAAGGCAGAGGTACGTTGAATTTGAATGGGTTCACTTGGCACTGGGAAGGACCCGCCAGCAGAAGACTGACAAGATGCCCTAACATATTTGTGAGGCCTGGAGGTGCACTTGGGGGGGGGGGGGGAAAGAAATCAGAACATCTGCAGCAAAGCCTCCTTTTATTTGTTTATTGCTCTAAGGATAATGACTGCTTCTTTAGCCTTGTTGCAGAAGGGCATAGCAGACAAGTGCCTCAATGATAAAAATGACCTCTTATAATTTTCAAAAGATGGCTGGCCTTTAAACAAAAACAACAGTATACTGAGTCAAGTCTTCTGGAAATGCACACAATTAAAACATTTTGGGGGTGGGAATCTGATATAATTGATCAGGAGGAGTACTACCCTTCGTAAAATCCAACTTCAGTTAATGCAGAGCAATCGCCAAAGCAGGTCTCACTAAAATAGTGTCTTCCAAATATGTGCCTAGCAGCTTACCATGCTGAAGAATCAAATAATTACAATATGTAAAGCTGTGATAAACTCTATAACTTGCGAATTTGGCTTTATCAATGGTACATCCTACCTGTACACTAATTGTACAGCCCTTAAAATAATACTCAAACTAATATAGCTAAATCAAAAAGAGTAAAGTGTTTAAATGCCTAAATGTATGCTTAGCCTGATGTCATGGGAATCCATTTTTCATTCACACAAGGCAATATACCTCATACTGCATCAGAAGACATCATTCCTTTGACTAGCTGAATTCAGAAATAGTATTTAAAATAAAAATGCAAAACGTCCTTAACAAGTTTCATACTGCTGTACAAACTAACTCCATATGAGAAAAATGAAAACTGTACTAAGGCCAACTTTATCTTTTTTCCAAGATTTAATTGTGCAAAGATTAATTTGGGGGTTTGGGAGAAAAGTAAGAATTGTATACCTCATTTCTAGCTTTTGGACGATCAAGAAGAATTTTCAGTGCAAACCGTTCTAGCGTAGATTTCTTCACACATACTCTAAGGTTAAAAAAAGAACACATTTTAAACAGTTAGTTCACGTCACTTCAGAGAGACTTTGCTAAAACAACTGTTTGAACATATTTTGTGTAGTGTGATGTTTTAAGTACATTACCTGCTAAAACGGTGTTTCAAACCATTTTGCAACAATGTTATATTTAACTATACAGAAAAACACCACAAAGAAGAAATAATGTTTACATCCCAAACAACCCATCAAGAATAAGCTACATCATTGAAAAAGTGCAGTTTTTTGGTTGATCTTGATTTTTATGTTAAAGTTATAGGCCTTTCATACAGGTTTTATATTTATGGAATGTGAGCATTCTAATATGAATAGAACAAATTATTGAAACCCAGGTAGTACATTAAAAAAATCTCAACAAAATTAAAAATGCTTTTGACCCTGGGCACAAACAAGCATGTGAGCATGTATGTCATATCAGACTGGCAGTTAGTTGCATCAAACCAGGGCATGTCTCACTGTGCCAAATTCCTGCTTCTAGTGGTGAGCAATTATTCACTGAAATGTGGATCCCATCACTTTTGGTCTTTATTCTAAACTTTCACATAATACGATGATCCCAATAAATCAGAAGTTCATTATGGCAAAGAAAATAAATAGGGATGAAAGCAACCATTGCATTTATGTAGTGGCAAATAAATATGCCTCACAGAAATCTAGAACCAAGAAATCAAGACACAAGTCTATGTCTGAGTATCCAGTCAGGACTGACATCATGCTTTGACTTCAAAGGTTGAAAGCAAAAACTTTTAAACTTAAAGGCAATAGCATCTAAAGGTAATTGCACTTTAAACTCAGTCGGCCAAAGAGTGGTTCAACTTTCAGCAAGATAAGGGGGTCAGGAAAAAATCCTATTGTGCTCTTATGTGCACCAAAATTCAGAAATCCAAGGTAGTTAATCATAACCATCTAATAGGAAACATATTCCAAAAACGTATAAGCATAAGTGCCCAAAGCAGATTTAGAAGCCAAAAGAGATGCACGTCATGTACCTTTTTTGCTATTAAATCCTTAAGAAGGGTTCCTATAACTAAACATTTAGAAGAGAAAGTTCAACAACAATAATCTTTAAATAGAAAGCTAGAACAAACGTTTTGTTAAATTGCATGTTAAAATAACAGCAAAGACAGATAACAAAAATACTTACAGAGGACAAAGGGATTCTGAATGCAGAGTATAAGATGATGGCAGGTGAACAGAGTAATTTGCTTTTCTTGCCAGTTATCCTGGGGGAAAGCAAGTTAGGGGCAGTTAAAAGATAACACTTGTACTTTTTAGGGGGACAATATTTGCATAACGTCGCCAAGGAGAACCTGTATGTGCATCTTTTAATGCTGTTATGTGGTGATAGTTTTCTGGGTTAGAATACTGGAACATTTCCGTATTTGAGAGCGTGGAACTAATGGAATGGAAATGCTAGGGTTTCTAAACCACCGACGATGAACTGGAAGCACTTCCATCAATTATTTGCTCACTTGAACTATCCGACTTGTCTGGAAATGGATCTCCTGCTTACCATGGCTACATACTCAAGGGGGAACTAACTAATGAGGTGCAAATGATTCGGGGACGCATCTTTAACTTTGGGAATGCATCTTTAAAATTGTTCTTCTGTACAGTGAGAATATGAATACCAGTTAAGGTTTATCAGGGCATGGTTGGATTGGTTGTCTACTGCTATAAAGGCAAAGGGGGCAAAAGGAGTTCTGAAACAACAGCTTGATAATTTCCATCATATTTTCTGCTACCACAATCACAGATTAAAAGTAATTACAACTTTTGAGATGGAAATCTGATAATTTCCTTTCTAGTGACTGAAGAGCCACATAAGGTTCGTCACATGCTTAGGCCGGAAAAAGCATTTGCTAAAATTTCATCAGAAAGGCTGGACATTAGAGTGTCAGCAGATTGTACTTCTGAAGGCAGCTCTAGGTCTGGTGCCAAAACTTGAAGTGTTATCAATGATGGAACAGACTAACTCTATGTTGCCACCAAACAACAACCTGAAAAGGAAGTTAGCCGTTTCCTTTTGATAGAGTGGTTGTGATAGCTGCTTAGTGCTGACAAACAGAGGTACAACCACAACAGCATTTGCATTATTTTTACGTCTTGCAAGGGTTAAACACAACACTCTTAATAGACACTGGTATTTTATTTGTAAATGTTTTGCTTGCTCTAAAGGAAGGGTAACACATTTGCAAATTGACTGAAAAAGGCAAATAATATCTCAAAGGCCTCATTCTACAGGTTTAGGCAGCAGCAGAAGAGTCTTCCATTTTTATCTTACGAGCTGCTGGGCCAGATGTTTCTGCCGCTGCTCTGGCAAGTGTAGGTACTATAGTCTACTTTTTGAGGTGATGAAATTCCAGTAAATGGGTCAAGGAAATGAACTTTTTCCTGTGTTGTGACCCCAGATTTTTTTTGCCTTTCTCCAGACCCTATTTTTGATGGCCTGAGACTTATGTGCACTTTGCCCCTGCAAAACAGGAGGAAAGTGCCTGGGTTCCCTTATCTCCAATTTCTCAAGTTGAATGCCACCTGTAGACTGCAGCACCTATTGCGCCATCCACAACAGTGGCAGTGAAAACACTGTATTAGGTATACCATGTGTAGCCTGGCAGCTTGACAGGTAGGAAACCCCGATTTAAAATACTAAATAAGCCACCCTTAGGTACACACAAGGCAGGGTGCATAATATTTAAGAGTGGGACAACAGTGGTATTAGAAATGGCATGTTTCCCCAGTGACTAGACCTAAACCGACAATGTCACTGGTTAGGCCGCATTGGGTAGATAGGAAAAGTCAAAGTAGAGATTACATAATTTAATCTATACATTTTGACACGTACGAGCTACAGACTTCACCATTAGTTCATATGTTTTATTAAATATGAAAATAAATATATGAAGTCATATTGTTATTAATTATGTTGGAAATTTAACTTTTAAGAAAGTTATTTTACCCTCCCTAAAGCTGGAGATTAATTTGTGTTAACTCTCCAGCCACTGTCCAGTCTGACCTTCACCTAATAAGGTTTTAAAAGTGTCAAATTTGTCCCAGGAGCACAGACAATGGCCTGGGTGTGAGGAGGTCATTCCCCCTGCCTCCCAAGCACCCACTACAGGAAGAGCATTTAGGCAGGACCCCGGCACTTAATATACTTTAGAGGCCTGCCCTGTCACAAGCAAATGGTAGGTGAAACTTGGAAAGGCTCAATCTTTGTCTCCATAGTTAAGCTCACAACAAATCCAGTGGGAGGAAATCTACCCCTAGAACCAGTATTGAGTGACCACAGAGAAGGGGACTGCTCATTACCATGGTCACACCTGTGGGCGGGCATATAGGCTCTGCACAAGGAGAAAAGGGTTTCCTCATTTTGGATTTTGAGAGAGAGGGGTACTGTGGGATTGTTTACAGTAGGATAAACAGGAACTTCTGAAAACGTGGGTAGGGTATCCGCTAGACCTTTTACCACAGTGGTTAGGGAGTGGCAAGGAGTAATCCCCACCCACTAGCTGGTGCAAAGCATAAATGTGACAACACAAAAGGTGGCCACAGGCAACCACTTGGGGTAGTATTCCAACCCATTGCTCTCTTGTACACCATGCCACCTCAGGTGAGATACAGCCATTTGCACATCAGTCTTGGACCAGCTCCAATAGGAACAGTCCAGCCCTAACAGCCAAGCAGGTCCTCTTCAGAATATTAAACAAGTAACCAAAGACTAGTTTGAGCCCGACTGGGTCCCTCCACCCCGATGCCTAGGACATATTGTTTGGGGGTCAAGGACTACAGGTTTTCACGTCTATTTTATTCTTAGACCAAGTAGGTCCAATCCCCTGCAGCACAAACCCTCTGACTGACAGTTCACAGTACTATATTATGGACTTGGGAAGGGCATTGTCTACAGTTAAACTCAGGGTTCGATAAATCTACTGGACCACTGGCTAGGTGAGTCATTTTGTTATCGGGTCGAGCTATTTTTAGGACCTACTTGCCACTTATGGCCAGTTGACAAAAAACAGATTTTCTGTTCAGTCAGAAAGTGAAAAAAGATGCATTCATGTCATGTTCTTGTTACATTTACTCTGTGTTCAGAGACAGAGGTAAAAAGTCACTGTCTTTTTCCATTCTGACTGAAGAGTTTCAGGATTGTCTAAAGTGACTGGCTCTAAAAACTTTGAAATAAAAGGCTAGGTGGGTTTTTCCTAACAAACAACATTTCAATAACTATGTCAACTGTACAAACATTTCAATATACATGTCAGTAGCTTTCAAAGACCATTTTTTGTTCTTCAGTGTGATAAACAAAATATTTTGATAGGATGAAAACAAATAAGAACACTTTACTTGGTGATGTTCAAATGATAAATAGGTTTTCTGAAACCCAGTTTTCAAAGATTATTAATACACTACATAGTTTTATCAGTGAAGGTACAAGTTAGTGGGAAGATTTGTGGACATTTCTTGGAAATTTACTATCTGTAAATGACAGTGTGCTACCATATCATGCTTTACTAAAATATTTATTGGAAGTGAGTGTTTAAACATAACCTGGAAAATACTTCTGTCCTGAAGGCAATGCTATTAGAAAACTAAGGCAAGTCACGGATCATGAATATTATCTATGGAGCAAACATTTAGGGCCAGATTGGCATTGTTTTGGCGCAGGGAAGTACTGCGAGCCTTCTTGCTGTGCTGCCCTGCGTCAAAACAATAGGGCAGGAATATGCAGTATCTACGAGATACGGCACATTCCTATCCTTTTACCCTGTGCTGGCGCACAAATTGCTGCCATGCGCCAACGCAGACATCCTTGCACCATGGTGCAAGGGTGCCTGCGTTACAGGGATGATTGTTTTTGTGCAGGAAGAGGCACCTTCTAGCACAAAAACACTTTCAAAAGGAGTGCAGCACATACAGTAGGAGGAAAAAAAAAAAAAAGGGAGGAGAAAAAAAAATACTTCTCCCCGCTTAGTCACTTCTACTCCACCCCTGGAGTGGCATAGGGTTTTGATGCATTCCCAGGTTTACAAAAAAAGGTTTACAAAACCTTGTAAATCTGGGAATGCATCAAAATCCATGGGTATTGCGTGGGAACACGCACGTAAAACCCATGGAAAAGCCTCCCGACTGCGCGTTGCCTTACTCCATCTCTACAATGCCATGTGAAGCCAACCAAAGTGATATCGGTCAGCAGCCTGGCCAATGCGTTAAAAAAGTGGTGCATTGGCGGCACAGGCCGTATGTATATCTGGGCCTTTATCTATTTAACCAAACAAAAGAGTTTTTTTGTGCAGTAGGAATGCTGAACTCACATATTTAAAGGTGTATTCATATGTGAGAATGAAGGAAAAGGCGATTGTAAAATAAAATATTTGCCTAGGATCACACAATTTTAGGCCCATTTATGGGTCAAGTACATTACAGTTAGGTTAAGTAGATTATTTAAGTTACTCAATCTGCAGATCTGGTAACAATCTTTTAGATTTTTCTAGGCCTGAGTTAAGGTTATATTTGTGTCCATTTGTTAATGCTGTCTGAACTTGTATTTATGGCTTATTAATGTAAAGCCTTTATTATTAGAGTGAACACTCTAAGGAAATGGTGTAAGCTCGGACTGTAGTACTAAAAGATTGATGAATCTTTGCTTTCAAAATAAAATGTTCACAAACATGCAACTAGAAAAAAAATGTTTTGCTCAACTACTGTGAAATTTTAGATACCATTTCTTTGGAGCATCATTTAGTAAAACATGAAACATGCTAGTATTTCCGAAAACATTCAAATCTGGAAAATCAGCATAACCATTTAGAACAAGATTATGGCAAACATGAGAATAAACAAGCATTGCCAAAGCCAATAAGTCTGACATTGGTGGTCAGGCTTTTGGTTTTGTCAATGTGTGCCTTGGTTGGACATGGTTTTTGTAAAACTTATTGTTGAAGGAGCTGCTGGGCTCTCACCATCATAACAAACATGGGAAAAAAGCAAAAATATTTTTGGTCTCAAAAGCTACATATTGTTACAGTAGTCCCAGGCACTGAACAAAACTATTTTGTGTGCCGATATGCTCATTATGAGACAGCAGAATGCTGTCACTAGTAGTGAAGGCCCTCGATAGAGAGAAAGATTCTTAATAAAAACAAAGAACAAGTTACTTACTTTCGGTAACGCCTTTTCTGGTGGATACACTAGCTACCTGTGGATTCCTCACATCATGAATGTTCCCCCATGCGCCAGCATCCAACGGAAATTTTCTTCTAGCTCTGCACGTCGACGAGGACGTCACAATTGCCCGACTCCCACACTACGCCGTCTGACGTCATCCAGGCAATAAGAGGTCCTTGCCGGCGTGCTGACGTCAGTTTTCACCATTTTTTATGTGCCTTTGAGGTGAACCGGTGAATACCAACAATACATAATTGAAAAGAACTCCAAAATACCATATACATAACTACAAAACTATATTATATATATATATATATATATATACACACACACACACATTCATATATCACATATATAAAATAATGGCAACAGTATATACATATCAATAATATACAGATACACACCCAAGGAAAACTTGCTAAGACCATCCAGGCAACAGGGAGGCAGGTAGGACCGTGAGGAATCCACAGGTAGCTAGTGTATCCACCAGAAAAAGCGTTACCGAAGGTAAGTAACTTGTTCTTCTGATGGATACAACTACCTGTGGATTCCTCACATCATGAATAGAATCCCAGAGCAGTACCGCACTCGGAGGTGGGCATCTGAATGGTCAAACCAAGAAATCCTGCAGCACGGACCGTGCATAATGGCCATCCCTCCTAACTCCAGAATCCAAACAATATTGCTTAGCAAAAGTGAGGAGGGATGCCCAAGTTGCAGCCTTATAGATTTCAACCACAGGAACACCTCTAGCCAAGGCTGAAGAAGCCGACTTAGCCCTGTTGGAATGGGCCCCTATCCCAACAGGAGGTTCCTTCTTCACCAGAGAATAACACAATTTGATGCAAAGAATGACCCACCTGGATATTGTACTCTTGTGGACCGCCTTACCTTTCCTCTTCCCCACATAACCGACGAAGAGTTGATCTTCCAGTCTGAACTCTCTCGTCCTGTCGACGAAGAAGCTCAATGCTCTTCTCGGATCTAGTCAGTGTAGTCTCTCCTCCTCCTTTGACGGATGAGGCGGAGGATAGAAAGAGGAAAGTGTAATGGACTGTCCTACATGAAAGGGTGTAACAAACTTCGGTAAGAAAGCCACCTTGGTCCTCAACACCACCTTGCCCTCATAAAAGGAATTGTACGGGGCTTCACACTAAGTGCCTGGAGCTCACTCACCCTCCTAGCAGATGTAATGGCAACTAGAAAAACTGTTTTTAAAACTAATCACCTTAACGGACATGAATGCATTGGTTCGAACGGTGAACCCATCAGAAACGTCAGTACTAAGTTTAAGTCCCACTGAAGCATAATAAATGGAGGGGAGGGAACCTGTTAGTTAGACCCTTAATGAATCTCAAAACTAATGGTGACTTAAACAAGGAAGGTTGATCAGGTAGACACAGAAAGGCTGATAGCGCCGACAAGTATCCCTTAACAGTCGCGACTGCACAACCCCTCTGCGCCAAGGATAGCGCAAATGACAAAATGTCCGATAAGTGGGCACTTATCAATTTGCTTCTCTCCATACCAAGTCACAAATTTAGCCCACCTGCTAGCATAGATAGATTTGGTGGAGGGTCGCCTGGCCGATGAAATAACATCCACCACTTCTGGCGGGAGAGAAAAGGAACTCAGATTGCCCCGTTCAATCTCCAGGCATGAAGGTGCAGGCTCTGAAGGTGGGGGTGTAGAACCTGCCCCTGCGACTGCGAGAGGAGGTCTGCCCTGTAAGGGAGACAGAGCGGAGGGCGCAGAGAGAGCTGGAGGAGATCTGAGTACAATACCCTTCTTGACCAATCTGGAGCTATCAAGATAACTTGGGCCCGGTCTTGGCAAATCTTCCTCAGTACCCGAGGGATCACGGGTATGGGGGGAAATGCGTAAAGCAACTGGCGGGAACAGGACCTTTGAAACGCATCTCCCAGCGCTCCTTACACCGCATACTGGAGGCTGCAGAACAACGGGTAGTGCGCGTTCTCTCGAATGGCAAACAGGTCTATCTGTGGATACCCTCACACCCGGAAGATTTAAAGGACCAGGTCTGGATGAAGACGCCACTCGTGATCAGTCGAGATGAGCCGACTGAGACTGTCCGCACGTACGTTCAAAACCCCGGCCAAATGGTTTGCCACTAAGCAAATCTGATGGTCCTGTGTCCAGGACCAGAGCCGCAGAGCTTCTCTGCAGAGAAGGTATGACCCCACTCCTCCCTGTTTGTTTATATACCACATCGCGGTAGTGTTGTACGTCAGGACCTGGACAAACCGACCACGAAGGGAAGGGAGGAAGGCCTTGAGAGCCAGACATATCACCCGCAATTCCAACAGATTGATGTGAAACATCTGTTCCACTGGAGGCCAATGGAGAAGTGTGGCTCAATGGTTAGAGCGGCAGACCCTGAAGCAGAGATCTGGCTCAAGACCAGGGTTCAAGTCCCGCTTCGGCAGGTCTTGGGCTCAATTCCCCTTGACCAGATAATTCTCGCCTCGGTGCCTAATCTAATTCATGGGTCCCACTCTGCAACTCTGGGCAATAGCTTGCTTAATCTCCACAACGGCCCCAACAGCGCTTGGATGCCTGGCTTCACCCTGGGGGTGCTCAGGAGTGGGCGCCTCACAGGGAAAAGCCAGGAGGGGTTCCATAGCAGTATGAGTACAGCGCCTTGAGACCCTAACGGGTGAGTAGTGTGCTATACAAGTGCTAATTTACATTTTTTTTTTTTTTACCTTTGATCTCCAGGTCCCCCAGATGAGCGCCCCACCCTACAGTGGAGGCATCTGTTATAACCGTGGCCACTGGAGGAGGTAGCGAAAACGGCCGACCTTGGGAAAGGTTGCCGCTCGCAGCCCACCATCGTAGATCCGCTGCAGCGTCCCTGGAGATCTTTATCGACACCTCGAGATCTCCTCTGTGTTGAAACCACTGCCTGCGGAGGCACCACTGAAGAGCCCTCATGTGCCAGCATGCATGAGTGACCAACAGAATGCAAGAAGCAAACAGACCAAGCAGACGAAGGACCTTGAGGACTGGAACGACCACTCCAATCTGAAACATTGGAACCAACACCTGAATGTCCTGCATCTGCTGAGGCGGAGGATAGGTCCGACTCAATGTTGTGTCCAGTACTGTCCCTATGAATAGGAGGCGTTGAGAGCGCTCTAGGTGAGATTTGGGCACGTTCACAGAAAAGCCCAGATCGAACAACAACTGGGTTGTGATCTGCAGATTGTGCAGCACGATCTCCGAAGACTTAGCTTTGAGCAACCAATCGTCCAGGTAAGGGAATACCGTTATCCCCCTCCTCCTGAGCTCTGCTGCAAGCACCGCCATCACCTTTGTGAAGACTCGAGGTGCTGAAGTAAGACCAAAAGGAAGGACCGCAAACAGATAGTGTTGCAAACCCACCATAAACCGGAGATACTTCCTGTGCGACTTGAATATAGGGATATGAAAGTAAGCATCCTGCAAGTCGACAGACACCATCCAATCTCCTTCGTTCAACGTCAAAAGTACCTGCGCCAGGGTCAGCATTTTGAATTTCTCCTGTTTCAGGAACCAATTCAAAATCCTCAGGTCCAGGATTGGTCTCAAACGACCATCCTTCTTGGGGATCAGGAAATATCTGGAATAACAACCCTGACCCCTCTCCTGCTCTGGGACCAACTCCACTGCACCTTTTGACAAAAGGACTAGAACCTCCTGTTGTAGCAACAGGAGATGGTCTTCTGTACAGAAGGATGGGCAGGGAGGGATGGGAGGAGGAAACTCCCGAAAGAGAAGGGCATAGCCTTTCCCAACAACATCGATGACCCAGGAGTCCGATGTTATGGACTCCCACATATGGATAAAACGCAGTAACCTCCCCCCTACAGGAGATGCATGTGAAGGGATTGATGGAGGACTAACGCTGCTTTCCCAGCTGCACCCCCCCCCCCGGAGGAAGAGGCAGTGTTCTGCTGGGTGGCCCCTCTCTTACAAACCCTACCCCGCCCCCAATATGATCTATAGGGGTGAGCAGCATTAGGTTGCTGTCCGCTGACTGGAATCTCCCCCAAAAGGAAGAGCCACGTCCAAACCCCCTGAACCTCCTAAATGATCTTAAAGAGTAGAGGTGGAAGCTTGCAAGCCCAAGGATCTTGCAATAGCCCTACTGTCCTTGAACCGTTCCAAGGCAGAGTCAGCTTTTGTTCCGAAGAGTTTGTCCCCATCAAATGTAAGTCTAGGAGGGTAGATTGAACATTGGAAGAAAATCCCAACGACCTTAACCATGCCGGTCTTCTGGTCGCTATGGATGTGCCCATTGCCCTGGCCACTGAATCAGATGTGTCTAGCCCTGAGTTGCTGCCACCTGTGCATCCGCCAAAAGGCTCAGAACCTCCTGTGACAATCCAGTCTGAGCAGTCTTGGCCTCCTCCATTAGGGCATAGATGTATCTGCCCAAGACACAGGTTGCATGTGTCGACTTTAGGGCCATACTACATGAAGAGAAAGTTTTCTTCACGGACTGTTCCATTTTCTTGGATTCTCTGTCTGACCGGGCCCCAGGAAAGGACCCGGGAGCTGTATGCGAAGAACATGACGCTTGTACCACCAAACTATCCGGAGTCAGGTTTTTAAAAAAAGAAATCCAGGGTCCCCAGGAGCCACTCGGTATCTTCTTGCTACAGTTCTATTCGACGCTGCAGAAGACACAGGCTTTTTCCACACCTCCAAGACTGGATCCATGAGCGCCTCATTAAAGGGGAGAAGCGGTTCTGCCACAGCTGAAGCAGGGTGCAATACCTCAGCAAGGATGTTAGTCTTAACTTCTGCAGTGGGAAGAGGAAGGTCAAGAAAATCCGCCGCCTTCCTCACCACTGAGTGAAATGATGTCGCCTCTTCTGTGTACTCCCTCGGAGAAGCCAAGTCCCATTCCGGGAAAGTGTCCAGACTACTGGCAGATTCCAAACCCTGTAAGTCCCCCAGGGGCTCTCCGATCTCACCCTCTTCCAGAAGGTGTTTCCTATAATCCTGCTCCTCAAGCAGTCGAAGAGCTTTTCTCCTGGAGCGCAGTCTGGCCTCAATTCTTGGAGTCAACAAGGCGTTTATGGACGCCGAAGACCTTGGTTGTTGTCGATCATCGGATCCATCCGATGCCGTATCCATCGGCGCCGTGGGTTGATGGACCACCCTCTCCGGTGTTGATTGAAGCCGAGACGAAAACATCGGCGCCGGGACAGCAGAAGTCGTCGGCATCACAGGCCTTCTAGACAAAGCCACCGGTATTGGCGCCGAACCAGCACCTCCCACAGGCCAGAAAGGCATAAAGGGCGTCGGTCTGCATGGAGCCGGAACACCCAAGTCAAATACCATAGGACCCGAAGGTCCAGCAGATCCACTGCCTGGGGCCATGTGGGCAAAGATATTAAACATTGCATTTAAAAATGCGGCTGGATCCGTACCTGGCGCAGGGAAAGCAGGGTACTCCTGCAGCACGCTGGTGCTTGAAGTGGAACAGGCGTCGGCTCGGGTACCACCGAATGCGCCAGTCAGACATCCAGACTCTGATGAGGTTCGACCTCAAACAGATGGCGCCGGAGAAGCAGGCAGTGTCGACGGCTGAGGTGTCAAAGTCGGGCTAACTTCCCAACCCGTACGGCACCGAGCAGACGGTGACTTCGAGCGGGACCGGTCCTTACTCAACCAACGTCGTGAACCGTGCCGGGAGTCATGACAACGCTTCTTATGAGACTTCGAAGACTTAGAAGAAGACCTTTGATGATGATGTTTCTCCTTCTTCTTCGACTTCGCCAAGAATAACTTAGCTTCCCGCTCTTTGAGTGCTTTGGGGTTCATCCGCTGACATGAACCGCACTCCTCGACATCATGATCGGAACGGAGACACCACAAGCAATCGTTATGTGGATCTGTAACAGACATAAGGCCACCACACTCCCTGCAGGGTTTAAACCCAGATTTTCGTGGCTGAGACATTATTAACGAAGTATCACTACACAAAGATACAGATGCTCCCTGGAGCCTCGAAGAAATAACCGTCACTCGAAGGAACGGAAAAAAGGGAACTGACATTAGCACGCCGGCAAAGACCTCTTATTGCCTGGATGACGTCAGACGGCGTCGCGTGGGAGTCGGCCAATTGTGACATCCTCGTCGGCGTGCAGAGCTAGAAGAAAATTTCCGTCAGATGCTGGTGCATGGGGGAAAAATCATGATGTGAGGAATCCACAGGTAGTTGTATCCATCAGAAAAATCTTGCTTAACATCAGTGCTAATTAGGGGCCCAATTTTTACAGAAGTCACAAATCTTCACCCATAGTATTTGTCCTTGCATACTTACGGTGTTCAAAATGTAGAAGCCTTTTAGAAATTGCTTTATTATCCTGGATGACCATAAAGATGGTAATACTGCCGTACGGCGGAAACAAGATATGGCCACTAGGTGAACTTTGATAGACGAATGAGGGAGACACCTTACTTCGCCAAATGTAAAAGGTATGGAAGAATCTGCTCTGGAGAAGACTTTAGAGGGTGAACATTGTTGGCTTTGCACCATATGCAGAATCTCCTCCACTTGAGTTTGTACGTCTTATTCGTAGACTGGACTCTGGCACAGGCAAGCACCTCTCTACAGTCTGAAGGAATATCTAAACTGTCCAACTCAGAATTCAGAAGCCAGGCCGATGATCGAAGTGAAGTCGGGTTGGGATGACTAACCTACCCTGATTCATAGTTAGTAAGTCTGGTGTTGGTCTCAGTCGTATGTGAGGCTGTTCCGAAAGGAGTAGAAGCTCTGTGAGCCAAAAGTGGTGCGGCCATCTGGGAGCGATCAACAGAAGTCGGCACGGTTCTCTCTTCATCTTCTGAAGAAGTCTCGGGATGAGAGGCAGCGGGGGAAAAGCGTAGGCATAGATCCCTAACCATTTGATCAAAAACGCATTCCCCTTTGACCCTCTCTGCGGTTGCCAGCTTGCAAAGTGTTGGCATTTTTCGTTCTCCCTTGTCACAAACAGATCTAGACTGGGTTTGCCCCAATGACGAAAGAGGCGGTCGAGAATTGCCTGGTTGAGCGCTCCCATGACAGGTCACCAGAGTTCAGCTTGGGGCATCTGCCAAAGTGTTGGAAACCCCTGAAAGATGTTCTGCTCTGACGTTATCTGATGATGAAGAACCCAATGCCACAGTTTCTGTGCCTGCAGATACAGCGCCTGCGATCTTGCATGTTGTCGGTTCTTATCAACACCGAGGAACCTATGATCTTGGCAAGGAAGGCTTTTAGCGCCAGGAAAACTGCTTTTAATTCTAATATGTTGATATGGAGAGCTGATTCCTGTGTGGACCATCTTCCTCTCACTGATAGGTCCTGTAAGTGTGCGCCCCATTCCTCCAAAGACGCATCCGTTGTTATACTGTGTACTGGTTTGTCTTTCAGGAAGGAGAGACCCTCCAAGATGAGAGGGGTGTCTTTCCATCACTTTAAGGCTTGTCTCGCTGGTAAGGTTATTTGGACTATATCGTTGAAAGATTCGCTTATTTGTTTCCACTGAATGTCCAATTGTTGTTGAAGTGCTCTCACGTGGAGACGACAATTTGCTATCAAGGGAATGCACAAAGAGAGCATCTCCAGAAAAGACTTGTAAGTCGGGACAGAAGTGGACCTTCTTCTGCTGAGACGGTTCGCTAAATCCTGAAGTTTTTTCCGTCTGTCGTGAGAAGCAAACCTGAAAAGTGATGTTGTGCGAAGGGACTAGGAAAGACTTTGGATAGATGACTGTTAGACCCAACGCCTTGAAGAGGGATAAGCATGACCTTGTGTCTCTGGCCGCTTTGGCTGCTGTTCGTGCTTTTATTAGCCAGTCATCTAAGTACGGGAACACCTGAATTCCCAGCTGCCTTAGATAGGCTGCAACTGGTGCCAAGACCTTGGGGAAAACTTGTGGGGCCGATCTGACACCAAAAGGTAACACTCTGAACTGATAATGGGTGCCGGCAACCTTGAACCATAAGAATCTCCTGACTGGGATGAATAGGGCTGTGAAAGTATGGGTCCTGGAGATCTAAGGACACCATGAAATCTCCTTGGATGAGTAAGCATAGCACATCTTGAAGGGTGATCACCCGAAATAATTGTTTTTTCAAGAATTTGTTCACAGAGCGAAGGTCTAAAATAGGTCCCCAGTCCCCTGTCTTCTTCCGTATGAGGAAGAAGCGAGAGTAGAAACATGTTCCCCTCTGATTCTTTGGTACAATCTCTATTGCTCCCTTGTCCATCAAGATGGCAATCTGTGCTAGGAGTTCTTTTAGATGGGCAGGTGGGGGTCCTCCTGGTGGTACTTGCGGAGGAGGTTGATGGAATTCTAGTGTGTGTCCCTTGCTGACAATATCAAGGATCCATCTGTCTGATGTAGTCTGGGACCCCTTGTGAAAGAAGTTCGAAATTCTGCCCCCTATCAGAGTGCTGGAATAGGGGTTGGGTACAAGCAACTGATGGAGGTCAGTGTTTCCTCAACGCATCCTTGGCTTTGTAAAAGGATTTTCCTGTTGTGGTTTGCCGGAAGTGTGCAGATGGTGGTTGCCGATAAGCATGCAGCTGCTGTAGACCAATGGTGGAACTAAATTGGCCTTGGTAGGATGGATATTGTTGGTACTGATGTGATCCGCCTCTGTAAGAATAAAGCCCTCTTCCTCTTGTTTCTTGAAAGGGCTGCCGTTTAAATTGTAGCATACCCAGGGATCTAGCTGTTTCCGTGTCTGCCTTTATGGACTGCAAGGCTTCATCAACATGCTTACCGAATAATAGTTCACCATCATAAGGTATGTCTAAGATCCTCAGTTGCACCTCTGAGCGAAAAGATGTAGCTTTCAGCCACCCTTGACGTCTTAGTACAGCAGCCCCGGCTAACTGGCGGAAACCTGTTGTTGAGACATCGATGGCACAGTCTATAATCTCAGCAGAGATCTTCTCACCTTCCTGTAAGATCTTACATGCTTCCGCTCTACTATCTTCAGGCAAGAGGTCTATAAAATGGGATATGTCTGACCACATCCTGTCGGTTGTATCTTTCCAAAACTGCTAGGGAGTTCGCTGCCCTGACTGCGGTGGCTGCCTTAGTTGAAAATGTCCTCCCAATTGAATCTAACCTCCGCCCCTCTCTATCCGGGGGCGCAGTCACTGCTGAGGACGGATTACTGGACCTACGCTGGGCTGCCTGAGATCATCGAGTCTGGTTTGGGAAGACCAACTAAGCAGGCTGGTGAGTTGTCTGGTGCCTTGTACTCCTTGTCCAGCCTTGGCAGCACCGCTGGGACTGAAGACGGGGTCTGCATGATCTTAAGCCACTCTTCCCAAATAAAGTCAACAATCGGCACTGCTCGCACTGATTTTCTAGTGTCCTCCTTGAAATCATAGAGGAAACAGTCTGACTGCTTGGATGTTATGGGCAGTTGAAATTTCTTTGCTGCTCTCTCCATCACAACGTTATAGTTGTAGCAGATAATGGTGATGAAGTCGGGATCAAAGGCGACGATGGAACTGTAAATGTCGCCATTGATAAAGCAAAGCCTGCTGTCGACTATGCGCTCGTCGACTGAGCCTCCGAAAATGTGGAAATCTTAGATGCCGACGGTGGCAGGGAGCTTGATGATTTCTTTAACTTCTTTGAGGTAGTAGCTGGAGTATGCGGCTCAGAACGAACCTTACCACCATGTTCCCTAAAAGTTGAGGGATGTTCATCAGCTCTTTCTTTGAACGCATGCAACCTCTTGACTGACTTACTGGTTTTGGGAGAATAGCTCTCCACAGACCTC
Organism: Pleurodeles waltl; assembly: GCF_031143425.1. Classification (NCBI taxonomy): domain Eukaryota; kingdom Metazoa; phylum Chordata; class Amphibia; order Caudata; family Salamandridae; genus Pleurodeles; species Pleurodeles waltl. The sequence continues at coordinate 903,101,489 of NC_090450.1, forward strand.
TTCCTCTTCTTTGAGGCCACTGAAGTATTTTGGAGTCTGGCTTCTCTATCTCGGAGAGTCTTGCTGGGAAATTTTCTGCAGATCTTGCAATCCTTCACCTTATGTTCAGGATGAAGACAGTAGATACAGTCCTTGTGAGGGTGTTCACAATGAAGCCTTAGCTTCCCACAGGTGCTGCAAGGTCTAAATAAACCTTTCTTAGCTGTAGACATGATGACAAAGTATAGACAAAGTTAGGAATGAAAAATCTGGAAGGTAAACTGAGCAGAGCTCAGGGAGACTCCCTTACACACCACGTGCAGTAGAAAATCTGAGAGACTGAGCCTCTGTGCTGAGGGTTCTAAAGTGGTGGTCTCACCTGATTGACTGAACTTTGGGCCTTTCCTAATGAAGCTAATAAGCTAAGAAAGTGAATGTATTTTTGCCACTGACTACAATGAAGAAAAAAAAAAAAGATTATTTTTTCTACGGCTTTCTATGTACCGTGGGACTCCCACTTCGACGACCGGGAAGGAATCAAGCATGATAATCTATGAAAGATATCCCAATACTGGAGAATGGTCTCTACAATAAGGAATATCAGTGGAGCCGTGGGTTTATACAAATTTCATGCAAATACAAAAAGCTAGCCTTATATAAGAGTGCCATTAGGAGCTCGAGCGTTCCAGAACATCTTGCAAATGCAGCTTCTAAATCTCCCTATTTGGGACTATAGGCGTAAATGGAAATGTTTGCAGGGGTATTCGCAGGAATGCACCCTGTGTCAATATCACAATAAGTCGAAAGCACACCTGGTATGTTGTTGCCCATGTCTGGCCTCAGAGAGACTTCAGCTTTTAAAACCCTTGGTCCTTAAACATGGGCTGAGAACATGTAAAGAAACTATGTCTTATTTACTACAGTGGTCCCCAGGGAATTGTCCGGCTATGGGGACATTTTTTTACACAGTGAGAAAGGCACTACAACGTACATGAGGCCAAATAAGGGCAGGAAGGGACACAGGAGCTACGGCCTACACAGAAACTCTGACAAAATAGCTCCTACCTTCCAACTAATTTTGTCAACTTCTTATATAGAGATGCTTTTGGGTTCTCGGCTTGTGACTGTGGTGAAAAAGATCTCCCCATGGTTAGGTGAAAAGGTTCCTGGACATTAGCATTTGCACTCTTATATCCTGGTTTATATCAAACCCCAAGAAACAAACTATGCATGGTAGCTTCAACTGGGGGGGTTGTGGACGAAATGGCTTTCAACCATTTGTCACTTCTTGTAGAGAGACGCCTTGGGATTCTAGGCTTGTGACTGCAGTGAAATAGAACTCTCATATTACTATGATATAAGGATCCATCAAATGGCAGTACTTGCACCTTGTGTATGGGTCATTAAGCCATTGTATGATTCTGCGATAGATCAGACCCCCTTAGTGTGGTTAATAAGTGGAGTACATGGAAGCCACCATTTGTACTATACTCTAAGTGCTTCGAGTTGGTCAATTATACCTTTGCACAAGGGTCAAACGAGCGGGGTATGTAACTGGACTCCTAGGATTGCAGAATCTTCGGCTGATGGACCAGTGGATTTCTCTTAGGTACTGTACGTATGCATTTTAGTATAACCCACGGTTTGAGCTATTTAGATGTGTTTTATGGGGATACAGTGTGGGAATAATACATGACTGGACTCCACAAATGTATTTTAGGGGTGGGTACTGTTTTTTATTGTACATTGTGCAACGATTTTAATTAATCATGCAATAAAGTTCAGAGTAAAGCGTCAGGGCTGTGTTCTGATCTAGGTTGCAAAGAATCCAGGGAGAGGACTGTGTCCTAACCAAGGAGGTTCAAGTTTCTTTAATATGAATTGTATCTACCACCAATATGTTTCTTTACAGTCCTTTCAGAGTACCTTAACAGTGAGTGTGCAGGAAAAAGATCTTGGCATCAGAAACCACACAGCCACAGCAAACTGAGTGCTCTGCAAAGACTCATCAAATAATTTCAGGGGAGTGGAATTTAATAAAATATCTCTTTGCCCTTGGGAGTGGTTACTTCTTAAATCTACTTGTCAGGGTGAAAAAAAAATCTACTTGTCCCTTTGGTGACATGTAATGTCGCAACAAATTATGGCAGCAATCTCATTATGTAGGAGCTCTGATATTAGCCTGATTATGTTAGGCCACTACTTTAGTAGGGCTTGAATACTTGCAATTTCAAACCCTACTATAGAAATTTCCATATTTTGTCACCTTTCAGCAGATCTACGTACTGGGGCTAGAGGAAGCAGTAAGCAATAGTTCCAGAGATGGAATGCCTTTGAGTTTGCAAACCTACTAATTTGCATGTTTTAAGGATTTTCACCAGCTCTTCTCTAATCTTTTCCCATAATGAGAAAGGTTGGAAATGTACTCCTTACAAGGGCAGAAGTAGAGGTTCTTCCAGGGTTGGGGAGAAAAACAAAAAAAGAGGTTGGAGGTAAAGTGAACTTGTAAACGCTCAATAGATTTTCACATGAGCAAATCTATACATGCATATTTGCTCGTGCTAAAAAACAGTTCCCAAAGAGTACGCTTTCCTGGTCTACTTCTGTATTTTCTTGTGAATTCATGAAAGCCACTAATTCAAAGACATATACCATGGGTGCACTTTAGTGACTTTCTTTAATTAAGAATTGGGTCCCTAATTAGGTATGGCGTTAACAAAGACATTTTGGCCCAGACTCAAGAAAAGTGGTGCTTCACATCGTGAGGCGCCACTTTTCTTGCGCCCCTCTGACACCTCCATGTGTGCACAGAATTTAAGATACGGCCCACCATGGCGGTATTAGGTACAATAGAATCAAATCTTTTTACACTATTGTGGCGCTTTGCAAAGTGTAAGGAGGTCCTTGATTCCAATGGGTACGTCCTTTTAGCACCTACTTTCACCAGGTGTTAAAAAAGGACGCCAAAAATGGCGCAATGAAATCTTGTAGATTTCATTGCGCCATTTCTGCAGGCCTTCTTGTGCCGGAATGCCCCTTTGCATACATTATGCATGGTGCAACCATAACGTGGCGCAAATGGTCGCAAAGTGGCGCAATGCACGCATTGCACCACTTTGTAGATATGGTGTGGGGTTTTTGGCAATCTAATGCCATATTAGCATCAGAAAAATTACGCTAATGTGGCATTAGATGGCACAAGGCCATCCTTAAATTTGGGCCTTTGTTTTTATAAATACTGGCATGCATCAACACATTTTACTAAATGACGCTTCAAAGAAATAGAACCTAAAATTTCATAGTATCAAAACGCTTTTTTTTTTCCTACTTGCATTTTTTTCTGAACACTGAATTTTAAAAGCAAAGAAACATCGCTCTTGCTTACAAGTTGCTGCAAACATTGCATCTAATCAGAGAGCAATCTAGGAGCATTATAGTTAGCCTAATATTGTTAAACTTTTCAAACAAGTGTGTCCATATTTTTTTATTTTTGTTTTTACTGGTACCACCGTCAGTAGCCCAGTGTGACCTTAAAACATGTATTTACAGCGCTCACTCTAATAATGAAGGCTTTTAATTAATGAACCATAAATACAAGTTGGAACATTATTAGCTTCTGGACAAACATTACCTCAGCTGCAGACGATGCGCTTCTCTATAAACTGGCAGCCAAAAGGTTTGTGCTGCAGAGGGTTGGGCCTACTTGTCCCAAGGACACAATAAACATGGAATCTTGTTGCCCTTGACCCCAAACAATATGTCCCGGGCGTGGAGCGATAGGAATTCCACATCCCTGAAATAAAACAGCTGTCAAAAGTCCATGCATATTTTTCTCCATTTTGTAACGTGTTGCACCACCCTGACACACAACAAACAACAAACAACAAACACAATAACTTACCTAACTGGACCACTGATCCCAGCTCCAAGCTTCTGACTCCAGTTAATATTATACTCTTCTAAAATGGAGGTTTCCTGGGAAAAGAGGAAAGTAGAAATATTTTGTTTAAAAACGAATTTAGGTTAAAATGCTCTCACTTCTTTTTATATTAACATTCTGTGGGAAAAGGTAACCTAAAATTGCAAACATTTTCTAAGTTGTTTTTACAGGGCCTTTATCGCTGAGAACATACTAAGTTACAATAACTACTGTTCAAGGTTACTCAAAACTACAGGAGTGTGAACCACAGGTTTGTGTATGCTTTTTTATGACAAAATACATCGCTCATGTTTTTTGACAGCTTTTACTCCTGTCATTTTAGGGTTTGAGGAGCTGTGTAGAGAGTCTAAGGGCCGCAAAAATCTGTCCTCCATCTCTGCGTAGGCATTCTCTTCTGTTTCCAGAACCATACTTTAATGAACGGTTTAAAAAGTACAAATGTTTTACAGGTAATATTAGTTTTAGGTTTATGACACGAAAAAGCTTCAAAAAACATCTAAGCACCGCCAAACACCACAATAGTTTGAAATTAAAAGACAAGGATCGTACATGAATGAAATAAAAATGCTTAAACCAGAGCACAATGTTACAACAAAGTAACATTGTTCTCCAGTATATGGTTTTTCATGTATTCCCAAGCTCTGAATGGAGCTTTGTGCAGCTATCCATCCAAGGAAGTAGAGAAATAATGAACCCACCTTTACCTCGACAATATTTTTCTATGACAGGCTGACCAAACTGAGCATTTTTTTACTTAAAAACATACAAAGAGCATTGTTTGCAAAGTGTAAGCTGTTCAAGACTATCCGAGGTGCAGAGTTTCTCTGCTACACTGAGATGTGATAAAAGGCTGTGTTCCGCATTTTAATATCGGTTCAAGGCAACTGAGGAAGCCTCAACCAGAGAAAACTTTCACCTTTATTGCATAACCATAAAGTACAATAAGATGCCTTGCTAAACTCAATACACTTGTACTAATAAAAGTAAAAGTGCCATACATGCTGAGATTGAAGCGGTGACTGACTCAGAGTATGAAAACCTAAATGACAAATAAAAATCATGAATTACTTTCGACAGAAAGTCTGACAGTCTCAAACACAGACCGAAGCAAGATGTTTAACAAAAGTGAAAATCTACATACTCCCAAGAAGTCATCATTCACTCAAACTTGAAACGGCAAATTCAATAGCCTCATAACAGTTTCCATTTGTTAAAAGTAGGTTTCATGGAAGAGGATTTTCAACAACGAATGATGCCTCATATGTGCTCTTAACCAAGATCTCCATTTCGCAAAGATATGGGGTACTCTGCTCAACAGACTTCTTATTCTTTGTATTGTACAGTTTATTTCAATTCTCGCTAGTTTACTCTATACTAGTAATTTGCTCTGAAGCACTGGATTGAAACAGACTGAGGAATGAGGCTGCCTACTTTGAGGGTTTTGTGGATTCATAATTCCAACTTAACTAAAGATCAAAAACACTAAACCAAAGGTTCTCCTGCTTGCAGAGGTGTAGCGATCACAAATGTCAGCTAGAGGAATCTACTCCAGTGAAAGGATACCACTACTGTGTTTCCTCAAATTTCAAAACTGCAGCCACACAACAGTTCAAAGACACATTAATTGATAACTGCCTCCACGAATGCAAAACGCAGAGTTATCTGTCTAAATCATATTTTCCATAGATAGAATAACTGTACAAAGAAGATGCAAACTAACAAAAAAGCATATTTTGGAGCATGGTGCGCTGACAGAATTCCTAGGGAATATTAGTGAACTCCTCTGCAACTGAGCGGTTTTCCTAAAAGATAGATGGGATTGAAAACTCAATCTTACATACAGAAATACAGAACACTCAACTGTTCACTGAAAAAGTACGTTGGGAAACAGGTTGGCAAGAAGATCCAGACATGTCTAGAGTGAATGAGACAGTTACCTGAGCAATCAAAAGCTCTTTTCCTTCAAAGCTAAACTATCATCACAGCTAACCAAGCAAAATATAGGAACTAAATGACAAAAAGCGATTTAATACCTTGTCACTGGTAGTAAGTGTTATATAAATACAATTAAACTGGGTGGTCATGGTTGTATGTTACGACTTTGAGAACACTGTGCTTTGAACTGCTGAATTTGGAATCAGCATCCTAAAGACTTTTTTTTTTTTTTTTTTTTTAGCAAGAACAGGCCTTTTGTAGACAGTTTAGGCAAACATCAGCATAACATATACCATCACGTATCAGTTTATTAAACACAGCTTAAAACTGAAAGTTCACGGACTTCTGGCTTCTCCATGCAGCTTCACTGGTGGTGCAACTTAGAAAACACACACACACACACACACATACATATAGACAGCGAGAGAAAGATATGGATAAAGATATATATATGTATATACACACATACAGAGAGAAAGAGAAAGAGAGCTCTATGAACATAGATGTTTATAATGCCAATTGTTTCTTTTAGGAACTTATGCAGTCTCCCAAAAAATGTGGTTCATTTGGAAAACTAAGGAAGTGACCTCACCCTACCGTTACCAGTACTGGAATTGTGTGTGCAGAGACGAACATTCCATCTATTTCACTAGAAAGCCAAATTAACAGCTAGGCTCTATTTCTCTGTATCATACGGCGAGTGAGTGTCCCTCTCTCAACTTTCTTGTTCAGCCCTTTACAACAGCTGTGGTTTTCGCAGCATGTAATGGACTGCTGCTTACAGAATCCCACATTTGACTTCCATGTTGGAATGAGATAGCATGCGCAATGAAGGGTTGGGTTGGATTGCTCCTCAAAATAAAGACATAAAACAACCCCAACATACAGTGTTCCGTGCACAAAAAGAACAGTCAATGTGAGGTGGTCTGGACTCCTTACGCATCAGAGAGTGCACAATCTCAAGGAAATCTTGTAACAGTCTCTACTATGGCTTCTAATAATGCTTGAACTGCAATGGAAAATAAAGATGGGGAGCTCTCTAGAATTGTATTTGAGAAGCATTTTGGTTCTTAGGAGCTTCTTTCTATAGAAGCAGTCTGAATTTCTTGGTGGGCCTCTGCATCACATATGAAAAGACAATAAAAGCACTCAATCAAAATGTCTTCAGAGGTGGGTAGATGATGGGGAATCATCCTAGCCAGGAACGAGGTCATTACCTGGATTTGAAGACCTACTGGACTTTCACTATTAGCCCGCATCACCATTTCTGCCTTTACACCACTTAGGAGTGTGGTTGAGTAAACTGTCAAAGTAGATAAAGGGCTCAGTAGAAGAAGACTTGAGCAACCTTACAACACAAGCAGTAGCAAAGTACTGGCGCTGCCATCACTGAAAGCGTAATTTCGAGAACGCAAGGTCCATTACATTCGGGGAAAAAAAAACTAGAGTGGACTTTCTGCCCTAGTTGATCATTTCCATTAACAGAGATCTAACTAAATTCAATTCTGTCATTTGCTTGCATTCTTGAGAAAGGTGAACTGAACATCTGCCTAGCTTGAGAAATTAGAGCAAGACCAAATTTCAAGAAGGAACAATCGGAAAGAGAGTAAACTAGAGTGAAAACCAATCAAAGAAAAGTATGACCTCATGACCTGAAAGTGGAAACCTCACCATCAACCTGAAGAAAAAATGTTGATACATTCATCTCTCTAAAGATTAGTGGTGCTTTAAAAAATAATAAAAATACATTTTTTTTAAAAAATCAGAATAGCAGAAAGGCAGTTAATACACAAAAATTAAATATTACCTCAATTACAACTGTAAAGGTACCTATTTCTGATATCAAAATTCCTCCTACGATTGTGCATAAATGTATATATTTTAAAGTTGATTGAGTTTAACAAAACCTTAAATATCAGAACATGTATTCCATGCAATAAAACTGATGCAAACAGCATATAAAATGACCAAAAAACACATAAGATTCAGCACAACTGAAACACTTGTTTATTATCTTTGGTCAAATGGTTCAAAGTGTGTCACATAGCAGGACGTACCTGTACACACAGAGTTCAAACACTCAAATTACAGTCAACAAGCCGCCAAATTGACTTCCACTTGCTTTGAAGCAAAGCAGATACTTGTAAAATAGCTTTCTTTAAGAACAGTCTGTCAAGGAGTAAAGGCTGCTTTCTAATATATAGCGCAGGGCGCTATACAACTAAACAAAGCATCAAGTACAGTGTTCTGCTAAGAGTGACCAAGTAAAGGGGTAGGCTTTATATGTATAAAATTGTATTATGCTTATTTTCCATTAACTCCCATGGTATAATCCAGTTTAATAAATTTTGTGAAATAATGATTAAAGCCAAAATAAAGAAAGAGCCTCTAAAGAGCGGTCTTAAAGACAGGTCCCTGCTAAGTGCTTTGGCAGAACATTGCTCCATTAATACTGCTGTCAGACAGCTCGGATGAATCACACCACATCAGGATAAAAAAGCATATTTATCAGAAACCTCAAAAAAACAAAGGAATCAAGCCTGCTGTCCAACATCTTGTTTTCCAAGAATTCTATGACACATTAAATCCAAGAATAAGCTCTTAAACCAGAGTGAGATGCACGGAACTCATCTACTTCTATCGGTGTCTATTTCTTGAGGGCACGGAGCCCTGGGCCATCACCTTCGAGGAAAGGCATACTGAAAATATGTTCAAACTAGCAACAAAGAAGATAAAAGAAACACGTTTGAGGCACATTTCACCATGGAAAAATCAAGGTCATATCAAATAAGGTAACAAAATCTAAATTGCGATTTAAAAGTAACATTTCAAGCTTATTCTCGTCTGGGAGTTGGTCGATAAATCATGGTATATAATCTCCCAAATGCTGGCCATTCAAAGAATTGCAATCACGAAAATCAATGGTACTTTTTTCACCGGCAAAGTATCATGCAGTAATTCAAACAAGCCACACACTGCTTGCATACAGAGTCATTCTATCGGCTGAGATGAGTGTGGTGGTCCCAGTCCAGTTAACCATGGTATGGTGATTACCGGTGGGGTCCTAGTCAAGTTCACCATGGTCTGGTGCTCACCACAATCAATAAAAAAAAAAATTATAGAACGCGCTACTCACCCGTGAGGGTCTCAAGGCGCTGGGAGGTGGGGAGAAGGGGGGGGGCGGTAAGGGTCACTGTTCTAACAACCATGTCTTGAGGTTCTTTCTGAAGAGCAGGAGGTCTTTGATTTTGCAAAGGTTGGCGGGGAGGGTGTTCCAGGTTTTGGGGGCGAGGTAGGAGAAGGACCTGCCTCTTGTGGTGGTGCGCTGGATGTGGGGGACTGTGGCTAGGGCTAGGACGGCTGATCGGAGGCTGCGTGTGGAAGTTCACTCTTTCGTTGAGGTAGGTTGGGCCGGTGTTGTGGAGGGATTTGTGAGCGTGGATGAGGATCTTGAATGTGATTCTCTTGTCTATGGGGAATCAGTGAAGGAATTTGAGGTGTGGTGACATTCGTTCGTGGCAGGGGATGCCAAGGACGAGGCGTGCGGCTGTGTTCTGGATTCTCTGGAGTTTGCGTTTGAGTTTGAGTGTGGTGCCGTCGTAGAGTGCGTTACCGTAGTCTAGTCTGCTGCTGATGAGTGCATGGGTGACTGTCTTCCTGGTCTCTGAGGGAATCCATTTGAAGGATTATTTTTTTAGAGTGCGGAGTGTGTGGAAGCAGGAGGAGGTTAGGGCATTGATTTGCTGTGTCATGTAGAGGGAGGGGTCTAGGATGATGCAGAGGTTGCGTGCGTGGTTTGCGGGGGTGGGTGCGGGGCCTAGGGCGGTGGGCCACCAGGAGTCGTCCCATGTGGTTTTGTTGGGGCCGAAGATGATGATCTCGATTTTGTTGGAGTTAAGCTTGATGTGGTTAGTAGTTATCCAGTTGGCGGTGTCGAGGAGAGCAGCGTGTAGGTTGGTTTTGGTAGTGGTGGGGTTGCAGGTGAGGGAGAGGATGAGTTGTGTGTCATCTGCGTAGGAGAGGATAGTGATTCCGTGTGCTCGGAGGATGTTGGCTAGGGGGATCATGTAGATGTTGAAGAGTGTGGGGCTGAGGGAGGACCCCGCAGATGATCTTGGTAGAGGTGGAGTGGAAAGGTGGAAGGCGGACTCTCTGGGTCCGGTCGGTGAGGAAGGAGGTGAACAAGTCTAAGGCTTTGTGGCGAATTCCTATGTTGTGGAGGCGTGTGTGGTGGCAGACGGTGTCAAAGGCTGCGGAGAGGTCTAGGAGGATGAGTGCGACGGTCTCGCCTTTGTCGACTTTGGTCCTGATGTCGTCAGTGCATGCAATGAGGGTTTCCGTGCTGTGGTTCTTGCGGAACCTGGTTTGTGAGGGGTCAAGAGTGTTGTTTGCTTCTAGGAAGTGGGATAGGTTGGCGTTGACTAGTTTCTCGGCAACCTTGGCGGGGAAAGGGAGGAGGGAGATGGGGCAATAGGTGGAGAGGATCTCCATGTCGGCTTTGTTTTATTTTTATTTTTAGGAGAGCGGTGATTTACGCGTGCTTCCAGGGGTCTGGGTAGGTGGCGGAGTCGAAAGAGGAATTGATGTCGGAGTATAGGGGCGATGGTTGGGCTGGCTTTGTTGTAGATGCGGTGTGGGCAGGGGATCCGGAGTGGATGGAGTTCATGTTTTTTTCTGTTTCTTCGAGTGTGGTGGGGGCCCAGGTGGTGAGTGTGGTGGGGGGTGTCATGAGTGGGGGTTGGGCTGGGTGAGTGAGGGGTGTGTGTGTGGTATGAAGCTGTTGTGGATGTCCAGGATTTTGTGGTGGAAGTGGTTGGAGAGGGCGTCACAGAGTGGCTGTGTGTGTGAGGGGTCTATGTTGCTGGCTTTGGGTTTGGCAAGTTCATTAATGATGGTGAAGAGTTCTTTGCTGTTTTGAGAGTTGTTGTCAAGGCGTGTCTTGTAGTGATCTCTTTTGGCGGTGCGTATGAGTTGGTGATGGGTGCAAATGGTGGTTTTGAGGGTGGAGAAGTTGGTTGTGGAGGGTTATAGTCGCCATATTTTCTCTGCTTGGCGTCTTGGAGTTCGGGGGTGAACCATGGGGCGTTCTTGATGTTGCGGGTAGCGATGTGTTTTCTGAGGGGGGCTAGTTTGTCTGCGCAGGTGGTGATCCATTTGGAGAGGTTGTGGGCTCCTGTGTTGGGATCGTTGGGAGGGGGGGGGGGGGGCGGTGTTGTGAACCAGTTGGGAGTTTAGTCGTTATTTGGGGATCTTGTCCCACATGCGGTAGGGTGTGGTGTGTTGAGGGTTTGGTGAAGGAGAAGTGGACACAGTGGTGGTCAGTCCAGAAGAGTTTGGTGGTGTGGGTGTAGTCTATGTGTTGGCTTGAGGTGAAAATTTTGTCGAGCGTGTGTCCTGCTGAGTGGGTGGGTGCGGTGACCAGTTGTTTGAGTCAGAGGTTGGTGAGGTTGTCTATGAGGGAGGTAGAGTTGTGGTCTTGTAGGTTTTCTAAGTGAAAGTTGAAATCACCGAGGAGGATGTAGTCTGTGGAGGTGAGGGCTTGCGAGCGGATGGTGTTGGCGATGATGTTGCAGAAGGCGGGCGTGGTCCTGGTGGTCTGTAGATTAATGTACCTCTGAGGGTGGAGTTGTTGTTAATGTGGATCAGGAAGTGCATGTGTTCTGTGTTGTTGATAGTGTCTTGGGAGCTGGTGATGACTTTTATGGTGTCCCTGTGTAGGATGGCGATGCCACCACCCGGCCTGTTGAGGCGGTCTTTGCGTTGGAGTTTGTATCCATTGGGGGTGGCGATGGCTATGTCGGGTTCTGAGGAGGGGTTGGTCCAGGTTTCCGTGAGGAAGGCATGGCAGGTGAGTGTGATGAGGTCCCAGAGTTCAATGGCATGTTTGTGAAGGGAGCGGGTGTTGAGGAGCAGGCAGTAGATGTGGTTGTGGTGGGTGGTATTGGTGTGGTGCAAGAGGGTGTTGTTGAGGGGTGTGTTCTGGTTGTGGGCTGGTGTGCGGCGGGGTTGGTGGGTGTGGGGCAGAGCAGGTGAGTATTGCGTTGGGGGTGTTGTGTTTGTTGAAGGGGGGATCGCTATGGTTGGTGTGTGGTGTGCGGGATGTGAGAAGGAGAAATGACAGGTGTGGCAGGTGAAGGGGCCATGAGTGTGTGTGGGGCTGGAAGGGTGCACGTGGGGCGGGGGCCTGGGTTGAGTGAGTGGAGGGTGAGGGAGGAGTAGGTTTGTCTGAGAGGGCCAGGGGGACTGGCGCTGGGCGCGGACGGGCGCGGACGGGCTTGCCTTTGAAGGAAGGGAGGGTGGGAGTGGCAGCTGGGAGGAGGGGGAGCTGGTCGAATGGGAAGGCTGGGGATGGGGCCGCAGGGGAAGTCAGTGACGGGGAAAAGGCTATTGGAGAAGACGGTGAGGAGGCGGGAGGGGCCGCAGGGGACGCAGCGGCGGGGAAAAGGCTATTGGAGAAGACGGTGAGGAGGAGGGGGGAGGCGGGAGGGGCCGTAGGGGACTCAGCGGCGGGGAAAAGGCTATTAGAGAAGCCACACACATGCATATTTAGACTATCAGCGACAGATTTAAGAATTCAAGTACAGGATTCCAATTTACCAATTTAGATTGAAGAAGGCTATCAAGGATGAAACCAATAGTGTTAAAGTCTGTGTAGTGAATAGCTAGCCTACCGCTTCTCTAACACACAACATGTACAAAACTTCAGCGACAGTACAACATCCTCTTATCCCCTTAAGCACAAAACCAGTACAGTAAGGCAGGAGCCATAATATTTTCTTTACACTCACATCACAAGAAGCTACCATATTAGAATAGTCCCTCACTCACACAATATTTATAGTACAGACAATATCAAACATAAGCTTCCTTCTTGCATAAACACAGATATGTCACATGCAGCAGTACATGCTGTCCTGAGGCAATTAAAGCAGGTACTGAGAAAAGCAAATAGTGAAGCTAGAATGCTTGAAATAATCTGAAACGATGATAATCAAGACCGTGTGATCAGTGGTTGAGGGCTTCGAGAAGTAACCCAGGAACACTCATTGTGAATACTAAATATGAATATCAGACATCCATTATCCAACTAAACAAGATTTAGTAAACAATCTGGACTCTGCTCATTATAGGTGATGGGCCTTTGAGGTATGTGTACTGGATTCTCAGGCATCTGGGCTAAAGAGGTGCCCAGCATGGACTCCGATTGTTAAGAAACTGGTGCAGAGAGCAGACATATAGCCAACTTGATACATTATGGCATGGTTTGGCACCTCTACCCAACTGACTGGCTGCAGACCACAGTAAAGCCAAGAGAGCACCCAAATTTTGTTCAAACATTTACACTGGTAATAAAGGCCCTATGTGCTGATCCATGTGGCCAACTTCAATATGCAACTGGTGCCGCAAGGAGAATGGGAGCATCATTGTTGTGACTTCTGCTTTGAAGAGGGGACTGGTGTGGCATCAGATATCCACACAGCACACAGAGGTGTAGACGTGGTTGCTGGATAAAGGTATGATAACCCTAAGATGTACTGGTATTGTAAGGGATTCTCTGCACCCGTTCCGGTGAAGAAATCAAAAGTACCCAGTAACTGCACTGGGACCCTACAGGGCACGTATCTGCAGGAGCACTTCAGAGGTAACACTGATGTAGGAATGGTGACCTACTTTTGCAGTCACTAGTCTGTATGGGTGGACTGGAAATGACTGCTTTGTGTCGAGCCATCTCGTTGTGGCCTTGAGGAGAAAAAAAAAATCAATTTGCCCAAAGAAAAGGGCGAGACAGCCCCCCACTGAGGGGATCCCCGGAGGCCCATTTGAGAATCGCAAACCCTTATGGTTGGACATGCTTAAAACAACTTATCACTACTACAGGTAACACAGGCTATATAGTTTCAGAAATGGAGACCATGCTGAAAGATCTGCCACAAGAACAACTGGAGCTGGAACCCAGAGTGCGGAAGCATTGTGTGGCCACTTAAAGCCACTATTCAAAACAATTTTCAGGAGGCTGAAAAAGTCTTTCAGACGTAGAGCGACAGCAGCAAGACCACGCATGGAAGCAGATATTTAGAGTCTGGGGAAAATGATACAGGGTTTGCAGGCAACACATTCTTGGATTCCAACTACTCTATTAAGGAGAATATTATGAGAGGTTCTGATCCGTGAGTGCCAGGAGTAGGAGCCCCATTTTCGCTTGATGATAGCTCATAAAGAATCTTAGGTGTAAGGTACTCGAGATATTGCTAAAAATTAAAAATGTGACATCTAATGTTAGTCGCACAACATAAGGAGGCAAAGTGTATGTATGTCTGTATGCATATGGTATTCCATTAGCACGAACCTAGCCAAAAGGTAGAGGGGTGCTGCACATGGTCAAAGGTAAGCTTCAAGTCAATGGGTAATAGTGATGCAATGTTCTTAAAAAGGTGAGTCTTCTACTCTTTCCTAAATAGGAGCAGCGTTTGGGCTGCCCTGATAGATACAAGGATGATGGTCCAGATCCTATGTGCACAGATGGAAAAAGCCTGTCAACTGTTTTTAATTTTCTTTTCTTACACTTCTTAGTTTGAAGTTTGAAGGCATCCTGACTGCAGGTGTGCCTAAGACCATCTGAGCTGGTGATCTGACAGCTTTGTAAATGATGCAGATCGTTTTGAAGATGGTGGGCCAGCAAGGAAAGGCAATGGATTTCCAATAGGATGGGGGAGACTTAATCATATTTCTTCAGGTCCTGGATGAGACATGCTGCTGGACATAGGACACCCCTAAGGTGTGAAGTCTATAAGGCCATGAAGTAGGGCATTAACTCCATTCAGATGCAAATGTACAAGGGTTTGAACAGGAGTTCAAGGAAAAATAAAGTCAGACTTTCTTTATAACACAGATCTGGCACCAGTCCATCTGTTTTGGCAATATGGTACTTGAGGGAGCAGTTGGTGGTAAGGGTCACTCCAAGTGATTTGGCATTCGATGAAAGATGGTTTTGAAGCCCTCAAGATTGAGGCCATTGAGCCAGGTTTGTACGGCATTGTGTTTGTGGTTCTTTGTGGAAAATAATAGGAATTCCTTCTTGTTTGGATTGAACTTCAGGTAGGTGCCTGGCATCTTGGCATAGGTGATGTGCAAGCAATGTTTAAGGCTTTGGATGTGTGAAGCAGAGAGGGTTTTCAAGTAGAGTTAGGTATCATGGATATATTGCTGAATCTTGATGCTGCTGTTTTGTCACTAGGTTACCAAGAAGCTAAATGTAAAGGTTGAAGATGAGAGGAAACAGTATTGACACCTGGGTAACTCCACATGGGATCATTTGTGACCTGGAGTTGCCATGTGAAAAAACTGATGTCAGTTGTTAAGGTAGGAGGAGAAACATTGAAGGACATTGCTGTTCAATGCCATTTGCAACTGAAGGATACATATATGAGGGGACTGTGCTGAATACAACTGAGAGATCCAGCAATATCAGGAGGCAGGGTCATCTTCATCTGAGGTCAAGAGGGTAGAGTCTATGATGTCCGTGTTGTATCCTGATCTGAAGCCAGACTCCCTTGTTTGCAGATAAAGGCTTCAGTTTGGTAGCCAGCACACTGTGCTGGGGTTGAAGGACACAAGATGTGTATCTTTACACTGGTCTAATCTGCCTATGAATACCTTGCATTTAAGTGAAAGACCCATCCTAGTTCTGATAACGAGGATCTAGTCACATGAGCACATTAATACATATGCAAGATCAACATGAATTGGTGGCATAGAAGTGTTAAGGGACATGCTTCTTTTGCTCATCTAATCAAAGGTTTAAGTGCTGGAAGAACTGTTTTGGTTTCCCTTTTATGCCTTCCCCTTCCACTCACCTATACTTCCTTTAACAGTCAGACTGCAATTTGATCAGATGTAATAAGCAAGTTATGTTCTGTATAATGCTTAGTTTGCTTCACGGTGTCGCTCAAAAAAATATATTTGAATTATTCAAAGTACAGCACTCATCAAAAAGTCAAAGATTACAGCACCCTCCTGATAGTTGGTGTTTAGTTTGCTTCTACACAGCAACTGTTTGATGTTCACCAGTTAATACGTTTTTGTATAGAGCAGGGGTACTATTACACCATTTTTGGGCTTACTGTTTTATTCTGAATGTTATGGCAATACTTGCTAATGTGCTATGACAAAAAGAAAAAAATTATGTTGAAAATAAATAAATAAAACACCAGAACTGTCCAATAACAGAATGTGCCTCACAACAGGACTGCTAAAGTAAAAACATTCTTTGCATTGGAGTCCTGTTGCTGGCATACTGCCTACCAGTCTTTGGCTTCCTGTGTTGTACTGATTGCTGTGTGAGACAGGGATGACTGATCCTCAGTCTCACATCTTAGGGGTCAGTCATCAGTACAGGGAGTGCGAAGTCAACCAGGAGTGATGAAGAAGCGACACAGTGTTCCTGGCTAGCTCTGCTCAGCAGGAGCAAAAAGGATAACAAGCGCAAAACAACATGGGAAAGGACTACAAGGTGCGGGAAGTACCAGTCCCGGGAGCACAAGTTATAAGGGCAGATATCAAGGTGGCATTCCGACTCTCAGATTAAGTATTCTGGACATTAGTGTCCTCCAAGACGAGGAGCAAGGGGTGATTTCTCTCAGGTGAGAGGCACAGTCTCGAACCAGGGGCTCACAATGCTAGATCCCAGCCTGGGGTTATTGGTCCTGGAAGTAAGTACTTTTCTCAGCAGAAGGATAGCGGGTTGGATGCCACTACCTCTGTAGAGTTCTCCTGGGAGTGACCTGGCCCACTAACCCCTCTCGACCACAGGAAAAATTAGTAAACTTCAAACCAAAGGCTGCAACACCAGTACACTGAGCTCCTCACTGCAGCTATGCACCCCTAAACTAGGGCCAACAACAGCCTATGAAAACGTTAATCAGCAACAATATGCACAACTGATCAGTGCACCATGCTCGCAGATCTATGCACGACGACATGATGATTACGAAAAAGGAGACCGAAAATAGGAACCATAGTGTAAGTTCCTCCTCATTTGTCCCTTCCCTGTGACACCAATACAAAAGTGAATTCCCATAGGCACTAAATCTCTGCTCAACAGGGCAGCAAGGACAGAGTGTGTGGAAAACGTAGCAAAGCAGCACTATGGCAAAATTAAAATGCACTTCTAGATCATGCAGTGCCCCCAGATAAGGAGTTGGCCTGCTTGTGTGTGTTTAACTGCACAGATAGCTCCTCTTACGTGTAGGTCAGTAAGTCAACATATTCTACGCTTCCAAACCTACTATGTAAAAGAAGTCTTTTAGGCTGGTTCAATATGTAGAAGAGACCACTATAGAAAGCAATCTGCATTATTTGTGAAAGACAGCGCACACTACAGTATGCAAAGAAACATTAACAGATTCATAGGTGTCAGCTCAGCAAAACCTCACTTTTGCATGGTACCTCACCTTTGTAAGACACTGTCCACCCATTACTCCATTCTGTCTCGGCATGACATTGCTAATGCAGATTTCAAAACGAACTAAATCACATTACACAGCAAAGAGCACTTGCCATATTGTGGTGCGAGAGCAAGCTGTGCGCCACTAGGGATTAACCTAGACTCGGCCAGTGAAGTGTTTAATTGCAGGATCTCAGGAGAATGCCTTCATCAGTTGAAAAGCCATAGGATCTTGGGGGAAAGAGGGGAGGAGGGGGAGGAAGGAAATGGGGGAAGGGACATGGATAGAAGGTACACCTGAGTCTCACCTTCGATTACACACTGACAAATTTCAATGTAACACATCTGGATTAATCCCATTTGGAATCAAAACTAATAGACCTATCATCAGCACACGAATATCAAGGTAAAACAAATTAAACATGACTAAATCGCATCTCAAGCCACTAATGCTACTTCTCATTAAGCTGTTTTTGTGGACCCAAGTAAATTGACAACAGCATATCATTGGTGGAAACCACGAAAGGAAGTTCAAACAGATTTCTGCAAGCCAAAGGACCACGGGCGCAGAGGAAACCAAGTGCTCATACAACTGCCTGAACGCAGCTGATATACAAGTTCTGGGTATGATAACGGATTTGGATACTATTATATGAAAAGAAATTAAAAGGATTCACAATGCACGTTTTAAGATCTCAAATGAGGATTAGCAATGTGTAGTACTAAGGCACCAAGGGGACAAAGATGTTGACAACTGAGATGGCACTACTACAAGAGATCAAAGATAAGAAACACATACTGCTAACTTCCAATTGTGATATGGAAGTTAAACCCCTGTCCACCATTTCAGTTCCAATGCCCTGAAAATAAAGGAAAGCTCTGCAAGATATTTTATCACACTGTAAAATTATAGAGCACTTGCTGCCCATGAAGGGCACTGAAGCGACTGTCTAGGAAGGCAGCATGCTACTCTGAGTAGGGTGTGTGGTTGGAATGGCGTTGTCTTTGTATAATATCAGAAGGAAGGTCCTGGAAATGGTATGATCATTTACATAACTGATTTCTGCTACAAACACAGCCTCACAATTCTCTGTTTCCGACATAGTGCCAATGTTTCTTTGCAGATGGAAAAGTTAATCTTCAAAAGACTATTTTGTGAACTGTATTCTGGTCCATCTCTAACAGTGAGTACCATTGACTGCTGTGAAGACTGAGGATTGTGTTTAAATGCAAGCACCTTATGAGTCATCATGTTAGATGGGGTGTGGCAATGTCTTTTTTAATAAGCTAGGAGAGTGTGATTTAAGCTAAGTTGAGGAGGCCAGAAGAATTTGCCATTTGCTTCCAAGTTTTTGGGATAGTGGCATGCCCGTTGACCCACACTTAAAAAGTGTATTTAGCTGCAAGAAGTCTAATCTGTGCATGGTGGGTGTGCAATGGTTTTTCTATATTTTTTGGTTGTACGTTTCTGTTCCAGATGTCTGCTTATGGCTAGTGTTGTTACAAATGGTGCAACATATAGTTGCCTGGTACATCAATGCTGTGTCGGAATACAACGGCTGATTGGTCTAACTTGTTCTGTTGCGTTTGTGCGGCATATCTGGATATTACTCCTGTGGATAGCCATCAATTTTGCCTAACTAGTACACATGGAGATATTCAGCACCCAGATGAACAAGAGGTTTCTCACGAAGATGAGACCTAAATGCATGATGAATATTAATATGGTAGCCAAGCCTATTGTTCCTAATTGCTTCCCACAGGAACATTTTCAGAACAGCAACAAAACATCAGACCTATGTAGAAGCAAAGGACTAAGATTTAGGTAGTAGGCAATCAGTAGAATAACTGCCAAAAATACGGAAAGCTGGCATTCTATGTACTGTACCACCCCTTTGTCTTAATTCCCACCTACGCATCAGGTTTATGCTACCATCCATCAGCATTACCCCTCCGCACAAACTCATAAAAACCTCATAACAAGCCATTGTTCCTCAAAATAAATATATCCTCCTGTATCACAAAACAGAATCACACTCCAAGACACCAAGTTACACAACATACCACACTAATCCAACTGCTCTCAAGTAAGCAGGGTCTAACTAGCTTATTCAACAAGACAATGGACTGTGGATAAAGCAAGCCATCCCAAAGTGACACACAAACAAGATGTTAGAATAACCTCACACATTCACATGACATATGGATGACAGTCTGGTTTCAGAGAAAGGGCTCAAAGCCTAATCTCTCCTTCAAAATCTCCCCTGACGAGGAGTGTTTAGAACACAAACTCTTCACACACTACGGTTATGGGACAGTCTTCCCATTCACAGCCACTGACAAATTTACATGCCCCCAGGCTTGACCGAAGATCACCAGATTAATCACTCCAACACCTCCCAAGGAGCACCCCAAGTTTGGATTACCAGCAAAACACACATCAATATTAAATCAAACAATGCACTACATATGCAATATATTCAGTGCTTAGGACAGTAACTATAGAGGACATTCTTTACCAAAGCAACAAGAGGGCTCGGAGGCAAAGTTACAAAGAGTCAGACACTACAGACACCAATGAGAACAGTTTACACACAACTCTGCACAAATAGAAAGAAAAGTGTACTGCCCTGTCCATAATGTAAGCACATCCAATACTTCAGTTTGAGCAACAAAAAAACAGTTTAAAAAAAAAAAAACACTAAAATTATGTATTCATCACGTCATGATCAGCATTATCAAATCAACGTGGTCTTGAGAAGTTCCCTTAAATGTACACTATGATAGAAACAACTCTTCAGTTTGGCATGGGTAGGAAAGTGGTGTCCCGGTTATCCTCTGAACACTGAGGGAGGAGTGACTGAAGGTGTAGATAGCAGTTTGACAGACATGGAATTGAAATAGATCATAAGACACCTGTATCTCAAAATGCCAGTTCAAAATGATCCAATAAAACATTTTACATCACACTTACTTGACTCCCTATAGGCTACAGAAGATACCCCCCCATTCTTGGCTAAATACCTTAGACTTCAGAATTAAGAAAATACAGCGTTCCCCGGGGTGGGAAGATGCTGCTGTCTACCCAGCTCCTATATTAAGGAGACAAAAGCACCATTCTGGGTCAGACCGTGATACCATTATTCAACATGCAGATGATGCTTTAATAATTCCAACCTTTCACCATTCCCCAGGTCATTTTTTGTCCTAATGAGACCCTACTATCCAGCATGAGGGGCGAAACACCGTTGACCCGTTAATCAGACAAGACCTCTTCAATTATGTTTTGAATTATCAATCAACGTATTGACAAGTATACTTTAAAACTTAATAAGAGGATGTCTTTGTCAGATACAGCAAAGGCCACAGAACTATAAGCGATTTCTCTATTGCTTTATGGTGCGGTGTCACTTTTCTCACTTGGGGATCACTTTTTTCAACTATCACTTTATTTTCCTAAAGTACGAATATAAAAATGATTCACCATTATATGCTGATGCAGCTTCCCAAACATTAAAAAAACACGTTTTTCACATAAGTGTTGGGACTGGATTCAGTGGCGCTTTTTTGAAAGCTTCTAGACAGATGATTTTCATCTTCATTTAAGAATTTTGTGTATGAGTTAACCAGTAGCAAAAATTTTCTGCTATAATATTTAAATTCATTTAAAAAGAGTTTCACATGGATATGTGTTTTTTTATAATTATACCTAGGTTCACGTGGACATTCTGGGTTGCTCTTGTATTTGTTTAGTGTAAATACCTTAAAGAACACGGTGAGCAGCCAGCCGAATGCACATATTCTGGATCTGCACTAGTATAAAATAATACAGAACAAAGATCACATAGAAGATATGATATCTAACTAGTGACTTCTAGGACTTAGGACCCGTTCAATAAAGAACAAGACTATACAGACTTGGCCCTATTGTTGGCCAAAAGGCAGATTGCCATATAGCATAAGTTTGACAAAAACCTCAGAGATAGAACTTCACAAATGGGCAGGGAGTGAAAACACAACCTTAACAAGGCAACCCTCCCATAGGTCCAGTTAGGATAAAATACTTCTGAAAATGAACGTCAGGAACTGGCCTGATGGTAAGCCACCTTTAATGACTATAGGAAGTATGTGAAGCCTTCGCTACACATGTTGCTGTGTACTTATTACTTATTCACAACTGGCTTAGTATGCTACAGCTGGCTTTCCAGAACACAAAAAAAACAAGTGGGTGGCTAGGGGAGGGTGAATGCATGACTAACTGACCACCTGGAACATCCTTTCCACCCAGGACATCGCCTTTGCCATGAAATCCATCCACTTAGGAGCTCCCAAAGACCCATGCCTACACTACATCTTCAATCTTGGAAACCAGAGATCAGCCAGGAGCTCACCAACCTGTTGAACCCTCTATCAACACTGCAACATTTCTTAATACCTGGAAACACACCGAAGTAGAGACCACAACTCAAACACTCTCCGCCGACCCCAGCGTACCCAAAATCTACCAGCCAATTTCCTTGCTCCCATTCCCAGCAAAGGTACTTGAAAAGATCATCAACAAGCAAATCAAGACCTACCTGGAGCAGAACCAACTACTCGATGCCTCCCAATCTGGCTTCTGCAGAAATTACAGTACCGAAACGGCCTGATCACAGCCACCAATGACATCCGAACCCTCCTCCATCCAGGACTCCACCACTTCGGCATCCAAGGGGACAAACTCAGATGGACCACCTCCTTCCTCACCGGAAGAACCCAGAAGATCTACCTCCCACGTTTCATCACCAAACCAAAGGACAACCTACGGTGTCCACCAGGGCTCATCCCTCAGCCCCACACTCTTCAACGCATATATGACCCCGATGGCCACACGGTCAGATTCCACAGTCTCAACATAATTTCCTTCAGATGACACCCAACTCATCCTTTCAATCATCGACGACCCCTCCACCACCAGAACCTGCGTCCACAGATGCATGACAAGTGTTGCTAACTGAATGAAGAACATGCAACTGCCTGCAACTGAAAACAGGCAAAACAGAAATATGGATCTTTGGCAAGAGCAGCAACACATGGAACGACTCCTGGTGGCCATCAGACCTAGGACCCACACCCACTCCCTCAGACCACGCCAGAAACCTCTGAATCATCACTGACAACAAGCTCACAATGAAATCACAGATCAACACCGTCACCTCCGCTGGCTTCCTCACTTTGCGCATGATTCATAAGATCCTCAAGATCCACTTGAGACACACCGTGACACAGGCCCTCATCACCAGCCAACTGGACTATAGCAATGCCTTCTACGTAGGAATCGCTGCACACCTCCTACAGACACTTCAGACAAAACATAACGCTGCAGTCAAACTCAGTCGGGGCCTTCCCTGACGAACCCACATCACGACCCAATTCAGGCAACTCTACTGGCTCCCCATACAGAAGAGATGGGAATTCAAGCTGCTGACCCATGCAGACAAGGCTCATACAATGAAGGACCTGCGTAAATTAACCACCGCCTGAACTTCCACCAACCATTGAGAAAAGTACACTCAGCCTCTCTTTCACTAGCCCATACCCCCAGCATCTACCGAAGCACAAATGGAGGACGCTTCTTCTCTCACATCACAGCAAAAATCTGGAACAGCCTTCCCACACACCGCTGGACTATCACCTCACTTTCAAAATTCTGAATGGTCCTCAAGACCTGTCTGTTCAAATAAGTCTCCAGGACCTGCAAGCGCCTGGATACCCCATTGGGTGATTAGCCACGCTTTATAAATCCTGATTGATAGGAAACAGGAGTCGCTTTCTGGCACTACAACTTCTTAGGCACAATCTAACAGTGTGGCCTCATACTGTTAATTACTTAATGCTGGTCTTGCATACTCTACCAAAATGCCATTAAGTATAGACAGTATGAGAAAATGTAATAATGTGAATGTCTTGCTCACAGTTTAATGTTCTAGTTGTAGACAAAGATTTAGTATGAATGGAATTCATGGTTTATATAATATGTACATGAGTGACCATGCCAAATATTTACAATGTACTCAAAAATTAATAAAAGTATTTTTTTTAAATTACCATTCATCACAATCATGAATGGTTTTCTTGTTTCTTACTACTAATTAACTGCTCACGTGAAAACAAGAGAACAGTCATTTATTCTAATCTGATACAGTGCAAATTGAATTCTCTGCGTACAAGTAACTTCAGCACAATCTTAAAATATAAAATATCCATTGTGGTTCAGATATTGTAGAAGTTTAATGATGGCATCTAGGGTATGAGCCTGTGCGATACATGTAAATTAAGGCTTGTGCTGGGACGTTGAATAAAAAAGTACTTGCAGCTCAAATGCATCACATTTACACCTTGGCCCTGGTAACTGTACATGTTTATTGTTGTAAGATAATAAAGATATACACAAAGCCAGAAGTGTATTACAAAAAATACAAGCGTAACGAGAAATTGTCATTCAACATCTTTAAAAAAAGTATCTCACAAAATTGAGGGGGAACCAAAGCGGGTCCAAAAGGGCAGTTTGAAAAAAAACATTTTTAGGCTCACAATTGCTTCAGGATTTTTTATCGGTATAGACAAGGCAATATTGGGTGGTAGAAATTTTGTGGATTCCTGCAGATTCCGGAAGGTTACGTCACAAAAATGTGGAAAAAATGTGTGATTTCCAGCAAAGTTGGAGGTTTGCAGGCATTGTGGGTAAGAAAATGGTGCGGGTGCATGTGAAGCACACCACCCTGGAATGAACCAGATGTGTAGTTTTCAGATATGTCTAGGTCTTGTGGATTTTTCTACATGGCAGCGACCCAAAGTCCAAAAAGTGCAAAGTCATGGCCCAAATGTAAAACCAAAACCCAAAATAATCAAATGTCCTCTTGCTTGCCATGGGATAAGATGTTTTAGTGTGTGGGGGAGAACTGAAAGACTGTTACCCTCTTCAGTTGGGGTGGGGGCATAACCAGGCTCATACTGGTTGGTAGCCACCACCCCACTATTATTTTTTTTTTTATTCCATGGCATCTAGTAGACTTTTTGCCCCCGAGGTGTGGATCAGGGGTAACTGCCCCATCTGCCCACAGGTGGGCAGAACAACTTTGGCCCTATTTATTTGGGTTGCGGGTATAGCCATGCCCCCACCCTCTTATTTTGAAAAAAAAAAAATCTTCCCTGGTCTGTGGTGGGCTTTCTGCCCCCCTTAGTGGCAGATGGGCCTTCCACAAATAGGCCGATCTGCCCCCATGTAGGGCAGATATGGCCAACAGTAATGTGGCCCCATAGGGAGCAACCCTTGCCCAAGTGGTGCCCCCACCTAACAAAATACACACATACACACACCAATCCATAGTGTCTAGTGGTTTCGGCCCCCCTGGGGGCAGAAAAGGCCTAAAAATATTTTGACCCCCCTGGGCAACCGCCCTTGCCCAAGGGTCCGCTCCCCTTATGCATTAGTATAAAAACAATTCCCTGGTGTCTAGTAGCTTCTGCCCAGGGGGGCAGAAATGGCCAAAAAATATTTTGGCCCCCCAGGGAGCGACCCTTGCCTAAGGTGTCGCTCCCCACGTATAAAAAAAAAAGAAAATAAACAGAAATGGCCTAAAAGTTATTTGGCCCTCTGGGGTGCGGCCCTTGCCCAAGGGGCCGATCCCGTCATGTCCATCCCCCCCCCCCCCCTGACCCCCCCCGACCCCCCCCCCCCCAAAAAAATAAAAAAAATAAACCCTGGTGTCTAGTGGGCATTTCTGCTGCCCGATTGCATTGCGATCGGGCAGCAGAAAAGCTTGCAGGGACATGAAAGGAAAGGAAAGGCCCCTTCCTCCCAAGCAGAAGAGCCCCCTCCTCCCAAGCAGAAGAGAAATGTTTTTGCATTTCTCTTCCACATCGCTCTGGAAGCATGCTTCCAGCACGATGGGAGGCGACCTCTGATGAGGTCATCATCAGATGTCACTGAGGGGGTTAGGAGGGAGGGTCAGGGGGGTGGAAGGGGAAGTGATTCCCCTTCCATTCCTGACCTATGGGGTTGGGGGGGGCGGCCCTCAGGGGGAGTGCTAGCGCTTCCCCCGAGGGCCGGTACACGGACGTAATGGTTACGTCCGTGGCGCCTGAGAGGCACCGGCACAGACATAACCATTACGTCCGTGGCGTACAAAGGGTTAACTTGGTGATTGTGTATCTTGGAAACATAAGGCTCTTCATTTACCACAACGTAACAGTAGGACTGTAGTGGAAGAGGTCAGTGTTCAACTGAATTTCATTAAAGCGTGGGCACGTGAAAAGAGGCTGAGACCAGTTTTTTAAAATAGTTCACAAACTCAGTGTAGACATTTATTACAAACTCCTGAAAGTAGTTGAGAATATTCAGTACCAATGGCTGCTTTCAGGTAACAGAGAGAGTGATCGTGCGTAGGAAAGACAAGCAAAAAGCTTAGAAATAAGTGGGTTATATACTGGCACCATTTACCCGCCCAACCAAAGACCCGAATCATTAGGGTCTAAGTCATTTCCATGCAGCACAAACGGTGTACGCTGCAGCCTGTGAGATCATGCATCACACATGTGAAAGACGTTCAGCGAGTTTCTTCCACAAATTTCCAGATGCACCAGTCACATTTGTCGGTGTACTGCTCACTGTGGTTAGAGCATGACCCAACTCAACGGTAGGATAGGCAATTGCTGCTTGTGTGTGTGCAGGCTATGAGATGCAAGGGGGTTTTGGTTGAACAGCGTTTCTATCATGATGGGCTCTGAAGGGAAGAGAAGATGCCGCCCTGTGTCTGCGCAGCACCAATCCCATGCTCGGTTGCTTGAAACAAGCACTGGCAAAGCCAATCAAGATCTATTGGTTTCTTTCTTTTTTTTTTTTTTTTTTTTTTTTTAAGACAAAATGATGTGCAAGAAGGCTTAAAGTAATAAAAAATAAAATAAAGAAGTGCGATGATGCGGCCAACGTTGACCATGTCATAGTACTTTTTTTTAATTTAAGACATGTAAAAACAGCACGGAAGGGCAGTTAGACAACAGGGGGGAGAAGGGTGAGGGAGGGGAAACAACAAAGAGTGGGTGGAGGGTGAGGGAAACAAAACGGATGGCAGTGGATGGGAAGATCGTACTGATTAGGCCACCATCGCTTGTAAACTGGCCTCTCTTTATAATATTGTCCCGATAGGAACAGTGTCACATGATATTGTTGCTTTTAGGAGACCCTTACAAATGTTCATCGGGTTTCAAACATCGACAATTATCTAGGGGATTGTCTGTTATACAGCCAAATTGGAAACAGGCAACTGTGGTGAAAGAACTGACTGTTATAGACATCTGTTTGGTATATATGCATCCCTGTGTATATTGCACAATTTCACACACTTGATCACTGCACCTTTTTGATTTATTGTATTTGTGGACTAATACCTACTGTTTGAGAATAAATGTTATTAATGATTGTTATAAAGAAGCATAGTATAGACTATAAACTAAAAGAGTCCCACAGGACCATTTTATTTGGCTTCAGTGTATACCCTGGTTCTCAGAAGGGTTACATCCTGTATTTCTAGTATAAGAGTTAAGTGCAGTTGTGTATTGAGGTGCAGAGTAGAGTGGAGTAAAGTGCACTATGCATGGTGTGGTAGCGCACTGCCATTACAGAGCAGACATCTTCAATTTAAATGACCATTACTTTTGCACAGACAGAGTTTTACTGATAAAACTAAACAGCGTACAAATGAAAATGGTGGAAATGTCATCACCAAGTGTACTGATTTGTTTTGATTGTATTAAAATATTTATTTATATCATACTTCGGAATTACCAAAAACTATGCTTCATTTGTGCTAGCCTAATTGACAGATTCTGAAATAACTGCACAGTTCAGTTATCCACATTTAACTTTTATTGTGTGCTAGAAAGAAAAATAACATTGTACAGCCTTCCTCCAGCACACCTCCGGTAGCCAGTCTGACCGTCACATACATCAACTCACTCTGAAGCCAGAGAAATAAAAGTTACCAAGTTCCCTAGAAGACTCAGCCTGACGTTTGACCTCTGTATTTGAATGCACCGCAAATGTGACAAGATAAGAACAAGATGTAAAGGTGTGTTTACAGAAATGGGAGCACTCAGAAGGCTACAGTAAGTAAGGCATGGGGCACTGACGGGACAAACTCAGACTGGATATCCTAAAACAAATTAAAGCAGAACATAGTAAGAAAATGGGAGTTACAAACCACAATGTAAATGGTAAGTAATAAGCAGAATGCATTCCCATGAATGCTTTCCGAACATCCAAAAGATGTTGTTTGCAAACCAGACAGCTGCACTGTTTGGCAGACTTTGACCTAAAAAGTTCTTTACAGCAAGTGGAAAGCTCAACAAGTAACAGTACCAAGTTCATGTGATCACATCTGACTGAAATTTGTCAGTTAGTAAACAAATAACCCAATTAGTTTTCATATAAAGGAGAAGCGGAGTGTAGAAGACCAAATAAAAGCAATCAATCAATTTGATTGTTTCAGATAACACATGTAAGTCATACAATAGATTAAGAATTCAAGTTAAAATGACACAAAAACAGCATGAAAAAGGACTACATAATAGTACTCAAGTGGCCATTTTACAAAATTACTGGATCTCCAGAAATATGCTCATCATTACAATATAATTCCTGGCGGAGAGCTAGGTAGTATAGTGCTGCTGCTAATTCTGTATACATGTAAAATGGCCTACCCGAATAACAACAAACTTGCTATACAGGCTGCAAATGCAGAGAGCTCGTAATTTAATATCTTATCAAAAAGTGACTCAATGCCTGATGACATTGGTCTTAACACGTATAATGAAGAACAAGTACTATTTCTAAAAGGAATCAAATATTAGTTATCATGCAGTACTGCATTACCTTACCTAAACAAAATAGTAGTAAAGCGCAAATGCTCCTTCTAAAATTAATCCAACTAGATTAATAATCATACTGTGCTGCAAAGTATGAATAAAACGTATTAGGTGCTAGTGCGAAAGACTCAAACTACAAGTCTGATGTTCTAACTAATGAAGAGGAGGCGAAGATAATGTCTTCTATCCTGCAATGTAAAGGACCAAAGCAACATAAGATGCAGGACAGATTCCTCTTCCCCCAGTTTGAAACTACTGGTAGCTGAGCAGCTTTCTCCACTGCATTATCAGTTTTATGTATAATTAGTATTTCTTTGGCAGGTCCTACTTTGGAAGTCTCTTGGAGTAAGATTCCATACTGGGGGGATTGTTTGCATGAGATTCCAGTGTGGACAGTTGGTGGTTGAAGCTCAAGGGCTTGTCTGAAGTGGCTTTAGTAAGGTACAGAATAAACAGTTATACAACACCTCAGAAGTGTATTTCGTCATAACACATTGATCCAGGTACTAGCATACAATTTCACAGGCAGAGTTCCTATTCTGAATCTGAATTAGAGAGTTCTTTTTATTTCTGGAAAGAGTTTATCAAGATGCTCTCCGAACTGGACCAGAGCTCTGGGCAGCGTAAGGAATATAGGGCCATATGTACGAACACTTTTTCCCATAGACACAGAATGGGTAAAAACCTTTGCTACATCTGGCCCATAGTGTAGCAGATACTTATATCAGGGAAGCTTGGTTGTTTCTGCACCTCACCGTAGCTAGAGTTCGGTTTGTACAATAGTGCTACATGATGGCCAATAGAAATGAGGTACAGCTCTAACCGAAGGGCATTCATTTGGGCCCCTGGGACAATTTGAAGGAGACAATGTAAAAACTAATTCTCTGGTCTTATAATTTCTGTGAACCTCTTTTAACCCCACAGGTCCGAGCCTCTGCTGCTTGTGCTTGATATGACTCAAGGGAAAGGCTGCTTAATCTGTGGCCACGGCTGTTAGAAAATCTTTAAACAGCATTGGCATTTTGGCTGAGTAAAGCTTTACCTTTTGTAAGATTTAGGGACCAAGAAATCTTTACATACAATCGTAATGCTCCACTGGAGTTTCATACATTTTAAATACTTTCCTGGGTTAAGCTCAGCTATTTAGAATCATATACTTTGCGGTGATCTGGAGCTTCTTTGCATTACAGTTATCCTCAAAACCACTGAGAAGTTTGTGCATGGCACCTTCAGGACAGGACAAAAGGACAGCATCATTAGCAAACAGCAGGATTGTGAGTTTTGGCCTGCCACATACAAGCACATGTACATTTAAGGCATGTAGAAAGTTATCAACATCATTCATATACGGAGGATGCGTTTCCATCATTGACAAGTTTGATTGTAGATACCAGTTTTTCTGGGCAACCCAATGAGGAGAAGATATGTCACAAAAGATACCAATCAAGGGCATCAAATGCCAGTTTAAGGTCAACAAATGTCAGACAGCCATAAGTTGCTTATGCAGGTATATTTCAAGCCAATGTTGAATAATCACATTGGTTGGTCTATTGTGCCTTGACCTTTTTATAAAGCTTATTTGTGAAGCGCTTATCTCGTTATCCCTAGCCCAGTGATCCAGATGAGTAAATAAAACTTTAGCATAAATTTTGCCGACGCATCAAGCAAAGAGATTGGATGGTAGTTAGCAGGGTCATTTTGTGGTCCTTTCTTGTGGAGCGGTATAATAATTGCTACCCTCCATGAGGTAGGGACCTTCTTCTAGAGCCAGACTGTGCTATAGGCAGACTTCAGTATAGGTACTCAGGCTCTCAGATGATAGAAATGTTTCAGCAGGTATCCCATCAGGACAAGGCGCTTTGTTTCTTTTGGCCCAGAATGGAGGTTCGAAACTTCACTTTGGTAAATTAATTGCAAAACACAGCATTCCATGTTGCTGTATTAAAATACCAAGCATACCGATTTTTTTGGGGTTGTACCAAGAATCAGCTGATATGAGTCGCTAGATTTCTCGCTCTCCCTTTGAAGCCCCATCAAACCAGTTCCCAAAAGCACTTACTTTTCTAACATATCAACAAGTCACTAATGGCCTGCCATGCCTTCATCTGAAGGTGATTTCTTTTATTTTTACAAGTCATTTGTATTCTTGTCTAAGTGATTTTAGACCAAGTTCCCATCTGGAGCACAATGCCTAAGCTTCAGAGCAGTAGATAACAACTGATTTAGCTTACTGCATTCTACGTCGTAGCAGTATATATGTAAAGATTCATTGTTATCTGCAAGTTTGTGCAATAAAGTGTATAGCAGGGCACTTAATCTTTTTGTTGCTTTTACCAAATTTTCAAGCCTTGCAATTGCCCCTGGGTCATGTCAAACTCCGACTTCCAGCTATTCTTTATATTTTAATTACCACTGATGAGAGGCTATATGGTAACCAGGATTTGTAATGCTGTGACTTTGCCAGGCAATGGATTTCCTGCTCGTTGTTACATGTAATGCACCATTTGTTGCTGCTAGATGTTTTTTCTTGCTTGTAAGACGACCCAGAAAAAGACTGACTGCTTTCAATCCTTTGCTCTAATAGAAAGGACCATCATCTGCCATGATTCCAGATTACCTAGAACAGTGGTTCCCAACCTTTTGACTTCAGAAGGACCCCCACATTATCATTACTGGAACCCGGGGACACCCACTGAATCATTATTGGAATCCTAGGACCCCCCAACTGAATTATTACTGAAAGATGGGGACCTAATCTGATGATAATATTTAATTGTATGGCAAGACCGGAGGCTCCTATTATGCCTTCTTTTCTTGCTTTTATTTTACAGCAGCAAGTGAAAAACTACAAATCCCATGAGTGCAGAAGAAATCTGCCAATGGGAAACATTCTGATGAACATTAAACAACAACCAATGAACATGGGTGCATGGCATTAGGACGTAACTGGACTGTAAGCAGTCCTCTTTTCTTGCTGCTTACAAGCCAGTTAAGTCATATTTTTATCTCCGTTTCGTATCGTATGTTTTAAAATATTGTTATTTTATATTTAAGTGTGGTACGACGCGTGCCTATAACTATTGTGTCCCTCGTGTCTCTTTTGCAGTCGGCAAGTTGCCGCACGTTTCAGAAATAATTGCTTTATTTCATTTTGCCTCGCGCTTCCCACACGCGCGCGCCGGTTTTTCCCGATGTTTCGCTCTTTCCTCAAGCGTTCGGCCGTTATTCCGGCTCGCGCTTGAGGAAAGAGGAGTTCTCTTCACGCCGCTTCGACCAGCAGTGTTGTCGCCCGTATTTATAAATAATTTGTTATTTCTTACCGACGCGCTGTTCTGCTGCTCGACGGGGTTCCCCTTATCAGTTAGTGTGCCTGCCTTTCGACAACTGGTAGCTCACACCCCGGGGCGGGGCTTATTTTCTAGTGGAAACTCCCCCTGTATTTTTGTTAACCCTTAAGCGGCAGTTTGAGCAGTTTGTTAGTCCTTCTTATTACATAATGGAGTCTGGCAGTTCCCCATCTCCTCAAATTGACCAAGAGGAAGTGTCTGCCATTAAACAAGATATTAATATGTTTATTCAGAATTCTGTACAGCAGGCTGTCAATACCTCTATGAATAAATTAACAAAAAATTTAGAAGGTTCAATGTTAAAAATGTTAAACAAGACTTTATCTTCCCAGTCTGCAGGGGTTTGCAGTCAGCGCCTTTCCCCTAAATCAAAAGCTGTACAAAAATTGGCGCTAAAGACTGGTGAGGCTCCCTCACCCATGGCAGAGGACGCGGTTCCTCAAAAGACTCCAATTAAGGAGATTAATACGTCGAATGGTACATCTCTTAAAAGAAAGGCTAAAGCTAAACATGTCATATCCCCTCTGATAATTTCCTCTATTCCGGATACCGACGACGATGTACCTGATACAGATTCAGATGTCGACCCATCTAGTCATGATGACGTGAGCTCTTCGCCCATTACCAAAAAATTTAAATCCTCTGTCCCGGATACCTCCAGTCCTATTTTAGATTCCGAAGGCGTACCCATGTTTGACCCCTCATTTATTTTACACCCTAATTCTACAGAATGGTATCCAGCAACTCATGTTGGAGATTACGTTTCAGCCAAGTTATTTAGCTCTTTAGACAAACAAACTCGGGCTAAACTCAGATCCGAGTGCCCCCGTCCCGTTTTGGCGCACAAGTCTTCCACTACACCGGTTTTGGATCAACCCATCCTGACATTCTTTTCCAAATTTGGCAAAGATCCTAGAAAAGGTATTGATAAAGCCTGGTCTTCCTGCCAGGATAAACTTTTAGACATTATTGGTCCTCTTATCCGGATTTTTGACATGGCCGAGTCGGCCAGGATTGATGGGTCTTTTATCGACCCCGAAGAGTTGTCATTATGGGTACAGAGATCGTTTTTTCTTCTGGGAAACGCGAATTCCGCTATATCCCAGGAAAGACGCAAGGGCATTCTCCTTAAACTGGACTCCAAACTGGTTCATCTCGCCTCCCTTCAACCTCAAGTCAAAACTGAAGGTTTTTTATTTGGAGAAAATTTCATTAAGGAAATAGGTAAATACGTCGCTACGTTCACTTCGCTTGACAAAGCTCAACAATCTTTAAAGAAAGTGTTTCATCAGCGGGTTTTTGTCAGGGCCGGCAGAGGCAGGAGCTGCTTTGCCGGCCGATCCTATTATAACCAAGGTTCCCGTGGCAACTTCAACGCAGGATACCAAGAGTTTAGACCTCAATTCTACCCGCAAAGATCCAGAGGATTTCGTTCCAGAGGATTCAAGAACAATAGAAATGCCAATCAAACAGGTAAATCTTTTTCCTTCTCCTTTTCCCGTGGGCGGACGGATTTGTCATTTTCTTCCAAATTGGCTATTGATTACCTCAGATCCTTGGGTTCTCAGTACAGTTCAGGGTTATACGATAGAGTTTTATTCAACTCCAACACAGTACATTGTCCCTCCACTCCCTCAATTTTCTATAGATATGTCCGCTCTTATTTCTTCGGAGGTTCAGTCCCTCCTTCAGAAACAGGCTATTGCTCTCACTCATCCAGATCCCACAGGTTTCATCAGCTCTATTTTCCTGGTACAGAAGAAAAACAAGAAAATGAGTCCTGTTATCAATCTCAAGCTTTTCAATCAGTTTGTGGTTTACCGCCACTTCAAGATGGAAACCATTCTCCATCTCAGAGACTCCCTGTTGAAGAACGACTGGATGGTTCGTCTGGACCTACAAGACGCCTACTTGGTTGTACCGATACATCCAGAGCACAGAAAGTTTCTCCAATTCCAATGGCTCAATCGTTTCTTCCACTTTACATCTCTTCCTTTCGGTCTATCATCAGCTCCATGGTGCTTCACCAAACTTTTGAAACCAGTGGTTGCTCACCTCAGAGTCCAAGGTGTGAGACTCCTCATTTACTTAGACGATATTCTCATCATGAGTCAATCACCAAATCTGCTCAAAGAGCATCTCAACATAACATGTTCTCTCCTCTCGGACTTGGGTTTCATTATCAACAAGGAAAAATCCCTTCTTCTCCCTTCCCAAAATATAGAATTCTTAGGTTTCCTCATAAACTCTGTTTCGGCCCATCTTTGTCTTCCCTCTGCAAAAATAAAGTCTATAAAGTCAGAGATTCTTCAAGTTCTACGCCATTCTCTAGTCTCCCTAAGGTCTCTTGCTCGTATCGTCGGACTCCTTTCCTCTTCCATACAAGCCATATTTCCAGGTCTCTTGCATTACCGGGCTCTTCAACGTTCAAAAAATTCAGCATCTCCGAAAAGGGCTTTCTTACGCAGATGTTATTCCTCTAGACTACGACTCCCGCACAGAATTACAATGGTGGACAGACCATTTAGATGCTTGGAACGGAAGAGCTATCTTTTCATCAGCCCCAGATCTTGTATTAGAGTCAGATGCAAGCCTAACAGGCTGGGGGGCCCGCTGTGGCTCAATCTCGACTGGAGGTCTATGGTCGTTAGAGGAGTCCAGATTGCATATCAACTGTTTAGAGATGCTTGCAGGCTCCTTTGCGATCAGAAGCCTTGCAAAGAACAGGGTCAGCTGCGCTATTCTTCTCAGAATGGACAATATTTCGGCGGTTCGATACATAAACCATCTCGGAGGAACAAGATCCAAACCCCTGGCAGAATTAGCAAAGAGCTTTTGGGAATTTTGCCTTATAAACCATATTTCGGTTCATGCAGAATATCTTCCAGGAACTCTCAACTCGGTCGCCGATTGGCACTCTCGCCATCTTCACGACTCGAGCGATTGGATGCTTCATCCCTCGATCTTTCGTTTCCTTCAAAACAAATGGGGTCCCATGATGATCGACTTGTTCGCATCTCGTCTCAATTCACAACTTCCCCAATTTTTCAGTTGGCGCCCGGATCCTTTGGCTTTGGCCACAGATGCATTCCTTCAAGACTGGTCCATGTTCCTCTCCTACGCTTTTCCCCCCCTTCGTCATGATCAGCAGGGTCTTAGCTCAGGTCCGACGCCAGCAGGCTACTTTAATTCTCGTTACACCTTTCTGGCAGTCTCAGATTTGGTTTCCAACCCTTCTGGAATTAACTGCAGACTTTCCTTTCCTCATTCCCTCTTTCCCAGAACTCCTTTTAGATCCTCTCCAACGTCCCCACAGTCTCATCCTCGACAACGTCCTGTCCCTTTCTGCATGGAAAATTTCTGGGGTTCCAGAAGTTTCCCCTCTCATTTCGGCACAAGCTTCAGAATATATCAGACAATCCTGGGCTCCTGGAACATCGAAAGCTTATAAGTCAGCTTGGGCTTTATGGCACAGCTGGTGTTTGGGAAAACACATCGATTCCCTTTCAACAGATGTCTCCTTTATAGTAAATTTCCTCGCAGCTGAAGCCAGTAAGGGCAAAGCTTATCGTACTATCAATCTATACAGATCAGCCATTTCCTCTCATCATAATTTCGTCAACGGGAAGCCTGTGGGCGAACATCCACTGATTTGTCGTCTTTTGAAGGGAGTAAAGTTTGCCAATCCTCCATTACCTAAATACAGGTTTTTATGGGATGTTAATGTTGTTTTACATTTTTTCCTTTCATGGCCTGATAATTCCTCCCTTTCTTTGAAAATGTTGTCTGCTAAACTCACCATGCTATTGTGTCTCGTTTCTATTAAACGAATTTCTGATGTTAAAGCCTTAGATATTACTGCAAGACAGTTTACTCCGTCTGGTGTAATGTTTACTGTGTCTCGTAGAACCAAAACAAATCTACACTCTGTTTTCTATCCATATTTTCCTGACCACCCCAAATTATGTGTTGCTCGTTGTTTAAAAGCTTATGAACTTATGACTGCACATCTAAGAACGTCCTCATCACATCAATTGCTTATTTCCTTCAGGAAACCTCATAAACCAGTGGCGTCACCTACCTTGGCTCGCTGGGTTAAATGGATAATGTCATTGGCTGGTATTGATACTTCTATTTTTGGGGCTCACTCTTCCAGAGGTGCGATGGCTTCTAAAGCCTTTTGGACAGGTTCTCGTCTTGAGGACATTCTTAGATCTGCAGATTGGTCGAATGACAATGTTTTTAGAGTATTCTATTGTAAACCAGTAAATAATGTGTCTTCAAATGTTGTTAATTTGCTTTAAACTCGCATAATAGGAGCCTCCGGTCTTGCCATAAAATGTAGATTTTCCTAGTTTTAATGACGGAAAGTCTTAATTTTATTAAAGACACGGAGGCGAGTATTATCCCACCCTGGTGTAGTAACTACTGTCACATTTTTTCTTTCCCATCCCTTTAGTGTCAACAGCGTCTGTCCAACCTGCTACATAATCGTTACACTCAGGATGTGGAGAAACCTTCAACATCTGCCATATCGCCTTATCCTCTGCTCTGCCTGGCGGATCATCATTGTGCTTCTCTTCATCATCAGTTTCCTGGACTTATGAACTTTTGCTCTGAATTGTTATCGTTTATTATGGCTATTCTCATTTTGGCTTCAATTGTTCCTTTATTTCGTTCTAGCTGACGTGTTTTAGCGCAAGAAAAGAGGGCTGCTTACAGTCCAGTTACGTCATAATGCCATGCACCCATGTTCATTGGTTGTTGTTTAATGTTCATCAGAATGTTTCCCATTGGCAGATTTCTTCTGCACTCATGGGATTTGTAGTTTTTCACTTGCTGCTGTAAAATAAAAGCAAGAAAAGAAGGCATAATACTCGCCTCTGTGTCTTTAATAAAATTAAGACTTTCCGTCATTAAAACTAGGAAAATCTACATTTTCTAATCAATCACAGACCCCTTGTGGAGGTTTTGCAGACCCCCAGGGGTCCACAGACCATAGGTTGGGAACCACTGGCCTGGAATATAATCTAGCAGGCTTGTACGATTTCCATAGCAAATGGTATATTAAGCAGGAAAATCTAAAGGCATGAATCCATTCAAGGGGCACAAACTATTGTTTAGCCTAAAGGACGTCAGGCTCCTCCGACTTAAATAAATAAACACAAGCTTTATTCTGTCAACATAACCATCAAAGCATCCATAAAAAACACAATTTAAAAAGCATAAATAATTAAGAACACAGGGAAAGTTTTAAAAAAAACATCCGACAATTATGATAACATATAATCACTCCCACTTCATATACATAGCATAC
Source organism: Pleurodeles waltl (assembly GCF_031143425.1). Taxonomy (NCBI): domain Eukaryota; kingdom Metazoa; phylum Chordata; class Amphibia; order Caudata; family Salamandridae; genus Pleurodeles; species Pleurodeles waltl. The sequence goes on from NC_090450.1 coordinate 903,138,355, forward strand.
TTACTTACAAAGATTTCGAATTCTTAAGAAGACGATGAATACGTATATACCAAGCAGGCACAAGGAACTTGCTAACCGCAGAGATTAAAATAGTTGAAGTATCACTTTTAAAAATCCTCAAAGCAATGTGACATTGTCTTAAGCCCAAATTCCGGCAAATTGTGCAAATCCACTTACGCCGAGGAACGGAGTATGCCGGACAAAAGAACATAAAATGTTCAACAGATTCAGTGCAATTACAACAGGCAGGACATTGGTCAGATGTTAGAGACAACCCCCTTCTGCCTGTTAAGGACAACAATGGTAGACATGCAAAACGGAAAAGAGCATACAAACTCTTCCCCAGTGTATCAGGTATGAGATCTACATACGGTTCGAATTGGGGGTACCACTTGAAAACAATAAATTGATCAGTCAACCAACCGTGTGATGTACAGGAGAGAAGATTATTTTTTTACATAAGACCAGTAAGCAACTTTCAAAATGGATTTATGATTTCTCCCTAAATTCTGTGGATTTTTCCAATAGCTTCCAAGCCCCAAAATACAAAACCATTTTGACACATGCCTGAACCATGGAATGGAAACTACCTTTGGTCTTCTCAAAAGGTCAAGAAGGGAGTCCCTATATACAGTAAGCTCTGAGGTGGTCCAAATCCTTACCCAGAAAAGCAAGGGTCTCAGGGCTATCAGATCAGCAACATGATTAAACCAGAGATCCAAATAAACCGGGATCAAGAGTGTGCTGTGACGGCACGCAAATAAGGCCCTAGCAAAATTATTTTCACCCACAGACAATCTATTGCCATTGTAAAACACCCACACCTCAGCACCATAGGCGGCCGCGCCCTGGGCCTTGGCCAGATAGATCTTGATGGCCAGAGATACTTCTTTTGTTACAGAGCTTTTGTAAAAACACAGGATGGCACCCACCCTATGCTGGAGAAGTGCTGCACTTCTACTGATCTGGTCCTCCCATTGTAGATTATTTGAGATCCTCACTCCCAGGTAGTCTATTGAACTAACCTTACTTAAGGGGGTCCCATCTAAAATAATAGTGCATTTCCTAGTTGGTCCTGGGCTAAACACCATTAGTTTAGTTTTGCTAGCATTCAATTCCAGGCCAAAGTCTAAACAATATAATTTGAACCTTTCAACAAGAATTTGAAGACCCATAGGGGTCTTAGAGATAAGTAAAGAGTCATCTGCAAACAGTAAGATAGGAATTGTCTTTGAGTTTAAGGAGGGGGCATCATTCTGGCAAGTAGACAATACTTGTACCACCTCATTTATAAACAAGGTAAATAGGGTTGGAGCCAGAACACATCCTTGGTGAACCCCCCTCTGAATAGGAATATGTTCTGTTAATTCTCTCTGATTGCCCCATCTCACCTCGGCATACGTATTCTCATGTAACCGTTGTAATATATGAATTATGCTATTAGGAGTACCCATTCTATGTAACACTTCCCATAGTTTTTCTCTAGGGACCGTATCAAAGGTGGATCGAAGGTCCACAAAAACAACATATAGTTCTTGCCAAGCAAAATTTATATATTTCCAATATAAAAGCATCAACCTGAAAACCTGGTCTACCGTACTAGTTTTTGGGCAAAAACCCGCCTGTAGTGGGGATACCACTTGATTGTCTTGAACCCAACTTAATAGCCTTCCCAAAAGCTGTTTGGTCAATGAAGTGAAGATTGTCAATAAGGCTGATAAGGTCTACAATTTGCTGGGGGAGCTCACATTGCCCTTTTTTTTTTTTTTTTTATAAATCGGAATTATTTTGGCCCCTTTTCACGTACTCGGAATTGGGCCTCCTGCTGGGATTTTGTTTGAGATCATGTTTAAATACCAAGACCATACTACTGGTTCAGATTTATATAAATACCCCGGAATCTTGTCCGGCCCTGGGGCTTTAGCAGATTTTAGGGAATTAATTGCTGCTATAGTTTCGTCCAAGGTGAAGATAATTGGATCTTTATTTATAAAACATTCTGGTCCTGGATTATCCAGAAAATAATTAATTCTGACCATCGGCAAGGAAAAGGATTTGTGGGTTGAAAAATTAGAAGGTAGGGCATAGAGTTTAGAGAAGTGGCTCACCCAGCTTTCAGGTTGAATGTAATTGCTCGTGGTGCTCTTGCCCCCTCTTTGTGTATTAGACAGTAACTTCCAGAATGTCACGTTGTCATTAGTTTTAATTGCATTAAGCAGGTTGTGCCAAACTGAATCTTCCCAGCTTTTCTTTGCTTGCATTATGGTCCTATTATAGGTAAGTCTAGCTGATTGTATTGCCCCCTAGGAACGAGTCACAATAACTGTTTTAGAGCTAATTTTGCCTCAGAACAATCCTTATTGAACCACACATTGGTTTTAGAAATACAGTCAGGATATTTGATAATAGTCTTTTTATTTAAAAAAAATAAAAAGTCAGGAGTTTCTTCAATAAATCTCCATGAATGCTAAGAATAGGAATATCATTGGTGTCATACTTCTCATATACGGCCATTACATCAACAAACGACTGATAGATCCCTTTTATCAAAACGGGATTACACATCACTTTAGGCCAACAAACCTGAAAGGCCCTATTATCCAGCAGTGGTGTTGGAACCACAGTGCGGTAATCATTCTTTGATCTCCTGAATACATCACTATGCATATTGAGGGGCAAGGGATTGTGATCACTCTCATAGCGTGGGTCCACCTTCATATCTTTTAGGAGAGGCCATAACCTGACATCCACTAAGATATAATCAATTACACCGGTGGACAAGCCACGTTTAAAGGTCGGTGTGATGCCCAAATCAGAGGGAGCTCGGCGGTTACAAGCCTTAAGACCATGTTTAAGACATAGGGATATCAACTGGGAAGCAGCACAGGAACAAACACACAATTGTTTATCCACTAACTGTGGAATACTCCAAAGTTCGTCTTCTTCATCCATTAAACCACTATTTGAACAGGAAGGTTCAAAGGTACAATTCATGTCTCCAGCAATCACTAAATTTGTCAGAGGGTGTAAGGTATCCAAAAATTCAGACAACTGCACCAAAGTCCGAGACTCTATTCCCCGTGGGACAGATCGAACATAAACATTAATTAGAGTAATCTTAAAATCTTGGTCAAAAGTAAGTGGTACTCCCATTACATCAGGTGAGTCAATTTTTAGCACAGAATGGGCACACTGTAGTCTCTTGTTTAACAATACCAATAGGTCCCCTTTAGCACGACATAAGCCCCTCTCAGCTGGATGAGCCTCAACGCAATATGATAAAAAACAGTCTATATATACTTGGTCCTCAGACTTGTCTACAGCAAGGAAAGCCAGATAAACTGGAGTACCAACCATGCCATCTTAAAGAACATCAAGGTCAGTTAATGTGGCATCCAGTTTGGTACTGAACTCCCTGCACACCAGGATGATATGACGCCTAGCCCCAAGCCAACTAGATCGTGGTTGTGGCCTGGTGTCAAAGCACAGGGTGTCAAAACATTTATCTATCTACTCCTGGAACTGTAATATGAAACCTGATGAATGCCTTGGTAGAAAACAAACAATAAATATATATAGTTTCCATAACTCAGAAATTTGCAGCAACTGGATATTATTGCTAATTGGGAAGTATTCTGATTCGCCTTACCTAGGTTGATGGATAACCAGAGCGATAGCCCTTCTCTTGGACTCAGGTTTTTTTCCTTTGTAGCTACTATACTATATGACGAAAAACAGCCCAGGTAGTTCTCATTCGTTTCGAGGTATCCAGGAAACAACAAATAGATTGAGATTTCACATATATATATATATATATATATATAGACCAGTTTACATTGCACATCTTCTGTGATCCGGGTGGAAAGATGCATTGTTATCATGCTCAAGAGAGCAGTGTGATGGTGGTGGCATTCTAGAAGGCAAGTGACATTACTGGGTACAACATCTTGGGCAGTGTCCCAAAGTACAGTAGGAATGTGCATATGCTCCTGGCATGTAGTGCTCCAAGTTACTGATGAAGATTTTTCAATGTATTTATTTTCAGCAGTTGTTCACTTCACTTTTTTCTGTGCAAACTGTTGCTTTAAAAGGCCCTCCCAGCTTAGATGTCAGGCCTTCTACTGGTAGATGGTCACCAACATTTAGGGACCAAATAAAAACTGCACTTTAAGAAGGAGTTGCAGAGAAGGGCAGACAGAACTGGTCAGAAACTACAATACAGTCTACTACTACAATTCTATGTTCACAGAAAGTTGTAGCTTTCTTTCCACTTGCACATACAGCAGTTTCTTCACTCTAGCCTGCAATAGCCTATGTGAGAAGCACAAATAAGAAGAAACAGGATTGAGTTGCTTTGAGGTTCTGACCTTTTAGGACTGGATGCAGTGGAACTGTGGCTGGTGATGGATTCCCAGTTTATCAAAGTGGAAGACAGCCTCATTTAAAAACTAGACTATTTGTTTTTTCATACTAGTCATCTCCAAAAGTCTACTCAACTAATGTATATGCACAAAAATAACTGACCCATTTATCATCATAAGAGATATTACATGCCAAAGATTCAGTTCTTCCACTGTGTCGATTTCCAATGTAAGGAAAACACAGTATCTTGTTGCTTGCCAGTGCATAGAAACAACTGTGCTGGAAACATTATTGGGAGAAGGTGGGGGAAAGACACAAGGTAAAGAGGCAGTAGTTATGGTAATAGTCTGCCTCTAACTCTTCAGCAGTTATCTTTCATATGTCCTTTGTTCTGTTTCTGACGACAGGCAGTGTGATTCACCTGATTATGTTTTAAAGAAGCGTGCAAAAAAGGTGCAATTTGGGTGCTGAGGGAAAGGAACGTGACAGAGATCACTCTCGATCTACTCAGTGGGCAGTGACACCTGTGATACAATAACTTAAAGAAATGGTTGCGAAGGGAAGTAGAGATGGTCGGACGAGGAAGTCAAACCAAATCTTGGCAGGCTGTCTCTGCATATATGCCTTTTCCCTAACCTTTCTCACGTGGGTCCAGAGTGGAAACTGGACTTTACAAAGAACAAAACTTGCTTCTACATCTTCCTAACTGCACCATAAAACTATGTAGCAACCATCAGCTAAGGAATCACTTCAGATAAGTGCTAGATCACTAGTTCAGCATGCTAGAAAGTTTATTAATGCTATCTTTTTTGTGACACCCACTTTACCCCCCACACTTGCTTGAGAGTGACCAGGGTCAGTGCATGGAGCCCTCCTCGTAACTCCCAGCTACCCTACTCATACAAGCTGTGCTAACTTGTACAGCACAGTTTCCCAACAATATATTCAAATAACATACTTGCTCTTTCTCCAACCAGGTTGAGCTGAAAATACAGAAAGCAGAATTGCAACTCATCCCGTAACTGCACATTTTTTGTAAGCGTTATCTGCAAATTTTTACTTTAACATAAATCCACTAGATTAAGGGACTGCGATATATCTCGTCGTTGCTTCTGCAGCCCATCGAGTCATTAAGGCCCAGTTTACCAAGTCATCTGCACAACAAAGTCTGTACTTGCAAATTGATTTACATTAATTCAATATTTAGCCAGTACAGTGTACATTTTCAATGGGGGTAAATTTGCTTCCATGGTAAGTAGAGGTGCTAAAGAGAGGGAATGCCATATGATTTTGGTGAGCGCAGGCAAACCTGCGAGTTTGGGTATTCATAAACATTCCCAAACTAAATTCCCACACAAGATACTGTTGGAGGGCATGGGTAAATCTCTCCATGGTGGAAAAGGAGGTCACCTCCCCCACACAAAAGAAATGTACTTTTGTACGGCCAGCATTTTCTCCGTGTAGAAACATTTCCTTCTGATGAAAACCAAGAAAAGTCCGCACATGCAACTGCACTTTTTGCCAAGCATTACGCATGCAACTCTACATCGTGTACAATTGCACGTGTTTACGTGGTTCATGAAAGTACCACTGGAATGCTGCGACTAACCCAGATTCCCCAGACAGTCCAGGACTTTTTAGAATTCCTAAAAACGAACAAAAAAGAATCTACCCCAAACGTAGGTGTAAACCTAGAGTTTTAGATTTGCGAATTGGGGCGTAGATTTTCAAACATGCAATTTATGTGTAACACAGGGGTTTAAAAGAAGATTTGAAAAGCAGAAAGTAAAATCAAGTACTTAACTCTACCCGGTGGGAGCAGAGACAGGAGAATGAGGACATGATGTACCAACCCGTCGTCAATCTTATTTGGAAAACAAATGCAGACAGTGTGTAACTTTTAGATTTCATCACACATACAAAGAAAGACTTTGACGCATTGTTTGTGAACGCCTTCTATAACAAAGACGTGGAAAGTTAAGCCAACTCACACAGTAAATGAGTAACTTCACACCACGGTGTTGACTGTCTCTCAAGGTGTCGTAAAACAATTTAGCAAGCCAGCTATCAGAAATAATCTCGCCCTTAAACAATTCACTGTCGTGCTGGAAACAAGGCAATAAACACGCACAAAACTGAGGCGCATCTTCGTGACGGTGCGCTAAGACACAAAATTGTAGTGTAATATACGAGAGTAAGTATTTTTGTGGCACAGCGATTGGGGACAAAATCCATAATAGCAACTTTGATTTACTTAGTGTCTCCCTAACTGTTCATTTTAACAATGTGCGCGAGAGTAATGGAAGCTCATTTGTGAGTACCATGCACGTTAGGTCTGTGTTCTGAATTACTCTCTCTGCAGCTCTATGTGGTCCCGCCACTGGGCCAAGGATAGCTTTTTGGTTATCAAAGAGCCAACTGTTAGAGGCATTAGGTATGCCTATGCTTGGAAACGTTTGTTTATAAGGTCTGCAGAACCAGCACTGTCAATCAATCAATCAATTAATTCTCTACTCGGTTTTTATCAAAACCATAAAAGAAAACATAAGATCGTCAAAATGTACACGTTCAGAAATGAGAAATGCAGAATTGAGAAAAAACAGAATTAAAACCGTTCATATTTATTATCTGTTTATGTGTGTCTTAATTATAAAGTCAGCCACCGCCGCATAGTCAGATACTCATTTTTGCAGATACGACATTGCTTGAAGTTTTGAATAAAGAGATTTAAATAGGATACCGTTGGTTTTCTAGAAAATGTGATCAAAAGAATAAACTGCATAGTGCTTTTTAGGGACAAATTCTAGTATCTTTGAACCACTAGCCAGTTTCAGGAAAGGCTACTAAGAACTGTATCAAATTAATACAGAACCTAGTCAGTACAAATTGATACTGCAAGGCTAAAAAAAGCAGACAGGGTTGAATAATTCTTGCCTATAAATCTTGCATGATTAGTGTAAATTTAGCAAGTTTGTTGCGCTCCATTTTTTCTTCGATCACAGATTTTAGTTTACATTTCAATTCATGGTCATGATATTGCATGCTGTGTTAATCCCGAACCGCATCTCTTGGTGTTTCACTGTATTCGGTCTCACAATGAGAGAACTAACGCTTTTCTAGCAACATACCCACATTGGTGTTTGTTGCTTACATTTTCATGTCTTTTTTGAAGCATTTCCTTTCGATCAACAGCTAATGTCACCCTTGTCTAATCTACTAAATTTAACAAGCATTTTCAATGCAACCGGTCTCGCATTTGTTCGAGTTAGAGCTATTGGCGTTGTAAAGCAAAAAAAACGAATCGTGCTGCGTGGAAAATAAACAGATAAAGTAGTCCGGACTCCAGGCTGAAAACATCGAGCCTCGTATGTTTTTGGTACTTTACCGGTGCTGTGTAGGTTGGCTAAACACCGGAAAAGGCATGACGTATGCATGCCTTTCACAAATGAAAGCAAGCGGATTTTAAAAGGCAAGCCCACAAACCAATGTAAGTGACTGACATGGCATGGGCATGGTTTCAAGCCCAAAGAGAGATTATAGAATGGACGCAGCACTTTGTGCTTGCCCATAAAAAGCAGGTGAGATGCTAACCATCCAGTGGAAATAGTAAGGACCAATAATGTTGTGCAAAAGTTGCACACCAAAACCACATTAACTAAAATCGCAAAAAAAAAAAAAAAAAAGAAAAAAAAAAATGAATTTAAAAATACAAACACGGAAGTAATAAAAGTGTTGCTCCAAGTGCTCAAGTTAAAGCAAAGTACAAATTACAATTCCTTTCCTTCTGTATACCAGGAGCCCTAAATTTCAGTACGAAATTAATCGTACCTGTGGGAAAAAAATTACATTACAAGAAATTCTCTCTGTATACCAGAACCATGTTAAAAACATGAAATGCTACAAACCTGATTTCTCTGTTTTAAAAATGTATTTTTTTTTGTAAAGGCCCAACCAGAAGCTCTTCTGCTTGAGGGCCAACGATCAGAATACCAAATGTTGACATGAAAGCGGAAACATACTGCTATAAGTTATGACACTGGCGTGCTCGGGCACCTTGACAAGTTCTCACTTTTGTTGTAAATCTTAACCAATTCAAACAATTTCAAAATAGTCAATAGCAATTATTGCGTGTTTTTTTTTTTTTTTTAAATCTGTTTATTAAACTTAAAGTCAAACGAGGTCTGAACATAGCAGTACATTACATATATTTAGGTGAAAAGTCACCTATCTTCTATCGTTTGTACATTGCACAGTATTGATACATTTCAGTGTACTTGCTTTCCATGAACATTCAATAACCAATAACATTAGACATGCTGAATAGTATTCTTAGGTATGTCTTTTGACGTCCATAATGATTGTGGGGGCGTGATGTTGTGCTGCTTCCGAGGGCTACAATTCTGTGTGTATTTTTTTTTTTTTGGTGTAGAGGGATGGTTGTGTCATGGGGCTATCATTGGGTAAGTGTGTTGTGGGCTAGTCCTAGTGATGTAATAGTTTGGGTCCATTCCTAGCAAATTCAGTTATTATGTATAACTTTATGGATGGCGTATTACAAGTTTATTAAAGGGAATGGTTCATGGGGGGTATTTGTCATCCCTAGATTCAATTCTAACTACAAAGAGATCCCAATTTTCAATCCCACTTAGTGACTGACCTCTATGCTGTGATTGCCTCAGGGTTTGAGCTTCCGCCAGTGTGTAGCCATGTAGGTCGCGAAGCCAGATAGAGTGTGTAGGGGCATTTGGGGCCTTCCAATGTGTGGCTATCAGGCGTTTGTATGTCACGAATGCTAAATCTGCAATTATTGCGTTTTTCACAACAAATTAACATACAGCAGTGCTTTTTGCTTGGAAGGCAAGACAACAGATGCCCACAGAGATAGTTTTAACTTCTAAGAAAACAAAATTGTACGTTTGCAAGCAAGCACATGCAGAGTTAAAAGCACAATACCTACAACAGTCAACACTGCATTTAACGTGACTCGTACAACTGACCAATGTTATCCCAAAAAAAAAAAAGAGCTAAAACCCACTTTTAAATGCTGGCCTGCTCACATGAGGCACTGGCAAATGTACACCGGGTTTACATTAGCTAGCAGGCATTGCTGATTTTAAAATAATGAGACCAGACTCTCTTTCCCTGGTGTTTCTAAGTGCAAAACCAAATTAGCAAAATCTGAGACAAAAATATCACTGTAGTGAATGACTTAGTAAATTAACAAGCCAACGGTATAAACCACAAATCTAAATTAGAAAAGTGATACTGAAGCATTCCACTAAAATACAAGACCTAATATATACAACAGAAGCACCGTTTTTTTTTTTTTAACACAATTCGTTCACTTCTTTGAATACTCGATATCCTATTTTTTTTATGGGCCATACTCTATGCTAACGCTAGAACTTATCTACCATGCTATGTCTCCTCCAGAGCACAAAAAGAATTAGGAACAGCTGAGGTAAAACCAAATTATTACATGTGGAGCCATGTTTGCAAGAGATAACCATTTGGCCAGCACAGCAGTTATGTACTATGTAGTCATTATAAAGGACATAAGCCTGCCAGGGTTTCTATTTTTGGTTTTCACGATACCACTTCCAAAGGAACAAAGCCAACGTTGCTTAATCCTTATCCCTAAAGATCTAGCTAGCTTCCTTGCCACACACTACATTGAGCAAACATATTATGTAGCTCATTATCTCCAATGCAGATCACACATCTCCAGAATGAATGAGAAAGGTGGTGTGAAACGGAGAAAAAAAAACACATTGATTCAGCAATGCTATCTAAAGCAAGCAGTAAAAAGATCCATTTGATACTGAAAACAATGGATATCTGTTTACAAATGGTGTTTCAAAAGAATTAAAAAACAGAACACACTCAAAGCAAGTGTTAAGATCCAAAGAAGCAACACACCCACTGTTCACCATCATCCACTCATGCACCATTATTAACTCCACACATTCAATATTCGGTCATCCACTACAGTAATCCTCGCATACCTTTTTTTGGCACATGAACAGCTACAATGACAGATCTCAAATGCATGTAGAACAGTTAAATGGTGGCTTACATATTTATTATTTTACTTGGGCAAGGTCACAAATAAAGAATATAATGAATGGGACTTATGCAGCCCGAGATTTTCACTGCCTAGAATAAATGTTTTTTTCACTCTGCAATCCTGCAATACACATGCTCATGCTGCAACACGGCCAGAAACCTCAAACGATGAAAATCGTATCCTTCTCCAGTGAATCAAAGTGTGCTTGTCACTCCACGTTGAGCCCTACTATGGTAACTTTGTCACTCAATCTCAAAACATGTCTCCTTACACACAAGTGACATCGGTCACACCAACGTCTGGGTTCAGCTGCTTTACTCTAACAACTGATTTGAGGAACCATCAACTCAAAAGTCGGATGAGCGGACACCAGCATAGAGAAACAGATCAAAAGGCAGATCATTTAATCACATGAACCTTCCCAACTATCGGTTTTACCCATTTTTCAACTTAGTTGGAAGAATTTGTCCTTTTACACTACCTTCAATGCTGCAAGTAACTATTAAAACACAACTGAACCGCTGCATGGATGAAGCCTCATCTGCCAGTGAAAAATGTAAATAAAAGCAGTACATCCACACAAACATATTTTTTGTGTTTCATTAGTAGTGTGTAAATAATATTCAAATAGAAGATTTTTCAAAGTTGCTTACATTGCTACTCAATCACGTCAACCGCTTTAAAGTTCAAATATAAATGAGGCAACAACACTTTGGTAGAGCGCACAATTTCCACATAACTACATCAGCAGGTTGTATTCTGGTGGAAGGGCGGTGGGATTAGGTGGTTTAGTGATATGTTCAATCATTCTAGGAAATACGAAGGCAGTAGGAGACCACAACACCTGTAATTTACATTTGAGCTGTGCCAATGCATTTTGGAGCTGCAAGGCGGAGTTCAATATATGCAAGAAAACACAAAAAAATATGCATTATCTTTACCAGATGTTAGGAGTATGTCAGATAATTCCTACCATTTTTCATTCTAAACCTTACAGATCATATTCATGACTGTGCCTTCTTTCACTCAGTATGTTATGGAAGCATTATACAATTAAAGGAAGATGGAGCAGGGATAAGAACTGATTGAGAACTTTTGATTACACACAATAGCTAGCTTTGGCTTGCACAAACGACAGACAATAACGTGGTTTCTGCTATATTCAAGTTTGATCTTAACCTACCAATCCCATCCACATAGTGACACCTCGTGAATTTGTTAATGGTTTGATAAGGGCACAAATACCTAAAATATGTCCTGACGTTGAAAATGTCACTGATTCCCTAACAGAGTGACCTAAGGATTAGGATTGGAAGTTAGAAAAGAGCCAGATGTTTAATGATCACTGCAAAGGTAAGATCTGATTGTGAGCCAGTAAGGAGTATGGCAGGGAGTTCCAGAGCTTGGCTGCGGCAATAGAAGAAGCATGCCTACTAGCTTGTTAATGATGGAATTCTGGAACCACTAAGAGTCTGGCAGTCTGTGAGGGATGCTACTAAAGAACCTTACATTTGAGATAGCAAGGACCAGGCATTGGAAAGCTCAGAGAACAATACGGAGGGATCTGAAAATAATCTGTGTAGATAAGGGAGGCCAATATAATGTTTTAATTGCTTCAAAGAAGACTTAACTGGTAGGAAGGTTCAAGCAAGGTGGACTGCCATTTTCTGGAGACACTTAAGGTGTGAAAGAATGTAAGTGGGAGAGCCCAGAAATAAGGTGCTGCTGTAGTCTAAAAGGCTTAGAATTGTTGCTTGGACCACCAGATGTCTGACCTGGGAAGGGAAAATTAGTATCTTTCAGAGGAGCATGAGCAAATGAAAATGACCAGACGTGGGTTTATTGATACGAGGACAGACATCTTGAATGACCTTTCTGCATTGTGGCTGTCATTTAGAAATAAGGTGTCTGGAAATAGCAGCTAAGATTGGAAAAGTTCACACAAATTACAACCCAGAAAAGAGCATATACATTTGTTAATGTCCTGGATGATGTCACTTTTCCTATTACATATCTTTATTAATGTCAAAAACATGAGACATGGAACTATGTCAGCAAACAGTCCAGGGCCCAACCTGGGTCCAGGATCGAACACTGTGGAGGTACACAAGCTTAAATGAAGTGTACATTCGTCGCCAAGAAGTTGAATAATCTGTTACATATATAACAGTAGCACATAGCCCCCTCTGAGAGACCAACACAGGGGGAAGATTTATTCCATGTCCACCACCCAACAGGCCATCCTAAGGGTCGTTGTCATGCAGGGAACAGGACGACCCCATCTGGATGTGTGTGTGTGCGGGCACCACATGGCAAGGTAAACTGTCACGGTGTGCTTGGGGCTACTGCTCCGATTATACACCATGCAGTTATCACAAGGGTAAAGAATAACCAAACATCTTGGGGTGATTGGGGGGGGGGGAGGCGGTTGGGAGGGGATATAGGGCCCTCTTGACAAGGCCCGCATCCCTTGCCACACTGGGTTCAGCCCCTGGAGGGTCCATTATGAAGAGTATGTGTAGGGTCTGTCAGGGTGGACCTAGGTCGAAGCGTGCTTCAAGGCTCTTAATATACCACTCCCAAATCACTCCCTCTGTCATGTCCCCCACCCTGCCTGCGAGCCTCTGCTATAGCATCTTCCTCAGCTTATGCCCACTTCAATAGTAAGAGTCAAGATGGCACTTATGGAGCTACCTGCGATTTCCATGACATTGCAATTTGCCACTTAAAACAGTAGAAACACCAGGTCTATAAATCTATGCATGCATTTATCCCCTTAACCTCATGGGAGAATGCCTAGCAAATAGGATTCCGGCGTGGCCAAGACAACTTCATCAACCAGTGCAGACGTGGCTTCCAATGCCCCCTCCCAGGTCCGTTTAATCACTGAGCACTCCAATACCATGTGGAAAAGCCTGCATCCAACAATCTACACCTGGGGAGAACGTCAGTCAGTGGAGTACATATGCACTATGTGTCGTGGCATGAGATATGTCTGATGCATAGTTAAACTAAGTGAAACAAAAGCGCGGATTGCGTGATACCCTTGAACATATTGCCAGACTTCTCCCCCATTGCTTTCCCGTGAGGGGTGCTTGAATGTCCCGTGCCCATCGCTTGCGCACCTTAATGTGCGGTTTACAATGACTCAGAGCAGTGTAGAAGGCTGATATGAGTCTGCTCACGCCACTATGGGACAGAGACGCCTGCAGCAGCTCTGTTGTAGGTAGATCTGTGCCAGTCTGCCCCCAGTATACAGCGACCACCAGATACATAGCTTTGTATGTGAGGAACTGTCCCACCTGGAGTACGTGGATGTCCCTCAAAGCCTGGATTGACCAGAACACTGTCTCCTCAAACAGGTCCTCCCATATGCATAACTGCGACGTCTCACCAGCACTGCAGGTCATGATGGTGGTGCAGTCCCCAAAGCCCCACTGTATGCCAAATGGGGAGCAGTGGTGAATACAGGGGTCGGGTTGCACTCCAGTGGATATATTTCTGCCAGCAGTGCCGTGCTGTTGCAGGGCCATAGCCAGAACTCTAGGTTTCGGGGGATATGGCCCCAAGCAATGATGATAATATAATAGAACAAAACTGAAGGTTCACAAGCAGCTTTGGTCAGGGTGTTAGGCTCTTCTACATTCAGGGAGATTTTTGAAAATATGTTGCTAAATGTGGTTATGTTTTAATGCACAACACATTTTATGTTCAATTTTGTTAACTGCCATTTACTCATGGGAACATTTTATATAATACTGTGTGGCCATTTTGTGATTTTAACCCTTGCGAACATTGTTGTATTGTGTTATCACTGTTGTAAGTTTTGAGTTTTATATAATTCTCCCCTGGAAAATGTTTAGTGACATTAGAACACATTGTTGTCTTTTAAAGTACATTTATTCATTTAAGACAAAGATAAGGTGGTGAGATTTTGTTCTCTATTGCATGGGCGACGAACACCTTGTGTGATACTAGGTAAATCCCTTTTTCTACCTCGGACTTAATTTGCAAATACATGCAAGGCCTTTACTCTGTGCACACGTGAGGATTCCATACTGAAAGCCTATACTAGAGGCCTGCATGCAGAGCATATAGCTGAGTAAGGCTGTTATATGAAAATAACATGTACATACACACTGCAGAAAGAGCGTGTGAAATAATAACAAAAAAATGACTTCACTAAATATAAACAGCCAGTCCTTCTTATGCACATAGTGGAATGGGTACTAGATGCATTTAATATCTGGAAGAAAAAACATTGTAATGGAGTCTGGATTTCACTAAATTTTCATTTTTCATATATTCATAATAGGTTGCAGCAATTTGAATATGCAGAACACCGAGTTTCATTCCATTGTAGACACGAACAGCAGGCATCTTTCCAGTGACTTCAAGACCACCTAAACCAAGTTGTTCACAAAGAAACAAAACCTCAATCCGGCCCATGCAATTGACTACCAACCTATTTACAACAGACTGTTGAGGCAAACACATCAATACAGTTGCCTTGGACAAGATCTTACTGAACCAAAATAACCTATTCTCATATCACCAAACTGCTTTCAGGCCATGCAGAAGAACGTGATTCATTTGGATTTTCAGCCAGAATGGACAAAAGACAACAGTCCGCAGAAATGCAGAGGCTGCCCTATTACTGATGGTCCCATCCACTGTCTTTGATGCAGTCCATTGCACCACACCAGAGAATTCAAGGAATCATCATAGATTGGATCACATTGTACCTCAAAAAAAAGCATCACACACAACAACTCTTTTGAGCACAAAGTCCTGCGATGTTCTCTTCCCTCTCCACTCCTCTGCAATGCATACCCCTGGAAGTCATCAGGTCCTTAACTCAAATCGGTTATGTTTATGCATTTATCATCAAGATCATTTTGAAACTCAGAAATCTATCTTCATTGGTCCTAGACCATTACCTTCGAGCCAGGAATCAAGGGATTCTGATCAACTATCTGGAACTCAACTTATTAGGAACTGAAATGCTCACCCCGCAAACTGGGACAGTAAGCACCCCATCACCACTGGCCAAATGAGTTTGCATCATCTCCCAGACAAGTAGGGGGCCTGGGAGTGACCATTGAGCTTGAACGATCTCCAATAGTGAAACAAGTTAAAAAAGTGCCTCCCTCATCATGGTAATTCTCTGCCTTAATTGCTTTCTTCCACGTTTTCTTAGATGCCTAGGCTTCCATGATCCTGATACTATTGCACCAGAACTATGCAAACAGACTAACGTTTATTATTTTACCAATGAAGAAGACTACAGAGAATTTAGAATGTGGTAGGCAATTACAACATCCACTTGCTATGCACAGCTAAGCACTCCGTGTTCTAGGAACTTTTACCCGCAGAGAAATCTATGGACCTGGACCATTCAAGACCATGTGAAAATTTAGGGATAAAAGCAAACTACGAATCTCCGCTTAAGAATGACACCCTCATTATTTTTTGCACTTAAGAAATCTTGCATTGGTGGTACATCCCTGTCTGTCCAGACAGCCTATGTCAAGAACTCGCTGCTGACAAAGATAAAAAATGTAAAAAAAGTATCCTCACCATGGATTCAGGAAAATAGCAAAGATGTGGATTTTTCTTTAAAAGATTACCCTCTTAATGTAAATAACATGAAATCAGTACCAGGCCATGATTACCTCATGTACGGAAGAACTAGTTAGACACATGCTACTAATGTGCAACCTCCGTACTCCTTTACAATATGAACTTAGCACAATAAACAGAGTGGCAGATCTGGGTTAAAATACCAGGAAGACCAACTCAGTATTCCATCCTTCAGAGGATACAAAAACTGAATAATAATGTCTGAAATTAACAGGGCTTAGAAGCAGAGTGTGACACGAATTACTATAAAAACCAGCTTCTAATATTATTGAGCAGTCAAAGTGTTCAACATTACTCAATTACTTACCCTTTCATGTTGGTCAACATATCTAAGCACTGCGAAACAGCCCAATGGATTTTGATACAGCACTTTTTTCTGTTCTTCAAAGGGGGAGCAGAAAGTGATTTCATGGATCGGAAGTAGTGTAACTCCCTTAGGGACTGTGGTGCCCTCCACTCAGTCCATTCAACAACTCATAAGCAAGTTGCAATATATAAAGCATATTAGGCTCCACAAGGAAACCAGATCTATATAGAGTCAAAACCATTAAAGTTTATTTAAATCAATAAGAATTAGGAAAAGGCAAAAATCAGCTTAGCAACTGTTAAGATTCAGCATGAATCTGAGTCAATTTATATTGCAAAGTCAAAGCTTGAACCCAGAAAGGTTATTCTCTAGATAACAGGAAAAATTTGCAAAATGCAAACGGCAAATGGGATAGGAGTCAAATCAAAACAGGTAAATGTTTTTCGTAAATGCTAAAAATAAGAGTGCCCCTGCTAAACGATAAAAGTACAAGCACTCAACTAGAATGCTAAAATGGGATTGGCAAATACTACAGATCCTAAAGCACATTAAAGATGTCTCGACACGGCCCACTACATCTTGTTTCCACAAAAACAAACAAGTTAGGGCATGGGAAGAAGGTGCAATTTTTAGCCAGCTACATTTCCAATTATTCACACCTCTACAGACTACAAGTTCTTATTTGTATTTCATTCTAAGGCTATTCTACATAAACATAGCCAACTGATCAGTAAACCTCAAAATGTGGTGTTCCTGGGCTGCAAATAATAACTAGTCTACACCAGTACAAAAGTACATCTTACTCATCAATAGTAAACTAAAAACATTCAAGATTTGAAAACGTCTCCTGCAACTCCACACCTTTGTCAGGCCCTGACAACTGATCATATTCACAAGTACTGGGTTACTGTGCAGCTGCTGCCAACAGGACAGTTCTCATTTGTCATCCCAAAGTGAGTATATATATATATATATATATATATATATATATATATATATATATATATATACACATACATACACTAATCACAATAACTGTGGGTACAAATTGAAGTCTTGCAACGTATTACAGTTGATTCAAGTACTTGAGTGTGTAGGTATGTTCTGCCTACCCGAAGTCCTTCCATGACCTCTGACAAAACAGTCAGGGTGACTGAGAGCATTTTCTTTCCTCTCAGGAACCAAAGGTCAGCTGGTTGGTGACCTTTCAGCCTTACAATTGTGGTACCTGTTCTTGGACAAAGACATGACAAGATCAGGCCACTGACTTGTTTTCTGATGCTGGGTTAAGTCGAGAAGGTACTGACCTAGCAAGGTATATTGAACAAGAACCTTTCCATGACAGAGAAGTTTTGCGTGGAGGGCGCGTAAGAGTTCCACAAACCACTGCATGTCCGATCCCTTTTGCTATGTACTGGTGTGATAGATCTGTGATGGAATTTCTCCACTGCTTGCTGAAGCAGGTCAGCTAAAATCAGGCCATGACCACTTGCTCCTGAGTCTAGACACATGCTTAATAAAATGTTCAAAGGACAAATAATGATTGAAAGTTCGAAAAGTTAAAATTTTGCAACTAAATGTCAGAACATTTTATCCTGAAAACGAAAGAGAACTATAGATTTGACAATGGTCAGCTTTTATGTAGTTCTGTAATAGCTCCTGCAAGTGAGAAGGGTCTCTGCTGACTAGCATAGGGTCATTAATTTCTTGAAAATAGGGAGTACGAGAGTATCCCAATACTCACTTCTCATCTGTTCTAATATTTGCAGGACAACCAAATATATCACCACCTCCTCCCATCTTCCATCCGACATCATTCTCCTTCCACTCTGAATGACAGAAAGAAACGCACAAATCAGGCGTGAGGTACTACCCTTCCAAATTATGTGTTTGGCTTTATATGTAACCGTCCAGTATTTTTAAAGTTGTACAGTATTTTTAAAGTAAGGATTCCTCACCAGACAAGAAGTTTAAATACTCTGTTGTAATGTTTTGATATTGAAGTATCTTTTGGATGTTTTAGTAAGACAACGCTGAAAAGATTTGCTGCAAAATGTGCTTAAATTAATGTTGTTGATCCTAGGCAGTTCTAGTATCTAATTGCACTTTCTTATGAGCATGGAAACCGTTTCTTTCCTTAATATGACTGTTATTTGCACAAATTGAAAGCACTTAATTTGCAGACTTGAGTAGGTATATCTTGTTCAGTGATAGCTAATGTATTCATTATGATACTTTTACTGGGACAAATTGAATGCTCTTTCTTTCTAGGTCTTAGTAGATCCATGTCTAGCAATGTCCAAAGTACTAAACATAAACATTTATATTAACATATACACTGTGAGATTGCTTCTTAGAGATCAATTCTTTGGTGACTCCAGTTCCCTTCTAACTCTTTATAGTATTATTTCAATTGTATGCTTTCCTGTCATTCTGTGTTTTGCTTCCTCTCATCTAGGATTCTAATTACACTGACAGCACTTCATAATTTGACAAGATTTAGTTTGACTGTTGATGCGTAATGTAATTATACGTGTGAAGCTCAATTTTTATTCTGTAATTTCTATGAGAAAGTTTCTCAGATTTACATAATAAACTATTCGACCCGGTTAACAGTATTTCCATCTTCTTATATTTATTGTAACCAGCTGACACAATATCATGTTAATGTAACATTATTCTAGCTTTTCTGAGATTTTTAAATAAATTGTTTTACATGTAATGTCTTTGAAACTACTTGTTAAAAACCTTTTCTTTTTCTAGGCTTCTTAGCACTATAGATGAAGCAGAGCCTGTTCTACCCAAGAAGAGACTTTGGGGCTGATTTACTGTTTGGCAGAGTGGATCGTCCATTGCAACGCTGGCAAAGTAACCGCTCCACCGAACTGAAGGTCTGCCAGCCTGTTTTATCAGGCTGATTTCAAGTATGTCTGACACAGACTACACCGTCTCTGTCCCTGACATACTCCTTCAATGGCCCAACTGAATAAGGGCCATCGGAAGCTTTGGCCAATTTAGAATGGGCAGTCAAATGGCCATATTTTACAATCGCTTACTGCCCTGAAAAACATGGCAGTTAGGGATAGTAAAAACATTTAAATGATCCCTGCACTACAGGGGACAACGCCCATGGTGTGGGGGTCATTTGTTTTTATTTCTTCAAAGACAAAATCCCACTTTGAGATTTTGCTTTTGAAGAAACAAAAACTTGTTAAAAGCTTGATGGACGGCCTTCATGTTTGACGGAGCGTCTGTCAAACTTTTAACACATTGACAGGAACCACTGTGGTGGCAGTTCCTGTCACTGAGTAAAGTTGGCTGCTGGGCTGGCAGACAATTCTAAATTGAGAGAATGGGTACTTTACTCTGTCACCCTATATAGCATCCTCCAAACTCTAAATCTGGCCCTTTGCCCCTAATAGAATAGAGAGACTGGCTGACAGGTAGTAGTAATGCTGTAGTTTTAATGCATTATAGATCATAATATTTCATAGAATGTCGCAAACTGCCAAGTGGCATTCAGATTAGTCATCAAAATTATAAGATTATAGTAAAAGGAAGACACAGAATAGCATAATCAAAGTTGTCTATGGCTTATGGTGCACTCAAGAGTAAGAACTGAAGCAGCTGTGAACATTACAAAACAACACAAGCAAACAAAAATTCAGTGATTGCATCAAATATAAATCAGAACAAACATTACGATGGGTAACTTCATGTCATCAACACAACTTAGTTACAGGGCATGTATGACACCATCAGTCAATCATGGCCTTTTATCCAGAACCTCTTTGCTTTCGCCATCTTAGAAGACCAAATTTCACATTATAAAAGATGACCTTCAAATCTCAGAAAGTATGGTGTCTGGGGCAAAAATGTGTGAACCGCCTGAAGACATCACACATGACATAGGTCCCCTAGAAGCTATCAACATATCAAACAAATGTGAGCAATAGACCATAAAAGGAGAGGGGGGGAGGAGGGGTTCAGCAAGGGTTGTGGCGCCTTTTTCACATCCTGTGCACTTATCCACCATGCCTCCCCAAAACAGACTTACCCAGGTTTAAATAACTTCCACCTGAGAAACCCAATATTTCAAGGCAGCTAGCTGGTCACATAGACCAATCACAACAAAGCACAGATTGACCAATTTCCTACAACAAAGCATCAATGATATTCAGGTATGTCTATTGGCTTTACAAGACCTTACTTGGTTTTTGTTCCCACCTTGTTTTGAGAGCTTTGTAATTGTGCACTCTCGTGTTTAGACAAAATCCGGTTTCAATACACTGGTCCTCATTGTGAGTAGCCTGGTTAATTTTGGTGCATGCGGTAACTACTCTTAGGAGAAGGTCAAACCTGCGGATATATATTGGGGGAAAAATGTCCACAATTGACTGGACTTTGCAGATTTTGGTGCAGTAGGCACCAATAACTGCCCGATATTCCCCAAAACTTGTAATCAGTGATATTTATCACATTGAATAAATTCTGACTCTGTGGAGTCACATTTTATCAGGTGCAATAAATATCACAACATTTACCAGCAACTGGGACTGAGTACTAATATGTATTCAGAAATATAAATGCCATTTGAAAGGGTGCACCTGAAACTGAAGGTAGTCCGAGTTGTAGAGGAACGTTCAAGAGGTGGACGAGCCACTGACGGTTTGACCCAGACCTGGGCAAGATGCATGGCTCTGGGTCAGCTGAACGTCCTATTGAATCTACTGGGTACTGGCGAGCAAAGCAAGCTGAGCTTTCATGTGGCTTCTGCCACTCACTCTCTAACTTCATGACCAAGAAAACAAAGCATTAACCTTTGATGAAAGGCAGAATAGAGAAACATATACCCATCTAGATAGAGGCTGAATTGCACACTGTGAAAGTAAAAAGCACTGGATCAATCCTGGCTTCCCTACCTGACCAAAGTGTGAGATCCTAGGCAATTTTTTTATTTTGTTTATCACATGAGAGCACCTTTAAGTTCCTGAGTTGAGGATGGGCTCTATACGAATGTGTTTGATTTAATGGATTATAATGTTGTCCTATACATAATATGAATCTTTGACACATAAGAGATGCTCATCACAACTGCCTTGCCTCTTACTTTACTAATGGCATTGTTGTCAGGGGCGAGGGGCATGCAGGTTTCTAAATTCAAGGTAAAAAATAATCACTTTCAATTACTGCTTTTAAATGCAGTTATATAATTTGATGTACTAACAAAAGGTGAAACGCATCTGCATGTTAAAGAAATACATTTTTTTTTTAAACTTAGAAGAAACCTTATATGACTTGGTTGCGCCCATGCTCCTAGGGCACAGAGAAATCCTGGATTGGTGGACTCTGCTTTCCCATTTCATTTTTTTCCCCTCGCCCACCTCTAGAACAGTCTCTGAAGCCTAGGGTAGTCTTGGACTCGCATTACAGTGGCCCAGAAACGCTTCCCCATAGGGAATAGTCACCAAAATAATTATATAGTGTTATTATGTTGTTTAACCCCTTTGCTGCCAGGCCTTTTCCCCCCATCAGGTGCCAAGCCTTTTTTGGGCTGTTTGGGGCAGTTAGCGCTTAGGACCTCATAACTTTTTGTCCACATAAGCTACCCCCATGCCAAATTTGCTGCCTCTTTTTCCAACATCCGAGGGATTTTAGAGGTACCCATACTTTGTGGGTTCCCATGAAGGACCCCAAGAAATTAGCCAAAATACAGTGAACTTTTAGGTTTTTTCAAACAAACTGGAAAAAGGGACTGCAGAAGGCGGCTTGTGTTTTTTCCCCCTGAAAATGGCATCAATAAAGGCTTTGCAGTGCTAAAATCACCATCTTCCCAGCTTTCTCGAACAGGCAGACTTGAATCAGAAAACCCAATTTTTAAACACAAGGTTGGCATTTTACTGGGACATACCCCATTTTTACGATTTTTTGTGCTTTTAGCCTCCTTCCAGTTAGTGACAGAAATGGGTCTGAAACCACTGCTGGATCCCAGAAAGCTAAACATTTCTGAAAGGAAGACACAATTTATTCTGATTTCAGCAAGGGGTATTTTGTGTAGATCCTACAAGGTTTTCCTGCAAAAAATAACAGCTGAAATAAAAATATATTGAAATTGAGGTGATAAAACAGCCATTTTCCTCCATGTTTTAATCTAACTTTTTCCTGCAATGTCAGATTTTTCAAAGCAATACACTGTTACATCTGCTAGACTCTTCTGGTTGAGGGGATATATAGGGCTTGTAGGTTCATCAAGAACCCTAGGTACCCAGAGCCAATAAATGAGCTGCACCTTACAATGGGTTTTCATTCTATACCGGGTATACAGCAATTCATTTGCTGAAATATAAAGAGTGAAAAATAGCTATCAAGAAAACCTTTGTATTTCCAAAATGAGCACAAGATAAGGTGATGAGAAGCGGTGGTTATTTGCACATCTCTGAATTCTGGGGTGCCCATACTAGCATGTGAATTACAGGGCATTTCTCAAATAACCGTCTTTTTTACACACTGTCTTACATTTGGAAGGAAAAAATGTAGAGAAAGACAAGGGGCAATAACATTTGTTTTGCTATTCTGTGTTCCCCCAAGTCTCCCGATAAAAATGGTACCTCACTTGCGTGGGTATGGATAATACTCACGACAGGAGTCACATCACATTTTTACACTGAAATCTAACATGTTTTTTTGCAAAGTCCCTAGTTGTAGATTTTGGCCACTAGCTCAGGCGGCACTTAGGGAAACCTACCGAACCTGTGGATTTTTGTAAACTAAACACCTAGGGGAATCCAGGATGGGGTGACTTGTGGGGCTCTCACCAGGTTCTGTTACCCAGAATCCTTTGCAAACCTCAAAATTTGGCCCAAAAAACACTTTTTCCTCCAATTTTGATGTCAAAGTTCTGGAATCTGAGAAGCATCAAATCAAATGATTAACATTTATAAAGCGCGCTATTCACCCGTGCGGGTCTCAAGGCGCTAGGAGGAAGAGGTTACTGCTGCTCGAAGAGCCAGGTCTTGAGGAGTCTCCGGAATACAGAGTGGTCCTGAGGCTGGTGGGGAGGGTGTTCCAAGTCTTGGCCGCCAGGTAGGAGAACGACCTCCCACCCGCTGTGGAGCGGCGGATGCGAGGGACGGCGGCGAGAGCGAGGCTGGTGGAGCGGAGAAGACGGGTGGGGGCGTAGAAGCTGAGGTGTCGGTTAAGGTATTCTTGTCCCTTGTTGTGGAGGGCTTTGTGTGCGTGGGTGAGAAGTCGGAAGGTGATCCTTTTGCTGACGGGGAGCCAATGCAGGTGTCTCAGGTGGGCGGAGATGTGGCTGTTGCGGGGTATGTCGAGGATGAGGCGGACGGAGGCATTTTGAATACGTTGCAGACGTTTCTGGAGTTTTGCGGTGGTCCCAGCATAAAGGGTGTTGCCGTAGTCCAGGCAGCTAGTGACGTGGCGCGGGCCAGGCGCGGACGGGCGCAGACGGGCTTGCCTTTGGCGCGCCCACTGCGCAGTCGCGCAGCGGCCGCCGTAAGAGGGAGGAGGAGGGGGGGGGGGAAGAGTGGTCAGCTGGGGGACGTGAGTGGGGTGACGAATGGGAGCTGGGGGGGCGGGGGCGTGCAGGAGGTGGCGGCGGGAAAGCGGAGGGAGGGGGGGGACAGGTAGAGGGGAGAAGAGATGGGGAGGGGGGATGAGTTTAGGAATAGTATAGGGAGAGAGTTAGGAGGAAGGTTGGGAAGATAGGGGAGGGGGGGTTGTAGAGGTGGAGGTGGGTGAGAGGTAGAGTGAAAGGATAGGAAGATAGGGGTGGTTACAGAGGAGGTGGCGAGTGAGGGGGAAAGATAGAGGGATAGGTAGATAGGGGTGATACAGAGGGGAAGGCGAGTGAGGGAGAGAGACGAGACAGGGGCAGGAGGAAGGGCGCGGGAAGAACCAAGAAGCAGGTAAAAGAGGAAGAGGAGCCGAAGATCAGAAGACAGAAGAAGGTAAAGAAGAAGAGGAGCCGAAGAACAGAAGACAGAAGACCACAGAAGAAGGTAAAGAAGAAGGGGAGCGCAGAAGACAGAAGAATACAGAAGAAGGTGAAGAAGGAGAGGAGCGACGAGCAGCAGAGGGAAGACCCAAGAAGAGGGACAGAGAAGAAGAGGCACACGCAGGTCGCGGTTCAAAGGAGAGAGAGAGAAGCACACAGATGAAGACAGAAGACGGGGAGCAGGAGGGAAAGAAGAGTACAGAAGAAGAGCGCAGAGGAAGAACAGAGAAGAAGAAAAGAAGCAGGAGAGGTGAGTAGCGCGGGGCAGGGCGAGGGGCTGGGCGGTGGGGGGGGTACTTACTGCGAGGTAGCTGGGCTTGCTAGGAGGTCTCAGGAACCTGGGCTGGAGGAGCTGCAGCGGCAGGGGGAGCGACCTACCCTTGGGTCAAGGGTCGCTACCACTGTCGCGCAGCGGGCGCCATAAGAGGGAGGAGGGGGGGGGGGGAGGGGTCAGCTGGGGGGCGGGGAACGGGAGTGGGGCGACGAATGGGAGCTGGGGGGGGCGGGGCGTGCAGGAGGTGGCGGCGGGAAAGCGGATGAAGGGGGGACAGGTAGAGGGGAGAAGAGATGGGGGAGGGGGGTGATGTTAGGAATAGTATAGGGAGAGAGTTAGGAGGAAGGTTGGGAAGATAGGGGAGTGGGGGTTGTAGAGGTGGAGGTGGGTGAGGGTGAGAGGTAGAGTGAAAGGATAAGAAGATAGTGGTGGTTACAGAGGAGGTGGCGAGTGAGGGGGAAAGATAGAGAGATAGGTAGATAGGGGAAATACAGAGGGGAAGGCGAGTGAGGGAGAGAGACGAGACAGGGGCAGGAGGAAGGGCGCAGGAAGAACCAAGAAGCAGGTAAAAGAGGAAGAGGAGCAGAAGAGGAGCCGAAGATCAGAAGAACACAGAAGAAGGTAAAGAAGAAGAGGAGCCGAAGAACAGAAGACAGAAGAAGGTAAAGAAGAAGGGGAGCGCAGAAGACAGAAAAATACAGAAGAAGGTGAAGAAGAGGAGCGCAGCAGACAGAAGAATACAGAAGAAGGTGAAGAAGGAGAGGAGCAACGAGCAGCTGAGGGAAGAGCCAAGAAGAGGGACAGAGAAGAAGAGGCACACGCAGGTCGCGGTGCAAAGGAGAGAGAGAGAAGCACACAGATGAAGACAGAAGACGGGGAGCAGCAGGGAAAGAAGAGTACAGAAGAAGACTACAGAAGGAGAGCGCAGAGGAAGAACAGAGAAGAAGAAAAGAAGCAGGAGAGGAGGTGAGTAGCGCGGGGCAGGGCGAGGGGCTGGGCGGTGGGGGGGGGGGTACTTACTGCGAGGTAGCTGGGCTTGCTAGGAGGTCTCAGGAACCTGGGCTGGAGGAGCTGCAGCGGCAGGGGGAGCGACCTACCCTTGGGTCAAGGGTCGCTACCACTGTCGCGCAGCGGCCGCCATAAGAGGGAGAAGGGGTCAGCTGGGGGGCGACGAATGGGAGCTGGGGGGGTGGGGGCGTGCAGGCGGCGGGAAAGCGGAGGGAGGGGGGACAGGTAGAGGGGAGAAGAGATGGGGGAGGGGGGGGGGAGTTTAGGAATAGTATAGGGAGAGAGTTAGGAGGAAGGTTGGGAAGATAGGTGAGGGGGGGTTGTAGAGGTGGAGGTGGGTGAGGGTGAGAGGTAGAATGAAAGGATAGGAAGATAGGGGTGGTTACAGAGGAGGTGGCGAGTGAGGGGGAAAGATAGAGAGATAGGTAGACAGGAGGAGGTGGCGAGTGAGGGGGAAAGATAGAGAGATAGGTAGATAGGAGGAGGTGGCGAGTGAGGGGGACAGATAGAGAGATAGGTAGATAGGGGTGATACAGAGGGGAAGGCGAGTGAGGGAGAGAGACGAGACAGGGGCAGGAGGAAGGGAGAGAGACGAGACAGGAGCAGGAGGAAGGGCGCGGGAAGAACCAAGAAGCAGGTAAAAGAGGAAGAGGAGCAGCACTAATTTCCTTCCACCCAGCGTTGCCCCACCCCCCCCACCCCCAAGTCTCCAGATAAAAATGGTACCTCACTTGTGTGTTTAGGCCTAGCATCCGCGACAGGAAAAGCCCCAAAACACAATGTGAACACATCACATTTTCCCCAAAGAAAACACAGCCGTTTTCTGGAAAGTGCCTAGCTGTGGATTTTGGCCTCTAGCTCAGCCAGCACCTAAGGAAACCTACCAAACTTGTGCATTTTTGAAAACTAGACACCTAGGGGAATCCAGGATGGGGTGACTTGTGGGGCTCTCTCCAGGTTCTGTTACCCAGAATCCTTTGCAAACCTCAAAATTTGGCACAAAAAAAAACAAACACCTTTTCTTGACATTTTGGTGACAGAAAGTTCTGGAATCCGAGAGGAGCCACACATTTCCTTCCACCCAGCGTTCCCACAAGTCTCCCGATAAAAATGGTACTTCACTTGTGTGGGTAGGCCTAGTGCCCGCAAAATGAAATGCCCCAAAACACTATCTGGACACATCAAAATTATCAAATGCAAAACTACCAGTTGTTGCGGGGGGCACCTACGTTTTTGGTCCTGGGCTCAGCAACCATACAGGGAAACCTACCAAACCTAGACATTTCTGAAAACTAGACACCAGAGGGAGTCCAGAGAGGTGACACTTGGGTGGACCCCACAGTGTTTTCTTACCCAGAATCCACAGCAAACCTCACATTTAGCTAAAAAATATCATTTTTCTCACATTTCTGTAAGGGATCACCTCACCGGGACAAATTTCTTACCACCCAACGTTCCACTCAGTCTCCGGGTAAAAATGATACCTCACTTGTGTAGGTGGGCCAAGTGCCTGTGACAGGGAAGAGCCAAAAACATGTTGAAATTGAGGGGGAACCAAAGCGGGTCCAAAAGGGCAGTTTGAAAAAAACATTTTTAGGATGACATGTGGGGCAGAATTTTTATCGGTATAGATGAGACTATGCTCGGTGGTAAGAATTTTGTGGATTCCTGCAGATTCCGGAAGGTTCCATCACAAAAGTTTGAAAAAAAAAAAAGTGTGATTTCCAGCAAACTTGGAGGTTTGCAGAGCATTGTGGGTAAGAAAATGGTGTGGATGCATGTGAAGCACACCATCCTGGACTCACCCAGATGTTTAGTTTTCAGATGTGTCTAGGTCTTGTGGATTTTTTTACATGGCAGCGTCCCAAAGTCCAAAAAGTGCAGCCCTCACCATTCCAAGTGGGATGATTTTGAGAGTTAGCCAAGCTCTCATGGCCCAAATGTAAAACCAAAACCCCAAATAATCAAATGTTCTCTTGCTTGCCATGGGATAAGATGTTTTAGTGTGCAGGGGGGACTTACCCTCTTCAGGTGGGGTGGGGGCATAACCATGCCCATACTGGTTGGTACGCCAGTTTGTTTAAATCCCTGGCATCTAGTAGACTTTATGCCCCCCTCCACCCTGTGCTGTGGTTCGGGGGTAACTGCCCCATCTGCCCACTAGTGGGCTTAACAACTTTGGCCTATTTATGTGTGGTGGGGGTATGACCATACACCCACCCTCTTATTTTGAAGAAAAAAATCTTCCCTGGTCTCTGGTGGGCTTTCTGCCCCTCATGGGGGCAGATGGGTCTTCATAAAATAGGCTGATCTGCCCCCAGTGTGGGCAGATATGGCCAACAGTAATGTGCCCCCAAGGGGTGCGACCCTTGCCCAAGGGACTGCCTCCCCCGAACAAAACACACAGATAGATACACACCAATCCTTGGTACCTAAGTGGTTTCTGCCCCCGGGGCAGATCGGCCTAATAGAAATAGGCCGATCTGCCCCAAAGGGGAGCACAAATGGCCTAACATAAATTTGTCCCACCGGGATGCAACCCTTGCCTTAGGGGTCGCTCCCCTTCCGTAAAACTGGCACACAAAAAAAAAAATCCCTGGTGTCTAGTGGTTTCTGCTCCCCTTGGGGGCAGATCGGCCTAATAAAAAATAGTACAATTTCCCCCCCAGGGGAGCGACCCTTGCCTAAGGGGTTGCTCCCCATATATAAAAAAAATTAGTAAACAAAAAAAAATATCTCTGGTGTCTAGGGGTTTCTGCCCCCCTTCCCCTGGGGGCAGGCCTAATTATTATAAGCCGATCTGCCCCCAGGGGGGCAGAAAAGGCCTAATAATATTTTCCCCTCCTGGGGGGCTGCTCCCCTTATGCGTAAGCCCCCCCAAAAAAAAAAAAAAAAAACTTTGTGGTGTCTAGTGGGCATTTCTGGTGCCCGATCACATCGCGATCGGGCAGCAGAAATGCTGAGAAAGACACCAAAGGAAAGGAAAGGCCTTTCCTTCCTTTGATGACTCTCTCGGCCCCTCCATGTGATTGTAGGAGAAAGGCAAAAGCACTTCTTCTCCGCTCGGCGCTGGAAGCTCAGCTTCCAGCGCAGAGGGGACAGGCCTCTGATGAGGTCAGTGCGCGATCACGCACTGACATCATCAGACGTCGTGGGGAGGGGAAGGGGCAGGGATGGAATGGGAAGCAATTCCCCTTCCATTACTGCACTGGGGCGCCGAAGCGAGGCTCATGCGGGGAGCGTTAGCTCTCCCCCCATGAGCCAGTCCAAGGACGTAACTGTTACGTCCTTGGCGCCTCAGCCAAGGACGTGACCTTTACGTCCTTGGCTGCGAAGGGGTTAAACATAAGAACGAAAGTAAAGTATTTGATCAAACCAATTCTGTCTTATTTGTCTGAAAACACTGAACGTGTTTCACTACAATTTGGAATCTGGGACTTCCTTTTGGGCCTATTTTAACATGCCCCCAGATACTGCTGGAGTTAAAATATTTAATGCTAGCCTATCTAGCAGATTCACAAACTAACGTTTTTTGTATTTGTTTACCTGCTTGTACTACTTTCAGGGTGATGTGGGTTTCCTGCTTCAACTCAGACCCATGACCCAATCGCTGCTTACATGGCGAGGGACAAGGTGCGGGCACAAGATATGCCAGCGCAGTGAATGGGCACTTTGAATTTGTATTGTTGTTCTGTCACAAGCGAGCTATGTATAGAAAGCTCAGGAAGAGACAGCAGGCTGCTTCACTGTAGTTGCACTCTGCTGTCTGAAAGAAGGTGTGGCATCAGGGACTATCTATAAAGGAGCAGAAAGACTGTTGAAATGTTACCTGCAAGTTAGTTTTCATCACTGCTCCAATAGTTTGTGGCCACTCTCACCTAAAAACCAAGAATAAAAGAAAAAAAAAGAAAATTGCCTGCTTTTACTTACGCCACTGTTAGTAATATGAAGACCTCGTATTTAGGAGGGCCACACTGAAGACAGGACTGGACTGGCCCCGCTCAGCCCCCCTTCCCTCCTATAAACACCCCACCTGTGGCTACGGCCCTGTGTGGTTGCCATTTGGTGCATCACATAAGAAAATACAGGAAAAAAAAAAAAAAAACTGTTGAATGCGGAGGATTTGATTCTACGGATGGAGACAGGCATAATGAAAAGAGCGGAAATAATTAATGAGGGTTTAAAAGAGTTGTCAACCCCTATAGGAACAGTGACTTCGGTCAATGCAGAGCGTCTCAAACTTAAGAAAATGCATCAACCCAGTGCTTCTACAAAGTCAGAGGAGAAAAACGATTTGATTTGTTTTAAATGTGGGTTAAGGGGGCATATAGCAGCTGATTCTCGTTGTCCTGCAATTGGTCATATTTTCAGGAGATGGAAAGCAAAAGGACATTTTGCTAGGGTGTGCAAAGGGAGACAGTTTGGTGTGAAGAAGAATAAAGGGGGGGGTCAGTTCTGTAGATGATCAGCAATTCATATTGCGGGTTGTGGATGTTGGGAGTGTAAATGCAAGTGGACCTTACTGTCATCAATATTGATAGGGTTGAAATGAAAGTGATGGCTGATTCGGCAGCATGTTACACTCTGATTGGGCAAGAGAACTTGTCAAAATTTCCAGAGCGCGAAATCAAACCTCTTGATGTGCGTTTAGTAGCGTATGGAAATAAGCCTATAGATTTAGTGGGTTACATGGAGGCCAAGTTGGAGTTTCAGGATGTTGCAGTATCTTCCAAGGTGTACTTTGTTGAAGATGGTGCCAATCTTTTAGGGTGGCCTCAGCAAAAGAATCTTGGAATACGGTTAGATCTCAACCATCCTGAACAAATACTGGGGGCAAGCACTGATATGGCAGGCAATGATGTGAGCAATGTGCAGAATGTCACCTTTGTGAAAGAATATCAGCAGGTATTCAGGAAGGAGTTGGGAAAACTGAAGGGTTTCATGCACAAGATTATTTTGAAGCAAAATGCTGTTCCCAAAGCTCATAAGATACGCCCGTTCCTATTGTGTTGAGGGAACAGTTGCGTCAGGACTTGACAAAGTTGTGTGAGCAGGATGTGATTGAAGAGATCGAAGCATCTGAATGGTTAGCTCCTGTGGTGACTGCGAGAAGAAGTAACGGGAATCTACGCTTATGTGTGGACCTTCAAGATCTGAATGCGGCAATCTGGGTGGCTAGACATCCACTACCAAATATCGTGGAAATTGTCAACTTTGAAGGGAGCTAGAGTATTGAACACATTAGATTTGTCATCAGCTTACCACCAGATAATGTTGCATCCTGAATCTCGTGCGCTGATGTCCTTCATCACACTAAAGGGTGCTTACAGATATAAGTGCATGTCTTTTGGTCTGGCGTCAGCTGTTTATCAAAGACCATGCACCATTTGTTGAAAGATATTCCCCAGGTAGCTTATTTTCGGGATTACATTTTGGTGTTTGGGAAAAATCAGCTTGACCACGATAGCGCTATGGGATCGGTTCTTGGTATATTGAGGGAGCGTGGTTTGACCATCAGACTGTAAAGTATAAGATGAGTGTGTCTGGTGTGGAATATTTAGTTCATTGGATAGACCAAGATGGTATGTCTCCTAAATCGAATTTAGTGGCAGCTATCGAAAATGCACCTTCTTCAGTCAACATGGAACAACTCAGATCTTTTTTGGTACTGGCGGAGTACTATTCAAATTTTATTCTGATGTTTGCGGACAAAACAAAATACATGAGGAAGTTAATGTGCCTAAAAGAGCGGTTTGTGTGGTGTGATAAGTCAGAGTGTGGAGTGTTGAAAAGACACATAGTTTCTGTGCCTGCACTCGTACCGTTTGACAACAGAGATCGTACCATCATTAACACGGGTGCTAGTTCTGTTGGGATAGGTGTGGTGTTGTTGCAAGTGAGAGAGGTCAAGGAAGTGACTATTGCTTATGCGTCCAAACCTTTGGGAGAAGCTGAGAAGAACTACTCCACTATTGAAAAGGATGCTCTTGCGTGTTGGTGGGGCGTGAACTACTTTAGGAAGTATGTGTGGGGAATGACTTGTTTTATAAATGGATGACCGACCCTTAATTGATGTATTTTCAACTAAAGGTGCTGGTAGGGCCACACCAAGGATAGCTCGCTGGGTGACGAGAATGTTCGAATACAACTATGTATTGGAGTATGTACCAGTGAACACAAATGTGTTGGCAGACTCTTTGTCTAGATTGCCCGTTAAGAGTGAAGTGGAAGAACATGTAGATCCTGAAGAGCCTATAGCTGTTGTGGTCATGGAAGTAAAAGTATAACAGATGGTAGGATCCATCATTATGAATGGGTAAAGGAAACGCAAAGAGATGCTGTTTTGCAAGAGGTTATAAGATATGTGCAGAATGGTTGGCTGGCAAGAGGTGATGCTTCCATGGAACCAGAATGTTTCCATCATGTTAGTATGGAATTGTTTATAGAACGGAGTGCGATAATGAGAGGGAAACAATTGATTGCTCCTGTTGTATTGCGTGAGCGAGTGTTGAAGCTTGCGGGCCATTTGGGCATGAGTGCGACTAAGAGGCGCATTAGATCTGAGTACTGGTGGCCTGGCAGAGATAGAGATGGAACATCGTATCAGGGAATGTATTTTATGTGCTTGGAGTGACAGGTTTCAGAAAGTGGTGAAAAACTCTCCCATACAGTCAGATAAGCCGGATGGACCTTGGAAAAAAATTGCCATCGATGTCATGGGTCCATTTTATGTTTTAGGGAAGATGTCTAAGTATGCTTTGGTGGTGGTGGATTATTTTTCTTGGTGGCCTGTTGTAAAGTTTGTTGAGAATGTTAGCGCAGTAACTGTGGTAGAGTTTTTAATAGATTTGTTTGATTCTGAAGGTGTACCTGAAGCAATTGTGTCTCACAATGGAGTGCAATTTGTGCAATGTTATGATTGACTTTTTGAAAAGTTAGGACATTGAACATATAAGAGCGTCAGTTTATTATCCCCAGAGCAATGGACTAGTTGAGAGGTGGAACAGAACCCTGAAGGATGGTCTGCAAGTGGCAGTGAGTAATGGTATAAATTGGCATAAAGCAGTAAGGGATCTGATTTGGTCATACCGTACGATTTCCCACAGTATAGCTGGTAAATCTCCTTTTGAGATTATGAGAGGAAGGAAGTATAGGGATTGTTCTCCAAGGGTGTGGAAAGGAAGAAAGAAGTGAAAGATGATGTGGAAGGTGATTACATGGTTGGCAATAAAGTTTGTGTGGTGAAAGGGGGGAAAATCAATAAGTGCGAGTCCACATTTTCAGAGCCGTTGGAAGTGGTAATGGTTTACAAATATCCCCTGTTGTTAAGTGATGGGAATACGTGGAATCGCAGTAAAGTTGTAAAGGTTCTGGAATGCATTAGGCAGAAAACATTTACTGAAGTTAAGACCAAATCATTGGTCACGGAGGATGGTGGCTATGGAGTGAGTTTGCGAAACAGGTCAATGTCAAGGTTGCGCAAGAAATTGGAGGACTTTGTGAGGTAATAAAGAATTCTTCTTCTCCACAGTATCAATGCTGTTCTAGGCCATTGTAACCTAGTGAGAGAAGGGGATGCGTAATTTTCTTCATTTCAGGTTATAATGATACAGCCTCGCGCTGTAGAATATCGTGTGAGGATTCTAATACACGGTGGGGGCTTGGAACGGAGGAGCTCGCAGTTGCTGAGAGCATCCCTCCGGGTCACACTTGAAATAAACATATCTTCTATTACCTGTGTGTGAACTCCGGTTATTACCCTCAACCCAGGGGAAGACAACCTGCTGTAGAGGCATGTAATGCACCTGGGGGACACCCAACCTCTGTCCGATATGGACATAGGGCCGAAGCCAACCAATGTAACTGAGCTGCCACATTAATCTCAAGGCCCCTTCCCTGCAAAGTTTGGCGAGTGCAACCAGACATCTGTCCCTCGCAATTCATTTCTACCAGCACCTTATTTAGATCTGCGAAAAAGCGCATGGGAAGCGAAACAGGCAGAGCTACAAAAAAGTACTGCAATAGTGGGAGTATGAGCATCTTAGAAATCACCACCAGGATAGCGGGAAAGAGAGGCAGTGACACCCAGGACAGTAAGGAGCCCCAGATGGGGGTTCATCGCTCTGCTCACATATCCCTTCATGAGGTCACAATCTGAATGAAAAATCTGTATGCCCCGGTGTTCAAACATGTCAAATTGTCAGGAAAGACTAGAGAGGGGTAGTTCCCCCCCCCCTCGCATTCCAGAATATGGCAAAGAGGGAACAGGCATGACCTGGACAAGTTCCCCCTAAGGCCTTATACTGTCACGTAGGCTCTCATTATTCTAATGAGACTACTGGATTTTGAGCTGCAGAATCGCTCGCGGCGTGGGAGACCAAGTCTGACCCACTGCAGCTGACACCTGTCGCTCCAATCCGGGTTTTGCTCCAGCTAACTAGCAGTGCCTCATCTCTACCCAAGGGCAGGGATGACTGGGCAGCTGAGTGCATGACATAGTTGGTTTCTCAGGGAAGCCGTGGTCACTCAGGTCTCATCCGTTTCTCTCAGTTACCTTAGTCTCATATATAAATGATAAAAAAAGGCAGTATGTGTTTTTTAAATGATTTTAATAAAATGACTGAATCTTAGATAGCAAAGCGTGAGTTGCAATAACCAGGACGACACAACATAACAGTATTAAAATTGTGACGAGGAGAGTGAAGTATAGAAATAACGCTATCATATTGTCACTATGGTCAATAGACTAACTTCCACCTAGGCTATGATAGAGCACATCATGTTAAGCTCTAATTCTGCCCTTCTGGTTTCCCTGGAAAGACATCATCCCCCATACCTGAGCAAAGGCATGCGGTCTGCGTTAGCATCAGTAGTGAAGCATTCGGCAATGAGCATACAGTCGTGGTTCTCTGGCTGGAATCTCCCTTTAACATGTAAGTGACAAGGAAGTGTTATATAACAACACAGCTGATGTTCTGAGAAATGTCCCTACGTAAGGATGTGTGTTTTCTACGAATGTTGGAGACTAAACTTCCACCACGTTCACCGGCCATGTACTGTGCTGTAGCTTTGGAAGAAGCACAGAATGAGCAAGAATGTCTTGTTTGAGAACAGAGTGCTGGCCTAGGCAAAAACAAGATAGATAAACAGAAAATAAAACAAGACCGTAAAAATGGCTATTGTAACAAAAGCCGAAAAAAAAATATCTAGGTTAGAGTGCACAGCGGCTTGGCCTAGTGTGTTAAAATAAAGTTGTTGTAATTTATCATAAGTAATGTTTTGTATAAATTGTACATTCTCTATTCCCCCCTTCCTTTCATTGTGTACCCACCTGCCCATAGGGATCCAAGTGTAACATTCCATTCCTCCCCATTTTCCCCTTGTCTTCCCAGTTGGTTCCTACCAGCATTCTATAACCGTTGCTGTGACAGTTGACAGCTGTGATGAGAAATGCTTGCTACCGGTTGTGGCTGGAGGCTGTTGTTAATTCATCTTGCCAATAAGTTATTTCTTAAAGAACATCATCGGAGATAAGGAACATTTATAATACTGGCGACTAATTGCTGGTGGGGGACAGCAGTCACAGCCTCCTCCCCTACAACTTATAGCCACTCTTGTCACAGACGGATTCTGGAAAAAAACAAACAGGAGATCGAGAATAATTTCCCTGAGGTGAGCAGAACTTTCAGTCTGGAAATAATTTGAGAAAGTACTGTCTGTTTCTACATTTAATCTGCCACGCTGTCTAACGCAGGTTATTATTATAAAATATACTCTCAGCATAAACACTTGAACACCTAAACCGAACCATTCAAGGGGTTTAGCTAAGTATTTTGAGTACAACATGACAATTAATACCTTCTACCGGCAAGTTTATATTTAAGTTCAGAATTTCCTCTGTACTTTTTTCAAATTCAACCTGTCAGAGCAGCAATTAAGAAAAATGTATAGCCCTTTGCTGGCAACAACCAGGAAACCTTATTAACCTTGCACTATCATCAGATCTGACAGGCTCAGCTGATAAATGTGTCTTTCAAGGCTGAAATGAACTACTGATACACCCTGCATTTCTCAACCGATTTTCAAGATTATAAACAGAATTGTATTCAGCTCAACTCTGGGAGCACAGACAAACAGAAACGAACGATT
This sequence comes from Pleurodeles waltl, assembly GCF_031143425.1. Classification (NCBI taxonomy): domain Eukaryota; kingdom Metazoa; phylum Chordata; class Amphibia; order Caudata; family Salamandridae; genus Pleurodeles; species Pleurodeles waltl. The sequence continues at coordinate 903,174,179 of NC_090450.1, forward strand.
TGAATTGTTGCCTCTCAACATTTAATTAAAGGAAAAAGGCTCTTGTAAAACTTGTAAACCGATCCAAGAATCTTTCCTTCTGCATGCTTACAGGTACAGCTTTAAAATAGCCTGTCAATGTTATCACCAATTGCATTTCTAGAAAGAAATCCTTCTTTTACCTCACCTTCTGACTGGAATCCCTTCAGTTTTTGGAATCTTACATCACAACTGAAGTCTTTTTCTTCATAAGTCTGATTGGAGGGATGGGACAAGGAAAGCTGGCCCCTCCTGCAGGAAACTAGAGAGTGAAGACTAGAGCACACACCTTAAGGAAACACTAACACAATATAGCGCCATCTTTGATTTAGTACTATCGAGAGCCAGCACATAATCTTCACGCTGATGGGCACAGCTGTTAAACCTTCCTGAGCAAATCTGAATCTCATGTACATTCACTGGCAGACACAGTTTTTGTTTTGCATATTTGCTCTATTGCACAGTGAGGCTAATGACACAGCCTCAATATTTTATATCTGAGCTGGCTTGATATTCTGTATCTCCACGCTGATGGGAAAAGCTCCTTCATTAGCATCTTCTACCAACTTCACAAGAAGCCTGTCACGCTGATCGGCACAGCTTATTTTAACAAGTTATAGTAGTTATTAATTGCATTTGTTTATGCATAAGTTTACTCTGTCTATTCCCTCCCATTTAAAAAAAAAAGTATATGTCAGCTGAGGGCACAGCTCAACAATTAACCCCTCCATTGTTATAGTAACATATTATAGATGATTTTATATGTCTTTCTATTGCTGAGGTAACCAATGAACTTTAAACATTTACGAATATATGCCAGTGATACTAATTATTTTCTGTGAGTATATTGTTATCTGTTTACTTTATACATGGCAGCGCAAATATGTCTCAACCCCCACCCTTTTTGGATGAAGCAGGGGAACCAACCATACCCTGGAAGGAATGGGAGAAAATATTCATCTCATATCTGATTGCAATAGGAGGAGAAAAATTCGCTCCCTTAAGGAAACAACACATATTACTTCACAACTTAGGTATTCAAGGGAGAAAAGTTTATGAGAATCTGCCAGATCCTGAAAGTGAGGATGAAGATGCAGATAGCGAAGCAGATGTTTACTATAAAACTTTCAACAAATTAGAGAAACATTTTGGTCAAAGAATAAACATTGTATTAGAAAGGCACAAGTTATTTTGTAGAATACAAGTAAAAACAGAGAAAATTTCTAGTTACATTGCTGTGTTAAGAGGTTTGGCTAGTATGTGTGACTTTGGCCCATTGTGTGATTCCTTAATTAGAGACCAGCTAGTTCATTGCACGAACAACCACAAGATTCAAGAAAAACTATTAGCAGGAAATCCAGACTTATAGGAAGCAATAGAAATAGCTAAAAGTATAGAACACACAGAAGAGTGCATTAGAGAAATGAAACAAAACAACAATTCAGACACTATCCACTTAGTGAAAGATCACCCAGGCAAAGACGTACAAGACACAGGAGAAAGGAAGAAAATTCCAAACTCTCTCAATAAAAAGACATTTGAAAAAGAGAGACAAGACAAATAAAAATGTTTTCGATGTGGAAATTTTAATCATTTAGCCAACAATATCAATTGTCCTGCACGTTCCGTAGTCTATAGGAAATGCAATAAGAGAGGGCATCATGCTAGACTATGTAAAAACCTAAAAGATGAAAGAAAAAGTGTACATGTTGTGGGAGATGTGGGGGAATGTACTAACAAATATGTTTTCCAAGTGGTGAGTGAAGTATCTACTACTGGGAGTAGTTATCCCACTTGTGACGTAGTGTTGGATGGAGTATTGTTCAAAATGTATGCTGACTCATGCTCTCCCTACACGTTGATCGATTACAACAATTTTCAAGAAATATTTAAGGACATAACGTATGTTATCCTACAACCTGATGTAGAACCTGGGGGGTACAACAAGGATCCCATACCAATAGTAGGAATGGTGAATATGAATATAACCTTTAAGGACCGTTCCACTGCAGGAAAGATCTATCTAACAAAAAAAGGATCTAATTTATTAGGTTGGGCTCACCAAAAAGCTTTAGGAATCAAACTTGATCCTAACAGCCAAGAACCTGTGTTATCAATTTTGGAAGGAAGAGAGAACTCAAGGCGGTATGAGAAACTATGTGAAGAGTTCTCTGAAGTACTTAATGATGATTTAGGCCATCTCAAAAATTTCCAACATAAAATCAAACTAAAAAACAACGCAGTACCAGTAATACATAAGGTAAGACCAATTCCCCATTTAATGTGTGACCCTTTACAAGAGGAATTGGATAAACTGGTCAAGCAGAAAATAATAGAACCTATAGAAAGTTCTTTATGGCTCGCTCCAATTGTAGTCACCCAAAAGTCTGGAGGGAGGGGTCTTCGTCTCTGTGTCGACTTAAGAGATCTCAATGCAAATATTTGGGTGGATAGATTTCCTCTGCCCAGAATAAATGAAATGATCAGCGTAATTGGAGAGGCAAACCATTTTAGCGTAATTGATCTCTCCTCAGCATACCACCAAACAGAATTACACGAAGATTCCAAATCCTTAACCTCATTTATAACTCCATTCGGAGCGTACAGGTAGTGCAGAATGCCATTCGGTCTTGCTTCAGCAGCTGCAGTGTTCCAGACAGTCATGTAAAAAAATTTGGAGGGGATAAAGAATGTTTGATGCTTCCAAGATGACATACTTATGTATGGCAATTCTACAACTAATCATGACAACTCATTAAGGGAAGTTCTGTCAGCACTCAAAAAAGCAGGTCTAACCATAAGAAAAGACAAATGCCAGTTGGGAGTCCAATCAGTAGATTACCTAGGACATACGATTTCCAAACATGGAATTAAGCCTAAAATTGGTTTAGTCAACGCTGTAAAAGATGCTCCTCCTCTAACAAATAAGGAGGAATTAAAATCCTTTTTAGGGTTAGTTGAATACATGACTAAATTCATCAAGAATTTTGTCAGATATTGCTGCACCATTAGGAGCCCTCTTAAAAAAAGGTACTCATTTCAAATGGGACGGGGAATGCCATGAAGCCTTTGAATCTATCAAAAAAGCCATTGTTAGTGCCCCTTCCTTGGGAAATTTTTACACCAGACGTAAAACCATCCTAACTACTGACGCCAGTGGGAAAGGAATTGGAGCATCCCTAACTCAAATGGTGGAAGGCGAGGAAAAAATCATAGCGTTTGCTTCCAGAGCATTAAAAGATACGGAATGTAATTACTCCACAGTAGAGCGTGAAGCACTTGCATGTACCTGGGCTAAATGGCTCATAGGTATTGAAGGTTACAATTTCAAAATCGAATATGTTCCTGGTATAAAAAAACTCTGTAGCGGATTGTCTATCCAGGCTACCATGCGTACAGGAGGAGGAAAATGCAAATAAATCTGAAGAGCCTGTATTAATGATCGATATCCCTAGTATTACAAGGGAGGAATGGAACACTTGCATGCAAAACGACCTTACTCTATTAAATGTGAAGGTAAGGATAGTCCAAGGATGATCCCCAAAGTCTAATGGCCTAGATCAGGATCTAAAACATTTTTGGGCTGTGAGACAAGAATTAAGTATTGTTGACGACAAAGTCATGAGAGGGGAAAGGATAGTACCACCTAAGGGCTTGTGGGATAGGATTATGGATTTGGCCCATGAAGGTCACTTAGGTAGAAGCTTAACCAGGGCTAAAGTCAGGGCCACGTACTGGTTCCCGAGCATGGACCGCATTGTGGAAAATAAAGTCAGGGATTGTTTGACTTGTGCCATGAGTGACAAAAGCAAGAATACCAGGTGCGCACCACTATCCCCCGTGAGTGTGCCATCCAAACCGTGGGTTAAACTGGGTCTCGACATTATTGGTCCATTAAAACTTTCCATGTGGGCTGGTAAATTTATGTTAGTACTGGTGGACTATCACTCTCATTGGATCACCAACAGAGTAGTTAGCAGCATCACAACCCAATCTCTAGTGAATTTCTTAACCGATACATTCATGACAGAAGGTGTGCCTAGCACTATAGTAACAGACAACGGTGTCCAATTCACTTCTGAGGAAATGCGTGAGTTCTTACAAAGGTTGTCTATCTTACATCACAAAACAGCATTGTATTGCCCTAGAGCAAAGGGTTTGGTGGAACGCGTTAACCGTATGATCAAAGAGTGTATACAAACCCACACATATCAAGGAGTCCTCCTGATAAAGCACTTCAGAAAATGATTTGGTCCTATCACACAACCCCTAATTCAGTTACCAAGGTATCACACTTTTTAGCGCTCAAACGGAGGTTACCAGGCACCAAATTGACCCCCAACTGGCTGGGTGGAGGAGAGCCTAAATGGGTTCATAGAGATAAAATGAAGAATCAAGTCAAAACACATCAGGAAGGGAACAAGAAAAGATATGACCGAAAGCATGGTTCCAAGTTAGGAAGATGGAATGTTGGCGATCGGGTAATGGTTAAACTACCAGACAATCGCCAAGGGTGTGAATCTAAATTCTCCAAACCTATAAAAATAACAGATGTGAAGAAAAATGTAGTAACATTAGAGGATGGCAGAATGTGGAGCATGGATAGATTAACACCCCATTGTCCATCTCAGAAGTATTCAGGTATAGATGGTAAGCCAAAGGATGTATTGAAATATGATGGGAATAATCGCAGAGCTAGGGCTCGTGCAGTTCCTGTCTGGCACAAAGATTACATGCTCACTTGATTTCCCAACAGGGTATTACTTTCAAACATTCTATGAAAGTCTTTTATGGGAAGGAGAAGTGTTGTAATTTATCATAAGTAATGTTTTGTATAAAATGTACATTCTCTATTTCCCCCTTCCTTTCATTTTGTACCCACCTGCCTATAGGGATCCAAGTGTAACATTCCATTCCTCCCCATTTTCCCCTTGTCTTCCCAGTTGGTTCCTACCAGCATTCTATAACCGTTGCTGTGACAGTTGACAGCTGTGAGGAGAAAGGCTTGCTACCGGTTGTGGCTGGAGGCTGTTAATTCATCTTGCCAATAAATTATTTCTTAAAGAACATCATCGGAGATAAAGAACATTTATAATAAACGTGCATGGAGCTATAGCTAAAATAGCTACACAACAATACCACCCCAAAGTCATCCAGTAGAGGCATTAAACCTGGGAGTGATGTTGCAACAATAGATGAGGGCATCATCGACATGTAAGAAAATCATGTGTTGAGCGTCCTGTGACTCAATTCCCCAATGACGGGCCCTCAGACGCAACGCACAGGCCAAAGGTTCCAAGGCCAGGGCAAAAATCAAGGGTGAGAGAGGGCAGCCCTATATAGTGCTGCGCAGGAAATCAAAACACTCAGAAATTAATCGTCTTGTCTTAACTTGAGTCATAGGTTGCCCTTAGAGAGTGTGGAGTCACAGAAGATGCCCTGTATGATGTCATATGCAAGCTCATCAGCAAAGCTACAATGGTCATTATTGCATTGTTCTTCAAAAAAGTGGCCTTTTGCTTCTACTGAGATTTGACTGTGAAACCTTAACATTACATTGACACAAGTGTACACAAAAATATAATTAACATACACATGCATAGACACATTTAATGAAAACAAATAAAAATTAAAACTGATTTGGTCTCTTCATAATAGCATAGTTGTGTGCATTAACTGCAAGGGATAATATCTGCTCAGTACACAAGGCACCAGATGGTCATTCTAAAACAAGGTTATTAAATGTATCAGGGGTATTCTGCTGACGTCTGTAAAGCACCCGAGCTTGGTTGCCGTGTTTCATGGCATCAGCACACTCCCTTAAGACACCATTACAGCACAATACCCTCACGGAGATAAAGTTATAATTGATCTACCAAAAAGGGGTTTGTTTGTTTTTTTTTGTTTTTTTTACAGCGTTTGCTTTTTATTTTCACAATTGCTGCGAAATTGTGAAAACACTTCATTGGCTACCAACTCTCTGTGGGAATCACAATGGATCCAGATAAGCAGGTATTTCACCACCTACGCAGCAATCAATGTAAAGTGGTCACTGGGTTGAATCTGGGTGCCATGTCAGCAGCAATACTAACTCACCAAGTCAGTTTTATTACCCGTTACGTCATATACACTTGTTGAAAATCATTTTTAATTCTTTAAATATACTGGTTACAAGCTTGACAATATGGAGTCTTTAGTGGAAGCGGAAAAACAGGTTTCCTTCAATAAATACATGGAAACTGCCTCTAAAACAAACAGCAAATCTGACCATATGCCACAGAAGTCAATAAGGTTCTAAAAGAAAACGTACTATTCTCATAAAATAGACATCTTGAGAACTAGATAACACAGGAGAGGTTGGCTTGCACGTTTCTTTATGGCCAATCACCTTTTTCTTTTTTGTCCAAACCTAGGTTTTGTTTTTTTAATAATCTTATGCAAAACAGACAATACAAAGTTAAAACAGGCGCAAACGTACTACACATACTGGTGCCAGAAGCGAACTAACTGGCACAGGGTAGATGGAATATGTGACAAACCAACTTCTTTACACCATGCATTAAGACAAAAGCTATTTACATGTGTGCGTGTGTATACATATACACACACACAGGCTATCGGTCTTAAACTGCAAAAGAAATAGCAACACCACTTTTCAAGTTCTAGGTTCTCTGGACATATTTCTAACTCTTTTGGCACATTCCAGAGATTTATATCACTCAACAATAACCTGCAATTTCGCTTGTTAAATGCAGCCGATAGAAAGCTTAAGCATGTCACTGCTCTAAATACAGACGGACCTACAAAACCCAGTCGGTTCAATGCAGACCGCGAGCTTTACCGCAACAACTGCCAGGTGTTCCGCAATTATCTCGTTCAAACTCTCACCGAGAACACTCAACAGCCGACTCACGTTGTGTCAGTTGGCGTAGCGTACCCCAGCCACCGCCACCCCTCTTGATCCTAATGTGCCCAGCAGCCCCTTACCAATGCCCGTAGCAGTCTTGCCCAACACTGCCTCTCAACCAAGCAATAAGAATGGCCATCCGCTTCGTCTGCCTTGTTGCAAGCACGGCCACGCTTATGTGTCTCTCGTAGGAGCCCACCACTGCACTCCACGCCAGTGTGTCCACTGCTGCTATCCCAAAAATAGGGGATCCACAACTAGTCGGTTACCCTCTAATGTCATCCCGGGTTCCACTACAGAGAGGAACCCACCAGAGCCGCCAAGAATAGTGCAACGATCTTTGACTCCCACTCTCAATCTGCCAATGTATACTGCACCTCCGCAGTATACCCACCGCCGATACCCCCCAAGGGGGAGGGCACATCGCTGACTCGTAAAAACCTAGTTTGGGCTTCACCACTGCCGGGGAGTCCCCAGGAGTGAGCTAATTACTCCCAGGGTTAGTGTACCAACCAGGCTGGGTCCTCCCAAGCCTCTTACCTTGATCATCATCCTGTCCATATCGTTTTCTTGAGACATGCTCCGCTCTCCCTCCAGAAGCGCCTGGTAAGACCCGAGCAGCCAGAGGTGGCTGGTGGCTAACAGAGCCCATACACGAGAAGAGCTGTGCCCTGACACGGAGGAGTCAGGGATAGTGAAGAAGAAAGTGGGAAGCGTCCTACTCTGGCGTCACCGTGTACACTCAGAGGAACGGGGGAGGGAACAGCGGGAGTGAAGGGGTAGCGCTGGGGGCGGAGGAGCCCCAGCCTTGGAAGGTGGGGACTGCACCGAGCTACAATAAACTCGGCTGGTGCCAAGGGACACCTCCGCCGAAGACTGGGGTGCTGCGGGTTCATGGATGAGCAAATCCACCAGCAGAAACCCGGCTGTCACCACTGAACTACACATCCCCGGCACAACGCACGGGTGAGGTGTCCGCGCCACATCCCGCAGGGGAGAGGCGACAAGCCAGCGGTCTGTGAGACAGAAAGTAAAAACGGGAAGATACAGGGCGAACACTGCGAAGATAAAACCCAGAACGGGGCCCTGACCCTGACAGAGCCCGGGAGCTCCCTGTCACTCAGAAGGAGGTTATGTCATAATATAAGCAGGCACCTAGAAGGCCAGCTAGAAATGGGACACGTGCTGCGAGAGGACCCCAAAGCGGGGCCCTTCATCACCGCCGAGAACAGGGCGCGGGGTCTGCGAAGAGAGACAACAAAGGAGAATAGCGAGCGAGTTCCGACACAGAGGACCAGTTTGAAAGAAAGTGTCTGCTATTAGCTGGTTTGCTTTCATTTCAAAGAAAAATAATTTCGTAGTTAAACCGTGATGTATCATAGTTGTGTGGGCTGAAGGTTTCAGTTGTCAGCTACTAAATACACTCATTTCAAAGGGGAGACTTTTATTTAAAAAAAAAACTCGTACAGCACATTTTGTAACTGTTTTATTTTGGCAAAAAATATTTTTAAGACATCTTTCATTTTTTAAAGTACGTTTTACCCGTTATCTTTGCGTTCGACTCTGCAACTTATTGCTACGTTGTAGACCCTTCCGTTACCTCGTCCGCCTCGATAATTGTAGACCACAGACGCGGCCATCTTTAAAGGGCTGATTAGTGACGCGCGCGATCTTAAGCAAGACGTCAAGGCCGTGGCGGCCATCTTGGAATAGGAAACCCTCTTGCTGTGTAACAGGAGCATATGATCAGTTCCCTCATTAAAAATCAATGCAGCAGAGTTAAGTGGTCACGTTATGTGTCACCCATTCATAGTGGCTAACACGTAATAAATACGGAGTCACATGGGAGTTACGCAGTTGGTTCAAACGAATAAAAGAGTACCGTGTAAAACGTTCATGTAAATTATGAAATATCAGAACAGAGTTTAATGCTGCTCAGTACATAGTTCAAATTAGAGTTTGGACCGACAGAGTGTTGCCTTCTAATGATCAAGCGCAGATGAACTCAACACCCTATGGGTGAAGCTCATTTCTAGGATAAAATATTATATTGCTTATACGATTTGTTGTGAATTTAGAAACACCCAAAGATCCCACCCAATCATATACATGCCAATAGACCTATTCAGGCGGGAGACTTGCCATTTTTTAAGCAAAAAATAAGATCTCGTCTGAAATTGCCTATGCGTCAATAGAAGACAATGAGGAAAATACATTATCCCGATTATTTTTTTCAATTCTCTCACTATCCTCTTCTACAATTTTGCCATCTATGCAATCATAATACAGGAAGATCAATAAAGTGTAGAATCATATTTGTTAGCACTTTCGCCCAGACATTTAGAATGCAATTTCCATCCCTTTTACTCTTGGGACACCTTATAGTTAGTACACATTTAGTACAAATCCAGAGCTCTAACATCTGACACTCTTGCAAGAAATGAGGCACAACAAGGTGAGTTTGGCTGACAGCTGTTTACGTGACAAGAACCTATTATCTGGCCAAGAGGAAAGAAAGGATAACACAACATTAACGTCCCAAAGAGACGAGTAATGAGGTTGGGGAGGTTTAGACAATCGAATACCTCTCATTAGTTTACAAACCACAAAGTGTTCGCCAACCGGCTTATTCGAGACAGGAACGTGCCCGGCAGAAATTGACGACCTATAATTATTTACAGATCTGTAGGCCAAACCAGAAGCCGTTAGGGATGCCAACAAGTTAACTATTAGATTGACATCAGCACCAAAGGGATCAGAATCCCGTTCCGCACACCAATTAACCCATCACCTCCAAGCAGAAGCATATCGTTTGTGTGTGCTAGAGGACCAAGCCTGGTGGATGTAGAGTGAAGCTTGTGCAGAAATGCCCGACAGGAGCCATTGTTGCTGGAAATTCTCCATGCTACCTGACGTAATTTGCCTGTCACAATTAAGGGATGAGGGTTTCCCAGGGGATCTAGCAATAGATTGTACTGAAGGGGAATTAGAAGGGGAAAGTCGCATAACAACTCCAGAGCTAGAGGGAACCAGGCTTGAGCCCTCCAAAGCAGAGTCACTAAAGCAATCTCTGCTTTCTGATGGCGAACCTGCGCCAGGACTCGCGGAATCATGCTGAAAGGGGAAATGCATACCCCCGAAGAAGGGACCAGTCCTGAAAGAAGACATCCGTGGCAATCGCTTCCAGATACGGTCTCCAGCTGAAGAAAAGAGGAAGCTGATGGTTCAGTCTCGAGGCGAACAGATCCATCGAGAAGGGACCCCAGCACCGGTTGAGCTAATAAAACATTTGCGGGTGGAGCCTCCCATCGATGCCATCCCGACGAAACCTGTTGTTCCAGTTCGCTACTGCATTGTTCACCCCCGGAAGGTATTCTGCAATCACCGAAATACGATGTTGAAGGCAAAATTGCCAGAACTCCTTGGCAATCCGAGCCAGGGTCTGAGATTTAGTACCACCCAGCTTGTTCACATTCCTGACTGCTGAGATATTGTCCATCCTCAACAGGATGCAACAATCCGACCCCAGGGGCGACAAGCTCCGGATCGCATACAAACCAGCCAGCAGCTCCAGGCAATTAATGTGTAGTTGAAGCTCCTCCTCTGGGGCTCCCAGGCCCCACCTGCTGGCATCTGATTCCAGAATAACATTTGGGGAGTTGCCGAATATCGCTCAGCCATTCCAGGCCTCCATGTGGTCTAGCCACCAGGCTATCTCTGCCCGGGCCTCTACGGAGAGGGGCACCATGTCCGAATATGATAGGCCCTTCTGAAGGTGAGATATCTCGAGCCATTGGAGAGCTCTGTAATGTAGGGGACCCGAGAAGATAGCTTGGATTGAGGACGATAAAAGTCCCACCATCCGGGCTAGGTTCCTCAAGGACACCATTTGGACAGAAGAAGGCGTAATTCCTTCTTTATGTTGCATACCTTCTGTGGAGGAAGAATCAACTGTGCTTTCACAGAGTCTATCCGGAAACCCAAGAAGTCTATCAGTTGGGACGGAAGGAGACAAGATTTGGGTTGTCTGATCAAGAAACCCAGGCACTGGAGAATGTGGATCGTCCATGCCAGGTGATTGCGAAGGACTAAGGGGTCATGGGCCATGAGGATCAGATCGTCGAGATACACGATCAGTCGCACCCATCAGGCGCGAAGAGACTCTACCGGTCTCATCACCTTGGGAAATCACCAAGGAGCGGATGAAATCCCAAAGGGAAGGACCTGGAACGCGAAGCATTGGCCTAGCCAAAAGAATTGAAGAAAACAGCGATGAGGGGGAAAAATTGGAATGCTCAGATATGCGTCATTTAGGTCCAAGCGGACCAACCAATCTCCTTCCTGAAGGATATCTCTCAGAAGATGAATTCCCTCCATTTTTAAAATGCCTGTAGACTATCCAGGCATTGAAGTCTTTGAGGTTTAGAACTAACCTTGAACCCCCTCCTTTCTTGTCTACGAGAAAGATGGGGCTGATAAAACCCTTGGGATGAGGGGAGGACTGACAAATAGCTCCTTTTTGGAGGAGAGCTTGAACCTCTAAGCTTATGACCTCTTGGTCGTGAAGTGAAAAATGGGGAAGGGGGGAGGGACTGTTGGTGAGGGGATTGATAAAATTCTAGTTTCAAACCCTGAATGGTCTCCAACACCCATGAATCTCTGGTCAATTTTTGCCATTCCGTCAGAAATAGCTGAACTCTGCCCCCAAGAATAAGCTCTGAATGAGGAATAAGTCTCACCTGCATTGGGGGAGTCTTGGGCAACACCCTGCTGTCCTTTGTAGTAGTTTTTTGGGAATCTAGACAGACCTCCGCGGGGGCGAGAGAGGTAGAAAGTTGAATATGCTGGTTGACCTCTGTTATAGCCACGTCCACGGCCAAAGGACTCACGTCTGAGGCCTTGGTAGTACAGACGGCCTGACAAGCGACCCCGCATACGTCCGGTCCTCCGAAAAAGAGTCTCCCTGTAGAGATTGCCACGTTGGCATTACCCCGGTGGCAGATAGCTCTCTGAGCCCAACCCACTAAAACATCTGGATCGATCAGAGTGTTAGGTTCTTTAGCCGGGAAGGCCAGTTCTAGAATCTTAGCGAGAGGGCCCAAGAGATCAAGTAATTTTTCTTGGCAGGACTTCCAAGCACGATCTAGGCCCTTCTTATGGTCTTTAGCCCATTTCTTCATAAACGTGACCATCCTGGGGTCGATATCTGGGGTATCTGTGACCTTTTCATACAGGTCTGGTCTAGAGCACTCTGCCTAAAGTCTGGCTCTCACTTCTTTGTCAAAACCTGCCCTGATGTGTTCCTGAATGTACGTTGCCAACTTAGGGGTGGAGTCCAACTTGAAGAACGAGGATGGACAATGTCCTCTGGATTAAACGTTAAGACTCGAGGGACCTTGGACACAGGGCTCTTGGACTTATCTGACTTTTTACGTTTGCTTGGGCCGGGGCGGTCCCTGTGGCCTGCATCCGAGTCAGCGTCCGAAGTAGGATTGGAGGAAGAATGGTCTGATGACTGATCAGTCCCATGTCCTTCATGCTGTTGAGAAGAACTATAGCCATGCTCCTTTTGTATGGATGCACAAAGCCTATCAAATATCTCTGAATGGGCCCATTTTTTGTTTTTTGATTTTCCTTTAGAGGTAGAGGGCTGCCCAGCTTGTGCGTCTTCGGATGGCGAGAGGGGGGGGAAGCCAACTTTTATGACGTGCAAAACTCTCAAAATGATGAGCGAGGGCACAAAGAGCCTTCGCTAAGGCTTTGTTAATGGAGAGCTGCGCGCTGGTGTCAAGGGCCCCAACCAGGTTCTCTTCAAAAGAGGGGGCGTCACCCCCCAAATATTCATCCTCATCATATGCATATGAGTGAGCCATAATCACTGTACATGAGTCCGAAGGACTGTAGATTCTATGGTAGTCAAAGGCTACGGTCAAGGGGAGTGCAAGACCCCAGTAGGCTTGAGGAAATTACACAATAAAACATGGAGGAAGCAGCCTGCAGCACTCTAGGCAATGCCTATGTGAATTTTACAACCCTGAAAGCACGCAAGTATGGGCCAAAGGAAAGCCAAAGCAGAAGGGCAGAGTCCTCGTTGTCAGGGAGAACAGAAGTGCGGGATCGTCCGACCTGTAAAAACCACCGTAATAGAAACAAGCGGTAAAACAGGTGAAAGAGTGCGCACGCGAGCATGCGTGTGCTCCAAGTCCAGAGGGACTGAAAATAGGACTGCGGGCAAATGCCTCGCAGTCCGCTCCCACTTCACCAAGTAAATAGGAAAAAAGCACAGCGGAACGCGAGCGCCAACAATTAACAAGCGTTACAAGGAAATATTAAAAAGACAAGTGAAAGACACTTAACTGGCTGTGGAAGCAGCAAAGAAAGAGGAAGGACACTAGTGTTTGGTGTTTATTTACAGTCTCTTCTCTATGGTTGTCACGTGATATTAATTGAAGTATGGGGTATGTTTTGTTTTGTATATCATCTTCTTTGATTGGCTTCTGGACTGATTAAAGCATAGAAAGAGAAGCATAATCTGAGCCTCCGGTCCTGACATAGAATTGGCTTTTTGGTTTTGTTGTTTATTGGTATATTGTGAGGACATCAGCATGACATTTGATCTGCAAGTTAACCAACCAACCCTGCTAAGTACCATACATCAGGGGTTAAAGTAACACATTTTAATGTTGGAGTCCACATCACTGCATTAAACTGCATTAGTCAGGCAAACAGAGCTTTCTGACTAGTTTAGGGGATTAGCAAATTTACTGCAGACATAATATTATGTTATGCTGGGGTAATAATATATGAGTGGATAGACAATTGTAAATTGACGGTTTTTTAATACAAAGCGCAAACTTGCATACATAAATCATGGCAGTCGCAGGTGTAACGTCAGGTTACACATTTAAATATCTTTGGGAACATGGCCTTGAGAGTCTGAAAGCTAATTCTGCCAGTTATTTTCAGTGTGTGCATCAAACTGCCAAGATATCAGTAGTTCTCGGATGCATTCCCAAGGCAGTCTTCGCTCTAGTAAACCTTCTACTTGATTCCTGTGATAGGATTTTTTTTAATGAGACAAGGTCAGCTGTGGGAATGAGACCTATTTCTGAGTATCTGAAGAGGCTGACAGAACTGCAGAGGCGACCTGCTTTCACAAAGTGTAACATTTTTTACTAATCCTTTCTCCATGTCAGCTGTGCCCACATTCTTAAAAAAAAGTTTTGCAATTGGAAATCCATTGCATGCAATGCACATGCTCAGTGGCACAGCAAGGGTGCTAGGGACCCAAATGCAAGTACGAGAAATAGGCCTTTCTTCCCTCAGGTTTGGTACAAAAAGAGACATAACTGGGATGCCGTGGGCTCTCTCAAACCTCACCCCTACCTTCCACTGTAGCTGCGGCACCTACTTACACACTTATAAACAAACACCAGTTGTAATGTGTAAGGCCTTTATGAGTGTCTTGACTTTTGAATCAATCGCAGTGTGCATGTATACATTAAAATACTCAGACTTATAATAGAAACTATGAGTCCCAGCATGCTGTTGGCTAAACTGGCATGTTTGGCTATGGGTCTCTCATTGACACAGGCCAACCTTTTCACACACAATAATCCCTAGACCACTATGTTCTCTAAGTGATTCAATTGGAAAATGTTTTTGAAGTGAAATTGCACTACAATGTGGTATCTGCACCTCCTTATGTAGGACAGGGGTTGCCTTTTGCGCCCTGTCCTGGACACTGTACCTTGCCAACAAGTAAGGAATGAGTGAAAACCTGTCCCTGCACACCCCATCTCCACTCTCAGTTATAGCCAATGTGCCCTGTACTTAATATACTTAATCACGTTTCCTGGTGATAGTGAATTGTCACCTAGCACCTATAGGATGGGTTATTTTAAGAAAGATGTGCGTGGGGGGCACCTAGGGTGGAAATAACCTGTGCTGAGTAGCAGGAATATGCAGTCTCTTCTAGTTATGGAAGAGACGAGCCAGTGGTCTCATTGGCTTAGAGTGGGCACACTTCTGGTTTCACTGGGGTTACCTAAAAGACTATGGCCCAGATTTAAGAAATGTGGTGCTTCATTACATGAGTGCCACATTTCTTGCTCCCCGTTGGGGCCCTCTAACACCCCCATGTGTGCACCATATTAATGATACAGCACACCATGACGGATGTTAGGATCAATAGCGTCATAACTTCTGACGCTATTGTGGTACTTTGCATGCTTGGAGCCAAAAATGTTGGTGCTAATCCTGCAAAGTACATATAGGCCCATTATAAACAATGGTGTGCCTCAAGTTAACACCAGCCCTGAGCAGGCGTTAAAAATGGTGAGAAAAATGGTACAGTGGAATCTCATCGATTCCACTGTGCCATTTTTCTGGGCCTCCTGGTACAGGCATAATGTGGCGCAAGTGTTTAAACCACTTTGTAAATTTTGTGTGGCATTTTTTCAAACCTAACACCACATTAGCGTAAAATAAATGACCCCAATGTGGCCCTAGGTGGCACTAGGCCCTTCCTAAATTTGGGTCTGTGTATAAAGTATGGTGTGCATTAGTATCCATAGAGCTGCTGAGGATCACACATGGAGAAGGCATCAAAATGATTCCATCTGCCTCACATACAGAATAAAAGTGGGGTAGTGGGTGAGTAAGGTCATCCTGCTATAAAAAGATGAAATCCATGAATAGCACAGATACCACATGAATCTAAAAGGGCTGCAAAGGATCACCAGAAGGCAGGAATCTCCTGCATTATATCAATTGGTAAATTCAGACACTGCAGAAATTTTGTGTGTAGCCAGAGAGAAAGATAATTGACTCCTGCTTGTATTAGTGCTGGTTTTTGAGCAGATTATGGTGGCCCTTGAACCCTTTTGGTACGACTGGTGAAAAATGGGGCACAAGACATGGTTGGTTCAATCAAAAATGCACACAGACTTTAAAACAACTGAAGGCACCCCTACATCACATCCCTAGAGACTGGGCCATTATCAAGTTATTAAGGAAGCGCTACAATGAGTCCTTGCTTGCCAGGAAGGCAAAGATGAGGAAGTAGGCATGGGGAAATCTAGTCCAGGCTGCTAATACCAATGATTGAACATTATTGTGGAAGACTGTTAATACTTCTCTCCTTAAGGATGCGCCTGGTCCAGCCCTTATGTCTTTTGTTTCATTGCAGCCCTGGATCGATCATTCTGGGAGAAGTTTTTTATTCAGACCACATTGGCAAGCCTGGTGCTCTTCCATGTGCTTTAAACAATGGGATTCAGAGCCTTAGCTCCGAGACCACACCTCCTCTGGCCTTGGTTTTTACAATGGAGGAAGTACTGGACGCAATGAGCAAAGGCACCAAAGGGAAAGCCCCAGGACCAAATGGGCTGCCGGCCAATGCCTTTTTTGGCTCAGTGGAGTTGTGGGCCCCAATTTTAACTCCCGTTTTTAATGCAGCGCCCAAGGGCTTTCTTTCCTCTTCCTGGGCTAAGCCCATCATAGTCCCATTTTTAATAAAGCCAAAAGGGCTGATCCGAAATGCTGCTGTCCCATCTCCCTCCTGGATTCTTAAGCCAAATTATTGGGTAGGTTTCTTCTGAAGAGGCTAGAGGACTGGGCAACTGATAATCCCATTCTATCTGAGCTCTGGTTGGGTTCAGGGAGGGACTTGGGACAGTAGAGCAGTGCTTAAACCTAGAACTCCTGATAAGAAAATATACAAGAGCAAAGCTTGGATTGCTCTACTTGTGTTTTGCTGATCTCTCCAGTGACTTTGACTTGGTATACCTCCCTATTTTGTGGCATACCCTTCTATCTTATGAGGCACCAAAGGAAATTGTTAGCCTCCCTGCACAGCTCTATGAGAACCTCTCTACCCAAGTTTGCTATGGCTCTAATGGCTAACTGATGCCCTCTTTTAGAATTACGCAAGGTGTACGGCAGGTGTGTGTCTTGGCCCCCTTCTTATTCCCTTTATTCAGAAATAGGGTTGATAGTTTATTACAGTCCCACCAGTTCGATGCACCAGTGGTTGCCGGCCGTTTGGTCCCCGTGCTCCTCTATGGCGATGACGCTGTCCTTATGGCAAGAACCGCAGTAGGGATGCAGATTTATGGACTCAAGGAAACTTACAACAAATAAGACCAAAACATTTACAATGACGTGGGAAGATCCCTAAAAAATTAAGACCTTTTTACCTTGAAGGCATCCAGATAGTCAACGTCAAGTCCTTTTCATATTTGGGAGTTCTTTTTATGGGCAAGGGATCATGGGCTGAGCACATGTATAATACTCGACTGAAGATGAAAAAGGTCAGTGTAGGGGTGATTAGATTCTCAAGTAATCTTGGCAGTCAACCTGTTATGGAAATGGTAGCAATCTATAGGGCAAAGGTCCTGTCAGTTGCAACCTATGGAGGGGAGTGTGGGGCTGTTCCTCCTGTAAACCCTTACAGATTGAGGAAAACCCCTTTTTGAGGCATGTGTTATGTATTCCTGTCTCATCCTTATCCTCTATGCTCCTTTGGGAAGTTGGGCTAAACCATTTGGAAGACACACTGTCAGCCAAACCCATTGCCCTGTGCTGCTCTATATGGGTGAAGAAAGAGACGGCTCACAAAGGCAATTATCCAGGATTGCTTAAGTCTGGAGGTTCCCTTCAAAAATCCCATGGTTGTCATTCATTAACAACTCCCTCAGTACAGTGTTTGGCCTTCATGGCATGCAAGAACCAGCCAAGATTTTGATGCTGAAAAAGCCCATCATGAAAGCCACACTGTCGGAAATGAGGGGAAAGAAGAGAGCTGCTATTTATGAGTCAAAGCAAACAGTGCAACATACATTGCCAATAGCCTTCCTGTAGGTTTTCAACCCTATCTAACATGGGTGACTAATGTACAACATCACTTTGTTTCAACCAGATTGAGATTGGGTAGTGTACCCCACTGTTTAGCATTTCCTTCCCTAAAACAAATGAAGTCATTGGCAGGATCATGCCCTTGTGATGGAATTTCTATCCATCCGCCATATTATAAGCACTGCCTGACTTCCGCCACAATAAGGGCGCAAATCCGTCAGTGTTCATAGTGGCGGAAGGTGGTAAACTGGCACTGCTAACACCAGCGCCGCCACGCCAGTAGAACGCCGCCAGCCATATTATGACCAGTAATACGGCCTGGCGGTGTTCTGCTGGCGGTAGCAGCACCCCTTCCTGTTCCCTGCCGGACGACCTCCTCGCCGGACAAGGTAAGTCGGGCGTCCGACAGGGGCAGGGTGGGGGGTGTTGTGTGTGTGTGTGTCTGAGTGTGTGCATGAATGTGTGAGTGTGTGTGTGAATGCGCCTGTGAGTGTTGTGTTGTATGCGTGGTGGTATGCGTGTGAATGAATGCGTGTAAGAATGGTGAAGTGAGTGCGTGTCTGCATGCCAGTGTGATTGTGTCTAAGAATGTTTGTGAGTATGTCTGGAACTATGCGTGTATGAATGAGTGTATGCCAGTGTGTGTATGAATGCGTGTATGCCAGTGTAAGTGAATGGGTGTATGCGTGGTGTGTGTGGGGGGCTGTGTGCGTTTCTGCAGGTGTGTGCATGTAGGGGGGTGAGGGTGTGTGAATATATCGGAGGGGGTGGGGGGTGAGTGAGTGGATCGGAAGGGTGTGGTGGGGGAGTTTGGATGGAGGTGGGGTGGGGGGCATCAGGTGAGTGTTGGGGGTTGGGGGAGCCGCCTACTGGTGACAGGGAAGGAATCAAAAGGATGTTATTTCTGATACTTATCTCTTTCCATGCACTTCATTGCTTGGTTTTACTTGTAAGAAAGTGTCACTCTAGGTGTCACACATTTGGCAGTTGAATATCACTCATAAGTACACTGAAACCATGGAAATGTCACACATAAGCAATCTGGAAGCTTGGCAGCTGTGGTTAACGACCCAGTAGTAGAATTAAGATACATTTATTCCAATGATGTAAGGCAGCCCAGAGAACAGCAGCCTCCTCTGTGAAAGTCCTGCAGCAACTGCCTCGAAAGAGATGTTGCCAGGAACACCTCACAAAGGCAAATTTCTGAATGCAGATCATGGATACATTACGCATAATAACATCAAGCAGGTAAGTAATGAACCAGTAAGTAACAGTGTAGCATTTACATATAGCAGATCACATAACAAAATACTGAAGAATATACATTACATGCATAAGTATATACACTACAAAGGCCTTCAGCCATGCTTAGCAAAGAGTTGGCTGTGGGGCCTGGTCTCCATCCAGGCCCTATGCTAACCATCTGGGAGCAGCCAACACCCACGACTCACAGCATTCTGCTTTTCACTGTGAGTTGGTTGCAGGGACTGGCCTTCGGCAGAGGCCTGTGCTTCACTCTGTGTGGGCAGCTAACCTCTGCTGTGCACAGCCCTGGGATGTGCGCAGCAGGGGGAGTTGGCCATGGCCTCCAGTCAGCCCATGTGCCCAGCTGTCCATGGGCAGCCAACATTAATAGTGCCAGCTGTACGAAGCAGGGGTTGGCGGAGGTGCATGACCTGTGTTGAGGCCCTGTACCCAACTCTCCATGGGCGGCCAGCCCTGCTAGGCATGTCCTTTTCTTGTATGCAGTGGTGGGTGGCTGCAGAGCTTTTCCTCTGGCCAGGCCCTTTGCCAAATATTCAGCTGGCACATAACACCCATTGTACATGGCCTTTGGCTATTCATGGGAGGGGGAAGCTGGGGTTTGTTGAAGGTACTGGCTTTGGGCTGTCTATGCTCCCATCCCTCAGGGTGCGGCCAGCACCTGCAGCACATGGCCTTTGGCTGTGCACAGAGTGGATATGTTGCAGGCCATGGCCTTCAGCCAGGCCTGAACCCTACCATAGCAAACTTCCAACCCCCACTGCTCACAGCCTTCGGCTATCCGCAGTCAGGCTGACTCCATGGCTTTGCCCCTGGCCAGCCACTGCATCAAAATCTGCAGGTAACCAACACCTTCAGGGCATGGCCTTCTGCCATGCACAGTGAGGGTTTGCTGCAGGGCATGTCCTCCTACGAGGCCATGCACTAAACTTTCCACAGGCTGCCAACCCCTGTTGCTCACATTCTTCACCCATCTGCAGTGGGTTGGTCGCAAGGTCTTGTCTCCGGCCAGCCTGTTCACCTAGCTCTCCATGGGTAGCCAACCATGCTGTGTAAGGTCTTTGGCCCTGTGCTGCAAGGGGCTGCACGCAGGACCTAGACTGCGGCCTAGTCATCCTCCCTTGCTACTGAATATAGCCAACCCCCACATCTAGCTGTTGGCCAAAGTGCAGCATTAGTGCTCTAAGGGACACATGTACAAAAGGGTATGGCAGGCGCAAACGTGAAAGTCAGGCCGTTTGCAACAGCTAAATAGCCTTTTGAAATGTACTAACTCTCTTTTGCGAGTCGGTAACCTATTACCGATTCACAAAATAGAGTTTGTGAGTAGGTATTAGAAAGAGGTGAGTTAAGGGCGTCCATTTTCAATAGTGGGATGTTAGAATATTTTGCTACCGAAATGCGATTGCAAAGCATTCGCAAGTTAACACCAGTTTCAAATTGGTGGTAACCCATTCACAAAAAGGAAGGGGTTCCCAAGGGACCCCCTACCCCTTTGTGAATGTGTGGGCAAATATTTTGTAAGAGCAGGCAGTGGTCTGAGGGACCTCTGCCTACTCTTAAAATATGAAAAGAAAACTTTTCTTTTTGAAATGCATTCAGTTTTCCTTTAAGGAAAACGGCCAACATAAAAAAAAATGCCTTATTTAAAAAGCAAACTTAGACATGGTGGTCTGCTGTCCCCAGCAGACCACTATGCCTGTGTTTTTAGCCATTCACAATGGGTTGTAAATTGCGACCTTTTCTCATGAATATTAATGAGGTAGGTCTATTGCCACCCACCGGGATCACAAACAGTGAAAGACACACTGTTGTACATAGCTGATTGCGATTTCCTCATAGTGAATCACAAAAATTCACTGTTAGGAAATCGCAAATACAAAGCTTTGTACATGTTTCCCTAAATCCTGGCTTTCAATTTTTTCAGAATTGTTAGATACTATGCTAAATTAATGAATCCTGAGGCCCACGATGGTGCCTAGGACACAGGGAAAGTCTGAAATTAGTGAACCCAGTATAGAATCTGTGAGTCCTGCAATTGTAGGGTCCCTTTTGTATTGCCCCAATTGACCCTGTGTGCAATGGCCCTATGTCAATGGAAGGTTCACTCTGGTCCCTTATGCCCTTTTTCTTTTTATTTTTCCCAACACTGTGCGCAGTGCACTGTGTTGGATAATGATGGCTGCTAAATAAATGTGTCTGTGACAGCCAGCCAATCAGATTGCTGTGGATCCACAAGTCTTGCTATAGATTGTTGAATCCACAATGCAGAAAAAGATAAAAAGTTCCATAGTACAATTGGGTGCCTTTATTTTTTTAATTGAGTCAAAATCTACTAAGAATCCACAAATTAGTGGTCTGATATTTCTAAAACTTCACCTCCTAATGCCCAACTTGAGCACTTTTTTAAATGCTAATTTCTCAAACTTCTTGTGGTAGTGTAAGGAGACGAACACCCACAAGTTAATGTTTCTCTACATATTTATTAAGCCAATGGACCGGTATCAAAAATTTGAACAATGGTCTAAGCTAGGGGGTTTGGGAAGCCGGCTAATCAGATCAGTCTTAGCTTTGGTCTTTACTTTTGCTCTCCCTCTAGGGACTTCTCTCAAGTGTCCAGGACCATACAGTGACACAATCCCCCTCAAAAGGAAACCCAAACAAAAACAAAGGATCATCTCCATTGTTGTTATAGTTTTACCTGCCACCACTACCAAGACAAGTCTTTTCCTCCTCTTTACATGCACTTTTGGGAAAACACCTTTCACCTAGTGCAAGTCCAAGCCCACAGGTACTTTATTAGGTAGTGCGCATGCCCCACCAACCTGACCAAAACAAATTTGAGACCCCCAGCACTTGCCTCTGGCTATGATCCATCTCCAGGGTGTTTTGGCGGTGAGACTCGAGGCGTATATGTGTCACTTTTCTGGCCACCGGGTGTATCAACATAGTACAGGAGGACTGGGTTTCCTGGAATAACCTTCCCTCTGGTCCCGCGTTGGAAGCTGGCTGCTCCTTCTCATCCACCTCCTGCAGTGGGCTCCTCTGCTTCCCTGGTGATGCCGACTGCCTCGCCATCCCTCCTCTTTGTGGCCTCTTCTCTGGCGGTTCTTCCTCCCGCACAGCAGACCACCACTACTCCACCCTTTGTGGCTTCCTCTTGCGCTCGTTCCTCCACTGTAGCTGGAGCTTCTGGTCAGCAAACGTATTCCCTCCTGTGTTGCTCCTTCAACACCATGGTGTTCTCCTGTCTCTCCATTTGAACGCCGGGGGGGCATGTCCATTCGATCCTGTCTGCCTCCAGATTGGAGCACTGTAGATATCACAGTTTTGACCTACACTGTCAGCCCTGATGGAGTCCGTCCCAGACACCTGTTCCTCCTCATGTAGCTCTCCATCTAGGAATGGCCGTAGGGGCCATTCAGCTGCCTGGTGCCTTGTAATCAGCTCCGGTCTGCACCTTTCCTCATATGTGGATAGTCTGAAAAGAGAAAGATTGTAATGCCAGGAACCAGTGAAGAACCTTTGGGTTGGAATTCTTATTCTGTGCCAACCATGTGAGAGAGGCATGATCCATGAGAGCTATAATAAAAAAAAAAAAAGAACGTCCCAATCGATAGTACTGACTGGCTTTTGTCATCCCTTTTATGGCCAGACAATTCTTCTCAACAGTAGAGTAGAGTACCTCTCTCGGAAACAGTTTTCTACTGATGTATATAAGGGGTCTTAGACCTCCTTGTTTATCTGGTTGGGACAGGATGGCTCCCAAGCCTTATCCAGAGGCATCCATTTGTAAAACAAATGTTTTATTGAAGTCTGGGCAATGGAGTACTGGACACTCGCATATGATGCTCCTAAGTGTTCTGAAGCTCTGCTCATGGGTTTGGTTCCAGACAGGGTTACGAGAAGGATATTTGTTAGTGAGGAGGTCTATGAGGGGACTCGCAACTGCAGAGAACCGGGAAATGAACTTCCGGTAATATCCAATGAATCCCAGAAAGGATTGTATGTCCCACTTTGTTTTGGGGGTGGGTATCCTCTGTATGGCTTCCATTTCGTCCACTTGTGGTTGAATTAGTCCTGCTTGCATCAGTTACCCCAAATACTGGATTCTGTCTGTGGCTTCCATGTATATCCTGGGGTTAATAGTTAAACCTGCTTCTCCAATGGCATTAAGCACTGATGCTAGATGAACTAAGGGTTCTTCCCAGGTGCTGTCAAGGTAGAGAGCAGGATACCCCCTGTGTGGTTTCAGTACCCTGTCAATAAGTCTTTGGAACGTTGGGGGTGCCCCATGCAGGCTGAAGGCACTTTAAAGTGGTACAGACCTGAAGGGGTCGAGAAGGCTACCTTCTCCCTGGCTTGTTGGGTCAAAGGAATTCATCAGTATTCCTTTGTAAAATCTAGCATTGGCATGCATCTGGCTGTACCTAACTGCTCAATAAGCTTGTCTATTCGGGGCTTGGGATACATGTCGAATTTAAAGAGGTTGTTCACCTGGCGGAAGTTGATACTATAGCACAGACTGTTGTCCGGGGTTAGGTACTATCACTATGGGGGAGACACCAGTTGGCCTGAAGCATGGCGGCTACTTCTTTTTCTGTGGCTTCCCTACATGGGGCTGGTATGCAATATGGTTTCTGTTTTACCATATGATTCCCCAGGGAAACAATATCATGGTGTACAAGATGAGTCAAACCCGGTGTACCAGAAAAGAGTCCTGGATACCCATCGAGTAAGTGGAGGAGTTTTTGTTTCTGTGATTGACTCATGATTACCCCATCCTCACTGTCTCACTCCTAGAGTCCAGACTGGAAAGTAGGGGTATGTTGACAGGTGTGGTGGTGTTAAGAATGTGAATGACTACGGGAACCCCTGTGTTCGGGAGTGGGTTATTCCATTTGTTTAGAAGCTCACGATGATAGATTTGTTTACCCTCAGGCTGTAGAAGCATAAACACAGTATGTGTCAGGTGTTATCTTCTTTTCTATAACAAAGGGTCTCTGCCATTTAGTTAAGAGCTTTTTTTCTGTGGACGGGATAAAATGAACACTTTATCTCCATTGCTGAAGTGCCTTAATTTACTCCCTTTATCATAGTATCTCTTTTGAATATCCTTTGCTCCCACCATGTGGTTATGCACCAAACCCCATAACTGGGACAGGGTATTCTTCAATCTACTACTTATTTAAATAGGGCTTTTCTTTCCTTCTCCAATCCGATTTATTGCTTTACTGCCTTTCCAAAGCCCAGTTCAAAGGGAGAGAAACCCGTTGACCATTGCTCTTGTGATCGTATCGCAAATTTGACCAGAGGCTGTATTCTATCCCAGTTGTTTCCTTTCTCTGTGATTACCTTACGCAGCATGGACTTAATGGTCTGGTCATAACGCTCCATCAGGCAATCATTCTGGGGATGATATACAAAAGTTCTAATTTGTTTGACCACCAACACTTTACAGTGACATAAGACGTGACATGAAAGGTGTACCCTGCTCTGTTACTATTTCACTTGGGAACCCTACTCTGGAGAAGAGAGAGCTCATGGCCTGGGCCACATTTGTAGTGGTCATGCTCGTCAGGGTGATGGCTTCAGGGTATCGACTGGCATAGTTGACCATAACTAAATATGTTGATGCTCCCTTGCTGAAGAAGTGAGGGGTCCCACCAGAGCCATACCCACCCTTTTGAAAGGGACTTCTATAATAGGAAGGGGTGACAGGGGTGCTTTCCTCACATTTGGTGTGTTTGTGCATTGGCATCTAGTGCAAGTGGCACAGTATTGGGCAACATCTATAGACCCCCAGCCAGTAAAACCTATATGTCAAGTACTTCAATGTGTTTTTCTTGCCATAATGATTCCCTCCCTCCCATCTGATTATGGGCCAGGTGTAGGACCTTTTCCCTAAAGGTAGATGAAACTAACAGTTGTTCATACTGACGTGTTTCTCCCTTCAGTACATGGTAAAGTAGAACTTCCTTTATTCTAAGATGGGGTCCTACCTGGTCCATTTCTTGTTCTTGTGCTCTCTCCCAGACCTCAGTGTGCCGTCATCTTGCTGGGCAGTAAGAAAACCGATCTGGGGGTCTAGCTTCTTTCTGGATTTGAAAGAACAAAAGCAGGACACTGATTATGGTTGTGTCTGTACAATGTTTTTTTCAAGCCTTCTTTCTTGTCTTGATTTCTTTCGTTGTTCCCCTTTTCCAGAAATGTTTATCTCGGCCTCACTACACAGAGCTTCCTATAACCATGACACTTGGGCGGATTTGATACTCTCTAAATATTGCTCAAACCAGGGATGGTCAGTTCCTATAATCACAGACTCCGGTAGGGAAGGCATATCCCCTACCCGTCTTAAGTGTGGACTCCCTTCTACGTCCAGAACCTCAGCCACTAGGTATGCCTTTTGGCACCATGCACACATGTGACACACACCCTCTCACCCTCCCTCATTTGAGGTCTAGATACCAGTTTCTGGTCTACAACAGTAAATTGACACCCTGTGTCCAAAAGAACCTGCTGTGTCATTCCGTTAAGGTCGATTTTTTTCATGTAACAGCTTTGTTGTTTCCCTGTGGTGAATATTTGGTACCAAATGTACCCCACTTCTATTGGCCCCGCGGCAGGTGCTCTGTGGGGGTATTGTCAGGTTATATGCCCCCATTGAGCCCAATTATAGCACTGTGGCCCCTGTCCGCTAATCCCTGGCTGCAGCCTAGTAGGAAGTTTGGGAGGTATGGTTGATTTGGGCTCCACCTGGGATGTTCTTCTGGTGAGAGTGTGTGGGGTGCTTGTTTTGAATTCCGGATCTATGAAAAGCACGGGTGAGTTCTACTGCAGTGGCAGAGGTGAGATTGGGGTGTTGTTTTACCCAGTTATGGGCGCTAACTAACAGTGCATCCAGGAACTGTTCACGCACACTTTCTCTGTCACTTCCTCTACACTAGATGTGTGTGGTTGTAGCCACCTGTTCCCCAAGTCCCACATCCTATAGTAGAGAGCCCTTGGATTGTCACCTGTGGCCCACCTCTCCTTTCTGACCTTGGTCCTGTAATATTCAGGATCACACCCCAATTGCTCCAACATGACCTTTTTAATGTCCACATATGTTGTGGTACCTGCGGGGTTGACTGCTTGAAACGCAGTCTGTAACTCTCCCAACAACAATAAAGCAATGTATTGCCCCCATCTCTCTAGTGGCCATGTCGCAGCAGCAGCTACCCATTCAAAGTTTATGAGAAAGTAATCTGGTTCATCCCCCTCCTCATTTTTTTGTAGGACTGATTCTGGAACTTTGAGTCTCACTCTACCACTAACTATGGCATCTGTAAGGCGTAGACAGCAGTGTCTCGGACCTGCTGATTATTAGCAAGGCATTCAGCTTGGCCCTTTATGGCTTCTTGTAGTGCATCCCGATCCCGTTGTGTGGCCTAAACCTGTTGCTCCACCACCAGCTGCTGGTGCTTTTGTCATTCGGCTAGTTGGGTGATCATCCCCCCTATTGACATGGGTTGTGTTATGATACGCACAGGGACAGGATCCCATTTCTGACACCACTTGTAGTAGTGCAAGGAGATGAATACACACAAGTATATGTTTAAGCCAATGGGCAGGTATCAAAGGTTTAAACAATGGGCTAAGCCAGGGGTTTGGCAACCAGGTAATCAGATCTGTCTTGGCCTTGGTCTTTACTTTCGCTCTCCCTCTAGGGTCTTCTCCCAAGCTCCCGGAGTCATACAGCAACACGATCCCACTCAAAAGGAAACCTAAACAACAATAAAGGATCAGCACAATTGTTTTTATAGTAACACAGGTGCCACCACCACCAAGAAAAGTGTTTTTCTCCCCTTCATGTGCACTTTTAAGAAAACACCTTCCATCTAGTGCAAGTTAGCCCAATACGGGAGAACTGCTGTATTGCGCTCACCTCTCTTCCAGTCCTGCATTGGAAGCTAGCTGCTTCCCCTTATCCATCTCCTTCAGGTGCGATGCCAACTGCTTCGCAATCCCTCCTTGTCACGGCCTCTTCTCCAGTGGTTCTTCCTCCCACATAGGAGACCGCTGCTGCTCCATCTGTTGTGGATGCTTCCTTCTCTTATTCTTCCTCCGTAAGTGGTGCTCCTGGTCCTGGTCTGCACGTTTCTTCCCTCCAGCGTTGCTCCTTCGACATCATGCCATCTCCCTACTCTCCATTTGAATGCCCAGGGGCATGCCCTTTCGATCCTCTCTGCCTCCAGAAGCACTGGAGCACTGTGGATATCACAGTTTTGGCCTACCATGTCGGCCCTGATGGAGTACATCCCGGACACCCGTCCCTCCTCACACTATTGAATGAAATTACATTAAACCAATAAAAGCACAGTCCTGGAGTAAAGGTCTACCTTCATGCCAAATTTGTTGTAATTTTGCTTAGTCATTTTTGTGAATCAAAGAACACATAAGCCTATTGGAGTTAAAATGAGAAATGGCAGTTTGGGACTCTCCCCTTTTTCTTGGGCCCCAGCGTGACAGAGCTGCACTAAACTTGCCAATGACAACCCAAAGTGAATGTACTCTTCTTTTTTTTTATTTTAAAAATGTTGTGAAGATTTGTCGAATGGCGCCAAAGTTATTAAGAAAACAAAAAATGTCTTTCCGATGTTGTAATATGTTGTATATATCTCCCCCCAGTTATGGTTCTGGCTCAAAGCTGCAAACCCACCGAAATTAATCAGTTATGGTATGCATGTACATAATGTACACTATAATGCATGTTGACTGCCTTGTTTAACTACTGGTAGTCAGTTTAATTTTACCTGTACTATTTTAAATGAATGTTTTGTTTTTTCTGCATGGTGAGCAACATGTGCTACACTTGAGCCAGAACCATAACTCAATTTTTAATTGTGGGTTTTTTTCAGTTCATCTTTATATTGTTTTTAATAATACATACACTTTTCTCCCAACCCCTGCTGCACACTGCCTTCAGCTTTGCACGCTGGTCGTTTGGCAAAGGACTTTGCCTGTGGCTGGGCCCTGCACCTACTCCTCTGTGGGTGCAAAATCATTTTTACTCATGGCTGAAGGCCTTGTGCAGCAGGGGTTGTTCAAAGGGTTTTGCTTAACCCTCCGCAGGTAGCCTTCCCCGCTACGCAAATTGGTTAGTTATGTATCATGAGAGAAGTCCTATCACATTTTTCTTTTCTTCTTTTAAAAATATATAATATATTTAATGTATATGTCTTAGTGCATAAAAACTAATTTCTATGAAAAATAAAATTTTCTACACAAAATGTTGCATTTTTCAGAGCCATGCCACTGGTGTTACATGACCACCAATACCATAGGATACACCACTAGAAAACTAAGTTGCCGCCCTTGAGACACTTAGATGTTCTGGGATAGTAAACATCAACCACTCAAGGTTACTCTAGGAGGTACTAGGGCATGGGAACGCCAATACAAAGTGATGCCATAGATAGCACTCTAGAAACGTGGTGTCCAGCCAGTGCTATAACTTTAAAGAAAAAGATGGATTTTAGTTAAAGATAGATTAAAACAGAAATTGCAAACTATTGTACATTGTTAGAAAGCAATCTGGTAGAATCTATTGATGAATTCCAAAGATTTAAGAAATGTTGGCATCTAAAACATAGGTTTAGCAGGAACCACTAGAAATGATACAAATAGCTGCTTGATGACACACGACTAGGTGGTATATTACCTTTGACAAAGATTTATTATAGCAATGTGAAATTATTTTAAACTATGATCATATCAATTGTATCCATAATTGCTTCACTATTGAAATATTGGGGAAAAATTAAAATAAATATATATAAATAACTAAACCTAAACCCATCAAATTACCAAAAATAAAATAAAATAACATTAAATAAATTAGCTCTATGTACAACACTTGAAAGGCTGAGTTTCTAAATATTTATCCATACATGTACATATGGCACTTTATATAATACATCTTTAAGTCTCATTATTATTTTCCAAGTATACCTTTTTATGTAGTTATGTATTACTTTACTCACACTGTAGAAAACACATCTCTTCAACTCTCTCCAAATCACTACTCTCTCATCCTATACCTCTTTCAAAATATCCTCTACCTCCACTCTGACTCATCCCAAACCTCATTTTACTACTATGATCTCCCAAATAACTTTTTCTAGGCTCTTCCCTGCTCTATCCCTCCTTTGACTCATCCCAAACCTCATTTCACTATTATGATCCACCAAATAACACCTTCTAGACTCTTCCCACCGCTATCCCTCCTTTATCCCATTCAGTTTAACCAACAGACTTACATGTCCACTGCTCCAAATAACTTATATCCACCACTAATCCACTCTGGGTTCTGGAGTAGCATGCTACTTGCTGAAAAAAGTTTCCATGTCTCGTCAGGCGTAAAAAGTGCTATATAAATACAATTACAAGTCGTGGTTAAGTTCTCCTGAGAACCACACTGCGGTTCCAATAGGTGAGGCCCCGAAAAAGCGTTTACTTTTCTAACACAGCATGAGACTAAAGCTTGAGAACGAAATATCATGTTGGACATGGTAGAATAACCTAGTGTTTAAGAACATTATTTACAAACTAACAGTCGGGTGCTGAGTGCGTAGTGTGGAAAGGCAGATAGCTGTATATAGGAATAAAATGGTAACAGGCAGCAACCAACCATTTTTTTTTTAAATCGAGGCCTACATTATTTGTGTTGAATTTACCCAGCTTCACAGCAGAATATCTCAAATTAATCAGATTAATCATACCGTGTTAACAGAAATATGTATTTTCATTAAACCCACTACACCATATTCATAAAAAAACAATGTCCTAAATTTAGTTGAAATACATTTGATGACCACATTGACCTCAAGTGTCACTCATTGCGAGCGAGACTCATTTGGAGTCGAGATGAACTCATACTCACATCAGGCCATTTGTCACACCTGGTAAGACTAGCTAGAGCATTGAATCTATTCAAAGGTCTGCTATGCACAGAGCAGATCCTGGAAGCAACGTTGTACTTTTGGAAGCAATGTATCCATTTTATTGGTGTTTTGCTCTAGTTTTATTTATGTTGTCCTTTTTTGTCAAGTCCACCCATCACTTCTCATGCTCTAATTGACATCAAACTTTGAATGGGATCGCATAATGTGATGTCATGGAATTTACAAATTAGTTCTCACTCTTACTAATTCTGAAAACTTGCAAGCTCTGCCGCCGTTGTAAGTGAAAGTGCGGTTATCAGATAGCTTCAAAAACTGCAGCCATTCAGTTGCGAGGGGCGTTGTTCGTTAAATATGGATTAATAAAGACATCATGATAAATATGAAAAGTAGAAGTTTGTAACGTGGGATTTAATAGGGGACAACTGAGCCTATTTTGTATAGAACGATTAATTTTGATATAATTAAATAAACATTTAAGCTTTTTGTCCCAGACAGTAAACAATGTGTTTCAATAGCTAAATGCAACTTCAAAGGCAGCATTAGCACAATGTGACCCCTCCAAACAATCAAAGTATTGGTCCTGGCCTATTTATAAACAAAGTACAAAATCTCTGGTCAAGGGCTCATGCTTCTATTAGGCACTTAGGGGGTCATTACAACATTGGCGGTAAAAGCCACTTACCGCCGTGCAGAAGACAGCCAATACGCGGCCGCGGAATTCCGCCACATCTATTATGACCCACATCTCGGAATCCGCCGAAATTCAGACACCCATACAAGTCCGCCACACCAAAGGTCAGTGATAAACTGGCGAAAACAAAACCTCCACCATCACGCCAACAGAAACACCCCCATGCTATCACGACCCACGAATCCACGTGGCGGTCTTTCAACCGCAGTATTCCATTGGCGGTACACACCGCCACGCTCAAAATACACACACATCTCCAAAACACCGCCACATTGGACAATTCAAAATACACACACCTGACACACATACAAACACCACTCCCACACACCCAACACAATATAAAACACACACCCACATCACCCACAAACCCCTACGACCAAAAATTTGAGACGAAGGCAACAGACAGAGAGCACAGCAATAGACAACCCCACCACACAGAGGCACACAACACCATCACCCACACAACATCCACGCACAAAACACCCCACACCACTACACATCACCACACTCATCACCACATACACCACCCCACACATCACCTACACCACCCCATGGCACGCCAAAGACACCCCAGGTTTTCGGAGGAGGAGCTCAGGGTTATGGTGGAGGAAATCGTACGGGTAGAGCCACAGCTATTTGGATCACAGGTGCAGCACACCTCTATAGCTAGGAAGATGGAGCTATGGCGAAGAATCGTGGACAGGGTCAACGCAGTGGGACAGCACCCAAGAAATCGGGAGGACATCAGGAAGAGGTGGAACGATCTACGGGGTAAGGTGCGTTCAGTGGTCTCCTGGCACAACATCGTGGTTCAGCGGACTGGCGGCGGACCCCCATCTCCTCCCCCACAACTAATAACATGGGAGGAGCTGGTCTTGACCATTATGCATCCTGAGGGCCTCGGAGGAGTCGGTGGAGGAATGGACACTTGTAAGTCAAATCTTAACTATCATATCCCCCACCCTACCTGCATGCTATCACACACCCCCACCCTCACCCCCTCCCCTATCACTCCAACTCCTCACTAATGTACTAATAACACAAACCACCCATCCCAACACCAAGCCCTGCATGACACAACAAAGCATGGACACCCATCACTAAAGCATGCCCACTGCACATACCCATAACACCCACTAACCATCATCACACAAGCCCCCACACAGGAATGCTAGCACTGGGTTACACGCTCACCCACCCATTGCACACCATGCCACACACAGATGCAATAATCATGCTTTTATACCCCTGCAGGACCACTACTAGAGTCACCAGACAGGAGGGTCCAGACATCTCTACCCCACACACAGAAGAGGCCCACAGTGATGACAGCAGCTCTGGCCAACTGGATCCAGATGACCAGCCTGGACCATCGTGGGCCTCTGGACAGTCGGTTCCCCTTGCACAGGCACAGCCCAACACTGACCTTCCACCCTCTGGTAACACCAGCACAGCACCCACCCAGCGGGCCCATACCTCCGTACCCAGGACACGTCAATCAGCTGTGTGTCCACCACTACAGGGAACCCAGGATAACCCACCACCCCAACAACAACAGGGACCTGGGGGCAGTGGTAGTGGGCACACGGTCCAGGGGACGGAGGCACAGGAACACAGGGGAACTGGGAGGGCTGCTGTGCGACAGGGGGCGGACAGGCCAAGGGAACCCACTCGCCACGAGGCCCTCTCCTCCATCATGGGAGCATACCACCACTCCCAGGAGACGATGGCTACGGTCCTGGCCAAGTTTCAGGAGACCCAGCGCCTGCAGGAGGAACAGTGTTTGGGCTTCAGGGAGGAGCTCAGAACCATCAGCTCCACCCTGGGCACCATCTTATGGGTGCTGAAGGACATACAGAACACCATGAGGGACACCGTGGCACTGCAAGGGGCCCCTGACACTAGCCTGGACGATGAACTGCCCACCACCTCCGCCGGCG
This sequence comes from Pleurodeles waltl, assembly GCF_031143425.1. Classification (NCBI taxonomy): domain Eukaryota; kingdom Metazoa; phylum Chordata; class Amphibia; order Caudata; family Salamandridae; genus Pleurodeles; species Pleurodeles waltl. The sequence goes on from NC_090450.1 coordinate 903,206,801, forward strand.
CTAGTGGACAGGACACCCCGCCACAGGACCACCACACCAGCACCCCACCCCCTGCAGACGGAGAACCACCCAGCAAGCGGTCCCTGAGATCCAGGAACAGGACAGAGCACAATGGCAAGACCCACGCCAAGAAATGAGACCACCCTGATTGTCATCCCACTGTCCCACTTTGTTACCCTGTCCATATTCGAACTGCCCCAGCTCCACTTCCTATGCGCATATGGGCAGTGCACCTGTGAGACTAATAGACTGGAATCTGCCATGGACATTTCTCCACCATCACCCATCACCATTTTGCCACCCCCTCCAATAATTAGCACGTCAATACACACCCTTGAACCACAAAACAATCTAGAGTCAGTCTGTGATTTTTAAAATTTGTATTATCTATGACAATGACAAAATCCTTTCGAAAATTGTAATGTAAACATACCTATGTCACACATCACAAGTCCATGAAGGATGCAAGCAGGTGACACACGTTGGTAACCCCACACTAGTGAAACCGTAATGGAAATGTACAACTCAGTTACCAAATACTGCTTCAAATTGACAGACAGGATAGAGGTAGAAGTGTGAAAGTAAATGTACTAGTAAAGAAATTGTTCTCACCTGTGTGTCACTGGAAATATTGCTGTATGACAGAGTCCCTGTTGTCAATGTCTTCTTCCTCAGCTTCCTCCTCATCACTGTCCACAGGCTCCACAGCTGCCACAACACTGTCATCTGGACCATCCTCCTGCAGAAAAGGCACCTGGCGTCGCAAAGCAAGATTGTAAAGAATATTGCAGGCGATGATGATCTGGCACACCTTCCTTGGTGAGTAGAATAGGGAACCACCTGTCATATGCAGGCACCTGAACCTGGCCTTCAGGAGGCCGAAGGTGCGTTCGATCACCCTCCTAGTCCGCCCATGGGCCTCATTGTAGCGTTCCTCTGCCCTGGTCCTGGGATTCCTCACTGGGGTCAGTAGCCATGACAGGTTGGGGTAACCAGAGTCCCCTAATAGCCGCACCTGGTGCCTCTGGAGTTGAACCATCACATAAGGGATGCTGCTATTCCGCAGGATGTAGGCGTCATGCACTGAGCCAGGGAACATAGCATTTACCTGTGAGATGTACTGGTCTGCCAAACATACCATCTGTACATTCATCGAATGATAACTCTTCCTGTTCCTGTACACCTGTTCACTCCTGCGGGGGGGACCAGAGCTACATGGGTCCCATCAATGGCACCTATGATGTTAGGGATATGTCCCAGGGCATAGAAGTCACCTTTAACTGTAGCCAAATCCTCCACCTGAGGGAAAACGATGTAGCTCCTCATGTGTTTCAGCAGGGCAGACAACACTCTGGACAACACGTTGGAAAACATAGGCTGGGACATCCCTGATGCCATGGCCACTGTTGTTTGAAATGACCCACTTGCTAGGAAATGGAGCACTGATAGCACCTGCACTTGAGGGGGGATTCCTGTGGGATGGCGGATTGGTGACATAAGGTCTGGCTCCAACTGGGTACACAGTTCCTGGATTGTGGCACGGTCAAACCTGTAGGTGATGATTAAATGTCGCTCCTCCATTGTCAACAGGTCCACCAGCGGTTGGTACACCAGAGGATTCCGCCATCTCCTCACATGTCCCAGCTGACGGTGCCTAGGAAGGACAACAGCGACCACAGAGTCAACCAATTCAGAGGTATGTACCCACAGCTACACAGAACACGACACTAAATACAAAAAGCTTTCTGTATGTGTGTTGACTCAAGGCCTAGGTATGTGTGACACAGTTGAAAATGAAGCCATGTGGGCCCCTTAAATGTCGGATGCCTGACCTCTAAAGTGGGACAATGGGATGTGAGGTAACTGCGCTGGCGTTCTACACCGTTGCTGTAGGCGGTCGTAGACCGCGGCGCAATGCTGCAGTGGATAACATTGGAGCCTATGGGTCCCAGGAGCCAATGACGAAGTGCGCCGGCGGTGATGATACGCACCGCCGTGGACGTCACCGCCGCGGACGTGACCGCCATTTTCTATCTGTTCAATCACTTGATACCTGATCTTCGACAGGAGAGGACCTACACTGCAAGTGCTGCTGTGACCTCGGTCTGGAAGAAACAATGGCACGTGCGTCTGGGGAAAGGGCCCCTGCCTTCACTGCACAGGAGTTGTTGAAGCTCGTGGACGGGGTCCTCCCCCAGTACACGCTACTCTACGGTCCTCCAGACTAACAGGTGAGTACATAGGGTGCAAGTTGTATGGGCTATGCCTGGGTGGAGAGGGCTGGATGTAAGTAGGAAGGGGGCAGAGTTCTGCGAGCATGAAGGAGTGTGAATGTATGTGCCACATGGCAAGGGCAGGGATGTGGGCCACTCACTTCGACGGTGCAGTTGGTAATGACTTCTCTTCTTACCCTGTACATGTCATGTAGGTCAGCGCCCACCAGAAGAAGGATATTTGGCGTGCCATCGCCAAGGATGTCCGGACCCTGGGGGTCCACCAGAGACGGAGCACCCACTGCCGTAAAAGATGGGAGGACATTCGCCGCTGGAGCAAGAAGACGGCGGAGGCTCAGCTGGGGATGGCCTCCCAACATTGGAGGGGTGCCCGTCGCACCATGACCCCCCTGATGTTCCGGATCCTGGCGGTGGCCTACCCTGAGTTGGATGGGTGCATGAGGGCATCACAGCAGACACAAGGGGGTGAGTACACTCACATTCTCATGACTTTGCGCGCAGTGGAGGGGTCTTGGTGGGGGAGGAGGGCTGTGAGTTTCCCTAGGCCAGGGCAAGTTCCGTAGGCTAGGCCCCTCCGTAATGCAGGCCATGTGGCACTCCACCCCACCTCTGTAGAGTGCCAAGTACAGGTATACATGCCCCTGTGTCATCTATGTGTGCAGATGTCTATCATAGCCATGTAGGCCATATCCCAGGAACTGCATCTGTAGAGCCAAAGAGTGCGGCGTAGTGCAGGGGGCTGCTGTGTCTGTATTGTCTGTCAACAGTAGCAGTAAGCCATGCACTCAACCTGTCTTTCTTCTGTTTCCCCACCCCTTTTTGTGCTCTCCCTGTTCTCTTGTGCATCAGCATCATCAGGCGGAGGTACAAGGGCACAGGAGCACGAGGGGGCTGCATCCCACATGGCCATGGAGGGCCACACCATGGACTCTGAATACACCAGTGGGACGGAGGGCGAGGGGAGCTTCACGGCGGTCACCGGATCAGCAACCAGCGACACAGACTCGTCCTCCGATGGGAGCTCCCTTGTGGTGGCGGCACCATCTGTGCCCCCCACTTCTACAGGTACAGCCGCCACCTCCCACCAGCACCGCCCTCCCAGCAGCCCCTCAGCCTTCACCCCGTGCCCGCTCACCCAGGAGGGTGGGCATCACCTTTGCCCCAGGCACCTCAGCCCCTGCCCCTGTCACCCCTGCTGCCCTCAGTGAGGAGGCTATTGACCTCCTCAGGTCACTCATTGTTGGGCAGTCTACCATTGTGAATGCCATCCAGCATGTAGAAAGGGAGTTGCAACACACTAATGCATTCCTGGAGGGAATTCATTCTGGTCAGGCTGCCCATCATCGAACCCTGCAATCTCTGGCCTCAGCACTGATGGCAGCCATTGTCCCTGTGTCTAGCCTCCCCCTCCAACTTCCTCCACCCAGACCCAATTCCCTGTACCTCAGCCTATTCCAAGCACACCATCAGACCAGCCTGCACACATGTCAACACACAAGGAAAGCTCAGGCAAACATAGGCACCACACATCCCACAGGCACTCACACAAGCATCACCCACATACAGACACAGCAACATCCACTGCCTCCACTGTGTCCCCCTCCTCGTCGTCTCCCTCCTCCCTCCCAGTGTCGTCTACACTCTCACCTGCATGCACTACCACTACAGCCACTAGGACTCACACCAGAACACCCAGCACCACACCCGCTCACCTGCACTCACCACCCCCACTACCATTTACACGTCCCCTGTGTCCTCTCCCAGTGTGTCTGTGACGCCCCCTCCCAAAGTACACAAACGTGGGCACACACACACCCAACATCCATCCACCTCACGACAGCCTCCAGAACATGCACCTGCACACAAAGCATCAAAAGTTACACCTCCTACAACCACGTTCTTTTCCTCCACTCCCAGACCCCCTCCAGCTACCTGTCCCAGTGTTCGTCAGAAACTTTTCCTGAGCAACCTTGACCTCTGTCCCACCATCCCCCCTCCAATTCATAGTTCCCGTACTAGCACCTCAGCCAAAAAAAGGCAGGTACCAGTGGTGCCTGTTAGAGGTATGTGGAGTGCACCGGGCACCAGGGCAGCCAGTGTGACACGGAGCCAAAGCACTGCAAGTCCACCCCCTGTGAAGCACCAGAAGTTGGACAGTGCCCTACGGGAGAGGGTGAAGACTCCTGCCGGCAAAGCTGCTCACAAGGGTCCCGGGGGGAGTGTCGAGTCAGTTGTGACTCCTCCCAAGGTTGGGAAGGGGCAGAAGAAGTCGCCAAAGTCTGGGAAGAGCAGCACGGCGGAGAAGGCCGCCATCCTCCCCGCTGCCCAGGACGCCACCCCTAGCCCCATTGTCACTGGTCCGGAGACTACCGACAGAGTCAGTGCCCAGGAGGGCAGCACAGTCGTCACTGGTCCGGAGACCACCGCCAGAGTCAGTGGCCAGGAGGGCAGCACAGTTGTCACTGGTCCGGAGACCACCGGCAGAGTCAGTGCCCAGGAGGGCCGCACAATCGTCACTGGTCCGGAGACCACCGCCAGAGTCAGTGCCCAGGAGGGCCCCGGCAGCCACAGCCCCGCTGGGCAATGAGGGACCGTCATGGCACACACCGCTGAACAGGTCAGAGACAGCAAAGTCAAGCACCGCTAAACAGGGCAAAGACCGCCATGGCAAGCACCGCTGAACAGGGCAAGCACCGCTGAACAGGGCAAAGACCGCCATGGCAAGCACCGCTCAACAGGGCAAAGACCGCCGTGGCAAGCACCACTGAACAGGGCAAAGACCGCCATGGCAGGCACCGCTGAGCAGGCCAAGTACCGCTGAACAGGGCAAAGACCGCCATGGCAAGCACCGCTGAACAGGGCAAGCACCGCCAACTCAAGCATCGTTAGCCCATGTGCAGCAGGGGCAGTGACGGAACTGGGGCCGTCACGGGGAGCGTGATGCACTGTGGGCACCAGTCCCCCTCCAGAACCAGTGGAGAACAGCATCCACTCTGTCTGTCCTTAACAGGATGAAGCACTCTGGGCACCAGTCCCCCTCCAGAACCAGTGGAGAACAGCATCCACTCCGTCAGTCCTTAACAGGATGAAGCACTCTGGGCACCAGTCCCCCTCCAGAACCAATGGAGACTGTTATCCACTTGAGAGTCTGAGGCTTTGCACTCCCCAGGATGGTACAGTGGGCAACCCACCCACTGCAAAGACTTGTGAGACTGTGGCTTTGCACTCCCCAGGATGGTACAGTGGTCAACCCACCCACTGCAAAGACTTGTGAGACAGTGGCTTTGCACTCCCCAGGATGGTACAGTGGGCAAACCACCCACTGCAAAGACTTGTGAGACTGTGGCTTTGCACTCCCCAGGATGGTACAGTGGGCAACCCACCCACTGCAAAGACTTGTGAGACTGTGGCTTTGCACTCCCCAGGATACATCAATGGGCATGGAGCCCAGTCGTGGATCTAGCGTGGTGCTGTCATCCGGCTGAGGTGCCCCCCTTCCCTTCCCCCTGAGGTGACTGTTGTATTTCTATCTGATGCCCCTGCAGTGTTCTCTCCGTTTCTGGACAGGTATCGTGTGTCTACCCCTGGTACCAAGGGCCCTGATGCCAGGGAAGGTCTCTAAGGGCTGCAGCATGTCTTATGCCACCCTGTGGACGCCTCACTCAGCACATGCACACTGCCTTGCAGCTTGTGTGTGCTGGTGGGGAGAAAATGACTAAGTAGACATGGTAATCTCCTCAGAGTGCCATGCCAACCTCACACTGCCTGTGGCATAGGTAAGTCACCCCTCTAGCAGGCCTTACAGCCCTAAGGCAGGGTGCACTATAACACAAGCGAGGGCATATGTACATGAGTACTATGCCCCTACAGTGTCTAGGCAAAACCTTAGACATTGTAAGTGCAGGGTAGCCATAAGAGTATATGGTCTGGGAGTTTGTCAAACACAAACTCCACAGTTCCATAATGGCTACACTGAAATCTGGGAAGTTTGGTATCAAACTTCTCAGCACCATAAATGCACACTGATGCCAGTGTGGAATGTATTGTAAAATGCACCCAGAGGCCATCTTAGAGATGCCCCCTGAATACCAATCTGACTGGTAGTGTTATGCTGACCAGTTTCTGCCAGCCTGCTACAACCAGACGAGTTGCTGGCCACATGGGGAGAGTGCCTTTGTCACTCTGTGGTCAGGAACAAAGCCTTTACTGGGTGGAGGTGCTTCTCAACTCCCCCTGCAGGAACTGTAACACCTGGGGGTGAGCCTCAAAGGCTCACCCCCTTTGTTGCAGCGCTACAGGGCATCCCCCACCCCTCTGGCCACTGCCCCCATGTTTGGCAGCACGGCTGGAGTAGATAATTAGGAAAACAAGGAGGAGTCACCCACCAGTCAGGACAGCCCCTAAGGTGCCCTGAGCTGAGGTGACCCCTGCCTTTAGAAATCCTCCATCTTAGTTTTGGAGGATTCCCCCAATAGGAGTAGGCATGTGCCCCCCCTCTCCTCAGGGAGGAGGCACAAAAAGGGTGTAGCCACCCTCCAGGAGGGTAGCCATTGGCTACTGCCCTTCCAGACCTAAACACACCCCTAAATGTAGTATTTAGGGGCACCCCAGAACCCAGGAAATCAGATTCCTGCAACCTGAACTAAAGAAGAAGGACTGCTGACCTACAAGCCTGCAGAGACGATGGACGACTACAACTGCTTTGGCCCCAGCCCTACCGGCCTGTCTCCTGACTCGAAAACATGCAACCAGTGACGCATCCAACAGGGACCAGCGACCTCTGAAGCCTCAGAGGACTGCCCGACCCCCAGGACCAAGCAACTCCTGTGAGCAGCAGCTCTGCTCAACAACCTGCAACAAACGTGCAACTTTTCTACAACTTTAAAAACCTCACTTTTCGTGCCGGAAGTGTGAGACTTCACACTCTGCACGCGATGCCCCCGGCTCGAGATCTAGAGAACCAACACCACAGGGAGGACTCCCCGGCGACTGCGACTCCGTGAGTAGCCCGAGGCAACCCCTCTGCACCCCTACAACGACGCCTGCAGAGAGTATCCAGAGGCTCCCCCTGACCGCAACTGCCTGTAACAAGGGACCTGACGCCTTGACCAAGCACTGCACCCGCAGCCCCCAGGACCAGAAGGGACCGAACTACAGTGCAGGAGTGACCCCCAGGCAACCCTCTGCCTAGCCTAGGTGGTGGCTGGCCCGAGAAGCCGCCCTGTACCCTGCCTGCACCGCTAGAGTGACCCCTGGGTCCCTCCATTAAAACCAATACAAAACCCGACGCCTGCTTTGCACACTGCACCCAGCCGCCCCTGTGCTGCTGAGGGTGTGTTTTGTGTGCCTACCTGTGTCCCCCCCAGTGCTCTACAAAATCATCCTGGTCTGCCCCCCGAGGACGCAGGTACTTACCTGCTGGCAGACTGGAACCGGAGCACCCCTGTTCTCCATAGGCGCCTATGTGTTTTGGGCACCACTTTGACCTCTGTTCCTGACTGGCCCTGAGCTGCTCATGTGGTAACTTTGGGGTTGCCTTGAACCCCCAATGGTGGGCTGCCTATGCCCAGGAACTGAGACAGGTAAGTGTCTTACTTACCTCACAATCTAACCAATACTTCCCTCCCCCGGGAACTGTTGCTTTTTGCACTGTCAACTTTTAAAATAGCTTATTGCCATTGTAACAAAAACTGTATATGATAGTGCTCTAATTCATTCAAAGTTCCTAACCTACCTGTGTGAAGTACCTTGCATTTTATGTATTTACTTCAAATTTTGAACTTGTGGTTCTAAAAATAAATTAAGAAAATATATTTTTCTATATAAAAAACTATTGGCCTGGAGTTAAGTCTTTGAGTGTGTGTTCCTCATTTATTGCCTGTGTGTGTACAACAAATGCTTTACACTATCCTCTGATAAGCCTACTGCTCGACCACACTACCACAAAATAAAGGATTACAATTATCTCTTTTTGCCAATATCTTACCTCTAAGGAGAATCCTTGGACTTTGTGCACACTATTTCTTACTTTGAAATAGTATATACAGAGCCAACTTCCTACATTGGTGAATTACCAAACTTGTCATTAGAAAATGATTTTTGAAATTTGAGCTATTTTTCTAAATTTTTAAAAGTCCTGCTAGAGCCTTGTGTAAGTCTCTGTTAGCATTTCTTTTAGAGTTTAAACGTTTGTAAAAGTTTGAATTTAAGTTCTAGAAGTAGTTTTTAGATTCTTAAAAAGTTATCCCAACTTTTAGAGAAATAATGTCTAGCATAGGTGAGATGGTGGTGGAACTCAACCTCACCCCTTACCTGCATCTAGGTATGTCAGAGCTAGGGACTCTCTGTAAGCTACAAAATATAAAAACTGGGTCCAACCCTACCAAAGGTAAGCTACAGGAGCTTTTGGCAGAGTTTGCAAAGGACCACCCCTCTGAGGATAACCCTACAGAGAAAGAAATGAGTGAACAGGAGGATGATTCCCTTCCTCCTGTCCTAATTAGGGAGACCGGGGTTCCTCAAACCCTGACTCCACAAGTGTTAGTCAGAGATACTGGTTCTTCCACAGGGGAGACCAGTAACTCTGGAAGCATTGAGGGCAGCCTCAATGAGGATGACCTCTTGTTAGCCAGGATGGCCAAAAGGTTGGCTTTGGAGAGACAGCTCCTAGCCATAGAGAGGGAAAGACAAGAGATGGGTTTAGCTCCCATCAATGATGGCAGCAAGATGAATAGGGTCAGAGAGAATACTGACATGCAAAAAATCCCCAAAGGGATTGTAACAAAATATGAAGATGGTGATGGTATCACCAAGTGGTTCACAGCTTTTGCGAAGGCTTGCGCAACCAGAAAAGTAAACAAATCTCACTGGGGTGCTCTCCTTCAGGAAATGTTAACTGAAAAGTGTAGGGATAGACTCCTCACACTCTCTGGTAAGGATGCAGAATCCTATGACCTCATGAAGGCTACCCTGATTGAGGGCTTTGGATTCTCAACTGAGGAGTACAGGATAAGGTTCAGGGGGGCTTAAAGATCCTCGAGCCAGATCTGGGTTGATTTTGTTGACTTCTCAGTCAAAACACTAGATGGTTGGATTAATGGCAGTGGTGTAAATGATTATGATGGGCTGTATAACATGTTTCTGAAAGAACATCTTTTAAGTAATTGTTTCAATGATAAACTGCATCAGCATCTGGTAGACCTAGGTCCAATTTCTCCCCAAGAATTGGGAAAGAAGGCAGACCATTGGGTCAAGACTAGGGTGACCAAGACTTCCACAGGGGGTGACCAAAAGAAAGGGGTCACAAAGCCGCCCCAGGGGGAGAGTATTGAGACAGCCAAGGGAAAAAGTAAAGAGTCTTCTACAGGGCCCCAAAAACCTGTTCAGGAGGGTGGGTCCAAAGCCTCCTCACAATCCTCATTTGGGTATAAGGGTAAAAACGTTGATCCCCAAAAAGGCCTGGTGTTGCATCTGTACTCAGCATGGGCACCAACCTGGAGACAAGGCCTGCCCCAAGAAATGTCCCACAGCTACTACTCCAATTAGCACTGGAATAGCCAGTCTACAGGTGGGATCAACAGTGTTCCCAGAGCAAATCAGGGTTCACACTGAAGCTACATTAGTCTCAGAGGGTGGGGTGGACCTAGCCACACTTGCTGCCTGGCCGCCTAACATGCAAAAATACAGGCAGCAGCTCTTAATCAATGGGACTAGAGTAGAAGCCCTGAGACATACAGGTGCCAGTGTCACTATGGTGACAGACAAACTGGTTTCCCCAGGACAATACCTGGCTGGACAGACATATCCAGTCACCAGTGCTGACAATCAGACTAAAGTCCATCCCATGGCAATGGTAACTTAAGAATGGGGGTGGGGTCACTGGACTGAAACAGGTGGTAGTCTCTTCTGCTACACCAGTAGAATGTCTGCTTGGAAATGATCTGGGGTCCTCAGCATGGGCTGCGGTACAATGCAAAACCCATACAGCCATGCTGGGTATCCCTGAACTGGTGTGTGTCAAGACAAGGGCACAGTGCAGGGCTCAGGGTGAAAAAGAAGTTTCGGAGTCTGGAAGAATGGCCCAACCTTCCAAGAGAAAAGGAAAGAAGACTGGGGAACCAGCTTCAACACAGCGCAAGAAGAAGAACCTCTCTTCCCAGGAAGATGTTCTTTCCTCTGAGGGAACTGAGTCCATGTGCTGGGACCTTACCAGGTTGAGCTCTTGGGCCCAGGGGGACCCTCAAGGGAACAGTTGTGTAAGGGGCAAGACACTTCTCCCTCTCTTGAAGGCCTAAGACAGCAAGCAGCTGAGCAAGAAATAGGAATGTCAGTGGAACTCACAGGGTCTATTGGGAAGATGGACTCCTTTACACTGAGGCAAGAGATCCCAAACCTGATGCCACTAGGATAGTGGTAGTGCCTCAGGAGTTTAGGGAGTTCATTCTGACCTTAGCCCATGACATTCCCTTGCTGGGCATTTGGGACAACCCAAGACATGGTAGAGGTTAGTCAACCATTTCTATTGTCACAATATGTCCCAGAAGGTAAAGGAGTTTTGCACCTCCTGTGTCACCTGTCAAGCCAGTGGTAAGACAGGTGGACATCCAAAGGCCCCCCTCATTCCACTTCCAGTAGTGGGGGTCCCCTTTGAAAGAGTGGGAGTAGATATAGTGGGTCCACTTGAACCTCCCACAGCATCAGGGAATCAGTATATCCTAGTAGTAGTGGATCATGCTGCTAGGTACCCTGAAGCAATTCCCCTTAGGTCCACTACTGCCCCTGCAGTAGCCAAAGCACTCATTGGTATTTTTACCATAGTGGGATTTCCTAAGGAGTTGGTTTCTGACAGAGGTACCAACTTCATGTCAGCTTACCTAAAACACATGTGGAATGAGTGTGGGGTGACTTACAATGTCACCACACCATACCATCCACAAACCAATGGCCTTGTGGAGAGATTTAACAAGACATTGAAAGGCATGATCATGGGGCTCCTTGAAAAACTCAAAAGGAGATGGGATGTCCTCTTGCCATGCCTGCTTTTCACCTACAGAGAGGTGTCTCAGAAGGGAGTAGGGTTTTCTACCTTTGAACTTCTGTTTGGCCATCCTGTTAGGGGACCACTAGCTCTTGTAACAGAAGGCTGGGAGAGACCTCGCCATGAGCCTAAACAAGATGTGGTGGACTATGAACTAGGCCTATGTTTAAGGATGGCAGAGTACATGGAAAAGGCAAGCAAAAACCTTGAGGCCAGCCAACAACTTCAGAAGATGTGGTATGACCAAAAGGCTGCTATGGTTGAGTTTCAGCCAGGGCAGAAAGTCTGGGTTCTGGAGCCTATGGCTCCCAGGGCACTTCAGGACACATGGAGTGGCCCTTACCCAGTGCTAGAAAAGAAGAGTCAGGTCACCTACCTGGTGTACCTAGGTGCTAGCAGGACCCCCAAGAGGGTGATCCATGTGAACCGCCTCAAGCTCTTCCATGATAGGGCAGATGTAAACATGTTGATGGTTACAGATGAGGACCAGGAAGCAGAGAGTGAACCTCTCCCTGATCTCCGCTCCACTGACCCTAAGGATGGCACAGTAGATGGAGTGATCTATTCAGACACCCTTTCTGGCCAACAGCAGGCTGACTGCAGGCAAGTGCTCCAGCAGTTTGCTGAGCTCTTTTCTCTAACCCCTGGTCAGACACACCTGTGTACCCATGATGCGGACACAGGAGACAGAATGCCTGTCAAAAACAAAATATTCAGACAGTCTGACCAAGTTAAAGAAAGCATCAAAGTGGAAGTCCACAAGATGTTGGAGTTGGAAGTGATTGAGCACTCTGATAGTCCTTGGGCTAGCCCAGTGGTCTTGTTCCCCAAACCTTACACAAAAGAGGGCAAGAGAGAGATGAGGTTTTGTGTGGACTACGGAGGGATTAACTCTGCCACCAAGACAGATGTCCACCCCATTCCAAGAGCAGATGAACTAATAGACAAATTGGGTGCTGCCAAATACTTAAGTACCTTTGTCTTAACAGCAGGGTACTGGCAAATAAGAATGGCACCAGAAACAAAAGTTAAAACAGCATTCTTTACACCGGATGGGCACTACCAGTTACTGCAATGCCCTTTGGCTTAAAGAATGCCCCTGCCACCTTCCAAAGGTTGGTGAATCAAGTCCTTGCTGGCTTGGAGTACTTTAGTGCAGCTTATCTTGATGATATTGCTGTCTTTAGCTCCAACTGGCAGGATCACCTGGTCCACCCGAAGAAGGGTTTGCAGGCCCTGCAAGCAGCAGGCCTATCTATCAAGGCATCTAAATGTCAGATAGGGCAGATTCTGTGGTTTACGTGGGTCACCTTGTAGGTGGAGGCCAAGTTCAGCCACTCCAACCCAAGATCCAGACTATTTTAGACTGGGTAGCTCCAAAAACCCAGACTCAAGTCAGGGCATTCCTTGGCTTGACTGGGTACTACAGGAGGTTTGTGAAGGGTTATGGATCCATGGTGACACCCCTCACAGAATCTACCTCCAAGAAAATGCCCAAGAAAGTGAACTGGACCATGGACTGTCAAAAGGCCTTTGACACCCTGAAGCATGTACAGCACCAGTTTTGAAAGCTCCAGATTACTCGTAGCAGTTCATTGTGCAGACAGATGCCTCTGAACATGGGATATGAGCAGTCCTGTCCCAAACAAATGATGATGGCCTTGACCAGCCTGTTGCTTTTATTAGCAGGAGGTTACTCCCCAGGGAGCAGCGTTGGAGTGCCATTGAGAGGGAGGCTTTTGCTGTGGTCTGGTCCCTGAAGAAGTTGAGGGCACACCTTTTTGGTACTCACTTCATAGTTCAAACGGACCACAGACCTCTCAGATGGCTAATGCAAATGAAAGGAGAAAACCCTAAACTGTTGAGATGGTCCATATCCCTATAGGGAATGGACTTTGTAGTGAAACACAGACCTGGGGCTGCCAATGCTGATGGCCTTTCCAGGTTCTTCCACTTAGAAAATGAAGACTCTCTTGGGAAAGGTTAGTCTCATACTCTCTTGTTTGGGGGGGGTGTGTGTAAGGAAATGCCTCCTTGGCATGGTTACCCCCTGATCTTTTGCCTTTGCTGATGATACATTTTGATTGAAAGTGTGCTGGGACCCTGCTAACCAGGCCCCAGCACCACTGTTCTTTCCGTAAACTGTACCTTTGCTTCCACAATTGGCACAGCCCTGGCACTCAGATAAGTCCCTTGTAAATGGTACCCCTGGTACCAAGGGCCCTGATGCCAGGGAAGATCTCTAAGGGCTGCAGCATGTCTTATGCCACCCTGGGGACCCCTCACTCAGCACATGCACACTACCTCACAGCTTGTGTGTGCTGGTGGGGAGAAAATGACTAAGTCGACATGGCACTCTCCTCATAGTGCCATGCCAACCTCACACTGCCTATGGCATAGGTAAGTCACCCCTCTAGCAGGCCTTACAGCCCTAAGGCAGGGTGCACTATACCACAGGTGAGGGCATATGTGCATGAGCACTATGCTCCTACAGCGTCTAAGCAAAACCTTAGACATTGTAAGTGCAGGGTAGCCATAAGAGTATATTGTCTGGGAGTTTGACAAACACGAACTCCACAGTTCCATAATGGCTACACTGAAATCTGGGAAGTTTGGTATCAAACTTCTCAGCACAATAAATGCACACTGATGCCAGTGTGGAATTTATTGTAAAATGCACCCACAGAGGGCATCTTAGAGATGCCCCCTGAATACCAATCCGACTTCTAGTGTTATGCTTACCAGTTTCTGCCAGCCTGCCACAATCAGACGAGTTGCTGGCCACATGGGGAGAGTGCCTTTGTCACTCTGTGGCCAGGAACAAAGCCAGTACTGGGTGGAGGTGCTTCTCACCTCCCCCTGCAGGAACTGTGACACCTGGCTGTGAGCCTCAAAGGCTCACCCCCTTTGTTACAGCGCTACAGGGCATCCCAGCTAGTGGAGATGCCCACCCCTCTGGCCACTGCCCCCACTTTTGACGGCAATGCTGGAGGAGATAATTAGGAAAACAAGGAGGAGTCACCCACCAGTCTGGACAGCCCCTAAGGTGCCCTGAGGTTAGGTGACCCCTGCCTTTAGAAATCCTCTATCTTAGTTTTGGAAGATTCCCCCAATAGGATTAGGGATGTGCCCCCCTCTCCTCAGGGAAGAGGCACAAAGAGGGTGTAGCCACCCTCCAGGACAGTAGCCATTGGCTACTGCCCTCCCAGACCTAAACACACCCTTAAATTTAGTATTTAGGGGCACCCCAGAACCCAGAAATCAGATTCCTGGAACCTGATCTAAAGAAGAAGGACTGCTGACCTACAAAGCCTGCAGAGACAACAGATGACGACAACTGCTTTGACCCCAGCTCTACCGGCCTGTCTCCTGACTCGAAAACCTACAACAAGCGATGAATCAAACAGGATCCAGCGACCTCTGAAGCCTCAGAGGACTGCCCGACCCCCAGGACCAAGAAACTCCTGTGAGCAGCGGCTCTGCTCAACAACCTGCAACAAACTTGCAACTTTTCTACAACTTTAAAAACCTCACTCTTCCTGCCGGAAGCGTGAGACTTCACACTCTGCACCCGACGCCCCCAGCTCGAGATCCAGAGAACCAACACCACAGGGAGGACTCCTCGGTGACTGTGACTCAGTGAGTAGCCCAAGACGACCCCCCTGGACTCTCACAGCGACGACTGCAGAGAGAATCCAGAGGCTCCCCCTGACCGCGACTGCCTGTGACAAGGGACCCAATGCCTGGACCAAGCACTGCACCCGCAGCCCCCAGGACCAGAAGGGACCGAACTTCAGTGCAGGAGTGACCCCCAGGCGACCCTCTGCCTAGTACAGGTGGTGGCTGGCCCGAGAAGCCCCTCTGTGCCGTGCCTGCACCGCTAGTTTGACCCTCGGGTCCCTCCATTGAAACCAATACAAAACCCGACGCCTGCTTTGCACACTGCACCCGGCCACTCCTGTGCCACTGAAGGTGTGTTTTGTGTGCCTACTTGTCCCCCTCCCCCCAGTGCTCTACAAACCCTCCTGGTCTGCCACCAAGGACACAGGTACTTACCTGCTGGCAGACTGGAACCGGAGCACCCCTGTTCTCCATAGGCGACTATGGGGGTCATTCTGACCCTGGCGGCCGGTGACCCCCAGGGTCACCGACCACGGGAGCACCGCCAACAGGCTGGCGGTGCTCCCGAGGGCATTCTGACCGCGGCGGTTCAGCCGCGGCCAGAAAGGGTAAACCGGCGGTCTCCCGCCGGTTTACCACTGCCCTTGTGAATCCTCCATGGCTGCGGAGCGCGCTCCGCAGCCATGGGGATTCTGACACCCCCTACCGCCATCCTGTTCCTGGCGGGTCTCCCGCCAGGAACAGGATGGCGGTAGGGGGTGCCGCGGGGCCCCTGGGGGCCCCTGCAGTGCCCATGCCCATGGCATGGGCACTGCAGGGGCCCCCGTAAGAGGGCCCCGCAAAGTATTTCAGTGTCTGCTAAGCAGACACTGAAATACGCGACGGGTGCAACTGCACCCGTCGCACCCCTGCAACTACGCCGGCTCAATTCTGAGCCGGCGTCCTCGTTGCAGGGGCATTTCCTCTGGGCCGGCGGGCGCTCTTTTGGAGAGCGCCCGCCGGCCCAGAGGAAATGTCTGAATGGCCGCCGCGGTCTTTTGACCGCGGTGCGGTCATTCAGCGGCGGTACCTTGGCGGACGGCCTCCGCCGTCCGCCAAGGTCAAAATGACCCCCTATGTGTTTTGGGCACCACTTTGACCTCTGCACCTGACTGGCTCTGAGCTGCTGGTGTGGTAACTTTGGGGTTGCCTTGAACCCCCAACAGTGGGCTGCCTATGCCCAGGAACTGAGACTTGTAAGTGTCTTACTTACCTCACAATCTAACCAATACTTACCTCCCCCAGGACCTGTTGATTTTTGCACTGTCTACTTTTAAAATAGCTAATTGCCATTTTAACAAAAAATTTATATGATATTGCTCTAATTCAAAGTTCCTAACTTGCCTGTGTGGAGCACCTTGCATTTTATGCATTTACTTCAAATCTTGAACTTGTGATTCTAAAAATAAGTTAAGAAAATATATTTTTCTATATAAAAACTATTGGCCTGGAGTTAAGTCTTTGAGTGTGTGTTCCTCATTTATTGCCTGTGTGTGTACAACAAATGCTTAACACTAACCTCTGATAAGCCTACTGCTCGACCAAACTACCACAAAATAGAGCATTAGAATTATCTAATTTTGCTACTATTTTACCTCTAAGGAGAACCCTTGGACTCTGTGCACACTATTTCTTACCTTGAAATAGTATATACAGAGCCAGCTTCCTACAGTTGTGTTTTCAGTGACAACTAATGTGTAATATTTTGGTTATATCCCAAGTACATGTAAATTACAATGTTTTTGCAAACGTCAGTACGTTTAACAGTACCACCAGCATTCTTTATGACTAAAAAAATTCAATATCTCGCCCCATTGACTTGAAATTGTAATTTTCAATAGTCCTGATACATTGTTTAGTACTTGTGATTTGCTCTTGATAAAGCTTAATAAACTATTTTAAAATCAAAAGATTGGGGTTTCTCTGGAAACACATATTCTCAATTATCAGAAAATGATGTCATAATTTCTTCCTAAACATCAAACAAACAACATGGTACCCAATTCACCACCCGGAATCTACCCTGCACTTTGCGTCTACCGTGCTATAAGGGATGTATGCAAGATTTTGATGCTATTTATTTTGCCCATATTGCGACAGCTGTACCTTTTTCTGAATTAATTGGGACCCCTGCTAAAAACTTGTGGTTATATATGATGCTTATGACATACAAGAGAAATTACCAGCCGGATGTAGTGATCGATTTAAATTAGAGTGCATCGCGCTCCAGCTGTACATGCTGCACCACAGTTTTGAGTACCTAAGACTAGTTAGACAGTTACAATTGGTATTGGCCATACAGTAATGAGACATTACTGAACTGAGGGAGCACTACAGTCCTCATGGTGGCCCAAAAGAAACTATATTTAAGGACTGACATTTCAACAGTATGTCCTGATTGGAAAAACAATACATTAATTTATCTAAGGTACATATGACTGTACAATTGCAGCTACAATACATTTTTGTGTGTTGCGTTTGTTTTATGTACATATGATGTATGTTTTGTATCAGTCATGTTTGATGATACTCTGCTTTCAAGGACACTTTAAATATATAGATAAATGCATTTTAATATTTTTGTAAAAAAAGGTTTCCAGCCTATTTTACATTGATTATTAACACTTGATCTTGTGTTGGATGAGAGTTATTAATTAACTGCTGCCAAAATGTTTTGGCTACATTAATACTATTTTAATAAATTAAGTAATGCCCTGAGGGTAATTTTTGTATATTTAACAGCACTCTACATTGGGATGAGAAATAAATGCCTAAAAAGATTATACTCATCACCTATTTAACCCCAACTGACAATCAGTCAATCAATCAATCAATCATTCAATCAATCAAACATTTATAGAGTGCAGCAAATTATCCATGAGGGTCTCAAGGCACTTGAACTGTATGCTGCTGTGTGGATGAATGATTATTCGAACATCCAGGTCTTTAGTTCTCTTCTGAATTGCTGAGGTGCAAGGGGAGGTTGTTCAAAGCCTTGGCCGCAAGGTGTGAGAAGGAGCGTCCTCGACTGTTGGCTTGGTGGATCCGTAGGGTGTCTGCGAAGGAGAAGTAAGCTGATTTGAGGTGTCTGGTCAGTTGGTGGAAGATCAGGAGGCTTTTGTAGATGTATGCTGGTCCTTCGTTGTGCAGGGCATTGTAGGTGTGGGTCAGCATCTTGGGGTGGCATCTCTTCTGAATCGGAAGCCAGTGTAGTTTTTTGAGATGGGGTGTGATGTGGGTCCTTCTAGGGAGTTGAGTCTTGCCACTGAGTGCTGTATTGTCTGAAGTCTCTTCAGGAGGTGTGCTGTGATTCTCACATAGAGCATGTTTCCGTAGTCCAGTCTGCTGGTGATGAGGGCCTGCGTGACGGTCCTTCTGGTGTCTTGTGGCAGCCTCATGAAGGACTTGCAGAGCAGATGAAGGGTGTGGAAGCAGGCTGATGAGACTGCATCAACTTATTTCTTCATGGATAGTTTGCTTTCCAGGATGATGCTGAGGTTGCAGGTGTGGTCTGTTGGGGTGTGGGGAGGGGTGGTTCGAGCTCTGCAGGCCACCATGTGTCAATCCATGGCTAGGTATTGTTCCCAAAGATGAGGACTTCTGTTTTTCTGGTGTTGACTTTGAGACAGTTGTCCTTCATCCAGTCCGCTATGTTCATTATGGATCTGTGGAAGTTAGCTTTTGTGGTGGAGGGATCTTCGGACAGTGAAAGGATGAGCTGTGTTTCGTCAGCATAGGAGATGATGTTGAGTTTGTGTGATCTGACAGTGACAGCCAGAGGGGTCAAAACAGAGGAAAGAGAATACATAGACGTACTCTATATACATAAGTCACCAACACACAAAATCCATCAGTAAAATCTAGGTACTGTCTAGCATTGCCTGCGCTTGTTTAAAAACAATATTCTCATTGTATACTCCTGTACCTTTTCTCTTTTCACTCCAAACCCTTCTCAGATCCAATCACTATTTCCCTCTACCCCACAAGTTTCTTCTTACTCAAATGCTCTTTACATTCACTGACCAGAACTTCTTTCTCCACTAACATGTTCTTGACTTCCATCATACTCATCCACATTCTCTTTCTTTCCAGTGCTTATCTTTAGATTTTTCTTCAACATCACACTTCCTCTCACCAATAACACCTTTCTGAGTGTACATATACAATTTTTTCTCCTTTTTCAAGTTTCATTCTTCAGTTCACTTTTTCTATAAGTTACTTATATTAGCACAACCCTTGCTTAAACACTGAATGTTTCTGTCATCTACCCTAATCACGACATACAAACCCCCCAAAGTCCTTTCTTGTTCACTGAATCAACTGGCAAACCTAACCTCACTCTTATTGCATACCCATAATCCTAACTCCCTGTGATCTTTACATCTAGCTCTTCTAATGTTTATACTAGAATTATATTGCAACAAGACTCTGTAACTCTAAGTAACCCAAAAGGTAACCTGCTGTCACGCGTTGTTCTTCTGTGGGACCACAATATTTACTATATTTCCTGCCTGTAGTCAAAGATCTAATTAAAGTTAACTGCTCTGTTTCTTTGGTAACTCGTTAATGCCATTCCACTAATACATTGCCACCGGGATGATACCACAAAATCATCTTGTCTTTCAGAGTAAAGTGCCTCAAAATGCTCAGAACCTTTCAGACTTAAACTTTACACTGTGAATTTTACACTCTTGCTGCTCACCAAACAATTGGCTCAAACTTACGGAGAAATACTTTCTTCATACCTTTGATACCTGATTCTGGGATCCCCAAATCAAGCCACTTAGAGAAATATGCATAAGCATTGTTCAATACTGAAGATAATGCTCTGTTATGTTATTTGTATAACATCTTTGCCCATTAGTATGGCACCAAAGTCCTTTCTAAAAGTGGGCAAACCTAATAGACACTAGGGATATGGTTATAGCAGCATTTTCATTTTTTTTTTGTGGGTGGGGTTAATGCTTGGGACTCTGCTCCCCCCAACGTGGGGGTCACCTAGTCTTTCTGCCCTCTGGTGGGCAAATGCGAGTACTCAATCCCAATCTGATCTCCTTGGGTAGCAGAAAGCCCACTAGACTCCAGGAATATGTTTATCAGTGTTTTATTGGGAGGGGTTAACATAAGCCCATGCTCCACTGCCACGGTCTCACTTTGGCCCTCCCTGGGGGTAGACAGGAGTGCTCCTCCCCAATGTGCCTCTGAGGAGGGAAAAAAAAACACTAGACACTGGGAATATGTTTATGTCAGTATTGGCCCCAATGAAGTGGGCCTGTAGTCCCCCACCCATCTCACTGGTCCTTCTGCCTTCCTTATGGGGCAGATGTGGGTGTTCACCCCAATCTGCCCCCTCGTCCCCCAGGGGCAGAAAGCTCAATAGACACTAAGGATATGTTTAAATCAGTATGTTTTTGAGGGGAGGTGACTTCAATGCCATGGGACTGTGCTCCCCAGCCCCTGCACACTTAGGGGGTCATCATGAGTTTGGCAGACGGAAAAGGATGTCCCCCAAACTCCAGCGGTCAGGTTGCCGCCAGTGTGGCCACCTTCCCGTGGGCCCCATTACGAGTTGCCCGCTGAGTAGTGGGCGGAAATGGTCCTTCCGCCCGATGGCCCAGCAGGGAACAGCCTACAACATTGACGCCAGCTCATAATTGAGCTGGCAGCAATGTTGCAGTGTGTAGGGTGCACCAGCACCTGTCATGCGGTTCACTGTCTGCAGCGCAAACAGTGAACAGGACGACGGAGCTGGCCATGGGTGTCCCTGCACTGCCCATGCCAAGTGCATGGGCAGTATAGGGGTCCACTTGGAGCCCCTTGCATCCGTCTCCACCAGCCTTTACATGGTGGTGCTACCGCCATGTAAAAGCTAGCGGAGAGTTGGGTCGCAATCTCCAGGGAGGCACTGCTTGCAGCTCTGCTGTGGAGGATTAGAACCACCAGCACCGCTAATCCCTCCTGTGGAGGTAAACTGGCATTGCTGGCAGTCCGACCACCACCACGGTCATAATGTGGCGGTCAGACCGACGCCAAAGTTGCCGGACCACCACTCTGGCGACAGTCCGACCACCACCGCAACCCTGGCGGTCTCGTAATGAGGCCCTTAGTCTTTCTGCCCCCCAGACGGGGCAGAGAGGGGTGTTTATCCCAATATGCCCTCCCCAAAGGGTGTGGGGGGGGGCAGAAATCCTATTAGACACCAGTGATAGGTGAAGGGCAGTATTTTTTGGAGGGGAAAGTGGAGGGGTGTTCACCCCGATCTGCCCCCTTGAGGGGGGGGGGACAGAAAGACCACTAGTCACCAGGGATAATTGAAGTAAATTTTATGTGAGGAGTAGCGGGCATCCCATTGGCCTATATTCTCCTTCCCCCCATTCTGGGCCTAACAGTTTTTCTGCCACCCGTGGGGGCAAAGTTTGGGAGTTTACCCCAAGATGCCCCTGGGGAAGTGGGGGGCAGAAAGCCCAGTAGACCACCAGACAAACTATGGCTTCAAGAAAAGAAGGGGCAAGGGGCAGCCCGCTCAGACACCGGGCCTCCACCTCAGATCATGCCTAACAGTCTTTTTGTCCTCTCGGGTAATTTGAAGGAGTTTACCTCCAATCTGCCCCCTGGGGTATAGATCCCACTAAATATCAGAGATATATATTTTTGTTGTAGAAAACATATGGTGTGTAGATGGACCATCCTGCGTTGGGGCCAGTCCTTCAGCCCTAAATTCTGAACAGTCTCTCTGCCCACCTGGGGCATCCCTATTCCCATGGCAAGCAAGAGAAACTTTGTATTCGTTTAACCATAATTTTGACAGAAGGACCAGGAGCGTAAGAGTCAATAAAAATGTCCTTCTACCTGCCATGGTGACTGGTTGCACTGTCTGGCCTGTTTTCTGCCACCCAGGGAAACTAACTAAACCCTGACTTTTTGGAAACTAGGCACCCAGAGGAGTCTAGGGTGGTGTGCCTTGCGTGGATCCCACAATTTCTTCTTCCCCCATTCCCCTGCAACCCTCGTATTGTCTAAAAGCATGTATTCCTTCAATATTCTGTGATGGAAAGTTCTAGAATCTGAGGACTCACAAATTTCCTGCCATACAGCTTTCCACCACTTGTCCCAATAAAAACGTTATCCCACTTGTGTGACTGACCCTAACATCTGCAACACAAAAAGCCCCAAAACACAACATTGAGAAATCAGCAATAGGGGTAACGGCGGAGTTTGGGCCAAGGCCGGACAGCCACCCACGGAACCCTACAAAACCCAGAGATTTCCAAAAGCTAGGCACCCTGGGGACTCCATGTGTGATGTGCCCGTTGTGGCCCCTGCAATCCTTTCTTATTAACAGTGCCCTGCAAGCCTCAATCTTTGCCTAAAAATCACAAATTCTGCTTGCATTTTTTCTTACATTAACTTCCGGAATCAGTAGGATCCCAAAAACTCCTACCATCCAGCTTTGTCTCACGCGTCCCAATAAGGACACAACTCCACTTGTGTGACTGGGCTTAGTGCCTGTCACAGGAACAGATCAAACCACTGTCAATGGGAGGTTATTTTTTGACAGGAAATATTGATGTTTCAACATTGCGATTTGGGCCCTTTCCTGTTCCAGCCATTAGGCCCACCCATACAAATAAGGTACCATTTTTTATTGGGAGACTTGGGGGAACACTGGGTGGTAAGAAATGTGTGGTTTCCCTCAGATTCCTGAACTTTCCATCACAAATGTGAGGTAAATATGTGTTTCTCAACACAGTTTGAGGTTTGCAAGGCCTGAGTAAAAGAAAAAACTGGTGAGAGCCATGCAAGTTATGCCACCTTGGACTGCTCCAGATGTCTTGTTTTCAGGAATGTGCAAGGTTGGTAAGTTTCTTTGGATGCCAGCTGAGCTAGGTCTCATATTTCACAGTCACCAACATTACAGAAAATAATCGATTTTTGGGTGGACAAAATGTATCTGTCCATGTCACATTTTTGGCCTTTTTCTGCTGCAGACACAAGGCCCACCCATACAAGTGAGGTACAATTTTTATTGGGAGACTAGGGGGAATGCTGGGTACAGGAAATTGGTGACTTCCTGCAGATTCCAGAACTTTTTCTCACAGGAATGTGAGGAAAATGTGCTTTTTAGACAGAGTTTGAGGTTTGCAAGTGCTTCTGGGTAAATGAGATGAGTAAAAGAAAAAACTGGTGAAAGCCATACAGAGTAGGCTACCTTAGACTCTCCATGGAGTTGAGTTGTCAGAAATGTGCAGGTTTGATAGGTTTCCTTGGGTTACAGCTGAGATAGGCCCAAATTCAGCATCCACTAACATCGGTGAAAAGAGTTGTCTTTTTTGGTGGAAAAGTCTGATCTGTCCTTGTCACGTTTTTTGGCATTTTCCTGTCACAGACACTAAGCCCACCTACACAAATAACGCAACATTTTTATTAGGAGAGTTAGGGGGAATGCTGGGTGGTAGGAAAAATGTGGCTCCTAAATATTCCAGGACTTGCCCTCACAGAAATGTAGGGAAAATGTGTGTTTTTAGACACAGTTTGAGGTTTGCAAGGGTTTCCAGAGTACAAAAAACATGGTAAAACCACAGAAGTCACACCACCCTGGACCCTCCCAGGTATCTAGTTTTCAGAAATGTCTTGGTATGGTAGGTTTCCCTGGGTGGAGGCTGAGCTAGGGCCCTAAATATACAGCTACCTATATTGTAAAAACAAAACATGGATTCTTCTGTGAAAAGTATCATGTCTTCAGGTCACACTTTGTGGTGTATTGTATCACAGGTGGTAGGCCCAGCCACACAAGTGAGGTATTATATTTTTATTTTTATTTTTATTTCAACAGTTAGTTACATTGAGAAATCCTTGTGGGATCTACACAAATGACCCCTTGCTGAATTCAGAATTGTGTGTACTTTTAAGAAATGTATGGCTTTCTGGCATCACCCATCAGTTCACACCTGTTTCCACTACAAACTGGAAGTAGTTTGAAAGCACAAAAATTAGGAAAAATTAGCTACCTCTTAACAAGTGTTTCTGCCAGCCGCCCCAGCTGAATGCAGGGCCTGAACAGTGACGCCGGCAGCAATGTAGCAGTGCGGCGGGTTCCGTAAATCGGGCAGTGAAATGTGCGACGGGGCTGTGCATGTGGGCCCCTGCACTGCCTAGGCCGTGGCCCCTGCACTGCCCATGCCAAGTTTGTTAAACCTCTTTCAATTTGTAAGTCAAGGCCAGGCCATCAGTAAGTACTGTGCATACTACATTTATGGCAACAAAATGCACACAAGCCTTTCATGGCACAATTGCACAAATATCACTCTGACTTTTTGTGCTTCACTCTTTCACTTCCTATTCACTTAATTTGATCTTAAACTCCCAAAACAGATAGCTGTCTGTCAATACTTCCACTTTCTGAGGCCGCTCTTTGTTGATGTTGATTTTTACTTTCCTCAGTTTTCATCTTCCATAAGCCATCCAACCATTCGTCCTTGGACATTATCCAATCCAACTTCCCTGTAACTATTGCTACCATGCATTCTCTCTGTACATCTTGTATACTCTTTTCTGAATAGGCATTACTGAAAGGCAATAAGCAATGACTTGTTTTGCACCTCTCACCAAAAATACCTTCTAAACAAAATCTTGGTGCTTCATAGACATACTTATAATCCTTGCAGAAGCTCTTGTATTCTGCCAGGAGTCATGTTAGTAGACATAGCTTACTGTTTGTATCTCAATGAAATGCAGTATTCCAAACCAGATCACACTAAGTTAATTTCTTGGGAAGAAAGGTTGATGTTGTTCACAAAGAGTCTGCAGTGCCTGGCAAAAGGCTTCACATCTGTGGAGAATGCACTATGCAGTGGTACCCGACAGACTACATTTCCCAGGAGTCCTTGCAGTCTCACATTATTTGAAAATGTCAGCAGCCACCCTGGATCATCAGGCGCATTTTGCTGAGCATTCGTGCTTCAGTGTTGCTGCAGCTAGGAACTTGTTATGTGGATACATCATTTGTTTTTCAGTAGAACTGATACTTCCTTGTGAGTTTATTGGTGAACAGTTTGGGGACAAACATTGAACTATGTGAACATTCAAATTTAAGAATTCTTAAAGACTTTGAGGATTGTTGTGTTTGGCCTTTGGGATTATTCCTGTGCAGTATTAAGAAGACGTCTTTCATCAAGACAATTTCAAATGCAGTGTGTATATACATTATGTATTAAGGTACAAGTAGTATTTAACAAGTGATGTGGTGCTAATGAAAGGAATCACAAAATATTAATGACTTAATTATTTTCCAGTAGTACAGCAGTCAAGTTAAGATACCGAGCTTCAAAGAATGCAGTTACGAAGTAATTACCTTGCCAATGAAAACAGTCAGTTAGCATATATAATGTTGTCAAATCTTCAATGTGAGGTGTCAGTTTCATACAAGAACATAGAGAGATGGTTTCATGAACCATGGACTGCACTTACCTCTGCACGCTGGTCCTGTGTGGTGGTGCATTACTCCCAACTTCCTGAATGTGTGTATCTTCAAGGGCAGAAGCAGCTGGTGGTGTGTGTATGTGGGGAGTGTGGGCCCCACCTGGAAAAAGGCCCTGTGTCTCTGATGGGCACACCATGCTTAACGCATGAGTGAAGACACAGAGAACCACATGTATTATGACTCTGACAATGCTTGCAAATGCTGGTTGTCACATTGAAGTTTTAGTGTATGAGTTCCTCATGGTCCATAGCATCCAACGTAGGCAATCAAGATACATAGTAGGTGCAAGTGGGACCTTGTTGCAAGGTTTCAAGTTTGCACAAGAGAATGAAGTGGATAAAGAAACGTACTCTGGCACCCCATTTATACTTTGGTGGATGGCCCATAGTACGAGCTTTGGCAGAGTTCTTTTTTCCGCCACCCTGGCTGAAATACTGCCCACCATATTAAAAGATCTCCAATAACTCTGTAGAGATCTCTGGGCCTTCAGAGTAGCTGTTGAGTGTGCATCTCCTCTGAAGGCACTGAAAATTTGGTGAGTGGTCGCCATCTTTCAGGCAGCTGCTCACCAAACATTTTTGTTTTCCAAAAACAAACTCTCAAACTGGGAGTTTTCTTTTGCAAAACAAAAAGTACATGACCTTGAGAGTTTGCTCTCAGGGCTTGGGAGGTAATCGTATTTTTCTGTGCAGGAACTCCAGAAAACATAATAGTGTACCTGACTCTAAATAGGACAGTGAGGACCATCAGTTTGGTAGGCAGTGTACTCCACCACATTTGTTGTGCTGTACCCTGTCTGCCAAACTTTAAATCAGGACCCTAGACTGTGCAATTAAACACTATTTTTAGGAGTCATCCTTTAAGGGTTATGAACTCTGTATTGCACTTGTTTGTATTCATGAGAGGAGTGAAAAGGATACTAATCATGCACAGACTTTCCTAACATTTCTTTGGAGACATGTGGTATTAAGGTATTGCTTTAGATGGAAAATGGTTGTTAGGTGGCATATATGTTAATAATGTGCATTTATTATGCTATAATTTATAAACAAGTTCAAGTTGAAAGTAATTATTGTATATTGTATAATATTAAAGATAGTTATTGATAGTAGGAAACATTTAAGCTCAAAATACCCTTTACATAAGCTAAATAGGCCCAGATTCTTTATATGTCAGTACGAAGGTGCTATTTATCAGGTGCCATAAATAACACCTATTACAAATGTTTGGGGAATAATATTTGAATTCTCCATAAAATGAAATGAAAGTGAAGATAAAGCAAAAGTCCTACACTCCTTGCAATCATCAAGTCAGCCAGGTAAAAATATAAAAAATACATTTTCTCCACTAAGGCCCAAGTTTCTACAAGAGAAGATGCAGTATAATCTAAATAAACCTAAAGATTCTTAACAAAACCATCTCCACAAAGAAACCATGAACACATCAAAGGGACACCTGAACTCCATACAGTACTATCTTCCATTTCTCACCGAAACAATTGCTTATCCATTAATGAAAAACAATTAGCAAAGATAGTCAAACAGTTCAAGCCAGAAGTTTGTTATACGGACATCACCCCTGCAACAACAATGAAAAACAGCTTGCCATGGGGTGACAGAAAAATGTTAAAGTTTTCATGAAAACTGACCTGCCTGTCTGCTCATCTAAATTAGGTGGGTGGACATACAGGTCATCCTCCATTGGCCCTTACTCTGTCAGACCGTCAGAGGGGTATAACAACAGCAGAGACGGAGTAGTCTCCCCCGTTTTTACACCAAAGGTCCGCCCGCATTTAAATCTGGCGGGCAGACTATTATGTTGGGGGAAAAGGCACACAGTCGCTGTTGTAACAAAGTACCCTTTCTGCCAACATATAAATTAGGTCTTAGGTGAGATGATTGAAAAATGTGTTTTAGAACCATTCAGCTCCTTCTTGAAAACAATGGGCTAGCACCTATCAGTCTGTTTTTCTTGTAGTATAAAAACACTTAAACTGCCATTTTGAAAATCCTTGATGAAATTCACTGACTTTTGGGCAAAGGCGACACCTACCCCGATTCTTCAGTAGCTGTCTGCAGCACTCGATATAGCTGACCATCAAAGGCGGCTGCATGTTCCAAAAATATGCATGGTTGTCAGAGGCAATGTTCTAATCAGGAACACCTGGTCAGAATGGGGAAATTCCCATGTGATCCAGGCCTGGTTACATACAGTGCCCCTCAGTGTTCCATTCTAGTGACTGTTCTGTTCAACTTGTAAAACAGAACCCCTAAGCGTCTTGACGGAGGAGGTCAGCACTTCCATCAACAAATATGTAGACAATATTCAACTTCACTTGAAAATTGACTCCATTCACAGCTACATTTTCTAGTCTTTTCCAAAGAAAACTATTTTTTTGTTTTAACAAAATAAAACTGCAACTTAGCAAAGCTCTCAAGGCTTGAAAATAATGGCTTCAGGTTAAACATTTCTTTTAAGGGAAAATGCTTAGTTTTTTTGATTGATCAGTTGATATCTCAATATGATGCCCATATTGATCATTTACTGAAAAGTGTCACAGCTGTAGAACAATAATTAAAAACATTAAAGCCATTTCTAAACTCTACAGACTTTGTTCAGTTGTCCTATCGTTTGTGGTCTCATGTCTAGATTATGGAAATGCAGCATCGAACAGGCTCCCAAAACCACACTGTCACCCCTTAAAGCTGCACTACATTCTCCTACGAGACTACTATCTGGGAAGAGATAGTTTGGTCACATCAACCCAGTTCTGAAATATCTCCACTGGCTTCCAATTGAAGCCAAAGTTAGGCACAAATTGGCTTGCATCCGTATTCTCCGCATTCTTGAAATGAGGACTGATATGTCCACAAATGTCTTGAAACACCTGTGGCTCTGATTTGAGGATTATGGCAAGGAAGAAACCAAGGGCAGAATAGATAAACAATGGAGGAAGCCAAACAAGGGCTTCTGGCTAACTTTAGGAAAAGACACATGTGAGATAAATAGGCAAAGGATGGATTGAAGACTGCAGAACAAGGGCAGTTGGGTATTTGGGCTGAAAAGGCAGATATCTACAGCATCATCTGGGGAAAAGAACCAATTGCAGACCACCTGCAAAAAAGGACTGCACTCTATGGTCATTTCCTTCTTATGCAACATAAGTAGTGGCGATAAAAGAAAGTCTTTAGTTGTAAGGTTCTCTCTGACATAGTCTTGCATTCCATGCACATATTTGCTGTCTTGCTGTATTTACCCCTTGTGGTTTTTCATTGTTCATAGGTTTATTCTTTTACTTATTACGAAAACACTTATGGATGGTTACAAGGTCTGTTCATCTGAAGTCAAAACTTCTGCCTGTGTTTTTTTTATCTTAGAGGGATGTCCAGTACTTCTTGGGTCCAATCACAACTCATCTGTTCAAACACTAGGGTAAAACAATTGCCATATGTTACGTGAGTCATTATTGGTGCTATTTACTTGTTAAATATGCTGTTTCTGCTCATTTCAAGTAATTATGGAATGTTTTCTATAGGTTAGGGCTTTCTAGGTCAGAGCTTCACTTTAACCTATGTACCCTGTGTCACCCTGTATTACTGCTGTGCCTATGCCAACTCTAAGAGGCCAATGTGGTTAGGAAGACGGCCCCATCCTGTGCTTTGTCTGTCTTATTTTTACCCTCATTTTTCCCCTGGGAAAGTTGCAGCCTTTACTGGATTAATTCTACTGTTCTAGCATTTGGCTGCACAAAGTGGAGGATTGTTCGATAAGCACTGGAGTCCTTACACTTTACAATCCCCGCATAATAGATTCTTGACATCTGACTGAGCAAAGTATTTTGTCAATCAGAACCTTCGTGAAATACGTGAATTGACCAATTCTTAGAAAGACCACAATTCTTCCTCATTTGTGGTGTTGGTGCTTTCTTAATTGCTTCCTTGTGGTGTTAGTGCTTCCTTAATCGCTTCCTTAATTGCTGTAATAAGTTCCTCTGGTGGTGTAACTCCCTGCCAAATAATATCCTAACCCCGATAATTTACAGATGATAGATGATGTGGCAAATGTACACTTTGAGTGCTTGACAGTGAGCCTCTACTCTCTCAAAATCCTGAACACCTGCCTCAATCTAGGATCATGTCCCTTGCAAGACTACATCCACACAGTACAAATATCTTTCAACAAATCATGCACTAGACTTTGGAATGAAGCAGAGGTCAACCCAAATAGCAGCTCCTAATGTAGATTGAAATAAAAGGTGCCTTGAAATTGTCTTGCAGCACTATCAGGTAACATATTGCAGATAAAATGAAGGTGCTATATACACAAGCATTCCAGAACAACACCAGCATTTTGACTATATCAGTCAAATATTTTTGTAAAGCCTCTCTGGTCTGCGGAACGTCTTAGCCAGCCATTGATGTTCTGGACAATGACAAGGGAAGACAATCACAGAGACAACTAATTTGGGGTAAATAATAACAGCCATTATAAGTTGTTCTGTGGCTTAAGCTTCACTTCTTGAGGAACTGCTTATTTTCTTAAACACGCTTATCAAACTTTTTCAATTAAGCCACCAGAAGAATTTAATATTTTGGAGCATGTTTCTAGTTTTAGCTAAATATAAAGCAGCCAAACCATACAATACAACATCCAAAAACACCTTAAATGCAACTAATTATTGAAGTAATAATGTAGCTGCTTTACACTTAATAAAAAGTCTGATAGCTAAACAGACAGACACAGAAAGAAGAGTAAGAAAGGAAATCTTAGCGTAAAAAACTCCCATTATTAAAATATAATAAAATACGTAAGCATATTCTTCACAGAAATAGCTATGTATATTATTGTACCAATTCTTACCATTAAAACTAGATGATATCTGACAATATTTAGACAATACTCTATCTTTGACAAATCCTCTGCAGAGTAGGAAGCCTTTAGTTTCCAATGCTTGAAGGTTATTTTTTTAGCAATCAAATAACCTTTGAGCAATCAATATTACTGACCGCTTTTGGATGTAAGTGATAAGGCACACTGAGCGCCTGAGAGGAAGCACAACCAATCTTGGTTAGTGCAGGCTGGCAAGATGGCAGCCATGCATTAATCCACACCAGGAGACCCTGCCCAGGGTCGGTAAATTGTGGAAAGCCAGCGGCCCATAGGGGGAGAGCTGCCACCCAGGCTGCAGAAGGAGCTGACAATGGAGTTATTAGACCCAGCTCAGTAAGCCCCGAGGAGCAGGCTGGTGGAGCGTTCTGAGTCCCTACACAAATGGCTGCGGACCGGGGAGGCAGACTGTAGGCGGGCGTCGCTCGCCTCGCCTACCGATACACAATATTGGCGTTCGCCAGACGCCTTTCCCGGATTCCGCCCACGTCGTCATGGAGACGCGTGGGGGCGGAGACGGCAATCGGCCCCGGACTTCCGGGTTGCCGGAGATCAAAAAGGAGAAAACGCCGCGATCGAGTGCGACGAGCGGAAGACGGAGCAAGGGAAACGCCGCGAATCCCCACCGCGAGGAGACCAGGAGCCGAGAACAGACCCCGACCAGAAGGAGACGGCCGGAGCAGAAAGACGGAGAAGACACGAGATAGCCTGCCACGGCCCAGGAGGGTCGTGGCTGCACAAGGTACGTGCCCTTTTTAAGGGCAGCCACAATAAGGAGAGAGAAGGGGAGGGAGAGAGGGGGAGAGAGGGAGAAAAATAAAGGAGGATAAAGACTGGGGAAACTCCCAGGGCACCCTACCACTCGCTCGACCTTTAACCTCTACAGAGCTCAGAACCACCTTCCCTCACAAACCCCTAACCTCCCCACTAAAAGAAAAGAAAAACCCCACAACACGTATTAGTTTTGCATGACTGTTCACTTCCTATTCCCCTCACACCTCCTCCCCTCCCCGCACTAAACCTAAAACTAGGAGATCAGGATATACCACCCCACTTACCTGCTGTATCCTCTTTTGTTCTTCCAAGGGAATCGCGACACCAAGAGGAGGACACCCGGAGCTCGCCACCTGGGAGAAAACAAGAAGGAAAACCCTTAAAGACCTTAGAGGTTCCACAGACTTGCAGAAGAAGGAAAAGAAAGGCTACCATTCTACTATTTGTTCCACCTCTCCTAGAACTCAAAAATAAATCAAGAAAATCCCTGTTAAGGGTTATAAATCCGCGTCCGTGTTCTCTGTAGCCCAGATCACACCCCAATCCCCCACACAGACATCAGGGGCTGTGGGACTCACCCAGATGGGCCCGAAGAGACAGGAGGATGGGGTCCCCTGAAGCTCAGCATGAATTGTTGCAGGCCCTTCCTTGGACCTGGGGGGACCTGAATAAGGGAGAACTGAGGAGCCTTCCTGAGTGTCAATAGGGGCATTCCTACAGCCCAGACAGTCAGGAGTCCGAGATGATCGGTGGAGCTGAAGGGAGTCACAATGGGAGATAATGCTGCCCAATCGAGCATAAGTCGTCCCCCACGGCGGGTGTTAGCCAAAGGTAGGCAGGGGTGCTTGTGCCTGCACGGTGGCAGGGACGGGTGTCCAGATGGGGCCCCTCCCACAGACTTGTTCAGTGGTGGTGGGGAAGCCGGTCTGTGTGTGTTGGGAAGGTCAGGCCCGGGTGGTGAGGCCCACGGTCCGTGCGTATGATAGCCCTGCTTTGGGACCTTCCTCATGTTCATAGGTGAGAGGCAGTGGTTCCAGTACACAAGGTACCCAAGAAGAGAGTGCAGGGATGGTATGCCTCAAGGCACAGAAGATGGGGCTATGGGTGGACTCCCCGGGACGACAACTCAACCTTTCAGGTTGGAGCCCTTATGGCAGCAATCCTGGTGGTTATCAGACACCAAAACCACCCTGGAGAGTAAAATTTATGCAGTGGTCCTGGATCTGGGCCTCCCGCGGATCGAC
Organism: Pleurodeles waltl; assembly: GCF_031143425.1. Classification (NCBI taxonomy): domain Eukaryota; kingdom Metazoa; phylum Chordata; class Amphibia; order Caudata; family Salamandridae; genus Pleurodeles; species Pleurodeles waltl. Next base: position 903,239,117 of record NC_090450.1, read on the forward strand.
CATAAGAAGCTGGCAAAGAGAATGGTTGAAACTGAGTGCATGTTATGCAACCTGGAACCCAAGGTCATGGAAGGAGACACAGCGATTTGCACCCTACAACAGACTGTCACCTGAAGGGATAAAGTGGAGTATGCTGAAGGTTGCTCCGGGCGTAACAACATCACTCTGATGGGGATCCCGTAGAAAGCAGAAGGTCCTAGTATGAAGTTATTTTTAGAAGCCTGGCTCCTCACTGGCTCCTCACTGAGGTGCTGGGGGGCAAGGTATCAAACATTTTCACGTTCGCTAAGGCCCACAGGGTGCCGGGCAAACCTCTGGCACCGGAGGCATCCCCCAGGTCAATAGTGGTACGACTGCTGAATTTCTGTGACCACATTTTGTAGGTGGCAGGTGTAGTGCTTTCCTCTTAGCTAGTTTTAAAGCACTAACATAACACACATTAGAAATGCACTTCTGAGGTCAAAGAAGACTTTTATTGTTGTTAATTCTTCCCCAACCACAATTTTTATGTTGACGAATTAGTAGCTTTCAAGCCCGCGTTAATCAAAAAAAATATATCAGTTTGCAATATACACAGCAGGTTATATTTATAAGATATTGAATGCAAAGCAAAACAAATACTTCACCGTGTGGGAAACTATTTACAGCTTCATCTTTCTAAGGTCTGCAAACTGATGACCCCCTGTCAGCCGCGAGAAAGAGATTCATCTACCCACACGGGATTGCTGGCATCTGGCGCCAAGCTCCAGCACGAGGTCCGGCAGATTCGAATCTGACTCTCTGCAGCCTGTTACATTCGTTACAAAGGTGTGCCCCCTCCTCTCAGACCTGGGAAACCGAGCAAGCCTTTTGGAGACTGGCCAGGTCTCCAAGACTACTCCTGTTCCCAAGCTCAAGCGAAGAAAAACAACACCCATGTACTCTCTCTTATCATGTCTAGTCTACTGTGAGAAAAACATCTTGGTTCTCTGGTGCAAAAACACAGCTTGGAAAAATACAGCTTGGATTCTCAACTGCAATGTCTAACTCCACGTTAAAGGCAATGGGCAGCTAACCTAAATATCAAATGCAATGTCTAAGAATACTTATATCATGTCAAAGCACATAGGCAGCTGAGCTGAATACAAAATGCAATGTATAATATCATGTCAAAGCCAATAGGCAGCTGAGCTGAATATAAAATGCAATGTATAATATCATGTCAAAGCCAATAGGCAGCGGAGCTGAATACAAAATGTAATGTATAATATCATGTCAAAGCCCATAGGCGGCTAAACTGAATACAGAAAGTAATGGCTAATGCCATGTCAAAGCCCATAGGCGGCTCAACTGAATACAGAAAGTAATGGCTAATGCCATGTCAAAGCCAATAGGCAGAATACAGAATGTAATGACTAATGCAATGTCAAAGCCCATAGGCGGCTAAACTGAACAAAACATACCATGTGCTACTGGTGAACATTGAGCAACTAATATGCGCAGTGGTGAAACACAAAGTCATTGGTCAAAACAAAATTTAACAAATGGCAGTACATTCCGCCCTTTGACCAATTAATTTTTGTTTCACATATCTCTTGTTTCAAACAAAAAAAAAAAAAAACATCAGCACAGAAAAAAAAACATTATCAGCAAGTCAGATTTGAATGATCCCTGTAAAGCAATAGAAGTGAATTAACACATTGATTTCATAACCTTTCACATCAGATACATCTATACAGAAAAGACTGGGCAATTTTTATACTCTGAGTGAGTCTCTAATTCAACAGTGTTAGCAATTTGATGTAGCATGAGTTCTACCCATGTAAAGGGGCACGGTCCACCTGAAAGGTTTGCTGGAAGGTAAGCAAAAGTCAGAGTTCCATACGAGAAGGGAAAAAAAAAACACAGCTTAGTTCCAGTGGAAGAATGCAATCAAACAAGTTGAACTTGAACTGAAGGCGCAGTTTGTGCAAAATGGATCCATGGTGCTGGCACTTTACTCCGCCAGGTTCAGGTTGGGGATTCGGTCCCTTCCCCGACCCCACATGCACACACCGGAAGGGGGACCACACAGCACACTCAGGGACAGTGGCGAAACGTGGTAGGATCTGCAAAAGAAACAAGTATGACTTTTCTTGCAAATAAAATTTTTCATTTAAACTGCACCCTTCCTCTTTCTTTCCCTGTTTTATAATCAGCAGGACGTTTTTGGGGCCCTTTGTTATATTCACTGCAGGTTCTGGAGGATCACTTGGGGCTTCAGCCCACACATCAGCACTGAGGTTTTTATCTGCTGCACCACAGCTTCCCTTTTCTTGCACTGTCAGAAGGGCTGGGGCAGACTCCTTCTTTAACAAACCTCCATTCACTGCACTTTTGCCAATTTGGGCCATTCAGTCTCCAATTTGTATGAATAAATCAGATTCTTTTCTAAGTATCAGCATAATTTCGATTTTTCCTTGGTAATCTGCAGCCATCACTCTCCCTAAAACCTGATCAATTTGCCATTTCTGTTCTGGTAACTTTCCTCTCCCCAACTGCTCTGTGACTGCTTGCATGACAGATTGCTTTTGTGCGTGCTGCACAGTTTTTATCAAATCTAGGGGAATGTGCATCTCTCTCATCTCTGCCCACCTGTAAGTGGCTTTTTCTCTCAGCTGTTCACATTTCTGGGGCACCCACTTAGCCATCCCCACTAAGGCAGAATTCTGGGTGTACACTTCTCTCTCTGCATTTTTCTCATTAACATCTGCAAGGTAGTTGAACCAGTTAGGTGCTAAAACATTAGCAATGGACCAAAAATCAGCGTAAAAATGACACATCTCACGTAGCTCTTGCTTTAAAATCTGACACACATTATACAACGCTGTTCCTTCTACTGTGCCAGAAAGCAACATTTCAGTCAATGAATCATTACTCTTTTACCTGTGGTACTCTAGCCCTGTCTTGCAAGTACCAGATCCATTGTATGATTCTAGCTAGGGGCACTATTTTCTTTCCTTGTTCTTGAGTTACATGTACATAAGTATTTCCTTCTTGCACTGCGCAGAAACCTAAAGTCTGCATTATTTCATTTGCCAAATCACAAGCGCGCAGCTGCATATAATTTTTCACAGTGACCATATACAAAAGTGTTAGGATTTCTCTCAAATGAGGGCTATTCTTTTTCCAAAAATCAAACAAGCTAATGAAACTCGGGGTGTCTTGCTCTAAAATCCTTCGTTTTACTTGTGCATTTTGCAACGGTAACTCGTAAATCACATTCTGGTCTCTCTTCGTGTTATCAGTTAAGGAATGCGCTTTCACTGCCAAAAACCCTGGCTCACACGGCTCAAAGCAGCTCGGAGCTGTCTTAACCCCCTCATTACTGGAATGGGAAAAGAAAGATTCTTCTACAACAGCAGTTTTATAACTTTCAGAATTATTTTGAATTATTGTATCCTGGCTAATTTGCTCACGTAAATTCCTATTTTCATGTTCCAACTTCCTACATTTCTCCTGCATTTCTCTGTAAGCAGATAAAGGTATCCAGACCTTTCTGTCATCATTACTTCCAAAAGACACTTTTTCTACATATGTACAACAGAAATTATTTCTCAAAACACTATCAGGCATTTTAGCTACACATGCATTTTCAGACATGGTCTGTCGTGCTTCTGTAATTCCCCAAACAGAAAACAATTCACAGTTTTTCCGAGCACCATCGGTCAGTTTAACAACACATGCATTCTCAGACATGGTCTGCCGTGCTACTGTGATTCTCCAAACAAAAAAAAACAATTTCTGTAATTCTCCAAACAACAAAAACAATTACACTTTTAAAGTGTGCACTTAGAAATCTACCAACTCGTCAACACCCTCTTAATCACCTCTTAATGACCGGCCCCACTCCTGGTACCAATTGTAGTGCTTTCCTCTTAGCTAGTTTTAAAGCACTAACATAATACACATTAGAAATGCACTTCTGAGGTCAAAGAAGACTTTTATTGTTGTTAATTCTTCCCCAACCACAATTTTTATGTTGACGAATTAGTAGCTTTCAAGCCCGCGTTAATCAAAAAAAATATATCAGTTTGCAATATACACAGCAGGTTATATTTATAAGATATTGAATGCAAAGCAAAACAAATACTTCAACGTGTGGGAAACTATTTACAGCTTCATCTTTCTAAGGTCTGCAAGCTGATGACCCCCTGTCAGCCACGAGAAAGAGATTCATCTACCCACACGGGATTGCTGGCATCTGGCGCCAAGCTCCAGCACGAGGTCCGGCAGATTCGAATCTGACTCTCTGCAGCCTGTTACATTCGTTACAAAGGTGTGCCCCCTCCTCTCAGACCTGGGAAACTGAGCAAGCCTTTTGGAGACTGGCCAGGTCTCCAAGACTACTCCTGTTCCCAAGCTCAAGCGAAGAAAAACAACACCCATGTACTCTCTCTTATCATGTCTAGTCTACTGTGAGAAAAACATCTTGGTTCTCTGGTGCAAAAACACAGCTTGGAAAAATACAGCTTGGATTCTCAACTGCAATGTCTAACTCCACGTTAAAGGCAATGGGCAGCTAACCTAAATATCAAATGCAATGTCTAAGAATACTTATATCATGTCAAAGCCCATAGGCAGCTGAGCTGAATACAAAATGCAATGTATAATATCATGTCAAAGCCAATAGGCAGCTGAGCTGAATATAAAATGCAATGTATAATATCATGTCAAAGCCAATAGGCAGCGGAGCTGAATACAAAATGTAATGTATAATATCATGTCAAAGCCCATAGGCGGCTAAACTGAATACAGAAAGTAATGGCTAATGCCATGTCAAAGCCCATAGGCGGCTCAACTGAATACAGAAAGTAATGGCTAATGCCATGTCAAAGCCAATAGGCAGAATACAGAATGTAATGACTAATGCAATGTCAAAGCCCATAGGCGGCTAAACTGAACAAAACATACCATGTGCTACTGGTGAACATTGAGCAACTAATATGCGCAGTGGTGAAACACAAAGTCATTGGTCAAAACAAAATTTAACAAATGGCAGTACAGCAGGGACCCATGGCCCCTGGTAGATAGGGGGAGCCCTGGTGAAGATATATCTAGACTGCACCACTGCTGTACTGAGATAGCGGGAAATGTTTCAGCTTGTAAAACGGTAACGCCAGACATTGAATTTTAAATATGCTTTGTTTCTTCCTGGCGAAGTTGTAATTTTTTTCACAAGGCTTTCGATGCATGGGGCGTTTTGGAGATGAGAGGGATACTCGCTTCTGGACTCTTGTGAACCGCTCAGAGAAGCGAGAGTGGGAGTGTCAGCGACCAAGGAGGAAAGTCGTAGGAGCCTGGCAGCAGACCGACCAGAACCCATGTGGGGAAGAAGTGGGCCAGAGTGGTGGTAGGAAATCTGGATGGGAGTCAAGTAACACATGGGAAGCTCTGGCAGGAGACTCGGAGGAGAATGCCAGCAACTCTGGAGGATCAGGTGAACCCAATAGGACAGTTGTCATCCCAATGACATCGGACTCCATCATTTGAGGGAGATAATGGCCTGCCACAATTAGCAGACGACGAATGAGCAGCCTACTGGGCCACCTAAAGGCTTGCAGACAGAGATGATTTTGCAATGCCATTCACGGTGCCAGGCTAGCCCCCTGTTACTTTTACCAAGAGAGTAAAGAAAAATTAGTTTGAATGTTTTTTGTTGTTCTTTGGGATGGGGCAACAAACACTTTGGGTGGGGGGTAGTTCTGTATCCGCAGCGTGGGGAGATTAGGTGGGTGGGAGTACAGGGCACTGTTCAAGGCTTATGAAGACACCACAAGAAGGAATGACACAAGATCAGTCTAGACACCAACAACAATGGTCACCGCTCACCTAACACCCCCAGGCCGCCCCCTTAGGGTTCTATAATGGAATAATAATGGCCTGAGCAATAAACTCTAGAGAGGGAGCAATGTGGAAATACTTTGTGAGGAAGAACCCAGATATAATCCTACACCAAGAGACACATCTCTCTGGTAACTCATGGAGGGTATTAAAACACAGTAGATACCACTTGTTGATGCATGCAGGTTTCTCAGCTGGCTCAACAGGGGTGAGCATATTGGCTTGTAAATACTCCTGCAGGTCACTCAGACTTGAGCAGACAGGCAGGATTGCCAGGAAGCCCTGAGTGGGTGTTGGAATGGAATATATCTGACTTTCATCACCTGGGATTCTTCCCTGGCCTGCAGACTGAGGAACTCAACAGAATTAGGGCTTGACTGGTGGAGCTGTCCGAGGCCGTGCTCGTGATTAGGTGGGTGGGGAGCTGAACTTGACTCAACAAGGTGACATGGACAGGGTGACAAAGACGGGATACAGAACGAGAGGGGATTCGCAGTTGGTCTCATTTCTGGACACCATGGGACCGGCAGACTTGTGGTGGGAGGAGCACCCAGACGTAACACATATAATTCTCACCATCATGCTCACAATGCAAGCTGGACTATTTCCTAACCCCAAAACATCAATTGTGTAGGTTTGGGCATACCACCATCTTAGCACTGGGCATCTTGGACCACTCATCACCAACCATGCACCTTCTAACAGATATCCTGGGCTCACAAAGGGAGTGAAGTTTGGACCTTTGAGGCTTGATTGCTTGGGAAACCACGAAGCTGGTGGCAGAGACTACAGTGAGGTATTTTAAAGGAAACATAGGAATGGTAGGGTCGGGGAACCTGTGTGGGAGGCATGCAAGACAGTCCTACGAGGCCAACTATAGCTCATGTCATGGGTAAGCACAAAGAAAGACTCAAGGAGATTGGAGACCTTGAAAAACAACTGACACTGTGGGAGCCTGGTACAATATTAATCCTACCCTAGACCTGACGGGGAGGGAAGAGCTGCGACACCTGTTGCACCAGGAGGTAGGGGTGAAGTACAGAGCGAAAGCGGGTAAACTCTATGAAGTCGGAAATAAGGCAAGTAAAATGTTGGCATGGCTGGCCGCAATCGACAGTGAGCCAAAGGAGAAAGCAGAAACCCTAGTAGAAATTGTAGTAAATATGCGACCTCCCCTTACTGCACATTTATTGGCAAACGTCCTAACGGCCCGGGGGATGCCTGTACATTTGTTGTTGAGACTCATCCAGCCTACAGAACAGCAATGTTTTATTCATGGATTACCTTTCCAGCAGTTGATGGGAACACAAACATATTTAATCACTATACACTGGCAAATACACCTCCACAATACAGAGCTTATGCATATTTACAAATAACTTTATCTTATCAAGACTATAATAATTGGCTTGATGGCGCCTGCCACATACAACATTACATGTTAGGTTAGGCCCTCTGAGCAATGATGGACCGACCTGGCCTTTATTGGCCACATATACACCACATCCTGAGGCAGCAACCTTAGCGGTAGCTGAGGACGGCCATCTATATATAGAGCTCAAGACCATATACGGACTGTTAGTACAGTTTGTTATGCAAACATTAAAAACTAACCCAACACGTCCTGCCCCAGCGCAACCACATGCAGTTACGCCAGGCATTAACCCTGTTACTGTACATTCTATCACGGGTAAGGCACTCCCCAAACGGAGGAAATTCCGTTTGGGTTAGCTCAAAAAATAATTGCGCTGGAAGCAGTTTTCCCTATACGGAACCTCAGGATAAACATAGAATTCTCATTATGTGCTTGCCACTCTGGATGGTTCCCACAGTTGATAACTGTAATACATGTGGCACGGTATTTGCCACGCTCTATACTACCGCACATGGTACACCAACACTTGCAACTCTTCCGGAGGTGTTAAAACAAATTCAAGATGACTACGGGGCTGCCCCGGCCCTAGATTTGGGGATGCACTTAATGGGCAATTTTGCCACTGTGTCTTCAATTATATCAAGTAACCTTCAAGGGGAAGCAGATGCACTAGAAGTGCGCATGCCGCTCCAGGATGTTTCTGTACAGGATCAAGAGCGTGAGCTGCCTGAGATTATCACTGAGACCTACTCTAGTATTGGTCGAGATAGTCTTGGGGCCAGATCAACCAAACCACAATTTCAAGGTAGATCTAATAAAGACGCTACCAAGCAAGCGCCTGAAGATTCCAAAAAACGCTACGATAAAAATAAAAAAACACCTAAAAAAGAAAGGGGAGAATCTCCATATACGGATACCCCACAAAGTAGATATAGTCTTAGAAATAGAAATAACATAAACACCCTGACAGTTTCAATATACTGATACACGCCAATCTCGTTCCTTTCAGTACTCACCGGAAAAACGCAGTGACAGAGGTGGGCAGTCAGAGCAGCAAACCGAGTGCGTGAAACTGAGAAAGGACTCACAATGCTGGTCTGAAGTTTCAGTTAAGAAAGAAGAGAAACTTCCCCAACAAAAACCCCAATTTCAAAATAAAAAAGTGGCAGCAGTTACGATCAGACATGCCACTCAAGAAAAGAGCTTTACTGAAGAACAGGAAGTGGGCACTAGCACTCTTAGACAGTGCGGCAGAGGTCACAGTAGTTCACCAGGATCTTCAAGAGCAACTGGAAGTGAAAGCAACTGATGACTTCTTGCAAGTTGAGACTTGCGGGCATTAGTGTCACCACACCCGACAGGGTGTATAAAGTAACTATCCAGTTAGAGGGAGACATTGAACGTATGATAGACGCCATCTTTTGGGACCACGTTGTCTCCATTTATGATATTTGGCTGGCTGAAAAAGATTGGCTGCCAGAATTTGTCGACGATCTCCCTTACGGAGAGGACGTTATTGAAAAGTCCTTCTCGCCCCTTGTTCCCAGAAAGCTCATTGAAATGTAGGCCATTGATTGGGCAGTAGCGCAAGCACCTGCGTTATATCGCGATCATGTGGGGTGGGACAAGGATTCCCCCTACCACGTAATACCAATAAAATCTCATCCCCAACCTCAACCACAATATACAATAAAGTAAGATGCAAAAGCACCTGTGAGGGAAGTCCTCAACCAATTAGAGTACCAGGGTGTCTTTGAACCCTCTAATTCATCAATGAATAATCCACTATTTCCAGTCGCCAAACCCGACCATTCATATAGAATAGTCTTGGACTACAGACATTTAAACAGTCACACACACATACTTGGAATACAAAATGCACACAGCACAGCACTCATGAACAATATAGTGTGGAAAAAATACAAGGTGACCCTGGATATATCCAACAGTTTTTTCTGCCAAAACATAGCACCTGAAAGTAGGGACTTAACAAGTTTCAGCACCCTAAGCTCTCAAACAATTTCTGCTGACTCCCACAAGGAGCTCGTGAAACGTCTATTTTACATAACACAGACCCTGAGGCGTTGTCATATGTGGATGACATCTATCTCACAGACGATGACCTCATGCAACATTTAAGATGGGTAGCCCACATTGTTGTAGGATTTGCCGAAAACGGCTACAAACTCAACTTAAAAAAAAAAAAAAATAGCCTTCCTTAGTGTCCTGTTTCTGGGCACAACTACAACCACCAAACACCAAAAATAGCTCCAGTCAGTGTTGGGCTTTTTAAATTGTGGCAGAACATATATCCCAGATTATGCACAATGCATGAAACCATTATATGACTTAATACGTCCTGACTTTACCAGCAAATTCTGGACAGTTGAACATACATGCATCCTTAGAGCATTGCAAAAAGACATGCTTGAAGCAAAACACTTACATACAAGGGACAATAAAAAAACATTTGGTCATCAGACTAATTGCTGGTGCCATTGGTTTCACCTATGTGACATTCAATGAAGGGGAGACCGTCCCAATTGCATACAAATCACACTTATACTCCACAACTGAACAACGCTTTTCACCTACTGAGAAAATCCTCACTGCTGTTCAGGTGGCGGTCCTTAAAAAGAGACCTCTGGCCCAGAGGAAGCGCATTATTGTTGTGTCTCCCATTCCAGACCTTGAGGCTGTTACGAAAGCAAGCGTTTCAAATGCTAAAGCATTACATCCACGTTGGATTCAATGGGCAACGTCTCTGACGGCCACTAATGTTGCTTATGTTTTTGACTCCAAATTACAGACCCAAGAATTCTTACAATATGAACTTGATTATCCAGTTCCAGAAAATACTTTGCCTATTGAACAATATCAGACAATTGTGTACACTGATGGTTCAGCCCAACCAGCAATAGGCACCAAACACCAACACTTCGCCACTTGCGCAGTCATGAGTGAATAAATGAAGGATGGCAAGTTCCATCCACAAAATACTTACACGCAGACTCTAGGGGACTGCCCTGCACAACTTGCAGAGCTCAAGGCTCTGGTGATGGGATTAGAATACATGGATCCTGAGCAGATTATGTTGATTTTCTGTGATTCGTATTATTGTGCTCAGTCCCTCACTGAATATCTGCATTACAGGCACCAAAATGGGTTCAGTGATTCAAAAGGCAACACCATTAAAACACAGACTTATGTGGGGAAAGTAGCGGATCTGAAAGAAATGCTAACTAATGTCCATGTTGTACACACACTGGGACATCAGTGTGTTGGAATACATGTTGAAGGCAACACTTTGGCTGATGAGGCAGCCAAATCTGCAGTAGCTCTGCCTGCAGCAACTGGTTCTAAATTTAAAGTGGATGATGAAACACTGGCAGCCATGAAAGCTTTGACTGACGGCACGCCTCTACTAAAAGCATATCCTGCTAAATATTCCGACCGCATAGCAAGCATTTTTACAGCCCAAGTAGCAAAACCGGGAGTGGAGGATTGTATGATTCCCAATAGACTTAAGACCTGAGTGAATAAAAGCAGCGCATGAGGGAGTTGCTTCTGCCCATGCTGGTGTAGCAGCTACAATTTCACTCTTACAAGCACGTAATTGGTGGCCAGGTGTCTGCAAGCAGTATGTCCTTTGTTGTGACATCTACCAGCAAATTAAAGGATCCACCTTCAAACGCCCACCGCAGATACCCCTCTTAATTTCCAATAAACCATTACAATGTGTATACTTGGACCATTGTGGTCCCCTGACACCAGACAGTGCTTACAAATCCATCCTAGTCGCTGTTGACTCATGCTCCAGATTTCTATGGGTTCGGCCACAATGCTCGGCTGACACTCAAACTGTTATTAAATATTTGCAAGTCTTTCTCTGCACATATGATGTTGCGGCTTTCCACTCAGACCACAGCCCTGGTTTTGCCTCAAGGACTTTCAGGGACACCATGGCTTCATTAGGGATCCAACTGCATTACTCGTCTCCATTTCATCCTGAGGAAAATAGTGTTGTGGAACACCGAAAACCGAGATTTAAAGCAATCTTTAAAAGCCAGAGAATTAGGCATGGGTTGTAGTTGGCTTACACACCTGTATGGAGTTCAGAGAGCACTTAACAATCTGCCCAGAAGGTCCCGGGGGGGGGGGGCGTACTTCATACAAATGCCATTTTGGAACACAAATGTAGGTTCCAGATCTTGATGGTCCTGGTGTGGAGGCAGCAGATACACCCTTTGACATAAATGAACGTGTCACTGTCTTGCAGGACTTACAACAGTTCTGTGATGACAATGCATCTTCCAGTGCTGCCTCCTCTGGAATTAGGGATGTACCAGTAACATCCACCGGCTGGATTCCAAAACCTGGGGATCTAGTGCATGAAAAGATTGCTGTGGATAAAGAATTTGGCCCTTCTTATTGTGTACCGATTCCAGTCCTGGGAATACACGGTACCAGAACTGTCATTCTACTACTGCTGCCTGGCTCTCAAAAAAATTGCTTTGTGTCCATTAACAATGTCAAGTTACACCATGTGGCTGATCCTGCACAGCAGACCTAGGGGACTCCTGGGTAGTACCCGAATTCCTCCCACTACAGACCAGGATGTTCCCCTATTAATCTTCAACAGTAACGCTGATACCTCTCCGAGCTTGGGGAGGGTGGAAAATGAGCGTTTATTGGTTCCACTAACTACTTCCTCTACAATAAACACTGATGATAAGGATCAATTTTATTCGAATTCTACACAAACGGATGGCATGGTCTACTATGAACCACCGACGGAGTCTTCTGCAAGTTCTCATCTTCAAAACACGGCTCCAGTTTTTCCATGAACTGCATCTGGATATTTTGTCGATGTTAATGACACTTTCACTGGCTCATCTGACTGTACTGCAACAGAACTGTCAAGAGCACGTAAGCTGATACTTTGGCTCAAAACAAATTATTAATCTCGTCCATGGAACTATCTGTGGCTGTTATTAACTATACTTGCTTTCTTCCTTTGGATTGGGTTTGTCATTATTTTCTTTTTTCTTCTACATGGTCATTACCTTCCTGAACGCTCTACAGTTGAACTGGTGGATGAGGTCCTAAAACCACATTTTTCATCACACAAAATTTGCAGAGACTTGTCCCTAGTGAACATTTCAGCCATACCAATTCCTGATGGGATTGTTTGGGATAAAGTATTAATTGATATATATGGGCCTACGGAGGTCATTCAAATACCATATGTATTCAAACTTTCTATGAATGATGTAATTACACCCGGCGTGGTTTCTGATGATTGGGATGTGAACACTTTTGATGCATTGATGTCTGATCTACAGTATTATACAGTATTTGAAAATGAAGATGTGTACCAATTCAAGGAAATTATGGATATGTTCTGTTATAATTACCATGGACATTATTTCACTCACAGAGCAAGTACCCCAATGACTCTTTTTAAATATACACAGTGGGAACACTGCCCGACTCCACCAGTAGGCAGTTCCAAAACATATAATGAAAGGTTTGCATATTTTTCTGGGCACAGTGTTAAAATTGCTGAATCATATTATTTCAAATTACCAATAGTGGAAAGTCAACATGTTTTATTGACAGATACAAAATTAATCTATTCCGATTTCTTTGTTTCCTGATTGGCTATAGAAGGCTATGAGTACTGATTGAAGTCGATTGACTTAAAAAGTGTTTGGGGAACTAAAAATTGAAAAATAAAAGGAAAGGAAGCTTTGGGCCAGATGTATCAAGAATCCATTTTGCGATTTTCAAATAGTGATTTTTAAGAAATTGCTATTTCAGAGTCGCAAAATGGTATGTATCATATTTGCAATTCGGTAATAGCGATTTCTTAAAAATCGCAAATGCTATTACCGAATCTCAAATAGCGATTCTGACCCCATTCGCACCTATGGGCCTGTATGCGCTTCACGTTGCGAGGTCATCGGCGGAGATTCAGTCCCTTTTAAGCACAAATTTTCCAAGACACTTTGGTAAACTTGTGGGACGAATATTTAATGCGTCCAGTACTACTGGAATCGCCCACTTTTTGAAGGCTGTTGGTTCTGGTTTTGTTCACACCTTATCCTCCATATTTGGCTTAATACCTTCAGCCATACACTCAATATTTTTGAGTGTTTTGGGGGGATTTCGGATTACTTTGGCTATAATAGGTGGCATTTTGCTGTTGCTACTTTTTTCTGCGCAATGGCTATCCCTTCACAGCAAGAAGAACTGAAAGCGCTCCTGCCAGCGCAACTGTGCTGTAAATGATGCATTATTTCTGAGCACCACTCCTGGAACAACTGGAGTATGACTGGCTTTTGTCATTCCAACCCGTTTTGGATTGTGTCAGCCCGTGTTTCGATGCCTCTGGTGCTTCTTTGAATGTGCACTGGAAGTCTGTCTTTCTACACACCGCTTACTTTCATTGGATGCTGATCTGTTGATGTTCTAGATGAGGGCTCATTATCAGACATGCGCGTTGAGGGTGCGTTTGCTACGGGAAGCTGCCTATGAGTTGTCCTTTGTGGATTCTGCAACTCTTAACTCAACAGTGGGCACGACATGGAATGCTGCTGCCTCAGCTGGAGCTCAGGCTTAGGAACATGAGTGTTCTGTGGTCTATTTTGTACATGATCTGGATATTTTACCACCTGCCGAAGTGGAATGTCTCCTGGCTTCAATTGTCCTGTCCTGGATGTAATTGGCGATTTCCAAAATGAATAATGAATTTGGCCTTTTTTACGCCACTTGTGGTTTCTCCATTGTCCTTTTTCCTGCTCCTGTATCTCTTAACTTGTCACTCTTGACATATATGTTTATATGCTTTTATTGCTAGGGTTTTATTAGACTTATTTTAATTTGAGCTTTTGAACCACCTTTGACCTGCAAGGGGAGGGTGTTGTATAGCTATTTTAGCCATATATTAGACACGTTATTTTAGCTAACTAGGCCTGCCGCTGTGCACTTTAACCCAGTTACATTTTATTCAGCATTGCTTTATTTTTTTAACAATCGCCACATTTTGCAGTGCAGTTTTATTTTCTCTATCTTATTGTCCTTTTGCCTAGGAAAGCATTACATTCTTAGATGGACATTTATTTCACTCTGTGCTTTCTCCAAGGCTAAAGTCAGATAGGGTTGCCGACAAACGTGGTATGCTGTGTCTCCAATATTCGCAGAAAACACACACTCATACGTGGGGACCATTTTTTAGAATGTCATCTGTTTTATTATAAAACACACTTTTGTCCCAAACACGTTAGAGGGAGATTCTAGCCAACACACCAGCATTGATGTCTATTTATGTCAAAATGATCTAATATGAGTGTGTGAGTATAATGGTGCATATTACCTCGGAGAGGGTCCGTTCTGTTCCCCAACAGAATCCTTTTATGATGGTGCATTCCTGCACAGTGTGTAGAAAGTCACCCTTTTCGGATTTACCCCAATTTATTTTGGAACCTGCTAGCCTGATGAAACGATACTTCGTCTCCAACGACCAGTCATAACATTTTTGTGATTGTAGAATATCAACAACATCATCCAAACAAAAAAGTTTATTTAAATTGTTGAAGAAATTACTTTCACTGGATATAGAATGCTAAAGGCTCTTTAGGTAGACTGAAGAAAACAAAAAAGAGTATCAACAGCATATTTTCCTGGTGTCTCTTTACAGGTAAAAGCTTAACCGTTTGTATACAAAGATTTATGTAAGTTAAAAAAAATTCTCAAGACATCCAAATATACATAACACAAATTCCAAAGAGCACCCCTTGGCTCTATTAAAGACTTTTTCTGTATCAAGAGACATTACATCATTAGGTACAATGCTACCTTTCTTCAGAGCAATTATACTTAACCAATGATAAATATATTATTAGTGTCAATGAGCCCTCAAAAACAACCAGAATTGTCACAATTGTAAGTAACATTATGGCAGTGATTAACAATACCAGTATTCATAATGACACTGTTGTATTCTATGCAGGAGGTTTAGATATTACGCAAATTAGGAGGTAAGTCTAAAGCAAAGATCTAGCAGACCTCTGCTGTGAAACAGTCTAAACCTGGAGTCTTATTGTATTTAAGTTTGTAAATTATCCCTTGATTATTCAAAAATTATAATATTCCTATATAACAAATCCTCAGCTAAAGTGTGAAAATCTCTAATCATATAAACTCCTATAGACTGCTGTAATATTTATCAAATACAATATTCATATAATTACCAGAAATAGTTATTCATCTTCGTTCCTAATATGTTTGTGATTTCAATACACTACCAGGGAGCTTTAAGGTTGTGTTCAAGATTCAAGGAGAGAAGCGCAAGCTTCTGTCTCTCACCACTTCCACCACTGACCACGTATACAAGAATATGACAGCCAGTGGAAGAAACGAGGAAAGAGGAATGGGATATGAGAGAAAACAGAAACACTGGACTCCACCACTCTGACCTGTCATTTCTGCTGGGCACTGTGGTCTGCTGGACGTAGTGTGCTGCCTAAAGGCAATACGAAATATATTTAGTAACTGGCCATAACAACCCTAACATTAACTGTAACAGTGAATGGATATACCTCAGTGTTATAACTGTGTGACCAGCTTTCTATACCTTGCTGTAGAACTTGTTATTTATGAGCTTAAGTATAAGTGCATCAGCACTTTTTTCTGTGAGTAGAATTACTAGCTCAAGCTTCATCACTGTGTATTTCTCTGTGGAAATTGAGTTAAAGTTGCCACTATCTCCTGTACATGTAAGGATTAGCATGCATTATTAATAGCCTTTGATTCCTAACTTAACAACTTTTATAAACATACAGAAGCTCTGAATACCTTACACATTATCATAAATACACAGCATGGTGCAAACTAGTTCTGTCTTAATACTCCTTCCTGTTTCAACACATATAACCTTAAATGTAAAATGACAATCCCACAACCTCTTGAAAAGTTCAAGTTAAATATTCAAACAAGCTCAAACTTTGTGTTCATAGCATGGCCCGCCTTTCACACTACTTCTCTGTAATTCCAATGTGCTTCAAAACAACTGCATAGCAAAGCGCTAGTTCTTTGTAAAGGAAATCTTAGATCTATCTAGCAAGGTCCTGGCAACAGCAACATAGCATCATGATTGCCTAGAAAAGGCTCTGTGGTTCATGAGGAAAATTATAACAAGAAGTCGTAGAGGGCTGCTGCATTTGGCAAATCACTTGGGAGTTCATGGCTGGTGGGAAATGTAGTCCGTCATCGGGTGCATTCTCCACAGACACACAAGGCCTCTATTGAGACAGCTGTGACGCTGAAAGGAGCACCAGCCTTTCCTTCCCTGGGATGGACTCAGCACAAGTTGGTTTGGTGTAGCTCCTCCAAGTCAGCTAAGTGTTAAGCGGTAAGCCATGTCTCCAGCTATGTTTCCTGACACTTGCTAGATTTCTTTTCCTTTTCCCAGCAAAGCTACTGTTTCTAGTAAAACATTTATTTCAACATCTAAACATAACAATTTATTCAGCTAATTCCTTAGTTTTTCAACGACCCACATATTTCATTAGTATTTTCAATAAGGTACAGTTTCTCCCCTTTCTTCAACTGCTTTTTAAATTCCAGAATGTATTACTTGCTAGACAAATGACTGCAGTAACTTTTATAGACATCTACATGTCTTTAATGCATCCAACAATGTCCAAAGGTCTGCTTTGCTGTGTGTGAGATGGATTTAACCAAATCGCTATCATGCAAACAGTGCACTGTTGATCACCACTTCAGTGAATGATTCACTGATTCTCCATCAAACAGTTGCAATGTCACACTACTATGATAGGAAATAATAATTCACTGGATAATAACTGACTTATTTTTAGGTATAAATGGTGCTGACATTAAGAAAAGGTATATTCTGGAGACAAAATTATGTACAGGCGAAAATAAGATGTATCCCTCCTCCAGGGGATTAAATAACTCCATGCATCATTCATGTGAAATTTGGAGCACATTTTTAAACTTACGTATTGGATTTAAGCCATGGATTATCCAGGCTCAGCCATGTACACCACACAAAATCAACCACCACCCTGGGCTCACTAATTCAGAACGCTCTCCATAATTCCATAATCTGACAGAAAAATAAAAAAAATCTGAAAAATGCAACTAAGGATTGACCAATTTTAGATCAAAAGTGATTTTCATGTTTGTGAATGGATACAAAAAAATACTTTCTGACCGACCCAAATTTACAACAGACCCCTCTCACTGTGAATACAGGGTCCAAGAAAGAGCCCAGTGCCCTTCCCATTGTAGCAACAATTTGTGCAGATATGCAAAGAACAAGATCAGTACCAGGGGGGTACCCACCACTCAACCACGACTTTTCACTACTGCACATATAGCAGCCATGGAAGAAGGTGTTTAAAGGGACACATAGCGGTTTATAAGCCAAAGGAATAATCTACCACTATGCAGGCAGACAATCCAGCCAGGCTGTCAGGAAGAAAGTGTGGCATGATCAAGAGGTGGAAAGCTACTTCTTTACAGGGCAACTCAACAGTACTATGCCTTCACAGTAAGTGAACCCCAGTTGGCACACACAATGGTGTTGAAGGCTTGGCCTGATATCCCAGTCCACTTCCCAGTATTGAGGATCAGCCCCTCATCTTCAAACATTAACATATAGTTCATACAGCATTCCTTCCATTTCATCCACACAAAGACTGGCTGCCCTGGAAGAAAGTTAGACACAGCTGAAGGGGAGTGTAGTAGTTGCTCTTGTCAATACCTATTTCCCTTCTGTGTTGTTTACCACCCTACCTCAGTTTTTCCCCGCAATGTTCTCTCACACTTTTTGTCTCATGTCCAATATCGGGCGGAAAAGAGGAACAAACCACAGATGCTCGTTGTAAGGGATAAAAGGCCGCTTTAATAGAACAGGTCTGATATAAAACAATAACCTTGGCTTTTGCCTCACAAAACTACCAACCTCACTATACAATATTTCTCTCCTAACCCCTCCCCCACCCTCTAAACTTTCCACTCCCCAAATCGCCCTTGAACAATCCCTTCCCCATTTGTCCTGCTGCCCACCTTCTGCAGTTACCCCTGCCTTTCCTCCCTCGTGCCCCTTGCTAAAACCTCCCTGCCCTCAAATCTTTGGCATCATCCCCTTCCCCCCCAAAACCTTTCTGTGTAAATCCCCCGCCCCACCAGACCTGCCTACCAGCGGCATGAACAAACTACCCAAAATACTCCATGAACAATGATCAACAATAAACATCATGCAACAACCTGTCCTATTATAGCCTAATTAAGCCACAAAAACAAAAACATTTATACCCAGAAACAAATAAACCACCCTTACCTACCAGCAAAAACTCAAACTCGAACAAAAACAAATAACTAAATGAAGGGAGGGCGGGTGGGCCCAAAAAAAAACAGTACCGCCTCCTGGGTGTGTACAACGGCCAAAAGAGGCCGCCTACCTCCAACCCACCCCTTATATACCCCACCCTTAAGACCCACCCCATCCTGTCAACTTGACCAATAGTGCCCCGATCTCCCAGTGGCCCGTTCCACCCGCCCGATAAGCCCGGGGGGAGACTCGGCTCCCCCCAAGCCCCAATTCTACTGGTTCTTACCAAAGAAGTTATTCAGTCAACTTCATGTCGGGGACATTTTAGAAAGGGCCATTGTTACAACAACAGGCGTCCTTTCATCATGATAGGAAGTCAGTGTTATGATCTGGACACATTATCTAAAAGAGTGTGGATTATTTTAAAGTATTCACTTTCACCACAGCAAAATTCCCTGAACTATACTAAGTGCTATCTTAGCCACACTAGAAGAGAGGCTCCTCAACCAACAGAACATGTAACAGAGATCACAATATTCTCACAGCACAGTGCAGGGTTGGTCTGCCTTTGTGTACTCTAGAGGGTGTCTCACCATCACATCAAGGTTTACTTATCGACCTGCAGTTCTGTTGACCGACAAGGTCAGTAAATGCAGAATAGAGACTAGCACAATGATACACTTCTTTGACAGTTTGTTAATAATCTGAAGTACACATGTGGCAGGCTGATATTGTGTAGTTCGATATTGTGACATACAATCGGTAACTGGATTGCACTTATACTTCCGGTTGCCACGTGCTTCCACAAAGTCGCTGTGGTGAGCCGCGCGGAGTGTGTGCTCATGAAGCTTTTTTCTGATACCTGGGCATGGCACTCAAGAAGCCGTGTGTGCCATCATCACCCACCATGCCCGTGGAAGCTCCCCCTCGTTACTATTCTGTGCCGCTCATCTGTGCGACCTCATAATAATAAACCATCAGGAGGGCGCTAGAGGATGCTAAGCAACATGGCTGCCTGACCGATTAGCTTCTACGTCACAATTATCAATTTAAATGATACATCAGCAGCTACATCAGCAGCGAATCTAGACACCATCCGGTGCAGGGACTCCGGCGAACCCAATGACCTTACTGCTGAGGTGCGTGAGTCTAAGGAAGATCGGCAAAGGCGGGCCGAGCCGGGAGGGAGCTGGCGATTCGCCCATAGGGAGCGCCAGGGCGTCGAACCACAAACAAATGGCCCAATCCTGCCTCGCCTGCAACTAGCTGTAGACATGATGTTACACCTTTACAGGAAAGCAATGTTTGTTTCCAAATGAGAGTGCAACATCATGCCAGCAACAGAAGGGGCTGCACTGTCCCTTTGGAAATGTGCACCTGTCAGGCGGTGGCTTCTTCACACCACGTCGCACATTCATAATACATAACTGACTCGAAGCACTTGCCTCGGTCAGTGCAACATGTCTGCTAATGAGGCTTCAGTGGGGCTTGTCACTCTTCAGCACTATGTCCCATCAGTAGTCAGGATAGAGGAAGAGGGCCTACCTCCAGTACTATCCTGGCATCTGATGGGGCCAGGAACTCCTGTTCCAGGCCCAGAATGCAACAAAAGTCTCGACGGGGTGAATGACTTGCGCTTTTGTGTGGGACTTTTGAGTCCTCTACCTGCCAGAAACGGGAAAAGGTAAGTGCACCAGTGGTCTGGAGACAGGCTGCAGCTTTGTACCACAGAGGGGACTGTATTTTCTGCGTCGCCCCTTTCTCCACAGATTGCTAGGAGCCGGTTTGCTTAACATGTATGGCCCTAACCTCCATGACCCTCTCTTTTATTCAGAGGTCGCATGTTAACTAGTGGACAGGTTTCGACACAATCAAGCCTACCCCTGAGGTGTATTCTGCGGTATATGCTTCTTCATCTAGGTTGAACTACTGGTTGGGAACTAAAGATGTTAGGGACTGAGTAGCCTTAAAATATCTCCTGAAGAGTCTGTAGGATCACTCGCTAGTACTCTTGCAGCTTAACATCCCAGTCTATGCATCCCATATCGATCATGGAGGTTGGGCCCAGAGGAATTGCTGGACTCAGCGTTCCGCACTTAAATACGGCAAGCCGTCAATTCATATTTCGTAGAGTATATGGACTTCATGGCAACATAAGCCAGCTGTTGGGAGGTGCTCAAAGTTGCTATCCAAGATGAATGCATATGAAAGACCGATGGCATCCTCAAATCTCTTAGGACAGACCTTAATAAAATTAAAACTGAGATTACTAGACTAGAGCGAGACTACTCAATAGGTCACGCTGCTGCTGTATTAAGGGAGCTCTACTTAAAAAGACTTGAATTCCATGAGGCAATGGACCAAGAGGTTACATTTTTCTGGAAGTATGTCACAGCAAGGAGCTATGGGGAGCACCTGCACCTTACCCTGTCTGGACTGATCTGTCAGCCTTGGGCAGCTAAAGATATGATCCAGATTGAGACGCAAAATGGTGAAATGGTACACAGTCAACCCAATATCCTCCCTGTTTTTGTTGAATTTTACACTAAGCTGTACCTAAATCAAAATCAAACAACCAGGGCAGATACAAATGCATACCTTGACGAGGGAACTTTGGTATGGTTTAGGGCCAGCCAACATAAGCCTTTCTACACACCCATTACATTGCAAAAATCAGAGCAACGATTAAGTCCTGAGAAACGTGTCTATGCCAGGAGGGACGGACTCCCTGTAGAGTTCTATAAAGAATATGCTAATAGAGTAGGTCCCTTCCTGCTGAAAGTTTATAACGAATCATTTGAACGGGACGTTCTCCATCCATCTATGTGTGAAGCAATAACAGATAAACCTGTCAAATCACCACACGCATGCAAGCCATATCGAGCCCTCTCTTTAATCAATATCAACAATACCATACTGGCCAAAATCATAGAAAACAGAATACTTACCATGCTGTCTGAGCTGGTTCACCCCGACTAATTGGGCTTAATTTCTGGTAGGTCAATGTCAGACAACCCCCTGCACACTTTTCATCATCACTCACCAAAAATATACCCGAATTGAGGTGGCTGCAGCATTCTTGGGCACATCAAAAGCCTTTGATTACATGGAGTGAACATTCCTGTTGACCGTGCTTGAGCAGATGAGAATGGGCAAGGCCTTGCTGAAGTGGGTGTCTTTTTTGTACACAGCTCCTTCTTCTAAAGTGAAAGTCAATAACCAGCTCCTGCTCCCAATACATAATCAAAGGCAAATGAGTCAAGGATGTCCACTATCTCTTATTTTTTGCTCTTGCGATAGAACCACTAGCTTGTATATAGCAAGAGTTTCATCATCAAAGAGGTAGTTAGTATGGCTCACGCAGGATAATCCAATATACTTTTAATCATGAAAAACTCCTCCCTAAATAATTAGCCAGTTATTGAGGAAATACTTACCTGCATTAAGTAGTCAGGCCTTAACAAAAACAAGTCTGAATCTGTTCTGGTACCGGTAACTAGAATCACCAAAGCCCTGGTTGTACAGCACCCTATAAGATCGCAGTCGGGTCCGGCCCGGTACTTGGATGTTCAGTATTAGGACATCAACATGCTCATGAAGTAAAATTAGCAAAAATGCATGTTCAACATTACTGGGTTGGTAGAGAGGTGGATTAAACTACCCTGACAGTAGAAGGGCAAATAGTGTTGATAAACATGGTCATACTTCCAAAACTGCTGTGTCTTTTTTCCAGAATATTCCAAACCCCCTTAATAAAACCTTCTTCATGCAGCTGGACTCCTGAATGGTAAGGCTAGCCTGGGCTGGCAAACAGCCCAGAGTTGAGACACCCTCATCACTTCACCTAGAGGTTGGCCATACTACCAACCATTATCAGCCCCGGCACATCTCCCCACAGCAGAAATGCACATGGTGGAATTCACAGGATGGGCTTGGTATAGAATATCAACACTAACAAATACTATTACATTGCACTCACCCCATGCACTGCTAGTCCATCATCCAAGACTTCCCAGGTTGTTGGAACCTCACAGAAGATCAAATACATGGAATGCAGTAAACCGAAGACTTTGGGTAATCTATCTCCAGTGGGCCACTTTCTATCATATGCTGAATTCCTTGTTGACAATCAGTACTCTAACTAACTGAGAAGTGTTGACCGTGAGATGTTCTCTTCGAGGCCGGAGGAGCCTCGGGTATGAGCGTTATCCACCTTTTTTTATCACAAATCCCAGTAAAATGTATAACTGCAGGATAAATATGCTATGCCATGGTGGAATGACTATGAAGAGTTAAATGTTCAACACATAATCATGAAAAAATGTGTCCAAAGCAAAATGTTTATTCATCAACAGTCCTGCCGCTGTAAACACAATGGATAAATACCCCATTCACCCATGATGCCTCTGGAATTTGTTTTCAGGCCTGGATGCAGACAACATCCATTGTTTACCATAGTTCTTGTGATCCACAACAAAATCATACAGACACAAGGGCTTTTGGTCAGTCTCCCTTAGTCAATAGGTTCTGTTGGGTCTACAACTTTCAGCTAGTGCTTGAGTAAAGTGTCAATCACATCATCTATGATTCTTAAGGTGTCTCCGTGCTGCAGTGTTATCTGAATCTTGAAGGACACTCAATCAGGAGATGGTTAATGTTGATGTGATCTTGGAATTGGACATAGTCTACTTTTTCAAAGATCTTGGCAAAGAAGGGTAGAAAATGGGTCAGTGGTTTGAATGACCAAATATCAATAAAAACAATATTGACTTACCAGAATATCGTGCCAAAAATATTGAGTTTACACCAAAATATTGTGTAAAAAAATATATAAATAATAATCAGAATATCATTAAAAGTAAGGTAACTAGGGTGTGTGACTTAGGTCCTGAACATGGTGGTTGTTCTTGATGTGAGCTCCTCTACTTCGCACCAATAATCTGTCTTCAGCTGTCGGCTGCCCAGGGTGAACCGATTGGGTAGAGCACATCTCGGTGGCATCTCACTGGTGCCTGCCTGCTGGATGCTCCTTGCTGCCACAACTTGCTCTCAGAGGGCCGAGGCAGGGAACGACGACCAGCAAGTGGAGAGCTGGACAACTGTGCCATGTGGCTTTTGGGCAGCGACTCCTTTGCATGTGGCTGCTGTGGTGACCTCACCTGGGCCCCAGGGTTGGGAAGACCTGTCGGCCTCAGAGGGGCCCAATCCTTAACTACGCAAGGTAGCAGCTCCCTAGCCGCTCAACGAACCGTGGGCTGAGTCTTCAGCCTTGAGCCTACTGTGCACATCAGCAGTGCAGTGACGCAATGGTGCTCCAGGTCTGAGGTTGTGGGTCCCAGGGGGCCGTATTGAAACTAAATGGGAACTGATGAGGTGAGAAGTGGCTGGACTAGTTAGGGGGATGAAGGTCAGTGAAGCGGGGCCATGGCCTGGAAAAAGGACCCTTCTCCACGCCACCATTAGAACTGTGGCAGGCGCACTTGAAAGCGTCCCCTCTCGCTGCACCTCATACCAGGAAGCCACAAGCTGAGCTTGATGGCCGCAAAGATGCCATACAGCTGCTAAACTGCTTGAAACCTGCCAGGGGTGGATGGGGGATCAAGAGGACAGGCTGGTGGACCTGGCCCTGATCGGCCCTGTGCTGCTCTTGTCGTGTGGAGACTCCGGGCACCTCTGCCTTTCAGACTTCCTCGCACTGGCCCCGGGTTGCATCTTCATCCCCATTATCTCCCTGGCTGAGCCCAGTGTGCTCCCCGGACATGTGACTCTCCTCCCTTACCTAGGGCTGTGATCGCTGTGAAGGTTAACTCAAGGGGGGAGTGCTGTGCAGGGCCATCCTCAGAGTGGCGGCGGCTGTGCAGCTCTGCTTGGCCGGCCACATTCGGCAGGACATTCAAGTTGTGTGGCATATGTTGATTCAGACTGTGGGTGCTGCAGATGCAGAGACACATGAAACCTTGGCCTGCTCAGGAGCTGAGGTAGGGTACGCAACAACAACCCTACATTAAGACACTCCCTAGCTGCTACCGTGATGACGGGACCGCTGGAGGCGTGATGTGGTCATCTGCTCCAGAGGGGCGTGCCAGAGAAGCTCGCCCTACTTACTCATTGATCTGCCAGTGCTAGGCACCCTGATGGGCTGAGTCTCCCCCTTCCCTACACCCCCTTCCAGTTTGATTGACCGCCCACTTACCTCACACCAGCATATGGCAAAAGACAACACACAGGGTCATGGAGGGGGAGGGCACGGTCTCCAAAACAAGTCACATGAAACTCTGCAATGTCTGGTGGGGCAGTTGGAGGCCTGAATGGAGGATGCAGAGGGCAAGTCAAAACACAACGACCTGAGCATTGTGGGTATCCCTGAGGGCACAAATGGGAACGCATCCACCTCATCAATTTCAGACTGGTTGAAACGCTGGGTGCCCGCAGTGGATGTCTCAAATTGCTTCATTGTTGAGAGAGCATACCGTGCACTGACTTCTAAGCCCCCAATGGTTGCCCCACCCTGACCTTTCATTGCCCGAGTTCGCAACTATGCAGACCATGATGCCGTCCTTCGGTCGGCACGCTGTGCAGATCCATTGTCTTGTCAGTTGTACCTCAGTGATGATCTTCCCTGATTATACCCTAAAGGTCCAGCAGCAGCGGCGATCCTTTAAAGAGGCAAAACCGAAACTCAAGGCAATGGGTGTCACCTATATGGTCCTCTTTCCAGCCCACCTGAAAAAAAGTCATATTTCAGGACAAAGCCTTTTTCTTTAATACACATGAGGCAATTTGGGACTGGATAGAGGAACACCCCAACCTGCATAATGGGGGGCTTACTTCTAGAGGTGGGGAGTGGTGGGTGTGTGCTGGGGGTCCTCCGGTTGAGTGGCGCACAGCCCTTAGGCGACCACGCAACCGGGAGCAGAGAGCACAATCCCTTGGGCCTGATAGACCCCCTAAACAACATGATGCTGCTACACTGACCGAGGGCCTGCCTGCGCTCACTACATCCACAGACATTTCTCCGCCCCCCCCCCTCAGACTTCACTTGGAGACATGTGGACTATCACACTGGCAGGTACCTTAACACACACTCTTAATGGCGTGCAGTGACTACATACGGCTCCCTATGCTACCACCCCACCACTTACTTTTTCTTTACTTAGTGGGTTTGTATTTGTTTGTTGAGAGGCCAGGTTTCTTTGCGTTGTTAGGGAGGTGGTTTACTCAAGAGAGAAGATTCACATCTCAGGTAGCTCAGTTGGCTCCAGTCCCTAGTTACATCACATTAGGTACTAGTTTGCGAAGTATGGGGCGGATGTTATAGGTGGGGGAGGGTGGCAAGGTGTTCCCTTCCATTGTTACTGACCCACATTCGGTACTACACGCAATACGGACATGCTTGACACTTGAGATGTTACCACTGTGGATATTGATGACACTGTACTATGCCTGGCAGACCAGAGCACATACATGGGATGCGAGAGCATAGGTCCCAGGTAGGTTATCAGTCCTTTCAAGGAACGTAAATGGTTTGCTTGACAAGATCAAACATGAAGCGGTGCTTCAGGCGGCCGGATGCTTCGGTCCCGACATCCTCCTGCTCCATGAAACACACCTCAGGGTAATAACTGTCCATTTCTGGCCCAGTGCGGCTTCTCGTAGATCTACCATTTGAGATCCCACAGAGGATTGAGGGATTTGCCATCCTGATGCGCTAACACATCATACTGATAGTGTCCAAAGTGTGGCTTGACGGTCTAGGTCACTATGTGGCAGTGACAGGCTCTCTGAGGGGTTTCCCAATCTCCATGATCAATGTCTATGTCCTCCCACCCCTGACTTCCTGGGCAGGTTAGGCGCTGTTCTAAGGGAGATGCCCAACGCTTCCTGGAATCTAGTGGGTGGACCTCAATAGAAACTACAACCCTGGTCTGGATCGCCCTTACGCGTTTGCCGCTGATGGCAGGGACCCCACATTACTCTCAGCCTTTCTACACAACTTGTCCCTGGTGGACATGTGGAGGGCTCATCACCCGACTGAACAAGGTTATACCTTTTACTCCAGGGCCCATCAAGCTTTCTCCCATTTAGACTACTTCCTACTGCCCTGTCGAGAGGGCCACTGAGTCCTTGATGTTCTCCTTCAGGCTAGAGGTCTTTCTGCCCACACACTGGTGGTAATCAATTTGGCTTGGGGGCCCCCCCGGTCCATGGTGGGCTGGTGCCTGAGTCGCTGGTGCCTGAGTCGCTGGTGCCTTCGGGCAGGAGATTGTTGGGACGCCGGCATACACATGTGTTAGAGATTCTCAAAAGAAAATCATGGGTCAGTTGACTCCCCAGGCGTCCTGAGGGAAGGCCCAAAAGGCTACGCTTCATGGCAACATTTTCATCTTCTGCAAAGGTCAACACAACTGTACCTGCTGGAGAGTGGAGGACCTCGAGACACAGGTACTCAACCTTGAGCAATGTTATTTTGACACCATGGACTACAAAATCCCTCCATGCTCAAACAGTGCTCAAACAAGAGCTCCTCCCAGAGGCTTGGGAGGGTTGGTTGGACACCCGCGGCCGTGTGTATCAATTGGGTGATAAAACAAGCAAAGCATTACACTGATTATGCACTCCCCGACTGGCGGGTACTCCAGTTGCATACCTCAAGACTAACGAAGGCACCCACATCACTAGGAGCAACGATATAGTAACTGCATTTGCAGGCTATTATGGTGCCCTATATAGCTCTGATCCTGCGGGCCCTTCGGATGTCCTCTATCAATTTGTGGTCAACGACCATGCTGTCTCCTGAAGATTGTGAATGATTGTGAATGCCTGGAGGCGGAGGTCACCTGCGAGGAGCTTGGATCAGCTCTCGGGCAGCTTCTGATGGGCAGGGCACCTGGATCTTGCAGATTACCAGCCAAGTTCTGGCATCTACTCTAGCCGCACACAGGCCCTTGCTGCTAAACACCTTCAAAGAGGCTCTGGAATTGGGCAAACTGCCTCGCAACCTCAGGACTGAGATCATGGTAATCCCAAGGTTGGGTCATAATTGTACCAAATGTGAAAAGTATCAGCCAATATCTCTGGTGAACTCAGAGGTAAAAATCTGGGCCACAATGCTTGCTGCTTGGCTTGCAGCAGTTATTTCCCACCTTGTCCAACCGGACCAATCCAGGTTTATGCCCGCCGGGCTACCTAGCACAATATCCGCTGGGTTTACAATGCCATAGAGCTAAGTGGCTGTCTACCTAGATACCAGGTCCTGCTTCTGATCGATTTTCAGAAGGCGTTCGACTCGGTCGATTGGGACTACTTGTTTGCTCTTCTGCGTCGATACAGCTATCAGCTATGTGTGCTTACTCTACACCAACCTCACGGTGAGAGTACACGGTGGGGGGGGGCAGTTTCTGAGTGGTTCAACAGAGCGGTACTCGCTAGGGTTGCCCTTCTCCCCCTTGTTGTTTGCGCTGGCTATTGAGTGTTTGGCAGCCTGGGTGCATGTAAATGCTTTATTCTGTGGATTTCAATGGTCCACAGGGGTGAGTGATAGAATATACCTCTATGCGGGTGATGTCCTGATGTTCATAGATGATCCGGAAGAGTCGGGGCTTCGAGCTCTTCACATCCTCCAGATTTTTGGGTCTTTTTTCGACCTACCCATGAAAGAAGCCAACGCGTCCATCTATCCTATTGCTCCCTGCCTGCTGCTTATGCCCTGTGGGCCAAGGGTACAGGTGCTTCTGAAGGGCCTCAATAATGTATGGGTCTATACAACTTCAGACAGAGCCCAAGCGTACAAGTCTCACTTGCAAACCCAACTGGATGGTCTCCCTAAAAACCAGAAATTTTGGATCACTCTTCCGCTGTCCCACTGGTTGTTCGGCCATCTTCAAAATGGGCTCTCTCCTGAGGCTCCTGAATTACCCTTTCGAAGTAGGATGCACCTTCTTTACTAGAGTCAATGCCTTACTTCAAACTTTGCTGTGGGGCCCCACGGATTTCCCTTGGGAACTGCTGCTGCCCCACCTACAACAGTAGAATAATTACCCCAGATATATTTCTGTATTACCAGACCACCCATCTCCTCTTCCTAAATGAGTGATGGTTCGAGGGGAATGATGATCTGGCTTACGCGACCGAGGGGTGGATCATGGGCTGCAGTAACCTCCCACACTTGCTATACAGAGGTGACTGTCTGAGCATTTTACCCACCATCATGAGAGTATAGCTGACAATATGGGTGGATGCACTTAAATCCACGGGATAGGCAGGTAAATTCACTTTAGAGACCCCACTGTGGAGGGCGAATCGCTTCCCACAGGTCACTGCACTTTGCAGCTTTTCTACCGGGGACACTATAGGTATTTCCGTAAACAGAGACGTCATGCGTGATAGATGGTTGATGTCCTTTCAGGACTTGCGGTCAGACTATGACTTCCACTGCACTGATACCTCCAGCTCTAGCATGCCATCATGCCCTACATAAATCTGTGGAAGATATTCCCGAATATTCCCCACTACAGGCCAAAATCCTCATTACTAACATCAAAACTCATCAATTATCAGACATATACTGGTTGCTTCTATGCAACATGCTGGACTCTATGGTTAGAGTGATCGAGGAGTGGGAGCAGGACTTGGGCCTGCTGGAGGACTGAATTGAGGGAGGCTGGGATTGCGTCCCAGTTTTGTTTGATCCAACTTAAATTGCTGCACCGCACTTATCTCACCCAGGCTGGGTTGTTCAAAATGAGACTGATCCAAGCGAGCGCTTGCTTACGATGCAATAACCCTGCCAGAGATCTACTACACACATTTTGGCACTGACCTGTCCTTTAACCCCTTCTGGAACCAGGTGCTAGCATTCTTAGTTGGGATTCTGGGCTGGAAAATTCCCAAAGACCTTAAGCTAATCCTGTTATATGTCACAGTGGGTATCGAAGGGAATAAATATTAGAGGGCGATGCTGTGGTTGGGCTTAGTACTTGCTAAAAGAGACATAGCACAGGTGTGGAAGGTCATGACAGCCTTGTCTGTCACCAAATGGGCCACAGGCATGGATCATTGCATGGAACTGGAGTGCCTGATAGACCAAGTGCAAGAGTACCCCCAGAAACATCACAAAATTTAGAAGGAATGGGCCGATTTGAGGGGTATCACACTGGAACCATGCCCACCACAGCCCTGGTCCATGAAGGGGGAGCTGCTCTTCCACAGTGACACCTTGAACTGAGAGGTCCATGTAGACATGTATATTATTTTCTGGATGCAGGAGTATTTCAGTAGGACATACTGCATGGCTAAATGCTCAAAGTGAGCATATCTAGTATTATACGTGATTTTCCATTCCTCACTCACCTTGATTCTAACTACGTTATAAGCTCCCGATTAAATCCAATTTAGTGACAATCTTGGCATTGGGGACTTGCTCTAATAAAATGAGATAGTGGAAAGGAACAATTCTTTACTGTGGTATTGTTGAATTCTTTGTAGTACACACATTGCCTCATGTCTCCATTGGATTTCAGAACAAAGAAAACCAGGTGATGTAGAATGTCTAATGAAGCCTTTCGCTAAGTTTTTATCAATGTATTTCTTTAAATGTTCACCCTCTTTCATAGTCAACAGGTTTAACCAACCATGTGGAATTGTAGCATATGAAATCAGTTCTGACACTCTATGGTATAGTCTAGGAGGAGGTAAGGAATCATCACTTTTTGAGACTCTGCATACTCTTCTGGAAAGTTATTTTCTTTTGTGATAATGCTCAAAACAGAACATCCCAATAAGGAATGTAATATGTTCTCTAACCTTTAGGAAAACAGTGTCCTTTACAATAATCTAAAGTCAACTGTACTTCTGAAGATTTCCAATTAATTGCTGAGTTATATTGTCATAACCAAGAAGTTCACACAATTATATAAACACTTGTGCTATCAATCAAATTGAAGCAGACCTTTTCACAATGTCCTAAATCAGTATCTGTTATGAGCTTTAAAGTCCCTTCACACATCGCCCAAAGTCAGTGATGTGCCATCTCTGCCTTTAATTGATTCAGGAGTTTCTTTTCTTTTTTTGGGAATATCACGCAGAGCCATTTGAAAGTCCATAAAAACAGCCTGCTGCTCCTGAGTATACCAATGCACAACACTCTTTTGGACTCGAAGGAGTAACGTTGAGTAAGAAGTGTGTTCTGCTTTTACACTTGGAAATGGGAATCACTCGACATTGGTCCCCTGCTTAAGGAAGAGCGCTCTTATTTTCATCTATCATTTTCATCTATCTAGGGGCATTTACCCCAAAAGTGTCCTGCTTTTCAACAATAAATACATCAGCTGTTTTTCTTTTTCCCCTAAGGATAATTGTTAACAGAAGTTGTCAATTTGCATAGGCTTTTTGGTAGACAGAGATGGTACCAGATCAGCCGTAGCCAGCAGAACTCACTGACGCTAATTCCCACGTCTCCCTGCACATTGTTCCTCTTACTGGTGATCAATCTGAAGCATTAAATCAATGAACACCTTTGGTGTAGTTGGCCTATACACAACTAATTAAAAGTGTCTTTAAGTTCTTCTCTTAAACCCTGGTAAGAACCAGTAGCCAAAGCCTCTTCCGTCCGCGCCCCCACTGACTGTAATTGAGTAAACCAACTTATTTAAGCGATAATATCCTTCAAACCTGTTGGAGAGCTAAAAAGCAAGAATGTGGTGCTGTGTAAGCTGTCTCCACACAAATATTGTTTTAAATTATTCCAGAAAAATTTCAAATTGCTGGAGCCACTGACTTTTATTGAGGATTAGGGGTGTAGCCCAGATTAAATAGTTTTAAATGAATTAAAAAAAAGAAAAGTGACTTTAGCTTGGAATCTTCCATCAGTTTGTCAGGTGGTGCTAAGTTAGAAGCCCCAAAGTCAGAGAATACCAGGGATGCAGTGGAGTCTAAGGCAGAATGGGGACTGGAAGGACTGAGAGCTGCATTACTGGACTCTCCTGAGGGGTGATAAATTTAATTCAGAAAGACGGAGTAAACAGGCTTACTTATTACAAGACATTTTTAAATATCCCTGAATATGTGATGGCCTGTGCCATAATTTGCAGCTTCTAGATACAGGACCAGGCCCGGACTGGCACTACCAGGTTTTTACCTTGTGGGCTAGGGGAGTGGAGGCCGAGTTCAATCTGGTGGGGGGGGGGGCATTTTAGTTACTGGGGATGGCCTAGACCGACCTAGTTTCCTGCCTACAGTACTTCGGAGCTTTAAAAATAACTCATACAAAACCAATGGTTTTAAAGTGTGCTTCAATACCATTTGTTTTTAATTTGGGTGGGTCTGTCTCCTGCAGAATCGTCACTTACAGTGCTGACATTCAGTCCCGTACATAGAGGATAAAGACTCTCTGAAATTCAAAACTGTGTATTTCTTTATAAGGTGATATTTGCAATGCATCTCAGTTTGGTATATTAAAGTATAATATTGCATTGGGTGGCAATTTTTGTAAATTATATTATAATCATGAAGTTAGGATCATTCATGTCCTCACCACCACCCTGACACTTATGCTATTACTGAACCATGGGGAAAGTCTGCTATCTTTTGGCCACTATACGTGGCTTGGGTGTTACTTTAGATGGAATAACATTATAATATGTTGCTTTTGTGCAGTACAAACTCTGAACTGATTTATTTCTAGGTCCTTTCATGAATTGATGAAGGAAAAGGAGGCACTGTGAAAAAAGTACTTTCCTAGGATCACACAACGTGGTAAAGTGGAAGTTGGGATTGATGCAAGGTTTCCTGTTTTCAAATTGTGCAATTCATCCACTACACCATATCAATCTCTCTCCCATTTTAGATCAAAGCTTAATGCTTTGTCTTTAGCTCGTTGAGGTGTGAAATCCGTGGACTATGTTAAATACATGCAGGCTATGCATTTGTCATACGAATTAGGGTTAGTAGTGTTTGGGGATGGTGATGTTTTAATGCAAAAGCTATAATGAAAACCAGAGCTCCCCCTTAGTCAGTGTATTGAGACCATTTGCTCCATGTAATTAAAAGTCTTTATTCATTGTTACACATCCATTAAAACACAACTCTAACAGGTTACACATCTACCCACAGTTCCCATAAGGCTGACTTGTCTGGTTAAAGCAAGATGATACAATTACATACTCATCAGGTTCTCAAATAACAATCTTTTCTCTGCATCCTTCAAACTACATCATCTCTAACATAATATGATATATGCACTAGGTTGCACACTGCAGGTGTCTTCTTGAAGGCGCTAAGCATTTAAACATTCCACAATGATCACTAGGACAATAAAACATTACACTTTGGCATTCCAGAAGGAAGAGAGAGAGCTAACATATCAAACTGTAATCCAGAGGCAAGGCAGAGTTCAGGCAAAAGGTTCAATGAACAGGGAAAGGAAACAATAAAGATGAAGAATTGGGGAAGAACACAATATGGTAAATGAAGTTAAGTGAAAGCAAAAGAGCCAATACAACACATAGGGGGTCATTCTGACCCCGGCCAGCGGCGGAAGCCGCCGGCCTGGCTGGAACCGCCAAAATACCGCTGCGCGGTCAATAGACCGCCGCGGGTATTCTGGGTTTCCCGCTGGGCTGGCGGGCGACCGCCAGAAGGCCGCCCGCCAGCCCAGCGGGAAACACCCTTCCATGAGGATGCCGGCTCCGAATGGAGCCGGCGGAGTGGAAGGGGTGCGACGGGTGCTGATGCCCCCAGGGGCCCCATGACACCCCATACCGCCATCCTGTTCCTGGCGGCCAAAACCGCCAGGAACAGGATGGCGGTATGGGGGTCGGAATCCCCATGGCGGCGCAGCAAGCTGCGCCGCCATGGAGGATTCCCCAGGGCAGCGGGAAACCGGCGGTACACCGCCGGTTTTCCGTTTCTGACCGCGGCTGTACCGCCGCGGTCAGAATGCCCATGGGAGCACCGCCAGCCTGTTGGCGGTGCTCCCGCAGTCGTTGGCCCTGGCGGATTTTACCGCCAGGGTCAGAATGACCCCCATAGAGTTGCCAGGCACCTTCACAAGGGAAGTGGATTACTTTTAAAGCCCTGTGGCCACACGTGACCTGAAAGTCCCTTTCTTTGACCTTAACCCATAATGATCCTGGTGCCCCAGCCACCATACACCGGTCTTCCACATTCTTGCAGGTTTTCTCATGCCGGTTCTGTGGCATTCTTTTGCAGAAACAAGCCCCCATTGCCACATAAGCCCCTTAATCCTGACAGAACCTCTTATTGCCACCCCTGGTGCCGGCAGCTGTCATTCACATACTATGAGCTATAGCTCATGTCCCCTTGAATGTGAATTGTTAGAGATTTACAAGGGCAGTCAGTAACTTTTCATTGCTTTGGGGTCATAAAGCAAAGCAACTTTTTTTAGGGAAGCAAAGACGGGCGAACAATATTTTCCTGCCCCTCTTTTCCGTGCAAAGACTCACAATGTTGTTATTATGCAGCACAAAAACATTTAGGACATACAATGCACTTTTAATACATTAGCATTTAGTTCTCATCCTTGCCAAGCCTGCCACTTTGCAAAGGTGAAGATCAAGCCTTCTGCAACCACTTGACAGTGCATTCTATCATTCAGATAAATAAACCCAACAGTCGAACCTCTAAATTCAACCTGCTACAGTTAAATGAAAGGCACATTAAAAAAAGCACTAATTAAATTTATAAAATGGCAATCACCACCGAAAATAATCTGATTAGGTCCAGTGAGTTGGTTGTGATCAGGGCCAGCTTTACAGCAGTGGGACTGGTGCAGCCGCACCAGGTGATGAGCTGGGGAGGTGTGTTTAGAACTACCTTATGGGTTTAAAAGCATCTGCTGCAGAGTTCCTTGTGTGTTTTCAAGCAACAATAAAACTGTCAAGACAACTCTGGTGATTAATGTTCCAGCTGAAGAGAGATCAGAGTTTTACCTAGTGACAGTTCTGACTCATCATAAAGTAGCTCAGAGTTAATATGCCTGATGCAATGAACGTGTGCCATGCAGCTCACAGAACTGTATTTTATGCAGAAAGCTCAGCGGGTTACTGCTTTTGTCACAGAGATCCTTTTGTTACTTGCAGTTCACAAGTTACAATCCCAATATAGCATAGCTGTAGGAAGCTGGCTCTGTATATACTATGCCAACGTAAGGTACAGTGTGCACAGAGGCCTTACAGAGACCAAAGTAGTTAATACTAATGCTTTATTTTGTGATAGTGTGGTCGAGCAGTTAGGCCTATTGGAGGGTAGTGCTAAGCATTTGTTGTACACACACAGTCAAGACATGAGGCACACACTCAATGACTAACTCCAGGCCAGTGTTTTATGTAGCAAAAAATATACTTTTTTACTTTTTATTTCTAGAACCAAAGGATCTTTGTTGCAGGTAAGTACAGTTTCAAGAATGTATCACTTTCAAGTATCAAATGCACTTTGTTTAGGATTCACAGGTAAAACAGTTTTCAGGTAAGTAATACTTTTCAATGTCAAAAGTTGACAGTGCAATTTCTCATAGGAAGCAATCCAGTCCTAGGGGGTCACAAAGATCCAGTAGGCCTGCTCCAGGGGGTCAGCTAAAGAAAACCAATAGCTGGACAGGTAAGTAGAGAGTCGACTGGACATTGCTGGACCGTCGGTTGGGTTCCCCAAGGCCAGGGGGCTGCGGGTGGTGGGGTACATTTAGGTGTCAGGAAAACTTCAACAGATCTGGTAGCGGTCAGGGTGTCCTCTGGATTTGGCTGCAGGCGTCGTCGTGTTGGTCAGGGGGCATCCACCCAGGGTGGAATCAAGGTTGGAATCACCTGAGGAACTTCTCTGGACCAGTGGACCACCTGGCCACGGGCTGTGAGCGTCGGGTGCAGAGTGGGTACGACTTGTGGATCCAGGGCGGTTCTGGAGTCCTTCTCGGAGGTTTCTTTGCGGAACGGGCTTCTGTTCCCCAGAGATCTTAATCCTTGGGTGGGCAGGCAGCCCTCTGGGGGTTTGTAGATGTTGCTGGTCCTGTAGGACGAGTCGTCTTCTTGTAGCAGGAGTCTTGAAGCTGCAAACAGGCCGGTAGGGCTGGGGCCTTGCCAGTTGTCGTTTGGAGTCTTCCCTGCGGTGTGGCTCTTCAGACCTTCTTCTTCTCAGGTCACCAGGAATCTGAAGAGCAAGGTTCAGGGGTGCCCCTAAATAGTAGTTTTTAGTGGCCTTACAGGGGCTAGTGGGGAGTAGCCAATGGCTCTTGTACCCAAGAGTGGCTACACCCTTCCTGTGCCCACTCCCTTTGGGGCACATTCCTAACCATTTTGGCTATCCTCCTCCAAAACAAGATGGAGGGTTCTGCAAGGAGGGGGTCACCTCAGCTCCAGACACCCTAGGGGTGGTCCCAGCTGAGGTGGTCACTCCTTCTTGTGTTTACAAATTTTCCAGTCGGACCTGCTGCCAAACGAGGGGCTTGGTCTGGGTGGAACGGGCATCTCCACTAGCTGGAGTGCCCTAGGACAGTGTGACAAAAGGCATTAGCCTTTGAGGCTCACCGCCAAGTGTTGCAGTTCCTCCAGGGGGGAGGTGTGAAGCACCTCCACCATAGCAGTCTTTGTTCCTGACCCCAGAGAGCACAAAGGCTATCACCGCATGGGGTCAGAAACTTGACTGTTAGTGGCAGGCTAGCACAGACTGGTCAGCCCTGCACTAGAGGGGTGGGTGAAATACAGAGGGCATCTCTAAGATGGCCTTTGTGTGCATTTTCCAATACACCCAACACTGGTATCAATGTGGGTTTATTGAGCTGAGAAGTTTGATACCAAACTTTCCAGTCTTCAGTGAAGCCATCATGGAGCTGTGGAGTTCGTAATGACAAACTCCCAGTCCATGTACTCAATATGGCTACACTGCACTTACAATGTCTAAGATTGGACATAGACACTGTAGGGTATATTGCTTATGCAGCTATGCCCTCACTTGTGGTATAGTACACCCTGCCTTAGGGCTGTACATCTACTTTACCTTTTTCTCCCTACCAACACACACAATCTGCAATGGCAGTGTCCACGTGTTTGGTGAGTGGTCCCTTAGGGTGGCACAAAACATGCTGCAGCCCTTGGAGACCCTCCCTGACCACAGGGCCCTTGGTACCACCTGTACCTTCTACAGGGGACTTAGCTATGTGCCAGGGGTGCGCCAATTGTGGAAGCAATGGTACAGTTTAGGGAAAGAACACAGGTGCTGGAGCCTGGTTAGAAGGATGCCAACACACACCCAGTCGAGTTAGCATCAAATATCAGGCAAAAGTGTGTGTGGGGGGATACTGCAACCAGGGGGCAGTTTCCTACAATTGTGACCTGTGAACTGTCATCAAAGACCTGCATGCAAAGTGCCTGGAATGGGTTACAATGTTATGTTTTTTCCCCCAGTCTTGCATTATCCTAATATTGCTAAAAAGGGTTTGTTTGGGATGAAAACCATTCTTATTACTAACAGGTTCGTAGCTTCGTGGGAGTGGGGGTATGAGGTGTTACACCTCCCTTATAAATGTATTCTATACTAAATAGTTGGGTACAGGTGCTTTCAGTTGGGTTTGGTGAGGTGGCTGTCGGATTTCACCTAGGAATTTTACATGCACGCAGACAAAAACATACACTGCACACACACACTCTCCTCTCTGTTTTGAAGTTCTTAAAACTTGGTTGTCTTACAACATATCGTCTTTTAGGTAACCCTAACAATTCGCACTGCTATCCCATCCAGTGCCCCTTAAGCCCCCTCATGCTCTGCTTCTCAAAAAATTTATTTTATCACGATATGCCAGAGTGATTGTTGGGCAATCTAAAGCAACCCCTCTCCCCCACAATCTTACTAACCAAGCTACGTTCCTGATTAGTAAAGCGAATCCCTTTGTTACGTTCTAAATTCTGAGTATGAATGACATGTGATTCCTACACCTTGTAATCTTCATTGGTTTATTTAACATTTCCTGTACACTGATTTACACACGATTCCCTGTCTGTATAATATGTGTGTGAAATAAAGTGCTCTGTCACCCTACACTGGTATGAGTTGCGCTATAAAACAAATGAAATGTATTTGAGAAAGGGGTTAAGCTGATGGGCATAGTTGGAGAGCGATAGTTAGGTAATCAGTGGAGAAGGAGGTCATATAAGGGTGGCCCTGGTTGCGTCATGTGATTGGCTATAAAGTTGAAACACAGGTTCGGACCAATTGGGTCGTTCTGATAATAACATCATGCGTGATCTAGGGCACGTCAGTGGCCCTGCTGTGCCCCAATTTCCAGAGACCACTTTTGAAAAGGAGGGAAGAAGTGAACATTTGCGATCCTGTTATTTGGCACAGCGTGTAGAAGGCGCCATTTAAGTCCCTCTTTTGGTTACCCTTCAGTGCCTGCATATCACAAGGGGCTGTGTGATTGGCTTTCTTTTTCTTGTTGCATGAGGCCTGCAACTGCTGTCTGTGTCCTGGTTGCTAGGTTACTGCACAATCAAGCTTCCTGGGATTAAAGACCACTTCTACAACAAAAGAAATGAAGGGTCGTACTATGACTGGAGCACTATACATCACAAACTGCAATTATGAGCCTGTAGTAAAAGAGGCAGTGGATTCCATCCAAGCAACTTGTAGCAATCTTTAGACGGGCCTCGTGCTAGGTCAACCCTGCAGTCAAACATAACATCTGTTCAATATCCTCTGGAAAATGTTAAACAAAATAACATGAGCACGTGTGTTAATGCATACACATGCGTGGAGGTAATTCTGCATAAAGATGTTGCAGTAGGGAAGATGACGAACACATTTGGCAAAATGTGATTGGTGGGGGTGGGTTACTATACCGCAGTGTATATATATATATCGCAAACCAAGAACACTGCATCAACTACATTGACCTGCCACTGCATTGTAAGCTAAGTGTATAATTACCATTTTTTATTGCTTTTATAGTTACCTTCCAAAGTAGGTATGGGTGGCGTTATAGAATATTAAACCTATACACACCTTACAAAGTAGTGGTAAGTCAGCTTGGTAGATGTGATATTATTGTGGTTCTGTATTAAAATCTACTTGGTTGCATACAACATGATTGCATTAAAATTTGTGAAAATGTGTTCTGTCCTCCTGGAAAGATAACTCAACTGTAGTATGCAAAAAACACGAGCCTCGTCGAGGAAAGGTTAAGAGGTAAAAAAAATAGTAACCATCCAGCTGGCATGTTCTGTTGAACAAGGGCACGACTGCCCGCAGAAAATGAAGTAAACGTCTAGTAAACAGGAAAGGGTTTGTCATTCACGCCATCTGCGTAAAAAACAACAGAAGACTGTTAGGGGCGAGAGACAGAGTTGGATAGTAGCAGGAAATCTTCCAGTTGCCGGAGGAAGTGCAGTGGTAGCAGAAACATCCAAGGGCAGAATTTCCTCCGCCCAAGAAACAAAGAGCTAGGTAGGGGAAAATTATTTGTTGCCACCAGCAGCTGCCCAGCGCCCCTTTTTCAATTGCAAAAGGATACCGGGGCTGCCACCTGTGCCAGTCGTCCTTCGCCCTCTTTCTTTTCGGTGAAGAAGAGGAGGGCACGTGACAAGTGCACCAGTGCTCTGTTTGAAACCGTGAACGGGGCACCGAGGATGCAGGCAGTTGTGAGCTACCCAATAAATTATTTCCTATTTTTATTGGATTTTTGAGCAAAACTCCCTCCTCCCACTGGGCAACGCTCAGGAGAGCTTGAGGGGGAACTTCATAGGCGCTGGACATAAGAGTACGGGGGGTGCTACAGCACACCCAAAATAACTATGAATAAGTTCAGAAGGGGCATGAGCAATAAAGATGCTTGTACATTTTTTTTTATCTTGTCACATCAGCTATGCGTTTAAAGACAGAGGTCAAATGTCAGGCTGTGTCTTCTCAGAAATCCCTGCGTATTCTTTTAGAATGGAGATTGGTGTTCACTTTCTTTGACTGCAAAGTGAGAGGATGTTTTCTAACACAACACAAGTTAAATACCTGTAAATGAACTATAAAAATATTTCAAAATATATCCGCAGTTAGGAAAGCAAAATTAAAGAACAATTTTAATTCTGAAGTGTAATTGAAACAAAAATGTTAATAGGATCAAAACAAAACAAGACATTTTACTTGGTGGGCGCAAGGATGAATATTTGCTGAAACATTTTTCACACATTATTATTTGTGCACTATATTGTTCTAGCGCTAAAACTGTATGTCTTTGCAGATGTAGTAGTCATTTCATTGGCTAATGTGGCTACCAAACCGTGCTTTAGGCATATCTTTGTAACAGTGCTCCAAAATCCACCACTGGCTACATACTATATCCTTACCACTCTGCTGCTAAATTGGCATGGCTCGTTTGCTACACTTGTTCTTTGTGTGAGACTTGAGTTTTTCATAATCCCTGTGACCTCAGTGATGTTACATTGATGGCAGCACCCCCACTCTGAAAATTGTTCCAGCACCACTAGGAAAATGTACAAATCCTCTCAAGCCCTTAAGCAACGCAGAGGGGAGGGGAATCCAAATCCAAATCCCCTACATCCTGGCCCAAAGCAGGGGAGGGCCAGAAATGCACCAAATCCCTCATCCTTGGGCAAGACAGGGTGGCGGGTGTGCAAATAAACAAAATCCCTCACCTTTTGGCAAAGTGGGAGGGTAAAATACAAAAACTCCCCGCCATTGGGCAACATGGGGAAAGAAATGGACAAAGCCTCCGACCTCTGGCAAGGTGCTTGACGGACAAACCCTCTAACGCCTTTGGGCCAGCGAGAAAGGGGAGTGCACTTATTCCCTCCCTCACTTGTATTGTGGAGAAGGCTAGGGGGACAAAACACCCTCTCAGCTCTTCAGCAAATCCAGCATTAGGTGTGCACACTGGGTCAGCTATGAGCTGCCTCAGTGAAAAAATTCTAATAAAGAGAGCATTCTCTCCCCATCCTTGGACAAGGTGGGAGAATAAACCACCCCATAAATCCACCCCAATGCTTTGACCAGTTTGACTTGTTCAAATGTATATATCATACTGTTAAATACGCAATGAGCAACTTGCGTTTTAATCATATCTACAAAACAGCAGAATAAAACATACCAAACCAAGAAAAGTTATCAAATGGAGTCATGTACTATTTGCATGAAAATTTACTGTATTTTAATCCAAACATTTTTGATCTGCATGGCCAAACATGCTTAGGTAAAGCTATTTTTTAAATCACAAATCCACTTGTTTTGGAACAGTCCCTTATAACTTTTCCTTCCATTCTACCCAGTGTCTACTAGAATGAATTACGAATTGGTCGAGGGATTTACGGTTATTAACAATGCAAAGAAGTATTGGCAATGCCAATAGGTCTGGCTTATGAATGAAAGTGCTTTTTGTGTCACTGATAGTCCTAGGCACTTTCGAGTCATCATACATGTCCTCTTCCACACATCTGTGCACTTGTGTATCCATTCATCCATCACTGACTATACTTGATTCACCCTCTGATGCAACCACAATAACACAGAAACAACAACATGCGCAAGCTAAATGAAAAGAACACAAGAAGAAAAAGGAAAACATGATGCCATAAAAAAATGACGGTCATGTGCTCATAATAACAAAAATAAACATAGCAGCAGGTGTCCGTCTTGCAGAGGTATTATACATAGCCTAACAATTAAAAGTCCCAGCATGGCCGTCATGTTTAGAACCAATGTGTTGGACAACTTGGAATGCTAAAACAATGATACTCTATGGACAACAGCATTCTACAATGTTCACTTGTTTTAGAGGATGGGGCCATGTGGGATCGGGCACACTGCAGATGCAATAAGCGACAAGCAAGCAACCCAGTAGCACTGCCTAAAGAGGTGTAGTATCCCTTTAAGAAAAGAAAATACAAAGAGGAGGAGAAAAAAATAAATGGGGAACTAGAAAAGGAGAACATTGAAAACTAAAGGACTGGTAAACCAGCCTTGACACTGCGGCATACTCATTTTCAGGTAGATGGTCACATGTAATCAGAAACTTCCATCACTCACAAGGGAAGAGAGCCAAATATGTACAAAATCACAGTTGTCAAAACAATATAAAATTCCTGCTAATATAGCCTAGTAAGGATTACCATAGTGCAGATTTGCTATTACCATGGCTTGCTCGAGTGAGTGACCAAAACCCTTGCCTAATACAGAAATCTGCAAGATTGCATGTAACAAAATGCTAGGCCCAGGTGTAATTTTAAATTACAGGAGCACAAATTGCATAGTTTCCAGAATCTTTGCATTACGTTGTTACACAAAATCCCTGAAGTTATGCCAGTTTGCCATGTCGCTTAATTACACCACCATTTGTGACAAAATTATAACACAGGACCGCGTTAATAACACAAATAACTGGAACACGAGAAGCTGTTCTTCGTGCCACATGTGCATTTTGCTTTGTTTTT
Source organism: Pleurodeles waltl (assembly GCF_031143425.1). Classification (NCBI taxonomy): domain Eukaryota; kingdom Metazoa; phylum Chordata; class Amphibia; order Caudata; family Salamandridae; genus Pleurodeles; species Pleurodeles waltl. Next base: position 903,281,157 of record NC_090450.1, read on the forward strand.
TTAGCATGAAATGCATCCTTGCATCACAAATTGACACCAGCAAAATATAGTGTTAAATTATGGATCACAATTCACCCTTTGTGAGAATACTGCCTCTAACACATGCTTTTCACAATAAGTAAGTCAGGCATACTTGCTTTGCCATTTCTTTTTATTAGAAGCAGATCGCGCCCAAGGAATCCAACCTAATGTTTCCCAGTGAACCAATAATGGGTATATCTTTTACCATTGTCTTGACAATATAACTATTGCAGGCCTTCTTAAGTGAGCATAAAATGGCAACCATCATGAATACAGTTATAAAACTACAAACATCTACAGAATTACAGGTGGCAAAACAATATACAACCCCACTCAATAAGGCCTATCTTGAATCATCACATTGAAAATCTTCTACTCCCAGGGTCTGCCAGATTGGCTGACTTGCCTACTACAGTAATCTGTGAGATTGCATTTAACCAAATACCGGTTTGCAGCCTATAACACAGTGTGATAACAATCACCTGTTACAAGCCTATTGACCTTACCAAATGCTTACATAATAAATAAGCCATGCCTACTGCCTTTGCCATAACTTTTCATATTAAACAGACCGGACATTTGGTAACTGGCATAACTTTCCCTGCTCACCAATTAGGCTGTAGGTGTTATAGTTGTTTTGTCACCATAATCAACTCAGGTGTACTGCATTAAGGGTAAGCTTTCCCACAAGGCAACCATCAGGTATCCGGTCATAAAATTACAAAATTACAAATCTGTGCAAAATTGGCAAAGCAAAATACTATTTTTTAAGATGTGGCCCTAACGAAGATTCTCACGGTGTAAATCGTATATAGCTATGATTTGTCACAGAGGGTAACAAACACTAAAACACTTGCCTAAGAGAATAATCTGTGATATCCCATGTAATGAAACACGTATTTTTTAGGCATTAATACAGAGCAATAACAATCCACCCTTAAATGCCTATTGATTTTAACATATGCTTTTCACAAACAATATGGCAGGCCTACTGCCATTATTGTAAGTTTTCATAATAAACAGAGCAGAACTGTAGCCATGATCAATGGCTTGCCACCATAATCAACGGAGGCCTCTTTAGTTAGTGGAAGTTCACAACTCTGGACCAATCAAATTCTCTACTAGGAAAAACCAACCTTTGGGTGGAGCTTAAGCCCCCCTTCCATGGTGATCTGAAAGCTCTTTTTGTTGATGACATAACATCTAGAGACAGGTGCGCTGTCTAGGCAGACCTGAAAATGCATGTCGATTATTTTAATCCTGGGCATCTCATACTGCTCTTTAACACATAACTGTACTTTGAAGTCTAAAGTTTATGATGGAAAGGGAAAAGGAACTATGATGCTGCTGCCAGAAAAAAAAATCACTGTAACTATCTATTTATTACAGACACTTTAACAGAGCCATATGGCACCGAAAGTTCAAGCTCCATCACATTGTAAGTTTGATACTTTACTGCTGGCTCATGCAGTTGGATAAACAAACAACACAAACAAAATAATCACAGCTGTGTAGCAGGAATTCACTTTTTTGTGGATGTACCCAACTCCTGCCCAAACAAAAGCACATACTCCTGCCTATCATCATGTGGGTGAAGCCAAAGCCCCTCTCTCTGTGGAACTCCTGGAATCTGTTTTTAGGTTGATCACATACGGTCTCCCAACAGCTGTGTTGTGATGCCAGACCTAAAAATGGGTTTCCTTTGAAGTGTTGGACCAACCTTATGTACATAGGCACAAATTTTAAGGATAACAGGCGATGACTAAGTTAATAGGTTACTGGCAATACCACACACCTCCTGCTATTTATCAGAAGTGTGCGAGCAGTCTTTTGCAGTTAGAGGAGAGATGGGGTATGCTTGTCAGAAGCAATGTTTCTGCTATTCACTTCCTAAAATTGTCAGACTTGTTCAGAATAATGCGGAAGTAAGTGCCCATTATGTCAATTTCAGCTTGAGTATTTCTGCAATATTTGAGGTTCATGTTCTACAATGGGGTTTATGGATTTCATCTTTCCAAGATTAAAAAATTGAGCACAATTACATTACATTGGATAATAAATGTACATAAAAATTGTGGAAGCAAGCACTATGTAAAGCACTGGTCTTGATTAGTCAGTGCTATTTGGTCCCCACTATTGGCTTTAACAAAGCCGGATGCTGCTAACATGCACCGGCAATGCCAGGGATGGCCACACTGAAAGTGTTTTTGCTATACTTTTATGATAACAGCGACATTGCATGATGCAACGTGGTGTGAATTCATATGGCGGCCATCTTCAAAGTATAAAAAAAATACTGCATCACACCACGTTGTGTTACAAAATGTCACAATCATCTTAAAAGTATGAAAGTGTTATTTTCTATACTTTCAAGATGGTCCCAGCACGTATCATACCCTACTGCATCACAAGGCTAACTGAAGGTATGACAAATACACTTTCAAGATGACAAGTAGGCAATATTGGCATTGCCTGTGCTGGTGTATTTTAAAGGCATCCAGCATTGCAACACTAGTAGTGGCGGACAGCATGGAGTGGGGGAGAGGCACCAGAATAGGGATTGCTGGAGAAAGATGAGGGAGGCAGCAGAGATGAGTAGGAAGAGAGAGAGAGAGGCAGAGGAAGACAGAGAGAGCCCGTGACACAAAGACACAGCAGAGTCCGTGTGGAAAACTCAGAGGGAGAGTGTGACAGAGAGTTTCAGTGGGAGAGGTTAAGGGAGTCAGAGAAAGAATAAGATTGTGTTTTATGTGTACAAAGGGTGAAAGCAAGGAGTGGTGGGGCACTCACTCAATTCAAATCTTTATTTCTTATTTTTCCAAGAAATAAATGCTTACAGAAATATTGCACATTACCCAATTCATTGATAAAAACGATTACAGATATCAATAATCAATAATGCACTTTCTCCAATGGAGTGGTAAATGAGTATTGAAGAATAGGGCTGAGAGCCATCCAATAAAGAGCAGGGGCCTCAGAGAGACAATCAAGCCATCCAGTCAAATGTTTGTGAACTACCCAAAGCCCACACTCTATAGTATTTTATGCAGCACTTTCAGTGACAAACAGCTGAAGCAGCCTGTAGCGAAACTGCAGAAATAAGGTATTGTTCTTTTTCCACTTAAGCCATAGGAAAGTTTAAGCATGGAATAACTGTATCTTTTACAACTTCATCATGCATGACAAATATCTTTATTGTTCCCTGAAAAATGCTTAATGACTACAGGTTCATATCTGGCCTAGGTTATACCCTTGTTTTGATATAAGTTTATTGAAATGTGTCATATGTTTAATAGCTATATGTAGTAGATAATATATGTTAGTGTAGAGTAGAGAATCGAAGTCCATTCAAATTTTAGAATAACAAGAGATATTGACTTGTTTTTTTGTTAGCAACAGAATGAAGGTTAAATATTAATTGTTTGCCTGGTAATGAGCGGTGTTCAAAATGACTTAATTCTTCTTGGCGATGCATCCTCCGCCCACATTATTGTCTGGGCAACTGCCTCTCTAAGCTTGCACAAATAGAAATTATGAAATGTTTTTCTTGAAACGGTGAGCTGTCTGCCTGTGTACAATCTTTAGCTATAAATACTCCTGTGTTTTGATTTTTAGGTTCTCAGGGACAAAATTCATATTTGGGATAACAGGCCTACTATTACAGTATCAGTGTAAAGAGTTTTAGCAGTAATTGGGAGGAAATGTGTGTTAGCATTGGTTAACACATCACTACAGGTGATAGCTAATGCTATTTGCCTGTATGGCAAGGATGCAAAATGGGTTGAAGGAAAACTGATAAATGGTAACATTCAATAGAATGCCAAAAAATATAAGTAACCCCGAATGTACATTATATGGAGATTGCAAGTCGCCAAAGAGTTCTTTCAATAAGGTTTTGGGACTCTGAGGTGACTTGCAATAATCTTATCATGTACGCCTGGAGTACCTTATTCCATATAATACTTTGTCACACCATCACCTTTCCTGTAAACCACTTAAAAACTTGGTGCATAGCTCTTTCATATGAAAGCGCAAGCATGATTCACAAACATGTATAATACAAATAAAACCACTAGTGCAAAATTAAACACATCAAAATCGAAAGGTTGTTAGATATTTGTGGCACACAGATATTAGAAACAATTCAATACAAGTCAGGTGTTTTGTTAAAAAAATAATTAAAAAAAAAAAAAAAAAGCTACAGTAGCTTTGAATGTGTAGAAACATGCAGAAAGACTCTAGCTTTTCTCAATCTATGGAGTGCAAAAAATGAATATAGTCTCTGCGCTTGTCATTCTAAGCTACTAAATTAGAGCAGAAGAAAGAAAAACAATATTCCGTTTCCATTGCTTTAAACAGATGCTTCACGTACGCTCTGTTACCTGACCTGACTTTAACCTCAGCTGCTGGCTCTGGCAGCAGGCATTGTGATGTCAGAACGTGACTGTTGTAACGTATAATAGTCGAGTTCTGATGTATTTTCTCTATAATCGGTGACTAGGTGCGTCATAAATCGCCGATCAGAAAAAAATCAGAGACTGACTGAATTTAAGAATCCCATGTGTGATAAAGCTTTTAGCACCCCTCCTCAGCCTCGCCCATCAAAGGCAAACAACTTGTCCACTGTCTCTGTTTGGTTCATGGTTCCGCCACTGAACTCCCATTTTAGGCGAACAACAGTAATTCCAACACTTGGCACACCTTCCCACAATTGTTTAGAGATTTCATTTCTTCCATTACCATTCCAAAGCTTGTTGCGCCTTCGGCTCTACTGTATCCCTAACAAGTGTTCTTCCCTTCTTTTTGCTCACTTCTTCCACATTATCTTGCACTCTTCCATGTCTCCTACCTGTCTCAAAACTGGTTACAACATTTCCTTTTGTCTCACTTTTTCCAAAACTCATCCCATCTTTGCTTCTCCCAATCCTTCCAAAATAATCGAACCTATCTCTTCTCTTTCGTACGTTTCAACACTTATCCCACTCTTGCATTTTTCATATGTTATTGTACATTTATAAAATAGCGTACATTCATCAACGTTTATTGGAACCAGATAAATTAAGAGCAGGCCAAGTTTTGCCAGAACACCAATATTTTTACTCCTAATGAACCATAAACCGCCGGCCTTGAGCATTTCATAGTTTCCATGTGCAGTTCTCTTCTTAAATGTAGTGGCATTGCCACGGTGATGGGTTGTCCTTCTCACAGTACAAACTATGTGCGAGCAAAAAGGCAAGCCATTCCAGGGATATGCGAGGATTATCGGTGCATAGAACAATAAAACTAGAAGACACAAAATAGAAAAAAAGTCTATGCCCAAATTTGGAGAAAAAGGCTCATTTGGAGGTTGCCAGAAGTGAGATAGCTGCCAAAAGTGGTGAATTTCTCATCTGCCAACCTTATGGCTACTCTGTCCTCTTTCCAGGTGGTAGACCCAGAGGGTTTCCGTTGGTTGAGCCTCAACTGTCTCCTCCAGCAGAAGCGCTTGAGCTGACGACTTGGCTGCCAATTGGCTGCTAGGCCACAATGGCAATTGTCATTTCTAAATTAGTGGATGGCAACAATCACAGACCGTCATGCCAGGCAGTTTGTTTCAGTAAAACAAAGAAAGACACTCACTCTACAGTGCCTCGGCCCCATTTGCAGATGCCCTGCACACATAAAGATCCCCCGTGCAGACAACGATTTCTTAATATGGGACTAAAGATTAAAAGTTTAATTGACCCCACAATCTTTAGGTAAAGGTTGAGGGAAGGGATATTATTAGTGTGGAAGGCAAGAACTAACCCTTACCTAGCAAGAAGAATGATGAAGGACACCTTAACTTGGAGTAAAAATGATTACTGGTAAGTAATTGTGGCATAAGGTTCGATTAGTTTACTGCTGCTGTTTGGACAACTTTCCTTCTTACTCAAACTAGCTTGGATTAAGGCACACAAACTTTAGGTCGAAAGGCAGATTTTAAGGCATAGCCAAGTATATTCCTCTGACATTTACTTAGCAGGAAGGTCACGGAGACTCAGCGTGGAGTGGACTACCGCACAAGAGGATGGATTTCAAGATGACGAGCCAGTGCAGAGATAAGGCTGGTGAAACATGGTCAATCTTGTGCAGTTCCTGTTACTAGTCCTACAGTGGCATTTTGTTTTCACCTAAACCAATATATTGCTTCAATAGATGTCACTAAATACATGCTTTTGATACATTGCAGTCAGATCTGCACACATGTATTTGCTACATCCAGGCAGTTGTGAATATCAGGGTGTGGAAATACGTTTTGAATACTTTTAACTGGAACAAGCAACGGCTCAATACAGTTCCCGATCTATCAAGAGTTAGTTTTGATTGAAAGTTCAGTCCAAGATTTCTATAGCTTGAATTGGCTGGGTTCAAGGTACTAATCAAACTCGACCAGTGTTAAAAATACTAAAGACTAATTAGTGAAATTGATGAATAGCACTCTCCTCATTCTTGAATTCAGTTTTAGAAAATTTGTAGTTATTAATTATCTGATTATTCAAAATCCTGCAACACACATATGAAAATCAGCGTACCTTTTACATACGTAAATAAACTGGCATTATAAAAATGAATACGATCCACCAGTGGTCTAATAAATGTACAGTAAAGTGCTAACACCTGTCTTTGAAGAGACTCAAATGTGAGCCACATAACCAATTGCTATCGGCCAGGATAAAAGGACTGGAACCAACTCACATCTGTTGCCTGGATTACAATCTAAGTGTGTCCCTGGAGTAGGAGCAGGTGACCAAAGGTGTCAAAGTAGACAGATGGATCACGTAGGATCAATGCTTTCATACTGCCACCACCAATCTTCAACCACACATCAACTAAATGTTAAGTACCCATTCCTGGCCTGAATCATTCTTGAAATGGATGACAGATTTATGGGTTTCTTAATCCTCCGTATCTCTATTTACCTCTTCCAATATTTGTTTCACCTTTCCTGCTCTGATCTTCTTCATGTCTCCCACCTACTCCACTTCTCCCATTTTCCTAATTCTTGCCCTGTCCTTCCTATCTCTTAAACTTTCTAATATTTGTTCCACCATTTCTTCTCCCATTTGTCCAATTTCCTCCCAACACCTACTCTCCATGCGTATTTCATCTATTTAAACACTTGCCCCATCCTTCTCCTCTTCCTCACCCCTTCAAGCACTCATCCGGTCCCCGCTGACCGCTTTCACCTTCCAGCAGTTATCACAACCTTTCCTTTCTTTTTTACCTCTTTCAACACAAGCCCACCCTCCATTCTCTCTCTTGTTCCTTTTAAAACATGTCCCATCTTCCTCTTCTCTTTCAACCCTTTCAACATGTACCTCACCTTCCCACCCCTCACTGCTTCTCACAGCCAATTCACTTTTCTGTCTCACCTGTTCCGACAACTGTCAATCCTTCACTTCTGTCTCACTTATATACTTTCTTGTTCTTTTCCACCTCTTCCCAGATCAGGCCAGTTTGTAGCAATCTGTGGGGCCCAAAAGCACGTAGGCAACCTTTGTGACATGTTTTGCCACTGCCCCTGGATTCACAGAATCTAGGTACTTACCGCAAGCCCACTGAAGCAGGATCTACTTTCTAGGCCTTGGCTTTCCGGGATATCAAGGTCGATCTGTCAAGGTTTAATCTTGAAGTTGGAGTGGGACTAGTTCAGTTTCCACTGGTACCACTCACAATAAATGTAATGTCCATGGAGTGCTGCGTATGTGTATACAGTGGCATCAGTATCATGTGAACCGCGTAGGAGAACAACATAAGCTCATTGAATCCTTTCTATCAAATAGGTGGGCTACAGTAACCAGTGGAGACTTTAGATCCCCTGCCTATCTTCTGCCATGCGGGGTTCCTCAGGGCTCTACGCTTAGCGTACGCTATTTAATGTTGACGTGGCCCTGCTGGCAGAACTAATTCGCTCATTTGGCTTCATCCCGACTTCCTATGCAGATGATACCCAACTTATCATTTCGATTAACAAAGACATGGAGGAAGTGGCGACCCGCTTTAACGCTTGTATGATAGCGGTGTATAACTGGATGAAGGCTAACTGGCTAAAACTAAACTTTGAAAAAACGGAGATCCTTTGCTTTGGGATCAAGAGGGAACAGTGGTCCCCCAATTGGTGGCCCAAAGAGTGTGGCATTCTTCCTGTGCCAGGGTCAACCTCTAGGAACTTAGGACTACTGTTTGACGATCGTCTATCCTTAAAACCCCAGGTTAATCAGATCATTAAAACTTGTATGTGGATTCTGAAATAATTGAAGAAAATGTTCCCTATATCCCACAACCATGGAGAACTACTGCTACTCTGACCTTGGTCTTTTCCGGATTGGACTATGGGAATGCGCTTTTGCTCAATCTGGATAAAGGATCACTAAATAAACTGCAGCTGATGCAGAACACTGCTGTTAGGTTATTACTGAACCTGCCACGCTTGGCCTCTGCTAAGAAGAGCCTTGAAAGCTTGCACTGGCTTCCGGTAGTCCAACAGATCTTTTTTAAACCCCTCTGTATCACCCACAAAGCCACACATGGGATTGGTCCTAAGTTTTTGACGACTAAACTACAGTGGTACAGACCTAAAAGGCTGCTGCGTTCTGCCAGCACTTATCAAATTCAAGTCCCCCGCACCAAAAAGGCTTAGTGGGGTGACAAATCATTCACTATTGCAGCTGCTAAAGTTTGGAATTCACTCCCGCTGGAACTGAGGAGAGAACATAATTATCTTACTTTTAGGAAACTGGTTAAGACCTGGCTCTTCCCGCGATAAGCCTTAACCCTGAGTCTCCCCCTGAGCCGGCACAGCCTCACCCTAGTTAGCGCTTCGATGCCCTCGGGCCGGAATGCGCTTTATAAATACACGAAACATACATACATACATATGTTATGCTTTCTGAAAAAGAGACAAAGGTTTATTAATGTTAAGTAAGAATATGGTTAGTAACTTCTGGAAGTCATACAACATTAATAAATGTCCAAAGTAACGTGCTGTGGATACTCCTTATCTCAGTCTGTGCGCTTGAGTGTTGTGTGCATGTGTCACAAGAGTACAAGATCAAATATAAATTTAACTCATTTCCTGGATTTACCACACTTTTCTGCAGGCCACAAGTGGAGACTGCACTGCATGGGTACTGTCGGTGCTATGCAGGCGTTGGGTACTGTTGGTGCTATGCCGGTGTCTCTCTCTCGCTCTCTTCCACTTCCCAGTGATGGCAAGGGAAGCAGCTGTTGGGAGTTCTTGGCAAGCAGGGGCGTAGGTTCTGGGGGGGATGCTTAGGGAGTGACATCCCCCAAATAAATGTATTCTTGGCTTGGCAGTTGGGTGTGGGCCCAGAATCGAGTCTCCTATGCCTGTGTTGGTTTTTCCCACTTGTTTAGTTGGGAAGTGTAAGATTCTCACCCTCTGGATTTCACTGACTAAGCTACGCCCCTGTTGGCAAAGAGCAAGGCAGATAATTTTGGCTTCAGTCCTTGCACATGACAAAGTTGGTGCGGGCACAGAGTTAAGTCAGTGGGCTCACGCGTCCTTACCAGCAGTTTGGCACCTCTCTAAAGGGGATAGCATTAAAGGAAACACAACACAGGCCGTCCTGTGTCAGGGGCTACCAGTCCTGGTGGGGCAGTGATGCAGCATTGGGCTGAGGATAGCTCAGCACAGTTCCTGTTTGGGATGGACAAAAACCACATTTCTTGTATTGGATGCTCTTTGCTACAGCACACTAGAAGCCAGTAACCATTATTCATGTCATGGTCTGGTAATGGTGACGGTAGTCACTCATGATAAAAGGAGTACCACGTCAGGTTTATGCCTATCACCTTCCATTCTCTCACCAGGAGTGTAGCTTGGTCAGTAAGATTGAGGGGGTGTGAGCTCCAGATTATCCAACAAATGCGACAACCAGGGCACATGAGACGGGCTAAAGGGGAGTGGAAAAGGAGAGAAATGTGGATTCGCAGGGGTAGTAAGTGAGGGAAAACATAATGGGCCAGATGTATTAAACTATTTTGCATTCGCAAATGGTGAGAATTACAAAATTCCACCCTTTGAGAATGCAAAATAGGCATACAGAATGTATCAAAGTCATTCGCAGTGCAATTTTAAGGAACTGTTTAAATAGCGATTCCCTAAAATTGCGACTCCAATTAGGGAATGGCAATTTGCGATTCCCTAAATAGGAAATCGCAAACAGTGAATTCCTATTTGCGATTCCCTATGCATATGTATCAAGCATTTCTTAGGAAATGCAATTACCACCAACTCCAAGTTAGTGGCAATCAAGTGCAATTTTTAAAAATGCATTAAAAATGCATTTTTAAAAGTGCCATGTAGCTTTAACATGCCCCTAGGGCATGTGTACACTTCACACGTGCACATTAAAATTTTGGGGTGCCTCAAAGGGTGGCCATATGCCCTTGGCACCCTTGGTTTTGCATTGCCTAATTTGCAATTTCCTAATAAGGAAACGCAAATTAAGAAATGCAAAAACATTCGCACCTAGGGCCCATAGGAACAAATGGAGTTGCATTTCTTAATAGTGATTCCGACTGTGGGAATCGCTATTTCCTTATATACCGTTTTGCATTTCTTAAAAAGCGATGTCTTAAATTTGCTATTTAAAAAATGCAAAACAATACTTTGATACATCTGGCTACATATTCTTTAAAGTAGCCAACATTTTTTACAACATTCAAAGCAGAGAGTGAGAGTGTGCGCGCGCGTTTTTTGTTTGTATTTATGTAGAAGAATTCCTGGTGAAATGCGACAGACACATCACCATACCCGACTGAAAGCACCTGTGCCCAACTAGTTGCCAGAAAATACATTTAGTAGAGGGTGGAACACCCCAACACCCCCGCCCCGAAGCTACGCCCCTGTCACTCACGCCTTTTAACAATCTGCACCAATCATTGGTATCCCTCTTACCTCTTCCATTGCTTGCTCCACCATTCCATTTACTTGCCTCATCCAATACTTGTTGCCTCCTTACTCCTACCTTAGCCTTTTCAGCAAGTGACCAACCCTTTATATTTCGCCCCTCCCAGCATACGCCCACCTTTCCTTCTCTTCTGTCATTTCTGACACTTATTTAATCTTTCCCTACTCTCTCTCCCATTAAATCACTGGTTCTGTTTTCACTTCCCTCTCACGCTTCCCAAAATATATTGCGTCCCCCCTTACTATCGTCCCAACCTCTGCCTTTCTCATCATTCCAACATTTCTCACTTTCCCTTCTCCGTTACAACTTCCCTTGTCCCTCGCATTACAAAATTCGTTACACCGTGTCATTTTTTCATCCCTTACAACACTTGCCCCGCCGTCTCTTCGAGCTTGCTTTTCGCAGCCTGTCTTTTACTTTCACCTCACCCCTTTTAACGTCGCCCCACCCCTTCCCTTAACCAGTGCTTAATTTGTGCTTGTTGTTTCCGGTGCGGAGCACGGACACTTATTTTTGAGGGCCGGTGCTTAATTTTCTGCCTCAAGCATTTACTGCGCGCAGAAGACACATTTGGGAAAGATGGAGGAAGAGAAAAACATAAAAGCGTGACAAAGGACAGAGCAGAAAGCTGCAGAAGTGAGCTAAAGGGGCAGGGAGGGGCGGTAAATGGATTGAAGAGGGCCGTGATGTCTTCAGGATTACCTGCCTCAGTATTTCGTGTTCCCACATTTAATAGCAGCAGCCGTGTATTTCAGAAGAGGGCTTTGGACACTGGCACGTTTTTATTTACAAATTAAGCACTGCTCTTAACACCCACCAGGTCCAACACTCAACTCACTTCCCCTTGACTTGCACTCTTCCGACTGCTGTGCAGCACGTTCCTCTTCTCAGACGTCCCAACACTTGATGCACCTTCTCTCACCTCCAAGGCAGCAGGCCCTCTCCATCTGCGCACCCAAGACCTGGAACTACATTCCCCGTATCTTAAAGGACGGCCGGACTCTTTACCAATGGAGGAAAGAGTTGAAAACACACCTTGTTAAATGACTCTACACCACAAAGCTTGGAGCAATCCATTCCATTCTTTCCCAACCCTTTCTCATTTGTCCGACGCTTTTTTTCTCTTTTACCTCTTCCAACCCCTGTTCTCCTGTTCCCTTCCGTCCCGCCCCCTGCCAACAGTTGCTTCTCCTTCCATTATTTCTTCCCTCTATAAACACCTGCAACACTTTCGATTCGCTCCCATTACTTCGAACACATCTCCAAGCATTTTTTCAACCCTTCCCTACTCTTTCATTCATCCCATCGTTTCTTCTCTTCTTTTATCCCATTTGACACTTACCCGCCCCCTTTCTTATTCATCCAATCCTTGTTTGATCTTCTCTTGTAGTTGTTGTCTCACTTTTTTTTCTTCTACTTTACCCATTCTGCCCTTCTGGTTTTAGTGAAATCAAGATGATGTGAGAATTTAATTGAAAGTTCTAATGTTGATATGCACAACTGAATAGAGGCTGATTGGAATAGGCTGATGCTGAATATTGAAGGTAGCCTGTAATAGCATTAATGGTTGCAATTCAATCAGTCTAGCCAAAAAGAGCTTTTACAATTATTTTAGCGGTAGCTTTTACAATTATTTTAGATGTTCTCTTATTGTTTCTTACTCTTACAATCAACTGTCTTTTGATGGCCTCTAGAACTATTTCAATTTTTTGGCATCCATCCAAGCAGGACTGTCACAAGACCATCGCATGTATGAGCACAGACTGTGTCCCTTTTGCCCTTGACTGATTACGAATTCTCATTTGGAGTCGCTTTCTTTTCATCTTACCTCTGCACATCCCCACCCCAAAAAAGTCTGCATTCTGAGCAGCCATCTTTCTAACACCCATTGCGTGGCTGGACATAGATCTGATATGTTCTTCTTGCTAAAGACTAAGGCCCTGAGTCAGAACTTGGTGGACAGGTTACTCCATGACAACGGTGACAGATGTCCAGTCCGCCAAAATCTAAATCCCACTATATCCAATGGGACTTAGCAGTTACCGTTGTGACGGATTTAACCCATCTGCCAAGTTCTAAATCCGGCCCTTAGAAACTGGAGATATCTTATGGTATGACTTTGACCAGTGGGTGGATGTCTTCGCTTGTGAAGCTCTGAAGTCCAATGAAAGTTTATCCATCTTCTGCATTGGTGCATAATGGTAACATAAGACTGGGCAATTCCTGGCCAGCTTGTCACGGAAGATGTGTGCAAAAACACTTGATTTTGCAAAAGCTATTTAGAAGAATTTCAGGGAATTAAAGTTTGAAATGTATCCATGCAGCTCAGTTAGAAAGGTTGTGTGAGCTTTCTATTGTGGCTCCTGCTGGATTTTCTCTACAAGAGCAGGGCGATTTGCGTTTACCCTCACCTCTGAGAACACCCACGGCGACAGACGAAATGATGATGAAAAGTGTTGCAGGAAGATGGATGAACTGCTGATGAATCACGCTGGCATCTGTATAAAACCGAGAAGACCCAACAAGAAAAAGCACAGAGGTTAATAGAGACTTGACTCATCACACTCTTGTGAAACAGATTTCAAATGGTAAACTTAGATGATTTAACAAGAGAGCTTCTCTCATCACCATTCTCACCCTGCGATATTGCTGCTCTCCAGGTGTTACTGTGCTAAGTCATGCATTGTTGCTATTAGCAATGAGGTCTTCCTCATGGCTTGGAACTGCTTGTGATTGGGTCCCATGTTCTGAGTTACTATGTGCCGTCATTACCCTAAACGTTGCAGTCTCGAGGCCCAATTTCAAACAGCATCAGCTATGATCTTGGTTAGTGAATATTTTCTGTTCTTAAACATGACCATTACCCTCCTTCTACTTCACCACTACTAACCCTCAGAACTCACTGGTGGTCTCTGCCACCTTAGCCATTGTTCCTTAAACGCTCACCGGCATTGAGAATTTTTTTAAAGCATTAGTTCGACATATGCAGCAAACTTGAAAAGAAAGCATTTACCAATCATACAGGTGTGGCATATAGGCAGGATTGTCATGATGGCCACTGCAATTAACATTTGGACTCAAATGAGGATCGCCTCGAAGTTTGTGTCATTCCCCACTGATGGTGTGTTGTACTTTGCAGAATCATGGGACAAAGCCCAGAAAATAATGTCTTGTGGTGCAAGGAACACCAATTGTGATGGAGGCCACAATCCTAACCATACACAACTCGCAGAACGTTTGGCCTTTTTTATGCAATGGTTAAAACAGCCCACTTAATAAGGTACAGATAATATATGGGGGGATATTGCTCATAACCCTTCCCAATCAAATGCTGATTAAATATCATATTACTGCTGCCTTCCACAGACCCTTTACTTTCTTGTGAACAAGAGTATCCCCAGCAGAGATCACCTTAGAACCCAGTACACTCACTATAACAGCGCAGAGAAAGTACTAGTAATTGTACATGGATGTTGTAACTTTAGCTGCTCGTTGCTAATTGAAGTAATGTAGACCTCATCGTCTAGGAACTTTAAGAGACTCTATTACAATGGAGACACCTCAGCACAAGTACTGGTAGCTGCTCCTCCCGGCACAATCCTTCCAAATTGTCAAGATGCTGTCGTTCTTCATCACTGGGACAATACAAAAAAATATCACAAATCCCCCCGACTCCGAGACTGATCTCCTGACATTCGCAAAGCAATCTGGCAGAACCAGGGGAAAGGTTAGATAAGAGTAAGACTAGAATATGGGAAGACGTGGAACAAGAACAGAGTGTTAGTACAGACCTACCTTCAGCGCCTGGAGATACACGCACCACCCACTTGGCACAATCCTCCCCTTCTTAGTAAACCCATTTGTAACTAAAAAAGTAATTGATTTTCAAATGAGCGAAGTCCATGATTTAATGATGAGTATGGGTCTTCTACACATAAGCTTCAGGCCAGTGTGGAGAGCATATCTTTCTTACACATATTAACACATGAACACACACCTAAAGCCAACCTTTCATACACTGAGCCTAAGAGAAGGTGCTGGTCGATGTTTCTGCTCGCAACCACATTACTTCACACAATCCATGGTCCTCTTTGCTTTAATTCATGTGAATCATTCTTGTGTACACAACATGGTGCTAAATAAAAAAAAACACAACGTGGTATATCAAATCTCAGTGGTAAAAGCTCACCATTAAAGCCTTTGTGTCCAGTTCTTTGGTCATCAACTTCTTCACATGAGCTGCACAGTCCCAGTGCCCTGATGAAGAAGGTTGTTTTGTCTTCTAGTGAGCACTCCCACACTCTACATTGGTCCAACTATGTCTCTGAGTGTAGGGCTATCAGCCAGCTCGATTACTGGGTTGAAGCCTCCAACCTCACACCCACCACCGAGACACTAACAATCTCAAAACAATCTCAAAAGCTGCAGATGTACCAGAGATTGAATTTGCAAACAGCCACAGACCTCAGCTCCATCATGGCTCTCAATCACTGCCCCAGGAAATAGCATGAGGGAAAAGTCACCCCAAACTTCAATCCAATACAGCCAACTTTATTGGGGCATTGATTCCTACTCAGTCAGTATTAATCGTGCCATACCAGTGCGCCAACTATGTATGTATGTATCAAGGCAGAACATGACCCTGGTGGATTAAGACATGCAAACAAACAATATTCAGCAATTAATGCTGCACATCGCACATATATTGAACAACAGGGACCAATGTGATTGGGATGATGACAGTCTTGAGCACCATCAGCCTTCCTGGCAGGCCCACCACTACAACCAAATTCTACCATAGCCATGCCTTCTCCCATAGACGTGAGTGATACCGACTACCGAGGAGCAGACTAAGAGATCCACTTCAGGCACCAACAAAGGAATCATGAGCAACATTGAACCCATTGACAAATCACACAGAATGCCTCTACATCACTTATCTTTAGCATTCACCTCTGAACAACACACAACACATTTTTCACAGGCGATGGTTTTGCTTCTAAAACAAATGAAGGGGAGGGTGGCATGGTATCCTCTGAGGGCATAGAGGAATCTACGCCGAATGGTTTACAGGAAGGATCAGGCCAAGGAGAGGAGATTGGCATCCTCAGTGCTCAATTTGTGCTTGTTGTTTCCAGTGCTGAGCACCAGCACTTATTTTTGAGGGACAGGGCTTATTCTTCTGCCTCAAGCATTTACTGCGAGCAAAAGACACATATGGGAAAGACAGAGGAAGGGAAAAACGAAACAGCAACACAAAGGGAAAAAGCAGAATGCTGCAAGAGTGAGCTGAAGGGGCAGGAAGTAGCTTTATATGGATTGTAGAGGCCCGAGATGGCTTCAGGATTATGCCGCCTTAGTATTCTGTGTTTCCACATTTAATTGCAGTAGCCACGTGTTTAAGAGGAGGGCTTTGTGCACTGGCACGTTTTTATTTACAGATTAAGCACTGGGCATCCTCCTGTGCATAAACTCTTTAAAGAAGCCTGTAACCGGGTTGGCCCGGAAAGAGCACTCAGAACTCGCTTGTTCTATGTACAAGTGTTTTATTATGTCGTTTGGCAATTGGTAAGATTAAGTATAGGTAAAGTTGTTAATCTTGTTTCCAAATACGGTGGGTGGGATAGCTGTATCCTCTCGTGTTCCGTTCTTCTCTCTTTTCTCCTTTTTGTCTCCTTGTCTCACAGGCGTCCCCGGGAAGCACATGTGGAGAGAACAAAATACATAAGGTAAGTGGTCTGAGTGTCTTTTGGTGTAGTCTTACTATCTCTCTCTTCCTGTCTCTTCTCCTTTCTTCTCTCTCAAAGTTCGGTATCTGTCCCTTCTCTGTTTTTCGTTTTGTCTAGGCGCGGTCCTCTCGTCCTTCGTTTGGCCTTAGGCTATTGCTTCGGGCCTCTCCCCCTTCTGTTACCCTTAGTGATCGTGTGCGCAGTGCCTTTGATGTGACATACGCTCACTATAGTGCATTCTTGTGATTAATGGTGTTTTTCTCGTTTTCTCCCTTCTCCCCCCCCCCTCTCTTGGTGCCCGTGCCCTTCTCTCAACCCTCTTCCCCTTTTCTCTCTCCCCTCTCTCTCTTTTTCTCACTCGTACTTCACAGGCTTGTGGTCCCACGCACCTGGAATAGCCACGCTTCTCCGGAAGTGCGGCGGGCTAGATCGTTCTGTCCTCCCGGTTGCCTGCCTTTGTTGGATTCGCCTGGCGCCTTCGGAAGTCTTCTTGCGTGGAAGACTGGATTCGCTGTCTCCGTTTCCTTCTTCCTGTGGCCGTTCGTCTTCCTTCTCCTGTGTTTGTTCGTCTTCTTCCTCCTTTGGTCGTTTGTCCACCGCTTCCAAACCTCCGACCCCTGCATGTTCTGTCTGTGGCAGTTTTAACCTCCCGGCGGCCCACCGCCATCGATCGTCCCACCAATCACGGGGCAAGAGGTTGGAAAGGTCAAGGCCGCCAGAGGCAGAGTCAGCACAAGCCCGGGCCATGTGCGGGCGATCAGGATCCAGCCCGTCACATACACTCCCCCTAGAGAGCGGCCAGACGGGACCCCCAGACGCCGGATACCGGGAGAGAAAATCTGCAGTCACCATTTGTTTCCCCGGGAGATGGTGAATCTGTAACGAAAAAGGCTGTAAGGAAAGGAACCAGCGGAGAACCCGGGAGTTAGTGTCTTTATTGCGGGCGAGCCAGGTGAGAGGAGCGTGATCAGTAACCAGGGTGAAGGTTCTGCCAAACAGATAGTATCTGAGGGATTTGATGGCCCACTTAATTGGCAAACATTTTTTCTCTATAGCCGGATAATGTTTTTCCCGTGGCAAAGGCTTCTGGCTGATATACAAGAGGGGGTGTAAGGTACCATCCTCCTGTGGTTGGGACAGTACCGCCCCAAGCCCCACCGCAGAGGCGTCAGTCTGTAACACAAAGGGTTTTTGGAAGTCAGGGCAACACAACACAGGTGCAGAAGTGAGAGCGGTCTTTAGATTGTCAAAACTACGTAACTCAGATACTGACGGGGTACCAAGGGTATTGGGACACGCCTTTTGTAGCAAGTTAGTCAGGGGTTCTGCCATCGTGGAAAAATGGGGAATAAAGCGTCTATAGTAGCCAACTAAACCCAAGAAAGCCCTGATGTCTTTCTTCCTCTTCGGGAATGGCATGTGAGAAATGGCTTCCAGCTTTTCAACTTGGGGACTAATCCGACCTCCCCCTACAATGTATCCTAGGTATTTAATACTAGATAGCCCCAGTCGACATTTCTCTGGATTGGCGGTTAACTGGGCCTTCCTCAGGGCATGTAAAACATCATCTAGGTGTGCCATAAGTTCTGCTCATGTGTTGCTATATATAACAATGTCATCAAGATAGGCTTCCGCACACTGCCTGTATGGTTGTAGGATCTCATCCATGAGTCTTTGGAAGGTGGCAGGGGCTCCATGGAGCCCAAAAGGAAGGACGGTGAAATGGTACAATCCTGAAGAGGTGGCAAAGGCTGTTTTTTCTTTATCCTCCCCTCTTAAAGGTATTTGCCAATAGCCCTTCATGAGATCCAGCGTGGATAGGTATCTAGCTTGGCCTAATCTCTCAACCAGCTCGTCAATTCTAGGCATGGGATAAGCATCAAAGTAGGTCAGGTTATTGACTCCTCTATAGTCTACACAAAACCTGGTACTGCCGTCTGGTTTAGGAACTAATACAACTGGAGAGCACCATGGACTGGTCGAGGGTTCTATGATACCTGCCTCTAACATGGCCTGGACTTCTTTTTCTATAATCTTTTTTTTGGCTTCGGGGATGCGGTATGGCCTCTGTCGTGAAACTGTGTTCACTTTGAGTCGAATGGGATGTTGGACTAACGTGGTTCTTCCTGGGTATTTGGAAAATACGTCCAGGTTCAGGTCTACCAAGTGATTTAACTGGTGAAGATGTACCCCGGTCAGAGCGGGGTTGATCCACGGTTTTGCCGGGTCGGGCAACTCCTGGTTTGGGAGAAAAGGATAAGGGATGTCTTCATTCACATCGGAGTTAATATAGTTGATGGATTGCCCTCCTGAGGGGCCCAACCATTTTTTTAGAAGGTTGATATGGTATATCTGTTCCCTTCCGCCGCTTTGGGGTATGGCCAGCTTATAAGTGGTTGGGTTAATCTGGGCAATCACATCAAATGGACCCTGCCATCGAGCCAACAATTTGTTTTCAGTGCTAGGGAGTAAGACTAGTGCTTTATTCCCTACAGCTAACGTCCTAACAGCGCTTCCTGTGTCATATATTTGCTTCTGCCTATTCTGTGCTTCCCTTAAAGCAGTGGGTGCTTCCTCCCATACCGTATGAAGGTTTTCCCTTAAATCTCGGGTATACGTTAACAAATCTTTAATCTCTTCTTCCGTGTCTTCCCACTGTTCTGCTAACATGTCCAGCAATGTACGAGGTTGTAGGCCAAACAACATCTCAAAGGGGCTATGACCTAAAGAGTCCTGTACGTGAGTGCGGATAGCGTATAGGACCAAAGGGAGTTTCTTTTCCCATTCCTTGCCCGCCTCAGATATGCTTTTTCTTAGAAGAGATTTTATGGCTTTATTATATCTTTCCACTAGCCCATCTGTTTGGGGGTGATAGGCTGAGGTACGGATTTGTTTTACCCCTAATAATCGACATACTTCAGTCATCAATCTGGACATGAAAGGAGTCCCTTGGTCAGTCAATATTTCTTTCGGGAAGCCCACCCTTGAAAAAAACTCTATCATAGCTTGGGAAATGGCTTTAGTATGCATACTAGGGAGGGCAATGGCTTCCGGATATCGGGTGGCATAATCCACCAATACTAAGACATATTGTCTACCCCGAGTGGAAGGGGTGAGAGGACCAATGCTATCCATCCCAACTCTGGAGAAGGGAATTTCGATGACCGGAAGGGGTTGGAGGGGTACGGGTTTTTGTGGGGAGGGGTTATAGAGTTGGCATTTGGGACACTTGGAACAATGTTTACGAATCTCTCCATAAACCCCAGGCCAGTAGAAACGTCTAAGCACTGCTTCCTCGGTTTTCTCCCTCCCCCAAGTGTCCTTCCCAGTTATCCCCGTGGGCTAACTGTAACACCTGTGGCCGGTGACTTCTAGGCACAACTAATTGTAGTTCATTTCCCTTTGTGGTGGTGGGTTTCCGGTACAGTAAATTATTACGTATCAGGAATCTGGGACCTACCCCTGGTACTGTCCCGGATACTGCCTGTTGCCAAGCGGGTTTCAATGAGGGATCCTCATTCTGACTCCGTCGGAAATCACCGGTGACTGTGCAAACCTTCCCGGTGACTTTAGGTTCGTCTAGGGGGAAGTTGTTCAGAGCATAAGAACGCCGGTGCTCCCTTTTTTGTCTCCTACTGAGAGTAATCTGTACTGGTTTGTGTTTCTCTAGAAACGCCCCACTGGGTGCCTCCTTCCACCAGTCCCTCAATAGGTGCTCTTGCCCGGCCTTCTCTAGTAAAGAGGGAAAACCCTCATAGTCTGTCCCTAGGATAATGTCCTCATCTAATTTTTCGAGTACCCCGACCTGTAGACTCTCGGTTTGGTCTCTCCACTTCAATCTTATAGTGGCAAGGGGGTAATATCTTTGATCACCATGGACACAGGCGATGAGGACTTGGGTTTCTGGATCTTCCTGACCTGGTAACACTAGATTTCCCCTCATCACGCTCTGGCTACAATCTGAGTCAATTAGGGCTATTCTTTCTACGTCATTGATGAGAATGGGGAGGATATATTTTGTTTTTTCCCCTCCAGTCCAGAACACTCTCCCTCTTGTCAGCCCTATCTCCATAGGTTCTTCGGCATCTTTCTTTTGTGGGCAATACCTGGCTATATGCCCCCACTCTGTGCAGTTATAGCACTGTGGTCCGGTGCCAGGGTGTCCGGATGCCCCTGGGCCCGTGGATTGGATGCAGTCAGGGCCATGGATCCCTACTGGCCGATGAGGGACATTCCGAGGTATGACCGGTCGGACAGGAGGTGGTGGTGTTCGCCTTGCTATAGCACTGAAGTCTGGACCTCTATGATACGCACAGGCTAGGTCCACAGCCGTTTCCTTAGTTAGACCGGGATGTTGCCGTACCCAGTTGCAGGTGGTAGATGGTAAGGCATCCAGGTATTGCTCTAAGACAATGACGTCAAACATTTCCTCCCTGGACTTTTCCGAAGGATGCAACCATCGTCCAGCGGCGTGTTGGACTCTGTAATATAAGGTACAGGGGTTCTCCTGGTGTTGCCATTTTGTTTGTCGAAATCTGGAGCGGTAGCTTTTGCTGTCTAAACCCACTCGTTCTAAAATAGTTTTCTTAATTTCTCGGTACGGAAGGGTTCCACTTGGATTGATGGCTTGGTACGTTGACTGCAGGTGACCCGTGAGAAGAGGGGCGATATACTGGCCCCATTTGTCCTCCGGCCAATTAGCTGTACTTGCTACCCTTTCAATGTTTGTGAAGAAGGAGTCAGGATCTTCCTGCTCCTGATAACGTTGCAACACACTACTCGGTACAGTGGGGTGTACTTTGGTATGAGCGATGGTATCGGTGAGTTTCCCCAGTGCTGTTTCATGTACCAACTGGTTGTTGGCCATAATTGTTGCTTGGCTCTTAAGTGCAGTTTGCAACGCCTCACATTCCTCTTTTGCTTCTTTCATTTGTTGCTCCCATATCAACTGGAGATGCCTTTTTCCTTCAGCCAATTGGGCTATTACGTCGGCCATGGTCGCTTTCTCTTCCATAGCGGCGGCTGTCCTTTTAAAAATCCCACTTTTGACACTACTTGTAACCGGGTTGGCCCGGCAGGAGCACTCAGAACTCGCTTGTTCTATGTACAAGTGTTTTATTAAGTCGTTTGGCAACTGGTAAGATTAAGTATAGGTAAGTTGTTAATCTTGTTTCCAAATACGGTGGGTGGGATAGCTGTATCCTCTCGTGTTCCGTTCTTCTCTCTTTTCTCCTTTTTGTCTCCTTGTCTCACAGGCGTCCCCGGGAAGCACATGTGGAGAGAACAAAATACATAAGGTAAGTGGTCTGAGTGTCTTTTGGTGTAGTCTTACTATCTCTCTCTTCCTGTCTCTTCTCCTTTCTTCTCTCTCAAAGTTCGGTATCTGTCCTTTCTCTGTTTTTCGTTTTGTCTAGGCGCGGTCCTCTCGTCCTTCGTTTGGCCTTAGGCTATTGCTTCGGGCCTCTCCCCCCTTCTGTTACCCATAATCATTGTGTGCGAGGTGCCTTTGATGTGACATACGCTCACTATAGTGCATTCTTGTGATTAATGGTGTTTTTCTCGTTTTCTCCCTTCTCCCCCCCTCTCTTGGTGCCCGTGCCCTTCTCTCAACCCTCTTCCCCTTTTCTCTCTCCCCTCTCTCTCTCTCACTCGTACTTCACAGGCCCGTGGTCCCACGCACCTGGAATAGCCACGCTTCTCTGGAAGCGCGGCGGGCTAGATCGTTCCGTCCTCCCGGTTGCCTGCCTTTGTTGGATTCGCCTGGCACCTTCGGAAGTCTTCTCGCGTGGAAGACTGGATTCGCTGTCTCCGTTTCCTTCCTCCTGTAGCCGTTCATCTTCCTTCTCCTGTGTTTGTTCGTCTTCTTCCTCCTTTGGTCGTTTGTCCACCGCTTCCAAACCTCCGACCCCTGCATGTTCTGTCTGTGGCAGGTTTAACCTCCCGGCGGCCCGCCGCCATCGATCGTCCCACCAATCACGGGGCGAGAGGTTGGAAAGGTCGAGGCCGCCAGAGGCAGAGTCAGCACAAGCCCGGGCCATGTGCGGGCGATCAGGATCCAGCCCGTCACAAAGCCATTCATGATTGGACTCCTCACAAATGTCTCAAAATTGTGCAGTGAACAGACATTGCATTGGGACTGGTATAGATTTGTGAAGAATCCACTAGAATGCCAGTACTTAAGATGAGAGAGCCCAGAACGTGATATCTTGCAAGTGCAGGCCCACATTTTAAAACTAGAACCAACAAAAGCCACCCCAGGTAAATTTGAAAGTAGCATAAAGAGAATCTCGAAGGAGGCGTTCATAGGTTGTGTTCCCAGAAAATATTCACGAGGGATGGGTCACATGATCTCTAGGAAAGATATTCCTAAGAAGCTCCATTGCAGAGGTTTCAGGAAAGACCCACTTGTTTTGCCTTCAACCACATGGTCTGCATGGTCCTCTTGAGGTTCAGTCTCAGAGGCCAAAACACAATAGGGGGAAGCATATAATAAGTCTGGTCTACTGAGAGATCCAGGGCAACCCACAGGTCCTTAGCGGCCAAGACTTCACTCCAGCAGATGGACCTGGAGGACACAAAGGGGGCAGTCATCACATAGCCTATAAATAACAAGCTCAGCTTTTTTATATAGTTCCTAAGACAATTTTTGGAGCCTTTTTCACTCCAGTGTTGATAATCGAGGAGGCCTCATCCTCTAATTGACCACTAACTGAACCAAGCCTTAGGTCCCCCTCCCCACGTCCAAACCCCACTTATGTTGCTATAATTCTCACTAAAGTCAATTCTAACACTTCAAGCATGTTCTTCCACTTCTGCCTCCTCTATAGGATACTTCCCACACTAAAAACTCATAATCATATTTCTCTCAACATATCAGTGCCCCTTTCGCACATCAGTACTACCACAGCGCAAATGCTCAACTCCCAACCGAAACCTTGACTAATCTGCAAAGAGCACAAACCTGTGCTGCTGCTTGTCTCAGCGTTACATTGAAGGCCTCAGAACGCATCACCACAGCCATGAAATGTCTTCACTGACTGCAGTCAAAAAGCAGACAACTTTAAATCCTTGGCCTTGTATGTAAAGCCCTTCATGGCCCAGCCCCATCCTATCACTCCATACCTCCTGACCAGATGCCTAAAGTTGGCCTCATCTCTAGCTACAGCATTTGGGAGAACGTCTATACACCAACAAGGCTACTCTCTAAAATACTCTTCTATTGCACTTCCATCTGGGTACCAACATCAGAACTTTCTGGAAACACCAGAATAGCCAGCTCTTTCACCAAAGGTGTTACTCTTTAATGAGCTTTACTGGGAAGCTGCTTTTACTCTCCTTGTCTGTCTCTACAGCACTCTGTAGTCTCCATCTGTCGCATGCGTGCTTTACAAAACCATTAAAATAAAATGGACTGAAGCCATCTGGTTACATTGTTTCTAAGTCAGGACACGAAAAAAGTAGCAGAGTGCTGTAGGCCTCTTGCCTGTAAAAAGGCTGCCCTGACTCCTCATGGAACCCCATGTGGGGTTCCTCTGGTGTATCATTGCGTATGCAGTACCCTGAGGAACTGTCTGGAATACGACTACTGGTCCAGTACATAACAACGGGTTCCACACATTCTTTGGACTAAGGTTCAGTGAAAGTCTGCGTACTTGTGGCCTTACAGCCACCTCTGGTGTACGTCTGAGTGATCAGTATCTTTGAATGAGTTCTAGTGTAAGACTTAGCTGGCAGATAATGGGAACCCCATGTGTAGGACCTTATAGAAGATGGCTTTCATCACAGAAAAACAATTCCTGAACATAGGAGGTAAATCAAAAAGAGGTCTCTCCTCACACGAAGCTCTCAAATCTTTAGATGCAGAAAGGAAAAATGTTTTAGAATTCCCAGTTTGGTCGTGAA
Organism: Pleurodeles waltl; assembly: GCF_031143425.1. Classification (NCBI taxonomy): domain Eukaryota; kingdom Metazoa; phylum Chordata; class Amphibia; order Caudata; family Salamandridae; genus Pleurodeles; species Pleurodeles waltl. Next base: position 903,305,767 of record NC_090450.1, read on the forward strand.
TTTCCATGCTGAAAGATGGCCGCAAAGCAAGCATGACTGTTAAGCTTTTAAGAATAGAACATCACTTTCTGGGAGAGCGTCTGGTCTTTGGTTCCTCTCCCTCCGATCTCAGTATTCTTGTACTGGTGGTCTCTTTTCATTTTAAAAGATGAATGGGTGATTCTGCTACAGTCACGTGCTTTGGTCTGGCAGCTGATCTCCTCATAACCTTTTCGCCACTCACAGGTTGAAATACCTCACGAGATGCAGTAGACATCATTGCTACTTCTGTACTTTGCTTCTCAAAAAAGACTGAGGTCCAAGCAACCCTTCTGACCTTGCTTTCACAGGAAGAAATGAGCTACTACAATGTCTCCAGGAATTAAAAAAAACTCCAGTCCCATTAAGGAACCTCTACAATGGAAATGAAAGGGAAATGTCTTAGCAATATGTAATGTAGCAGGGAACCTTAGGCAATTCTGACTATCAAATAAACGTTTTCCTCTCTAAATTCTGGATTTTTTCACATGCTTACAATTTGAAGGGAGTTTATTAGCACTGGGGTAGACAACAGTGATCCTTCTTGTATGTCGTCTTCAAGGGAGTTTGTTTGAAATTACAAAATGCCTTTGATCGGCAATAAAAGAACACAGATCATTATTTTGCAGCAGGGTATCACCTCTTTGAGTATACGGAGAAATTAGTTCACTATTCCATTTCTGGCCTCATTTGGCTCCCATTCTGTTACCCCCCACCACATCTAGAATCAGCGGACATCTCCCCCATCCTTACCTTATTGTAGATTGCTCTTGAGGTGCCAATTATGTTTTGAATGATCTATTGTTCCTTTTCTGGCTTGTTGTTCATCACTGAGTCCTAACAGTGGTGTGATGTTGGGATTGTAGGAAAGTCTGTTCAACTTGGAAACTGATTGTCCACATCAATTGCTTTGCCAATCAATCAATCAGGGAGTTGTAAAGCGCACTACTCACCATGAGTTGCCATGTTTAGTAGGGTCTGTAGTTTTGCTCTGCTTTCCTTTATGTGGTTGTAGTATCGCTGCCTTCTGGTTCAGTTTGACTAGTCATCTTCTCATTAGTGTCTGACTAACTTGCACCTATTGTTTCTTTTCTCAGTCTTACTCAGTCCCCCATATCGGTCTTTGTTTTTCAGGTCAGTTAGTCAAATGTTCTATTCTATTTTTTATCCTTACATAATTTATCCATTTGCTTTGGTGGGGCTGGAGCCACCCCTCTTTGATATATTGCTGCTGCATTATTACTTTTCTTTGGGACATCAATGCTAGATCACCCTCTGTGCCTGTTCACATTCTCCAACCCATCTTTTCGTGGGTTAAGGTTGTTGCCTTAGCCGAAATGGTGACTTGCGTACCAGGATTGTGTTCCCTCAAATATCGACGCTAGGGTGTTCAGCGTTGTCTTTTAAAGATCCTACGTGTTTTCACAGCTTTGCCTTTTTCCCTCCAATTAGCACTCCTTTGGACAAAAGTGTAGAAAGTTGGATGTTCATTCTTCTGTCACAAATGATTTACCTACGGTTTTGATTCAGATAGAATAATTGTTTTTATTCTGGATTACTGTTTTTTATACACTCTGTTCCTAGTGTTGCTTGTTTAGCAGCCTGGCTATGGGAAGGGAAAAAATGGCTCTGTTCCCATGTCCATGCGTATGTCGAGTTACATTTCAGATGTACTAAGTTTCTGGCTGCAAAAAACGGTCGCAATTTGCAACTCTTCTTTTTGTAACCAGAAACTTATTTTGGAAACCGACCTATGTATTAGTAAGTCACTTAGCAAACTAAAGAACCAGGGTGGGTTGCAGACCGACTTACCTAAACTGCGACTCACTCCGACTGGTCATAATCACAGGGATGGTAGCCTGCAACCCTGGTCTAATATAAGCTTCGGCATAATCAGAGAGGCTATTACCACAGCTCTGATATGAAAATGCAGACCTAATTTGTCACTTCATTACATCAATCAATCAATCAATCAGGAATTTGTAGAGCGCACTACTCACCCGTGAGGGTCTCAAGCCGCTGAGGAGGGGAGGGGGGGAGAAGGGGTGCAGGTGCTGCTACTGCTCGAACAGCCAGGTCTTCAGAAGTTTCCTGAAGGTAAGGAGGTCTTTGGTCTGACGCAGGTGGGTGGGAAAAGTGTTCCATGGTTTGGTGGCGAGGTGCAAGAATGATCTACCGCCGGTTGTAATTCTGCGGACCCGTGGGACGGTTGCGAGGGCGAGGTCGGCGGAGCAGAGATGCCGGGTCGGGGTGTAGAAGGAGAGTCGTCTGTTGAGGTATTCTGGTCCGGTGTTGTGCAGTGCTTTGTGAGCGTGGGTGAGGAGTTTGAAGGTGATTCTCTTGTTGACTGGAAGCCAGTGCAGGTTTTTCAGGTGGTCTGTGATGTGGCAGTGGTGGGAGATGTCCAGGATGAGGCGTGCAGAGGCGTTCTGGATGCGTTGCAGCCTCTTCTGGAGTTTGGCCATGGTTCCTGCGTAGAGGGCATTGCCGTAGTCCAGCTTGCTGCTCACGAGGGCTTGGGTGACTGTTCTTCTGGTTTCAGTGGGTATCCATATGTATATCTTTCGGAGCATGCAGAGGGTGTTGAAGCAGGAGGAGGAGATGGCATTGACTCGCTGGGTCATGGATAGTGAGGGGTCCAAGATGAATCCATGGTTGCGTGCGTGGTTGGTGGGAGTCGGAGCCTCTCCGAGAGTGGCAGGCCACCAGGAGTCATCGCATGCGGACGGGGTGGAGCCAAAGATGAGAACTTGCGTCTTGTCGGAATTGAGTTAGAGGCAGCTGCTCTTCATCCATTCGGCGATGGCCTTCATTCCTTCGTGGAGGTAGGTCTTGGCGGAGTCCTTGGTGAGGGAGAGGATCAGCTGGGTATCGTTGGCGTATGAGATGATGTTGAGGTTGTGGGATCGGGTGTTGTTAGCGAGCGGGGCCATGTAGACGCTAAAGAGGGTCGGGCTGAGGGACGAACCCTGGGGTACGCCGCAGATGATTTCGGTGGCCTCTGAGCGGAATGGGGGAGGCGGACTCTCTGGGTTCTGCCGGTGAGAAAGGAGATGACCCAGTCCAAGGCTCTGTCGCGGATTCCTGCATTGCTGAGGCGTGAGCGTAGGGTGTGGTGGCAGACGGTGTTGAACGGAGCTGAGAGGTCCAGGAGGATGACGGCCGCGGTTTCGCCGCTGTCTAGTATGGTTCTGATGTCGTCGGTGGCGGCAATGAGGGCGGTTTCAGTGCTGTGGTTGCTACGGAATCCGGATTGGGAAGGGACTAGGGTGCAGTTCTCCTTGAGGAAGCGGGTTAGTTGTCTGTTGAAAGCCTTCTCAATGACTTTTGCCGGGAAGGGGAGCAGGGAAATAGGCCGGAAGTTCTTGAGGTCCTTTGGGTCTGCCTTGGGTTTTTTGAGGAGGGCGTTAATCTCGGCGTGTTTCCAGCTTTCCGGTAAGGTGGCAGACTCGAAGGAGCTGTTGATGATCTTCCGTAGTTGGGGTGCGATGATGGAGCTTGCTTTGTTGAGGATGTGGTGACGGCAGGGGTCAGATGGAGAGCCGGAGTGGATGGTGTTCATGATTTCAATGGTGTAGTTGTCGTTGATGGGGGTCCAGGAGAGCAGGAGGTTGGTCGGAGATGAATCTGTGGTGTTGGTGGTTGCCGGAGGGAGTATGGGTGCTGAAGCTGTCGTGGATGTCTGCAATCTTGCAGTGGAAGTAGGAGGCTAGGGAGTTGCAGAGGTCTTGGGATGGCGGGATGTCATTGGCATTGGAGCTGGGGTTGGAGAGTTCCTTCTTCACGACATTGAAGAGCTCCTTGTGGCTGTGTGCATTGTTGTTGATTCGGTCTTTGAAGGCGGTTCTCTTGGCGGCTCGGATGAGTTGGTGGTGTCTGCGGATGCCGTTTTTGAAGGCTGTGAGGTTGTCTAGAGTCTGATCTTGGTGCCACTTTCTTTTGAGTCTTCGGCAGCTTTGCTTAGATTCGTGGAGGTCAGCGATAAACTAGAAGGCCTTTCTGTTGGTGCGTCTGTTGGAGGGATTCTTGATTGGGGAGTGAGTATTGGCACAGGTGTTGACCCATTGCCTGAAGTTGCGGGCAGCTGCATCAGTGTCGGTGGTGTCGATGGGTGGGTTCTGGGAGAGGGTTGCGATAAGTTGGTCTTCGGTGACCTTGTTCCAACTGCGGTGGGGGATCAGTTGTGGGTGGTGGTGTGTTGTGGATTTCTTGAAGGAGAAGAGGATGCAGCAGTGGTCTGTCCAGTGGAGTTCGGTGGTGTGGCTGAAAGAGACATGATTGCTGGTGGAGAAAATAGGGTCAAGTGGGTGTCCTGCGGAGTGGGTTGGTGTTGTGACAAGCTGTTTGAGGCCGAGGTTGGAGAGGTTATTGAGCAGGGTGGTGGTGTTGTTGTCGTTGGTGTTCTGGAGGTGAAAGTTTAAATCTCTGAGGAGTATGTAGTCAGTGGATGCGAGAGCGTGCGTGCTGATGATGTTGGTAATGGAGTTGTTGAACTGCTGTCGTGGGCCAGGGGGCCTGTAGACGAGGGTGCCTCGGACAGTGGTATTTGGGTCAGTGTGGATTTGAAAGTGCAGGTGTTCGGCGGTGATGAGGACATCTTCGGTGTTGGTTGTAATCCTGAGGGTGTTCTTGTGGATGATAGCAATGCCTCCTCCTGGTGTGTTGGAGCGGTCCTTGCGGGTGATCTTGTAGCCGTCCGGGATGACTATGGTGATGTCAGGCGCTGAGGAGGGGTTCATCCAGGTCTCGGTCAGGAAGACAACGTCTGGGGAGGCTGAGTCGAGTAGATTCCATAGCTCTGCTGCGTGCTTGTGGACGGAGCGGGTGTTGAGGAGGATACATCTGAGATGTTTGCATCCTGCCTTGGTGGGTGGGTCGTTAGCGTGGAGGCTGATGAAGGTGCAGTTCCGACAGGAGAAGGGTCCGCGGGTGGTCTGCGGGGACGCTTGAAGGCAAGTGGGAAAGTGGCCGGTGTTTAGAGCGTGGAGGGTGGCGTCGTCGAACTGAAGACGTGCATGGCGGCGGTGGCGGATGGGACGGAGCCAGGGGTTCTGGCGCTGAGCGCAGTCCAGGCGCAGACTGGCTTGCCTTTGGCGCACCTGCTGCAAGTGTCCACGGCAACACAGCAGCCGCCATGAAGTAGGAAGTTGGGGGGGAGGAGAGGATAGCTGGGAGGCAGGAGAGGGACGAAAAACGGCACGAAAAGGGGGGGGCAGCGGCGGGGGAGACAAAGATGGAGAGAGCGAAAGTGAGAGAGAGAGAGAGCGGAGTGAAAGAGGAACGAGGAAAAGGAGCATTAATGGACAGTAGTGAAGCAGAGCAGAGGGCAAAGCAAAGCAAAAGGAGGAGAGAGGCAGAATGTAGCCTAGTAGGAGAGCAGAGCTCTCCCACTAGACACCAGGGATGAGGTGCAGGCAGAAGCCTGCGGGGGGAGGAGGGCCTCGAACTCCTGACAGGGGTCAGGAGTTCAGAGGAGCAAGGGAAAGGGCTCTACTTATAGGGGGGAGCCACAGGAGGCAGAGCAATGCACTGACCAGGTCAGTGGTATTGTTACATGGCAAAACTTGGGTCAAGTGGATGCTTTTTAAAGTACAAATACGTTTCTGAAGCTTGGACAAGTAGATATTTTGTCAATGTCCACACAGCTGAAATGCTTTTAATCAGAATCTTGAAAAGTCTTTAATTCTCCACAAGTGGAGTCAGTTTCACAGTTGTGCCAGGGGAACATTGTCAGTATGTGAAATTCATCGCAGCTGAATGACACACTTTAGAGAATTCCTAAAGAAACAGGACTCACTGTAGCAGCATAATGAAGGAGAGATTGTACAGCATTCTTTTTGGGGTAACCCAGAAAGTAGAGCCTTTAACCCACCTACCTTTGAGTACAGCCTTATCATATCTTATAACAGAGACACACTCAGGTATTGGCCACGCAGGCTATCATCCACAGCAGTGGTTCCCAACCTTTTAACTTCTGCGGACCCCCACTTTATCAGTACTGGAACCTGGGGACCCCCAACGAATCACTGTTGGAATCCGGGGACCCCCCCACCCCGAGTCATTATTGAAAGCTGGGGACCTAATCTGTTAATAATATTAAATTGCCATAGGTTGGGAACCACTGATCTACAGGGTTGCTAGCTGGTTCAGGGGGTTGAGGCGTCACTGCTCTGCTGTGTCAGTGAGGCCTGCCTGAGCTCTGACTGAAGATGCGTGCAGTCCCTGCTACCCAAATAATCACTTCAGCCTGCGGTCAGCGCAAGCATAATGAACAGAGAGAATATTTGAGGTATTTCAAATACAGTTTCATTAGTGTACATGTGACTCATTCTGTTACTTTTATTGGTCATCTGATGTCATATCGCTGACAAAGTGGCACTCACCATAATAGTGTGTAAGGATGAGTTGCAGAATGCTTTGTGTTTTTGCAAATACATTTATTTGTGGAATCTTTAACTCATATTACCCAATTTACATAAAAATAAACATATTCTTTCATATTATTTAAATACAAATACCAGGATTGTCACTTCACAAAAACTAGATATCATTACCGACCTTGGCACTCATAATTTCTCAATGACTTACAAAAAAACCTCTAAAACGTCATCTTTTAAATAAATTATTTTATAAACATGGAAACAGAATAAAATACTTTGGTGTAATCAGCCTTCAAAAGATGACCACTTTAGTTCTAAAAAGACAAAAGTGCTCAAGGTTAGTGCTCAAGGTATTGTAAGTATCAGTATCTGAAAATACAGCAGTTGACCTGGTCCACTGTCTGAATGGGAGACACTGAAACCAAAAAACTTTGGCTCGAATCCCTACTTCCTCCAACATGACCATACGGAGTGGTCCCGGAAACACCTGTTAACTGCTCTGTACTTTCTCTTTTATAACCAGCTCAAACAGAGCAGAAGTGATTGTTTACGTAGAATGCGTAGCTCAAAAACAATGATAAATCGTTCAATGGACTACAATACTGCCTCATCTAAAATAATAATATTGATTATATTTATAGTGCGTACTACAAGCTGTTTGTTTGTCTTACTAATGGCAAGACCATTTGTGAGTTTATTGATTCAGATCCTTTTTAATTGTGTTTTATTAGTTTTTCAGAAAAATCACAAAATAAGGACATATACTTAACGAATTCGACTTCTTTAACTATTGAATGAAGGGCTGGGTATAAAAGGGAGTGGTGTAAGCTTTAAGAGGGAAGTGCAGGAACAAATGGCATTGGGTCAAAATACATTAGGAAGTCCTGGATACACTACCGACCCAATCAGCTATTGACTTGGTCCTACATAAACAGACCAGTCTGAACTTCCAGGGCATGTCCTCACTGAAAACTAAAATAAGCAACTCTCGAATGATTTAAACCTGTTGGGTCTCTAAGTGAGGTGCAACTTGAGTCCACTGACATAGTTCAGACTGGGCTTCTGCTAGTGATCAGGGCCAGTGCAAATTTGCTTGTGGTTTGTTCCAGTAGCAGCACGGTGAGAAAAAAAGATGAGCTGAGATTTGGCCCTGTGTAATCAACAGTCGCTGAGATTAACTAGTGTTTCACCCATCACTTTTTTATTTGTCTCCTTGCGACGCTCTAAGTGTGACGTTTTATTCCCAGATGCAAGCCCCGCAGCTCACCGCTGTGCCATTAGATTGCACCTCAATGAAGAGATTCACAAAGGCTGGGAACGATCAGGAGTTGTTTCTGTTCTCATTCAAAGGTGACATGGACCTGTAGTTTGAGCTGGATTGTTCCTATTGCAGCAGGAGGAAGGTTAATTTTATTTGGTTGCTACCCACTTGGAGTGGTGAAGAGAGCAGAAAAAAGGATTGGAATGAGGCCCAGATTAATGAACAGGGGCTGAGATTAATTTAAGCATCCATCCATAATCAGTTTGTTTCTCTAAATGCAACAGGTGCAGATTTAAATAGAATTTAGATCTGATGCAACAAAAGCAGTTTAAAAGAATTAGGGTTTGAATCACAAAGGTAATTTAGACTTTACAGTAATTTACACTTTTAAGTATGTTTTCTATTTTTTTAGTATTCACAAACTCCAAGTGTAAACTTACTACAAATGTGTTAGTTGCATGTCTTCACCTCTTGTGTATAGCAACTGATTTACTGTTACATGGGTGGGAGACATCCTTCCCTAAACCCCTTCCAGACCCTCCCTAAACCTCTCTTATTCCTCCCTAATCCCATCCCCTTTTGTATTACGTCTACCTTTTTTTTTTATCACTCCCCTGTGTCCCTCCCACATTTACTATTAAAACGTATACTTACATGTGTGGAGACTCCACAATCTGGACGCAGAATTCCACACACATAAGTATGGGAAATGCAGAGGCGTAGACTACGCATGTGGTTTGAGTAGTGCTTTGAAGTACATTTTCTAGCACAAAATCTACTACGAAATGCAGTTTGGGAATAAGGGCCTTATTGTCAAGTAAAGTTATTCCTTACCACCTGAAAGCCTCTTTCATCTCCTTCAAATGTCATATGAACTTTTGATCGTAGAAAAAAAAAATCAAAAACCTTCTTTATCAGGAGGATTTTTCGAGATATAGGTGTTATTGCTGAATATGCCCTTACATTACTCTGAGACTAGGCCATTCCCTGCCTCTACCACTCTTTCATGACCCAATATCCTTTACTACTAAATTGTGAGTAGTTAAAAAAAGAAACTACAAAATCTTAAAAATAGATACTACCTCTCTCCCCACCTACGACTCACTTTTTTAATCTCTCTTACATACGTCACACATACAAAATTGCAATACAATGTAATCACTTTGACACAGGCACAAATGCCAAATAAGGGACGAGATGTGGCCGAACGGTCATCATTGGAGCTAGGGAACCAGGTTCGATTCCTGGCGTCAGCACACTATCCTATGATTTTGGGCAAATCACATAATCTCCATCTGCAAGAAAAAATAATAATCTGGTTTTGTAATGTAATCTGGTGCTCATATAAAGCATACTAATGCCCTTGGGACGGGTTTGTGATACATAAAACAGCAAAAAAACACATCATAGAGAAATCGGCCTTAGTTCATTTACAAGTCTTCCCTGGTGATGCTGCAGGCCTCCCCCGTGGATTTGGAGACTGCTCCTTTCTCTATACTGCTGTCCGTACAGAGGCTTCTGCTTCTCGTACTTTTGTTGCCGCTTGAAAAGAGCATCCTTCTCTCTGTTTTACTACCTTCTCCAGAACTGCCTGAGGCTGAGAGGCAGGGCCCAAGCTTCTTGCCATCTGCAATCTGGAGTAAATTGCCCGTTTTTAACGTCAGAGTCTGAAAAGGTGAGGTGGAGGATGATGGATTGTCTTGGTGTATGGCTGTACTGGGCTCGATGACTGAAAAGTAGAATAAAAGTATTACTGACTGGGAGTTTTAATCGTATTTTGTACCTCACTAATCTTTCAGCAGTATTTTAGAAAAAATCCCCCAAAAAATGTTATACAGTGAATCTTCGCCATCAAAGGCCATAAATATACAATCATATAAATTTAAGAATAAAAGTTATAAAAACAATAAAATGACATTGCAAAAATTGCTAAAAACACATGAAAACCAATTAAAAACAATTGGCTAGCAAGCCACATCACCATTAAAAACCATGAGACTGCAAAGACCACAAATTGCCTATTGTCAGACTTAGTGATTCTAAGAGTTTCCCTAAAATCTCCTAAAGCTTCCCTAAAGACACCAAAGTTTCAGCAAAGTGGTGCAATCCACTTATTTCTTATATCACGATAGCCAGGACAGAAAAACAAAACATGTTCAATTACTTCGAGCCCAAATACACAGAGTGGACAATCAGCATCTCTTAAATTTTCCATTTGCTCCCAGCTAGCTGTAAATGAGGCAAGCGGTAAAGTCCCATATCTAAGTTGCAGACAGAGCTTCCTGGAAATAGGGGGCTCTATTTCATCCAAGAACTGCTGTTTCTGAAAGTTATCCTTTAATACTAGAACAGCTGATGTCAGAGGACCCATATTGAGTTGGCGTTGCAGTGAGCCTGTTTGGCACTGCCAAACGGCGTTGTTTATCTGCCCCTTAGAGATAGCACTTGCCACTTCTGAAGCAATCCACAAGGGGTCAAGGACGATATCCATTAATGTTGTTCTCAAATGCCTGATCCATGGAAGATCACTTGCATCTGGACAAGGTATTGGCCACCCCCTGCAGGAAGAGGCTCAAATCTGGAGTTTTCCACAGCCTTCTCCAAAACAAGAGAGGTCGAAGCCTCGCTACCTGTGTAATATTTTTTAAACTCCATGTTTAGTAGCAGGGAAAGCAATGGTGTACTAATCGGGAGACCAGTAATTTGCTGCATGAAAATATTTCCACAACGTCTAAGGCCGTGGTCTCCTTGTGACCCCAAATTTCCGCACCGTACAGTGCAGACCCAAGTGACTGACAATTGTAGACCTGCAGTATGGGCGAGATGGGGCGAAATTGAGAGGCCTTAAATATCCTCAATAGTCCCCCAGTAGTTAGCTCCAATACAAGTTTACACCTGGTAATGTGGGTCCACTAGTGAAAGTGCTCATTCAAAACCATGCCAAGGTGTTTACAAGTCTAGACTCACTCCAAGGGGTTCCCTCTCAACATGGAGTTAGGTTTAGAGGAGCAGGAGGGGTTAAACACCATGTACTCTGTTTTTGCTAGGTTAATATCTAAGCCCCTCACCCTGCAAAAGCAGGCAAACCTATTTAAGATTTTTTGCAATCCCATTGGGGACTAAGGCAAGGTTTCATCAGTAAACATCAGGGCAGGAACCCTGAGGTTTGCCAGGCAGGGTGCACCTGACTCATCATGGTTTACATGCGCTACCAAATTGTTTATAAAAAGCAAAAACAAGGTGTGGACCAGGACACCCCACGTCTCCCTCCTCTACTTACCGGAAACAGATCAGTCAGTTCCCCCAACTGGCTGCACCTTACTTGAGCATAATTGTGGTCATGAGGCCTTATTATCATATTTAGTAGGTAAAGCGGTCCCCCATGTCAGCTTAAATTTGCCACTGCTTGGATGGGGGACAAGGCTGAATGCTGTCTTTAGATCGACGAATACTACATACAAAATATTTTTTTAGAAAAAATCACACATAAAGCATGAACATTATCAAGCTATGAATTATAATTTTGTCTCAGAATTTTTCCATTTTTATTCATATTTACAGATAAATACAGACAGAACACCATATAATTCCCTGACTATATTTATTCTTATATATGGATAAAAACGTGAAGAAGATTATTTTTCAATGATTCTTAGTGCTGCTCGCCAAGACAACAAAGCCTATAGATGTATAGGCTGACAGCTGAGGGTGTTTAAAAAAACCATAATGTTTTCTAATTAACATTAAACAACTGCAGATATGAATGTGAACGAGCTACAATGCTCATGGTTTGATCTCTGGATACTTATAGCATCAAAACACATAAGGCATTAAAGTGTGAACATGCATGTATTGGTTCAATATATACAGAAATATATCACTTGCAGTTTCGATTTTTCACAGAGCCCAAACTAAATATGGATAAATTCAAATAAAATAAATAAATATGGATAAATACAAACAGAAATATAAAATAAAATACTATAAAACCGGGAGCCCTTTTTACATTACAAGTACCGCTCATTAGACTGATCAATATATTAAAGCTTCCAACATTTTTTTTTTTTTTTTTTACAAAAACAAAGTAAAATAGGGAAATATACGAACTACATCAAATATATAGCTGAATTGTATCAAACAATCAAAAATGTACCAATTAGCATGCATACATATTCAATGCAAAAATCTGGCTTCATGAAACTTGAAAACATGCTCTAATGCAGTGGTTCCCAACCTTTTGATTTCTGTGGACCCCCACTTTAACATTAATGGAATCCGGGGACCCCCGCCTGAGTCATAACTGGAAGCTGGGGACCTCATTTGTCAATATTTGTTCATATTTTTAAATTTTCTAGGCTCTCGCGGACCCCCTGAGAAGGCTTCGCTGACCCCCAGGGGTCCGCGGACCACAGGTTGGGAACCACTGCTCTAATGCAAGATTGTGCCTCCAAGAAATACATACTTTGTGGGAATATAAATTTGATGCATTGACATAAACAACAAGGCACAGTTCCCAAAGGACTCATTTGTATATTCAGGTTGGTAAGTTACAATGAAGGAACATCATTAACCATATCATATAGTGAACAGATGAAGGCCTAGACAATATGTGCAGGAAAGCTAATTTTGTTAGCTCATAGCTATCCTATGATACCTATGTGTGAGAAAATAAAAATGGTGATGGGTATTATATATAAAACATAAATAGTATAATACAAACAGTGCAGTGACCACTGAAAATCTTATAGGATACACCAAAGTACATCTACATTTTGTCACGATCAACAGTTACGTGGGTGCAAATATGCAGTTATGTCATATAGACTGTTGAACAAAAGGAGCATTGATGTTTTGACACTTAAAGTCTGATTTATGACCAGTCACTATCAGGATGGATAGGCGAGGATACTTCCTTTTTCTATAAGAGAACATAAGCACAGGCCAAATGGTATATAATGAAAAGCATCTAGTGTAAGTGTGCACACCCAAGTCAATCAATAGTGGCTAAACACTATGGAGGCTGCATAATGCCGAAAAGGTAGTTAAATGTGAAGTCATACATTGATACTTCACCCCAAACTCACTCAGCGAAGGTGGCAGGATAAGAGGGCTGGCCTGAAGGCGAGGTTATTGGCTCACGACCGCAGGCCGGCCTTAGAGACGGGCTAAGAGTTGGCAGCAGTTCCCCTCCACGGTGCCTGAGGCCTCGTATTTTGACCGGAAGGGGGACCTACTGATGATGAATCAACTGGTAGATGGCCCATGGGTCCTACACATGGCATTCTAAAGGAGGGAAGTAACTCTGCGAGACAGAGAACTGAACTGGCCGATTGCTGCACTCAGGAAGAGGCCTCATTAAAGTGCGAGGTAACCCAGTGGGACTGCCCTGCTGACCCTCCGCGGGACAATGGAGACACTGCACAAATGTCTGGCTCTTGGAAGCCCAAAGGTGGTGTTGGAGCTTCTGAGTTGAAGGGCTTTCCTTGATTCTGAGTCTAGGTGAACTAAAAGGGACCGTGGCTTGAGGAATCGGGCTTTGTCCCTGGCAAGATTCAACTCTGAGGCAGGTGTGCCACCCTCCCTGGTGTTGTGTGAGCAAGGAGGCATCCTGGAGTGGCTAGTTACTCCTAAAAGAGGATTCCAGAGAACACTGGCATAGGCTAGAGTGTGGGGGGGGAGGAGTCCCCTGTTGAAGGTACAAAACAAGTGAGGGGCCCCTGACCCAGCCGTGACCCTAGCTGCTCATGCTGGCTGTGCTGAATATCTATCCAGAACAGAGCAAGTGGATCAGGTCTAAAGCCACATTAGCAATTACTTGAATTCAAAACTGACCATCTAGCTGCTCACTTGGAGGCGATGCGTGGACGTTGAAGAGGAACTTTCTATTAATGGACTGAGCTGCAAAGGGAGAACCGACTACTGGGGATTCTGTGGTTTCCTGAATGGGCTTTGATGTTTTATCCGTTGGAAAACTCACCACGTATGGGCGTCAAATACTTTAGATCGAGACAGAGAGGCCTAAAAAAGAAAAAGTCGGACACAGACCAAGAAGATTCAACAAACACCGAAGGACTTGCCCTCTGATAATACTGTTTTGCCCCAGTGGAGAGCCAGGACAACAGGGATGGAAAAAGCCATTGTTACACATGCACAGACAAAGATCAACAAATCCACTGCTCCTCTAGCTGAACCACTGGACTCTCCTCCAAAGGCTTCTCAGGCCGGCGGCTGATCTTTTGCACCTATACTAGTGCCATCCTACAGGCAATCGAGGCCTCCTGGGCAGACTTTTAGACTAAAACTGGTGAGGTAGTCACAAATGTGACTCTCTTCTGCCAGGACCTTTGAAATGTTGTGGACAGAGTAGTCTCAGAATTGTAAGGTCAGATCTCGATCATTGAAGATGGAGCAGTGAATCCTAATACTAATGTTTACTGACTCCTCTCCATGTGCAGAGTCCTTGAAGAAAGAGCAGAAGATGTTGAAAATAGAGCAAGATGTACCAACCCAGATTCATAAGATTTTTAGAGGGGACAGAGCTTCTCTCCCCAGAGGAATTTCTTGAAATCTGGATTCATTACTGGCTTCCAGAAGGGAAGCTCTCACCGTGGTCTGTAGTTGAATGAGGCCACAGGTCGTTGCCCCAGAAATCTCTGCCAGCTGCTCCTTGATTCCCCATGGTTGCTAAGATAATGAATTTTAGTGACAGAGAAGCATGAAAAATTGAAACCTGAAATTACTAATAAACCTGTATTATGATCTTCTCAGAATATATTAGATTAGTACAAAAAACAGAGAAGATCTTTTAATGCAATCAAGCTTAAACTCCAGACAATTAATCTACATTATAAACTGATTTTATCAGCTAAACTTAAAGCGATTCAAAATTCGAATTCCTACTTCTTTGAAACCTCTGAGGCGACATGGCACTGGACAGCAGAAAAAAAAAGAACTCAGATGTTATAGCCCTCAGAGCAGAACCCACCAGGTCATGGTGATATGCTGCTTCTGGGCTCTGCAAGAACCAAACCCTGAAGAAGAATGAGGTATTGCAGAGGCAGGGGGAGACCCCGGGACTTGGCAGATTAATCTGAAACAGATATACCACGTCCTCTCCTGGCACCCCCCTAGGGCTGGAGAATCTATACTGGCTACAGGATCTTAAATAAGAGGAAGTCCTTTGACTAATGCCCTATATAATACAATACAATAGTGTCTTTGATGGGTTTATATTAGGTGACAGATGCTTCTGGAGTGGAAGTGTAGGGTAAGGGTATTATGTAGGGAGAATTAAATTATTTACTTGGATTATTCAACCAATGCATCTAAACAAGTAGAATTTGTACCTGCATGCTGCCGAGGAGACCTACCTGGCCCCTCAAATCAGTTGCTTTACTGGCTGGGACTTCCCGGTGCCAAAACAACCAAGTCTTTTATCCCGCATGAGTGATTTTCCGGTCATGTCCTGGAATGTCAGTGGCCTGCATGGCTTTATCAAAAGGGCTGCAGTCCCCTGAACAAGAAAGGACATGCACTTGCAGTTCTGATGTGGCAAAAAACTCTTCTAATGGGGACTAAATGTTTTTTCTTGGGACACTTAAGATACAGTAGACTTTTCCATGTGGAGTTAAGCTCTAGGAGAGCAGTAAAACTCCTCCATAGGAGCCATTTCATTGACAACTGTGGACTCCAGGGGATATACGTATGGGTGGAAGGCCGCCTTGAAGGGAAACGCTAGTGTTTTTTTAATGTGTGTATGCCGCCCCAGCTTCTCAGGCTTGCACTAGAAGCAGCTAAGACAGTAGTAGTAAACCTCCCACAAGGCATCACTGTTAAAGGAGGTGGCTTTAATGTCTACCGAAATCCAGCCCTGGACTCCACTGGGGCTCCCACCAATGGGAGGCTAGGAACAGCTAAACGACTGGAGGATTTGATGACCTCTCTAGGGTTGTATGATGCCTGAAGAGGCTGGAATCCCATGGATCGAAATACACTCATACCTCACCTGCACAAAAAACCTTGTCAGGCATATACCTTTTGTGCCTTCCTACTACTGATATTCTCCACACGACACAGACAAATATTTTTTCCGCAGGGCATATTGGATCACTCTCCAGTCACTGTCTGACTGGGAGTGCTCGCAGGGGTCTGATGCCCCATCTGGTGTCTCCGTGCATGGTGCCTGGTATATGAACAATGCTCATAGTTCTAACTGACGAAGCTGCTATCCTTTTATGTTAGAAATCAGGACTAGGTAGCCTCAGAGGGCACAGTGGGAAAGGATGCTATGAGAGGTGAGGCCAAGGCGTACTTTAAGTGTAAAGAGCGAGATAAGCAAAGTCAAATGGTTGTGCTCAAGGCTAAGATTCTGGCACTGGAGCGCCGCTGCCTGGAAGGAACCTAAACTTACCTCATTCACCAAGTTGAGTTTGGTAAGGCTTCCCTATGACAGATGTATTTGGGAGAGGATCTGCACTCCTGGATGGCCTCAACAAGGAGGGTCTATGAATGGAGAGATAAAACACAGAAAGTTTCTCTACTGGCTAGCCACAAAGGAGGTGGCTTTCACAGTGATCCTGGAGATTCTAGACCGAACTGGCCAACGATTACGCAAAGCGGTGGAGATTGCGGCTACATTTGCAGACTATTATCAGACACTCTATGCTTGACAGGAGCACTCTACAAGAACAGGCTTGGTCACTGCTGTCAAACATACCACATCCACTAATTACAGTTAGCAATAGAAAGGAGCTGGACCAACCCCTCACAATAGAGGAAATTGATTGGGCCTTGCAAGAAATTAACTCTGGTAAGACACCTGGACTGCATGGTTTTCCTCTTGAGTACTATCGCAAATTTGAGAGATTCTCTCCTCTGGGTTGCTACATTTCTATAAAGAGGCAGCCGAGACAGGCACCTTTCCCCTGGAGTCAGATCTGGTCCTAATCGTGGTCATCCACAAGAGTGGTTGGACCCTGGACTAATGCGCCTTATACCGTTACATTTCGGTGGTAAACACAGAGGTCAAGATTTTTGCTAAAGCCATGGCAAACAGAATCCTGTGAGTTCTAACATCACTGATTCAGCTAGACCAGTGCAGCTTTATACCCAATCGCAGTATCTACCACTGTATTCACCGGGTGCATGTGGTAATAGCAAAACTACATCAGATCATGGACCCCAGTGCTCTAATATTCATTGACTTCAAGAGGGTGCTTGACTGGCCCTTCTTGGAGAGAGTCCTTGTGCATATGGAGTTTGGAATCCTCTTTAGGTCATATTTCACAAATCTTTACTCAGAGAAGTCTGCACAGGTACACATGAATGGAACTGTGTCAACCCCGTTCCCAACTCAAAGGAGGACCAGGGATGGTTATCCACTATCACTACTCCTCTTCGTCCTTGCAATACAACCCAATGTACTGTGGATTTCATGTGACGCCAGGGGTATGGGGTCTGCAGGTGAAGTGTTGGACCTGGCCCTCTCTGCAGGGTCACCCCCAAACCTTTGGCCTGTTACCCTCCATTTTTTGCTGAATTCGATTTTGATGTCCTTCCGACTCTGTGCACTTTACCACTGCTAGCCAGTACTAAAGTGCTTGTGCTCTCTCCCCCAAAAAAGGTTACATTGGTTTATACCTAATTGGCATATTTAATTTACTTGTAAGTCCCTTGTAGAGTGATATACCATAGGCCCAGGGCCTGTAAATTAAATGCTACCAATTGGTTTGCAGCACTTATTGTGTAACAAACCTAAATGGCACTTTAAAACTTGTCTCAGGCCTGCCATTGCAGCCTTACTGCAGAATCACACTGCAACTTCGACTTGACATTTAAACACCTCTGCCAAGCAAAAACATCCCTTTGTTTTTTACATATATGTAACCCCTAAGGTAGGCCCCAGATAGCCCATGGGGAAGGGTGTTGTGCAATTAAAAGGTAGGATATGTACTTTTAAGTTTTGTATGTCCCGGTAGTAAAAAATAAACCAAATTAGTTTTTCACTACTGTGAGGCCTAACCCTACCATAGGATACCATTGGGGATTCCTTATTTAGTTTAATAATCTATAATTCCTAATGGAGAGGAGGTAGACATGTCTTGTTTGGTACCTATGGAATTGTAATAATAAACACTCTTTAACTGTAAAGTCAGATTTTTCATTACAATTTTGAAAATGGCACTTTTAGAAAGTTGGCATTTTACTGCCCTTAGCACTTTGTGCCTGTAGCCTATCTTGGGTCACATAACTGGGCGTACCTGACAGACTTTGTGAATGCCTCCCAGAAAGTCACACAATAGAGGGATTAGGTGTGCCTCAATAGTCCGTCAAGTGTCAGGATGCAGGGGTGAGCTGAGCACAGCCCCACTTGTATCAGAATAGGCTGTGTCCTGTCTCCACACAAAAAGCCTAACAACCCTTTATTGTCAGTAAAGCCAGCTTGGAGTCTCGGCAGAGAAGTCAGGAAATTCCATGCACTTTAAAGAACCCTTCCAGAAGCTTCTCCCACCTTCTAGGAGAACGGTACCAGGAGACTTTCATCTTCCATTTCGGGGACTAAGTCCAAAGGTAATAATCTTCACCATGGCTTCATTCCAAAGCCAACCAGCAATGATGCTCCCTCCTCAGACACTCTTGCATCCTTGCCACACTGAACTTCTATTATCGCAGACATTTTTTCTCAGAAGTTTCTCTAAGTCCGCTGGTAAGTGCTCACCGGGCCCAATCCACTTCTTGTATTTGAACCTCGCTCCATCGTGGTCGGCCTTAACATTCAACTTTGATCCGGTCTCGCGCAACTAGATGTTAGCAGTTGGCGCTTTGATATTTTAAGAGTTAGGTTTCACCTAAAACTTAAACAATCGTAATTCCAGTTCTACTAATAGGAGTTTTGATATCAAATAACTTATTAAAATGTACTCTATTTTTCTAAATTGGTTTGGGATTTTTTATGTGTTGGGTTTTCACTTTATTACTTTGTGTGCTGCATAAATACTTAACACATTGCTTAAGTGGCCTGACATGGAATCCTAACCTCTTGCCACTGCTAAGACAAAGAGAGATCTCCTGAAATGGGCCAAACTGTCACTTCATATCCTAGCCCGAGTGGTGCTTTTCAAAATGATAATCCTCCAGGGATTTCTCTACATTCTGCAGTTTTTCCCCTCTGATAATCCCAAACCAATGGTTTAAAGCCTTGCAGTCAAAATCTGTTCCTTCCTCTGTGCGGGCCTTCACCTACGTATTGCACTTAATAAATGTAGACAGAGGAATTATGACCGGGGAATGAGTGTGGCTCAACTTTGCCTGTATTACAGACAGTGCAAATTTCGGTAATCAATGAATGAGTGTTTGTGGGGAGGGAGTGGTGGGGGGGTTGGGATGATGCAGCCTTCCAGACAAAACCATCCCTGATGGGCATTAACAATATCATGGGCATGATGTATGGTGACCGTATACCTCAACACCCCCCAAAGGTGACCAGAGTAGCGTTCCTGAATTGGCACTTGACTTGGTGGGCGACTGACAAGGGAGACTCCTTTGTTACAGGGAAGATGGCTGGGGTATATCACCCAATAGCAGGGATTTAGTAAGTGGGATTTGATTGGTATCACAAAGCCGGGAAAAGTTTGGCAGGGATCGCTTATGCAGTAACTTCAAACGCACTTTGACTTATATAAAACCCAATTCTATAAATATTTACCACTCCGTTATGCACTCACTAGCCGTCAGGCTACACCATCTAATCTTCTAGAGTACACCCCTTAGGGAGCACTGTTCCTTTAAAACTTTCATATCCCTGGTCACTGAATACCCTTGGGGTGCCCTTGTTCTTTATAGACACCTGTCAGATTTATGGCACCGAAGTAGAATTGAGAGGCGTGTACTGGTCCCCTTAATGACAAGGGAGAGAAGCCAAAAAAGGGTGTACCCCTCCCCAAGAAATTGTGACTTCAACCTAAGACTGGCTCAAATTAAATGTTTACATGTTGCATACTTAACACCCCGACAGCCCTGGCATGGAAATAAGCTTTCGGCCGCGTCCCGTTTCTGTTGCACGAATTAAAATCCAGAGGTGTCCAAAGATTGTAGGTACTTTCTAGCAGTATGAGAGGTATTGCTAGAGAAACCAATAGAATTGTCACCTAGTATAGCTCTTTTGAGTATCCAAAACAACCTTGGGGACAGTAGAGGGGCAATGTGCTCTGCTTGGAATTGCCACAATCATTTTGAAAAGGATACTACACTGAAGTGAAGTTCCCTGACCCCTTCACAGCAGCGGAATAGTGTAAAACCATGAACTGATGTGCGAATCAAGAAGAACCCATTTATGAAACTAGAGGTTGCCCTCACGTACACTAGAGGCGATGGTGGGAATATTGTGCCCTTGACGTGGAATAATGAATGAATGTGGAATTTATAAAGCACCCAGCTACTCCGAGGGGTGTCTTGGCACTAAAGAGGATGAGAGCTCAGGTACACACCTGAAAGCACACGTCATACTATCTCCTAGAAAAAAGCCAGGTTTTAAGTTTTCTGCATTGCGCAGAATGATCTGATGTCTAAAGGTGAAATGTCCTGAGGGGGTACCCATGGTAGCAACATTACTGTTTGTACTTTGACACTTCATTGTTCCTTGGTTCAGTAAAATGAATAGAGTTGATTTATTTAAAAAAAAAGTAGCAACTAGTTAGTAGGAAAACGTTCTAAATAGTTCAGAAAACGTACTCAGAAAGGCAAAGGCTCACCGAAACGGAAGCATGATTTGTCTGATTATACAAAGGATTTGCACTACTTGTGGGACTGGATTAGGAGTGCATCCAATATGGCGACTGCATTTGCATGCAAGTTTGGAACACAAGGGGCAGCTTCCAAGACGAAGTCCCAAAACGGGTCAAATATATCAAACAATGTTTAAAAAGTGATTGCAAACATATGAGGGATTTTACAATCATTTTGGTATACAGCAACAAAACTAAAACAATATAAAAGATACTATAAACTTGGTGTTTTGCTCTAAAAAAAGAAAGAGTGGTTCCACACTACTGTTTAAGGAAAAAATACAGATGAAATTTGGAATCCTAAATAAAACAAGAAATCTGTATACATTAACCACAGATAGCTACAGCATGCTGGACTGTAAATGTTATATGAATCAGACATATTTGCCACATCACATCCTGCAACAGGAACCACTGAAGCAGTCTGTAACAATGTACAATTTGTAGGAAAGTACCCCATGCTAGAGTGCAAATGATGTATGCATCAGACGTATTTCATAAAAACAAACTTCAATAGACTCCATCAAGACGTGTATAACTGGTAGAGTATCTAGGAGTCACAATATAATTATCAACAGTCGAAATGCAAATGTAACTTCTGGAGAGCAAATCAACAACTCAGTATACAGCAGCCTAAAGTGCATTGGCGCCCCTGTTGTAATTCTGTTATAGTGTCTATCTAGAAGGCGCATAGCAGCTCCAACAACGGAGCTTTTCAGCGTTATACCTAGAGGGTAATTGTACTGCATTTAAGGCTGACGGGGGGGAGAAAAGAAGAGGGAATACTAGATGGTAAAAAGCCATGTCTTCAGGGTTTTCCTGTAATGCAAGTGGTTCTCAGTGTTCCTGATGGAAAGGGGTAGCGCGTTCCGGAGAACAGTGGCCTGGACATGTAAAGGGCGGCCTCTCAACTTCAGGGACAGTGGCCAAATTGAGATCCGCTGAACCAAAAGAGCGACAGGATTTTATATTACCAAGCCAAAGGATTTTAGAAACGCTAGACATTGAATTTGAGGTGACCACAACAAACAGTCCTTTCTCCAGACAGATAAAGGTATATTCAACCCTGACTTTTAATCTGTTAGTTGAGATACCATGCAGAATCAGGTCTCTGTTGGACATGCCAGAGGTGAGGTGACACTCAAAGCAACGTGTGAAGAGACGCTGAACGGGACACTGACCTGTGATGAGTCAGGCTGGAATTCCTTTGGCAAAAAACCCATATTAACCATGCTGAATGGAGCGTCTATGAGAAAGATACAACGTTTTCATATTATGAAATTGAGCCATGCAAGATCTGCACTATTCTAAACATTTATCTGAAGGCTGGGGAAAATACCAGAGGAACGAGACAAGATTCAAAGATCCAAAACAAAGGGCCCATCGAATAATGTATGCATCAATAGGCGGGATTCTACATGGACTATTACCACACAATTATTATGGAGCTGCAGACAAAATACCGGAGTGTACATTTTGTTTTTTCAGAGGTAAGCACAATCGAGAAGTCACTGCACATTTCACGTAAGTAATAAATAGGGTCCTACTTCCAGCAAATTTGTCAACATTATGGCTTATAAGGGATGGCGCTAGGAGGGGTAACTTGGTAGTGGTAGTTTTGTTTTACACAGTTAGATTTACTCTGGGATATTTTGGCGGTTCTTAATTCTTCTTTCCTTCTTCATTTTGTAGGCTTGATCGGAGTACTGTCCAATGGCGCCTTCCGCAAAAGGAGAGAGACAGGTACGTTTCTGGTTTAATTTTCACACACAGTGTAGTGACTCTAGACTGTGAGTTAAGATCCGTAGCTGGCAGGTGCGGCTTTAGGACTGTTGGCGCCCTGTGCGACAATCTTTTTTGGTGCCCCCACCCCTCCCCTCAATGACCTCCTCCTCAGATTTCCACACTACCACGTGGCAAAAGTGCCCCTCATCTCTCTATAGCCCCTCTCTCACATACATTTCATTTGTTTTAAAGCTCTGGTACAGGCTAGCTTTACTAATCCACCCGGCTATCCACATAAAATACAGATCTAGAAGCATTTTAACCTACTGCGCTACTTTATGGCAAGTCAAAACTGCCAATGGACACAACTTCATCTCTCTCTGTTAGGAAAATTCATCACCAGAGGTATCTTGACGTATTTATTGTTGCCTGACAGCCGGAGGCACATGGAACTCTGGTTCATGAGCTTTTAAATTGTAACTTATTGCTAAACACAGCGAACCCAGAGGCCTGCACCCCTCCTCCAGGTCAGTGCCCAGTGCGGCACCACAAGTCGCACCCTTCAAGGGTGACCCTGGGGGCTGGTCCTGATCTCTGGGTTCTGCTTTGTTTAGTGTAAGATTAATTAAGTGAGGACAGCACAAGGAAAACAATCAATAAGAGAAATAAAAAAGTACTGTATCTTCCCGGTATTTGGTATATAAGGGAAAAATAAAAGGAAGGGACCAGAAACAACACAAATATAAGGTGAACTAGAATGTACACCCTCTTCCTGAGGGAGACGAAAACTCAGAGTAGGAGCCCACTAGAATATGGGGTTAAAACAGTGGTGGAAGAAAATTTGAGGGAGTCCCCCTGCAAAGTACATGGAGGGCCCCCCTCCAGACTCACTCAGAATCTCTCAAGGCGGGGTACTGTGCTGACCCTCCTGGAGCTCAGGACCAACCCCCCCTCCACCACAGGGGCTGCTGGGGCCTTTGTTACACCACTGGGTTGTAACTTTAATAGTAAACGTTCAGGGCTTGGTGAGGGATTCTGGATCATTAGGAGTAGGAGAGTGTTTATTTCTCACTGAGCTACCTTAAACCCCACCCTGTCCCATATGCAGCTCCTTCACCCAGTTCCTTGCTTGGAACCATAAACATTCATAAACCTGTGAGAGCCATGCTGCTCCTGGATCGTAGCGGGCGAAGCGTCCTATCGGCATTTCTCTGGTTGTCCTTCCTAACAGCTCCCCGCTGCATCGCTACGCCTCCGGTCACCTGAGCGTCCAGCAGATTCGGCTCTGTCTCCCCTCTCGTGAGGCACAGCTAGGCTAAAACTGCCTTCCCTAGCATCCTTTCCAACCTGCTCACTTTCAGCGGTACAATAGGCCTTCTCCTCCTTCTGGCTCACAGCGACCTCTCATTATGGCTTCCCTTTGTCCCTGCTCCTTGTCTCTTCTTTGTTTCTGTTTCCAGGTCAAACGCCTGAAAAGTAAAACCGATGGTGTTGTCTTCATTTTCAGGGACCATCAGTTCGGGGGAACCCAGAAGTAAAATCAAGTAATTCGTCTTTCCTTGTAACCTCGCAGCCCTCATCCTGACACAACTGCAGAACATTTGTCCACGTCACATATGTTATGCACCTAGGACCATCATTATGAAACAGAATAGGGTTAATTGCTTTCATCTCCTGGGATTTTAATTTGCCTATGACAGTTAAGAGGTTAGAAAGTATCATCTACAGTATCAACCAGTAGTACCACATCAGATCAGCAGGAATTTTGTAAGCTAGTAGCATCCTTTATATTAGACGAAACCTGCTTTCCAAACGATGAACAGACAAAATATCTATCAAATACTGAACATATCACCTTGCTGATCATATGCCACCCAAGAAGCCTCAATGCCCCGAAAAGATGGATATAAGCACCCAAAATATGGATTTAAGGTTAAATGGCCTCAGATACTAACTTCATGTAATTTTATAAGCATATACTTTTCACTGGGACAGACAAAGACAACATACATTAAGAATTCAACCAGGGTTTATGCACCACCTTTGCCTTATAAAGCTTAGTTAAACCCTGCCTTTTTCTTGTTCTCATTTCAACATATGTCACAACTTCACCAGGACTACCTGGCACCAGTGCTATACATTGCTTAGATAGTCCCTGCCTCTCTCATGTTCCCATCTGAACATACATCAAAACGTCAACCAGGGATCACTCACAGCCAGTGTTTTACAAAGGTTCTGTAATTCTTTGGCCATTTATCCCTGCTTAAAGAGGGATACAATCACAGTGAGGTCTTTCTTCCACCATTCGGCACCTTAATCTGCCATGCCCAGTGAATAAACTCCCTAAGGTGATGTTTATCAGTGTCCCTTCGCTACAATAAACATCTTGTATCTTTAAAAGCTCTTTAAAAGCCCAATTTGAATAAAGGCCTCCCCAAAAAGAAGGGTTACCCTGGCCATCAGTGGCATTGGGAAAGTAGATATTCCCCTGCTTTAAGAAGCCTTCAGAGGAAGGTTATCTTAGATGAAGGAAGAAGTGACCCATATGTGTATGATTTGTCAGGGGCATCCAAATCGAACACAGAATTAGGATAGTTGAATGCTCTTGTTCTAAGGAGAGCCAAAGGTTACCATGAAGTGATGCAGACCATTTGAGAACCAATTTCAATTGAACTGTTGTTACATATCTCCCAAGATCTGGAAAACCTAATCCCCGCCTCTCTTATAAGGTCTTATACGTGACTGAATAAGCCATATGAAGAGCCTCATTGGTATAAACAAAGGACAAAACTTTCAGTTACATTGTACTAAGATGCATCTTAGGAGTACGGTAGGCAGTGTAAATACAACATATAGTAGTCATGACAGGAAATTAACCTTCATACAGGGTATTCAACAATATCGTCAGGCTTCCAGCTTTCTCCCTAATCAGAGATTTTGTACAAAAATTCCAGTAAAGTGGTGAACTTACATCTATATTAAACCATTCTTGTCAGGTGATTCACATCTAGATATTACATTCTTTTTAATTAATTTAAACATAATTCATTTAAAGATAAAGGGCCTGATTTTCCTTTGGAGGATGGTGTTAATCCGTCCCAAATGTGACGGATATACCACCTACCGTATTACGAGTTCCATAGGATATAATGGACTCGTAATACGGTAGGTGGTATATCCGTCACATTTGGGACGGATTAACACCGTCCTCCAAAGTTATAATCAGGCCCAAAGTACCAATCCAGTACATGACAGGTTTAGTAACTTTGTTTTAACACCAGTAGACTACTACGCATACTGAAACTATTGAAGTCAAGTGGTAAACAGAATATAGTGTGTAACCAAATTTATTCTAAATCACATATGTCAACATTAAATCTAGGCAAAGGTGACATTTCTTTTACATCAGCATAATTTCACGTTCCCACACTACTCCCAATAAAAATGGTACCCCAACAGTGTGGTTGGGCTTGCAAGCCCATGGTAAGAAAAGCCCCAAAGCACAACAAGGAAAAAAATATTTTGCCTTGTAAATTGCCACATTCTGTCAATGTGGGTTCCTCCACAGAAACCTAACAAATCCAGGCATTTCTAAAAACTAGACCGCCTCCTGGGTGGTGTGACTTGTGTAGATCCCAATGCTTTTTCCCACCCCCAAATGTCCTACAACTGGAAACTTTTGGTTAAAATCATGGATGTGTGCTGCTTGTCACACGATGTGAAAGAAAAGAAATCTCATGATGAGAGGGAACCTTGTCCCTCACGTCTTAAGAGTTTTACAAAAACAGAAAATTCTTCTGGAGCAAGTACCTGAGGGGCTATCTGCTTATTTTCAGAGGTTTATGCCCCTGCTCTGTTCTGGTTATGCAGAGAACATGAAGATATTGTCCTCTGCAAAAAAACTGGTTGAAGACATCCTTAATGTCCTTCTGGATACAGCCAGTCTGCCACCTTGCCTCTTTACCTACATAGCCTTGCCCCTGGAGCATCATAATTCTTTAAACAAGACAGAAATTGTCTAAACTTGTCACCATCTCCATACATCTGATGTCTGTATTGTCCATACTTGGAATTGTACGCTCCATTAATTTACCCACGTTTTCCCCCACTATTTCCATTTTGTGATCCTGCTGGTAAGGCAACATGATTTCTTGATTTGCTATGCTGTTCTAAGACAGCTTAGTTCATGTCATAAATGTTATTGATGTGCCAACCATCAAACACTTTCAAACAAGGTGACTAAGGAGCTAACAAAGTCCTTAGTGAGTTTCAGTCTGGCTGTAAGACTAAAAGGAACACTGACTAACCATACTGAATGTCTTAGAGGAGATCCTATCAGCTATAAACAATGGCAAAAACTGTGCAGTGATTCTTTTTAAGTATTTCCCATTTGACAAGGTTGACCATAAGATTCTCATTTATTTTCCAGATTCCACCCTTATTCTACTCCAGTGGTTCTAATCATTCCAAGCCAACAACACACATCAAGCTCATTCTCGTCAAAAATCACCATTCTAACCTGTGGTGTCCCCCAAGGATCATCCTTCTTCCTATCTCAATTAACACATACATGGCCTCTCTATTAGGAATCCTATCGCATCTATGCCAATGTCACGCATATGCACGCTAAAATCCCTAATTACCCCGAAGACCACGAAGGAGTGTTCCATTATCTTGAACCAGTATCAAAATGGATGCCTAACAATAGGTTATTCCTTCATGATATTAAAAGTGAGATCCTTCTAGTTGGCCCCCAAAAACCTGAGATTCAGATGACTATCTTGCCCAGACCCTTGGTCCTCCTCCAATCGCTCCCAACATGTCAGAAGCAACATAAATCTGGGAGTCAGTTTTGACAAGGTGGTCGTCTCTGCCATCCAACATGAGTGCCTATGCTGCATTACCTAAGAGGAATCTTTCCTCTAACGCAAACAAAAGATCAGATTTTCCTTACTATAGCTGTTATTCTCTCTTGCATCAAGTACTAAACAGAGTCTACACTGGTCTCCAAGCCCAAAAAATGACCAGATCACAAAGAGATTACAATTACGCTGCTAGCATAATCCTTAACCAGAAAAGCTCCAAGCACACAAGCATGCTCTAATAATACACCACTGACTGCCAGCCAAACAAAGAATAAAATTAATTTTGCCTGGTCCATGAAGCCCTGTATAGCCTACCTCACAAATGTTTCACACACTACCACTTAACCATATGCCTAAGGTCAGCCTCCCTATACTGCCTCTCTGCATTTACATCAAAACTGAAATAGTTTGGGGCAGATCTTGGCAGCAATTAGGCTCCTACCTCTGACCTCTCTCCCAACACACCTCTGCCAAGAAACCAACATCTCATCTTTACGGAAATGCCTGAAGACTTGCTTCTTCTGTAAAGATTGTGCGTACTAATAACATTGTTCAGCGTCATTCCCACCCAACACTCCTATTGCTGGTGCTTTGTGGCTGCCTTTGGTGGCATAAACACCCTACTAAAACAATGTATTCTTATAAACAAAATACTTTTATTGTCACCTATTAATCTTCCCAAATCACTTTACCCATCTCCCTTGCAGTTTCCTCATTCTCCCGCAAATAGTGGTCAATCACAACCTATATATTGCACTTAACACCCTTGTCCCAAAGGACTTCCATACCAGTGCAGAAGCTGCATTGTTTCTTTCCGGACCCCTTTTTAATATGCAAGTAATTTTACTGCCCGTAGGCTTTAGGAAATTATCAATAAAGGTCTCCATGAAAGGAGTCATATGTTTAGACCCTACACTTCCTCTGGCATTCCATCTACTCTGATAATATATCTTTAGCCCTCAATTATAACTTCCCCTACTTCTCAGTTAGGGATCTCATATGTTACTTGAAGGTGCTCATATCTTCCCGCAAGTCAACTAAAATGTTCTACAATGTCTTCAATCTACCCATCACCTTCAAAAGATCAATGCGGATTCTATCTCAACCTTGTTGGTTTTCCACTCCTATGAAATTTTTGATTCATGGACTCCTTTAAGACATGTTTTAATAGGTTCTGCGTTATCAATGCCCAGAATTGGCCCAGGTACTTTGTTTTTGTCCATATCTTTCCTTTTTGTAGCATTATGGCTACCTAATGCCAGGGCCACTCTGAATGCACTCAGCATGCAAATATTCCTAGAAGAGGAGGTAACATGACTTCTGACTGGGCAGAAGCTGCCGAGCACTCATCAGGCAATAGTGGGATTGGAAAGGCAGAAAGACCATTAATTCTCCTTCTCACTTTCTGTATACATATCTAACTAAGGGAGCAGGGCCTCTAGATATGGAAATACAACTTTGTTGCAGCACAACCATAATCTTAGACAGGAGTGAATATTCTAGAAAGGTGATTATAGGAAAGGTACTGTGTATGACGATTCATGAATTAAGAATGTACTGCCATTAACAAATGAGGTACTTTACTCAAAGTGAACTATCAATTGTCTTCATCTAAATCCTTCAAGAAGAAAGCATCCTAGTACTCTTTATTTTTTTTTATTTTTTTTTTTACTTTTCTTTTATTGTTAATAACACAATATGATACAAAGTCAGTGGGATCAGGGTCCCGTCATTCGAAAGTAATTGCACATCAGTGATATTAGAAAACCAAAGAAGAAGAAAAACGCATAAGGCACAAACAAGATATCAGTCGTAATATGAAAACCTGAGGTAGAGTTCACTTCCAACATATTTTAGGCTATGTGGGGGGGTTTAAAGAGGATAAAGATATAAGGGTGAGGAGTAGGTTTTACCTGTTCAGACGAGGGGACCGGGAGTGCCACCTTGGGAAGCAAGGATGTCTCTGCGCGGATAATGGGTGTTGCAGCTCATGTCAACTCTGTGGTCAGTTTCGGCTGGAACCAGGTGACTATCAGACGACATAGGAAGAAGGATCTACCATGGAGGTCTGTTTGGAGTGTTGCTGGAAGGCGACGTTCGGACTCTAGTGGGTATTTAGAAAGAGATGTGGGGATAAGGGTCGAGGGGGAGAGAGAGAGAGAGAGAGAGAGAGGAGAAAGAAAGAAGGAAAAAGGAAGAGAAAAGAAGAAACAGTAGGAAAAGGGAGGGGGAGAAGGGGAAGAAGAGAAAAGAAGGGGAAGGAAGAGAAGGGGAGATAAGGAGGAGGAGAGGGGGAAGAGTACAGAGGGAGGGGGAGGTACGGTAGCGAGGGTAGGGAAGCGAGGGGGAGAAGGGGGAAAAGACGCATGTGGGGGAGGGGAGGGAGAGGGAAGGGAGACGGGAACAGTGGTGGTTCCTGGTAGGGCACTATTGCCCCCTTGTAAGGAAGGGAGCCCATACCTGTAGGAATATTTGAGCTTGGTCTTGTAAGTTATAGATGATCCGTTCATGCATAGCAGTGCGGATCATGGCTGTAATCCATTCCTCCGGAGTTGGGGGGGTCTCTGACCGCCAGTGTCTGAGTATGCAAATTTTTGCAGTAGCTAACGCTGTATGCAACAGTCTCTTGTGTGGTCTAGGGAGGTCTGGTAGGGAGGTCGTATCTTGCAGAAGTATGAGGGCAGGAGGAAGTGGTGACAGAAGTGACATTACTTCAGCCAGAGTGGAGCTCACAGCATCCCAGAGTGGTCATACTGTTGTACAGTTTACTAAGATATGTATCAGGTCATAGGATGTTTCTGGACATCGCCAGCAGTTCGCATGCGGGAGGGATCCGATCCTATGCAGCTTCGCTGGGGACCAGTGCCATTCATGCAAGATTTTGAAGAGGCATAATTTCAAGCGTGCTTCCCGGGTACCTCTGTCTAGTGCCTCAAGGATAGCTTCCCAATCATCTGGGTCTAGATCCTGCTGCAGGCGTGTTTGCCACCGTACACGTAGTTTGTCCATTAGCGGTTGGGAGTAAAGCCGTCGAATAATTAAATCATAGAGACCCGACATTACTCCCTTGTATTGTCCCCATTGCTGCAGGTAAGCCACTATCGGTGAGGGCAGGGATCCCCGCAGTGGAGGTGTATTCCCTCGGGAGAGACAATGCTTGAGTTGCATGTATCTTCACTCCTGGTTCGGGTGCAGGCCGAACTCCTCCCGTAACTTGGGGAAGGGTTTGAGCACATCGTTCTCCAGGACCTGTGAGAGGGTTAGGATGCCTGCCTGTTTCCATTGCGGCCAATGGAGTACCTCGCCACCTATGCGTAGGCCACTGTTGTGCCACAGGGGCGCTTGGGCATGTATGAGGGGGTGGACCCCAAACAGTCGGTGGGCCCTTTGCCAGGATGCCCTGGTCGCCGCCAGGATAGGAATCACTGCGTTAGTGGCTGGGAGGTCTGCACGGTAGGGTCCACCGTGTCCTTCGTTCGCAGCCAGGAGTCGTTTTTCCACTGCTATCCACAAGGGGGGGTCTGGTATATTCGATAGTGTATTGGATAGCTGAGACATTTGGAGGGCTAAAGAGTAGTGTTCCACCGATGGGAGTCCCATTCCCCCGTTTATGCGGCGGGCCAAAAGCTTGGCTGGTGATAGCCGTGGTCGCATTGTGCCCCACACAAATGATCTAATTAGTGCATTGATGCCTCTTAGTGTGGAAAGGGGCACTTGTAAGGGCAGGAGACCTAGGATATAGGTGAAGCGGGGTACCATCACCATTCTAACTGCTTGTACTCTGCCCCACATGGAGAGGCCTAACTGGGTCCATTTCGCAAAGTCCAGTTTCGCCCGCGTGATGAGAGGATCAATGTTGTCCGCCACCATGTGTGCCAGTCCAGGGTTAACAAGCACTCCTAGGTATTTAAGACGTTTTGGCGTCCACCGGAATGGGTAGCCTAGGAGTGCCGCTTTTGTGGTTACTCACGATAGCGGAAGTGCCCCGCTTTTGTCCCAGTTAATACGGTATCCGGATAGGGCTGCGAAGTCCTCGATTACCTCTAATAGGGCCGGTATGGATCTTTCCAAGTCTGTGAGTGTTAAGAGGATGTCGTCAGCGTAGAGGTATATCTTGGAGGTGCCTTCGGGTAGTGGTAGGCCGGTTATGGAGGTGGAGGACCGGATGGCTGCCGCCAAGGGCTCCATTGCCAGAAGGAACAGGAGAGGTGAGAGGGGACACCCCTGCTGTGTACCCCTACGGATAGGGAAAGGGTCTGAGAGGAAGCCTCCGCAGTTGACTCTGCCCGCGGGTTGATCATAGAGCAGTCGTACCATGGAGATAAATTTGTTGCCTAGACCAAATCTCTCTAGGGCCGCAAATAGGTAGGCAATTCTATGCGGTCGAACGCTTTTTCGGCGTCTAAGGACAGGGCCAGCACCGACTCCGGGGAGTCTCTGGCCGCCCATAAGGTATGGCACAGGGTTCGTAGGTGGTTCCTAGACGTGCGGCCCGGTAGAAACCCCACCTGTGTATAGTGTATTAAGGACGGGATTACTTTACGTAATCTGTTTGCCAGGACGCTTGCTAGAATTTTGATGTCCCCGTTTAGTAGAGAGATGGGTCGGTAGCTGCCGCATAATAAAGGATCTCTCCCAGGCTTCGGTATGACAGCTATTGTGGCATTATTGGATATGGCCCCTAGTGTCTGTGTTTTGGAGGCTACATTGAGGGCTTCGCATAAGATATCAATCGCCTCTGCCCCTACCCATTTATAAAATTCTGCTGGTTATCCGTCCTCTCCGGGTGATTTGTGGTACGGGAGGTCAGAGATGACTTTATCTATCTCCTGTCTGCTTATTTCCCCTTCTAATAGGCTACGGCCCTCGTCTGTTAGGGAGGGGAGGTCTAGCTTCTTTAAGAAGGTGGTAGCTGCGCTAGGTTGGTCGTGGTTTCCGGCGTGTAAAGGTGTCTACAGAATTGGGCAAATTCGTTTGCAATGGCCTGCGGGTGGGTCAGTATGTCCCCGGAGGGAGAGCGAATGGCTGGGATGGCTAGAGCGGCTGTTCTTTGGCGGAGTTGGGCTGCAAGCAGTCGTCCCGCCTTCTCACCCTGTTCATAGTGTCTCCATTGGAGTCTCTGTAATGCAAATTCGGCCTGGGTGGTGTATAGCTCATTAAGGGCCATTTGGGCTTGCTCTAGGCTTCGACGGCCTGGAAGGGAGGGGTGTGCTGTATATTGCCTGGTTAGTCGGCGTATGTCGAGTTCCAGAGCCGCTTGTTGCTCTCTTCTGTCTTTGTTCGCTATCGCCGCATCCCGCATGAGCTGTCCCCGTATCGAGGCTTTGGCTGCGGCCCACATAGTTCGGCTTGAATCAACCGTACCGAGGTTGTCTTGGGTGAAAGTGGTCGCATGATCCTGTAGCTGCAACTTACCTTGGGGGGATCGATATCGATCCATCGCTAATCTCCAGGGTTTTCGGCCCAGGGATTCCAGGCCTAAGCGGATGGCTATAAGGACTGGTAAGTGGTCTGAAAGGCCTCCCTCCAGTATGTCGTCCTCCAGGGTGTGGGCCACAAGATTATGGGATAGGAGAAAGTAATCGATCCGTGATTGGGTACCGTGCACTGGCGAGAGAAAGGTAAGTTCTCTGTCCGTTGGGTGAGTCAGCCTCCAGTGGTCAACTAAACCATTATCCGCGAGTATATCAGACTGTATGGCTCTGTCTGTATTGTTACTCGTGTCTAGAGGCCCCGTCCTGTCCAATGCTGCCTCCCTTGCTAGGTTCCAGTCTCCTCCTATAACGTAACGGGATGCCCCTATCTCGGTTAGAAGTCGATTGAGCTGGAGAAAGAAGAGGCGTTTGGGACCTGTTGGTGCATAGACTGATCCCACACACAGTGTTGAGTCCCCGATTTTCAGCTTGGTAAATATGTATCGGCCCTCAGGGTCCGTCCACGATTTGACAACCGTGAAAGGGAGGGTTTTGCGTAAGAGGATCGCCACCCTGCTTTTTCTTGGGACATTCTCTGTATCGGGTGAGGGTGGGGTGCAGCTAAACAGGACGGTTCCCACCCAGTCACGTCGCAATCTATCAGATTTAAGACTGTCTAGGTGTGTCTCTTGTAATAAGGCGATGTCTGCCTGTTTAGAGTTAAGGTAGGATAGGACTTTCTTCCGTTTGATAAAGTGGGTAAGGCTGTTTACGTTCCATGATATCACCCTGAGGGGAACTACCGGTGCTCCCATCTGGTTGGGCATCCTTGTTTCCTGTGTCAGCCCACCCGGGGGTCTGAGCTCGGGGGAGTGGGGTGGACTCTTTGAACTGAAGAGGATGTCGGGGGGAGGGGGAGGGTGGCGGGTGCGTTGGATATGAAGAAGAGTTGAATAGAGAATAAAAAGGAGACAGTGGGGCAAAGAAGAAATAAAGAAGAAGGTAGAGAAGGGAGAACGGGATACGAGTCCCGAAGTACACGAACTTTAACCGGCGGGTCTAAAACCTAGGCCGATTGAGCTTCGACGCCCGGCCAGCGGGCCCGCGCCGGGGGGGGGGCGGCGCCCACGAGGTGCTCCAGACCTCCGCGTAGATGCCTCCAGTCATGTCCGGGGGGGGAGGTGTGTTTGTGACCAGAGGACGGGGGGGGAGGGGAGGTCACATGTTGGCCGTGTCCCTGTGTGGGGGGGATGGGGGAAGCGCGAGGAAAGGACAGGAGCAGGTGTTGTTGCTACTGAGGTCGCTTTCCCTTGGTTATTCTGAGGGGTTGCGGCATGTATATGCTCTGGGACTTAGCATCTGTGGTCTGTTCTGCTTTGCACCAGCGCCCATCGTTATATCACTATTGCGCTTGTTGGTAGACCGGGGTCTAGAGCTCAAACCCAGTTCAGAGTCATTTTGCCCCAACCCTGCCAGGGCAAGCCAGTAATGTGCAAGGGTATTGCGTCAGTTCCCATATTTTCCAGAGGACGTTATAAATCCTGATTCTAGATGGAAGAAGTGATATGGGATATGGTAAGTGTTACCCGACATGAAGGGGAGGGACGCCAACAAAAATTATCGCACAATCCGAACAGTCTAAGCAGCCCGAGTCGGTTAAAGCCTACTGGGGTGGGGGGGTGGTTCTCCGTGGTACAATGTCTGAAGAGTATACATTAAAATAGAGTACTCATCATTTCTCTGTGTCAGGACTCCTTCGTCATAAAGTTCCTGTGTTTCCTGCAATGTTTCTATGACAGTCTGTGGTTGTTGATATCGAGGGCTTGTAGGAAAACTGTGTCCATGTTGGTTTCAGGTAGCAGGCACCTAGGGTTTCAGAGGGGATCGGGACTTGTCTCTGTCTGGCAGCTGTGTGTGCATCGCCACCGCTTGTAGGACCTGGCCCCTGTCATCAAAACTTTTTGTTAATCTCTCCAGGTCTCTGCCCCTGGTTTGGGGGTCCGTAGTAGGTCTTCCGTAGGTGTCCAGAGCAGTTTCCGATTGGCCCATTCCCCTAGTTTGATTCTGTGTGTCTTGGGGGGGTTGGGTTGTTGATTCCATGGGTTGTGTCGGATCATGCAGCCCCTCTAGGAATGACTTCAGGTCCTCTGGGTCATAGAAGGTTCGTGACTCTCCGTTCTTAGTTATCCACATCCTGGCTGGCTCGAAGAAGCCGAATTTAACGTCCAGATGGCGAAGGCGAGGGCGAAGGGAGAGAAAGGCTCTTCTTCGATCTGCTGTTTCTTTGGAGAAGTCTGCTGAAAGGTGGATTTCGAGGGGACCGAGTCGGAGTGGGCCTTGCCTTCGGGACATCTGTAACAGTTGGCGGACCTGCCCGTACCGGAGGAAGCAGGCTATGATTGGGCGAGGACGATCTTTTCCGTTTTGTCTCTTGAGACCAAGTCTATGCGCTCTTTGAAATTCCAGAGGGGGGTCAAATGTTATGTCGCCTAGTTTGGGAAGCGTGTCTCGCAGGTAAGAGAGGATATCTGTACCCTCAATGCCTTCCGGAAATCCAAGGAAGCGTACGTTGTTTCTGCGGCTTCGGTCCTCAAGGTCAGTTAACTTGCTACGAAGGTACAAGAGTTCCTGATCTCTGTCAGTCTGTAAGACCCTTGACTTTCCACAGCCGCTACTCGATAGTCCAGTCCGGAGATTTGTGACTGGAAGCCCGCTATTTCCAGGAGCATGGATCTCGTTTCCGCTGTTAATGCTGACATGGCAGTGTCCATACCTTCCAGTTTGCGGCCTACTGCCGATATCTCCTGCAGTATACGATCTATTGATGCTCCTTGAGTGTCGTCTGACATGGTGTCGTGTGAGGGGGGTGGAGAGTCTGCGGTAGAAGGGTGTTTCTGTTGGCGCAGGGCTTCAGAGAAGAGTAGTTGGCGGGCAGGTTTACACAGTACTTTACCCGCCATCTTGCCTCTGGGCATTGCGGGTTTCTCCATGCAGGTGGGGATCTAAGGGGGTGCCTGTCCGTGTCTCAATGAGGGCAATCAGCGTGGGCGTGTGGGCGGCAAAGGAGAGAGGGTGGCGGAAGGGGGGGCGAGGGGGATTCAGAGTAGTTGGTGAGGTCAGGTGAGTACATTCCTTACTCCTTGCCCCCTCCTGTGCTTGCCCCTCTTTTTATTAGGTAGTGTTTGCTCCTTTGCTCTTTGCCTTCTCCTCTTCCCGTTGTTTTCCTCCTCTCTCCGCACGTTGTTATATTCCTCTCTCTCTCTCCTCACTCCCGGCCCCTCTCTCACTCATCCACCACCCTCATCTCCGTACGTCTCTCATCCTCTCTGACTCACCGGCTCGGCCCTCACCTCTCCGTCCTCTCCGGGGCCTCTGTCGTTTCTCAGGGGGCCCTCTCTGAAGCAGGTAAGGCTGGGGGGTGGGGGCAGCTGTACGTTGCACTCCGCTGGTGGTGAGGCCTCTTGTAGCCGATCCCGTCACCCCCGGCAGAAAGGGGAAGGTTGAAGAGGCACTGGGAGGCGCGTTGTCAGCATCGGGCCACCTCCTGTCGTTGTTCTGGGCCGTGATGTTGGTCGGCTCCGTTCTCCCCCTCCGGCAGCGATTGATCGGGAGGTAGGGAGGGGGCAGGCGGCGTCCCGGCCTGTTGCCGGCTCAGGGGGCCGCAGATGAGCCCGCCGTCAAGGTGCAGGTAGGGACGGAGGGCGCGCTCCCCCACCTCGGGCTTCAGCGAGGGACGCGTCTCTCTGCGTCGGGGTGATTCCTCACTCGAGGCCGCGGGTCAGAGGCCTGCCGTAGGCATCAAGCCTGCTCCCCTCGCTCCGCCCAGCGTCTCCAGAGAGGGCGCTCCCCCTGCGTCGCAGATGTCGGCCGTTCGTCGTCTCCAACTCCTATGTCGCCCCCCGCTGCGTTCGGGGGTCCCCTGGGGCGCCTCCAGCACCGCCGCCACCGCCGCGTGGCCCGCCGCCGTGCGGAGCTCGGCTCTCAGGCGGCCATCATGGATCGCGGCCAGACCACGCCCCGCATCCTAGTATTCTGATGGAAGCCAAAAACGGATGTTTAATTTGAGAGCTGTGTTTTGGGAATCCAAGCTCATAACCAACATGAAGGTGAAGATCCATGCATTCTGACTGTCAACCAAATGCTTTTCTGTATAGCAGCTTGCTGGTCAATCAAAATCTGGAGTTGTGTCATAAAGTATAATGCTTATTCACCCTGGTCTTTTGGGAGAATAAATGTTTTTTGCCAGATCAAGGGTTTTCCTTCGCCATCTACAATATTGTATTGATTTGCCCAGTTCAGTGAAACAGGTACACTTCTCGATGTATGTAGGACGTAGAATCTTTCTAGCATAGGTACCCCCACATTTTGCTTGGTGTCAGTGTGTTGACTGTAGTACACCGGGTTCCTGCTAATCAGGACCACAGTGTCAGTGCTCTCTCCTCTAAATCTAGCTGTTTGGTAATTTTTACACCGCCCAATTGGCATACTGGTGAACCCATGTAAGTCCTTAGTATATGGTACTTAGGGCATTGGTACACCAGGTGTCTCCCATGGGCTGCAGCACGTATTATGCCACCCATGGAAGCCCATTCAAACTGTGTCTGCAGGCCTGCCATTGCAGCCTGGGTGAAATGGTGCATGCACCTTTCACTTTAGATATAAGGCTTGCCTTATATCACTGTCACTGCACTTGGACAATGTAAGTTACCCCCATGGCAGGCCTTCAACCCAAGGGCAGGGTGCATGGTCCTGAGTGTGAGGGTACCCCTGCATGAACTTCATTCCCTGGGCTTTGTAATTGCAGGGAAGCAATTTTAAGGTATGTAGTGGACACTGGTAGACATGAGTAGTCCAACTACATATTGGATTCACTAAACCTAGGCATGTTTGGTATCAAACATGTTAGAATCATGCAACTACACCAGTGTTAGCTGAATGATACCATGTACTTCTGGGGGTTCCTTAGAGGATCCCTCAGATCTGCCTGTACAGCCTTGCAGGGTCTGCCTGCCAGCCCGTGATGCTGCCGACCCCAGACACTGTTCTGCCCCCCTGCTGCAGAGCCTAACTCGAGCAGGGGAAGGCAGAACAAAGGGTTCCCTGTAGGAGGGAGGTGTGACCTACCCTTCTTTAGAACTAGGTGTCTCTGGGGTGGGGTGGCCTCTCAGCCAGTTCTCGCTCTGGTGTGTAACCACATAAAGGACAGAGGAGTGACCATCCCCCTGTCCAGCTCCTCCCTAGGGAGATGCACAAAGCTCTGCCAGGTGGCCACTTGATTGCCATCTTGGAAATAAGAGGTGCAAATGCCCCTGGAAGTATCTGACTGGTTAGGCCCGGTAGGCGGGTCACTGCAGATGAGGGTGGGTCCCAAGATTTATCAAGCAAGCCTCTACAAAGGAGTTCTCTGCAAGACTCTTCTGCAACCCTGGCCTACGGAACCACTGCTGGTCTGCCTTAGGAACTGAAACAAGACTATATGCTGTTGGGAGGGCTCCCACTGCAACATTGTTTCTCCAGCTCCTGCAAGAATTCTGCAACATCCACCAATGTACATCTTTTAGGGTCACAAGGACTCTGTTTGCACCAGGAAGCAAAACGGAATCTCCCTTGGAGTGAAGGAGTCACTCCCCTGCATCTACAGGCAACTCAACGGAAAAGACCGGTTGGTGGATCATGCTGTCCCATGGACATCAGGAAGGCTCTGCAACACAGGTGGTGGTTCTGTGGCCCCCTCCAGGCCCAACTTGTCTTATATCCAACTTGGGAAATGGTGGGCCTGTGCTGTGGCCACTGGTACGGAACCCCTGTGCACTGCCTCTGTTGCTGTTACCAAGGTATGTTGACTCTTCCTCCAGGAGTCGTTGTTCCGACCACGTTGTTCAGGCAGGCGTGGATGGCACATGCGTTGTTCCATCAAACAACCCTATGTATGCATTAAAAAAATATACAAGATCTGATTTTTATTTTAAATATGTGTGTCAAGCTCTATTCCTGTCGATAAATCATGTTAATGTGGGTAGGCCAATTTGTTCATCAGTCTAAGACGATGGAGAAATAGGATTCCTTAGTAGACAGGCTAAACTGTAATTTTTTTTTTTTTTAAACTGACATATTAATCCCTATTTTCTTTATTTTATCCCCTTTGTCTTCAATAGTGTAAAATGTATTTGAAGCCATTGTTTAGTTAAGAAAAGATTAGAGTGGTTGTAGAGGACATGCAGCTGCCTGCTACATGCAAAACATTGTCTGTATTGCCGATTACATTTTTTTATCTGAGCTTATGGAAGAAAAAATGACTTCCAAACTATTTTTTACCATTATTGTTTGACGTTTGTATGGGCATGTCTAAAAGCATTTTATTTTACACACAGTAAATACACTTAGAAACTAACAAGAAAAGCATAGAAGTACATTGGGCCCAAGGGGAAGGGCGGCAATTCATATACTCAAAAAGTGGTATAAGAATGGAGGTGCCCAAAAAAGGTAAGTGTGTTAGAATTACAAGGGTGAGGGAGGGGAGTACGAAATCTCCCATGGTAAGTAGGTGAAATCACCACAGGCTAACACAGGGCTGTCACTGTTGGAATTTTCGGAATTCAGGACCCTTCCCAGAGAACCCCAGGGAAGTTTGCAGGATTTTGGGGACCAGCCAGGTCCAAGAGACTCAACCCTTGGAGGGGAGTCAGAGCTGTCCCTCAGCGTTCAGAACAGCCAGGAGAAATCATTGAAGCCCCCACGAGGACCCACTGCCATCTGGCACAAGGAGTTGCAAGGAGGCCTCAGCAGCACTGCAGAGAAGGAGTCTCACGCCGCAGGAGTTGCAGAGCGGATGCTGTTCTTGGAGTTGCAGAGTGCTGGAGGCTGGGGCTTCCTGCAGCTTCATTTTTCATTGAAAAGGCATGCCTAGTAAAGGCATGTGTGGAACGGAATGAGTGGTTGTAGCATGCCACCCCGCTAAAAACACAACTACCCCGACACCCTCACCCACCCTAAAAACACTACCCGACGCCCCCACCCGCCCTTAAAACAACCACCCCACCAGCCCTAAAATCAAAACTACTCCGATCCCCATCCCACCCCTTAAAACAAAACTACCCAGACCCCCACCCCGCCTCTGAAAACAAAAGTTAACCGAACGCTCAACCCTAAAAACCAAACTACCTGCCCCCCCGCCCCGCAAACAAAACGACCCCGACCCCCGCCACCCATTCTCCTAAAAAGAAAACTACCCCGATACCCCCACCCACCCAGAGCCCCCCACCTAAAAAACAGACCTCCACCCCCAAAAATAAAACAACCCCCAACCCTGCCCCTATCAAACTACCCTGCCACCCAACTCCGCCCCTACAAACAAAATTACCCCGACCACCACCCCTAAAAACTAGCCCAACCCCGCCCCTAAATACAAAATTACCCCACCCTAAAAACCAAAATATCCCGACCCCCACCCCTAAAAACAACTTTCCCCTATACCCCCCACCCACCCCATACCCTAAAAAGTGTGAATCTTGAAAATGATTTCCTACCCAGTAGCTCAAAACCACAGACTTTGACATGTTGACTGTTATTGTAGAAGGCTGGCTCTCTATGTAGTGTGCAAAGCTAGGCACACTGTGCAGGGAGTCTAGGCAACCACACGTTGGTTTACAGGGGTAAAATCTAGACCACCTAAAGTTCTAATTTTTATGATAGCTTGGTTGAGCAGTTAGGCCAATCCTGGGGAAGTGCAAAGCATTTGCAGTACTCACAGCATCAATCTTGCAACTCACACGCTCAAATGAATAACTTGAGACATATTTATAAAAATATGTCTGATTTTTATAAAAATTTGAAAATCATGAAAATCAAGATCATCAGAATTGGTTAAGTACTTTTCGGGATATGAAATTCTGAAGTTTAATAAAAAATAGTCTTACTGTGCGTAATTACACACCATTGGAATCAATGGAGTATCACCATTAAAAATACATACAAAAAAGTTATTCTTTTGCAGATTGGTTGAGGTCGTCGGTGAGCATGCTGTGCCAGTTGGCAAAGTTCAGGCGGCTTTTGGTTTCGGCAGGAGCAGCAATAAAAGGTCCCTGGAGCTGGTGCAGGGCCACTGCGGCGGACCACTTGGAAAAACACTGTACAGGTAAGGTTAAAGGTGGATCTGAGGGGTCCCCTTGGAGTGTCAAGGTTGCAAGGGGTGGGGGACCCTTAGGGCACAGCAGGTTCTTCAGTGCAGGGCACAGGGCAGCCGGGTGCAGTGCAAATCGGTGAGCCAGGAGTTGTGCACAAGGATGCCCTCAGGAGCAGGGCGTAAGTTGGTTTAAGGGTCGTTTGCAGGACAATGGGGGCACTCTGGCTGGAGGTCTGGGGTATTCCTGAAGTCCCTCAGCTGGGGCTTCCTCCTGTTCCTTTTGCAGCCCGGAACGGGCTGTTTTTCTTTGCGTCCGACGTTGGCTGACCAGTACGAAAAGGTATTGTCAAGGTTTGGCCACTAGAGGGCGCAATGCCACCACCCTTGGCACACTGGCAGAGTTTGTCCTCGCCGTCGTCAGGGTGCAGTTTGGTCAACCTGCGGCATCCAGTTTGGGAGTTAACGGCTGGTCAATGAAGTGACCCTCACTGGCTTGCTGGTTTCTTGAAGTTTCAGAGTGGTACCATCCACTCTGGGGGGGGGGGGGGGGGGGGGGGAGTTCTCTGGTGTTCGATGAAGCCTGGAGGTCTTCTGGGGTTTCTGTAGAGTTGTCCAGCAGCTCCTCAGCGGTGATTGTCAAGTCCTGGGTGCAGCAGGCAGGGTTTGGTGCCTTTTCTTTGTGCAGCAGGTCCACAGTTCTAGTGCCTTCGGATCTTCTTCTTGCTGGTCTTCTTTTGTCTGTTGAATTTGAATTCTTGTTCTAAGGTTGCCCACTAAAAACTGTATTTGGTGGGCATTTTAGAGGGAGCCTGGTAGTGATCAATGGGTCATCTACCTTAGATGGCTACACCCACTAAGTGACCACTTCCGGTGGGCAGAGATCACATCCCTACACCTGACTGGCTATTTTCCTTCCATCCAAGGTGGAGGAAAATGAAATGGAGATTCCACATCACATGCAACACATTAGGGGTGGTGAATGCTAGGTAGGGCACCTCCTCCTGTTCTAGGTTTGAATTTCCCGCTGTTGCTCCCACCAAAAGTGGGGGTTTGCAACAGGGTAGCCCTCTGCTGCTAGCAGCAGGCCTGGAGGTTGAGTTTCTAAGGCAGCAGGCCCTTTGGAGCTCACCAACAGAGCAGTGCACATTCCTGAGGGAGGGGGCGAAAGCACCTCCACCCAGGGAGGGATTTGTATTATATCCCAGAGGGCTGAAGCCCTCACCCCAGGGGCACAGACTTGTGTCATGAAGTGGCAGGCTGGTTAGGACCAGCCAGCAACTATGCCAGGGTAGTTAGCTTTTGCAGGGGGCACCTCCAAGGTGATCCCTGGGTACATTTTGAAATAAATCCAACACTGGTACCAGTGTGGATTTATCATTCTGAGTTTTTTTTATACCAAACAGCCCAGTGTTCAGATTGGCCATCATGTAGCTGTGAAACTCATACTGACAAGTGTCCAGCACATGTATTAAAATGGTTGCTCCAACTCACAATGTCCTAGGTTTGGCAAGGACACAGTGGGGGCATAATGCTCATGCAGCTATGCTCTCATATACCGTATGATGCACCCTGCCTTCAGGCACTGGAAGGCCTTCCAGAGGGGTGTTTTACCCACAGTGCATGCAGTGTATAGTGGACTGGGCACCCAGGCTGTGTGTCATGTCGAGTTTGTGTTTTTGGTTTGCACCAAAGCACTCAGCCTACACTGGTATGACTGGGTGTATCTGGATGCCTGGCCCTTGAGGGTGGCACAATCAGTGCTGCTGCCCTCAGGGGCCGACCCTTAGTACCTCATGCCCTGGGCACCTAAGTACCATTTACTAGAGGCTTATAGTGGCAGCTAAAGGCATTGCCAATTGTGGCAATACATCATACCAGTTTAGGGAAAGAGCTCTTGCCTAGGGGCCCTGGGCACTACAACTTCTAGGCTACAACATATATCAGGAAAAACGTGGGGGCTAACGATGTCAAAAAGAGGCCTCTCCTCATAATTATATATCATAATATTACATCATGTAATATGTTAACCCTATCACTCTTATGTCAGAGCAGAAAGTAGTCCTCCATGCTCGGTACTCCACTGACTGAGTATCTATTTCCAGTTTTCCCTGGTGACTAAATAAAAAAAACACAGGGCAGTAGACATTTTCCTCTCTATTAGCTCTTGCAGTATTGCTATATAGCAGTACAGGGCCTTTGGAAGAGTATCCCCAAGACAAATTCCTGAAGGAAAAATGAAATCCCCATGCCCTGTACAAACATAAGCACGCCTGCTGTTGGAATGGAGGCAGGTACTTGTGTACCATCTAACATTATATACAGTTTCTCACTTAGGAAAAAATAATGAAGCAATGAAACAGTTCACTGTGTGCACAAGTCGGTGCCATGAACACAATGGGTTTAAAACAAATGTGACACCAAGAGTTTGTGTATGCAGGATGAGAACAGGGAACAGAAAATTACTCAGAGGCGGATTCAACGGATAAACAAAAGCTAAATGTAAACTGACATTAATGTATATTTTCACATTGGAGGAATAATTTAAAAGGTTGCTTCTCATTCAAGGCAATAAATTGTTTTTCATAATAATAGGTTACATTTATATAGTGTCAGAAGTCTGACACAGATAAGGCGGAGGAATGAAACCCATAATTAGCGAGCCATAGTAGATTAGTTGAGGCACAAGAACTAAATGCGATTTTTGTAGGAGCAGTGGAGTCAGTAATTAGATCACATGGCTTTTGAATATGAAAAGCCTTGACCTTAAAGTATGCAATGCAGCTTACACTGTCTGTGTAGGATTAGAGTCTTGGAAGTGTATGCAACACTTAAGAGTACACATAAAGCACTGTAGCTTTATCCTTAACAAAAAACAAGCATTTGCCAAGCCACCATGTCTCAACTTTGTGACCTATTGGCTTTGCCAATGGTTTTCAGCTATGCTGCACAGTATCCCTAATGCAATGCAGCATTGCTAACGTTAAACAAAAAAACCATTTATGTGGCCGGATGTGTCATTTTGCAGGCACACGCACCATCCATGTGCGCGCCCATGAAATGATGGAGCAGCTTTTTTTTTTTGTTTTTAATTACTGATCCAAGTGGGATAGATAACACACAAAAAATATTGCACAGAAGTGTCTTTTTAGGTCTCGCCTAGGCAGCGCATGTGCTGTCTCTTCAAGACATGCTGTTATCTACTCTGTGTACTCTTAACCCGCCCATCGCTTTTTATTTGTTGTTTTGCATGTCTTTTGCAAAGGCTTGCTTCTTTGTGGTCGGTGTTTGTTACTTGTCCCTCCTTTTTGTGTCTCAACCTCTCCCATGGAGCATGCGTCTATTACTTGTAGGCTTGCACTTTTGTGCATGTAGGTTTGGTTGAACGCACTATTTTTTTCTTTTGGTTCTGCCCGTGTTCTTGGAATGTTGTCTTTTCTTCTGGTCTTGTTGCTGAGCCGAACACGTTAACCCGACGGGAGTGCTAATAAACTTAAAGGTAAAAAGCTTTGTGACATTACATCCTAACTGGCGGTGATGCGTGTCTTTATGGCGCTGCTCGGTATGG
Source organism: Pleurodeles waltl (assembly GCF_031143425.1). Classification (NCBI taxonomy): domain Eukaryota; kingdom Metazoa; phylum Chordata; class Amphibia; order Caudata; family Salamandridae; genus Pleurodeles; species Pleurodeles waltl. Next base: position 903,349,899 of record NC_090450.1, read on the forward strand.
GGGCTCTGTGTGATTTCTTCCATTTGCTTTGTGTGCGTGTTTGCTAGTTGTTTACATAAGAGTGTAGCACATGAGTTTCGTTTTCTTTCCTTTAACAGCTGGCTATTCTTTCATCCAGAGAAAACCATTAAGGCCTCACACTCGATTTATTTAAGAATGTCTCAGCTCAGTTTCATTTGTATGAGGAGCACGTGTTTATGTCTCCTTTCTTTTATTAAGAGGCAGCTGTGGGATTCCTGAGGCCAGGAAAGTGTGACTGGTTCATGCCCTCAGTCTCTGTTTATTTATTTTTGTCTTTTATGATGGCCCCCCTGCTGGCCTGGGGTGCATAAGCTGCAGACATTTGAGTGTGGTAAATGGCAGAACAACTCCTTCTGAAAGGTGGCTTAGCTGCTTTTAGGAGTTTAAATGCAGTGGTGTTATCCATGTTATTTTTGATTGGAATCTGTTTTATTGTGTAGTTGTGTGAGGGGCCTGCTTCCTGGAAACAATAATTAATAAATCCTGCTGCGAGGCACATGAAGTTTGGGACATATGTTCAGTTCCTGAAGTTCATGTATTGTGTTTTAAATCTTTTTATTTCCACATATTTATAAATCTTTACTCACCTGTTACCTTTCTGCATATAGCTGTTTCTTTTCTTGACCTAGGACAACTTATTTTGCTCTCTTGCCTAAGGCATTCTTAGGCTTTTGGTGCAGCCCATTTCTTTGTGGCTGTTTAGGTCGAGCCTCATTCTGCGTCCTCTAGGCAATGCTGCAAGCTGCTTCTCCGGACCTGCCTGTAATTACTCATTCTAAGTCCTCTAGAATGTGCTGCTAGTTGCTTCTCTGGTCCCAGTGGTAATTCCTCATTCTTAGTCCTGTATACAATGCTGCAGCTGCTTCCCTGGCCCCAGTGGTAATGATTTATTTTAAGTCCTCTAGCCAGTGCTGCAGATGCTTCTCTGGTTCCCAGTGATAATTCCTCATTCTTTGTCCTGGAGACAATTCTGCAGCTGCTTCTCTGGTCCCAATGTTAATTCCTCATTCTAAGTCCTCTAGACAGTACTGCTAACTGCTTCTCTGGTACCAGTGGTAATTCCTCATTCTAAGTCCACTGCACAGTACTGCAGCTGCTTCTCTGATCCCAGTAGTAATTCCTCACTCTTAGCCTTCTAGGAAGTGCTGCTAGCTGCTTCTGTGGTTGCAATTCTAATTCCTCATTCTAAGTCCTCTAGACAGTACTGCTAGCTGCTTCTCTGCTACCATCAGCAATTCCTCATTCTAAATCCTCTAGACAAAGCTGCAAGCTGCTTCTCTGGTCCCGTCAGTAATTCCTCATTCTAAGCCCTATAGGAAGAGCTGCTAGCTGCTTCTCTGGTCATATTGGGAATTACTCATTCTAAGTCCTTTACACAGTGCTGCAGCTGCTTCTCTGGTCCTCAGTCTTAGTCCTCTAGAAGTGCTGTAGCTTCTTCTCTGGTCCCGCCGGTAATTTCTCATTGTAAGTCCTCTAGACAATACTGCAAGCTGCATTTCTGGTCCCATTGGTAATTCTTCATTGTAAGTCCTCTAGACAGTGCTGCAGCTGCAGCTGCTTCTCTGGTCCCAGTGGTAATTCCTCATTCTTAGTCCTGTAGACAATGCTACAGCTGCTTCTTTGATCCCAGTGGCAATTCCTCATTCCAATTCCTCTAGACAGAGCTGCAGCTGCTTCTCTGGTCCCATAATTCTTTATTCTTTAAGAAGTTGTGCTAGCTGCTAGTTGTGCTAGCTGCTTCTATGGTCTCGCTGGTAATTCCTCATTCTTAGACCTCTAGAAAATGCTGCAAGCTGCTTCTCTGGTCTCGTCAGAAATTCCTCATTCTAAGCCCTTTAGGCAGTGCTGCTAGCTGCTTCTCTGGTCCCATTGGTGATTCCTCCCTCATTCTTAGTCCTATAGACAGTGCTGCTAGCTGCTTCTTTGGTTCCAGTGGTAATTCCTCATTCTAAATCCTCTAGATAGTGCTGCTAACTGTTGTTCTGGTCCCAGTGGTAATTCTTTTTTCTTAGTCCTATAGACAATGTTGCAGCTGCGTCTCTGTTCCCAGTGGTAATTCCTCATTCTTAGTCCTCTAGGAAGTGGTGCTAGATGCTTCTCTGTTCAAGTCGGTAAATCCTCCATTCTAAGTCATCTAACAGTTCTGCAGTTGCGTCTCTGTTCATACATCCTCTACACTCCATACCAAAACACAAGTAACAGACATTGGCCCTCATTACAACTTTGACGGGCGGCGGAGGCCGCCCGCCAAAGTTGCGCCGCAGGAATACCGCACCGCGGTCTGAAGACCGCGGCCGGCATTCCAAGTTTTCCCCTGGGCTGGCGGGCGGCCGCCGAAAGGCCGCCCGCCAGCCCAGGGGAAAACGACCTTCCCACCATGAAGCCGGCTCGTAATCGAGCCGGCGGAGTGGGAAGGTGCGACGGGTGCTACTGCACCCGTCGCGTATTTCACTGTCTGCTATGCAGACAGTGAAATACAAGCGGGGCCCTCTTACGGGGGCCCCTGCAGTGCCCATGCCATTGGCATGGGCACTGCAGGGGCCCCCAGGGGCCCCGCGACTCCCCCTCCCGCCATCCGGTTCCCGGCGGGAGAACCGCCAGGAACTGGATGGCGGGAGGGGGAGTCGGAATCCCCAAGCCGGTGCAGCAAGCTGCGCCGGCTTGGAGGATTCCTTGGGGGCAGTGGGAAACCGGCGGGAGACCGCCGGTTTCCCTTCTCTGACCGCGGCTAAGCCGCCGCGGTCAGAATGCCCCGTGGGGCACCGCCGGCCTGTCGGCGGTGCCACCGCGTCCCGCGGCCCTGGCGGTTACAAACCGCCAGGGTCGTAATGAGGGCCATTGTCATTTACAGTGCCACTAACTCTCACAAATGCGAGACCTATTGAATTGAAAATGCTTGTTTTTTTAAAGCGGGTGAAGGAAGCAGAAGCAACATCGGAAGGATGCACCAGGGGCTAAAGCAAACGGGGTTGGTCAGCAGAAGCATCGGGAAGGTGGGTGGGTGGGTGGGGTGGAATAAAAAAGCAACATGTGGAGAGTGATGGGCATAGTGATAGTATGTGTGGAGGATGGGTGGACACAAGCCACAAAGGAAGGCGGGAGACACAGAAGCAACACAGAGGGGCAGATGCAACCTACAGAAGCACGTAGGCTAGCGCAACGCATAGGATGGCTGAGAGAAGCATATGTGGCAGCCAGCAGCACAAAGAAAGAGAAGTACCCAGCTCAAAAACACATGCTCTCTGTGTGAACGCATACACATAAATTAATAGTTTTATGACATTGAGCATAGACACCAGGCAAACACACATGCTAAAAAGACAATGTTCCATGGTAGGGACAAACACAAGATTGACAAGCTGGGACACGAATAGGGGGCAGGCTGTTACAATGCATGCAAGTGCTTATGCAGCCTTTGCTGTGATTCAGTAGAATTCTAGTGTATTTTAAGTTCTGTAAGGAATGTTGTTTAGTGCAGTTCCATTCACTGGCAGTTGCCTGCTGACTGGGGAATGGGACACCACGTTTGAGAGTGCCAGCATATGCAATAAAAGCAAAAAACATCTTACTGGAACTACAGACTCATTACTACATAAGAATGATCAGCAACAGACGGGCTTCTAGCCCCTCTATGTTCATATTAAGCCACAATATGCCTCACAACAGACAGCGCATGCGTAGTCTAGTAGGCTCCACTAATAAACTGATCTTAATTGTGTATATGTCTATAGTCGGATAAAAAGGGCACCACTGTACCACTAACATACCTGACAATTTGAACAGATGTCCAAAATAACATCCAACATTTAGCTCTAGCCAAACTTTACTGCTTCAGAATCTCCTTGTACCTAAGAACTGCACGTGCAGCTATCTCTCACTCTCCTTTCCTGGGCTCCATGAATAAGCACAGCTGCACATCTGGAACAGCACCAGATCAATAGTCTCAAGTACTCATGCACGACACCAAAACAGGTTTCCAGTCCTGGACTGGAACTTTGGGCAGTCTGGAACTGGCAGATGTGCCAGCTTGAACGCACAAGTGTGTAGGTCGTTTTTCAGTCCGGTGAACAGTGACAGAAGCAAAAAAAACAAAAAAACAAGCCACACACTTGCCCCTTCAATCAGACCCATCTGGCAGTGCCAGATGGTCCGAAATTACAGTCCAACACAGCGCTCCAAAAAAACAAAAACCATGCTTTATTTGCGCACATCCCTTCAACCATATGCTAGAAACCACATGCCAAAGCACGATGTCTCTCTCTCTCTCTCTTTTTGCTTCACCACAATCGAAGGTGCAGCACAAAAAATAAGGGAAGAACACAACTCTGATATACATGTATGACATCAAAACATACCCAAAGAAGGCAACATGACAGAAATGCACACTCATCAAGGCACTCACACGGAGTAGCCTTGCTACACATCCAACAAGCATTGACAAAGCCAATAGGTCTCACCTATGCAAGAGCTATTGGCTTTGCCAACGTTTTTTAGCGATGTTGTACACCAGCGTGGCTGCTGTTCAGCATGGCTAAAAGTTAGTGGGGTAGAGTGTGGAATGTTGTAGAGTGGAATGACAAAGAGTGGAGTGGCATATAATGTTGTGCATTGGAGTGGCATGCAGTGGAGTCACAGAGAGTGGGGTACAAAGGAGTGGCGTACAGTGGAGTAGACAGGTGTACAATGCAGTGGCCTATAGTCTTGCAAAGTAAAGTGGCGTAGAGTGCAGCAGCATAGAGTGCAGTGGCATAGAACTCAGCAGCATATAATGCAGCTTAGTAGAATGCAGTTGCACAGATTAGAGTGGTGCTCAGTAGAGTGTAGTGTCAGAGTGCAATGACATAGGCTGCAGTCACATAGAGTGCAGTGATGTGGAGTGGTGTAGAGCAGGGTGGAATAGAGTGCAGTGGCGTAGAGTGGTGGTGCAAAATAGAGTGGCATAAAGTGGAGAAGAATATAGTGCCTCAGAGTGCAGTGGAGTAGAGTGGAGTGCTGCAGAGTAAAGTGGCGCAGAGTGGAATGCTGCAGAGTAGAGTGGAGTGATACAGACTAAAGCTGTGTAGAGTACAGTGGCATAGAGTGTAGTGGAGTAGAGTGCTGTGGAGTAGAGTGCTGCAGAGTAGAGTGTCTAAAGTGCAGTGATATAGACTTCATTGGCGTAGAGTACAGTGGTATAGAGTGCAGTGGTGTTGACTACAGTGGTGCAGAATAGAGTACTGTGGCATAGAGTAGAATGGCGTAGAGTGCAGTGTTATAGAGAAGAGTGGTGCAAAACAGAGCAGAGTGCTGTGGCGTACAACGGAGTGGCAAAGAGTAGAGTGGACTGGTGTGGAGTGCATTGGCATAGAGTGCTTCTGAGTATAATGGTGTAGCGTGCAGTGCCATAGAGTGCAACAACATAGAATTCAGTGGTGTATAATGCAGCATCATAGAATGCAGTGGCATAGATCAGAGTGGTACATAGCAGAGTACAATGGCATAGAGTGCGGTGGCGTAGAATGTAGTGGAGTAGAGTGCAGTGGTGAAGAGCAGAGCAGAGCAGACTGGAGTGGCAGAATGCAGTAGAGTAGAGTGGCAGAGTGCAGAGGTGGAACGTAAAGTGGTGTAGAGTGGTGCAAAGTAGAATACAGTGGTGTAGAGTGCAGTGCTGCAGAGTTCTGTGCAGTAGTGCAGAATAGGGTGGTGTAGAGTTCAGTGGCAGAGAGGACAGTGCTGGAGAGTACAGTGCAGTGGTTTAGAGTGGCATAGGGTGCACTGGTGTATAGTGGCGTAGACTACAGTGGTGCAGAGTAGAGTGCAGTGGCATAGAGTACACTGGCAGAGAGTGCAATGGCTGAGAGTGGATTGGAGTGGCGTAGAGTGGCACAGAGTAAATTGGCACAGAATGCAGGGGTAGAGAGGCGATTGTTTCAGAGTAGAGTGAAGTGGCGTAGAGTGGAGTGTTGCAGAGTAGACTGAAGTGGTGTGGAGTGGTGCTAGGTAGAGTGCAGTGATATAGAATGTCAGAGTAATAGCACAAAGTGGTGTGGAGTGCAGTGGTGCACAGTAGATTAAGGTGGCGTACAGTGGATTGGCATAGAGTGCAGGGTCTTCATTTGTGCTTTACGAATTCTGATATATTCTGAAATACATTCACAGTTAATTTAAATACTATTGTGGCTAGAAAAAACACCCTTTCCTACACCCCAAGTACCCAGCAAGAGTGTTGCATAAATCCTCTCACTTTGAAGTCAGACAAAGAAAAGTAAACACTAAGCTCCCACAGAAAACAGAGCCTGACATCTGATCTCGGTCCTTAAATACAACTGACCTCTGTCTTTCAATGCACAGCAAATGTGACGAGATAAGAACAAGATTTACAGGTCCGTTTACAGAAAGGATCACTCCTGGAAGAATACAAAGATTGGTCGTGTGAAAAGGCTTTGCTCCTTGGGAAGGACGAACTGAACCTGTACAGCCTAAAACAAATAAAGCCAGCAAATAGAAAGCCAGAAACTCTGAGGTAGAAACCACAAAGCCAATGATAAATAATGGGTGGAATGCATTCCCAGGGAGGGTTTCTGAATGGCCCCAATATGTCTTTAGAAAACCAGACAGCTGTGCTGTCTATTAGGCTTTGACCTAAAAATGGGGTCTGTCGACTGATCTGGGGTATAAAGTACTATATATATGCAATTACAATGCAATACAGTATAATTGGGCAAAAGATCAGGTTGGCTAGCTAGTATCCATTTTAATTTAGGATATTAGGAGGTATAAAATGGATGCATCATAATGCATTGCACGCAATCTAAAATCTAACACTAAACACTGTAAAGGTTTCTACATGCCTGGTAATACTGGGGCTCTTTTTTTCAGCCCCTGTAAACTAAATGCACTACAGCCTGCTGACCTGCCTGGAGCCAAGATAAGTCTTTTAGAAGTAATCAACAAGGCATTGATAACTGCAAAGTTTTTAGATAAAGGAAAGGAGTAAAATTACAGTTCAAAACAAAAAAGTAACCTTAGGAAGCTATGATAAACGTATTGTGTGTTGCATGCCCCTGTATAGAGCTGTGGTTGATCAGCTTGAGTAAATATCAACTACTGGAGGTTCCTGCTCCGAAACAAATCAAGAACTTACCATTAATCTTGATTTCAGGATGCTGTCTGTTAACTTTCACAGATGTCATAGAAGAGGCACAACCCATTGATTCTCATGAACATTGATGACTTCTGTTCATCTTTGGGGACAAAGCGAAAAATGTACAATGCATCAGTATTTTTGCACCGAACATATTCATACCTAGAACCTGATTTACTTATTTACAAACAAAATCCTCCATTATCTTCACTCCTAGGCAGATTCTGACATTGTACTATTTAGCCTAGTAACTCAGTTGTTGACTTTGGCAACTGGTATCCTGGGTTCAGAGCACATATATGTCTCTTTTACCACAATGTGAAAATACATTTTGAAAACGATGAAAGCAGCACAATGTGCAATCTAGTACTAACATGTTACCACCCACCGCTGGCATCAAATCATAGTCATTTGAAATATACCCATATGAATACATGCATTGTAAGGTAAATGCACCAAACACCTAACTTTTATTCAAAATATCCACAACTACATGGTAGCTCAAGCCACCCTCAGTGATGTTTTCAATACCATGTCATCTTGGATGACTTTGAAATTTTTGGTTCTGAACCATTCAAAAACATAAATTCTTCCCACACATAGCAGAATCTCTACCTTTGAGGGGATGGTCTTGGATGCCATGGATTGAGTAGCATGCTAACCGAGCTCCCGATCACCCCTGCCAGCTTTCACTTACATTGTGACGGGATTGGGCTCAAATTCACCATCCACCTATCCGGTTGTCGGTGCCACAGCCAACATTGGGAGACCATGAAGAGGAGTGCCTATGCAACAACAAGATGGTAAACAGTCACAGCTGATTCGGAGGGGCTACAGTCTGGCACAAGGAGATCTGTGGGGCACAGAGCGGGCCTGATGGGAGAGTCAGTGGTAGAAACGCGGCCACCTGGCCCGCATCCACTGGCAAATTGCAGCAGGTAACTGAGGAAAGTGCAGCATGGAGAGCCGGAGGCACAAATGGACCGGATTGAGGTCAGTCACCTTTGAGGTAGGCTGGCTGGCGAATGTGGAGCGGTGGAAAGAGGGAGCAAAGTGTGACCCCTACAGCAAGGGCCAGGTTTATCCCCAACCTCAAGTGGAAGACCTTAAAGAGAAGCTGGTGGTCAGCGTACAATGGACATCAGCCGTTTTTCCCCATCTCATTGAAACCAGGGCTTGCTGAAGTAACTTGAGGAGTTAGGGGTCTTAAAAAAAGATGACTTTTTGCCCCTCTCACCCACAAGAAAAAAGACCAAGCTTTGGCAAAGCCAATAGAGCTTGCCTTTACGGGATCTATTGGCTTTGCAAATGTTTTTTAGCCATGTTGCAAATGGCTGAAAGTAAAGATAAAAAGCTTTATGACACAGTTTTACTTCGGACTGCAATAATCAGTGTTGAGAGGGTTTCCCAGTCCTCTGACCCCTGTGCCACTGCACCTGCTGCACCATTGAAATCATGGGTTTTCTAGAACGTTTGGCCTCTGTGCGACTGCATTTTCTACACCATTAAAACCATGACCCTAGTGCCTGCAAGGTAACTGCACTTGTAACTGCTTGTTTAGTAGTAAAATATAGCAATAGTCAGTGTTCAGTGAGTTTCCTAGACCTTTTGTTCCCTATGCCATTGCACCATTCAGATCACGACCCTAGTGTCTGCAAGGCAACTGCACTTGTGAGTGCTTGTTTACTTGTAACTTATAGCAATAATGGTGTTCTGTGGGTTTCCTAGCTATTTTGGTCCCTGTGCCACTGCATCGGCTGCACCATTCAAATCATAACCCTATTGCCTGCAAAGAAACTGCACTTGTGACTACTTGTTTAGTAGTAAACTATAGCAATAATCGGTGTTCAGTGAGTTTCCTTGAGCTTTTCGCCACTGTGCCACTGCACCTGCTGCACCATTCAAGTCATGACCTTCGTGCCTGCATGGTAGATGTGAAGATGGACTGGCCTTGTTCGGGCCACATAGTCGAAGACTGAATTAAATTAAAAGTTGGAAAGGTTGGAGCCCATTTACATTTAATGAGCTGTAAATCAAACTGTTGGATAGGTGAGAGTCCTTTACATTTCATGATGCATTAACAAATTAAATTACAAATATTGGTTACCAGTGAAACAGTTTGTGCGTAATGGGATGGGCGTCAGAAGTTTTCCTTTGACTCACTGCTTACACCCAGATGGACCACGCGTAAACCGAATCTGCGTAGTCAATAAAAATGTGACAAATACTGCCCAGAAGCAAAACGTGTGCCAGCTACGAAACCGCCTAATGCACACAGTTATCTTTATGTAGTCTGACAAAGCTACGTAGCAATACTGCAACCACATCACTGCCCCAACAACTAGGGCTCAGTAGATCTGGATGTGGCATGATGGCCAGAACTGCCTACTTTGGAGCTTGGGAACCAGGTTTGAGACTCGGCATCAACTCAACATCCTGTGATTACGGGCAAATCACTTAATTTCCCTGTGCCTACCAAAAATAAATGTGTCCTTGTGTAATATAACTGGTGCTTATGTAAACTTTGGGTGGAGTTCCTGTTACATAAAACCGGGGAAAACAAACTAGAGCTCCCAGTCCAAGCTTTACCTTCAGGCCCAAGGCATCCGACGGACAAGAACGGAGCTGGTTAGATAAGTGTAGCGGTGGGCAGTGCCAGGTGCGCAGCGCTGTGGGAGAGGTACCATCAGGCAGTGAGTGATAAATGGTGCGAACAACAGATGGAAGGGGGATGGAGAGGTGAGAGAGACTGGGGTAGTCCTGTTGTCAAGCAGAGACAGATCACTCATGGGAGAGCTGTGAACGGCCAAAGCGAGTGAAAGAGGTTGTTACTTACAGCGAGTCCTAACAGTCCTGCAGTGGTGAGACTGGAAGAATGTAGGGTGCCAAAAGGCAGGTTTAACGATGGGCACATGAAGTTATTAGTATGTTTCATAGCATTTGAAAATTGTATCATATAAAATTGGTAGGCATTTCCCACTGTAAACAAGTTACTCGTGATATGCACAGTAACAGGATTTGTATGTTTTCATAGCACTATTATGCGTAGGTTATTAGGTTGTAGCAGTGGCGTAGCGTGGGTTGTCAGCACCCGGGGCAAGGCAAGTAATTTGCCCCCCCTAACCCGGGGCAAGGCAAGTAATTTGCGCCCCCTAACCCGTGGATTTAGTCTCTTCCAAGATGTTGCGCCCGGTGCGGCCGGCCCCCCTGCACCCCCCACGCTACGCCACTGGGTTGTAGCATCACTTCAGACATTTTTGGAGCTGTCATGTTTTGTCAGATGTGAATATCCGACCCCAGAAGTAGCAGAGCAGACACAGAGGGAGGGAAAGTTACAGTAACAAGAAAAGCAAGCTCCCTCGGAAGACAGTGCCCTCAGTCTTTGAATGCCCAGTAAATGCGATGAGATAAGAAAAGGATTTACAGGCCTGTTTATTACAGAAAACGAGTTTGTGAAAGAATACTGTAAAAACGGCTTTCGTATGGGGAGGAGGTACGGACTTGAGCTGGGGAGCCTAAAGTAAATTCAGCCCGCAAACTGGAAGCAAGAAAATGTGAGTTAAAAACCACAAAGCCAATGGCAAGCGATGGGTAGAATGCAATCCCAGGTCAACTTTCTGAAACCACACACAATGTCTCTTGCATAGTTGACAGTTGCGCTGCCTGGTACCGCAACCTAAAAAGGGCCAAATAAAAGAGGACAAATGACAATTACATGCTCCTGATTAACAGTCTAATCTGGTGAAGACAAGGCAGCAGAAGGACTAGTGTCCCCATCATGCGCTGGCGATGGCGGAGGCCTGATACTGTAGGCACTGCAGGAAGTTTGCACTTTGCTGGCTCTAGGTTCCATCCAGGTAGATGGTGAGCAATGTTTTCCCCGGCAACCACCTGACAGCTGCATGTCGTGACAAAAGACATTCACCCCCCTGCATGGATGAGTGCTTGGCAGACAAAGGCATATCAGGGGATGAGAGGGAAACTCTATGCAACATTATGGGGCACTAAAATTGGACAAAAGTACTCAATGGAATCAGCACCAACTGTGGCATCAGAGGCAGCAGAGTTGGAACTGTAATGACCCTCATTATAAAGTCCAGCCTGAGCGCAGCCAACCATACGGAGGCTGGCTACCTCTACCCCTCGGCCCCCTCTTTTGCTTCACAGCACTGCAAAGGAGACAGCTCTTTTCCTGAGAGAAGTACAGCAGCAGAGAGGGCGGACACAGGATCCTAGTTGAGCCTTGCTACCTCAGTATCACATTCCAAGATATGAGGTGACACATATCAGAACATGACACTGCGCTCAAACTGGGTGGCCCTGCTGCATCAATGTAGTGTCAAAACAGAGAATGCTGAAGACAAGCTTGAACCAATACTTGCAGCTATAGCCTTCACTAGAGACTCGCTGGAACTTAAAATAGACACTATTGCAGTTGACTTGAACTTGCTGCGAGATGATCATAGGAATATTGTAGACTGTGTCATGAAAGCAGAAAATAATGTATCGAGCTTCAGCAGACTGCAGAGGTACTGCAGATCAACGATTTAACTGAAATGATACCTGAAATACAGGACAGGAGATTTGGGCGGGGGGAAAACTAGAAGGAACAATATTAGAATTGTGGGTATTTCCACTATTCTAATACAGGGCAAAAACATGATCACTTTCCTTGAACCCTAGATCCGGCAGATGGTAGTACAAGGCAAGCTAACACAGTAGTTCGGCCTGGAAAAGGCACATAGGGTCCTCGAGAGACTGCCCCCGCCCAGCAACCCCACCAACCTGTCCGTAGATAAGCCTCAACCAGATGTGCCGCATGCGGTCAATGCTCTAGAACAATTCGGGAACATCTCAGGATTGAGAGAGTCAACTGGGGCAAGTATAGAGTTTATCCTATGCACCAGTGGCAGGAGTGGCTGAACCCCCAGTAGGGAGCAAGAAATGTAAGTGGAAAACGGACAAGGTGGACTAACTGGGGGTCTTTAGCTATAGAACTTTTAGATAGGTCCTTAGGTCAGCTGTTTTAGCCATGAAAAGTCCTTTAAATTTCTGGCAAACATACCGTGAACTATCGCTGGGAGGTTCTCCGTGGCAAAAAAAGGTCACTTTACCCAGGCTACTATATCTTTTTACAATGCTATCACTCAAAATATACCCAAACAATCTTTCAGGAAATGGACTCCATTCTACCAGACATAGGGGGTCATTCTGACGCCAGGGCCAACGACCGCGGAAGCACCGCCAACAGGCTGGCGGTGCTTCCGGGGGCATTCTGACCGCAGCGGTAAAGCCGCGGTCAGAAAAGGGAAGCCGCGGTTTCCCGCCGGCTTCCCGCTGCCCCAGGGAATCCTCCACGGCGGCGCTGCAAGCAGCGCCGCCATGGGGATTCCGACCTCCTTCCCGCCAGCCTGGTTCTGGCGGTTTTCACCGCCAGAATCTGGCTGGCGGGAACGGGTGTCGTGGGGCCCCTGGGGGCCCCTGCAGTGCCCATGCCACTGGCATGGGCACTGCAGGGGCCCCCAAACAGGGCCCCACATTGATTTTCAGTGTCTGCGTGGCAGACACTGAAAATCGCGACGGGTGCAACTGCACCCGTCGCATACCAGCAACTCCGCCGGCTCCATTCGGAGCCGGCATCCTCGTTGCTGGTGCTTTCCCGCTGGGCGGGCGGGCGGGCGGCCTTTTGGCGGTCGCCCGCCCGCCCAGCAGGAAAGCCAGAATTACCGCGGCGGTCATTTGACCGCGCAGCGGTATTCTGCCGGGGGAACTTTGGCGGGGGGCCTCCGCCGAAGTTAGAATGACCCCATAATCTGGGGCCTGAATCCGTGCAGGGATGCACTGCCCAAACTGAGACTATCAGTGTCAGAAGGGGGGGCTAGCAGCCTCTGATAATGAGCTATATAAAGTTAACACCCAACCCCAGTCAGCTGCCAGATAGAAAGAGGAGAACCTCTCATGCAGAAGGGGCAAATCTTGCCCATACCCAAAATAGAAACTATAAAGCAGATTCTGTCAAACTGCGAGCCTAGAAATGAGCACAAAGATATATTGTTGACAACCAGGCAGTGCAGTTAAGAGCTTTCTTAAATAACAATTCTTATGAAGTGGCACAGAGAAATAGCAGAAGCTGATTCCATTGCTTGCTGGCAAGTACTGAGAAAGAATGCCTGTTGGACCTAGCCAGATGGATTCTAGGTATCTCTGAAAGCGGCACCGAAGAGGAGCGGAGAGTTCAGAAAGGTTTATAGTGTACTGTCCTAGAGATCAAATACAAAGTACCACTTTTATAGAAGGCCCGATGGATGAAAGCACATTAAACAAAATTATTTTTAAATGGTGAGTCAGGGTAAATCCCTACGGTATCCAGAAACGGACTCTCTCTTGGGTATGTCTAAAAACAGACATGCGGCTGCATTTTGTACAACCAGGAGCCTTCTAACCCTGCAAGTTATAGGCAATTGGAATAGCCCAGCCTTGACGCTATCAATACCTGGGCTACTGTTCTGCGTGCCTCTAGAGGTAAGATGTCAAAAAATGTCCTAATTGATCGTAGCCTAGCCAAAGCAGGCTTGTCACTGGCAGATTATCAGAGTCCAGAGATAACTCCTAAATTCTCAGCAACTGGGGGGAGGAGTGTCACATTACCCTAGCTAACTGCTGTTTGTCTACTCATCACTGACCTTCCCAAACAGTAAAAATATCTGTTTTATCAGCAATGCACTGTAGATGCCTCTTGTGCATCCAATGTAGAACAACCTACAGCCATGCAACAAAGGACAAAGCCTTGAGGCAGAATGCGCTAAGATGAGGAGCAGTAGAATATAATCAGTATATGGAATGATCACAAGGCCATGTGATTCCATAGGTCTAGTTAAGGGGGGCCATATATATGTTGAATAAAGTGGGGCTTAAAGAAGAGCCCAGTGGTACTCCAAAGACAAGCCTCTTCCTAGACGAAAAATAGGGTGCAAGCCATATCTCTTGCTGTCTTCCTTCTAGGAAGAATTTAAACCAGCACCAAGATAAACCACCAATTCCCCGCTAAGCCATCCGATGCAGTAGAACAGAGTGAGACACAGTATGGAAAACCACAGACAGATCAAGCAAAATCCCTCATCCAAAACACATTCCATCACCTGAAGAAGGGCAGTTTGAGAGCTATGTAGTGATTGCATACGATGAAGACTGTGGTTTGCCTCCAAACAGATGGAAAGATGAATATTGACAATTCTTTCCAGCATTTTAGTAACAGCCAGCAACAGAGAGATGGGAAGATAAATGGACAAAATTGCAGAATCTGCGGACGAGTTTTTTAAGAAGAGGAATAACTTTGGCCCTCTTCCAAAATGAAGGAACTTCAGCTGATTCTAACGAAGAATTAAAATGCTGTTCAAGAATTGGGGTAATATTTTCTGCAGCTAACAAATAGATCTGAAAGGCCAGGGTCAGTGGGGGAAGCTAGATTTTCATTGAAGCAGGGTTTGCTGTGTTTGCAGCAGAGAGATAGGTCCCATGTTTATCAGAGAGCACAACACAATGGATTTTGTACTTAAATATTCCACTCCCAGGGAGCCTACTACAGAAGCTGAAGAAATTAAGCTGTCATTAATTCTAAGGGTCTGCTCCATCAGGAGTAAACAAGCAGCTGTCACACAGTCATATGGAATGCTCAGTGCCCACACAAAATGCACCTTGAACTTGCTTATACACAAATCGATGATTGATTTAGCCAAACAGATTAGTGAGTATGAGTGCATAAGGATACAAAGAAATAGCCCTAATATATCTAGGAACCCAAGATTTAAGTTGATCAACTTTTAGGGTCGAGCCTGCGAGTGCATGTGCTGGCGCATGTGTCTTGCTTGCAAGACTGTTGTGTACAGTAAAGGGCTCTGAGCCCGCATATGGCTCACCATTTGTTGGTTTAAGTGGCACTCTTCCTTGCAGCCTTGTAATTCATTTAGGCACGCCTGGCATCATTTCCATTTCTCTGTGTAGAGCAAGGATCAAGTACTAATTGATTCAACTTAATTAGTGCTTGCATGCTGCTCCCAACGAGGTCAAGGTATTATTTGTTCTTTTTAACATAGTGCCCTGCAAACAGAAGGCTTGTGACTGGCAAAAATGTGCCCAACTGGCACAAAATTGCAAAGTTTTATTTTTAAAGCTATTTTGCCAAGTCGTCTTTTCTCAGTTTCTTCATATGTTTTCTTTTGTTTTTGCTTTTGGGTGCTGTTGTCACAAGATGACAATTAACCTGTTCTAAATATGCCAGACACATTGCATTGCAAATGCTTGTTTTATATGCAAATAGCCAACATGATCCCTGACAGGATTAAGGGGCTGTACCCTGAAGCGTTAGCGCAACGCCTCAGGTGCAGAGGGAGATTTGGATGTCTTCCTCATGGTATGGGGGCGCACAGAACTGAGAGGCTATTGGAAACAAATAGTAAAACCACCATTGCAGCGATTAACAGAAATATCCCACACGTATCAGTAGTGTGTCAATTCAGGCTGGTTCCTAGTTTGAAACCCATTAAGATAACAGGTGAATTCATCAACCTTGCATTGATACTAGCAAAATGCAATATCACGAAGGAAAACAGCAAAGCCCCCTAACATTCAAAGAGAGAACTAATAAAATGGGCAAAGAGCAAAAGCAGGACTCAGCACAAAGGGTTGCAAAGAGGGCTTAGAATGACACAGAAATAGTAAGGGACTCCAGAATTGCAGTAACATTTAACACAGGAGTTGGTGAGAACAAACCCACTTTATACCTGAACACTCACCGTGTTTCAGTGGGGTTAAGGTACACCCACTCCCTGTAACTGGAAAATGTGTCTGATCAATGGAGATTAATGCAACTGACTTTTCTCTCGCCCAGGGACCCTCACCTCTGCTTTCTCTTGAATACATTGTGACTGAATTGATGTAACCCTTTAGGGTCTCTCATCTGGTTAATGATGACTAGTTGTTGTTGTTTTATTCTTGATTCCTTGTTTCTTTTACTTCTGCTTTGGTACTCTGCTAAGCTGACACAGTGCTATTTAGGAGTGTGTACTTAAAGGCTAGACAGTGTTCTGATTACACAGTGCTGGTGAGGTGTTTCTGTTGGATTCGGAACAGGCTCTGTTTTATACACAGGTTGGAAATTCTCAGTACCTTAATACTCTTTACTATGCTGCTTAAACCACTGTTTATTAAACTGATACAAATATATTTTAAAATCACTCTAGACAGAAACACTCTCTCTGGCCCCCTGACCTGGTCTCTCAAGCTTGTAACCTAAGTGTTAGCCTAGACCCCAATTTGACTCTGGAACCCCAAATCACTTCTGTAGCTAAAGTTTTTTTTTCCAACTTTTTTAAGACTCTGAAACTTAAATTTCCTTTTCAGACCTGTGGCCAACGCTTTTATACAGAGTTAGACTGCGATGATTCCATAACTTCAGTCTACCATATAAGAGCATGGACAGGCTTTGATGCTTCCAAAAATATACGAGAACTTTATTCAAACTGAGAAAATCTGATCATATGTCAGCCTACAGAAACCACTTCTATGTCAACAGTTGCAAGGCACGTTCAATTTGAAAAGGCCCAAATACTAAATAAGATGCTATAATGAGAAGAAACAACAGACAGTCTAGAAATATATGCCTAAACGACAACTGAGATCAGCAAACAGGCTTGGCATCTCTAGTGCCAAATACAGACTTGAGAAATGGGGATGTAGGTCTTTCTCTATTGCGGCTCCAAACTCTGGAACGCTCCATGTCCCTAAGAGAGGAGGAAAATCGACTTGATTTGAAAGACATGGCTACTTGATACGGTATTCTGTTTATTTCCATGGGATGTGTGGTATTTGGTTGTTATTAAAGACTCTAGTATATGTGTGATGGTGCACATTACAAATGAAAAAAATAAAAATAAATGAGGAATGGTGTTCCATTACGGATAATAATATTAAGAGCTGACTGACAGCTGTGGTTGCCGCCCGAGTCATCTGGAACATGAATGCTCTTAAAAGTCCACTTTGAAGAGAAGCCCAATCTCTGCTGCTGCATGCATAGAGATTATCTTGAAATGGAGGTCCCTTTAATTGCCAGACATATGTCTAATAAAAAAAATAATAGAAAATGTGAACTGGACCCTACTTCCTGTTCCCACAATATATGTAGAAAAAAGGAAGGCGAGAGGACATTTTCAAGTAAGATATCTCACAAAAATAGAGGTGTACTAAAAGACAAGTGGCAAACTGTGACTCATTAGTCATTAATTTTGTAATGGAACCTAATAAATAATAGACCACATTGCAAAGTCTCCATTTCAGGGGTGGGGTCGCAGAGTGACCAAAGCTAATGAATATTAATTAGGCAGGTAACTATATGCCAATGACTGTGATTGGCTAAAACACACATGTGCTGGTAGTCTGCAAGGAACAACAGACAAGAATCTATGCATTTATATTCCAAAACTGGGACCTTTACGTTTTGTTTTAAGCAGCCTGTGTCCTTAAAGAAACCTGTTCTGCTTTAGGAAAGATTCCAGTTTGGGAACACATAAGCGAGTAGGCTGTGGTCCTCTAGACCACTGTCTGCTACCCCAAGGTTACAGAACATTATTTCCAAAGGGACAGCTGTTCAATAGGGCCAGCTACCTCTTTGTTAATCCGTCCCCATCTCTTTTTAGGAGGTGGTAACTGTTCAATGGTTTGTGACCACAACTGTAGCTGTAAACCATAGATACATACATGAAGAATGTTTTCCGACTCACAAAATGGACTTAGTACATAGCAAAAAAACATTTGCACTACAAACCCTGTGAGTTTGCAAATCAAAGAGTTTGCAAACCTAAAATGGCTTTATTCAGCTGGCCCTTAGTTTCAACCTCCCTTTAGCTCTTTATAGTTGCCCTTTAAAAAGCAACAGTTATGAATAGCCTCACACTGTTAAGAAAGGTTACTCGAAGGCATCTAGTGTATAATACATCAATCTTCTTCCTCCCTTAGGAATCTGAGAGAAGAGAATCGTCCAAAGATTACAGCAAGCTCTTCTGCCTTTCACAAACACCGTACTACGTTTCATAGTGAATTGGTCCCGATTGCCTTCCAAAGATGAAAGCACTTCAGCACAAACTATTTGAGTTTGTGAAATAAATGATTTCAGATGGGCATACAATCTACGAACATGTTATTCAACAGTTTGACTTCTTCCCTTTTCACAAGAAGGATTGCTTCTGGAGTTACAGCAGTGCAGAGACCCGCTTGAGCCTCCTAAAAACACAGTCAGTCTAGAACGACTGCTCCAAATCAAGGAAAGCAGCACCTTGGAGACAAGCTATACAATGACATCTTTTCATGATGTAAAAAGTTGGAAATATTTCACTGAATCCCATCAACAGTACCTGACTGCATGCGATATAACATGATATGGAATAAAAAAAATTCTAGCAGTCGCGCTAAGAATTTTTCAATTCTATTAAGGACACGGAGGCGAGGATTACGCTTCTCTTTCCATGCTTTATTTTAACAACAGCCAATGAAAACCATGGAAAGTAAAAAAAACTACATGTCCCAACACTTGTAATATCACGTGATGAACCATAGAGGAGGAAGCCTATAAAGTGTTGCACCACACCCAGCCACTCCTCTTTCTTTGTCCAAAATTCGCAACAGAAAAGTCAAAGTCTTAACATGAACTTGAAAAAGAAAATCCTGAAAATAGAAGAACTGGAATCCAACTTGACTGGAGGAAGAGCGATACCAGAACGGGCCGAACTACTTCTCGTCATTTCCTAGGAAAAAGGAAAAATTCAGGCCATAAAAACTGAATACCATAAGAAATACTTATATCAACTACTAAATAGGGTGGGATAGCACTGAAATACAGTAACTTGCACATGAACTTAATGAAATAATATGTACCACAATAAACATATACAACAGTGCAGCGGGATAATCCTCGCCTCCGTGTCCTTAATAGAATTGAAAAATTCTTAGCGCGACTGCTAGAATTTTTTTTATTCTATGTCAGGACCGGAGGCTCAGATTATGCTTGTTCAAAGCTGATTCACGACCACAGATGCAATATCAACAATAGGTTTATAATAAAATGTTTTAAAAGTCAAAGGGGAAGACCAGTCTGCTGCCTTTAAAATGTCCTCCAAACGAGAACCCAAAGACAAAGACTTCGAAGCCATAGCTCCTCTAGCAGAATGAGCTCCAAATCTAGAAATATCAATGCCTGCTTCACTCAGTACCCAATGCATCCATCTTGCAAGTGTGGCTGAGGAAACAGGATGAAATGGCTTAACTAATGAAATGAGTAACTGACCCCCCATATCAGAACGAAACTCTTCTGTACTCACCTCGTAAGCTCTAAGGCACTGCACCACACAAAGTTTGGGGTTGTCCACAAAACAAGGATAAGAAACGGTCTTCAGATTGCATTTAGTTCTATGCGAAATAGAAAAAGAGACTCCCTCAGGAGAAAAAACTCTCCCAGCCAAATCCAGAGCCCTAACATCTGAAACTTTCTTACAAGAGATTAAACATAACAACATGGTGAGTTTAGCTTACAGCTGTTTCCTAGACAAAAATCTATTAGAAGGCCAGGATTCTAAAAAATGAAGAACAATATTCACATCCCAAAGGGACGAATAACGGGGACGAGGGGGATTAGCCAATTTGATACCCCTCATTAATTTACACACAATAGGAGACTCCCCCATGGGTTTACCCTCCACTGGTAAATGACCTGCCGAAATAGCAGACCGACAATTATTGATAGATCGATACGCTAGACCTGACGCTGCTAGAGAGGAAAGGTAATTTAGGACCAGACAGCAACCTGCTGAAGAAGGAGCTGCACTCCTAGAACTACACCAAGCACTCCATCGCTTCCAAGCCGAAGCGTATCTTTTGTGAGTACTGGAGGACCAGGAACCTGCAATGAACTCGGAGGACTCTTGCGAAAGACCTGGGATGCTCCATCTTTCCCTGAAAGACGCCAAGCCATCAGGGAAAGTTGACCCGACAGGATTAATGGATGTAACAAACCCCGAGGGTCCTGGAGAAGGTTCTCCCGGAAGGGAAGAAGTATCGGATGATCGCAACTCAACTCCATCGCCAATGGGAACCATGCTTGAGATCTCCAAAGGGGAGTCACCAGGACTAACTCCGCTTGCTGACGTCTGATCTGAGCCAAAACCCTGGGTATCATTAAGAAAGGAGGAAAAGCATAACTCTGTTCTTGAGACCAGTCCTGAAGAAACGCATTCGTCTTTGATGCCTCCGGATCTGGTCTCCAACTGAAAAAATGTTTTATCTGCTGGTTGAGGCGAGACGCAAACAGGTCGATTGAAAAAGGACCCCACCGCGCAGAAAGAGTTCTGAAAACTCTGGGATGTAACCTCCAATCGCTGAAGTCTCTCAGATGATGAGAGTTGAAGTCGGCCACCAAGTTGTTGGCCCCAGGCAGGTACTTCGCCACAACTGAAATCCTGTGTTGAAGGCACAAATGCCAGAACTCCTTGGCTATCTCCGCTAGGATGCGGGAGCGAGTTCCCCCCAGCTTGTTGACATATCTCACTGCCGAGATATTGTCCATGCGAAGGAGAATACAACAATTCGCTCTGATGGGAGAGAGACTCTTGATTGCAAACGAGCCGGCTAGGTGTTCCAAACAATTGATGTGGAGATTCAACTCTGTGCTGGACCATCTGCCTCCCGTGGACACTGAGCCGCACCGGGCTCCCCAGCCCCAACGACTGGCGTCGGACTCTATCACTACGTCCGGGTAAGAACTGAAGATGGCTCTGCCGTTCCAGGCTTCCATATGATCCAGCCACCAACTCATCTCTGCACGGGACTCCTCTGAAAGGGGAACCTGATCCGCATAACGGAGGCCTTTCTGAAGATGAGATATCGTCAAACGTTGAAGGGCTCGGTAATGCAAGGGACCCAGAAATATTGCCTGAATCGAAGAAGAAAGCAGGCCCACCATGCGGGCGATCGCCCTCAATGATACAGTCTGTTTGGATAATAGAGACCTCAACTCTCTCGTGATCGAATGAATCTTCCCGGGGGGAAGAATCAATAGAGACTGCATCGAGTCTATCTGGAAACCCAGAAAATCTATCCGATGAGAGGGAACCAGAATGGATTTTTGGGCATTGATTATAAAACCCAGACTCTGAAGCAGAGACACCGAACATTCCAGATGAGACAACAGCAGGTCTCGATCCTGGGCCATGATCAGAATGTCGTCTAGATAAATTATTAACCTGACCCCTTGGGAGCGAAGGAATTCCATGACTGGGCGCATTACCTTCGTGAAACACCAAGGGGCAGAAGACAGACCAAAGGGGAGAACTTTGTATTCGTAATAATCGGTCTCCCAACAGAACTGGAGAAATCTCCGATGCGGAGGAAAAATAGGAATGGTCAGGTAAGCGTCCTTTAGATCTAAACGGACTAACCAGTCTCCCTCTTCGAGAACGTCTCTGAGCAAATGGATGCCCTCCATCTTGGAATGACGATATAGTAAAAAAACTTTGAAGTCTTTTAAGTTTAGAACCAGGCGAGAACCGCCACCCTTCTTGTCTACTAGAAACACTGGGCTGACAAAGCCTGAAGGGTGATGAGAAACCCTGACAACGGCGCCCTTCTTTACTAGAGCTGAAATTTCTGCGGAAATGAGACTGTGTTCTTGAAGGGAAAAATATACCTGCCTGGGAAGGCATTGTTGATACGGGGACTTGTAAAATTCTAGCTTGAACCCCTGCACGGTCTCTAAGACCCAAGCATCTGAGGAAATCAGACGCCAAGCCTCCAAAAAATTCTGAGTTCTGCCCCCCAACATTATCTCTGAACTTACAATCAAGCTCACCTGTGGCTCCCGACTCCTGGGAGAAAGATTGTTGGCCTTTGGATCTCCCCCTGCGGAATCTGCCCCGACCATATCTTGGTCTCGACGGGCAGAATGTAGAAGAGGAGGAGTCGTCCTCCTGAAAACCCCCTCTTCCTTGCTGGTAGAAGCCACAATGAGGGCCTTGTTGATTGAAGCAGCCGAAGGCACACCCCCTGTAGCATCCGGCCCCTCTAAAAAGTGGACGTAGCACTCTCCGGATGGATCCCTGTGCCTTGTCCAGGCTGGCGTAAGTGGAAACGAACTTGGAAAGTTCCTTCATAAAGGGGGACCCAAACAGCAAACCCTGGGCCACTGGGCCTGATTCAGATGCAGCGAGGTCCGCCAACTTGGGGTCTAGCTTCATCAACACAGATCTGCGGCGTTCAGAAGATATAGCGCAGTTGGCATTGCCCAAAAAGCAAAGAGCTCTCTGAGCCCAACCTACTAGAATGTCCGGGTTGATAGGCTCACCCGACTCTTTGGCCTGAAAGGCCAACTCTAGAATCTTAGTTAGAGGACCGGAAATGTCCAACAGCTTATCCTGGCATCCGCGCCAGGCACGATCAATACCCTTCTTTGGGTCCTATGCGGATTTCTTGAGGAAAGTGACCAGAGTAGGATCTAACTCGGGGGTCTCAGTAACTTTGGAGGGGAAATCTGGTCTGGGACACTCAGACCTCAGCCTAGAACGAATATCCTTATCGAAGCTGTGTCTAATGTGGGCTTCCACATAATCCGCCACCTCAGGGGGTGGTAACCACAGTGAAGATCTGGGGTGCACGATGTCCTCTGGTTCGAAAGTCAGAACCTTAGGGGTAGGAGCCTCCTGGTGATGAGCTTTCTTCTTGCGTTTATGCGGTGGAACATCACCCTACTCGGAGGAGTGCTCAGATGAAGAAGAAGAAGCTGGGTCACTAACAGCTTTCTTTTGGGATCCCGCATTATAGTCATGTTCCCTTGCCATGTTTCTTATAAGGGATTCAAAGTCCGCAGCATGCGGGTTAGAAGTTTGCTTAACAGCCTGGGTGCTCGCTGAAAGGGAAGATTCCCCAATGGGTTGGGCGCCCGCTAGGGCTACCCAGCCCTGTTGTTCCACCAAACCCAAGAGATGGTGTTTGATGGGCTGAATGGCTTGAGCTAAAGCCTGATTGACTGAGTGACGCACTCCTGCGTCAAGAGCATATACTAAGTCCTGGTCAAAAGATCCAGCAGTATCATCCAGATAGTAAAATTCTTCGGCTTGGTCATCATAGGGCAGAGAAAACAATCAGATTAGGATGTGCAGGGAGCTGCCCTGTGAAGGGGTTAATAAACCCTTGAAACCAGGCCCAACCTGAATAGTGATTAGTTCAACCCCAGTGTCCAGGCACTGGGGCATAGTCGGGGAGCAGAGCCGGTGAAGAGAAAACAATTAATTTAATAGCGCAGCTGCGCTTGTTCTTTGAAGAGGCAGGACCTCTGATGAAAGCGCTCAACGAGCGTGAAGGATTCCAAGATAAAAATCAGCGCGCTCCGGCACGAGCGCTAAAAGCAGGGAAACCCCCTGGGGCAAAGTACATCGAAGACTTGGCCCGGCAGATCTAGCGCTCGGGCTCGAGTAATTACAGGCCCCCCGGGGCAGGAAACATGCACGCGGCTTCGCGTTGCAGGCAAAGAAGAAAGAAAAGCTCCGGAGAGGCGTGCACAGGGACAGTGCCACTCCGGATAACGCGCTCACGTAGAGCGTGTGTAATAAAACCATAAAATTAAATAAAATAATAACTTCTTAACCGGCATTAAGAGAGGACTGCGCTGGAAGCGCGAGTCCTCGCTCCCCTGCTCCCACTCCACACGAATGAAAAGCGATCCAAACGGACGTTTTACAACGAGGGGAAAACCCGCTCCAAACACATTACATTTATATATACGATTAGGAAAGAAAAAATATATCACTTAACTGGCTGCGAAGCAGCAAAGAAAGAGGAGTGGCTGGGTGTGGTGCAACACTTTATAGGCTTCCTCCTCTATGGTTCATCACGTGATATTACAAGTGTTGGGACATGTAGTTTTTTACTTTAAATGGTTTTCATTGGCTGCTGTTAAAATAAAGCATGGAAAGAGAAGCATAATCTGAGCCTCCGGTCCTGACATAGAATCAATCGTCAAGCAGAGCTAGATGAGGAGTGTAGTGCATTCTACAAAAGGAGGATAGTGCGCTATAAAAGTTCTTAGGTAACCTAAATAAGCCGCATTGCAGCATGTGTTACAGAGAAATCCTGAATGAGCTGTACACCTTACCAGGATGCACTTTAACATGTACATTCTCTATCTCTTTCTACATTGCGCTAGATTTGAAGAATTCTGAGTCACGTAGTGGAATAAGCCGAGGACATGTAACCCAATATTTATATTTGCATTCCTGTGGAAAACCACTTCCTTTTTCAAATAAACCAGGAAGTGGAAATATATTTAAAAACACTCTAGACAGAAAAACTCTCTCTGCCCCCCTGCCCTTTCATACAATTTAATTTTCACATCAAAGCTTCCAAAAGTGAGAAAACACATTTATTTAATTTATTATGTCGTCACCCTTTCTGGGTTAGTGAGCTTATCTGTTCCAGACATGTCCAGTTTCATCACTGTTTATGAATTTGCCACATCCCCATTTCTAATATTGATGTCAGGCCTGAACAAGAAATGCACATTGGGACCAATGAAGAGGTGACGACAGCCTAGAGATCACAGACACTTATGATGACTGAGAAGGATGTGACTCTATAGCTCCTGCTCGCATGTACCTCTGGGGTAGACGCAAATACTCCTCTAGTCCTATCTCAAAATAGCTTGGGCTGTAATACGGGTCAAGTCGCAGGACAGGAACTCTAGGAAGCAAAAATCCTGGATAGCAGGAGCTTTGTGGGAATGCAGGAATTTAAAATTCATCACTTGCGGGGTTTCATTCTTAACTACCCAAGCCTCTATAAGCTGACACTTTAGGGAGTCCACACCAATCATCCAGGTATGTTAAACATGTCTTCCATGTTTGAGCTTTTTGGGGCCTGGAAATGGCCTTGGGTCAGATTCCTGACCATTAGCCCAAAAACCGTATAATTTCATTGCCTACTCTGCAACTCTTCACTTAGCTAAATACACAGGAGTTCCCATACGGCACCAAAGTCAATGACAACACCTACCTGAATAATTTAATAACAACAGTAGACCCGCCACCATAATGACGACTGTACAAAGTATTTCTAGTGCTCTACAGTGCCTACATGAGTTGGCTTCTCAGCTTTTCTAGGGTAGACACCATCTGTTAAGAACTGGGTGGCCTTCCTCTATCCCTCACTCCTTCTAACCCATGGCAAGGTAAGGGGTTGCCTTGACAGGTTGGCTGTTTTTTAATGATGAGCTCTGGTGGTTTGGCACTGCCTTCAATGAGTTGCTCATTTGTCACTCTTGGACAGACACAGAATAAAACACCATGCTGATAAAGGCATAATTCCATTGTCATCCCTGTTAATAAGCCTCACAGGATGCTGATCCACGTAGGCATCTCATCTGAAAAGACATTGCAATTGTTTAACTACTTCACTACTAAAGAAACTACACCTAGCGGGGCTCCTGGCTAGCCCTACTGTAGCCTCCTTACTAGGCCATGTGGTGAACGACAGGGGCTCCTGGCTAGCCCTACTGTAGCCTCCTTACTAGGCCATGTGGTGAACGACATTAGCATCTCATCCAATAGATGTGCAATCAGCCATCTTCTCAGGCCTCTACTTTCCTCCCTGTGTAAAGCTATGCTCTTGCTGCCGGACCACTACTCGATCACCTTAAACAAGTGTTGGTGAGAAGGAGTAATTGTTAGTTTCCATGGGTTTTATGGCCAACAACAGTGCTAGATCCAGAAATCTCTACCCTGCCTTCACTTCTGTGGGCTCCAATGGTTTGATCATCTGTTGATCCTGGGTAGATTCTACCTAAACGGTTGGTTTAACTGTGTCTACAATTGGATGCTCATCCGTCGCTCCTGGGTAGACCTCACATAATACTCCTGGGTGGTTTAACAGTTTCTACAGGTTGCTCATCTGCTACCCCATTGTAGACCCTTTTAATACTCCTTAGAAGTTTAACAGCACCTCCAGTAGGTCACCCTTTTGTCTCTTTAGGACAGACTCCACATAATACAGTTTGGTGGTTTAACCGTGCCGCTGATGGGGATACTAATCTGCCATTCATTGGTAGAGTCCAAGTAATACTATTAGTGGTTAAACGGTGCCCAATAGGTTACTCAGCTGTCTCAACTAGGCAGACAACCTTTAATACACCTGATGCACATCAACTGTGTTTTTTATATGCTACTGCCCACCAAAAATAAGTCCAATACATGCCTGTGCAGCTCCAGTTAGTCTCTTTCTTTTCTGCAACACCCATGTTTACAAGCAGAAATATGCAATGCACCATGTGCCCACTAAGCCGTGAAATCACACACACATCATAATCAGCATGTCCCATTGAGGTCAATCCATAAACAACACTGTTAGGAAGGGAATGTCCATTGCAAGGTATACAGTTGTGATCCCCTGCCCTGACTACTTGAATGTGAATATCTAGTATCCTGTTTCTTTTATTTCAGCCTTATCGTCATGCCAATCTAGTGTGAGCACCTACGACCAGGCCTGCCCATTATTGTGAATAAGGTCTTGCGCTTGTCCTGTGACCTGAAGGGGCATGCCAAGTGCACCCAGATTTGTTTGACAGAGGACTACCGGTTCCCGTCATGAGTTTAGCATGAATAGCGGTGGTGGCAGTCCACAACGTTCTGTGAATCCATAGTTGTGACCAGCTTTTTTTCTATATCTGTGTTAGTACAGGGGAAGGATAGTGGCACACTTGTGTAAATTTACCCCTCTATGTGCTAATCAACGCTCTGGTGCTAACATCCCAAGTGTATGTTGTTTGTACTTGTTTATGTGGCCTGTGTGGTACATTCATTGTGTGTATTGGTGAGCCAGAGTCATGGAAGGCCTGTGGGTTCCATATTGAAAGCTCCAGGCTTGTCCCTGTGCACAAGATGCAAGTGAGGTTCTTTTCCCAGACAGAAGTGTATTGCTGACATTCCTGAAGTTGGAGAGAGATGACTTAGACACTGAAGAGGGGAAAGAGGCGACAGGGCTTCTTTCAAAATACAATCAGGTTTTTTTGCTGAGAGCTGAGATAAATGTTCCTGTAGCACTACCATTTGGTAAATAATGTGGAAGATGGTTTGGATTGTAATTGCTGTTGTTCAGGATGAGAGGAGTCCTTCGGGTGTGATAATTCGCTCTGTCTTTTTCTCAGTCACTGTTAATGTGGCTGTTGAAGAGCTGATTGGTGCAGAAAGCTCAAACATCTTTATGCCTCTGTTGTGAGTCCTCCAGGCTGGAAGTCACTCAGCACAAAGGCTGTGTTGGAGAAAATCTAAAGAGGACAGGTAAAAAGAGATTCAACCCTTAAAGTGCAACAGAGAATTCAGATTCTCTGATTGTCTAACCTGAATAAAAGTGGGAGCCACTGACCCACTTGTTGTGCCAGTTCCAAGTGCTTTTTCCCCCAAAGAACGGGGCACTTTGCAGAGTACTTGGAGGATTGCTGTGCAACCAGCTCTTGTGTCTGCCATACAACCAGCTTCTCTGAGGATGCAGGACATTACCTGTACTCTGACCTTGCTGCAAGATGCTGAGTCGCTGGCCTGAAGTACCTTGAAGCCAACATTCTGCTGAGAGAGGGAAGGAGCATGCCAACCCAGCTGAGGTGTGACTGACTTGAAGCTTTCGAACAGCCTGACCCCCAGCGCTATGTGGGTTCGCTGGCTGAAAGAAGCTTGGGAGAGTGATTTGTGTGCCCGAGGCTTGTGGGCAGCAGCTCTCTGTGTGGGACAGTTCCAGAAAAAATAGGGGTCAGTGGTCATCTCTCTTTTTAGAGTTTTTTTTTTATGGAGCACAAACTCCACCTCAAGGTATGTGAGCGATTTACATGAGCACCAGTTACATTACACAGGGCCACAATCATTTTCTTTATGCATGGGGAGATTAAGCGATTTGCCCAAAATCACAGGCTGTTGAGCCGATGCCAAGACTTTAACCTGGTTCCTCAGTTCCAATGTCTGCAGATCCTGCCATAATACCACACTCACACCTGAGGCAGAGTGTGGGGCTGAGAAGTTGTGCCCGAAGCAATGATGGTGCCACCAAAAAGCTATGTCCAAAGCATATCACACAACCTTCTTCCAAGACTGTCCAATGAATGCCATACTGCTGCTCCTGAGACCCTGTTGTGGCCACCCTCACACCACTGTGACCTTTCCCTCGAAGGCCTTCTGCTGTCCCTCATTGGCAACCCAGAATAGGGTCCATCGTGCACCAGAGTCAGTGAGGATGTTGCATGCCGGCTCCGCTGTCTCATTATTGCCGCTCTCATCTGGACTCCAGCTAGAACTTCCAGCCAGTGTATCTCCTCCCAGAAGCAGGACTGATGCAAAACTCATGACATAAGAAGCCAGGATACAGTCTCTGAGGCACGAATTGCGGTGACAATACAATAGCAAACACTTGCTAAGAACTGAGTTGCAACACTGGCCTCTGCATAATCTGCACCTCAACCTTCATACATGCCTCAAAGCCCCAGAAAGAGGAGAGACCTACTTAGTCCTGCCAAGGGAATGGGATGCCCAAGAGAGGTGTGGAGTGGAGCAGAATACAAGGTGAAGTAACCCAAGCACGGATATAGAATTGTAACTGTTAACTGTGCTATGAAATATTGCATTTTTAATGTGTACAATACTTTCTTTTTGCAAAGTAAGCACCAGGTTGGGCGAGCAATTATTGTGCAGCTGTGTGATTGTTTAGTTCTGAAATTGAGTACAGGAGTACTCAACTATCTCTCCTGTGTAGAGGCCCCCTTTAATACTCCTGATGCACCTCAACTGTGAATTTTATGTGCTACTGCCCACTTAGAATAAAGATTATACTTGCATGAGCAGCTCCATCTAGTCTTACTCTTTTCTGCAACACCCATGTTTTACAAGCATCACTACCTCCCCCAGAAGCCTCTGACTGCTCACCATCACTACCACTGAGTGTCAAGTGCTGAAGGGGTAGTACTTGACCCAGTATGTAGAGCCATAGTAGGGCAGATCCCCGCACATCGGAGACAAACTACCCCAGCTCTCATAGCCTCTTGCCCTGGGCCACGGACCACACTAAATGGGTCTGACAAACACAATTAAAGCCATGCACTCTGAAGCTAGATTAAAATCTGAGCATTTTACAAGCTCATCAGCTGTATAAAGTACTACCTAAATAATGCAAATGGCCCACCCAGAAAGACACTTTGGCCCTCATTACGACCCTGGCGGACGGCGGTATTTTGGAGAAGAGTACTGCCAACAGGCTGGAGGTACTCTTCCCCCAAATCTGACATTGGCGGTTTGGCGTCCGCCAGGGCGGTAACAGCCGCCGGGCTAGAGACTTCAGTCTCCAGCCAGGCGGCCGTCACTGTCCCACCCGCGGGATTATGACCATGCCTACCGCCATGGTTTTCGTGGCTTCCTTATGCCACGAAAACCATGGCGGTAGGCACTATCAGTGACAGGGAATTCCTTCCCTGTCACTAATAGGGGTCTCCCCCGAGTCCTCCCCAACCCTCCCCCTCCCACTCTAGACCCCCCACGACATACATGCACATTCACGCACCATCATACACATTCACACACATATCCACACACACTGACATACATACACGCACCCACACATTCAGACAACCAGACCATACACGCACACTCACAACCATGCATGCACACACGCATTCCACACGCGACACACTCGCATGCACGCACACGCAGAAATACACCTCCACCCCCACACACACAACACCCCCTCCCCCTTCCCCTGTCAGAGCACCTGACTTACCTGATTGCAGGGGGTCCTCCAGCAGCAGATGGGGCGCTGCTGCCAGCAGCTGCATCCGCCAGCAGAATACCACCAGGCCGTATCATGGGTCATGATATGGTCTGCGGTGGTCTACTGGCGTGGCACTGGTGCTGGCAGCAGCGCCACCTTACCGCCGTCTGCCACCATGGACGCATCCAGAATTCCGAAATCCTTCTAGGGGAATTCCAGCTACGGTCATAATATGGCGAACGGTAGGTAGCCGCGGCGATGGTGTTTTCGCAGCCGTCTTGCAAGTGGTATGGAAATCACTATCTAAATACTCATGATGTAACAATAGGGTGGCAATAATTAATATGATTTTTGAAAATGCTCAAAATGTAAAATTAATAAAATAACATAAAAAGTCCTGGAAAAAAAAGTGGCAAATTACATACAACGTCCAGATTAAAATGAGAAAATATTACCCCCACCAAAGTGCAGCAGACCTCATCTATGTGCAGGGTAGCTTTCCCCTCAGTTATATGGGCTGAAGAGGACACCCTGTGGTGAAGTAGCTTTATGCTGCCTGATGCTGCTTTGCACACAGCAAAGCTTCATGTAGTGCTAGAATAGGGAGGTCAAGCTTTAGCACCCGTCAACAGGTACGTCGATTTCTCAACCTGACTTCCAAATGTGCACTCGAGATTTGTGCCCCTTCAACAAATCTTGAAAATTACCAGCCATCTGGCTTCGAAGTATCATCGTCTTACCATCTATGCGGCAGCAGAACACATGTTCTTCTCCTCTTGATAGGTACAGTTACAATAAGCATGCGGAGAAAGGCAAAGAGCGACGCGCAGCACACAATTGAACCACTTTTCCTCGACTGGAAGGAATTATGTAGTCTGCTCATTACAACTCCCCTTAGGGCTGTCCTACAGCGTCACCTACGTCCAAGCACCATAAAGCATGAATGAAACACCACACTGAATGACAGGCTTCAGTGCTCTGACAAGAGGGCGCAAACGCAACGGCCATCTTGCATCGACACGTTCAATACAGAAAATGTACTATCCGTGTAAAATCATACTTTTAATTGCACTCCATTACCGATTTTATTTATAGCATGTACTTTCCGTTTTCACATTTTTTATACAGCGGTGCGTATATAAAAAGTGACACTGGATTGAGAGCTCGAATATGGTGATTACAAATTCTGCTGGAGTATCTATCCTAAGCAGTTCATGTAGATGTTAGGCATAAGGTGGTGAAAGGCAGGATAAATGCTTTCCAATGAAAGGACGAGACGACCAAGTTGTCTGGTAGTCCATCAGATGTGTGCGAAGACGGGCGGCCATCTTGGAATGGCGAGATGCTGAACAACCAGACAGCATGGCCCTTCAAATTCATTGTCACTACCGTGCATTTGGGAATTTAAAAAAATACTAAGTTTGAAACCTCTGGCTCAAAACCAGAATTATTGTTCGATTTTTTTAGTTCTTAGACATAACAAGTTGACTGGAAAACATTTCAGTGCGAACTTAAACCCTTGACTACTAAGGATACCCACTGCCATAGCCGATACATTTCCCAGGCCAGTGCGTGGCCAGGTAGGCCAATACCGGTTTCTCTTAGAATCCTGACACTTGTAGTCTTACTTAACCAAGTATAAAAGCAGTATTCAAAAAAGAAAAAAAACGCATTGACTAGTTGCACATGGACACAGAAAACTTGGTAGTCATGCAATGATGTGTCCTTTTTATGTCTTGCCTACCAGGAAACACGAGCAGTTGGTTGCATAAGTTCTATTGTGAACTTACAATGCTCTTGGAGCCTGCCCATTGCTTACCATTGGTTGGATTTATTGTTGCTTTCAAAACCTTGCTTTATTTGTTGCTTTGTTTGGACTCGCTTTCTTCTGCTGCGTTTGTCCCTCCCCTGCAGCATAGCTCTTTAATGGTGTCCTTTTACTGCTTACGTTTCAGGAACTATCTTATTCTTTTTGGTGAAGCACTCCATGAGAGTGCATCTGTTTTCCAGCTGCCCCACTTGTGTACTTCTGCCCCCCCGCAGCACTCCATGTTGCTCTTTCTCACCTGTGTGCTTCTCTACCACACCCTTCTGTGTTGTGCTTACCCCTGTTTGCCTCTCCTTCCCACAGCCCCCTCTCTTGCTTTCTAGCACATGTGCTTTTTCCCCTGAGTACTGCAAAAAGAACAAATGATGGACGGAATGCTGAACAATGTCAAACATTCACCCCCAGTACAGATCTGGGCCCAAATCCATCAACTTTTTGCTCACCACGCCATTCCAGTTAGGACCCAGCCACATGCAAGTCAGTCTTCACACTGCTCCCCACGGGATCAGATCAGTCCAAACTGCCAGGGCAAAGTCCTCCTTGGACCGGAAACAAGCATCCTGGGATCGGTTTCCAGGTATCACCCCTCATCAGCCAGGCTAGCTTGAATTCAGTGGCATAGGGAGCACGGACCCAAGTCTGGGCATTCCCGTCCCACTTACGGCAACAAATGCAAAAATAATAGATGCTTGAGTACAGCATGACCAAAGGCGAGACTTTGCTGTTGCTTGTTGCTTGTTTGAGCCACTTCATGCTTAGGCATCTATAACTTTTTTCCCCAAAAGGTGTCTATAGTGTCTTGCATGACTTAGACCAGAAACTTTCTGTCTCCCTGAGAACTCTGTATCATTGTGTGACATAATCATTAGAGTAGAATCTATGAGCGCTTGGTTAAGAATGATAGAGTTTGCAGGTGCACGCAGAGGAATGAAGACGTGTGATTTACAGCTCTGCGTGTGGCCTAGTTATTCAGTGGGTACCAGGATGAAGAAGATGCTACAGAATCCATGCCAAATTTGCACCCTGCGTTGCACGAGAAAGCAAATAGTCTTCTAATGTCTCAACTACCAGACAGTATAAGCAATCTGTTTGCAAAAACACTTATTGTGAGTTTACAGTGGGCTTACAGCCTGCCCATTGCTCACCATTGGTTTTCTTTCCTGTCTCTCTCATGTACTCACTACTATTTGTAGAGTGTGTGGGCTTTCTTTCCTCTTCTTCTGTTTATCCCTCCCCTGGATCATGTCCTCTTTGCTTGTGCCCTTCTGCCACTTACTTTTTAAATACTACTTTTCTCTTTTTGTTTAAGCACTCCATGAGAGTGCATGCGTTTTCCAGCTGACCCACGTGTGTACTTCACTTCCCTCTCTGCTGTGCTCCATGTTGCTCTCCCTTGCTCTTGTGCTTATCCCCTTCTACCTCAAATTTGTGCCCAGGCTCAGATGCAACTCAGGGAAGCCTATTAAACTTAGACATTTCTGAAAACGTAGTCCAAGGTGGTCTAAGATACCTAAATCCCAATAACTTTCTGTGCAAACCTCAAACTTCCGCAAAAATCATGCATCTTTCGCACACTTCCACTAAAGAGAGATATCATTGGAAATTAAATATTCTCCCCTTTCCAACAATACCTCCATCATGAAAATAGGTGCTGTGGGGCCCCAATAAAAGTGAAGGTAAAATGCATATTCTAGCAAGCAGTTCTCATGGGAAAGAAAATCATCTACTAGCCTTTGATCAACACAGTGGAATAATACAAGTATTCATTATCTAAAGAGCCATTTTGTGTGAATTATTTAAACAGTGCAACTTAACTTAAGGCTGTGCAACTAGGTCCAAGACCTCACTAACTTAAGGCCTATGATTAATAAAGCAAATACATAATACGCAATCATCAGTATAACATACTACTACATTAACCTAAACATGAGCACAACATTTCATATCAATAAGCAATTATCAAGGACGCTTTGAAATGACTAGCGGCTGCTCAAGTAGGCACATTTTCCATGTTGTGCAAATATTTTCTATATTAATTCATTTTCTATGTAGATTCAACATTCAGAATACATGAATATTTGTTAGTAAAAATTCAGCTGTAACACTCTACACCACTGCATGTTTCACCACTCCAATCTAGGCCACACCAATCTACTCTGCACAACTCCACTCCACTCCTCTGTACTCTTACATTCTCCAACACTGCACTCTATGCCAATACAATATATTCTTTGCCAATGCACTTTACTCTGTAACACTCAACTCTATGCCTCTGCACTTTACGACAATCCACTGTACGCTACTCTAATCTACTCTACTCTGCACCACTGCACTCTACGCCACTGCATTCTACACCACTTTATTCTGCCCCATTACACTCAATGCCATTCTACACAACTGCACTCTACCCTGCACCACGCAACTTTACACCACTTCACTCTACTCTGAAACAATCTACTCTATACCACTGCACTCTACGTCACTCTGCTCTACTCTGTACCACTCCACGCAACAGCAGTCTACGACACTCTACTCTTAACCACTATACTCTACTCCACTCCACTTCACTGTACTCTGTGCCACTGCTCTGCACACCACTCTACTTCTACACTCTACTCTGCAACACTGCACTTTTCGCCGCTCACTCTACTCCACTCTGCTCAACTCTACGCTACTCCACTCTATGCCACTGCACTCTATGCTACTGTCCTGTGTGGCCCTATCCTCTACTCTGCACCGCTCTATGCCACTGCACCCTATGCCATTCAATTCAACTCTACTCTGCAGACTACACTCTGCCCTCTATGCCACTCAACTCTACTCTGTGCCACTTCCCACTGCATCACTAAACTCTACACCACTCCACTCTGTACCAGTCTACACCACTGCACTCTATGCCACTATAATCTACACCACTCCACTCTACAACGCTCCATTGTACGCCTCTGAATTCAATGATGCTGCACTCCATGCCAGTGCTCTCTACATCAGTCCAATTTACTCTATGCCACTCTAGACGGCTCCACACTATGCTATTCCAGTACATGACACTATCTGCCACTCCACTCTATAACACTCTGCTCCAATCTTCGCCACTCTTTTCTGCATCACTGACTTTTAGCCATGCTGAACAGCAGACACGCTGGTGTGCAAGATGGCTAAAACACATTGACAAAACCAATAGCTCTTGCGTAGGCAAGACCTATTGGCTTTGCCAATGCTTGTTTACATGGGCACTGCGCCTGACCTCTGTCGTGCATGCACCTTCTTTTACAAGTGCCGGATGGCACACCATGGACTCAAGCTACTTTGAAGTGTCTATTGAGATGGTGCATTACCTTTTCTGCTAGCTGACGCTGCGTACATTACATGGCACCATCTACATAGGGTGTATATTGCAGCTGACATAACAGAGGATACAATTTTGTAAAATGCAGACTCATTGACCAAGATTATTAGAAAGTTAAAAAAAAACTCTGAAATGTGATACAATAAATTGAGTGTTTAGATTTTAAAAAAGAGTAAAAAAAGATTATTAGAAAGTCAGCTTCTGTATTGAAATACACAAGTGATCAGTAAACTGCAGGCGATTAGTGAATTACTTTAGTTGATCAGCTAATTACCTTAATACCAGTAGTCCCCTGGTTGGGTTTTAAAAGTGCTTACTTAATTTGTAAATAAAAACGTGCCAGTGCCCAAAGCCCTTCTCTTAAACACGCGGCTTCTACAATTAAATGTACGAACACGTAATTCTGAAGCCATCTCGTGCCTCTTCAACCCACTTACAGCCACTCCCTGCCCCTTCAGATCACTCTTGCATTTTTCTGCTTTCTCCTATTGTGACGTGTGTAGTATGATCCTCGCATAAATCGCCAGACATCAAAGGGCATTAAATGCAGGATTTATTATCAAAGGTTGTAATAGGCACAGAAATCGAGGAGCTGCCTCCCCAGCCTTCGGTTCCCTGTCGGCTGTAAAGTAACTGCCACCACGGAACCATCGACTCGACATTCTCATCACTGGAATTATGGGCATGTGTCCCATGCCGATAATTCCACGAGTATAACATGATGCTTTTTCGTTTTTCTCTTCCCACCTCTTTCCCATGTGTGTCTTTTTCTCGCATCAAATGCCTGAAGCAGAAAAATAAGTGCCGGTGTTCCGCACCGGAAACAACAAGCACAAATTAAGCACTGGGTTTTACTCCTTTCCATTCCGTGGCACGGAAGTTGCGATGAGTGCAGTTATGAAGTGTATTTTGTTTTAAACAGAGAAATCTGAAACACCCCCAAACTAATTCGCACTGAACAAACAAGTGTAAACCACGAGTCCATCAATCAGGGTGTCAGGTCTACAGATACCACGCTAAGTACAACTTCCTGCTATTGGCTTGATTCAGAATTAGAACCCGAGATGCAAGCACTGGAAAGTGCCCGGCCCTGCTCATGCACATCAGAGGTGCTGGCAGACAATACCACAGGCCTGAATGTGATTTCAGAAGTGTCTAAATATAGTAAGTGTTGGAGGAGGGAGTAAAAACGGGTCGCAAAGAAGTGTCTAAATATATTGGGGATGTTGGGAAAGAGGGGGGTGAGGGAAAATAGGAGGCAAAGAACAATACCCTTTGCTGGGCACCTTCAGCATCATAACAGCCAGCAAATCACTCTGCAAAACTTTGCCACTGGGTTATGCAGCAACTTAATCTAAAGTATGAAGCGAAAAAGGCAAATTATACAGCACATCCAAT
Source organism: Pleurodeles waltl (assembly GCF_031143425.1). NCBI lineage: Eukaryota > Metazoa > Chordata > Amphibia > Caudata > Salamandridae > Pleurodeles > Pleurodeles waltl. The sequence goes on from NC_090450.1 coordinate 903,386,448, forward strand.
GGCAGCTTTATCTTAATCCATTTGACACAGAAGCAACTGCAAACCAAGCAAATCATGTAATAAATGTTGTAAACTCCTAACTATGTGGTAAAGGTTGAAGCCACAGAATCACGTGAAGTCACTGGTTCTCATAACTGTATAAATGTTTTATCAACATTTATTCATTAAAAGGCAAACGAACATATTTTAATCCCAGTCAGTGCTCAGATGCACCTTTGACAAAACAGATTTTCAAGCCAAGCAACACAAAATAATGATGTTACATAAAAACACGTAAAGGCTAACATGGTTCAATAGTGCCATCTCGTGGTTCGGCTGACATTTACAAACCACTCAGCCAAATGTCAAGAGAATCACAGAACAGAGATCCAATTCTCAGAGAAAGTCACGCCTGCAGGTATATGTCCTTGTTCTGGTGAAGATTTATGAATTTCAGAAATTCACAGAAGAAGGCCTGGAAACCATACTGCTAGAAAAAAGTGAATTCCATTTATGTTTGAGCAAATATATGTATATTTTTGCTCTTGGGAAAATCGATTGAACGATTGCAAATCCACCTTCCATATACCCCCCTTTCTCCACCCTGGAAAAAGTTGTACTTCTGCTCTTATCAGAAGTACATTTCCAACCGTTTTCAATGTGGGAACAGATTGGAGCGAGGTTGATGAATACCCTAAACATGTAGGCTTGTGGGTGTGCACAGGCTCACAAGGCATCCCAGTCCAGGAACGACCACTTTCCATCTATTTCCAGCCCAGATAGGTAGGTCTGCAGAAGGGTGGTAAGATCTGAGCCATATTAGTATCCAAACATTGATATATAATGAGCCCTGGCATAATTAGAGAGGCTAGTATCAAAGAGCTCACATAATGAGAATGATGCCATAATTTTTCACCCCACTGCTTGGCACCAAAAGTAACAAGTAGATTTTTTTTCAGGACATGTAGATTTAGGTAGCATCTTGTGTAGTGGAAAAAAGTTATTTTATAAATTTTCACCTCCCCATACATATATATACATTTCATGCAGGTGTATGTGAGTTGTTCTCAGGGCTGGACTGAGACCTAAAAGCAGCCCTTGCAAATGTGCGTACCGAGCTAGCGCAGTGAGCATGCCTGAAGACTAGAAGATGGTTTGGAGGAGGGGTTCTCTTCCCAAGAAAAACCTTGAACAAAATTGCAAAATGGTGCATTTTACAACACATTTCTCATTATATAATCTTATCCAGAGAAGGGATGGATTTTGATTGGAGACGTGGCTACATAGCTCAATTAATAAATAGTTGGATGGCTAAGTAGTGGGTGGGTGAATTAATTCAATAATGGATGACAATGAATAAAGAGATTTAACTACATGGAACAAATGGTCTCAGTGCAATAGTCAAGGGTGGGTGTTCTGGTTTTGCCCTAAGCTTCTACATTAAAACGTCACCGTCCCCAAACTCTACCACCACAAATCCTTGTGAAGCACGCATAAACCGGATTATTCACTTAAAACCATCTGAGTCTGCATGTGTACTCTCTCTACCCCCTAAACATCCCAGAAGTTAGAACAAGTGCAGTCAATCAACCCACAAGCACAAAAAGACCACAGCATTGTAGACACACACTATGCTCATGCCTGGGAGATAACACTGCATTGTTACCTATTTTGCTAAGCAGAATGTCTCCCTTTCTCCCACTGTAACTTTCTCCTTTCTAGTACCTGGCCAACGCTTCAGAAGTAATATTCCTAAGCATAGAGGCCGGGGGGGGGGGGGGGGGGGGGGGGGGGGAGAGGGCATGGTCGACAAGAAGGTCTCTGGTTTAACAAAATCGCCCAAGTCATTAACAAAGAAACAAAACGGGGCTCTAGCGGGTTAAATTCCACAATACTGTAATCATGGCGCTGTAGTGTGTGTAGTAATTAAGAAAGTTCCCTACCCCCTGCTTGCAGCAGCCAACTGGCCTTTCGGAGGGTGGGCGAGACGAGGGAGTGCATGTGTCATTTGTCGCACCCTACCATGTTGGGCTACCGCATACCATCCAATGGAGGTGGCCTCACCACTGAAGGATGGGGTCTGGATCAATACAGATGCCAGGCTCTGGCACAGCTCAAGGTCCTCTTGGATCCTCAAGCCCAAAATAGGCAGAGCCTTCAGGAAGCCTCTGTCCAAGGCTTCCTCCCCTACCTTCAGCATGAGTGCTGCCCAGCATTGCTTTTTGATCTTTTTACAGGTGTGGATATGCTGAATACCAGTGGCGTGCAGTGAAAGTGCGCATTATGCTATTTTTTTAGTTTGTTGTTCCACTCAAGCACTTTCACAGACCTATAGAGGTTCTTGAAGACCCGAACCAGCCTTAGTCACCAATAGTGGTAATAAAAAAATACAAAACGTCTGTACTGTATGAACTTCTCGTGAGTCTGTCTGCGGCCGCGGACTGCACTTCACGTGTGTGGATGTAAGGCAGATAACTATGTTGCATTTGTTCGTGAGTGTAAATGCCATCACTGACGTGGTCAACCTAGAATGGAGTCGGTGTTTTTGTTAAATTAGTGGGGAAGAAGGTGAAAACACTGAAATAATGTACCCAGCTTCCATTATCTTTGCGTTTTGTCCAGCAAGGCTTCTTGTAATAAACTGATTTAACATGTATGTGTAAGTATTTGACTCAAGGCCCTGATTTAGCACTTCATAGAATTAAACATAAGGTATTAAGGTTTGATCTAAAGTGGGAGAAAAAAAAGAGATATGATATCAGAACTGCACAACATAAAACAAGAAACAGTTAATCAATCCCGGCTTCCAAATTACCATATTGTATGATGCTCATCTAAGCAATTAACGTTTTTTCCATAGTGCCTCTTTTTCATTCCATCATGAAATGGGAGCATCTTGAAATACATCATTACCCGGTGTGCACTGTAGAAGAAACATCACCAACAAAATGGAAAAACATGGTCTGACTGGGTGTGCTTTAAAACCATTGGTTTTATATTATTTTCTTTCAAGGTGCCAAAGATCAGGGGGCAGTAAACATGGCCTGCCCTACCCCAGCACAGAAAAACAGATAACAGCTGCCAAACCGGTCCTAATCTTCCCAGCCTCCCAGGGAAATGCCCTGTGCTACTAGGGCCAGTCCAAGCCTGGCTGTTCTGGTGCCCAAAATGAACATCTGTGGAGGAACAGGTAGACCCCTGAGGAGCTTCAGGTAAGGAAATTCAATTCTGAAATGACCATGGAGAGGAGTACCATTGCAACAGGATACTATTGGGACAGAAATGTCCTCTCCATGGTAAACAGGCAAGTACCTATGCCCTGAGTGCCCGAATGCTTGTGAAAGTGGCATTTTGGTTTTTATTTTTGCCCTTGCATCACACTAATCTTATATGTACATAGATACCCAGATCTGTCCTTGAAAATGTGATGCCCGGAACCTGTTCTGTCACCTGAAGGGGGGCATTAAGCTTGCCCTCTTAGTGGCCATAGGACTACTGTCCTTGCCCAGGGGAAACACTTAAAGAAACAGTGGTAGCATGTTACGTTTGGTGAGTCTTTAGTGTGATCAGACATTTTTCTCTGTCAGGTAAAGTGCCATCGTCAGACCCCTCTTGTGTAAAGTTACGCTCTTATATGAGCCCCCAGAATCTTGCGCTGGCATTCTATGTGCATGTTGAGTGCTTATGTGTGCAGCAGATGGGTTTGGTAGTAGGACTGTGTGCAGTAAGCTCTGAGTAATGGTCCAGGGGATCCATTTTGGATGCCCGCAATTTATCACCGCATAGGATGGAGGATGCAAGGTATCAGCGACACACGTGAATAAAACACGAAGACACACGTAAAGTAAGAGAACACCTGCACATCGTCTCATATTTGTTGGTAAAAGTTCTAATTACCTACATTATTTGGCCTATTCGCCTCATGGGGAATACTCGTGTACAATGATTACACATCTAAAGTTAGCAATAGCTCTCTGGCTGGGTCAAAACGAACACCCCTGAGTTTATTAAGAATATCTTTAGTGTCTTTCAAATATGATGGGATTGTGTAACAATTGGTTTCAAAACGAAATCCACAAATTTGGAGGGGGGGCATCTTGTTTTTGTGGACCTTAGGCAAGATGTAAAAATATGGAGTTTTCGGTTCTTTCTCAATTAGAAAGGACACCTCTTTTTCTGTTATACACCCACTGTCTAGGCCCCCTTGTATTAGAAATCCAATTTATTCCTTGATCTCTGGTGTGGGGTTTTTCTGTAACGTTTTGCAATGTAGGGGGTTCCCCAGAAGTTTCTTACTTTCTGTGTGGTGCATTTCTTTTGTTCTGTGACAGATCGTAGACCCACCTCCACTGCCTGTTCAAACGTGGCCACCTCAGGTTGTAATTGATGAATTGCAGGGGTGAAGGAGGATTTTTTTATGCAGTCCAATATTGGGTTCCCACTCTCTTTCTAACACTGTTCCTTCACGTGTTGAAAAGAATACTTGTAGTCTGATTCTTCTAAAAAAAAAAAACCTCTATTTCAAATCTTAGATGGAAGGGATCATCTTTTAGTGCTGGACCGAAACCCAGACCTTTATTAATAACACACTTTTGGGTTTCCGTGAGAACCTTACTGCTTAGATTGATAATGTTGTCCATTATGACCAGCTTGTACCTGGTTGGGGTTCCATTGCATTTTTTGTTGTTTTCTATGGGTCTTTCCAAGAGACGTTCTGGACTCTGTTTCTCCATTGTCCCCTCCCCCTGCCTCGTTCTAAAAAGGACCCATCAGAGAGGAGGACTGTGGTTCAAGCCATATGGAGGCCAACCCTATGGTGGGTGATACATTGGCCCTGAATTGTATATGTTCCCTGGTATAAGGGGTTGGTTGAAATTCCTCTTACCTCGGCCTCTCCTATTTTTGAGGAGCGTCGATCTTTCGGATAATCCATCACTTCCAAAGTGGCGTCTCTGGTGGCGAAGGTCCACACCTTGGAAACCAGGGCGGAAGACACAGAGAACTGCTCCTGATGTACTAACCTCCGCTTGGAGGGCTTCCCAGAGGGAGTTAAGTTCCCCGATCCAACCATATTCATGGAGGCATGGCTTCGATACTGGATGCCGGAGGACTCATTATCGGCCTGCTTTGTGGTCGAGTGGGCCCACCGTGCACTAATACCACAGCTCCCTCCCAGAGCTCCCCTAAGACTACTGATTATTAAACTCCTCAACTTCTGGGACGCGGTACTTAGAGAGGCCAGAACTTTGTAAACAACTTCTCTATGAATCTTCACTTATCATGATCTTTACAGATTATACCAAGGCAACACAAGCCCAAGGGAAATCCTTTGATGCCGTCAAACAAAGGCTTAGAGCGATGTCCATTTCCTATGCACTGCTCTTCCCCGCAAGGCTTCAGGTTGTGCATAAGTCTTGCTTTCAATTTTTTGATACCCCCTGAGGCCGCTTGGAAGTGGGCCAATGAACAACGATTGCTACGTAAACACAATCTCCCACAGGGAGGCTCACAAACCTCTCCGGCAGTTCTAAGGCCGGCTGGTGCACGTTCCCACTCTTGACACCGTCCCAAGTCCAGAAACAAAAAGGGAGACAGAGAGCGGTCTCCGGTGATCTGGGTGCCCAAACATGATGACTCTTAACCTGAATCTATAGATGGTTCTACACTTACGCCTTCACAAACTAGGACTATGTCCAATGGTGGGGCAACCGCGACTGCCACAGAACCCGTTAAGGGATCATCAATTGTGTAACTATCTTTGAACTTTGTTTACAGATCATACTCTTGACCCAGGGTGCCTCTTAAATCTGAGTATCTTCTTACTGCACAGTTTGATTAAGGGGAGGTAAGTTTCGAATACCCCAGTGTATGTGTTTGTTTGTGTCTTTTTGGTGTTTTGTGGGTGAAAGATGCTTCATGGGTAAAAGTATTGAGGGGGGATTGATTTGCTGAGTGTTTATGTTTGGTTTTCTCTTGTTGATATTGTTTTCTACAATAAAGGCATACTTCGACAACCATCCTATGCACTCCGTGACCCCACCGCTGTCACTCACGCTAGATACAGTATTCCCAACTGCTTAACCACAATCTTGCTATGAAGTTCCACCTTATCTCCTGGAATATCAATGGTTTACTGGACTGCATCAAATGTACTAGTGTCCTTAAATTCCTGCAATGCCTTTTCCCTGTGGTGGCTCTGTCACAGGAAACCCATCTTCTTGGCACTCAATGTTCCTTCATAGGTAGATACGGGTATAACAGAGTTTTTCACTCTGGTTTCACCAGGTGCTCTAGAGGTGTGGTGGTATTCCTTCATAAATCCTTTCCCTTAGAGAGCATCCAAACATTTCAAGACCCATTGGGTAGATATGTGTGGGGTGATGGGTACGCTGGAGGAGAAACCATACTCTCTTTTTAGCGTGTAAATTCCTTCCCAATTGCACAAGCAGACATTTCATGACCCAACTGGACTCTCCCACATGACGTTCTTCTCCTGGGAGGAGACTTTAATAGAGTGTCCAATCCGGCAATGGATCCCTCCGGCCCGATCACTTGGGACTGCTGTACCCACTGTAGCTCCCTCTCTTCTTGGCTGACTTGCAACACCTGGAGAACCTGGAACCCCAGATGAACTGCCTACTCACATACCTTAGCATCTAATTGTACCATGTCTAGTATAGATTATGTTTTCCTCTCCGCTGTTGACCTTCCAGCCACAAAGGGGTTTCAGTTCTTCCCAGGGGCATATCAGACCATTCCCCACAAACTGGGTCCACAATCCCCCACCGGGACGCCCTATGTTAAGCCTTAAAGCATAGTTCCTCACTGATGAACATTTAATCACACACTTAGATGAGAAACTTCCGTCCTACTTTGACATCAGTGATGGCACAGATGAGGGCACAGATGAGAGCACAGACAGCCTTTGGGCAGCAAGTAAACTGACGATTCTAGAGGTGGCAAAAAGATACTTGGCGCAGAGAGGGAGTGACAAAGTGGCATGACTGATGCTGAGACATGCATACTAAATACTGAAACGGCCCTTGCCCTTTCTCCGGCTGAAACTCTTACTTGGCAACTTGAAATAGGTAAAACAGTGCTCCACTGCCTTGTTTACCACAAAGCTTGCCAATGTTGGTGTGCAACTGTCCAATGGGTGTATGAGCACGATGGCAAGAGTAGTGTCCTACCTTATAGACTAGCAACTAAGTGCCTTGAATCACACTTTGTCCCAGCCGCGATTGCCGGGTTAGGAGTCCTGGCCACTAAGATGGATGGCAGCAGCCACATCTGCTGCCTATTACAGATATCTATATGCTCACCACCCACAACCCCTGGTGGAGCAGGCTCGACCACTGCTGGCAGAAATATACCTTCCTACTCATACTAAGGCCCAAAGTACACCCTTAGATGTACACCTTATGGTTGAGGAGATCCGAGAAGGTATCCACAGTCTGAAACATGGGAAGACATCTGGACAGAACGCCCTTCCCCTTAAGTATTATTCATTCTTCTGTGACTTATTATCCCCCCCACCCCCATCTCCTTCGATTTTACATGGAAGCATTACAAGTGGGATCCTTCCTATGTGAATTGGATCTGAAGACTATCGTCGTCATCCCCAAAACCGACCAACCCTCTACCCATTGCTGAGCGTACCGTCCTATATCACTAATTAACACTGATATAAAACTATTTGCCAAAATTCTAGTAACATGGCTCCAAATGGTCATTGTGTCTTTAATTCCTCCAGACCAGTGTGGCATCATGCCAAGCCATAGCACAAGACATTGTATATGTTGCTTACACATTGCTCTTGCCCACAGAGAAACTCCCCACAGACACTGCTCTACTACTCGTCAATTTCGAAAAAGTGTTCAACACCGGCGACTGGGACTATTTGGGACAGGTGATTTAACGAATGGGGTTGGTGCCCGGTTCTGGAGAATGATCTCCCTCCTTTACTCATACCCGAAGTCTCAGGTCATCATTAACAGAGTTCTGTCTGACTTGTTCACCATCAAAAGGGGGAACCAGTCAGGGCCACCCCCTCACCTCCTCCTCTTTGCTCTTGCTATAGAGAACCACTGGCAAGATTGATTAGAACCGAGGCGGAGATAGATGCAGGTTTGGTACGGGAAAACACTCCCTGGGACATAATTGCATTATGCACAGACAATGTTCTCCTATGTCTACCGGATCCTGGCACCTCAGGCCCGAGGGCCCTGGAGCTTCTCTGACTGAAGAGGCTTCCAGCCTTCGCTTGAAGGCAGAGCAATCCCTCTTGATCCCACTGCAGGGAAATGCTGCATTAAGCGCATGGCAGCAGGGTATCCCCAGGCACTCCCTCAATTTCAAGTACTTAGGGATCTACATCACCAAATGCCCGAACAGGCCCATGTTCTAAACCTAGTGCCCCTCATGAAGAAAACTAAAAGTAGTCTTGCGGCCTGGCACACTCTCCCTCTTAATCTACTGGGAAGGGTTGCCCTGATCAAAATGATGGTGCTGCCCCACTTTTTGTATACTTACAGAATTTTCCACATAATATCCCAGATGCCTAGTTCTACGAGGTGGCAGCACTGATGTGTTCATTTCCCTGGGGAGGACATCCCCCTAGGATTGCTCATGCTAAATGCCAGCGATTGGTTTATGATGATGGGATTGCTGCAGTGGATATCCAGCTATAGCACTGGGCATCCCACCTTCTGGTTATAAAGGACTAGCTATTGGGTGGCTGGAGTGACCACACATATCGCCTGAAGCTTGAGGGACTGGATCTGGATGGGATGATGCATTTTCTCTATGGACAGCCAATTAGAGGGGTTCCACAAATGGGATCTGTTGGGGATCACAACACATGATGACATATGGTGGGGGCCGTTGTGTGTTCATTCTCTGCCCCTCAGTCCCAATTTTCCCCTTTCAGAAACACAATTCCACAAATGCCTTGAGGTACGACATGCCTTGAGTTGCTATGCCTCGCAACTCCAGGACCTGCCGGAATTTAACCATCTTCAGGCAAAACTATTGCTGGGGAGGGGTGGGAACTCCCTATACTGCACCCTGGTGAATAATGCCCTGGAGATGCTGGAGCAACTCCATTCGACATGGGAGGACTGGATCGGAAAACTAGACGAGGTTGAATAGTGTGAAGCATGCATCGGCACCCGCTAACTTGCGATATCAGCTTGCCCACATCTGATACAACTGCATTACTAACACCAAACTTACATGTCTCTGCGACGCACAGCTGGCTTCCTCCCCAATTCCACCTGTAAGCGTTGTTGTGCTCCAATAGCCGATTTCTTCATGTCTGAAAATTGCCCAATATTTTTTGGCAAACGCACATTGTTGACTGTCCTGGAAACCCCAATTCAACTGGCTCCTAAATTGGCACTGTTGGGTGTGATGGGGAATATGGGTGGCCTTTGAGGGGAAAGAGCCTTTGTAGGTACTGAAAGTCTGGGGACCAAAAGGGGCATTAAAAAAAATCATGGAAATGTCCGGATTCTCCAAAGTTGAACCAATGGTGTGCTGGTATAGACTGATGTGCCAGAGAAAGGAGGAACTGATTTATAGGGCTTGTGGGTGCCCTAAGAAGTTTTCGAAAAATTTGGGGTAAATGGTGGAAATATTCTGCTTTAACTGTTCAACTGGGCGACACATCAATTATGGCTGACTGAACTGAGGGAGTTGGGGGAAGACATTGTAATTAACATTTAAAAACATATGTTCCCTTGTGTTCTTCTGAAAACCATTATGCTTTTTGTTTTGTATCTTTTCATAGTAAAATAATTACAAATTATATGTAAAAAAAAAAAAAAGTGGAGCCCCCACTTTGTTCCAGTTCATCATGACCATGGAAGGGAGTGCTTAATTGAGTACTCAAAGGATTACTGTGTAACCAGGGCTGATTTCTGTGTGACGGCCAGTCTTCCATAGGTGAGGGACATCACCAGATGTTTGCACAAATTGGTGTAGAGCTCCTAGCACCTAGAAGCCTATCTACCTTCTCACAGAGTGAAAGAAAATGCCTGACTGTGCAGGAGGGAAAACTGTCCAGAAGGTCAAACCAGCTGTGTTCCCAGTACGAGGAGCACCTAAAAGTTACAGATTGGCCTCGGGAGTTAAACATTTCTTTAGAGCTCTCCTGGTTTCCCTTGCAGCCCCCACAGTGGACTGTGCACAGAATAAAACGAAGAAGAGATCCTGTTTTTTCCAATCCCGCTGCTGGGCTTTAAGGCTTGGTACTGCCCAGGTCAATCATGAGGAGAACCGGACACAGCAGCTCGTGTCGATCCCAACTTGGAGGCCAATGGTAGAAGAAGCACAACCCTGTGTGAACCTATTCTGGAGGTTGCAACTGCACAACGCGCATCCGTCTGATCTCAGCCTGGAGGCTGCATCTCCGTAGATGGGCACCTACCGAGCAATCCTGCCATGCTGCCCCATCACTGCAACTCCAGTCCAAATTGAAACTGCTGCGGTGGTCTGGTGGCAGCAAAGAATCCACTAAGAGTGCTTGCTCAGGTAAAGCCTGCCAGTGCCAATCAGTTGCAACAATATTAGGAGAGAACAAGGCCTCGGCTGTGCAGAGAGCTGACTGTTGCCTAAATAATTCCTTTAATTTGCATACAAAATCTTGGACTGAACTGCAAACTGCTCAGTCAGTGGATAACTAGTGAACTGCACACATGCTATCTGTGCCTTAGACTAGAATCGAAGAGCTATAGACACTATACCAACTCCTAGAACAGAGAGGGCGAGGTGCTTTACTAGGCATCAGACTTGCAAAGACAATCTTGCACCTGAACACCACAGAATTTTGTCATATTACATTTCGCTGTTATAATTAAGTAATTAATAATAAAAGCACTAGGCTGGAGAACATAATTATTGTTTGCTGGCTGACTGTTGACTTCTACACTCTTGCCCCCACACCTCCTTAACTCCCTGAGAAGCCTTTGACTGCTCACCTGTGATACCCTGCGAGAGGAAAGGATTGTACTTGGCCCAGTATTCAGAGCTATAGTAGAACACACTCTAAAATCCCAATGGCAAAAAACCTCAACCACCACAATTGGGGACCAGAAGCCCCTGGCTGCCCTGTGCCCCCCTCCTCCTATTAGCTCAGGGCAGCCTACCATGCTGTGGCTGATTATAAAAAAATTCAAAAAAGTGATACAGAGCAAGTCTCTCCCCCCCCCTCCGTTAGTCCGTTTCAGTCAATTACCTGCTGACATGACACCAACAGCTTCTAATGCAGACCTCATGTCAAAAGGTTACTTCACTATACATTTGTATCTCAGGTTTGTTAAATGCAACCAGTAACAAAAATGATATTCTACATGTAATTTTACCAAAACACTCAATTCTGGTATTAGATTTAAGCTACCTATTTCCGCTTTGTATATTTCGCTGCGTGGCATGTTTGTTTAGTACAGCTGCAGAGACATAGGTAGATATATAGTTTGGCTGGGGCTAGTTCACATCTACTTCATGCTCCTGCTCAGGCAACCAGACTCACCTCGCACCTATTAACCATTTGCTTTGACAATTTTAAAAGAAAATCGGACATTAGTAAGCATGAGGGAGGAAAGCCTACAGTGGAACTAAAACAACCTCTGAAGTGGACAAGGCTTAGCCTTTTGGGAGTTTAGAGATAAAGATACATTCCTCTGCCACCTTAGATTTTAGTACACAAACTACACTGATACTTTAAATGCCACTTGTCTTAGGAACTATATCACACAAAAGTAAGTTTGTGTGGGGTGATTAATAGGATTCTAGGGAACTATTTGAAGATTTGTTTAGCGTAAGGCAAAATGTTAAGTTAATTCCTCTTTTAAAATCCTTTTTTGGCCCACTGGCACTTCGGAACTTGCTGGGAGCATAATCATGCCCGGTCTGCAGTTTTGTGATGATTCATGTATGTGAGAGCAGTTTATGGAAGGGGTGAATTCTATGGAAGTAGTGGTTGCATGTGGCATGGAATGGGATGATCTGTGGGATAATGAATGTTATGATGTGTGAGAACAGTATATAGGGTGAGAGTTCCAGTACAGGCAGCTGCCTGGTTGGTCTACCTGGAATAAAGTCATCAGTTGGTTTCTCTGCAGAACTTCCTCAATAATTATATGCGAACTGCCTCACTGCATCTTTTTGATTCCATGTCACCAGCTTCCACAAAAGCAACAAATAGGAACAGCTTGCAGCGTAAATATGACTCCTCACATATTTGTAAGCAGAAGAATCTTTATTGATAGCCCCTCACACCATACAGCATCTTCTCAGTCCAAAGCTGATTTTCAAAAATGCTCAACTGCATCCCTACGTCATACATTCTACTCTAAGCTAACATTCTAATGTCACTAAAGACCCACTACTACATTATCATTACTACACATCTTCCCCCTTTAACAACTCCTAAACGTGTACAAATACTACACAAACTCGCGTCTAACCCCTTCGCTACCAGGCCTTTTCCCCCTCCTGTGCCAAGCTTTTTTTTGGCTATTTGGGGCAGTTCGCGCTTAGGCCCTCATAACTTTTTGTTCACATAAGCTACCCACGCCAAATTTGCGTCCTTTTTTCCAACATCCTAGGGATTCTAGAGGTACCCAGACTTTGTGGGTTCCCCTGAAGGAGACCAAGAAATTAGCCAAAATACAGTGAAAATTTTGTTTTTTTCAAAAAAATGGGAAAAAAGGGCTGCAGAAGGCGGCTCGTGGTTTTTTCCCTGAAAATGGCACCAACAAAGGGTTTATGGTGGGAAGATCACCATCGTCCCAGCTTTCAGGAACAGGCAGACTTGAATTGGAAAACCCAATTTTTCAATACAATTTTGACATTTTACTGGGACATAGCCCATTTTTAATATTTTATGTGCTTTCAGCCTCCTTCCAGTTAGTGACCAAGATGGGTGAGAAACCAATGCTGGATCCCAGAAAGCTAAACATTTCTGAAAAGTACACAACATTCTGAATTCAGAAAGGGGTAATTTGTGTAGATCCTACAAGTGTTTCCTACAGAAAATAACAGCTGAAATAAAAAAATATTGAAATTGAGGTGAAAAAAAACAGCCATTTTTCTCCACGTTTTACTCTGTACCTTTTTCCTGCAATGTCAGATTTTTGAAAACAATATACCGTTACGTCAGCTGGACTCTTCTGGTTGCGGGATATATAGGGCTTGTAGGTTCATCAAGAACTCTAGGTACCTAGAGCCAATAAATGAGCTGCACCTTGCAATGGGTTTTCATTCTATATCAGGTATACAGCAATTCATTTGCTGAAATATAAAAAGTGAAAAAACAAGAAAACCTTTGTATTTCCAAAATGGCCACAAGATAAGGTGTTGAGAGAAGCAGTGGTTATTTGCACATCTCTGAATTCCGGGGTGCCCATACTAGCATGTGAATTGCAGGGAATTTCTCAAAAAGGCATATTTTTTTACACACTGCCTTACATTTGGAAGGAAAAAATGTAGAGAAAGTCAAGGGGCAATAACACTTGTTTTGCTATTCTGTGTTTCCCCCAAGTCTCCCGATAAAAACGGTACCTCACTTGTGTGGGTAGGCCTAGCGCCCACAAAAGGAAATGGTCCAAAACACAACGTGGACACATCACATTTTTTCACAGAAAACAGAGGTGTTTTTTTTACGAAGTGCTTACCTGTGGATTTTTGCCTCTAGCTCAGCCGGTAGCTGGGGAAACCTAGCAAACCAGCGCATTTTTTAAAACTAGACACCTAGGGGAATCCAAGATGGGGTGACTTGTGGGGCTCTGTCCAGGTTCTGTTACCCAGAATCATTTGCAAACCTCATAATTTGACCAAAAAAAACACTTTTTTCTCTCATTTCGGTGACAGAAAGTTCTGGAATCTGAGAGGAGCCACAACGTTCCTTCCACCCAGCGTTCCCCCAAGTCTCCCGATAAAAATGGTACCTCACTTGTGTGGGTAGGCCTAGCGCCCACAAAAGGAAATGGCCCAAAACACAACGTGGACACATCACATTTTTTCACAGAAAACAGAGTTGTTTTTGGCAAAGTGCCTACCTGTGGATTTTGGCCTCTAGATCAGCCGGCCCCGGGGGGGGGGCAGAAATGGCCTAAAATACATTTGCCCCCGCAACCCCCTCCCCGGGGAGCAACCCTTGCCTACGGGGGTCACTCCCCTTGCGTGACATTGGCGCAAAAAAAAAATCCCCGGTGCCTAGTTGTTTCTGCCCCTCTTGGGGGCAGATTGACCTAAAATCCGCCGATCTGCCCCAAAGCGGGCAGAAATAGCCTAAATACAATTTGCCCCTCCAGGGGAGCGACCCTTGACTAAGGGGTCACTCCCCATCTGTAAAACAACAACAAAAAAAAATCCCCGGTGCCTAGTGGTGTCTGCCCCCCTTGGGGGCAGATCTGCCTAATTAAAATAGGCTGATCTGCCCCCCAAGAGGGCAGAAATGGCCTAAAATAAATTTGCCCCCCAGGGGAACGACCCTTGCCTAAGGGGTCGCTCCCCTTGCGTGAAATTGACAAAAAGAAAAAGTACTCCCTGGTGTCTAGTGTTTTCTGTAACCCCTTGGGGGCAGATTGGCCTCATAAAAATAGGCCATTCTGCCCCCAAAGGGGGCAGAAATGGCCTAAATATAATTTGCCCCTATGGGAACGACCCTTGCCTAAGCGGTCGCTCCCCATCTCTAAAATCAAAAACAAAAAAAATATATATATCCCTGGTGCCGAGAGGTTTCTGCCTCCCCTGGGGGGGGGGCATAAAAGGCCTTAAAAAAAATGTCCCCCCTGGGACCGACCCTTGCCCAAGGGGTCGCTCCCTCATGCCAGTTTCATTTAGATAAATAAAATCCCTAGTGTCTAGTGGGTGTTTAAAATTCCTTTCCTTTCCTTCCCTTTGAAGCCTCTCTTGCCTCCTCCACGTGATCGGAAGAGAAATGCTTAATCCGACCATCGCACTGGAAGCTGACATCACGGGGGGGGGGGGTCGGGGGTGGAAGGGGAAGGTCTTCTGCTTCCATCCCTGCCTGGGGGGGGGGGGGGGGGGGGGAGAACCCCACAGAGGGAGCGCTAGCGCTCCGTCTGGGCTCTGTGCCCAGGACGTAATGGTTACAACCTGGGCACACGAGCACTGTGCCTCAGGACGTAACAATTACGTCCTGGGCACAGAAGGGGCTTAACTACTAATGTTTACTAACATTTACTATTATACATGTTACATACATAGTATTTTAGTTTAATTGGGACTTATGTGTCTAACATACCTGCCTCTTTTACCACTCTTCTCACTTTCCTTACGCAACCCATCATTACCCTGTTCACCCTCCACTTCACTCCTTTGTTCTTGCATTTCCCCCACTTTATCATCACTTTCAGCTCCACTGACATCATCCACCCAATCATAATTTATTTTGTTTACAACTACACTTGTTTGTTTGCATTTAGCCAAACTACTCAAATGCCAAACTTTGCCATCACTTAGCAACGCGGAATTACAAAATAATTCACATACTTTCTTCAGTTCTGAAAATCTACTTTCACCCTTTCGCACCTTACACTCTTTCTTCACTTTTACCCACTTCCCAATTCCTACTGGTACAATTTTGACCACCTGTTTCTTAATCGCACCACGCCTTATATGCCTGTTTCGCTGACATTTTTACATTTTCAGGAGACCCTTCTACTTGCCGGTAACCATGCCACATCTTTACTTATAGGTTCTCTACCTCTTTTTATAACAAAGTGACTTTTCCCAGTACTACCACTAGGCTTTATTCTATAAGCCCAAATCATGTTGTTCACGACTGCTTCCCACTTCAATCCCCTACTATTAGCTAATTGTATGGTTCCTTTTAGAACATGATTAAAGTGTTCCACCAAACCATTGCCTTCAGAGTGATATACCGACGTTCACTTATGAGTAATCCCATTTCTATCTAGATATTTATTGAAAGCCTCAGCTGTGGAACTGTAGACCATTTTCTGATATTACACTTCTTTGTAAACCTTCCTTCATCAATATTCCATCCAAAAATCGTATAATATCTTCACAATATACCCTGTCTGTAATATTTATTTCCAGCCATTTACTGAAATGATCCATTACCACAATAATATCCTTTTTCTCAAAATCATTATTCTTAATTGGCCCCATGATGTCAATACCAATTTTTTCCCACTGCATATCTGGACATAATGGTGGCATATAGGTTTTCTGTTTTATCTGAACTATTGCAATCCATACATTCTCGCACAATCCTTTCAAAATCACTGTCTAAACGTAGCCACCAATACATACTTTTTATTCTTGACTTTGTTTTTGAAATACCCAGATGTCCTGCAAGACAATTCCATTATTTTTCCTTGTAGCAATGTCGGTGGTACAACTTTCCCACATCTCAACAAAAGTCCTTGTTCTTTGCTTAACTCATCACAGACTTGTCCCAAAAACGACGGCATGTTTGAGTTATTTGTTTCTTCTCCGGCCAACCATTATTCACAAATGTAAGAATTTTCTGTAACTCCTTATCCCCTTTCATTGTTCTTCTCCATTCCATTCCATTCCATTCCTGTTCATCAATGCCCATCATCAAACAAGATGCAAAACCAACTACCCACTCATTTTCTTTATCCTGTTGTGATAAAACTGCACCTAAACCTTTTGTGCTTGCATCGATAGTAATATATCTTTTACACTTTGCATCAAATCCCTTTAAAAATGGTGCATTATTTATTTCTTCTTTTAATTTCTCAAACTCATCTTTGCATTCCACACTCCATAAAAATGTAACTTTGTTTTTAGTAAGTTGTCGTATTGCATACGATTTTTCAGCCATTTTTTTTTTTTTACAAATTTTTAATAGAATTCTATCAAGCCCAAAAATGCTTGCATATCTTCTATGCTTTGTGGAGATGGAGCATTCTGAATTGCTCTCACTAACTCAAGTTTAGGTTTTACTCCATTCGCACTTATTTCATGGCCTAAATACTTTACCTCCCTCACAGCTTTTTAACATTTTGCATATTCTGCTGTAAGGCCTTTCATTTGAAAAACATCTAACACTTGTTTTAATTTCTTATCAGGTCCTTCTTTTGTTTTTCCCATAATCAATACATCATCCTGAAAGAACATAATATCTGATGTTTTCCAATAAGTTACGCATTATTCTCTGAAGCATGGCAGCCGCTGAAGCTAAACCAAATGGTACTCGCAAAAATTGGAAACATCCAAATGGTATTATAAACATTGTTAATTTTCTGCTATCAGAGTGTAACATCGCCTGACAAGCAGATTTTAAATCAATGTAGAAAACCAACTAATTTCTCTGGTATTGGCCAACATTTCATTAATTTTTGGCAGAGGGTATTGATTAATTACAATATTTTTATTCAGTTCTCTTAGATCCACACGCAATCTAACTTTGCCAGTCACACGTCTTACAACCACCAATGGAGAAACCTATGCCACTGACTCCACCTTCTCAATTATACCCTCTTGCACTAGTTTTAAGTTCATTTGGCACCTCATCTCTGATTGAAAATGGTATACATCGTATCTTATGAATGCATGGTTTTGCATTATTTTTTAATTAAATTTTATGACAGAAATCATTCAAACATCCAACCTTCCCCGAAAACACTTTTGGATACTTTTGCACCATTCCAATAGATGACTGTTCAGATTAATTGGATAATACCAGATATGGGCTGTTAGGATTTTAAATTTTAAAATAATGCCCAATTTTCCTTGGTCTCCCATCCCAACACTGATGGTCCTCTTTCAGCTACATACAATTTGCACAAGGCTTTCCTCCCTTTAAATTCAAACTCAATATTTCTGTAACCTAATAGCTGTGTAACTCTTTGCCTTTATGTCTGTTTTTTTCTAAATATTCACCCAACTCTCTCACACACTTATTACACCACACACTCTTGTCAATAATGATAAATGGAGAATCTAAGTCCGCAATCACCTTCACCCTAGTTTCCCCATTGCAATTTCGCACATAGGTTTTTTTTTTTTTTTCTGACACCATGTTCGATATCTAACATATCATATTCAATGCAAAATACTCCATTATCATCTGTGACACCATCCAGTTCATTGGAACTCGATTGACATAGCTCTTCTTCTTGAATGTATTTCACCTTAACATTTGTGTTATTTCTACACACTTTTGAAAAATGTCCAATACGATTACAACTTAAACACTTCTGATTTTTTGCTTGACATCTCTTGTTGTCGACTAAATGCTCCACACTTCCACATCGATAACATCTCTTACGTTCACTGCGATTACTCAGTCTACAACTGTTTCTGCTTATCATATTATCCATACTTTTCTTTCATTTCCCTTGTGACTCTCCTTCCACAGCCTTAGCACACCGTCTCTTAAGCTCTGCTTTCTTTACTAAAGCTATGATATCTTTTAACGTCGCTTCACCATTTATCCATAACGTATCTTGGATATTTGGGTTACTTGCATTCATAATTATTTAGTCATGAATCAGCTTCTATAGTAATATTCCAAAACTGCAAGTTTTTGCCAAGTCCTTGAGCGCAGCCACGTATTTATTTTACCTTGTTTCCTCCGAAAAAATTATAACAATCCACAGCAACACACACAATTGGAAAAAAAAGTGAGAATACAGGTCCTCTAATGCTTTGGCGAAAACATCACCCTCCTCTTCCAATCTAATTTTTTATCCAATTCATTGTACATTTCCAAACCAACGGGACCAATACAGTGTACTAATATTTTCTTTTTCTTCTCTGCTGAATCGTCCTCTTCTTCAAATGTCTCAATATAATTACAAAAATATTCCTTCCATTCCTGCCACCTCCTTGATGGTTCACCTTTAGCAAGAAGAAACGGCTGTGGCACTGACAAATGTATAGTATTCATAGTGAACAAATGTGGTTAATAATTATCTTTAAATGCACACAACAATCCTTTTACAGCACGATATTCTTATATAAATCTTTATTTTTGTACTTACAGTTGTGTAATTAGTAGGCTTTCAGAAAAAACTGCAGATAGTTAATGTGCTGATTCTCACGATGACCGCTATGTTATTACTGTGGTCACTGTGATTGTATTGCTACTGCTGCCTGGAAACCAAATAAATCAATGAAACTAAAATAGCGGCACGTAGGCATTCGAGGTCACGTACGTGACCCTGTAATCCTGTTCCCTCTGCTGATGTGAATTCAGTTAAATGCGCATGTGCACAATTTCACAATTCCGGACACCGGCGGGCGATTCACTTGTGCTGAACATGTCACGTGGTACTCGTTCCACCGTGCGCGCAATTCAAACTGCACTTGCGCTGGTAAGCCCAACTGTTGTTGTATCCCAAAGTCTATTTTATATGTAATCAATAATCCGATCAGTACCTGAGCTTCTCTGACGCTACGAATAATATCCTCAGGGTTTTCCTTGTTACTTTGGCATATCCTCTTGTAATGTTTCTTCACTGTAGGGGCTTTAAATCGCTGTTTTCGTTCATCCCCAATCCTGTAATGACGACTCCTCACATATTTGTAAGCAGATGAATCTTTATTAACAGTCCCTCACATCATACAGCGTCTTCTCAGTGCAAAGACGATTTTCAAAAATGCTCAACTGCATCCCTACAGCATACATTCTATTCTCAGATAACATTCTAAAACAACAAGCACTAATTAAGCACTGCGCGTGGTCGGGATGGGAGCGTGTGCCAGGGGGTTAAAAAGGTACAGCAAGCGCTCCAGTGTCCACAGGGGCAACGTCGATGTTGCGGTGTCTGATTACATTCAGCAAATCACTGTGCCACCCACTGCGGCTGCGTAGCTAGGTAATAATGCATGAAGTTGGGGGCTCCCAGTCCACATCTGTCGATCGGCAAGTAAACTTTCAATAGTGAGTGCCGTGACTTCATCTATGCCGATCGGCATGTATACTTTCAAAAGTGAGTGCCGGTGACCTCCTCCATGCTATACCTTTATAGACAAAAAATGTTTCAGCTGTAGCCAGGAATAACAATGTTAACCACAGTTTACATTCTAGGAGTTACTCAGGTGATGGAAGCGAGATGGCTCATTAGATATCGGCAGCTCTTAATTTAAAAAGGAAAGAAGACTAGTGATAAAATATGTCATTATGAAGGAGAAAACCGTTTTGGGTTGGTCATATCAAGAGGAGTTGAAAATAAGACAATCTAGAGCAGAGCAGATACCCTCATCTAGAAAATATTTGTGTGGAAGACTCTGAGTGGCAATGTACGATTGAAGAATTAATTCCCAAGAGTGTTTAGTAAAGAATTTGGGAGATTCGAGGATCTAAGCACAGAGTTATTTTGAAGCAGAATGCTGTACCCATAAGTAAATGTAGGAGAAATGTCCCTTTGCTTTACTGAGGGAAGTTTAAACAAGGTTTAGTAACTCTTTTGCCAAGGATATTATAGGACCAATAGAAAGCTCAATCACCAACTGTTATTGCTTTAACCGACTCGGATGAGCTCAGAATCTGTATTGATTTATGGTCCTTAGACAGTGTTGTACGAGTTGACAGTTTTCCATTAACAAATCAGAAAGTGACGTGGGGCTCAGTTTCAGGCGCAACCACGTTTTTGACCATCACCTAACTAGTGCAAAATAACATTATAGGGAAGGTACATACTCATTTACCCAGTGCTTAACCAAAGCCAATAGGTCTTACCTTTGGGACCTACTTGCTTTTCCAACGTTTATAGCCTTGCTATACAGCATACGCCATGCTGGGTGCCCTGACACAGCAGTCATGTAATGGTGTAGGCGTGCACACCACAAACGCAAGTACCTTCAAAATTTACTTTTGGATTGGTCAAGCAAAATAGTTAGTGCAAAAGATTATTTTTTTTTTTTTTTTTTTTTTAAGCACGGGTTAGGTGCAACAAAGAACACCAGAATGTGTGAACAAGGTGGGTCAGGGTCGAGGGGCAGCACAACAGAGTGAGGGTTTGGTGAAGCAACACAGGGGGTGGTGGCAACAGAGGGCAAGGGTGGGGAGGAGAAGCTATAGGCAAGAGAGCAGAAGGGAGATAATGGAAGGAACCAACACGGAAAGCAGAAGCAATAGGCAAGAGTAAAAGGGTGTGAGTGGGAAAACCCACACAGAGTCAGGGAGAAGCAACAGAGGAGAGAACAGGAGGGTGAGGGGTTAGCCACACGGAGGGTGGGGGTGTGGCAGAGAAGCAACAGGCAAGACAGCAACGTGGACTCGGCAGGAGAGAAGCACATGGACGAGAAAGCAACAAGCAAAAGTGCACAAGGAGGGGTCAGGGAGAACCACCAAGGTGACAGACAGCAACACGGAGTGCACAGTGAGAGAAGTATATGAGGGAGACAGCTGGATTTTATGAGCTACAATTGAGAGCTCAGAGTATGGTGGAATGTCCCCCAGATGAAGAAACACACACGTCTGAAATACATTGGAGTTTATGACTTACAGCCACAATTCAGCGTGAACTGATAAAACGGATATATAAAGTTGAGAATGCTTGATCATGGGTGGTTCTACGGACGCTCCAGAGGAACTCTTATCATGGGGGGTATCATCCTTCTGGATGCGAGGGACTATTATTAAGCAGCACACCAGATTCCGCTCAATGACTGACGGCATCACAGGACTATCTGACGCCATGTTGAAGAGGGCCCAGATACAGTCACGCTCCCCTCTACCCTATATTATAAATATGTATGATGGGCTGGTGCAGGCATGTTACTACTGGCGAAGCAGGTGATCCTGGGAGTGTGGAGACGAGCCTCCAAGATTATGGGCTGGGCACCTAAGGTTACCAGGGGAACACTACTGTGGGAAGGGGGCATGACAAAAGAGTTGGGGAAATTGCGAGGATTCGCGTCTTGGGACTTGATCATCATCTCCAAGATAGGTGATGTACTGGAAGATGGAGGCTTGGTCCAGTCTCGGGGAAGGGAAGTGCATTATCACCATTAAAATAAATACTTGAAATATGCATAGTTCCAGCACGCCTAGCTGGCTGAGGGGTTAAACGTGGTTGCCATACCTGAATACACCCTGTTTGAAGAGCTGGGTAGCAAGGCCATCTCGTATACCTATAAAACCATTAATGATATCCCTGACTCATTAGGCATACTGGGAGAGAGATGGGCGACTGATATTGGGGAGATTGTTGTTACTGACTGGGTGGCAGCCTTAATGCTCTAAATTTGAGACTCTGGCTAATACAGTTCAAAATCCTCCATCAGGTTTGTTATGACCCAGCCAGGCTGCATTGAATGGGGACGGCTTTTTCCCCGGATTGTTTAAGATGTATGATGGTTAGAGGAGACTTCCTGCACACACTTTGGCGTCACCCTATAGTTCAGATTGTTTGGACTACGGTGTCCAGGAACTCTAGGGTATCCTTGAAGTTGATGTCCCACTTGACCCTAAATATGTCCTCCTGGGGATACCAATGGAGATGGATGTCCCTAGGGCCCAACTCGTAATCTGTAATTTGGGATTGACTGTAGTGAAGAGGGATGTGGCCAAATATTGGGGGTGCAGGAGGTCCCCACTGTGTGTGAATGAGAGGAGGGCATGGACGTGTACATGGCAGCTGAGTGAATCACATAAGAGCAGGGGATGTCCTTGCAAATTTAGCAAAATATGGGGACCCTGGATACATTACTACAACTTGGGGCCTAAAATTGATGAGGTTAGTAATTTGGGATCGGGAATTGCAGCGGCAGAGTCTGAGATATCTGGATAGAATGGTGTCAATAGTGGCATACCCTGTGATGCTTGGTTTGCCTTGTTGGTGGGCACTCTGTGTTGTGGTCATTGATGGAATGGTTGTCTCTGAAGAACTTTCTCCCCCCTTCTGACCTTCCATTGCTTTTAATGTATTGGATGCTGCAAGCTCACTGCTTTAAGATAGGTCTGCTTTGGAAATACTGTTTTTGATGCTCAATGGTGTTTGATTATTTTGTTGTTTCAAATTTTCAAATAAACATATTAAAAAAAAAAGAGAGAGAATGCATGATCTTGAGAGTAACCCTAATGATTTCTAATCAACAGAAGGAAGAAATATCAGGTAAACTAAAAATAATTACATCGCACATTGGATATAAGCTTGTTTATTTGGTTTAAAGTGCTCATTCAAGCATTACTAGCATGTGCACCTTGAGACTGAACTTGAGGAAGTACCGCGTTTATCCGGAGACAGCTGCAAAAACACATGCGCTCCAATGGAGTGCTTAACCCAAAAGAAACGAAGAAAGCCATAAAAAGCAAGCAATGGCATCATTGAAGTCAACCAATCAAAATAGATCGTAAAGAGGACAAACTCAATGGGGGGCACAAACACAAGATGGAACACGAAACAAATATCAAATGAGACAGGAAACCCAACTGATGGTCTGCAGTGGGTGCGCTCCGGGCCCCTGTATAGTCTTGGTAATAAGCTACATTATGTCTCGCAAAAGACAATGTATGTAACGTCTGGTGGCTCCACCTAAAAATAACTTGTGCTTTTGGCGAAGGGAGCCACCGCAGAATGTGCATATGAATGTTAACAAAGGATTGCTGTATGTTGTTTTTCTAGTCATGACAAAGTGACTGGATGATCACCTGCACAACGAAACACGTGTTGGAAGGGCAGAAGTAGATTTTAGGGGACTGAAGCTTGGAATAAAAGGCTGTAACAATGAATCTCTGACCTAATGCCATTTAAGGACTGTTATGAGACTAGGATTGTGGTGTGCGAACACACATACACATTAATAATATTTATTAGTCTGTCAGATTCATTTTAGTGTATGAAGTGATAGGAATTGAGCATTGATACACGTTTGTGATATCTACGTAGCCCCGAAAGAAAACATTCTAATGTTGTGGTTCCTTTCCCTTTGCCATATTTCCAAAAGAAAATCAGTGCCACAGTTTTCGTTATGTGCCTTTATTGTACACAATTTCAAATAATCCATATGTTACCATCAAAAATCAGAAGTCTGCCACGTGCGTGGCAATCAACCTTAGAGCTGTCCTTGTTGCCAGCTTGTGCAATTTCTTGGATGAATACGAAACGTTTTAGCCAGATTAGCACACTACTTAAACCAAAACTGGTATTAAGCATAAAGCACAGAACATCACTCTTCCATCCATTCCACTGTATGCATCCACTCTCAAACCATGTGTAGAGATCTAGAGACCAAGTTAGTAAAATATTCACAAGGTCAATAAAAGTGGTGTGAAAGCTGTAAAAAAGATGGAACCGTGAGAATAACGCTTTGCAAGATACAAACACGCTGTAGAACTAATATGATGTATAATTGCTCTTCAGTTAAGTGCTTATTTCTTTGTACATGCACTGGTCTTGCATGTTTGTCAATCTTTTGTCCACATCCTCTTACAGAGTTGCATTTACTCAACGATTCAAGCTATAGTAGGACAATAGTTGACCTTCCATCTAGGAGTTCTTCTGTAAAACCTTAGTTGTAACCTGCACAGAAAATAAGACAGAATTACTCCAATCCCAACTTCAAAACAGAATCTTTGAAAGACATCAAATTGTAAATACTTTTCTCCATAACATGCAAAAAGTAAAAGGAAGGCAAATTACTGTTTTGAAACTGTGAGACTGAGCTGCAGACTCCAGCAATAGCAAGCACAGCTGTATCAATTACCACTTTGAGTCGTTTTCTTCCTAAGACCTGCTTGACTTTCTTAGAAGTTGGGGAAGTATGGTGGGAAAGTGTAGTGGTGGTGGGGGTATGAAATTACAAGATCTTTTTGCTCCACTGCCATATCAACTAGGCTAAAGTTATTTAAACTAATGTTAACTACCTTCATAGGCATTTAATCTATGTTGTAAGGCCCAGCACGAAGCATGCTTGAGTCTTCATATGGACTAGGGTACAGTGAGCCATATCACAAGTCGGATAACATAAGGAGCCTAGGGCCAGATGTACCATCACGGCCCATTGCGATTCGGTAATAGCGATTTTTAAGAAATCGCTATTACCGACTCGCAAAGGGCCATGTATCACATTTGTGAAATCGGTAATGGCGATTTCTTAAAAATCGCAAAAGCTATTACCGAATCGCAAATTGCGATACCGGCCCCATTCGCAGCTATGGGCCTGTTGGCCCATAGCTGCAAATTTTTTGCATTTCCAAAATTGCGATTTCTGAACCAAAAATCGCAATTTTGGAAATGCAAGATGCTGGGGGCCTAAGGCCCCCTCTCCTGGACTCCAAAAACTTTTTTTTTTTAACATGTAAGGTACACACATGCCAAAAGGGCATGTGTGCTTTACATGTTAAATTTAAAAATGCAGTTTAACTGCATTTTTACATTTTGCACCAGGTTACCACCTAGTTGCAAAGCATGGTATTTTGCAAGTGCAAAATGCAAAATGCAATTTTTTGAAAAAAAAAAAAAAAATAAATAAAAACGCAATTCGCGATTTTTTCCAGCATAGGCTTGCTACCTGGAAATTGCGAATCGCAAATTGCAACTCGCAATTTCCAGGTCGCAACACAAGAAATCACAATTTTAACGATTTCTTATTTGTGGTCTGCGAATGCATTTCATGCATCGCAGACCACTGTTTTGCACTCGCAAACGGACGAATTTACCGATTCGCACAGTTTGAGAGTGCAAAACTTTTTGATACATCTGGCCCTTAGTTGATCCAGTAAACTGGTAGACTGGATGCAACATCAGTGCCTAGCAGTGGCCACAGTTTGAAACGTCAGAAAGCTACATGATCGCCGAGCCTCTCTTTTTAAATGGGACCTTGATGGGTGACTAATAGTAAAACCACTTTTGAGTAACACATTCTGGATGCTACCACCCTCCTACCTGCAGGGGCATTTTTGCCTGTACAATGCCTCAGCAATATGAGGCAAGTAAATGAGGAAAGAATCTTTGCATATTTTCTCACTGAAAACACTCAGCTCTGCATTGTAAAAGGTTCATTGTAACCCTACTATAATACCAGAGGTGACCTCCATAGTACACACAACTTAAAAAGGCCATCTGCGGCAGACGAAAAGAGAACGGTAGAATGCTTGGATTTTCAATCTCAACCACTGGTAATTGTACTGGGACACATTCCAGTTAACCATATTTTGCCACTGTACCACTTAAGACACAACCAGACAGACGGGACAGATTCTATATTCTTTTTCCCCCAACATTATGCTCATTAAGCCTTCATTATGTTTGAAACATGCTGCAAACCGATCCTTCTGAATGTACTGTCCCACACAAATGCACACTCACCCTCCTCACCTGCACTCTTCATGTACCAAACCCTACGTTAGTTGTTAAGGATGATCACAAGCATGCGCCTAAAACCAACCCCTTCTTACCATCTTCAGTAACTTTATAAGGCTTGGCCATCCAAACAAATCATCAAAATTCACAACCTCACAACTCTGGACCTCCAGAAGCTCATTATGGAACCATTCTCACGGAGGCCATGGGCTCAAGGACTTCTTTTCACCACTCTGCTCAGCATCCCAGGAATCCTCAGTGTTTGTAGAGGAGAGACTCTTTCACATATCTTTCTCTCACACTGTGTCCCTTCTACCACATCCCTCTTGTCCACCAGCAGTCCACCTTGGTAGACCATATGCACCCACAAACTACACAGTGTTTAGATTCAACTCAATCCAGAAAAGCGGAACAAAGTTTAAATTTCTCAAAGTCTCAAAATACATCACATTTTTTTTAGGGAAAGGCAAACACCTCAAGCTGGAATACTAGCTAAAAAAAAAAAAAAGTAAATTAATGCACTAGTGAAAGAAAGTGAATTTACTATCTGAACACCTCCAAAAATAGATCCTAACTTGCACCACTTCAGCTGCCTACAACCATACTACATCGATATCCACAAAACTCAAGAAATGCCAGTCACGTCATACTATTCAAAATCATCCTAATGCTCAGTAAAAGGCAGCAAACAATACCAATACCACGTCACCTTGTATCACCTGCTGGAAAGCTTCAACACCAGGCTCTTCCTGTGAGCTCCTTTGTGAACACTCTACATAACTAGACACCTATTTTTTACCGTCTCAGACTTGTGTTGAGTGGACTTCTAAGCACTTATGTATAAAACAACCTCATGACAGACAATTGCTTTGTCGCAATATTTAAAAAAAAAAAAAAAAAAAAACTGAAAGCAGTGATCATCCTAATTTCTGATTCACCAGTTTTTTATTTTATAGACTGCTTAGAGAGTTACATCTACTGTTAACTGCGTTATTACCAAGATTTTTACTACATCTGAGAAAGTCAAACTCAGTTAACAAAAGCTCTAAAACACTACTCAATCCAGGATGCAAGGCAGGAACGAAAAGCAACTTTAGCCAAAGAGGATGGTCAAAGTAAAATAAAACTAGTATGGTATAAAGCTTTCACATAAAGGGAATGTGCCGATATGCTTACTGTTTTAACTTCTGTGTAAGCCTCCAGGCCATACTGTCCAAGCTCGCGACCAGTTCCTGAGGCCTTATATCCACCAAAGGGGGCTTGAGCAGCAAAGACATCATAACAGTTAATCCTGAAAAATAAATTGTAATAAATGTGAAACAAACAAGTTAATGTGAATCGAACAAGAACGCCTTATCTGCTAGAGACAGGATCTAGGTGCAGATTCCTTACTTTAGAATTCTCCCCCAGGCTCCAGACTGGTTCTGGAAATTTTTCCCAGCAGTACCTCTGAGCGTCATAAGAGGGTGTTGTGTGACTCTGTAGCAACGCTGTCCACTGGATGTGACATCAGAGTCCACAGAATCCCCTCACCGACATGCTGACATCAGTTTCTTCTATGAGTGTTTTCTAGGCCAAGAAGTCCCAATGAAGGGATCATAATGCCCAGGATGGGACCTTGAGAGAAAAGCCGAGCTTCTCCTGTAGAATGAAAAACCCTGCCTTCAGAAATTGTGTCGCAGAGCGGGGAGGCTGGGTTGGTCAGTAAGGAATCTGCTGCTAGGCCCTGTCTCTACCAGATAAGGCGCTACCGAATGTAGGTAACTTGTTCCTCTGATAGAGACATCTAGCAGCAGATTCCTTATTTAGAATTAGATACCAAAGCAATACCATCCCAGGAGTTGGGTTTGCGGACCAATTTCAGAGAAGGAAGTCCTGCAGGGCCGAATGGGCAAAAAACCTGTCACAACAGATCTGACTGTCCAGACGGTAACGTTTGGTAAACGTGTGCAGGGAAGCCCATGTTACTGTATGGTAGATATCCAGGATTGGATCTCCACATTCTAAAGCAGTGGTTGCAGACCTGGCTCTGGAAGAATGAGTATGTAAACTCTCAGAGGGATGTTTCTTGGCCAATGCGTAGCAGAGTTTATTGCAGAGCACGACTGACCTTACTAAAAGTCATTGACTAAACAAGCTAGTCCAGAAAAAGAGAAAAGAAAGACAAGACGCTCTTAGAAATTTAGATGAGTAAAAACATACGCCACACCATAAGAACTGTGGGAAGGACCACCGGCAAGCGAAGACATAGGCACTGAAAAGCAAGGGAATAACATTACTATGGCAGTGGGACAAAAATGTGTCTACTTTCTCCCAAGGAGGGATTGAACCCACGGTCAGCCATACATGGGGGCCCAGTCAACAGGCAATGCCACTGAGCTTTAGCTCTTTGCCACAGAAAGCCGTTATTTTAGGCAAACCTTCTTTGTAAAAGCACAGATAAAGGGAGGAAACCCAAGAACCAATCTGTGATGGGGAAAGCACTAAGCAATATTTTAATAGAAATATGGTAACGACCTACACATGACCCTTGGGCTACTGTGACCTTCCCCCACCGCCGGCACTACATGTTAGCGGACCCGTGTAGAGTTCCAGTAGAGCGCTTCTCTCCTCTGAGCTGTGCTCCCGTCTTTCTGCTTCTCAACTTGCTCACTCTCTCCAGCCTGTTTATTCTTCCTTCTGCCTTATCCACTCGAGCTTCTCTTGCCTTCTCTGATTCCACCTTCCTTTTCCTGTGCTCTTCCCGGCCCTTCTCCCAACACCGTATCTACTCTTCCCGCCTCTCAGCTGCAGCCCCGACCACTCACCTCCCTCCACTATTTATGGTGGCCGGTGTGCAGTTGGGACAGCTGCCACACGGGCCCTTGGGCTAGTGTGTCCTGCCCCCACCGCTGGCGCCACCTGCTAGCGGACCAGCGCTGAGTTCGAGCCGAGCGCTTCTCTCCACTGCGCTGTGCTCCCTTCTTTTTGCTTCTCAACTTACTCACTCTTGCCTGCTTTTTTTCCAGCCTGTTTATTTTTCTTTCTGCCTTAGCCACTCAGGCTTCTCTTGCCTTCTCTGATTCCACCTTCCTTTTCCCGCACTCTCCCCCACCCCCTCCCAACACCATACCTACTCTTCCCGCCCTCCCGCCTACCAGTTGCGGCACCGATCCACTATTTAAGGCAGCCGCGCCACTGCTGCGCCAAAGGCAAGCCCGTCTTCGCCCAGCGCCAGGAACCCAGGGCTTTGGGCGCCTGCTCCTACAGTGTCCGCACCCTCCTCGCTCTCAACGTCAGCAGATCGCCTGCCTGCCACGCTGCCTTCCCGAGGGACACCAAGGGACCCTTCACCTGCTGTAGCTGCAACATCACCAGCCTCCAAAGCACCACCACAGGGACTGAAGAAGCAGGACACATCCAACTCAGCTGCATCCTCATCAACACTCGCTCCACACACAAGCGCACCGTCGAAATCTTGAATCTCCGACTCAACCACCCCAGATATTGCTTTCCTCCCCGAAACCTGGTTCAACCCCTCCACGACATCCGACATCGCCACAGCAATCCCAGACAGATACAAGTTTATACGCAAGGACCGCACCATTCGTCCAGGTGGTGGCATCAACATAGTCTACAAAGACACTTTGCATCTTCACACACTCCGAAGACTCCTCAACCACCATGAAACAACTCGACTTCCAGATAGGGACCAACCCTTACACCACACTCCGAAGGACCCTCATCTACAGACCTCCAGGAACCCACCCCCGTTCTGTGACTCCATTGCCGATCTCATCAGTACCCACACTCTCGCATCCAAGGACTACATCCTCGTGGGGGACCTCAACTTCCACCTGGAGAACCCCAATGACAACAACTCCACTACCCTGATCGAAAACCTCGCCAACCTCCGTCCCAAGCAACTGGTCACCACACCCACTCACTCACTCGGCTGGACACATACTGGACCCAATCTTCTCCGCCAGCAACCACATCTGTCAGCCACACCACCGAACTCCAATGGACCGACCACCACTGCATTCACTTCCCCTTCAGCCAACCCATTGATCCCCACCACGCACCCCAACTTCCCCGCAAAAGGTGGAACAAAGTCTCCGAAGCCCAGCTCACCGCCAGTCTCAATACTACACCCCTCCAAGCCGACAACATCAATGCCGCCACACATAACCTCCACAAAGGGATCACAGACTGCACCAATACCCTCGCCCGCACTCAAAGTACCCCCGCAACAGAGGTACAGCCAAGAAAGCCAACTGGTTCACCCCACCCTTAAAGAGTAGAAGCAGGCCTGCAGACGGCTAAAGAAGAAATGGCGGACCGACACGACCCACTTAAATCACGAAACCTTCAAAAACGCCATCAAACATAACCACTGGCCCATCAGGACCACCACAAAACTCACACTACAACCACGCCCACAACAGCAAAGAACTTCCCCATCATCCGAGAATTCACCAACGCTAGCTCCAACTCCACCGACATCTCCCCTCCACCCCCCAAATCACAAGAACAATGTGGAAACCTCGCCAACTACTTCCACCACAAGATCGCAGACATCTACGACAGCTTCACCACCCAGGGCCCCCACCACAACCAGTTTGCCGACCAAAGCTTCACCACGCCTCCCCCACCCTCCTCCACTGGAACAACATCACTGACAAGAAAACCCGCAACATCATGGCAACCATCCACTCAGGAGCACCCTCTGACCCCTGCCCCCACCACATCTTCAACAAAGTCAGCAACATCATCACACCCAAGCTCCGACACACCATCAACCACTCCTTCGATACGGCCACCTTCCCAGAGAGTTGGAAACATGCGGAGATCAACTCCCTACTGAAGAAACCCTCCACCGACCCGAAAGACTTCAAGAACTACAGCCTATCTCCCTACTCCCTTTTCCGGCCAAAGTCATCGAGAAGGCAATCAACAAACAACTCACCACCTTCCGGGAAGCCAACAACATCCTGGACCCCTCACAGTCAGGATTCAGGAGCAACCACAACACCAAGACCGCCCTCCTTGCCGCCATAGATGACATCCACACCCTCCTCGACCGAGGCGAGACCGTAGCCCTCATCCTTCAAGACCTCTCCACCACCTTCGACAGTCTCCCACAACACACTACGCTCCAGACTCCACAACACAGGCATCCAAGACTCAGCACTACAATGGCTTTCCTCGTTCCTCACTGGTAGAACACAGAAGGTCCGACTCCCCCCCCCCCCCCCCTCTTCTCTCGAGCCACCAAGATCAGCTGCGGCATCCACCAAGGATCCTTGCTGAGCCCCACCCTCTTCAACCTATATATGGCCCAGCTGGCCACCATCGTCAGAAGCCACACACTCAATATCATCTCCTACACAGACGACACCCAACTGATCATCTCTCTCACAAACAACCCTACCACCGCCAAGCACAACTTCCACGAAGGAACGAAGGCAGTCGTCGCCTGGATGAAAGACAGCTGCCTCAAGATGAACTCAGACAAGGCAGAAGGCCTCATCCTCAGCGCCACACCATCTGCCTGGAATGACTTCTGGTGGCCCACTGCCCTCGGAAATGCCCCAGCCCCCACCAACCACGCCCGCAACCTCAGCTTCATCCTAGACCCATCGCTCTGAATGGACCAACAGGTGAACGTCATCTCATCAGGATACTTCCACCACCTGCGCATGCTTCGAAATATCTACAAATGGATCCCAACCGAAACCAAAAGGACAGTCTCCCAAGGCCCTCGTCAGAAGCCGCCTTGACTACGGCAACACGCTCTATGCCAGAACAACTGCCAAGACCCGAAAAAGACTGCAAGCCATCCAGAACACCTCTGCCCGGCTGATCATGAATGCCCCCCGACACAGCCACACCTCCACCCTCCTCAGAGACCTACACTTGTTGCCCATCAACAAGAGAATCGCCTTCAAGCTCCTGATTCATGCCTACAAGGCCCTACATGACGCCGGACCAGCCTACCTCAACCACAGACTCTCCTTCTACACTCCTGCCAGACAGCTCCGCTCACCAGGCTCTCACCAACGTCCCCCGCAACCGGAAGACCACAGCCGGAAAAAGAACCTTGTCCCAGATCGCTGCCAAGACCTGGAACACCGTCCCCACCCACCTCAGGAAATCCCCCACCCTGTCACAGTTCAGGAAGGACCTCAAGACCTCGCTCGTTGAATAACCCACAGCCTCCCACCCTCCCTCCCCCAGCGTCCTTCAGACCCTCACGGGTGAGTTGCTGTGCTTTACAAATCCTTGATTGATAGTCAACGTTGTCGTCAATTGGTATAGAAACAAAACTTGTCCTACAAAAAACTGCCAGAGATTATGTTAACCCCTCTGGGACCATCTATAACATATAACACACATAGTAGAAAAATAAAAATAAAAATAATTGCCTATGTAATGACAAAAGGAAATATATAGATAAAAGGTAAACTAAATAGTTCTCTAGGGACAAAACCCCACAAGTGGACGTCTGCTAACTGAATATTATGTAGTAAAAGCTGAATCAACAATCATCAATTACAGGAAAGAATGTTCCTACAGGAAATAAGAGACATTAAAATCACTGAAAGGTGCAAGACAAGCACTCCTACCTCCGTCATTATACTAATGTATAAAGGCATCTTCCGAAGGAAATAAGGTACACAGTAAAAGGGGAATATTCTCTTAAGAAGGGTTAGCAAAGCAGAAGCATTGTAACTACCCCCGAAGGACTACAAATATTATGACACCCTGCAGAACAGAATGAAATGAACCGAACAGGGTGACTGACAGAAGGGAGTAACCAATCCCTATTATTAACTAATTCCAAGAGAAACTGAACCATAATATTAAAGGAACATGTGTAAACTATCAGATAGCCACTGTAAGAGGAAAGATGGCCATCAACACAGAAGATGGCTACATGACAGCACCTAAAGAATAAATATGTAGACATCTTGAGGCCCTAGGTGGTTTATAACCTTTTCCATAAAAGGTGCCTGTAGCAGCAAAGGTATAGGACCTTGCCTCTAAGTGATAAGAAAGAGTAACACCTTTACGTGAAGCACAAGAGAACAGTGCTGTGAGCATGACTTGCACAGACTAGGAACAGAAGCAAGATGCCAAAAATAAAGAAGACCAGCAGGGCACAAAGATAAATGACAAATCCCATTCTATACAGAAAATAGGAAGAAATTTGAACCCATGTACCACCGGTGCCAGAGAAGCAAGAACCGATAGTGCTGAGATATGGCTAAAGCAACTTGCAAAAGGATTGCAAGGACACACGGATGTGGAATGGCATTACTACTTGCCCCATTGCTCTGCACAGGAAATTAAGTGTCTCTCAGGAGAAGAATAACAACCCTAGAAAGAGAAGTATAAGTAATGCTCTAAGCAGTAAAAGCTGAAGAGAAACAAGAGAATCACCACAAGTAGGCATGTGTGCAAAGCATGGAGCCATGTACAAAGGCTGCCAGGGAGTTGTAATTATAAGCTCCCCATAAGGGAAGCAAAAAATACCACAACGCAATAATAACACTTATAAGGCATACAGAAGATGCTCTATCCAGAGCAGGTAACATACTATCCAGAAAACTATCTTTTGGCCATGAAGCTAGTCTACATAGAGAGAAAAACAGAAAAAACCCTATTCCATCAGGTGTTAAACCTTTTTGGGGCCATAAAGAAAATACCTCCCAGATAGTGGAATTGAACAGCAGTCATCAACAGACCGAAAGAAATAATAAGACCTACACAAAGTATGAACACCACACTGGGTATCACCAGAAGGTGGAAAGGTGATGAAGCAACAGGGAGTACAGGTATAGACTTATTTTAGAGTCTTTTCCACCCAGACTGTCCCTAAAGTGTTGTAATGCAGAACTGGCATGTGTGCCGAACAAGAGGGCACCATAAAAGGGCATGTCCTCCAGGGTGGAGCAGACAACCTCAAAAAAGCCAGAGTGGCTAATCCGGGCATGACAGTCCAGCACTACAGAATGAGCCATGGCTCAGCCTACTGAGACCATGGTATTCATACCACATTTTTCTGCAATTTCAGCTTCCTCTCGCCCATTCTGGAGTGTCTGGGCAAGATCGCTTCAGGTCACCTCAGGAAGCAAAGGCAGCATGCGCACCACCTAATCCCACAACGCATGGGAAAAGCAGTCCAGAACACATACATTGTTTACTGACCACAGGGCTGAGCTGGCTGAGGAGAAAATGTTTCTTCAACACGTTTCCAGCCATCTGGACTCCCTGTCTGAAGGAACGTTAGGGAGGATGCTCAGGTTATAAGAGGCCGCAGTGGCCTGCGCCACAAAACATCTCAGAGGTTGGGTGCCGGAAGAGACAAGCCAGGTCCCTGGGGGTGGGCCGGTGTCTATGGGCTATGGACTGCTAGTCCACATGGGGCCCTGTAGCGGGCTTAGCACAGGCCCCTAATAAGAGATCATATAGGGCATCACTATAGGGAAGCACAAGCTCTATTCCTTTTTTGGCCCTGATGAAGCACTGTTATCCATGGGTCAGTGGTCATCTCCACAAACGGGGGCTGCAAATCTAGGACCGCGGCTGCCCTCTTCAGTACCTCATCAAAGGAGGAGCTCACTTTTTTTCCAAGGCTGGAGTGGTGTTGAGGGGACGTGGGGGTGGGTGTAGTCGGTGAGGACTCATGGCCACTGGCCTCTCCCAGCTTCGTCAGCCAATTACCCTCTATATGAGGTTGGAGAGTCTCGTCCATGGGGTTGCTAATCCCCAGCTCCTCTCCTTCACCTCCAAAAGCCTGTTGCCCTGTGAGAAAAACAGCAAGAGACTGTTCAGAAGGCGGGGGGTGGTGTCCGAGCCAGACCGCACCACTGGTGTCACACCAGACACCATCCAGCGTCAGTGTCTTTGTGCTGGTGGGCAAGTCAGGTTGGAGACCTCTCACCTCCTTGTGGCTCACAAGTGCATCAGAGGGAGGTAGGGGCCCAAAGATGTTATGGAGAGAATTATAATAATCCTGTATCTAGGCCAGAGTTGCCTCAGTTCCAGGAAAAGCAGGGAGGACTGGGGTGGACGCCGACTCCTCAGCTGGAGGCAGGGAGAGGGCGTCAGAAATGCAGGACGTATGTGACGTTGTTGGATGCAGCAACTTTGACAGCCTGCATTTTGATGTCTAATCCTTCGACATCAAGGGTGATGTATGCTCGGGGGAACTACTCCTACATCGGTCTCACAATCACTCCAGGGACCTTGGAAGAAACAGACGACGACATGGGACCTCCACCAGTCGCACTGCCAGAATCTTCATACACCGTTCCCGTAATGCCTCTGGGAGAAGGCGACAGCAGGAGGCACCACATTACAGTATGAATGTCTGTGGTGGACGTCTGCCTGCCACAGGACCAACAAGGTTTGAACCCAGACGACATGTGAAAAGAGGAACAGGACACACTGTTCCTTCA
Organism: Pleurodeles waltl; assembly: GCF_031143425.1. Lineage (NCBI taxonomy): Eukaryota > Metazoa > Chordata > Amphibia > Caudata > Salamandridae > Pleurodeles > Pleurodeles waltl. Next base: position 903,422,149 of record NC_090450.1, read on the forward strand.
ACAGAAAAATGCTGAAATCAGGCTGTTTTTAACTAAGAACCCACTCAAGATCCATATTGCAAGCGTGGAAAAGAAGGAACTGACGTCAGCGCATTGGAGAGGGGATTATATGGACTTCATCTAAGTCACAACCGTTGGACGTTGCTCTTAAGGAGTTGCACGAAGCCCTCTTCCAACCCATAGAGGTACTGCTGAGAGAATTTTTAGATTCAGTCTAGCACCTGGGGGATAATTCTAAAGTAAGGAATCTGCAGATAGATGTCTCTATCAGATTGGATAAACAATTAATAGTAGTCCAGTAGGGCTACGTCTGTATGTGCATCCTGTGTGCTGGGTTAAGCTTGAGAAAGAAAATTTAACTTATAAAATAATGCAAATATATAGCCATAGTTTAAAAAAAAAAAAAAGTATTCATTTATTGCCTTTGTCAGTCATGTGGTCACTGTTACAGTAGCTTAGATCCCATGAGTTGCCTTAGCACTGCTTAAATCTGGCTCTATCCTCCTGTAGATTTTGCCCCCATTTGTATTGGCAAGGCAGAAACACAAGTAACACTACTGAAGTGAACTATCAGACCTAACACCCTGCTACCTGGGTTTCCTGTAAAAGTGCCATGTACTGTAATTCATTTTATGCAGTTACAAGACTATACACCCTGCACATCAAAAGTTTGAATACTGGAATACGCCAGGAGCATGTAACCCTTTGGAATCAGGTAGTTGTTGCAGACTATTTTATTTGCGGGTTTTCTAAAAAACTACATCAACGTTATGGAGGCCTCAGAGGGCTTGAGAAACAGATATATATAGGACCTGCCCAATTGGCCTTTACAGCTTTTGGACAGTGACCACAAAAGAAAATCAAGGCCTTGTGCAGGGAACAGAATGTGTCCAGGGGAGCTTGAGGCAGTACTTGCAGCTGGTCTTAGAGCAGCCAGTCTTACATCAGAGGGGTCAGGACAGTGAGCCAAAGTTGAGGAAGGTACATTTGTGAGGATGCTTAGACTAACCACAATCAGGGTGAAGAGCTTGGTCTTTAGGGTCTCCTAAATTAGAGATGGTAATTTTGCAATGTGAGATGTAATGTTAGTGTGTTTCACTGGGCAGAGCCCTGACTTAGGTAGGATCGACCACCAAATTCTTTCATCAAGACATTTCAGTTGTCAGTAGGTACCAACTGCCATACTGAAGTTTCAAGATGGTTTAGTTGGCTAAAACAACAATGAAAGCATTTTATTGCATGATATACTGAGCATGTGCCACAAACTGTATTCCCTTTTGCCAGAGGGAATGGGCGTTTATAAAGTTGTTTTAAGATGTCAGTGATGGAGGTTTTTGCCAAGTGATTTTTTTTTTTAGGGCTTAAAAGGAAGAGTGTATAGCAGTGCACAATTATCTTCACAGTAGGGTGTCTTTAGTTAGCAAAGTTGGGCTCAATTTAGTAACTGGTTTAGCATTCTATTCCACTGCTTAAAAATGCTAGTGGTATAAGGCTATTGACAGTGTTTGTGAAGACCAGATTCAAAGCAACAGAGTAGCTCTAGGACCTACTTCAAGATTTGGTCTGCTAAATCAACATGGTGCACATCTGCCATTGTGCAATTTGTAGTCGGTACTTAAAGAGGCCACTGGGCATACGACTTAAGAACTGAGATTAAAAGGGTACAATATCTTATTTCTTTCAGATGGATAGCTTTACAGAGATAGGTAACCCTGTATGCAGCTCTCTCTATCACTGGCATTGGTTTTGTAGTATTAATGAAGACATTTTACCTCTAGAGATATCAGACTACTCTTGAACAAAAGGAGTGGCACATGGAGGAGGGTTGGATGGCAAGATTGCTGACAGTATATAAGACTCTGCAGATCCGACACTCAAGACATCCTGCACAGATCCCACTATTAAAGCTACCATCTAAACCTACAACACACATACAGGGTTTGTGGAGATTACTGTGTCCCTGTTGCAGTGTTCCTCACCCTTGGCGATCCAGATGTTTGCTCTGGAGTACGACCACATCATCGCACCCTACAACAAGCATAAGGTGCTGGGCTGTGGCGTGGGTCAGCCAACATAGTGAGCAAAAAATAAAGGAGCTCCCACTCTGAGTCCATTTCATGAAGGATTGTGTCAAATTAAGGGGGCAAAGTTATAACAGAAGTGGCAATCATACTTTGAACGAGGCATGGGACCAAGTAGTTTAAGGACAGACCCTCCATCACACTCTGGTGAGTGCAGAGACATTGTTAAGAGAAAGGGCTTGGATTCCACATGTTGCTCATTATTCGTTGCTTCCTAAATCAGACAGTGCAAACCAGGCTTCAGTTCCTGTTTCTTCTCCGGAGCATGGACAAAGCACAGATTGATTCTGTCTAATTAGTGTCTCTCTGCTGCTAGGGCTGTGATTAAGATATTTTCTATTTTTTGCCCATGCTGCTTCTCCATCCCCCCCCCCCCATCATTCACCACTTCTGTCAATTCCACCCTATTGTCTTTCACTGCTTGTGCTTATTTAAGTTTTTTATTATTTTAATTGTTTTGCCCATGTTCCTTCTTTCCCATCTCACTCACCAGGTCTGTGTCGCTCTCACCCATCCTCCACCCCTCCCCACTGTCCACTCCTGCACATAAACCCACACCCTTCCCCCGGCTTTTTATTATTTCTTCTCCAGTAGTCCAGTCCCTCCATTCCCCCGCCCCAATGCTTTTGGCTTGAAAAAATTAATTAAAAAAAATAATAATTAAAAAAATCACGGCGAAGGCAACGCTGGCCGCATCATAGCACTTATTTATTTTTATTTTTTACTTTTGCACTGAAAGAGAACATCAATGTTAATTAATAAATCCAGGATCTGTAAAGTGCAGCAAATCACCTGTGAGGGTCTCAAGACACTGAATTTTAGGCACAGGGAGATTAAGTGATTTGCCCAGAATCACAGGATGTTGAGCCGACATCGTGACTTGAACCTAGTTTCCCCAGTTCCACAGCTCAGGCCGTTATACCACATCCTCTCGCCCAAGGCATGCAGCGCACCCTTTGCCCTCAATAAGGTCTACCCTGTGTCTGTAGCCACTCCTACCAAAAGTGAGTAGGCATTCAGGATTCTCCTAAAGGGTGCATGATTGGTAAGTTGCATTCAGTGACTAGAAAAGATGCCTTCCTGTGAAACCTTTGTGGTGAAACATATTAGGACCTGTGAGGTGTCTTCATTTTAGATTGACATAATTTTCTGATGGTGACTTTTTACATGTTTTTACACTTAAGCACAAGTGAACTAAGTAGACACTGTATATGTAGCTTATTCCTAGTAAGCAATTGCTGCCATATAGTCGGTACACTCTGTCCAAGGCTAGGCACACAAAACTTGATGCCCTTGTATTACGAGTATCCGTTGGAGACAGCTCTGTAGCTCCAGACAAACCACTGCATGAGCCCTGCACCTTTGATACAGTGCGATATGAACAGTGCTTTTATTATACAAACTGCCTCTTTGCTACCTTCGGCAGAGGAACACTTCTGCTGAGATTATCCTGGAACGTAGCCCACTGTGACAGAGATGCAGCCTTGCTGACTCAGACCTCCATACTGCAAAGGATGATAACCTGCACTACATCAGACATGCTTCCTGGAACATCTTACCTGATATGTAGGGGGGGGGGGGTGGAGAGGGTGGTTAGGCTATCCCTATGGATCTGGCAGAGGGTACTCTCACCATGCTTTTGGTAGTGTAGGTAGTAACAGATACAAGTGTAACAAGGTATTAACATTACGATGGTAGAATTGTTTATTTTACAGCATTCTTATAATGCTGGTTACAATGCTTTGCTTCATCAGCGTAATAAATGCAGCTCATGCTTTCTATACAAGAATATGATTGATTGTTTCAATAAATGTTTGAATTGCCATTTTCTTATTCTTTCTTGTGTCTTACATTAGGCATGCAAAATAACAACAAAAGGATAGATATGTTTCCACGATTTCCCTGTGAATCAGTTTGGTCATGTTCAAGGTTGCTGATACTATCTGGTACCCTGGTTAAGTAGGGGTTCAGATGGAGCACTGTGAGCCAGCTAGGAACGGTGTCAACATTTTCTGCAGGTATAGGCGACCAAGCCCCTATATCCTGAAGTTTATGTTGCCCTGATACACATTCCTACTTAATTCGTCAGAACACTATCACACCTTTTAAGAGTAAGTGATGTGTTCTTGCCCGGTCTCTTGCTGAAATTCCAGATGCATCCAACAGCTCATATGTAGATTTTTATAACGCCTCTAATGGTACTTCTGTCATTAAGCGCTGTAGATGGCTGACGTTTCCGTAGCTGAATTTAATAGGACTTTAAGTGACATAATGTTGGATGTCTGATCACTGCAGATGTGCAGAGTGAGTGTTCGGTCTCTGACATCCTACATATGTGCCTTACAGTTGACTTTAATGACTGCCTATTGTTAAGTCAAGGAAATAACAGTGTTAAGTACAAAACTGACAATAAAACCGTTCAGACTTTCTCAAACCACAAGACTGTCGCGTATATTGAAGATCATCATGAACCTATGAAGTTGACTAACTTGAGCCCCCCTCGCCCCTACCCAACATACAGAGTCCGAAGGATTGTGGGCCTGCATTATGTCCTGTGTGTAAGCAATCAGCAATCCTTCAGGCCTCATTCTCCAGCACTTCCTCACCAATGACTGCCGCTCTATAGAACAGAACAGTAGAGGATCATGTTGGTAAATATTGGACCACTGACACTGCACCAAACAGTATTTCACATGGACCAGACAAACTCAGTCTGCAACAAAACCTTTGAAAGGACTTGAAGGCACTGATCACAAGCTCTACAAAGCTAAACTAATAGAAAGCGGTTCACCTAATAGCTTTGACCATTTCTGGTATGGCTTTATCTGGCCATTTTGCGATCGAAAAGTTTAATTAAACTGCTTTTGCTTAGCTGTAAGGAGCATACATCACAAATGCATTCTGTGAGCTGTGCTTTTGAAATAGTGATTGGTGAAATAGTGAACTGCAACTCTAGTTATCACTTTAGACCTGCCTGGGCTGTATTTTTAAGTCCAGGCAGAATAAAAACTGTTAGAAAAAACAGTGAAATCCGGTAATGGTAAATAGCTCTAGTATTTGATTTTCAATGTTTTAAAGCAATGATGTAGAGCAGTGTGGATGCCGTGTAGCATGTTTGAAAGTACATTAAATAAGCATTATGATGCAATCAATGCTGGCTATGTCATAATATTTTTTTTATATTTTCAAACATGGTGCATAGCAGCCAAACTGCTGGACAACATTAAAAAAAAAAAAAAAAAAAAAAAAAAAAAAACGGATGAAATTAATAGAGCTTGTTTTGCACTGGTGACTGGTCTCATGTCAATAATGGAACTATTTGTCTTTGCACCTGTGCCATGCACAAATCGGTTTTCCTAAAAGTGGGTCCGGAGGAAGGGATGGGCGCACATGTGTCCCCAGGTCCCCCACAGGCATCCTTCTACAGGCGGGGGCAGTAATGCACAGAACTAGCATGCAGGGAAATCGCCACATCCTCAGAAAAACGTATATAGCTGGTAAAAATCCTTATGTCTCCTAACTGGATTTTGCAGCCTTTACTGAGGTGCGCAATATGCCCACCCACACATGTTGAAGATTGGTTTCATCAGGAGACATTTTTCTTCCTTAATGGCTTCCAAATAAAATGCATTGTGCAAAAAAAAATATATATATATAACACATGTATATATATGGAAAATGTCACTTACCCAGTGTACATCTGTTTGTGGCATGATGCGCTGCAGATTCATATGCTCTGCACTGTTCCTCCCATCTAGTGTTGGGTTCTGAGTGTTACAAGTTGTTTTTCTTCGAAGAAGTCTTTTCGAGTCACAGGACCGAGTGACTCCTCCCTTTCGGCTCCATTGCGCATGGGCGTCGACTCCATCTTAGATTGTTTTCCCCGCAAAGGGTGAGGTAAGAGTTGGTAAAGTAAGGATACTAGAGGTGCCCATACAATGGAGTCGAAATGTATGTACATAGTGTGTAGTAAAGGAATATTTATTTACATGTTTACAATTTACATGCAACTAAAACGTCTACAGACTACCGGGGAGGTGGGAGGGCGCATGTGAATCTGCAGTGCATCATGCCACGAACATATGTACACTGGGTAAGTGACATTTTCCGTTCGATGGCATGTGTAGCTGCAGATACACATGCTGTGCATAGACTACAAAGCAGTAATCTCCCCAAAAGCGGTGGTCAGCCTGTCGGAGTTGAAGTTGTCTGAAATAATGTTCTTAATACAGCCTGTCCTACTGTGGCTTGTTGTGTTGCTAACACATCTACACAGTAATGCTTAGTAAATGTATGGGGCGTAGACCAGGTGGCTGCCTTACAAATCTCGGTCATTGGTATATTACCAAGAAAAGCCATTGTGGCGCCTTTCTTTCTAGTGGAGTGTGCCCTTGGTGTAATGGGTAATTCTCTTTTAGCTTTAAGGTAACAGGGTTGAATGCATTATACTATCCATCTGGCAATGCCCTGTTTGGATATAGGGTTACCTGGATGAGGTTTTTGGAAAGCTACGAACAATTGTTTTGTTTTACGAAATTGTTTTGTTCTGTCAATGTAATACATTAGCGCTCTTTTTATGTCTAATGTATCCAATGCCCTTTCCGCTACTGAGTCTGGTTGTGGAAAGAAGACTGGGAGTTCCACAGTTTGGTTTAGATGGAACGGGGATATGACTTGGTAAAAATTGTGGATTTGTACAGAGAACCACTTTATGTAGATTTATAAAGGGTTCTTGAATAGTAAACACCTGTATTTCACTAACTCTTCGAAGTGATGTTATGGCTATTAGAAAGGCCACTTTCCAAGTCAAAAATTGGATTTGACAAGAATGCATGGGTTCAAATGGTGGGCCCATGAGTCGTGTTATTAAAATATTAAGATTCCACAAAGGTACTGGTGGTGTCCTTGGGGGTATGATTCTTTTTAGTCCTTCCATAAAGGCTTTAATAACTGGGATTCTAAAAAGCGATTTTGTATGTTTAATCTGCAGATATTGCAGTGAGATGGATTTTAATGGAAGAAAAGGCTAGATTTGACTTTTGTAAGTGAAGTAAATAACTTAAAATGTTTTGTGTGGAGGCGTCTAACGGCATAATTTGATTAGCCTGGCAGCAGCAAACAAATCTTTTCCATTTGTTAGCGTAACAATATCTTGTTGTGGGTTTTCTTGCTTGTTTAAAGGTTTAGATATCCGAATTCTAAGACTTCAGGAGCCAGATTGCTAGGTTGAGCGATGCTGGATTCGGGTGTCTGATCTGTTATTTGTGTTGTGTTAACAGATCTGGTCTGTTTGGTAGTTTGATGTGGGGGTACTACCGATAAGTCCAACAGTGTGGTGTACCACGGTTGGTGAGCCCACGTTGGTGCTATAAGGATTAGTTTGAGTTTGTTTTGACTCAGTTTGTTGACCAGATAAGGAATGAGCGGGAGAGGGGGAAAAGCATAAGCAAATATCCCTGGCCAGCTGATCCATAGAGCATTGCCCTTGGACTGAGGGTGTGGGTATCTGGATGCGAAGTTTTGGCATTTTGCGTTTTCTTTTGTTGCAAACAGATCTATGTTTGGTGTCCCCCAGCTGTAGAAGTGATCTTGTAGAATCTGGGGATGTATTTCCCACTCGTGAGTTTGCTGGTGATCTCGACTGAGATTGTCGGCTAACTGATTGTGAATGCCTGGTATATATTGCGCTATCAGGCGAATGTTGTGAATTGCCCAATGCCAAATTTTCTTTCCTAAGAGACACAGCTGTGACGAGTGTGCCCTCCCCCCCTCATTTGTTTAGATAATACATTGTTGTCATATTGTCTGTTTTGACAAGAATGTGTTTGTGGGCTAGATGGGGTTGAAAGGCTTTTAGTGCTAGAAAGACTGCTAACATTTCTAAGTGATTTATGTGAAGTTGTTTTTGCTGATTGTCCCATTGAACTTGTATGCTGTGATTGTTGAGGTGTGCTCCCCACCCAATCATGGATGCGTCTGTTGTGATAATGGCGTGGGCACTAGGTCTTGAAAAGGCCACCCTTTTTTTTTTAATTTACAGGGTTCCACCATTGAAGTGAAGTGTGTTTGGCGGTCTATCAACACTAGATCTTGTAGTTGACCCTGTGCCTGCGTCCATTGTTTTGCTAGGCATTGTTGTAAGGGCTGGATGTTTAGCTTGCGTTTGGGACAATAGCTATGCATGATGACATCATGCCTAGCAGTTTCATCACAAACCTGACAGTGTATTGTTGGTTTGGCTGCATGCTTGATCTTATATTTTGAAACGATAGAACTCTTTGTGGACTTGGAGTGGCAATTGCTTTTTGTGTGTTGAGCGTTGCTCCCAGGTATTGTATTTGGGATGGTTGCAAATGTCATTTTTGGTAATTTATAGAAAACCCTAGTTTGTGTAGAGTATCTATTACGTATTGCTTGTGAACGAGACATTGTTCAGTGTTGGCTTTTATTAGCCAATCATCTAGATATAGGAATACGTGCATGTGATGTCTCCTTATATGAGCTGCTACTACAGCTAGGCATTTTGTAAATACCCTGGGGGCTGTTATTCCGAACGGCAACACCTTGAATTGGTAATGTTTGCCTTGTATTACAAACCTGAGGTATTTTCTGTGAGATGGATGGATGGGTATGTGAAAATACGCATCTTTGAGATCCAGTGTTGCCATGTATTCCCCTTGTTTTAGTAAGGGGACTACATCCTGAAGTGTTACCATGTGGAAATGATCTGATTTGATGAAGAGATTCAGTGTTCTGAGATCGAAGATAGGCCTTAATGTTTTGTCTTTTTTCGGGATAAGGAAATACAGAGAGTAAACCCCTGTTCCTTTCTGGAGATAAAGGTACTAGCTCTATGGCTTTTTTTGCTAGCAGTGCTTGGACTTCTATTTGTAATAGGTCTAAGTGTTGTATAGACATTTTGTGCGTTTTTGGGGGAACATCTAGAGGTAATCTTGTGAACTCTATGCAGTAACCATGTTGGATAATTGATAAGACCCACGTGTCCGTGGTAATGTGTGTCCAATTGTGGTAGTATTTGGTTAATCTCCCCCCCACCGGTGATGTGTTTGGGAGGTGTGACACTGAAACACTGCTTGCTATTAGGGGTTGGCTTGGCAGGCTGGAATTTCCCTCTTCCTCTTGGAAACTGTCCTCTGTAGGAACCACGAAACCCCCCTCTCTGGTACTGAGACTGGTAAGTGGGCTTTGTTTGGGAGGTGGATGGTTCTGAGAGTTGCTGTCTAAACCCTCCCCTGAACTGTGGTTTCCTAAATGTTCCCCTGTATTGAGAGGAGTAGAGTGCGCCCATGGCTTTGGCTGTGTCCTTTTTCATTTTTTTCTATTGCGGTGTCCACTTCCGGCCCCAATAGCTGATGTTGATTAAACAGCATATTCTAATACCGCCTGCTGTATCTCTGGTTTAAACCCACAACTTTGCAGCCATGCATGCCTTTTAATTGTTCCTGCTGTATTGACAGTCCGTGCCGCTGTATCAGCAGAGTCTAGCGCCGAGCGGATCTGGTTGTTTGATATGGCCTGTCCTTCTTAAACCACTTGTTGGGCACGTTTTTGATGCTCTTTGGGTAAGTGCTGGATGAGGTCTTGCATCTCGTCCCAATGCACCCTGTCGTAGCGGGCAAGTAGGGCTTGTGAGTTGGCAATTCGCCACTGATTGGCTGCTTGCGATGCCACTCTTTTCCCTGCCGCGTCAAATTTACGACTTTCCTTATCAGGGGGGGTGGCACATTCCCTGATGACTGCGAATTTGCCTGTTTTCTTGCAGCCCCCACAACCACTGAGTCCGGAGGGAGCTGTTGTGTAATAAACACAGGGTCTGATGGGGCGGTTTATATTTCTTCTCGACCCTTGGTGTGATGGCTCGCCCTTTTACTGGTTCTTGAAAAACCTGTTGTGCATGTTTAAGCATGCCCGGTAACATTGACAGGCTTTGGTACGATGCATGCATGGTTGCTAGAATGTTAAATAGGAAGTCATCTTCCACTGGTTCGGAGTGCATTGTCACATTGTGAAATGTTGCCGCTCTGGCCAGTACTTGTGTGTAGGACGTACTGTCCTCTGTCAGTGAAGGTTTTGTTGGGTAGCACTCTGGGCTGTTGTCCCAAACTGGTGGGTCGTATAGATCCCAGGGGTCTACATCGTCTTGAGTCATTCCAGTATGTGTGGGTGACTGTGCCATTGGTGTACCCACTGGTGACGCCTGTGGTGAGACATGTGGGGGTGTGGACTTTTCTCTAACCACCTTGCCTTTTGGTTGCATCTCAGTCTTATGAAAAGCCGGCTTTCTTTTGAATTTGAGCGGAGGGATGGTTTGTATCTTCCCTGTGTCTTTCTGGATTTGTAGCCTCTGCTCAGTTTGGTCATGCTCTTCCAAATCCAGTTTCTGCTTGAATCTGTACCTTTCTGTGAGCTGTAGAGAGAGCCCTTGTTCTTCCATGTAGGAAGTCCTTTTCGGCTCCGAAGCCGTTTTTTTCGGTACCGAAATTCCTATTGAAATTGTCTTTTTCGGTTCCGATAGGCTATTTTGAGGCTTGCTCGACGCCAAATTTCTTCGGTGCAGTTTTCTCGACCGGAGTCGTAAGTCTTTGGCAATGTTTTGGCCTTTTTCGGTGCCGATATAACTTGGTCACCTTCCTTTCTGTGGGTCGAGCCATGGCCTTCTGGCAGTGGCATCCCGAGGCCTTTTGTTTTTTGCTCTGACCTTGGGTGTGGGACGGGGCAGGTATACTCACTTTTTGCGCAGCCGAAGGTTGATCCCCGTCGGATTCATCAGAGTCCGAACCTTGAATGGATATCCGCATCTCCTCGGCTTCGACGTCGAGATGCTGTGTCGGCTTCGACGTCGAGATGCTGTGTCGGCTTCGACGTCGAGATGCTGTGTCGGCTTCGACGCCATTTGTAATCACCTTGCGCGTCGATCCCTTAAGGTCTTTTTGGATCGAAATGCTCGGCAACCTCACAAGTATCCTCTGTTCGGGCGATAAACACAGGTTACAGACCCGATGGTGGTCTGTATAAGGATACTTGGCGTGACACTTCGGACAGAAACGGAAGGGGGTCCGGGCCATTAGTCTTCGACGACAGGTGTGGTCGGGCCGACCAGGCCTTGGTTAAAGGCAGAAGCCCCGAAGCGGTCTTGTTGTCGGTGCCGATGTGATGATACTAAACCAGCCCGAACGTAAAACAATACTGACGAATTTAGCTGATTTTCTAAGTTTCCCGATTCGAATTACGGAGCGAAGAGGAACACGTCCGAACCCGCTGCCAGAAAGAAAACAATCTAAGATGGAGTCGACGCCCATGCGCAATGGAGCCGAAAGGGAGGAGTCACTTGGTCCCGTGACTCGAAAAGACTTCTTCGAACAAAAAACTCTTGTAACGCTCTGAGCCCAACACTAGATGGCAGGAACAGTGCACAGCATGTGTATCTGCAGCTACACGTCATCGAACATATATATATATATTTTTTTTCCAAAACGCCCTATGAAACACTAGATACTATAGGTAATCCAAGATTCGAGACCTACAAATAAACAGTATTCATAAACTCGGATTCTTGGGTACATATATTAAAAAAAAAAAAAAAAAAATACATAATTTTCCTCCATGCCGGTTTTCGTTTATTCAAATTTGCGTATTTAATTGGTGCATGGTTGGTACACAATTATAAATCATAATCTGCAGCTCACGGTTGATAGCTCTGGGTAGAACTTGTTTATGCACAATCACTACTATATACCTTTGCGACCAGAAGAATCTGACAGACACTAGGTTATAATATATTTGAACATCGATCATTTGGGAAAACAAATTACAGATGAAAACACTGTCACTTATTTCTATTTTTTCCTACTTGCTTTCTTTAGTTTTTGATTTCAACAATTAATTTCTTTAGGAAAACCATGAGCGATAAGACCCCTCTCTAAATTCAGAATGTTGTTCACTTTCCAGAAATGCAAAGCTTTAAAGACAGGAACTATTGACTCCCACTTAGAAAACTACAAAAACTGTAGCAGGACAAAATGAAGTGTTTTCAGAACTCTGGCTGTTCCTGTAAGCTGGGAAGATGTCGGTCTTAGCACAATAAAACATTTATTGTTGTGGTTTTTTTAAGAAAAAAAATCCATGCACTTTCTTGCAGCATTTATTTCACCATTTAAAAAAAATAGCTTAATTTTGGCCATTTACTTGGATCCAACCAAGGGAATCCGCAAACCATGGGTATCTTTAGACTCTCCCAACATGTGGGGAAAATGTGATACAAATTTTACTTAGCTATCTTATGTGGGAAAAAGTAATGAAGGCTTAGACACAAACTGCTCTAAACGTCAAAATTGGGTTCAGGAGTGGCAAAAAAAAAAAAAAAAAAAAAAAAAAAAACACGGTTCACCACAAAGTGTTAAGGCCAACTAACAAAGGCTCAGTTGTGCCCAATAATGACATTTTTTCACTTAACTGGACATTTTGTTGCTCCAAGAAGGACTGCAAAGCTTGAGCAATGCATTACTAGTCATATTAAGTTCTTGACATCGTCTAACAGAACACAAGTTAACTAGAAGCGAATAAGAACATTTTTCAACAAAAAATAGTTTCTGTGACCAGCAAACAGTTGCCAACTCAGAATAGCAGGGTGATGACAGGTGTCCAATAAAAAAACAAACAAACAGAAAACAAACACACAGCAAAACGTATGCCACTTCAAACACTAATCAAACAGTGTCCCTTGTTTTTACATACACAATCCTAAGTCTCACAACTGTTCAGTTTGAACCTTTTCATTGAGCTTTTACACAGGTCATATCAACTGCGCAGTCAGAGAAGAATCAACCAATGATAAAAGAACACTTGAAAGAAGCTGACTTGCAACCTACCAAAAGACCTGGATACACATGGGATATTATGTTTAGAACTCATTTATGCATGCAGAAAGCTCTAGGCATTTCAAAAGCTGCTTCAAAGTGCTATTTACAGGGATGATCACAAGTCTGAACAACGCTCAAAAGTACCATTCTTAGACTGATAGAAGTCCTTACCATACAGTCCCAGCTCTCACTCCTTGCGCAATGTAGTTGGCCTTATCGAGGTCCTTTGTAAAGACAGCTGCAGCCAGGCCATATATGCTCTTATTTGCCCTCTTAACAACTTCCTCAAGGGACTTGAACTTCAAGATTGACATCACTGGCCCAAATATCTATCGGAAATAAAACAGAGACTTAAAGCATTGCCTCCATAACTTGCATTGATCTGGTTAGGGTTTCTCCTAATATAAGAATCTCTTTTAAGATATTTCAGCAACAACACTGACCGCTTTAGTTTGCATCAGAACATTTTTATCACTGAGCACATCACAAGGCTGCATGAAAAGAATTAAACATACAACATTCCTATAAGATGCATATTTGTTCAAACAATTTAATGTGCCATAATCCAATTTCAAAACAAAAGGATGCAGTGACAGAGTTCCATAAGTTTGTATAATTCATATAAATATCAGTGCACTATACATCAATGACTTTATATTAGCGTGACAATTTTTTTAGTTTGCCAGATACTTGTTTGGGAAAGCAATCTTAGTTTGCTCTTTTTATCCTGTTGTTTTTCAAGTTGACAGATATTTCCTTCCACTCCCCAGTTTCAAAGTAATAATAGAGGCTTGGTGCCTGGCGGGCAAGTGAGTAATAAACACTTTTGAGTAAGACAATAGTGTCCACAGAGACATGAGAGGAATTAATATGCAAGTAAAACGTATGGGTCACACATGGACACTAAACAGAAAATCGCATAAAGGGAGTGCTCAAGATAAACTAGTTTCCATAAAGATAATATTCTAGTGCAGAGTGCCCTAGGAGGTCCCGGAAGCAGATGGGCAGTATTCCTACATAAAATATATAAACATATAATGAATAGACTGACATTATTCACATTATCTAGGGTTATCCTGAAATCTTCAACATTGTCGGTCGTAGTTGGACTCTTGCTCTAGGCAAGACTGCTGGTTTAGGGATGACCGCACTTTTGTTTGTAGGCGACTAGTCCAATCCTACAACAAGTTGCAACTATCAACCCAACCCTCCCGGCTCACAGCAGTACCTCACCAAAAACCCAATTAGTAAAAGGTGATTTGTGCCAGCCTTTACGCATGGACTCAAGAGTGCAACATCTCAGGGGAGTCGTGGTTAAACGGAGATTACCCTTTCTCACATGAGCAACAAGTCTCATTCATACACAAGCAATGAAGGAGATGCAGTAAAGTTGTCAATAGGTTTTATTACAAGACTGTAATCTACTGTAAAATGCATGGGCTGCAATGATTAGCATAATGAACAATGCAAGAAACAGAATTGTAAAAATGAGTCTCGTGAATATAAAGACCCTACCATCCTGCAATAACTTAAGATGTAAAATAGGCCCTAATATCCTACTCCTTGGGGACACGAAGTATGGGTCTGCATCAAGGCTATGTGTAGCATAGATAGTGTTTATGGCATCTGGTAGGAATCCCTCTGATAACCCAGACACGTGAGATGTACTTATAAAGATTTTGTAGGACCCCTGATGCAGGTATGTTCCCAAACAATAGATAAGATGTGCTAGGGGCGGCAATTATATAAATAAATCCCTGAAAAGGTACATTATGTTACTGTAACATGTAAGTGGGAAAGTACATGATATGAGTAGCTATGTTTATCACTTATCTTGGACACTGATAATGACACCTTCACAGAGTGGCACTGATAACATGAAATTAAAACATCTTCCTAACTATAAACTTAGCGGCCATCTTGGAAGAAATAATTAAATAAATGCGCTAAAACAGAGCAGGCTAAGTAGGTTAAAAGTCACTAGGTAACGGGGGCACAGGCCTGCAAGCCAGAAGGCTAGGCGAAATTCGCAATTCCCATTAAAACTAAATTGGAGCCACTACACCCTCCCTATTTCCCGAACAAGTATGATGCCATAATGATGACATCAGAGAAGGTGAATGAACCCAAGCTAAAATGCTCTGGACTAAAACAAGCTAAAAACATATTAAAATATAACTAAAATGTCATTAAAAACTTGTTAACAATAGCTAAAACATACGAAGAGACAAAATGTCGACCATGACAAGCACAGCAGGCCTAAGTTAAAGGCAATGTGTGGCAAAACACTCTGAATCTTTAGAAAAAGCTAATGGTCAAATTAATTTAAACAGCAGTCATGATCTTGAAGAATGTCTTCAAGCCATCGAAAAGAAGGGCATTCAGGAAAAAGACCACATCGTCAGATGTCAGATCGATGACAGAATTGGCAGGCAGGTCCACGGAGCTGTAATGCGCAGCAGCCTCAGACGCAGGATCCATCCAAAGTGCCTAAAGGAGCCAAATAGTCCACCAATGAAGTGGCCTTGCAAATCAGCCGCAGTCTCATGGGGCACAACCGTGAATTAACCCTCATCGGGAACATCAGCAGTTCTCAGTCAACAGGGGGCATTAGCAGAACAGCAAGGCACACCCGAAGGTAGATGTTGAAAGAGGCACCAGGTGCAATGGAAGACTGATTTCACACACCAAAGGACTGGTCCGAAGGACAGTGACCAATCACGCTCCAATTCTTCCAGCAACGGAGTGCCAAAGAACTGTGCCATACGATCACGGCACAGCTGGGCTGGTGGTAGCAGCTCCATCACTTCGCGTACCTGGTAAGGCACAACCACTGCGTATTAGGAGTAGTAGTAGTAGTAGTAGTAGTATCCCACAGATCAATGCCAAAGTCACAGGACAGACGGCAAACACACTTGGAAAGAGTGAATGGATGGCTGAAGGAACGACTCCAAAGAGAGTCTGTAAGACGGACACAAATCCAGACCAGACAGCCTTAAAGAACAGCGCAATCCTTGTAGTGCTTGAAGCAATGAATAGTCTGGCTACCAGCTCTCCAAAGTGCTTGGGGAAGTTGGTATTTAATAGGGATCATATCTCAGCTGACAATCTTGCTATCTGGAGAGAATACGTTGCCCTAGACGATGTCAATGCAACTTGCTTCTGGAATAGTACAAGGGGTGGAGTATCCTTCAGAAAACAAGCCAAGTTCACAACCTCCCCCCCCCATTGCAAAGGCCATGAAGGGACACCAGTTTGCAAATCATTGAATGACTAACAGTAGTATCACAATCGCTTCAGCTGAGAAAGACCTCTGTTTCGCCGCTCTGACATTTATTTTCAATGGGAAACTCCCACTCCTCTTTAATATAGCTATTGACTAGCCGCTTGTATCTGCCCACGGCAAGATGTTTCAAGCATTTCAAAGAACAAAAGGTGGAAATGGGCAGATTTGTAATGCCATGTACGAGTTATACTGTCAATGGACTTTCTGCAACTGTGAAAGGCAACTTTTCTATATGAAGCATGGTAAAACTCGCTTCCCTTTAGCCATTGTCTGTTGTTCCCGGATAAATTAAAAGCAGCAAACAGGTTACTACTGTTAATATATGTCCATTTTTAAGAATCTGTAGTGTCCAGCCCAACTACATGATGGAACACAGCTGACTTTGTCCATGGTGTAAAAAGGACGTCATTCTGAATGATGTCTATTGCAGATGACACTATGTTATTAAGGGAGTATATTCTGGTGGATGTTTTTTTTTTATGGAATTATCAACAACAGCTAAAGCCTTTTCCAATTTTTCCTTATCTATCTGCCTTAAATGCGCAGCCACTTCCATCTGAGATCCATCAGATCTCATTGTATATGGCATAAATTAATCTTTTAGAGCAAGCTTTTCTGGGACCTAACAAGAAATCTTCTAAGTCTTTGTCTTAGCGTAATAAGATGTTTAACTGCTGCTAAGGCGTTAGTCTGTAACCAATGTTGGCACAGTTTACCCACACTGTAAGTAGTAACTATACTCGAGTGTTGACCTGAGACAAAGCGAGTGTCCTGCCGGGTAATCTTGAAAACCCTTGAGGAATTAACAAAACACACCCAACACCCATTTGTGTCTATTAGCCACAATAACCACCCACTGGGACTGTAAAGTACCAGCCTGAGCTTTTGAATCTAATTCTTCCTCTGTGACGTTCAGAAAGGGCTGCCAACTGGTGTATTTTGCCGGTGTGGGGATACTGGGCGCATTCATTTCTTTTACGTTTTCTAACCCTAGACAGGATATCTGTTGAATTGTGTCATTTAAAAAGAACATCTGTACAGGAATAAGGTGTGCTCTAAATAAAGCTTCCTTACCCTGAATTTGCCAATCGTGTGTTCCCCATATACTCTTTAACATCTATAGTGTTTTTCCAGTATTTGTATCCTTCAACTGCAAGTCGGGAAACAAAGGAATCTGAATAAATCCATTTTGTGTTAGTAAACAAGATTTTCCTAATTTTAGAAGTTGGTAACTTGAAAAAATAGGATTCTGCATTCTGTAATTCACTTATTTTTCTGGGTATGACATTATCTGAATAATGCTTTGGGCTCCCCACAGGCGGAGTTGAACAGTGTTCCCACGGTGTGTAATTGTATACTGATCTGTGTCTAGTTGCTCAGTGCAGGTAGTAATGTCCCCAATTATTAGAACAGATCATTTGCTCATAATTCTATGTGTTAAGGTACATCATCACTTTCAAATACAGTATAATCCTGCAATTTAGCTAGCATGGAATCAACTGTTTGAACATCCCAGTCATCAGAAACAATACCATGTCTAATTACATCAGTCACTGAGATTGTGAAAACATATGGAATTTGAATGACCTCAGTAGGCCCATATATATCAAATGGAACTTTAGCCCACACAGTCCCATCAGGAATTGATACTTCTGAAATGTTCACAAGGGACAAGTCTCTTCGGACCTTATGTGAGGAAAGATATGGAGTCAGGAGTTCATCCACTGGCTCAACAGAGGAGCGTTCAGGAAGATAATGACCATTTATGAAGAGAAAAAAAAAAAAAAGACTCTAAACCAATCCATAATAGAAAGGCAAGCAAAGTCAGAAATATCCACAGATAACCATAAAATGTATCCATGGAATTATCTATAAGCCATATGTACAGCTGAAGTGTCTTTGAAACTGTCTCAGGAGCAGGTGCGGGTAAAGTTGAAGAAAAGTCACCAAGATTGATGAAGTAACCAGAAGCAGTCTCTGCAAACACAGGAGCCGGTGCATTACTGGTGGATAGATCCACTTTGCGTAGAGGTTCATAGTAGAGAATGTCATCTGTTTGTGTGGAGTTGGAGTAGATGACAGCCACATCTTGGACAGCTGTTGTCAGTGAAGTGGTAACAAATCAGCAAAAGATCATTTTCCACCCTCCCATGCTCAAGGAGGCATTTGTAGCATTGTTGTACATGCTGTTGTAGTCAGTAGAGTTGTTATTTCTTCTTTGAAGAGATCTATCCTGATGGGTAGTGAGAGGGGACCGGGAACTACCCAAGGGACTTCTAGGTCTAATGTGCAGGATTGGCCAATTGGTGTAGTTTGATGATTTCAATGGAGAATAATCTGTTTGCCTTGGAACCAGGCATCAGCCGTAGGATGACAGTTCTGGTACTTTGTATTCCCAGGACTTAGACCGGTGCTCTGTAGGACGGGGCCCGAATTCCTTCTTCACAGCAGTCTTCTCATGAACCCGATCCCCCAACTTTAGGAATCCAGCCAGTAGAAGTTTTTGCCAAATCTCTTATTTCCAAGGTGACAGCACTGGCGGATGAATTATCAAAAAACTGCTAAAGCTCCTGTAAAACAGGGAGACATTCCTTTATATCATAAGGTGTATCTACTGCCACCAAACTAGGGCCATCTAGATCTGGGACATACGTAGGTATCCCAAAGAGAACCTCATATGGAGTGCGTCCTCCCAAGGACCGTCTTGGCAGATTATTCAGTGCTCTCTGGGCCCCATATAGGTGATGAAGCCAGCTGTGGCCAGAACCTAATACTCTAGCTGTTAAGGACTGCTTCAGATCTCGATTCCTCCTCTCCACAACTGGATTTCCCCTCGAGGTGGCAGGGTGAGGAGTAGTGGAGTTCAACACCCATTGTCCTCATCGTGTCCTTAAATGCCTTAGAGGCAAAGGCAGGGCGCTGGTCAGAATGGAATGCTGCAACTGCATACGTACCGATAAAGATCAGCAAGTCTTTTATAACAGTTAGAGCGTCAGCCAACCGCTGAGGCCATGCCCCCAGGAATCTAGGTCAAGAATCTACAGGGATTAGTGTATTTGTACGCACCATCATGTTGTAGAGGACCACAGTGGTCCAGGTGCACACATTTTAGTGGCCTGTTGGACACTAGGAGGGATGGCTGCAGAGGGCGTTTGATGTTTGAGCCCTTTATCTGCTGGCAAATGTCACAGCAAAGAACATACTACTTGGTCTGTTTGTACAGACCCGGCCACCAGAAGCATTTCTGCAAGAGTGTTAATGTGGCCACAACACCAGCAGGTGCAGAGGCGATACTCTTATGTGCTTCTTTGATTAGATCTTATTTCTGGTCTAAATTGGGGATCATTAGATCTCCCACCCAGGAAGTGTTGCACAGGCAACATTCTGTGCACTGATGTGGTAAGAGTATTTTGTAGGGTATGCTTTTGGGAGAGGCTTGTCTTCAGCCAAAGCTTTCACGGCAGCCAATATTTCATTATCCATTCTTGTCTGGGAACGAGTCACTGCAGCAACAGAAGCCGTAGCTACTCTGGATGTGGCCGGCTCATTACCCAAACTGTTGCCAATAACATGTACACCTGCACGTTGGTGGCCCAATGTATGGACTACATGAGCATCAGGTAGCTTATCCGTAAGATCAGCCACCCTCCTCTACGGAATTCTGCGTTTTATGGTGTTCCCCTTTGAGTCTCTGAACCCGTCAATCGCCAATGACTGTACACAGTAAAACAAACGCAAGACAATCAATGTAAGTTGTCCTGGATCCATATGTTCCAGCGCTAGGATAAGGGCTTTAAGTTCCGCCAGCTGAGCTGTGCAGTCCCCCAGAGTCTGCATGTAGGTATTATGAGGGTGGAAAATACCGTCCTTCATCAGTCTGCTCACAGCTGTTCAACCGGCTGAGTATTGATGTCTAGTACCTACAGCTGGCTGTGCTGAACCATCAGTGTAAATGACAGTTTGATAACTGTCAAGTGGCAAGATGTCTAGAGGTGCAGGGTACTCCTGTTCGTATTGGAGAAACTCTTGTGTTTGAAGTGTGGAATCAAAGATTTAATCAACATCTGTGGCAGTCAGGGAGGTTGCCCATTGAATCCAACGTGGATGGAATGCTTCAGCGTTAGGAACGCTTGCTTTGCTGACGGCCTTTAAGGCTGACACCGGAGTAATGACAATAATGCATTTCCCTTGGGCAAGTGGCCTCTCCTTGAAGATAGCCATCTATACTGCAGTTAGAAGTTTTTCTGTGGGTGCAAAGCATTTGTCTGCATTGGAATATAAATGTGATTTATATGCTATGGGCGCCGTGTAGCCTTCGTTAAAGGTGATATGAGTGAACCCAATGGCACCAGCAATTATTCGGATGACCAAAATTGTTTTATCACAGGTGTGTAAGTGTTTTTCTTCTAGCATGCCCTGTTGGAGGGGGATATATATATATATATATATATATATATATATATATATATATATATATATATATATATATATATATATATATGTGTGTGTGTGTGTGTGTGTGTGTGTTTTCTAGAAAAATCCAGGTGTATCAAGTCAAAGTGGCTTGATGCGTTGTGCATAGCCAGGAATGTAAGTTCTGCCAAAGTTGAAGAAACCAAGTAAAGTCTGTAGTTTCTTCATAGTATTTGGTGGCTGGAGTTGAACACATTTTGCTAAAAAGTGCAGGGCCAGACTCTTGCCCTCGTTTCATAAATCATATCGCAGGAACAATAAACTGAGAAAGGCTATTTTAGTTTCCCTAAAATTAAATTTGTAACCAAGGGCTGTGAATCCCGGAACGATCCGATCGACCCTGGCAAGATGCATGTTGAGGTCATCATCTGTGAGATAGATATCATCCACATAGGACAAGGCCTCAGGATCAATATAGTGCAATATTGACGTTACACGGGCTGATCACATTCCTGGGCTGTTCTTGTAGCCTTGGGGCAAACGACAGAAGCGTTTATGTGAACACAGGGCTCAATTACACCCTGGTACTCAAGGCGAGTGAGGATCTCCCTCACTGGAACTTTGGTTTCGTGTTTGACAGGATATTGGGACCGAGGCTGGGAGTGTAGACCTAATCAGTTTTATATGGTAAGGAGAATCCTTATCCAATCCTACATGATTGCAGTATAGCGCAGGTGCCTGTGTAAAAGCCAATTTGACAGCGCAGGCCTGTTTTACCACCTCTGGAACAAGATCAGAGAAAGGAGGCAAAATTACATTTTCCCTATGTGGGAGCTTACAGATGTGCTCAGGTGGCCGGTCCCTTTCGGCCAATAGGATATCACAACTAAGTTCACCCCAGAATATCACACTAATGGTGCGCTCTATGCCTCTCTCAATTTGGATATTTAAATCCTAAACCCCGTCAGGTGGGGTAGCGTGCCCATCTGCAGTCTCGACTGCAATGAAGTTGCTAGTTGCTGTCGCATCCAGATGATCTTTCAGACTCTGGCGACATATTGTGACTTCTGCCATGCTGTTCAGCAGTGCCACAGCCCACGTCTTGTTCTTCAGTAATGTTCTCAGGTGTACTGGCATTTTTAATTGAAAGTGCTGCCACCTTTTTTCTTTTTAAACTGGGGACTTGTCTTCTTTTGTCTGAAGACCCCGTGAGTCTTTCTTCTGTTTCACGTAGTCAGGACATTGCTCTGACCGTCCCTCTCTCTACATCTATCCAGTGCGTCCTAAAAGGAACAAGAGGGACGTGACTCAGTATATCTGACAGGAGCTTTTAAATATTCTCTATTTCTGAGATCATATCTGCTTTCGGAGTTCTCTAGGTGTTGAGAGTCTGCTCTCTGACTTGGTCTGTCTTTAATTTGCTTTTGTTTCTCCCAGTGCCTTTTAGAACCCTCCTGTGCTTTTCTGGTACCTTCCTTTGGGGTGGTGCTCTGTATTTCCGGCTTCTTCGGCTTGGCTCCCAAACTATCCCGCCCTACACTGGTAAAGGTATCCAAGATTATTTTTGGTAGCTGTTTTTCCTGTTCCAAGTGGGGAATCTCTCAGAGCCTTTGGCATATAGACAATGCTACTGCTTCCCCTTTAATGTTACAAAGTATTATTGAGGAGACTATGTTGACGTAATGCATTCATTTCTTCCCCAAGTCTAGGGCTGGGGCATCCCCATGTTCGTTTTGAGTTTGTTTCAACACTTCTGGTAAACTAGCAAATGTCGGAGTACCGTGTGCCCTAGTATAAATCGCAGTGGAGACTGTACCCAATTAATGCAGTCATCCACTGAGGGAACCATTCAATGTTTTTCCTGTGGCCCCCTGTATGGGGAAACACAGCTTCTGACTGATTAGTTTTCTGGGCTATCCAGAACGGGACTTTCTCTTGCTCCATGGGCACTTTGCCCATGACAGAATGTACTGTTTGTGGATTAATCCCATAAGTAGCCAATTGGTATCCAGCAGATGCTGGTGTTGTGTTCAGAGTTCGCATTACGAACTGAACAAGTCATCTATATAATGTTACTAGCTCAATGTATAGAATGCGCAGATCAGCTGCCTGCATGTTTTGTACACTGGGGTGAGGTGTATATGAGGCAAACATTGGTCCTTCATTAGCTAATGACTCCAAGTGATACCAGGTGTCTATAAAATATGTAGTCAATTTCTTATTTCACTTGGTAAAAAACAAAAACAAATTTTTTTAATCATCTTCATATTTCTTTTAATCTTGATTTCTTAAATAGAACAACATTCAAAATTTCGAATTCTTATTAAACAAAAACATTTTATATGGATCAATGCACTGTAGTATGTCTTATCTTAGATGCCCAGTTTCTCCTTGTTGCAGACTGGCTTGACGTCATATGTACAGACAATCCATGGGGGTTATAGTTTTAAAGCTGTGGGACATCTGCCAAAAATTGGCAGATGTCGGGCATGTCCTATTTAGAGGTTGTAGATGCTGCCCTATTTAGGATGTATTGATGGGGTATGCCATAGCTTGGTTATCTAGAGTTTGGCAGATGTCCTACATCTGCCAAAATCTAAATAAAAATCTAAATACCCCCATTGTCTCTTATAGTGGCTTATTATGTTTGCCATAATCTTGCGCATTCGTGGTTGTGACAAAAGAGCAACATTATTGTACACTGCAATTAAAATTATGCTGATGGTCACCTTTGATACACAGATGTGCAATAACAGACCTTTGTTTAGTTAAAATGGGAAAACAACCTGCTTTACAATATGTTATGGCTTCCCTAGATCAACAATATTTGTCATGTATCAGTATTTTATACTTATTAATATTTGAATATGTCCATCTTGTGCTCTAATATGTTTAAATTACCTTGCTTTCACTATTACTAACCACATGTTCATTATTTTACTCATCTCAGATTGAATTATTGTAGTGTATGGAATACACTTCTTGGCATGCCTGTATATGCTGTGTGGCAGTCTCCATAGTCTCACAGTATCTAAACTAACATGTTTAGCCCACATATTTGAAAAGTTGTTATAGTACAATAACCCTGGCTTAGAGTAGACCCTGCAATTTTTCAGTTCGAGCTTGGTCATCCTGAACGAGAGTCAAGTAAGTACAATCGCTTGTCAAGATCAATCATCCTGTTTGTGAGTTAACACAGCTTTTTTTTGTTTGAGGTGATCATCCTACATACAAGTCTACTTGTCCTTTCTCTGGGTGAGGTCACTGTGTTGGATTTAAGTCCCTGCCTTAGCAGAGTGCCCAATCCAGTCGTTCTGGACTATCATCGTTCAAAGTTGATTCATTGTCTTTAAAAAGGGTCTTGTTTTTGATGCAAAAGAAGTTTCTCCCTTAATAAAAAGGGCAAAAAATAATAAAGCTCTTAACTTGTCAAACATGCTGACTGTATGAAAAACAGCCTTCTTCCCTTTCCATGGCTTCTAGATGGACAGGAGTAATAGTAAAAATACACTACTGGCTGTAATATCATCACTTGTACGACCACTGGCAGAGACAGTATTCCTTGACTAAGGGCCTGATTATGACCTTGGCGAAGAGGATTACTCCACCAAAAATGTAACGGATATCCCACCCGCCGTTTTACTAGTTCCATTGGATAGAACTGAACTTTTAGTATCGCGGATGGGATCTCCATCACGTTTGTGACAGAGTAATCCCCTCCCCCAAGGTCGTAATCAGCCCCTTTGTCAGCAAGGAAGTTACACTGCCCAACAAGTGACCACCATCTTTTGATACAGAGGTATATGCGTTTAACATTAATAACTTCCATGAACAACATAACATGCCCTACCTATGCGAGTCTCCTTTGAATGCAGAGTTGAAAGTGAAGGATTGTCATACAATGTCATACCATTTCTGTAGAATATTTTCAAGTGGACGAAATCCATTCAAAGAAATACTAAGGTTTCAAAACTGAGTTTGTTGCTGGTGTATTTATTTGCTTTAGAAAATATGACATCGCAGTTTTTAGTTTTTCCATTGAATGCGGTACTTGGGCATCCTAAGTGTTACCTTAAGGAGCCACTAAACTTGAACCCTGCTAGCCTTTTCCTGTGCTGGCGTAGCTGGAGATCGGTACTTTGTTTTTGCCACATGGTGATGCTCATATGCCAGCGAGGGTTCATTTTATTGTTAGGGTGTTTTTATTTTTACACACCAATATCAACATAAATGTCACTGTAGAGAACAGCAATACTCTTTCTATTGCACATACGTTGATCCAATATATGGTCTATGTGGGAAAACGCAGACGTAGAACTATACATCATGTTAGAGTACAGCAGGCAACATGTGAAATGTATGGGGAATCTAATCATGCAATTAAATCGCTCCAATCCCAATATTTTAGCATAAAACATAAAATG
Source organism: Pleurodeles waltl (assembly GCF_031143425.1). Lineage (NCBI taxonomy): Eukaryota > Metazoa > Chordata > Amphibia > Caudata > Salamandridae > Pleurodeles > Pleurodeles waltl. Next base: position 903,447,233 of record NC_090450.1, read on the forward strand.
TAGAAAAGTTGAACAAAATATAGTCATACTTCTCCATATTATTAGCTCTTTAGAATAACTTCTCTGAAATTGCCAAAGTACACTATCACCAAACTCCTAACTGATTTCCAGAGTCTAAATGATCCTCTCTTCTGTATGCCACGGCTCTCTTGAAATACATTTTCCAACTCCCATCAGACTCCAGCAGACTTGCACACCCTAATAAAGCTAAACGTGTTTGCCAGCATCACTTGATTAACTCAAATTATTTCTATTAGGCGCTCTTCTAATGCCATAGACTTTACAACAGTACCAAAATATATTTGTAAGTACATTCCTCTGACTTGCAATTCCAGCAAACATACAAGTCTAGCAATGCGAAGATGTTCCTTTACTTTTTTTGGTGACCAGTACATCCAAAAAGTGTTTCTGTTGATTTAATAGACCGAGATCTCTAGCACACTTATGAATATTAGTAGCAATGTTTAACCAGCAATTCAAGCTAATGTTATAACCTAGTTCCATTTAGCCACATGAATCTCGGGATGTAGCCATGATATGGATTTTTCCATAAGCACTGCTAGTTTATGTTTATTTGTAACCTGCTTGAGCAGGTGAACATGTACTCGCGGTTTATTTAATGCTCTCTGGGGCTACCATTTTCATCTAGTTATAATAAATCTTGACTTCACTGCACAAAAAAATAATCTGAAGGCATAACCATATAAGAGGTTTTCTGGTCCAATGTTGGGCACTCTCTTCTTTACTTGTATTTGTTTAAGGATGGTGGTAGAGGCAACGTCTGAAAAATGATTACCATGAGGGTTCTTAATCCTCAGAACACACAACTCCTCAAGATTCTTGGGAACAGTGTCCTGTACAGTGGAAGAGATATCTAGGTTATATGTTAGAACTGCATAACATAACAGTACACCACTGGGCATGAATCATTGGCTCACCTTCTGTGGCAGTACTGGGAGCTTGGAAATGTGTAGACTATAACGCGTTTTTCACTATGATCTGGCGCAAGAGACAGAGAATGTACCAACAATGTTTGTTTTTGTACCCATAACCACACCTGTTTTCTATCACTCCTGGAAAAGGGACCATTTAAGCTTTGATCCCATTACCTATCCAGCACCAGACCGTCCATAAGCCTTCAAATGAAAATGTCACTTACCCAGTGTACATCTGTTCGTGGCATCAGTCGCAGTAGATTCGCATGTTCTGCAATAGCTCGCCATCTGGTGTTGGGCCGGAGTGTTACAAGTTGTTTTTCTTCGAAGAAGTCTTTCGAGTCACGGGACCGAGTGACTCCTCCTTTTGTCTCCATTGCGCATGGGCGTCGACTCCATCCTCGATTGTTTTTCCCCGCAGAGGGTGAGGTAGGAGTTGAATTGTAGTAATAGTGCCCATGCAATGGAGTGACTAAGTATGCACCTATTTAAGGTTGAGATGATACATATATAAATAATTGAAGGTAACTTCCAAACTGCTACAGGCTCCCGGGGAGGCGGGTGGGCACATGCGAATCTACTGCGACTGATGCCACGAACAGATGTACACTGGGTAAGTGACATTTTCAGTTCGATGGCATCTGTCGCTGTAGGTACGCATGTTCTGCATAGACTAGTAAGCAGTTATTTTCCCAAAAGCGGTGGATCAGCCTGTAGGAGTGGAAGTAGTCTGAAATAATGTCCTTAATACAGCTTGACCTACTGTGGCTTGTTGTGCGGATAACACGTCTACACAGTAGTGCTTGGTGAATGTGTGAGGCGTAGACCATGTGGCTGCCTTACATATTTCTTGCATTGGGATGTTTCCTAGAAAGGCCATGGTAGCACCTTTCTTTCTGGTTGAGTGTGCCCTTGGTGTAATGGGCAGCTGTCGTTTAGCTTTAAGGTAGCAGATTTGGATGCATTTAACTATCCATCTGGCTATACCTTGTTTTGAAATTGGGTTTCCTGCATGAGGTTTTTGAAATGCAATAAAGAGTTGTTTAGTCTTTCTGATGTTCTTTGTTCTGTCAATGTAATACATTAATGCTCTTTTGACATCTAATGTATGTAGTGCCCTTTCAGCTACGGTATCTGGCTGTGGAAAGAACACTGGAAGTTCCACTGTTTGATTTAGATGGAACGGTGAAATAACCTTTGGCAAAAATTTAGGATTGGTCCTTAGGACGACTTTATTTTTGTGTAGTTGTATAAAAGGTTCCTGTATAGTAAACGCCTGAATCTCGCTTACTCTTCTCAGGGAAGTAATGGCGATGAGAAATGCCACCTTCCAGGTTAGGAACTGTATGTCGCAGGAGTGCATGGGTTCAAAAGGTGGACCCATAAGTCTAGTTAGGACAACATTTAGGTTCCATGAAGGAACAGGTAGTGTTCTTGGTGGTATAATTCTCCTAAGGCCCTCCATGAATGCTTTAATGACTGGTATTTTATATAGGGAAGTTGAATAGGTAGTCTGCAGGTATGCAGATATTGCTGCAAGGTGAATCTTAATGGAAGAGAAAGCTAGGTTAGATTTTTGTAAGTGAAGCAAGTAACCCACTACATGTTCTGGAGTTGTGTGTAATGGTTGTATTTGATTAATATGGCAGTAGCAAACAAACCTCTTCCATTTACTTGCATAGCAGTGCCTGGTGGATGGCCTTCTTGCTTGTTTTATGACTTCCATACATTCTTGGGTAAGTTGTAAGTGCCCGAATTCTAGGATTTCAGGAGCCAGATTGCTAGATTCAGCGATGCTGGATCTGGGTGTCTGATCTTTTGGTTGTGCTGTGTCAACAGATCTGGCCTGTTGGGCAATTTGATGCAGGGTACCACTGATAGGTCTAGCAGCGTTGTGTACCAGGGTTGCCTTGCCCAAGTTGGTGCTATCAATATGAGTTTGAGTTTGCTTTGACTGAGTTTGTTTACCAGGTAAGGAAGGAGAGGGAGAGGAGGAAAAGCGTAAGCAAATATCCCTGACCAGTTCATCCATAGGGCATTGCCTTGGGATTGTTTGTGTGGGTATCTGGATGCGAAGTTTTGGCATTTTGCGTTCTCCCTTGTCGCAAACAAGTCTATCTGAGGTGTTCCCCAGAGTTTGAAATAAGTGTTCAGTATTTGGGGGTGAATTTCCCATTCGTGGACCTGTTGGTGATCTCGAGAGAGATTGTCTGCGAGTTGATTTTGTATCCCTGGTATAAACTGTGCAATTAGGCGAATTTGGTTGTGAATTGCCCAATGCCAAATTTTTTGTGCTAGCAGGCTTAACTGCGTGGAGTGCGTCCCTCCCTGCTTGTTTAGATAATACATTGTTGTCATGTTGTCTGTTTTGACGAGAATGTATTTGTGAACTATTATTGGTTGGAAAGCTTTTAGTGCTTGAAAAACTGCTAGAAGTTCTAGGTGATTGATATGCAGTTTTGTTTGATGTACGTTCCATTGTCCTTGTATGCTGTGTTGATTGAGGTGTGCTCCCCACCCTGTCATGGAAGCATCTGTTGTTATTACGTATTGTGGCACTGGGTCTTGGAAAGGCCGCCCCTTGTTTAAATTTATGTTGTTCCACCACAGAAGCGAGAGGTAAGTTTGGCGGTCTATTAACACCAGATCTAGAAGGTGACCCTGTGCTTGAGACCACTGTGATGCTAGGCATTGTTGTAAGGGCCTCATGTGCAGTCTTGCGTTTGGGACAATGGCTATGCATGATGACATCATGCCTAGGAGTTGTAATACCATCTTTGCCTGTATCTTTTGTGTTGGATACATGCGTTGTATGATGGTGTTGAAATTTTGAATTCTTTGTGGACTTGGAGTGGCTACTCCTTTTGATGTGTCTATTATGGCTCCCAGGTATTGTTGTACCTTGCGTGGCAGAATTTTGGATTTTGTGAAATTGACGGTGAACCCTAGTTTGAAGAGGGTTTGTATGATATGATTTGTGTGATTTGAGCACTCTATTAACGAATGGGCCTTGATTAGCCAGTCGTCTAGATATGGGAACACATGTATTTGCTGCCTTCTTATGTGTGCTGCGACTACTGCTAGACATTTGGTAAAGACTCTTGGTGCGGTTGTTAATCCGAAAGGCAGTACCTTGAATTGGTAATGTATTCCTTTGAATACAAACCTTAGGTATTTCCTGTGCGATGGGTGTATTGGTATATGGAAATAAGCATCCTTGAGGTCTAAAGTTGCCATGTAGTCGTGCAGTTTTAGCAATGGCAATACTTCTTGTAGTGTGACCATGTGGAAGTGGTCTGATTTGATGAAAGTGTTCACTACTCTGAGGTCTAGGATTGGTCTCAGCGTTTTGTCCTTCTTTGGTATCAGAAAGTACAGTGAGTAAACTCCTGTGTTTATTTGTGTGTTTGGCACTAATTCGATTGCATTCTTTTGCAATAGTGCCTGCACTTCTATCTCCAGGAGATTGGAATGGTGTGTTGTTAAATTTTGAGCTTTTGGTGGTATGTTTGGAGGGAATTGTAGAAATTCTATGCAATAACCATGTTGGATAATTGCTAGAACCCAAGTGTCTGTAGTGATTTCCTCCCATGCTTTGTAATAATGACCTATTCTTCCCCCCACTGGTGTTGTGTGGAGGGGGTGAGTGACATGTGAGTCATTGTTTAGTAGTAGGGGTTTTGGGGCTTTGAAATCTCCCTCTATTTCTAGGGAATTGCCCTCCTCTATATTGTCCCCGAAAACCTCCTCTATACTGTCCCTGGTAAGTGGACGGTGTTGCTTGTGAGGTGCTGGCTTGTGTGCTTTGACCCCGAAACCCCCCTCGAAAGGGCGTTTTACGGAATGTGCTGTAATTCCCTCTGCTCTGCGGGGAGTAGAGTGCGCCCATGGCTTTGGCAGTGTCCGTATCTTTTTTGAGTTTCTCAATCGCTGTGTCCACTTCTGGACCGAACAGTTCTTTTTCATTAAAAGGCATATTGATAACTGCTTGTTGAATCTCTGGTTTAAATCCAGACGTTCGGAGCCATGCATGCCTTCTGATAGTTACAGATGTATTAATTGTCCGTGCAGCTGTATCTGCAGCGTCCATGGAGGAACGTATCTGGTTGTTGGAGATGGTCTGTCCCTCCTCAACCACTTGTTTTGCCCTATTTTGGAAGTCTTTGGGCAGATGTTCAATGAGATGTTGCATCTCGTCCCAGTGGGCTCTGTCATAGCGCGCAAGTAGTGCCTGGGAGTTCGCGATGCGCCACTGGTTTGCAGCTTGTGCTGCGACTCTCTTACCAGCTGCATCGAACTTGCGGCTTTCTTTATCTGGGGGTGGTGCATCTCCAGATGTGAGAGAGTTGGCCCTTTTCCTAGCTGCTCCTACAACAACAGAGTCTGGTGGCAGCTGTGTTGTGATGAAAACCGGGTCCGTAGGAGGCGGCTTATACTTTTTTTCCACCCTTGGTGTGATTGCCCTACTTTTGACCGGGTCCTTAAATATGTCTTTTGCGTGCCGGAGCATACCAGGGAGCATAGGCAGGCTTTGGTAGGAGCTGTGGGTGGAGGAGAGTGTGTTGAACAAGAAATCATCCTCGACCTGTTCTGAGTGGAGGCTTACATTGTGATATTGTGCTGCTCTAGCCACCACCTGAGAGTACGCGGTGCTGTCTTCTGGTGGAGATGGTTTTGTAGGGTATGCCTCCGGGCTGTTATCTGACACTGGGGCGTCGTATAGGTCCCATGCGTCCTGATCTTGGTCACCCTGGCTCATGGTGGTGTGAGCTGGGGAGTGTGATGGCGTTTGTGCCGGTGAAACGTTAATCACGGGCGGAGGAGAGGGTGGTGGTGTAACTCTTTTCACCACTTTTGGTTGTGGTGCTTGTTCCGTCTGGAACTCCAACCTTCTCTTTCTCCTAATGGGGGGAAGGGTGCTTATTTTACCTGTCCCCTGCTGAATGAAGATACGCTTTTGCGTATGGTCCACATCAGTTGCTTGTAGCTCTTCCTCAAACCTATGCTTTTGCATTTGGGAGGTTAGCGAGTGCTCTTCTGTATAAGAGCCTGAAGCTGGGTCGCTTGCAGTTTGTTTCGGCATCGAAACTTTGTCTGCGTGTTTTTTCGGCTCCGAGGTGACTTTTTTCCTTTTCGGGGCCGAAACCTCTTGGCGTCGATCTGTTTCGGTGCCGCTGTCTCGGCGTCGAGCCGTGTCCACACCGGCATCTCGGTGTCGAGGCTTGTCTCCAGCACTTTCTCGGTCCCGAGAAGGCTGCGTGCCGGTGTCTCGACCGGAGTCGGACGATCTCGGCACTGTTTGGGCCTTTTTCGGTGCCGACGGTCGGTCACCGAATTTATGGGTCGAGCCATGGCCTGGTGGCAGTGGCGTCCCCTGGGCCTTGTAAATGTTTCTTTGTGTGGTTTTCGACGTCTTACTCACGGTTTGTGTATCGTCGAATCCTTCGGAGTCTGAGTCTTGGATCGAGAAGGTACCTTCCTCTTCCTGCTCCTCGAACTCTCGGTGGGCTGTCGGCGCGGACGCCATTTGAAGTCTTCTGGCTCGACGGTCTCGGAGTGTTTTTCGGGACCGGAACGCACGACAGGCCTCGCAGGTGTCTTCGCTGTGCTCAGGTGACAGGCACAGGTTGCAGACCAAGTGTTGGTCTGTGTAGGGGTATTTATTGTGGCATTTGGGGCAGAAACGGAACGGGGTCCGTTCCATCGGCGTTCTTCAGCACGTGGTCGGGCCGACCAGGCCCCGACGGAGGATCGAAAAAACTACCCCGAAGGGCACCGGAGCTCTTCGATCTTCGATGCGGTGTGGAATCTAAGTACGCCGATTCCGAACGCAACAATACCGACGAAAATCTTCCGAAATTAACTATTTTTTCCGTTCCGAAACTCGGAGCGACAGGAACACGTCCGAACCCGATGGCGGAAAAAAAACAATCGAGGATGGAGTCGACGCCCATGCGCAATGGAGACAAAAGGAGGAGTCACTCGGTCCCGTGACTCGAAAGACTTCTTCGAAGAAAAACAACTTGTAACACTCCGGCCCAACACCAGATGGCGAGCTATTGCAGAACATGCGTATCTACAGCGACAGATGCCATCGAACTATATATTACCCAAGAGAGGCATTTTGGCAATTGACATGGGTGGAGACACGACTCTCGAAATACTTATTTGTGTGCAGAATGGAGCAAACCATACAGAAACTCGAACCAGACTCGACAGTATTAACATGTTAGGCTACTCAAAATTCTTCAAAGCTGAGGACTGAATGTTTTCATCCAGCTATGCTTACAACGGAGCACACAAGTGTATCTTAATTATCGAACTGCAAAAGTACTACAAGGCTAACATGGTCCAGCAACCAAACATAAGCTAGTATATATTAATGTCTTATAGCAATTTGTGAATCGGATGCTTTAAATTAACATCATGTAAGACAATACCATACTGAATGAAGGGTGCACCTACCTCTTCTGAAGCAATGGTCATGTCATCTTTCACATTTCCAAACACCGTGGGCTGGATGAAGTATCCTCTGTCTGCTGCCACCCCTCCACCATGGAGCAACTGAGCGCCCTCCTTTTTCCCGATGTTGATGTAACCCAAGATCTTCTTAAACTGCTCCTTATCCACCTGCACAGAAAGCACGGCTGTAATGATGTATGGTAGTGGAGTGGTGTGATGGTGTTACACTCATGCAAAACATTGGTCCAAATTTTACAGGATGGCTGGGCAAAGAAAATATTCTTCTTCAACCCAAACTGAACAGAATTCGGTAATCTCCTTGCTTGGTAATAGAGATGTAGCCATGCATCTTAAAAAGTAGTCAAGAGCCTGCTCTTGCAAGTAAGAGTATTTGTCAATAGGAAAAACAGATGGATGTGGAATTCATATTTTTCATTAGTGTCTGCAGATGTTGCTCTGACCAACTGTTAATCTATTAATTTACTGATCGACAGTGGTCATTTAACTTTGGAAAATGAATTATTATTTTCTTAATATAGCAGGAAATCGGGAAGGAAGTAATTTTTAAAAAATGTCGTTCAGTCACTTATTAATACACTTTAGCATAATTAAACTTAACTGGAAATTAAAATGTATTTGTAAATTTGTAGAGGACTCCTAAATTAGGAAAAATCAGAATAAGCAGTAGAGCGACAATACTACCACAAGAAAAGGAGACCAATTTGCACAGAGCATCCCAAGTAAGGCTTTTATATGTAAAAGTATATGTAAACATACCAGGCCGTGCTCTGAGGCTTCAGCTGTTACAGACCACTTAAGTAAGGCATCGTACAAATCAAGGCTAATCACTAGTAACAAATCTTCAGGTCCCACTTAATTTAAGGTACTAGAGGCAACAACAGTAGTAAACACCTAGACAGATCTGGTCATGAAATACAAATCAAAAGGACTAAAAGTTTTGGGATGACACAGTGGTTCCACTTGATGCACACCTGAGGTCCTTGCTCAGTTTTGAAGTCAAATGGATTCCCAACCACTCTTTTCTTTGCTCTTTCAATACTTCTCTCAACAAACTCCTGGTAGATGTCTTCCTGAACGAAGGTTCTGGACCCAGCACAGCAACACTGCCCTTGGTTGAAAAACAGTGCAAAATGGGATTGCTCGACTGCCAACTCCACTGCAAAGGATCAGAAAAAAAAGACAATATAAAATGTATTATTCTTTCCAGCATTTTGAGATATAAGCACTTTTTGTACAATGAATGTGTGGTCTACTAAATGTCTCCATTCTTAGTGGCAGAAAGTTGAGTGCCCCCAAGCGAGACATCTTTTCAACTGAAATCTGTGTCTTAATTCTGGGAGACTTTCACACCTTAACGCTAGTCAGCATGAACGCCACAAACAATAGTTTTAACAAGAAACCTATTGAATATACTAGATATGCTAAGGATTTAAATGCTACTAATCCACACCTGAGTACTAATTCTGATTGCTTCACCAATAATTGGCACAACAGGAATTCGTACTGTACAACAAACCTTCAACCTCCGGTTAAGAAAATCTGAATAAAGAGAGTGAGGGAGAGATGGTGAGAGAGAAAGACTGGGTGTACAAGAGAGGTGGCGAGAGAGAGTGCGAGAGCAAGAAGATGGAGTGAAAGCCTGTCTAGGTGGGATGTTAGAGGGGATTGACCAACAGGGCTATGAGTGTTTATCTGGAGTCTGGATAGGTGAATCAAGAGGAGAAAAAGGGTTGAAAGTAAGCAAGTTTACCCCCAAGAAAGGTCAGGGAGCAGTGTACAGGTTTGCATCAGAGAACATCAAAAATATTTCGGCAAGGTATGGGATGTACAGTGTACATGTGCTGCAAGGGCAGGGCTATGGTTGCACTGAATGCATGTTTTACAATAAGTAAGCGGGACAGTCAAGTGTGCCTGTTTTTTTTTTTATAGGTCGATTAAAAAAAGTAGCAGAAGCGAATTACTAAAAGCTTCACAGGCAATTTGTTTTAGTGAAACTAGTCATCGACGACAAGCGGCCCTTTGCATTTGTCATGCCTTCAGCTACTCCTAGTATTTGTCAGCCAGCAGTACACTGTACAACACTAAGATACTTATTTTCACTATTACCATTGTAGGTGTGAGCTCACGCAGCTCAGTATGCCAGGTCCCACTGGTTAATAAGCATGGACCGGCTGAAGATGTGACATCATAGGGTGCCACTTGACAGATTTATAGAGGGAGCAGTCCAGCAGGCATCAGAGTACCTACCAGTAATTTAAGGCTTGAATGGGAAGAGACAATGGAGAGAACTACTGCAAACAGAAAGGGGATGTGTGGAAGAGGATACATTTGGAGGAGGGAAGGAAATGGGGTGGTGGGGTGTTAGGTGGAGGAGAACCATTGTGTTCCTACACTAAAATAAAACAAATCAAAAAAGGATTTGGATATTTGCAGGGTGTGCTTTTATCTAGAGCCTCAAGATGCTTCCAATCAATCAGAATTTATAAAGCGCTGCAAATCACCCATGAGAGTATCAAGACACATCGCCAATTCATGATTCACTCCTAACTACTCAAATTTGGTAGTAAAATGGCTCTTACTGTCGGCATCAGACATGATTATGTTTGGGCTCTTCCCGCCAAGTTCAAGGGTCACTTTCTTCAAATTGCTGCTACCTGCAGCCTGCTGGATCAACTTACCCACCTATGCCAAAGAAAGAAAGAATCAATCAAGTCACTGCATTGTAAACACACAGAGATCATGATATGCACATTTATGAATCCTGTCCAGACAGTTATCTAGACCCGGGGGGGCAGGCCTGGGGTACTGGGCAGTGCCAGTGAAAGCACTGACTTATTTCTGTGTGTCAGGGGCTGGATCCACTGTGCAGATCACTGAATACCAGAATCTCTTATTTGTGCTTTGACTCTCAGAGTCCAGCAGTAAGATTATTCATGAAGATTTCTCTAGATTTTAGAAGAGATACCTGTAACACAAAAATAACATGTAACAATCTATAAATGTTTCCGCAATTTCTAGAAAATCGTTATTTGCTGGTGGCAAGATGGTTTCTTTCCTTCACTGCCAAAGCCAACCTTCCCCTATTATCTTAATGTATCCAGTTTTAAACCATAGACTGAGCTCAACAAGGCCATCACGCCATTGTACAAATAGCAGCGTAGAGTAACATAGCTTTCAAGCTTTATATATATATATATATATATATATATATATATATATATAAATAGTGGTACAATTTGGAGTTACCTATACTGCCCTGTCACAATGGAGCATTTGAGCGCTGTACTCATAGAAAAATAGATTAACTATGTCTCTAGTAGTACAACTAACAAGATACTTATCTTCAGTAACACTCTTTCCGATGGATGCTCTATCTTTTTTTTTTGTGTGTGTTTTTATTATTATATCACATAACAAAGTTACACAAATGAAAAATGTCAGGGGGGGATAACATTTTGCGTGGGGTGTATTTATCGCGTCGCGCAAGGCGGCTGTTTTTACCATGCCACAGCTACTGTGCCCTCCGCCTACGTCTGCGCCGCTGCTGGGGAGCGCGAGCCGGGGCAAGGGGGCGCGAGCCGGGGCAAGGGGGCGCGAGCCGGGGCAAGGGGGCGCGAGCCGGGGCAAGGGGGCGCGAGCCGGGGCAAACATCTTACTAATACACCCTGTTGCACTAAAGATCAGCAAATGGGGTGGGGGGGGGGTTGAGGGGTAGTAATGAGAAGGTACAGTGAGGGAGTGGAGGGGGCCCAAGGGACGGGGATGCGAGGGCAGAGAAGATGGATGCTCTATCTAACCACAGTTTTCTCACCCCGTGAATATCCCCAGGCGCCAAACTGAACCTGGTGATTTTTCTAAACAATTTCGTCGCACAACAGCATGTAGGGTTGTGCGGCTCCGTGTTGACCCCAGAAATGGCATTGGTGCTATTTATAGTCACCACCACACAAGCTGAAGTGAGTTTCTTTCTCGACTTTTCCCGCGTATTAAATATAGTACTCTGGTAAATTAACAGAGTACTCCTTTATTCCAGATCTGCCTTCATTGCTGCTCTTCTGCTTTGGTCCTCACTGTCCACCAATGCAGTCGCCCTCACAAGCCCCCCAGTCTTCAAATCCTGAAGATCTCCTCATACACCTCATTGTCCATGCTTATACACACGCCATACTTGTGCATCAACTCCACTCCAACATTACACATAAACCCCTTTTCTTCACATGTCATTTATTCAATAATAATGATTACTAAAAACAAAATTAAATTTCAGATTATCTATACATAATATTCTCTCCATCTCCTTCTGGACTGGTTTGATCTTTGGGATGCCATCCTTGCTTGTGATCCCTTCTCTACTCCACTCTGGAAAAAGTATAGTGTTGTGGCTCAAGACACATTAGAAAAAGTTATTGGTACGCAGAAACGTTGATACATCTCACTACATGCTGCATCATCACTAAGTAGAATGATTTAACTTTTACTCTGTCATCTATTTGATGCTACCCTAAGTGCTGAAGAAGGGACTTCTACTACTTCTTCGGGTGACTAAACTTGGATCCACCTGGATCCTTTTTTCGGTCTCAACCTCTCTGGTAACCACATTCTTATTCTACATCCCACCTTCACCTCCAATCTCCTCACACACTTCAATTTATTTGCTAGTTGTACTCTCGGAATTATCCTAAATCATTTTGGAAACACCCTGAACATGTTTCTCCTTTCGCCATGCAGCAACTAATTCTAAAATCCCCTTAAATCTACTCAAGGCATAAAAAGGGTGGCTCCAGTAGCAGTATGTGGAATTTTGAGATTCACCATAAATGTTTCTCTCATAGCCCCAGAAACCAGATTGTGTTCCCTACTGCCATGCTCACAACATTCAAACCAACCTGTTGGCTTGTTCTACAAAAGCATTCCCTTAAGGGTGGTGCAAACTACAGGTTTTGTGTTGGACCCCATAATTGTGCAAAGATGGTCTCATGTCACTGGACACAAATTGAACACCACGGTATGAAATTAGGGTCCTGGGTGAAGCTTCTCTTTCATAATGTCCTTTGGAAAAAAAAATAAAAAAATCACAATTTAGAGAGTGGAAGCTTCCACAAACTCTAAATCTATCCCCTTGGAAAAAAATACTGAATACATACTATGGCTTTTGTATGCCCTCAAATTTAAAATTCAAGCATGGACCCAGAAATTCTATTGTCAACTTGTTCAATTGCTTTTCTGGTATTTCTACGCTCCTCGCTGGTTGATTTCTACACACTTGGACTCTGCCCTTAACTTTACATTTTTAGTATTGATCCACCCTTGCGTCAACCGCGCTACCCATACTGGCCACATTTATAAATATAGTGATTTCGGCACAGACAAACACACACACAGACACACACACACACACGTAATGTGCTGTCTGTCACAGTGTCTGCTTCACTTTCCACCAGACGCACATTTTTCCTTCTTTCATTTTTACACATTCTTATAAAATGTCCCACAATACCACAAATGTTACATGTTTTGCCAATTGTTGGACAGTTTTGTGACTGATAAATCTCTGATAGAACCACATCAAATGTTTTGACAGCAGCAATCACTTTACTATCAAAACAGTTAAACTTGCTTGCTTCGTCCTGAGATGATTGAATGCTATTTACAATATCCACAGCTTCCTGTAGAGACAGGTCTTTTGTGGACAATATCCATTTCTGATTTTTCAGGTCAAAGTATTTGACAAAAGGTTGATCTATAATGAGCAATTCTGTAAGTAGACCAAATAGACTGAGCTGACAATCCTCTTAATGTGGCAATGTATGTGTCCAGACTCACACCAGCTATTTGCTTTCTAGAGAATAATTTATGTATCCTATAAACCAAACTACCCAATTACTTTTCTAAAAAACAATTCTGCTTCATCATACTGGTCCATTTCTTCTCCTTCCAGAGAACTACTTCTGGCAAATGCACACACTGTCTTTGACTCTCCATTCCCAAGCAGTACTCTGAAATAAATCTATTCCTGCTGGCTCTAAATCTGTGTCCATCTTCAACTCCTAAGTACACATTAAAAGCATCATGCCAATCTTTCCATGGTTAGGGCCATCCTCCAACAATTTGGGAATGGTTGTGGGGTGGCACAGCATCCATAATGGTAAAATATATAGTTTGCACCCAACCAGACACAAAGATCAAACGTTCACAAACATAAAATGTCATATCAACAATGCACTTGCTTGGTTGTCAAAATCTTGTTATAGTGGCCTGACCCAATAGAGCATAAAGGGCAAAAGCCACACCAAGAACGCACTTATTTGGTTGCCAATGTCACATTCAATCCCTTGAATTTCTTTATTTCTTTACTTTCACTTCAAAACTCTGTGTTTCCCATGATGGCTGTGGTTACATTTGCTTCGGTTCACTGCAGAGCATATTTGAATCCGGTGAATATTTAAGGAAAGTACGAAAGCTGTGTTCATTGAATCCCACCCTTTGAATGTGACTGAATAAGCTAGATGTACTGAGTACAACGTTCCTCAAAAATAGCGCAAGGACGCTTTCCAATACAAAGCTTACCAACCTTACTTGTATCAGAACTTCATTTCCTAGCATACCAATGACTTGCAGTTCATCATCACAAAAAATATACAGTGGCCACGGCAGCGTGTCTCCATGCTGCAGTGTCTCATGTGCCCAACTCCTTTCTCTCTTGTTGCAATATTGGATCAACTACAATGTGGCTTCTGTAGAGTCGGACCAGAAAGGCCGGATACAATACATATGGGTTTGCTCGTTGGTCCGATCATGTACATCCCACCCTTGTTGCCAATATTAAATGCAGAACTCTGGGAAGCTCATATATACCAGCCTTATTCCAGATCAGTTTTCAGCACAGCTCTCTTGGTTCTGCCCTTACCACTCTCCAATGCACTGCCCGCCAATCTACCGCATGTACCACTGCCCATTCTCATACATGTGCTATACCCTTGCATCAAATTCACAAGGACATAACACTGCATCATCGGATGCAGAGAAAATACAAATAGAACTCTAAATTGGGATCTTTTTAGGGGGGGGGGGGGGAGAAGAGTCGATTTCATAGAAAGAGGAGGTTGGTCAGTGAAGAATCTGTAGCTAGAGTAATAAACTGACGTCAGTGCGCAATGGCCACAGCTATATGTGGCTACTAAGTCATTTTCAGAGCAGGACGGGGTGGAAGTGGAGCCACAGGACCATACCTAATGGTGCGCAAGGGAATCGCAAGAAACAATTTCCAGATGCGGTCTTGTGCCTGGGATATTCACAGAGAGTAATCAGTATTTAGAAGTATCCCTCAGAAGAAGAAGAAGAAAAAAAAACACACACACACACACACTTAAACATATAACAGGCCTCAGATGAGTACCAGGTAGGTGGAACTATTACACAAGGAACAATTAATCGTTTTATCCGAGGAAGAGGAAAAGAACCAAAGAAAAACGGCAAAGAAGGGTACCACTAAAAACAACTATAGATTAGAAAGGTGTAATATACTAGTTCTCAGGTTAAAACTGTTTAGGCTAAAATGGAAACCTTATGTGAAGCTAGATTTATTTGCTGTCACTTAAGGACAAGCAGTAAACAAAAGAAGCCACCGATCAGATGCAATGGTGATTTCAGCGCGTCTTTTCCCAACTACCTGCAGGGTTTTCTTACATCTTCGTCTAGCACCAAAACAATGTCATTTCGGGACTGAACGCCCTATGATTTATTACTTATATAAAACCCGTCAGGCTTTTTGCAATTTAGTTTTAGTGCGGAAGGTTTAATAAACGGTTGAACTAGGCAGGCACGCCATCCAAACATAAGTATCTCCTAAATGTAACCAATTAAACAAACACTGGCAAAGCCAGCCGGTACGAGTTTAGAGTGGTCATTAAAGCCAAACAAGAAATGTAATGCATAATTAAAAGTTTCCTTGCCTTCGATACAGTCCCGTTTTGTTTCTATTTTAACTAAAGTTTGGCTGGTAAGGGAGCCTTGATTAGGGCGCAGGAGCGCATCCTGCCTTTCTCAATTTACCATATATTTGTAATACTAATTAAGGTGAGATCACAAACGTTTAATGCTTCGCTAATCATTTTGCATTAACATCTCCCTTAATTGGTTTTGGGACAGCCCTTCTGTGTTGTCACAAATAATAATTAATTTCCACAGGCAAACGTTGCATGCAAGCTTTACCTCGGTTGAACCGGTGAAAGCAACCTTATCCACATGCATGTGGTTGGAAATGGCAGCGCCTGCCGTGGGCCCCATGCCAGTAATAATGTTGACAACGCCGGGAGGGAATCCTGCCTGAAACGCGCCAGCAAACAAAGTCAACATGGGTTAGTTCAGAAATTTCGAGCACTTTACAAGTACACAGCGTGGCTGGCTGTTATAGAAGCCCGACCACTGAATAAAAACTTAATAGCAAAAAATAGATTACAAATACAAATGTCTCGCACACCTTCCGGCCAAACATAAGACGCTGGCCTAGGAGTGAAAATCCAATACAACATAAGCACTATTTCTAGGTTAGCAAAAAAAAAACAAAAAAGAAGGGAGAACATATACATACATACATGATAAACGTATTTATTTGCATTCAACGATGTACATTTGCGACCATCAAAGGCCCCTACAAATGTGATGATTCTGATCATACAATAGGCACTGTATACTTCTATCACCAAAGGGCACTGCAGATACAACATTTTAATGCCCGACTTAGAGCAATGTGCCCCTACCTCTTTGACAAGGCTGGCCACATGGAGCGCGCTCAGTGGTGTTTGTTCTGCCACCTTCATCACAATCACATTCCCAGTGGCTAAAGCTGGTCCAAATTTCCATGCGAGCATCAATAATGGGAAGTTCCACTGCAAAAAAAAAAAAAAAAGTAATAATAAAAACACTTTTTTAAAAAGCATGTATTTTACACAGAAATACAAAATTGTATAGATAATTAATATTCCTGCAATGGGAGCCATTTTAAAGAGAGACGTGTGATGTAGCAATTGGTCCCATCTCTCGACTAGAAAATAAAGATTTGATGGGATGAACTTTCCAACTCACGCACTGGAATGCCTTTATGAACCCTGAGGTGGGCCTTGAAACTCAAGAGTTCTCTGGATCTGTTCAGCACAGTGTGCTAGATAAATTAAGCAAGAACCTAGTACGGAGATGACATGCTTTCAGAAATACAGGCTTCATGTTCAGAAGCTCTGGATAGGGACATCTCTTCTATAAGGAAGTCTACCATATGATCTACCGCGTTCACTCTTCCACAAATTAACTCCATGCTGAAACTTTTTGTGCAACCAGTGAATTCCATGCACAGCCCTCTCAAAGTGTTTTAAATCCATGAGCGTGGAATAGCTCCATCAGGTATGGAGTCTAATTTACAGGGCGTCTCACCAAGTGATCGTTAACTAACTGCTAACCAGTGCCAAAGCACTTGTGTTCACTCTGCTAAAAACCATGGCAATATTAGCTTATCCCCCCCAACTGGCACAGTTAATGTACGTACAAGTCCCTAGTAAAGTACACTACACATGCCCAGGGCTTGTAAATTAAAGACTACTACTGGGCCTGCAGCACGGTTTGTTCCAACCACATAAGTAGCCCTTTAAAAAAAAGGTCTCTGGCCTGCCGTTCCAGAGCCGGTATGGGCAGTTTTAAACTGCCATTTCGACCTGGCAAAAAAAAAAAAAAAAAAAAAAAACACCTTTCACCAAGCCCAAACCTTTTAGTCACCCCTAGGGTAGGCCCTGGACAGCCCAGAGGGCAGGGTGCAATATATTTAAAAACAAGAACATGTGCTTTTAAGTTTTACAAGTCCTAGTAGTGAAACACTCTAAATTTGTTTTTCACTACTGCAAGACCTATCTCGCCCATTGGGTGACACTGGGGTTGCCATATTACATCTTACAAGTATAATTTCCAATTTGGAAGAGATAATTCCTTCAGGTTTGGTGTCTCTGGAATCACAATTTAAAATCTTAACTTATTGGGAAGTAAGACTTAACTGCAATTCTGAAATGCCACTTTTAGAAAGTTGGTATTTTGTTTTGCCATTTGGTCCCTGCAGTCTGTCTCTGATCACATGACTGGATGTAGTTGGCAGTTGGGATTTGTGTATTCCTCCTAGACAGCCATACACAATGGAGGCTTAGGTGTGACTTGATGGGCCATTTGTGTCAAGATTGGAGGGAAGAGCTGGGCACAGCCTCACTTACATCTGAATAGGTAGTGGGCGGTTCACACACACAAAAGGCCTAATGACCTTGTATTGCCAGTACAGCAAGCTTGGAGCCAGGGCAGGGTAGGCATGGAAAACCTTGCACTTCAAAGCCACAGTCTAGAAGTTTCTCCTACCTTCCAGGACCAGGGTACCAAGGTATAAATACTGGACCTCAGACACCACCAACTCAGTACACTTCTGGACCTGTGGATACTCTGCCAGGAACGACTGATGTGCTGCTGAAGTGCTGCCACTCTGCTGGACTGCCACTCTGCTGTGCTGGCCTGCTGCCCTCTTGCCTGAGTGAGGGGAACGGAACCGGCATCTGTTGAACCCAGAATGACTTAAAGGCCTAGTTGGCTGGCCTCCTTGTCTCTAGTCTAAGGGACATAACAGACTTCCAACACCCCTGCTTCTGCACCTGGACTATACCATTTGTGAGTCTACCCAGTCAAGTGGCGGCATTGCAGTCCTGGTCCCTTGGAAGTTAGCCTAAGGGGCTTGCTAGCGAAACAGATGCATTTTCTCTGCTGAGTGATGCATACCCAGGCAGAACAGATGCAGTTCCTTGGCGGAGAATGGCACCCTCAAGCAGAACTGATGCATTGCCACTGCTGCGTGGATCGGACCCATCGCAAAACACTCATCGTCATTGCATCCCGAATCTTTGGTTTGACGCACAAACTTCAGAACCACCACTGTATAATGCTTTCCCAGAGCAGCCCCTCGCATCTCTCATCAACGGCAGCCTCGACACCGCCGAAGCTTCGTATCGCAGCTTCACCGCTCATCGGAACCAATACATCGATTTGACAGTGGAACGCATCCCTGACACCGGCCCTCTCATCAAAAGCCCAGACAGGATCCTCAACACAACAGGACCTCGCACTGCAGCCTGGTTGCATCTCAGATCCGATGCATTGCCTCAGCTGGGGGACGCATCTGTGATGTGGATCTGCACAACACTCCACAACCAGGATTTAAGGTGCTTTGTCCAGCAGGCCTAACTGGGTCCCTTTAGCGGGTCATCACATTACACCTTGTGACTTCGTCCCAGTCCAGTGCAACCAGATATCCCCAATAGAGCTTTGTGCTTCTTGCCACTATTTTTACTTAAAACGTTAAAATTCAATACCTATGGTTCTACTAATTGGATTTCTATTGTTTTGATCTTTTATTTAATAAAATCCACTATTTTCCCAACTCTGTTATGAGCGCTTTTTGTGGTGTGTTTTCACTGTGTTACTGTTTGAAGTGTTGTACAAATACTTTAAACATTGCCTCCAAATTAAGCCTGACTGCTATCTGCCAAGTTAGTGAGGGGTTGAGCACAGGTGAATTTAGGGTTTGTGTGTGCCTTAACCTGACAAGGATTGTGGTTGCTGCTTGACCAGGGCTCACAAACCAGTCAAACAACCCAGTTTCTTAACAGTGACCTTTTGATTCTCAATGTTCACAAACATCTACTTCCATGAGCAAGGTTTTCAGACCACAAAAAAACATGCAGTCACTAATCCTTATCCAATACTTTATTTAGGTCCTTTACTGCACAACATAGTCACACAGTGCAGACAGTGTGCACAGAACTCTGTTGTGCTAAATCAGGCACGTAATAGTGCTAAATGTGGCATCAATGAGGAACACACTGTACGTTTCTGCAACTTAACAATTTAGGCAAAAGGCAGAAGTAGAACAGGACTTGGTTTTTATGGCTCTACATTTGGAAGAGTAATTCACCTTACCGGAATGATCTGTCCACATACTCCCACTGGTTCATGCCTAGTGTAGGTAAAGTAGTCTCCATCTACTGGGATGGTTTTTCCATGCCACTTGTCTGCCCAGCCAGCATAGTACCTAATGAAAAGAGAAGTATTCCTTAATATGGAGTTTTAACTTCCCTCCACCCAATTAGTATACAATAATGTGCTCAAAGTCCAGCAAGGACATGATCTAATCATTTAACACAAATACACAATATGGTCAGGATCCAGTAAATTTAAACCTGGAATTTTGGGGTTGGTGGCCAACCAAGATGGCAGCATATTCTTGAGTCTCCTGAAGAGGACTTTCATTTACAAATTGGGACGTTCAACTCAAAATACTATACCTTTTGCATGAAAATCGTAGATGATCCCCCCCCCTTGCTGCTTTACAGCGGCCTCTTCTGTTTGTAGGGGTAGCAATCAGGCCCATATCCCTCACATACATGCTCCTTCCCGCAGCTTACAGCCAATGTCTGACCTTAGAGTTCAGCACTGAAGGACCCTGATACCATTAAAGGATTTCATCCTAACCAACTGGGATCCATTGCCTAGGGGCTGTATTTTAAGCCATGATCCAAGAGGAGGATGAAAGCAAGGACTGCGGCCGGCATTGCCAGCAGAAGGAGGGATCCATTTCAGGATTTCACTGTGAAATTCAGGTGGGTGGGATTTAAGGTGGGGTTCATTGGTAAACGCCTTTGGGTACAGTAAAGAATATGCAGTTGAAAAGGAAGTTTTGCACGGAAGGGCCTTGGGAATAATAGCACCCATGAAAGGCTAGTACTAAATTGAGGATGACCAGGACTCTCTAGGGCTGAAAAAGCAGAAAAGATCAGATAGGTGGGACTTTCTCCACAATCAAGCAGCATGTGGCTTCCCTAGCGGACCCTGCTAGAGCCCATTCCATTTCAAAATGTAATTATGGCCATGCTCCAAGTATTCACAGAAACACTTTGAAAACAAATGCTACTCTGGTTACAAATGAGCAAATCTTTGCACAAACTTGGCTCTAGGGTTGATCGGGTTTAGTTTGAAGTCCAATAACTGCAGTTTCAGTCCCTGGTGGAACAAAGTAGAAAAAAAGGTGGTGCCACTTCAGAAGCTTATTAGAGGGCACATCCTATGAGCTGTTGCTTTCCCCTCACCACCAAAGATGGTGATGGGATTCAATTGAAGGCTTTCACAATGGCTGGGGCCCAAGTTGGATGGTTCTGCACTGAAGGTAACTAGATGCTTTTCAAGAAAAGGCAGAGAGGAGGGATTGATGGAAATAGGTGGGCCACGCAGCCCAATGGTAAGCGGATTCAGTTGTGGGGCTTGAGAAAAGAGAAGCAATTATCAGGGGTACAGGGAAGGGCCTGCTAGATTTTCAACAATCACAGACTGTCCAATACCTGCATGCCAGCTTATGAGTGGAGCAGAGAAAAGGGAGCAATTGTGGTTTGACCTCCTCTGGAATGGTGCAATGGCAAACTTTATATTCCAGAAAAAGAGAGAACTGTAACTCACGCCCCCGTTGTGCACAGTTTTCTCTTCCATTATTTTATTTTAATTGTTGCAGTGGTAAGATCAATGATGCCATTGAAGATGTCATCAATGATGTAATATGTGGGTTAATTAGCTATGCATGGCGAGGGCGCGAGTTATACCCAAGGGCACGAGTTCTAGCTACTTGAAACAACTAACAGCGGAATTTCTTTGGTTTAGTGACTGTAAATTTAGAACGGACTACAAAGACCCTGTAACCTTTGTTTTTTCTGTGAATTTCTCTGTTTTTTTTTTGTTTTTTTTAAAGCAGTGGGGGTGGGAATGGGCCTTGCGCCATGCACAGCCAAGGGCTGTGCGTTGCTAGGGGATGCCGCAGGGCCTGGCCTATGACCAGGCCCTGCAGCCAACCCCCTGTAGGGTTCTAACCCTGCACCAACACGGCCTTCTGCCATTTGCAGCAAGGGTTACCCCCTGCAGGCACCCATGAGAGGTGACAATTTCTGTGAAATTAGCGTAGGTACAAGAATGCATCCTGACCTGCTTATTTATCTAACAACATGGCACAGTTTTGCACCAAATGTCTACCCAACTGGGGTCCTTTCTACTGGCCAATTAGTGCTATCTCGTTGCATAACTGTATAGTGCATATTCCACATTACAGCTGAGAAAAAGGACCCCAAGGTAGTGTCTCCAGTGACCTTGTGTGTATGTAATTTTGGCAATGTGATTGTTCCGCAAGCGTCTTCATACAGAAATCTGAAATAACATGAATCCTCTTGTAGAGAAGATGACGTGACTAAAAAGAGTTCACTCTCCACCTAACAAGGATATTTCTCTTAAATATATTTGTTTGGTGGAGACGCTCTCATATTCCTCTGCATTAATAACACATCTCCTAAATTAGTGGGAAACGTGCTGAGGGGGCCTTTGGGTAAGCTGTTCATCATTCTGGCGAAGTGAGAGAAGACATTACATACAACTAACATCATATATATGATGGAGATTGTGAGGCCTCAAGGCCCCCATGATCCCTGCCGACTCCCCACCTCCAGAGGGACCAGATTTTGCTCTAGCACCCAGGGAGCAGCTAAAAATGCTGCGCCATGCATGCAGGACCAATATGAAAAGCCACTCTCAGTGAGCGGGAGCAGTTTTCCTGCTTCCACCCACTGGGAGCAGACTTACAGTTTGCTCACACTTGGCCGGAGTTGTCAAAGCTCCTGCCAAGCTAAAGCAAATTGCTATCTACAGAGGGTGGGCACTTTCGGAGATAGGGAGCCAGCTCTGGGGGTTGGCAGTCCCCCGGGCCATTAGTGGCTTTAGGAGGGGGGCTGTGTGATTTGTTTGCACAGTGCTGGCCCAGGAGGGGGCTGCGCAGCCGCACTCCCCCTTTGTATACTGGCCATGCCCAAGGAAGGTGGTCGTCCCAGAACAACTCCCCAGCAAAGAAGGGGGTCCACGCAGCCCCCCTCTATTATACATAAGCCAAGCCCTGGGGAAGTGGTGGTCCATGATGCCTTTAATGGCCGGCAGGGAGAGGTGGTGGGTACGCAGACGCTCTCCTTTTCTTTTTATCTATTAAAGCCCTGGAGAGGTTGCAATCTCCAGGTTGCTTGCGCCCATCTTCCTCCCAAGTTTTAATAATTTTAATTTCATATTCCCCTGGGATCCTGCCCACGGTTCTTTTTTGTTTTCCCTCCCCACTTGTCGCAGGATCTGCAGATCCACCATAATCGAGCAAAACACACACACACACACACACACACACACACACACAGCAGGCTGGTATGGAGCAAACTCCATACTGTGTCATTACAGGTGGCATCTAATAGTTTATGTATGTCATTTTCTCAAGAAGACCAAGAAATGTAAGTTTGCTTGCTCGCATCTCACTACTTGTAAGGAAATGCCTCCTTGGCATGGTTACCCCCTGACTTTTTGCCTTTGCTGATGCCAAGTTAGGATTTGAAAGTGTGCTGAGGCCTGCTAACCAGGCCCCAGCACCAGTGTTCTTTCCCTAACCTGTACCTTTGTTTTCACAATTGGCACACCTTGGCATCCAGGTCAGTCCCTTGTAACTGGTACCAAGGGCCCTGATGCCAGGGAAGGTCTCTAAGGGCTGCAGAATGTCTTATGCCACCCTGGAGACCCCTCACTCAGCACAGACACTGCTTGCCAGCTTGTGTGTGCTGGTGGGGAGAAAATGACTAAGTCGACATGGCACTCCCCTCATGGTGCCATGCCAACCTCACACTGCCTATGGCATAGGTAAGTCACCCCTCTAGCAGGCCTTACAGCCCTAAGGCAGGGTGCACTATAACCATAGGTGAGGACATAGGTGCATGAGCACTACGCCTCTACAGTGTCTAAGCAAAACCTTACACATTGTAAGTGCAGGGTAGCCATAAGAGTATATGGTCTGGGAGTCTGTCAAACACGAACTCCACAGTACCATAATGGCTACACTGAAAACTGTGAAGTTTGGTATCAAACTTCTCAGCACAATAAAAGCACACGGATGCCAGTGTACATTTTATTGTGAAATACACCCCAGAGGGCATCTCAGAGATGCCCCCTGAAAACATACCCGACTTCCAGTGTGAGCCGACTTGTTTTACCAGCCTGCCACACACCAGACATGTTGCTGGCCACATGCGGAGAGTGCCTTTATCCCTCTGTGGCTAGTAACAAAGCCTGTACTGGGTGGAGGTGCTTCTCACCTCCCCCTGCAGGAACTGTAACACCTGGCGGTGAGCCTCAAAGGTTCACCCACTTTGTTACAGCACCCCAGGGCACTCCAGCTAGTGGAGATGGCCGCCCCCTCTGGCCACGGCCCCACTTTTGGCGGCAAGGCCGGAGGAGATAATGAGAAAAACAAGGAGGAGTCACTGGCAAGTCAGGCCAGCCCCTAAGGTGTCCTGAGCTGAGGTGACTGACTTTTAGAAATCCTCCATCTTTCAGATGGAGGATTCCCCCAATAGGATTAGGGATGTGCCCCCCTCAGGGAGGAGGCACAAAGAGGGTGTAGCCACCCTCAGGGCTAGTAGCCATTGGCTACTAACCCCCCAGACCTAAACACACCCCTGAATTGAGTATTTAGGGGCTCCCAGAACCTAGCAAGATAGATTCCTGCAACCTAAGATGAAGAAGGACTGCTGACCTGAAAGCCCTGCAGAGAAGACGGAGACACCAACTGCTTTGGCCCCAGCTCTACCGGCCTGTCTCCCCACTTCAAGAAAAACTGCAACAGCGGCACGTTCCACAGGGTCCAGCGACCTCTGAAGCCTCAGAGGACTACCCTGCATCTAAAAGGACCAAGAACTCCCGAGGACAGCGGCTCTGCTCCAAAGAAGAAACATCTTTGCAACAAAGAAGCAACTTTTAAAGAACACACGTTTCCCGCCGGAAGTGTGAGACTTTGCACTCTGCACCAGACGCCCCCGGCTCGACCAGCGGAGAACCAACACTACAGGGAGGACTCCCCGGCGACTGCGACCCTGTGAGTAGCCAGAGTTGACCCCCCCCGAACACCCCCAGCGACACCTGCAGAGGGAATCCAGAGGCTCCCCCTGACCGCGACTGCCTGCTTCAAAGAACCCGATGCCTGGTAAAGACACTGCACCCGCAGCCCCCAGGACCTGAAGGATCCGACCTCCAGTGCGGAAGCGACCCCCAGGTGGCCCTCTCCCTTGCCCAGGTGGTGGTTACCCAGAGGAGCCCCCCCCCCCCCCCTTGCCTGCCTGCTTCGCTGAAGAGACCCCTGGGTCTCCCATTGAACTCCATTGTAAATCCGACACCTGTTTGCACTCTGCACCCGGCCGCACCTTTTGTGCTGACTTGTGTGTCCCCCGGTGCCCTACAAAACCCCCCTGGTCTGCCCTCCAAAGACGCAGGTACTTACCTGCTGGCAGACTGGAACCGGGGCACCCCCTTCTCCATTGAAGCCTAAGCGTTTTGGGCACCACTTTGACCTCTGCACCTGACCGGCCCTGAGCTGCTGGTGTGGTAACTTTGGGATTGCCCTGAACCCCCAACGGTGGGCTACCTTGGACCCAACTTTGAACCCTGTAGGTGGTTTACTTACCTGCAAAACTAACAAACACTTACCTCCCCCAGGAACTGTTGAAAATTGCACTGTGTCTAGTTTTAAAATAGCTTATTGCCATTTGTGTGAAAACTGTACATGCTATTTTGCTAATTCAAAGTTTCTAAGTGAAATACCTTTCATTTGAAGTATTACTTGTAAATCTTGAACCTGTGGTTCTTAAAATAAACTAAGAAAATATATTTTTGTATACAAAAACCCATTGGCCTGGAATTGTCATTGAGTGTGTGTTCCTCATTTATTGCCTGTGTGTGTACAACAAATGCTTAACACTACCCTCTGATAAGCCTACTGCTCGACCACACTACCACAAAATAGAGCATTAGAATGATCTATTTTTGCCACTGTCTTACCTCTAAGGGGAACCCTTGGACTCTGTGCATGCTATTTCTTACTTTGAAATAGTACATACAGAGCCAACTTCTTACACTACTAGAAATATTTTATTTTGCTGCCCTTTCTTATGTATTTCTAAGATGAAACTCAAGGTATGTGGTGGGGTATTCAAATTCTGTGCAGAAGGTCCTGTCCATTTGACCAAACCACGTTCTGAGGACAAGCGGGGGAACATATATTCACACAGCCATGCTTTAGAAAGAGGGATCTGCATAACCAAAAACTCACTTGGTAGACCCTTCCTGTACTGCCCTCTTTTTTGTCGAAGGCACTATCATTATACACACTAGCTCTCAGATCTGAAACGTAGGTACTTACCTCTTAAGTTTATCAGCAAACTGTAGTTAACCACAGTTTACCCATATTGTTCATAATTAATCTGACATAACCCTCCCTTAATCTGCTCCTGGCCCCTTCTCTAACCCTCAAAAGGTAGGCAAATTATAACTTTATCGAGTTACTACATAAGCCTAACCAAATGTTCCATTGGCATACTCATAACAGCATTAACAAGGTCATTTAGACTCATAAATTAGGATTAGATTGCTTATGGAGTCTGCAGCAATTTAAACTCACACCGGTTATTTCTTGGGCAGTTATCACCAGGTTCACTCTGGCGATAAATGCTCGTGCAAACCTGTGTTAAAGGGCTAATAACTAAAAGCAAGTAGGCAGCACACATTATTTACCATTAATTAGCAAACACGTGTAAATAAGGGAAAAATATCGATGTGCAGAAAGTACGTTACTGAAATCACTAGAGGAAAGGCCTTAGTCATATGCTAAGCAGAAAAGGGTGGTGTTCAGGCCTCTCTGGAAAATCATTTGGAGTCTTGGGTGTGCAAGCACAGGCTTCCATGGTGAAAAACTTTGTTCATAGACAGATATAGTCCAAAATTAGCAATATCAGTACAAATGAGAAACAAGAAAGTTAACGTTGGTTGAACTCCGCTCAGAGTGAGCAAGACTTCAAGATCTTCAAACGTTATCCTCGTGCATTGCCATGCAAAACCATATGGACCAAGAACAACATTGGAACAGTGGCCTTTCTTTGGCAGGAAACCGGTGTAAAGATCGGAGGGCTGGCATGCTACAGCCCCCATCTCAGGTTCAGCAGGAACCCTTGCAAATTATTTTAGAATCTTTGACATCCTGCTAGTTCTTGGTTTGAGAGTGCAGTGAACTTTGTGTGGTTTTAGGTCGTTACGAAGGTAAGCAGCCTCAACTGAAAGAGTTTATTATCAAAATGACATTCCAATTGACATATTCTCTTCTGGCAGCACCATAATGATCAACAGACGTGTATCCAACACAATTTGAATACCTTTTCATAAGTTAAATGAATCATTTTGAAAGTGTGTTTCACATACCTTAAACATTTTATGGTCATCGCCAGATCCACTGCGTATGATACTGTGAAAGGTTTTCCATTATCCAACGTTTCCAGAGTCTATTAAAAAAAGAAAAAAAAAAAACATTATATGGTCCACAACAATCCCTAGGATGCTCCTGCAACATCTGTGGTTCTGTTCTACTATCGAACACCTGTGTAGTACTGAAGCCCCGATTTGGCATCAATGCACTACTGACAGCCTCAAAAATAAATATATATAGTTTCATAGCTTTAGAATATTTTCAAATATGATTTGTTCCGCAAATCCACCAGGACTAGGCATACACCCCTTCCATGAGTACTCATTTAATCTTGATAGATTCCCTCTCCAGCTCTCCTAGCCTTATGTAAAGCCCTTGAATATATCCAAGAACTAGACCTTCCCCAACCTCCAAAAGAAACAGAGAAAAGACTATCCTCATTGTTGCCTTTCAGGCTGTTGAGGTTGATTACTGCTGGCAGCCCTGAAAGGGTCTCTAATATCTGTTGCAACACGAGCGGTGCACTCCAGACATAAGAGACAATAATGGATGAAGTGATAGGTAGGCATAATTTGCAAAAAAAGGAGGGCAAAGGTTAGACTGGAGAGGAAAAGCTGACGCTTGGGAAGTGCACGGATTGCAGAAGATAGATTTCAAAAGCCATCCGGAGAGCAAACAGAGCTAGTGCTCATTGGCACACTTCTTTAGCAAAGCAACAATTCAACAACCGTTAGGGAGGTGCTACAATCCATTCATAGGGGTGTGGGTACTGCAAATTATGTATGTAATGACGAAGTTGCAGTATATTTAAACTTTGCGGCAGCTCCTAACCTCGTGAGGTGAGTGTTTTATATAGTGTTTACTGAAGGTTGAGAGAAGGCTAGGAAGAGGAGTTCAAGGCGGGAAGACTGAAAGCGCTTCAATCTCCCAGTTCAAGGGACATTTCAACATCCATGCTCCACACAGAAAAAGGACAGGTGTCCCCAGGCACGCAGACCTCCTAGAGTTATCTATGGAATCGGGATTCTTCCATGCACAGTAGCACTCAATTACAGCCGAGCCGGCGCCATCACGGTGCTCATGTTTATCAGCTTGAAAACCACAAAATACAGGCACTGAACACAAAACCGGACCAAAGGCTTCTGAAAGGCACAGGTTATTGATCTATGAATCCACACTAGCCAAGCTGGGCAGACTAACAGTTTGTTTCAGTCAGAGGATGCAACTGCTTTTATTAAACGGAAACCTTAGCCCGTCAAGATGGTCTTGTAACGGATGCCAGACAAAGTATCATAAAACAGCTTCAAACCCGAAACTAAATCGAAAAACCATACTACGTCATGAATATAAAAGTTAGCACGGAGCAGGAAAGGTTAAAAAAGAAGGTGGGAGAGAGGGAACAGCAGGTAGACGGACAGGAGGGACTCAGTGGCCATCCGTTGCCCGGCACAGAGGCCACGCCCCCAACGCAACCTAACAAACGAGGTGAAAATAAACAGCAACTCGCACACTCGACTGAGCACAGAGAAACGAGTGGTTTCACTTATAACGTGTTGCCCGGCAAAATCCTTAGTAATCAAAGCACTATGGAATACTGGACTAACACCGGACAAAACTGTGGAGACAGGCAGAAACTGTTCGGGAAAGATACGCCGAGAATTAGATTGTTAGGGCCAGATGTAGCAAATGTTTAGCGAGTCGCAAACGGCAAAATTTGCCGTTTGCGACTCGCTAAACGCGTATCCCAATGCAGAAATGCATTTCAGACTCGCAAATAGGAAGGGGTGTTCCCTTCCTATTTGCGAGTCGCATTGGGATGCAATACCATTTGCGACCGCATATGGGGTCGCAAATGGCATCGCAGTTACCATCCACTTCAAGTGGATGGTAACCCAATCGCAAATTGGAAGGGGTCCCCATGGGAACCCTTCCAGTTTGTGACTGGGGCTCAAAATATTTTTTCAGGGCAGGGAGTGGTCCAAGGGACCACTCCCTGCCCTGAAAAAAAACGAAACTAAAGGTTTCGTTTTTTTTGAAGTGCAGCTCGTTTTCCTGTTAGGAAAACAGGCTACACTTCAAAAAAAAAAAAAAACTGCTTTATTGAAAAGCAGGTCGCTAACATGGAGGTCTGCTGACGTCAGCAGGCCTCCATGTTAGCGAGTGCCTATACTCGCTATGGGGCCGCAATTTGCGACCCACCTCATGAATATTCATGAGGTGGGTCATTGCGACCCCATTGCGAGTTGCAGTCGGTGTCTAAGACACCGTACTGCATAGCAATTTGCTACTTGCAAATTGCGAGTCGCAGGGACTCGCAATTTGCAAGTCGCAAATTGCTAATTTGGTACATCTGGCCCTTAGTCTCTCAACCTTCCACCCCGACTACTCGTGGCATAGTCGTGGAAAAAGAGGGAGTCGGTGTTTTTGAGTCCATGACGGGAAGGGAAATGACAATGCAGGTTAAACAACAGTGGGGAGGTATCAGGGGTGTCAACACTCAAATGCAGCAGTATGACGGGTCGGTCCAACTTTGAAAGTCTCCACGCCCGAGATAACAAAGGTATTTATTTGCGCTAAATCAATAACTTCAGTATGTGTGGTAAAGTTCAACCTCGCACAGCACGTGGATGGTTACAAGAAACCGAGTATACTGCGTGCCATCGGTGCCACCAGATTAAAGCCTCAGAAGAAGTACCTGCGTCTTTGCGCCCGAACTGGTCTTCAAAACGCACCCACGCTCCTTCTACCACCACCACCAAGTGGTCATAAAGTTATACTGCAGAAGTTACCCAGAGTGCTTTTCAGGCTCACAGTGGTAACGCGGCAGAATGTATGGCTTGGATGAGCTACTGCAGAGAAGAGATGCTACTGCGCCACTTCCGCGCACCTTTCCACGCAGCGCTATCGGCGGCCCTACAATCACCAATCTGTCACCCTCTCTCAGGCCAACGGAGACCCCAGAACACTGATCTCGGCTGACACGCTACATTCTCAGTTTCGCCCTCAGCCCATGAGAAGGCACAGCGCCTGTATGTGTAAATGAGAGGAGCACTGGCAATCTCGACAACCCTCCAGTGCAGTGCCACAGAGACAAAGCCAAAGCTTTCTTCTAGTCTGCAGATTGGTCTACACGTTCCAATGGACATCTTAAACGGTCCCTGGTTGCACCTGAACATTCTGTACATTTTATGTATTCCTATGACTTCTCTGCCGCCCACCAGGCCTCTCCCCCGATAGGCTATCCTCAGACAGAGGAAGTCTGGCTTCCAATCAGGAGGGTATGCTCTCCCTCCACTCCACAGCCACCGAAACACCCATTTCCCAAGACCGCTCCTATTCTCTCCCGCTGGCTAATGTCAAGTTGGAACGCTCGTCAGCGGTAATACAACCATGACAAAAATCACACAAATTAGGGTAATTGTAACTATTGCTTTAAAAAAAAAAAAAAAAAAAAAAACCACACACACACTAGTACAAATAAGCAGCAGCCGAGCCTTTAGGGTTGTGTGAACAAGCACAACATGGAGACATTCATTACAAAGCCAATGGGGGTAAAAGGATAAAATACTCACCGCCAATTGAGTTTTGTCTCTTTCCATCAAGTCGGCCAAGCGATTCATCAGCAAACCCCTGTCAGAGGCATCCATTCTTCTCCAGGCAGAGCCTAAGTCAAAGGCATCTCTCGCGGCTTTCACTGCCTTGTCCACATCTGCCTGACAATAAATCACTCAATTAATAGTCAAAAGTTATATCAATACAAACAGCCGAGTATTCATGCCCACTGCCAAGTCCACCCCTAGTACACGCATGAGGGTATTAGGTATAGTAAAGCATTACCTCCGGATTAGTCTAATTCTTAATAAGTAGCAATTTGCTGAGAGAGGGTCATATATGTATAACTCTGTAGTCATGTACAAATAAATATAAGCTAGTTACGTCTAACTGCTAAACGAAATCATATCAGAGTCTCTTGTTTTAAAAGAGACTATTTAAAACACCTGATTCACATGGATCTCTCAATGCTTCCAGTTGGTGGGAGTCACAACTAATGTTTAGCAACCCCGACTTATGTTTCATTTTTAGACGTTCAAACGTAGCAAAACTAAGAGAAGGTCAGAAAAGGGAGGGGGGGGGGGGGCGAAGGAGTAAGAGAAAAAAAAAAAAAAAAAAAAAACCACACAACACACACACACACACACACACACACAGGAAAACAGTAACTAAAGGAGAAAAGCAGTGATGAAAACAAACAAACCTATAAGACTGTGTATAAGAGACAGGTAACTTAGGGTAGCAGATGAGAGGCATGATGTGGAATCAGAAACTCTGGCATTTGAGGTCGGTGGCTTTCGCATCCTAACACAAACTTTAGTCCAAGCACTTGCATTTTCTTAAGCACTGGGAGCACTCGGATATAAAACAGGGACCATTCAACAAGGTTGTAAAGTTATTTTGTTGAGGGGCACATTTACTAATGGATCACAGAGGACTTTAGCATGGACCATCATATGCCCTCCCCCATTAACAGAGAATTCAAAAAGCAATTCATCCCTAGGATTATCATCTACATCTAGGGCCACAGACTTCTATTTTTATCACTTGTGGTTTGAAAAACACAGGCTTTATAATAATTATTACAACACTGGAATGCAGGGAGCTCCATTTGAAACAAAAGTGCTCTGGGCTTCTAATGGCCGGTAGAAGCCTGGAGCTCCAACATTCCAATGTTGGTCATAAAAGTTGCTGTGAAAAAAGGCCTCAATGAGCCAGAGGGGATTTTAATCCCCTCAGGCTCCTTGAGGCCTTTGTTTAATTTAGTAGATCATACTGCCCTCTAGTGGCAGAATGTTTTAATAGCCTTATAGCCCTCCGTAGCAGGGCTGTACCAGCGTTAAAGTCACGCTCCCTTGTTAAAGGCCCTCAACTTCAGCTCAGGCCTTTAACGCTGGAGCTTTCGCCTTAATGACCAGTATAGCCCGCTATAGCAGGCTATATTAGAAGGACCAAGAGCCTTCAGTTCAGTTCAAGCATTGATATTCCATCTTTGACAATGGCTTACTCCGATTCTGATGTTGGCAGACTGTTCAACCTAGGATTTTATACATTGTGTGTATATATATATATATATATATATATATATATATATATATATATATATATATATATATACATAATAATCATCTGTCGCTACTGGTTATGAATTCATATCTTGAGCCAACTGGAGATCAACTTGCATGCCCATGATAACAAAGAGAGGAGTGTTTGAATGCAACACATCTAGAATATGGAGACCAAATATAAAGCTTTAAGAAATCATGAAGACTTAATACTTGTAAAAATAATTTCCTGGCATGTCTACTGTAATGAGATTGCGTCTCAGACAGCATTTCCCTAGGTCTTGTTTTCAGAACGTTTTTAGCTGTGGTCATTGACCTATTGTGTCTACACTGAGTGGGCCAACTGCTTATCATTTTTTGGCTTTCCTGTCAATCTAATTTCTTTGCTTATTTGATGGGGTTTTTAAATTACCCTGGAGCATAGTTTCTTTACAAACTTCTTGATTGAATAACTTTTATTCTTCCACAGGTCACATAAAGGAACTGCTGTTTTCTTTTTCTTGCAACATACCTTTTCTTACCCTCCTCCCCATATGCTGCATATTTCCTCAAACCCTAACCCCAACGCTCTCCGTGTTGGTTCCTAACCCTCCCAGTTAGCCTGCAAAAACACAGCAACAGGTATATTTAGACGAGACTTCACTAAAAATCTCACTGGATTGAGTTTTCTTTCATCTCCTGAATTCTACATGTGGCCTGCAACCCCAGGCCTGTCAGAAAGGCAGTATTTTTGGCCCTGGGCAGGATGCTGGCCAGCATTATGGCAGGGGGTGGGGGGGGGGGGGGACGGGATGATGCACTTGCACAACCAACATTTGAGTCAGAAGGTAGACCAATAGCTTGGCATGTGTACTGTAAAAAGCTAGACCTGTTAGCTTTGCCATTCTGCAAATCCAATGGCTAATCCTTAATTTGCCTAAATAGACACCATAAGAATAGGATTAACAAAAGCAAAGTTCAGCATGGAGACAAATTGTACAAGTTGTGCAACCATACGGAATGGAAAGTGTTCAGTTTCTTGGCACGCCCATCTGCATAAGAAATAAAGTGATCACTGTCTGACTGAAAACTCTGCAATATTAAACACTTCTGAGGGTTTAGATTCAAGCTCCACATCATGACAAACTATTCTGAGAGGTCTTTGAGGTGTAATAGGAACCGAATTTAAGAAACTAAAACAAACAGAGTCCTCTTAAAAGAAAGGAGGCGGGTAAGGGAGAAACTGCTCCACACTACTGCATCCTAACCGATTAGTTTCAGGTTACTTCCCAATTTTCAGCAGTGAAAACACTGATAAACAAATACTGCTGGTTAATGAAAACCCACACTTGGGAAGTATAGCACCTTTAATCTAAAACAATGGACCGCCCACGTGTGGTCTGCGGATGTCCAGGGGTCGGCAACACATTCCTGGGGGTTGGGGGCACAGGCCTGGGACGACCGGAAGGCACTTCTCCAGCTGGGGCCTCTCGGCAGAATCACATGCATGTTTTTATTTGTGCAGCAGTTGTAAACGCCCTCA
Organism: Pleurodeles waltl; assembly: GCF_031143425.1. Classification (NCBI taxonomy): domain Eukaryota; kingdom Metazoa; phylum Chordata; class Amphibia; order Caudata; family Salamandridae; genus Pleurodeles; species Pleurodeles waltl. Next base: position 903,480,668 of record NC_090450.1, read on the forward strand.
TATTTCTTTGTACAACCAGCAGCTTCCAGGCGAAAATAAAAGCATCAAGATAACTCTGGTGATTAATGTACTTGCTGGAGGAAGATGGGAGTTTTTTCTACTGGAAGTTTTAACACATCTAAGGTAGTGCAGAAGGTTAATATGCCTACTGCAAAGAACAGTACTTTATGTGCACAGCACAATGCTTTTGTCAGAGAGATTATTTTGTTACTCTGCAGTTTGTTAGAAATGGGGGTCTCTAGTTGGCAGTCAGTCTGAACCCTGTCCAAGTAGGGACCCTCACTCTAGTCAGGATAAGGGAGATAACCGTTCAGATAACCCCTGCTAACCACCTTGGTAGCATGGCACGAGCAGTCAGGCTTATCTCACAAGCAATGTGTAAAGCATTTGCACATAACACACAGAAACAAGTGAAAACACTACAAAAGGACACCACACCAGTTTTGGAAAAATAGCCAATATTTAGCTGTGTAAAACAAGACCAAAATGAGAAAATTCCAACATGCAGTGCTAAAGATATGAATTTTGTAAGGTTTAACTTAAAAATACAGTTCCTTGAAGTTGATAGCTCCACCTGGAGCTATCACGGCGTTGTGATCAACAAAACCAAACAGTTCAGGCTGGCCACGGCATCGCGGGCCAGCTATGGTGTCGAGAAGACCCGCAAGCAGTACCTTGGATTTGCAAGGCGTCGTGATCCTCACGGTGAGCTCCGGAGAACGGTGTCGCTGGCGTTGCGGTGTCAGTTCTGGAGTCGTCAGGCCCTTGAAGTTCACACGCGTTGCAGATTGAACTACAGGGTGATGAAGTCAGGTGCGCCGGCGTGGATGACGTCAGGGCTGTGGTTCAAAGCGGGACGATGAGACGTGCGGTGCCCACAGGTCACGGTGCAGGCAGCGGCTCGGTGACGGCATCCACCAGTCCAAGCATCCTCGGGACCAAGGCTGCGGTGTGAAGCAGGGTGGTGCGATGTGCGGAGTCCACAAGTCACGGTGCAGGCAGTGGCGTTGTTGTTGTTGTTGTTGCTGAAGCACTGTCGTTGGTAGGCCCAAGCCAGCAGTGCAGACGGGACGGTGCTTCGTGACCCTCACGAGCGTTGTCCACAGGCCAGGCAGGATGCCTTCTGACAACACAGGAGTCGATGATACTTGTGTTGGTGGACCGGGGCTGCGGTGCGGGACTGTGCATCGTGTACCTCACGAACGGTGTCCGCAGGCAGCAGTGCCAATGTCAGCAGGAGCATCGTCGTCAGGGTTGCCCAGACTGCGATATGCCAGAGTGCGGGGCCCAGAGGTCACGGTGCGAGCAGTGTCTTGGTGAGGTCATCTAATGACTGTGTCAGAGAGACCAGGGTTGCGGTGCAAACCGAGGCAATGCGACTCCGTGCAGCGTTGGCAGATCACGGTGCAGGTCAGCGGCATTGTTGGCAGCGTTGTGGTGGTTTCTCCTCGAGCAGCACAAAACACACAGTTCCCAGTGCGGCAGGTCGAGGAAACTGAAGTCTTTGGTGTCCCTGAGACTTCCAACAGGAGGCAAACTCTACTCCAAGCCCTTAGAGAACTCTCTCAAGCAGGATGCACAGCAAAGTTCACCCTTTGCACTCTTTTCAGGCAGAAGCAGCAACTGCAGGCCAGTCCAGCAAAGCAACACATCAAAGGGATAATATTCCTCCTCTAGCTCTTCTCCTTGCAGAGGTTCCTCTCGATTCCAGAAAGATTCTAAAAGTCTGGGGTTTTGGGTCTTCTTTGAACACCCTGTTATGCCTTTGAAGTTGGCAAACTTCAAAGCAAAGTGTCAAGTGTTTACTAGATCCTTCCTTATCCAGGCCAGGCCCCAGACACATACTTGGGGGGGGGGGGGGGGGGGGGGGGGGGGGGAGGGGGGGGCTGTATTGTGTGAGGGCAGGCACAGTCCTTTCAGGTGCGAGTGACCACTCCTCCCCTCCTTTTCAGGCACAGATGACTCATCAGGATATGCAGGCTACACCCGAGCCCCCTTTGTGTCACTGTCTAGAGGACCCAGACAGACAATCCACAAACAGGCAGAGTCACAGAGTGGTTTAAGCAAGAACATGCCTACTTTCTACAAGTTGCATTTTCAAACAGACAATTTAAAAACCAACTTCACTAAAAAGTGTATTTTTAAATTTTGAGTTCAGAGACCCTAAACACCAGATTATTATCTGCTCTCTAAGGGAATTTGTTCTTTAAGGATATTTAAAGGCAGCCCCCATGTTAACATATGAGAGAGAAAGGCCTTGCACAGTGAAAACTGAATCTGGCAGTATTTCACTGTTAGGACATATAAAGCACACTAGTATACGTCCTACCTTAAACATACACTGCACCCTGCCCCTGGGGCTATCCAGGGCCTACATTAGGGGTGGCTTACATGTAATAAAAGGGAAGGTTTAGGTCTGGCAAGGGGGTACACTTGCCAAGTCAAACTGGCAGTTTAAAACTGCACACACAGACACTGTAGTGGCAGGTCGGAGTCATGTTTACAGGGCTACTAATGTGAATGGCACAACCAGTGCTGCAGGCCCACTAGTAGTATTTGATTCACAGGCCACAGGCACCTCTGGGGCACTTTACTGGGAACTTATTAGTAAATCAAATATGCCAATTATGGATAAACCAATCCACAGTACAATTTATATGGGGAGCACTTGCACATTAGCACTGATTAGCAATGGTAAAGTGCGCAGACAATAACCAGCAAAAAACAGAGTCCAAAACCAGGAGGTCAGAAGGCAAAAAGACAAGGGAGACAGGGCAAAAAGCTGCCAGGTCTAAAACAGTTCATAAGTTACAATCGTAATCTAGCACAGTGAGCTATGAACTGCCATCAAAGAGCTGCATGCAAACTGCATGGCACAAATGAGAAAGTTTGTTTTACCTGTCTCTGTATTTATACACAAGCAAATCCTCTTTTTTCAGCAGCATTCTTATTATTAAAGTCAACACTAACCACTGTGTTATGTCCTGAATCCTGGGTTTGTGCTTCTCCAGATCAAGCACCCTTAGAAAATGCCAACCAGTGTAGATGACATGCAAGTCCTACACCTTATAGTCCCCTGTAAAGTGCTCCAGACACCCTACACTGGTACGAGAGGTGCTATAAAACAACTGAATTACATGTGACGACAGAGAGGCTATGGAGATATGAGAGGCCCTTATGGTTTTACTTCCTTTCCCCGCCACATATTTATGTGAAAAAGTTCTCAGATTTTATGTAACTAAAAAATAAAAACAAAAATCGCTTGGGAGATGTAGAATCGGACCTGAGGATTCAGCTTTCCTAGATAAAACCAAATATTGAAAAATGAGTCGCCAAGATTCAGCATCAACCTTCCCATTACATTTTTTCGATGTTTTCCACATCTTTTCACTAGAACATAATTATATCATTAGCAATACGAGTATTTGTTTGGGGTGTACTTGTTTGCGTATTTTTTACGAATTACTGTTTTAATGTTTGAAATTTAAATTGTACAAATTGAATGGCGGTCTCCGGCTTCTAGTAGCAATTCGGTGGGAGTCGTCAGGAGTCAAAAGATTGGAAACCAGTGATCTAAAAGATACCAAAAGCCATTCAGTCATAAGGTGGTTTTCACTCCCTTAGCCCTCATCATATATAAAACTGGGCTAATTGCATGCTCCATCCTCCTCAATTCAACAAGCGAGGTGGTCACTTTGGCTAAGTCCATATCACATACTAGGTACGTTGCCTCGTACCCAGCCAAAACAAATCAATGTGCCCTTCTTCCAGTTAGAAGCTGAAGTTGAGCCCGCTCGCTGGCTCCTTTCCGACAAATATACTTTTTGGCACGATCTGCTCCCTCGTTCAACAAGCAATACGGCCCGCACTGCGAAGCACCGACTTCGTCACACTTAAGTCAGTTTCCAAAATGAATCACGCGGGACTCATTCCGCAAGGGGCTTTAGGGCCTTGCTTTAGGTCTCCTAAGGCCTAAAGTGACAGACTGGAACATCGCGCTACAGCGATTTGAGGGTGGCCATGCGTGTGTACACTCAGTCTCCAGAAGGACTTACAAACTTGCTGCCACAACGATGCCATCTACTCTAACCGAGGACAGACGGACGGACGGACGCACTGTGTCCGTCTCCCGGAAATTTAAAAGTAAATGTGGTGTTTAGTCTTTCTCCTCGACTCCCGTAACTCCCCTTTCCTCCCCAAGGAGGTCGCGGGTGCCATGTAGTGCATATAACGTAATGTATAGACTTTAACAGCTTGCCAAATCGTCGTTAACTAAAAATTGGGCTCACTTACAGCACCCAGGTCAAAGCAACTAGTAGAGGCTAAAGGACTCTTCACGGGGTTTCAGCTAATGTACTTTCATACCTGTGCCCCAATACCCAACCTCGAAATAGCGCCGTAAACATCATAATATGGTTCGATGTGCTTTACAAAAACTCCACAGTAAGGCTGAGCGTCCCCGAGATTACTTAAAATGCACAATCAATTCCTCACCAGTAGCCTGGGGTTCACGAAGTCGTTGACGAACCCTAATTAGGCCGATATGCTGGCAACTGTTCATTTTAGCGATTCTTGCCAAGCACAACCTGCTCCGTGAATTTCCGGCACAGAAGCAGCTGGCCTTGTTTTCAAGTACGCGGCGACACCCCTTCAGCAGCAGCAGTTCTGCTTACAAACCAGCCCGCCCGAGTCAGGCGGAGACCACCGATGTCAAGGCCCGTCTCTCGCCTCCTGATTCCGCAAAACCAGATACCTCTGCGGGCTTCTGCGGCAGGGACTTGTCTTGTGGGACTTGGCGTAGGCGCTGCTGCAGGACAGTGCAGAACATTTTTGTCACGCTCTGCCTGCCATAGCGCTTTCTCCTTGCAGTTTTTTTAAAATGCATTTTTGATATCCGACCCTTCAGCACCACAGTTGCATGTTCTGCACATGACAAGAGATCCGATTGAGGCCTCAATGTGATAAATACATTATCCCGACTTTTTAAAAAAACATTTTTTATAAAAGCTCCCACTTTCCTCTTCTAAAATGTTTCCTTGTACGTTTTATGAGCGTGCTGAGCGGAGGCGGAGCAGTTTAAAGTCCCTTCGAGAACTGTAATACAGAGTATTTCCTCACTAACGCACCCTTTATCTTCACGAGGGAAACCGCCACGTATGGAAAATAATCTTTAGCACCCTGCGAGCGGATTTCATTTAGCAGTTATACTTCCGGTTCCTCTTGCACAACCTATCTACTCCCCAGTTTCCTTAATAGATGCTCGAAACCACACAGATAAAAAAAAAAAATAAAAAAAAAAAAGATAGTTTTGCAAACTGGTTGCAAAAGATTTTACCGAACTGAAAAACAAAAACAAAAAAACTTTTTAACTAGACATGGGATCTCAAACTCTGGTAGTCACCCGTTACATTTCATGAATATTACATTTAATGAACTGCAAACCCTGTGGAATGGCTTCTAATAGGAACTGCATTTATACAGCGCTCGCTACCTCTGACGAGGCGTTGAAGCGATCAATAATCACAGAAAAGGAGTTAAGGAGGGGGCAGCCCGAGGCTGTTTCCAACTAAGAAGCATGCTTGACTGCAGGCACAAATCGAAAGTGGCCACTGGTGCTGTAAACCTGTAAATAGAAACAAACAAGTCCGGTAGCACTTCATGCGTCCTCTAAGGAAATTCCAAACTGCAATCGAATCAAAAAGATATTCTTTCTCAAAACAAGAGCTCATGGATTTTAAGACGAAAAGCTTGGAGTGGGAGGGAAGTGAAGCTCCCCTGACCCATTATTGGCTAGTCCGTAAAATGTGGGCCTCCTATCACCTACACGTCACCTAATGTTTTCCTGCCGGTGGAAATGGCAGGACACTTGGCTCGGTTTAGTGATTTATGGGAGTCTCTCTAGTTTACAGTTTTCTTTTCCTTTCACCTCCGGGCTTGATTACAGCCTCTTTTGATTTGTTGCTGTGTTTTTTGTTAAGCCGGCAAGAGGCCTCTAGGCTGACTGGCTCACCTCCATGATTATAAACAAACCGCACAGCTACGCTCACTACAGCATTTTACAGACGGGGCCTGCTCATTGCCACTGAAGAGATTATATACGGACTCAGGTGAAACCCTCCTTTTCTGCATGTCGTCGCTTGCCAGCCGTGATGCGGTTACCCCACGCCACTCGGATTTGTGGGTGCATGGCAGCGATACGAGCCGCACATTTTGTGCACTAGCCAATAATGGGATGTTGTAGCACCACTGACCCTCCTCCCCAAGCTTTTCGGGTGGATGTTGCGGTCCAGGGACCATAGGGGACATTGTTAGCAACAGAGGGCGTGGTTCGGGACTTCAAAGGAGAGGGCAGTAAGGACTGACCCCTCCTTTATTGTTTGCCAGGTGGCAAGCGAGCAGTCATGGACAGTACGAATAGGCATGGAGTAAGCAACTGGAAGCTTGAGCTCCGCTAACACCTATCATGTTAAACCAAATTTTAGCATCTACCAGCCAATTCAGTGGACCCAAACAAACACAAGAGTCTAGCAAAGCCAGTATTCAGCGATTATCTGTCACCAAGGAAGAAGAGGGCATGGAGACAAAGTGGCCACTGGGATGTGGAAGGCCTGGAGTATTGATCACGGCAGCTTCCATCTTGGGTAAAGATAGAACTTAGTTAAAAGTGAGATGAAAGGACATCTTGTGCGTCTGGTAGCACCATTGAGTGAGAGACGAGCACGGGCCAAATGAGAAGCCAGGAGGAGAGAAAGTTCCCCCCCACCCCACCCCATACACCACATTCACCAGAAAACCCGCCACAGAAAGAGGTACATACAAACATATTTATTTATTGATCGCTTATAAGACACAAATAGGAGTTCATTTGACAATTAAGGTCAAGCTCACTGTTAGAAATAGGGTCTCTAGTTGGCAGTGGTTTGCACCCTGTCCAAGTAGGAACCCTCACTCTAGTCAGGGTAAGGGAGTCACACAGATAAGATAACCCCTGATCACCCCCTTGGTAGCTTGGCACATCTCAAAGGCAATATGTAAAGTATTTACACATACATTGAAAACACCACAAAAAGTACTCCACACCAGTTTAGAAAAATAGCCAATATGTATCTGAGCAAAACAAGACCAAAAATGACAAAGATCCAACATTCACAAGTAAAGATACCGATTTTGAAAGATTAACTGCAGTATAGTGCTTAGAAACACAATAGCTCCGAATTGGGGTATCACAGTGTCTTGACGGAGTTGTTCCCAACAAACCAATGCCCCTTGCGAGTGCGGGCCGGTCGTGGAGTTGCACAGACCCCAGGTACAGTACCTTGGGAAACAATGCAGAAACAAAGATGTTGCATGGGGAGGGTGAAGTGAGGCATTGTTGGAGCCAATGTGGTGTCTGCTCACTACTGCTACCAGGGAGGTGAGGCGCTGGTTCATTACTGCTAGGTAAACAAGGCTTCAGTTTCTTTCTTTGCAGGGGAGGTGATGCGGCTTCAGTGGTGAAGCTTTGGTTCATTACAACAAGGTTGGGGGGGGGGGGGGGGTGGGGGAAGGGGTGTTCGATGAATCCAGTAGGTCAAAATGCAAGACATCGACTTTGCGGTGTCGCAATCAGACCTCTAGGTCAAAGGTACTGAGGCACAGTCTGGTGTCACGGACATCAGTGACATGCCACTTGCGGCTCACGCTGAGGCGGGACTTCGGAGGCACTGCAAGGACGTCGGGCCTGCGGTCGTTGCACTTCGCTCCGCTGCAGGTGGCGCAGTGTAAGACAGCAGCGCCGAAGTAGTTTCTGAGGTCGATGCACTGGTTTCTTCCTTGTTGCACAGACCTGAGTCCCGATGGCCCAGGAACTGGATTTGGCACCACTTGACAAGTCTGGACTCTTGGCAAGAGAGCCCAGGTGCTGGCAGGTAAAGTCTTTTATGTCCCTGATACTAAACTGGAAGCAAGCTGAGTCCAAGCCCTTGGAGAACCTTTGGAAGCAGGAAGGAGAAAACCTAATACAGTTCTTTCACTCCCTGGACAGAAGCAGCAGGCCAACACAACAAAGCGACAGGCAGAGTGGCAGTCCCTCCTACAGCATACAGCTCTTCTTCCTGGCACAATTTCCTCAGTCCAGAAGGATTCCAACTTTGTGGGGTCAGAGGTCCAACAATGACCCAGATAAAGAATATATCTGTCAAGACGATGATGAAGCACGTCACTAGGAACGCTAGTGGGCAAGGGTTGGTTTAAAAGAAAAAAGGGATGCCCCTTCATGAGATGTTTAGAGACTACTGGCATAGATCTAAGTGAGTTCACACTCTTTTTGGTTTTCTTTGATTAACAGATGGGAAGTGCAGCAAACCCACTTCAAAACTAACTCACCCCTTTGATTATGCTCCTGCAAAGGTCTATACATATTCAAGAAAGAAGTGTTGGGACACATTAAATACATCCTAAGGTATCAGTTATCGGCAAGCCAAAAAGTCATTGTTTGGGATTAGTCCAAAACAATTGAAAGGTATAAGGTCCAAAGAACAAGCCTTGGCTAAACACATGGTAGGAGCCACTAGGTAGCTCATCGTACTCTTCTGGAAAAATAAAGACCCACCTCACATAGCCCTATGGTTCAATAGACTATGGCAAGTTTAGTAATGAAGCAGATCCCACATAACCTCAGACACACAGACAAGAAATTAATAGCACACTGGCAGCCTCTAATCAGATATTTGTTGAAGTTGGAATTCATATGCGTCAACCCTTCACTTGTTGGCGCCTTGTGACTATTTGATGAACCAAAGATGAAGTACCAGACTGAGGCACGAGATGACGCCAATGCTCCACCTGCCTCCAAGCCATCACGCAGAGCTTCCTACTCTTATGAAGAAGACAGCACCAACTAGCTGAAGGTAACTCCTGATAGATCATGAGACCCCCTTGATAAAGTGTACTGACTTTGATAAAGTAGATGTCGGCCAATAGCTTTAATTTCTCTTGCTCACACTTGAATTTTTAAAAGTTAAGCTGGGTGGATGGAGGGGATCAGAGAAGGATTTGTACCTTATCTCAATTATCTGTCGTCAACAATTATTCTGTAATAGGCCAAGCCTCTAAAGTATGAAACTTACATATTTTCAGTGTGTTTTTGCTAACCTTGCTATTTCAATCACTCCAAGATACATACAAAAAGTATTTGAAGTAGAAAGACAAAAATTAAAAACAAACTATGCACAGAATTACTCCTACAGGTAGCCTTTCTTATACTAACTGGAAGAATTATCCAACATGCCGATGCATTTGAAAGTATGACAGGACAGGGACAGAATCAGTACAGTCCTTTCTTGGAAGCACTCATCATCGAGAGGTCGCCATTTCTTACTGCAGAGTACCCTCTCCTGTTTAATTTCACTTACGGATCTACTTACTTTATCCCCCTCTGCAACCTGACAGATGACCTCTCCAGTGGATGGGTTGATCGTGGGGAAGGTCTTCTTGCTGACTGCATCATGCCATTCATTGTTTATAAAAAGCTGCAAAGAAAAATCGAAGTCATTGTGAAAAAAATGCGGTACAGAACATTAATGGCCCATTCGCCCAAAATTACACACATATATATATATATATATATATAAAAAAAAAATAATGTTTTAGCATGGTAGTCGGCATATCCAACTAAGTTTCTCAATTCACTAATGCCAGCATTGGGCATTATTTTTCTCATATCAAACTCATACATTTCTATAGCACAGCATTCACTGGCTGATGAGTAAAAAGCAGATTAGATACCAACATTTGCAAATATCCAAGATCAGCAGCAAGGCATACTAGATCGTACCTCCCACAACATTCAGTGCACACAAGCCATTTTATCGGCCGTTAAATGATACTACTACAAGGCAGATCAATATAGAATTACAAACTTGGTGGTGCACCCAAGAGAGAAAAGAAAAGAAAAAAAAAAAAAACACATAAAAAAATTCGAAAGGCTTCTTTATTTTCTTCCAACATCTTTCCTCTATAGCCATTAAAATGGTTACAGCCTCGGCCAACGCGCTTTGTTCGAATAGCAAACTTTTTCAGGGTGTTTCTTTTTAATAATCTTGGTTTCTTCATAAGTCAAACGAATGTGAAGAATATACATATCATGCAGTCACATATCAAGTTCACTTGCTAATATCTTCAATCTTCCTACATTAATTTTGATCCCAATTTATAATGATATTGCAGTGATTACATCCACATATTCCAGGTTAATTATACCCCAAGTTGACAACTGAATAGGCATCCCACGTTGTAACAGGCATCTCACATTTCCACTAGCAAAAAAAGTGAACTTGATGTGTGACTATATGAACCTTACTACTTCACATTCATTTGACTAACAAAGAAATAAAGATTATTTCCCCATTTATCTTTAGACCACTTTGCCTCCGCATAATTTGTCTTGCAATTATTCTAGTAAATTATAAATAATAACAAATAAAAAAAAACATTAAATAATTCCCCCCTCATGAAAACAGCCTCTTAAAAATATAACAGATTTTCCTAATCTCTAGTCCTTCCCACAAGCCACCCTCATTGCCAGAACAACAACAAGAAAATAGGTAAAAGCCCCAAGGAAAGAAACATGAATTTCAACCACTGCTGAACAGAAACAGCCTCCACTTTTAGGGGACTGGGAAAACAGTTAAATATTAATTTGCTTGGCTCAATCTTCCTTTTGTCACTGGACTTTGATTAATCCCCATTATTACTTGACTCTAGGACAACAGGCATGTTATTGTGCCCTGGCTTCTAGTTTTATCATTTAGAGTTTGAGATTTCAATTGCGGCACCACTCAAGCAAATATAGAAATGTCATCTGCAGAATGTTTCAGAGGCCTCTGGTAGCTACCTCACTGGGTCTTGGGATAAATGCTTTATCATGTAAGGTTTAAAGACACTAACCCTGGTATCACCCAAGCATGTACCAAGAGGTCGCACCTGGATGTGGCAGGAGGAAAATTAGAGCAAGGTTCTGATCAGCCGCTCTGCCCTAGCACTTCCATCTTGAAGTTGACTGGAAGCCTAATTAGAGGCAAGGTCAGCATGAGATTTCCTGCTCTTGAGTTCTGGCAAACTGGACCAGCAGTGGTCAGACAGGGGCAAATCAAGTTTGAGAAACAGCAGAAGGAAACAGGAACCAGGGGATTCTCACCCAAACTACTGGCTCTGAAAAGTCACCAGAACACAGCCCAATTTTAAGTGTGATACCCTGCCCATATGAAAAGGCTGGTGGCCACAGTTCACAATGCTTCAGAGCAGACCTACACTGGCAGTGAATACACTGGTGTATTGGCAGCCTATGCAAACCTGAAAAAAAAAAAAAAAAACACACCACACCTGTTGACAGGCAAATGTTATTTCAAGGGGCCAGGGATCTATGAGCAAGTAAGGGATTTTTCTCTGGCATAATATCCTTGAGAGCAAGTTTTCTCTGGTAGTCTTTCTAAAACGTACTCCTAATGGGCCCACTTGTTCCAAGGAGCTATAATATAATGACACTGAAATTACAGAACTCGGAAGGATTGAATGCTGAGTTGGCCTTCCTGGGATTTAACTTGTGACCTGCAGATCACAACATTTAGCCCACAGCCACCTTCTCAGTATTGCCTCGTTTTTATTTTGCATGGTGGTACACGGAGAGAAACAGCCCATCCAAAAGTTTTTTGTAAAGGTTGGTTTCAGATAATGGCACATCTGTGAGCACCTTACCTGGTTTGAACCTCTGGCTCTTCTTTTAAACGCTCAAATCCTCAACTGTTCCTTCAGGTCCAATCCTCAAAGAAAACCATAAGACCTCCAACCTACATTTTTTTTTTTTTTTTTTTTTTTTAAAACGGCAGCAAGACTGTGTTGGGAACTTTCCCGTTGTCGGGATCTTTTTGCAACAGTTCCGAGAGAGAATGTCGTGGCAGAAATTTGGTTAAAAAAATAATAAATAAAAGCAACAATTCTGGCTTGATTACAGGCCTTCTGAAAATACGTTTTTCAAAAATGTGTATTAATTGTAGGTCAGTTGATGCACTACTATCCAATCATGGACCTCTGTCCTTGGAGGCTCCAGCAGTCCTCCATTTTCCTGTGATGCAAACGCTGCCTCTTGGTGCTACACTGATCACATCAATTCACTTTCCAGTGGCAATGTCACTTCCTAGAAGACATAAGGGAGCGACTTGGCAGCCTACTAGGGAAGTAATCAGGAAACAGAATTAAAACACTCATGGTAGGTACCAGGGACGAGCAGAACTCACCCAGAAACCACTGCTGTTTATATATTTGCTTCAAAACTTTGTCCATTTCTCCCGGGTGGGGTATGTCACATTTCAGGCTGTTCCTATTTTTACCCTTTTTAGCTCCACTTATTTGGACCAACTCCGTCTCTTCGTGTTTTATCTTCTGCATCTGGTAATGTGGACAGATTGCTTGGCTCTACTTCAACTTGCTGAGCTCTATCTAATCCCTCTGCATTATTCTTTCTTCCTCAGGCATTTCTTTCACTTCTTCATTTAACTATACATAGCTGAAGGTATTGCTAAGTGTTATGAGTCGCCTTTTGTTACTTCAGAGTAAAAAAAGAAATATAAAAAAAAAATTAGATGACCCGACTCTACTCCAGAATCACATACAGTCACAGACCTTCTTCCACAAGTTCTGTGAGGTTTATATGGTGAAAAGGCAACTCTCTTGTTCATTCCACCGAATCTCAACTATTTTCATCCATCTCTGACCTCCTCTCCTTCAAGCCCATCATAGCGCAAAAGGTTCACCAACCAACTGTCAGTAATAAGCAGGCCTGGTGTGCCACAGAAAAAAAGGGATGTATGCTCAAAATAAAAAACACTGCACTAAGTATTATTTGCAAGAACTCCTTTATACTGTGATCATACTTTGGCTGGAGCCTGTATGAAATGAAGCACCCCCTCACATGTGTCCTAGGTGACTCCAGTGAACCCAGATATCTGAGAGGCCTAACTAACCCACATCTAAATCTTAAAAAATTAAACGCATTCATCATGAAGCAAGTTTTCTCCAGCAAAGCATGTAAATCTGGATCTTCCCACTGAGTTACACACCATCACCTCCTTCACAATATTTAAAACCAATCTAAGGATACCCCTCCCGAGTCCAGCTAGTCCTACCAATTACCACAAGGCCCACATTAGCTTCTGAGTTCCTGCTTCTAGAACTTTGTACTGCCTGGTGCTGCTGAGTTTTTGTTATTTTTTGACAAGCTATATAATTATGTTTTCCTTATTGATCTTAATCTTCCACAATTGCCCTCCCATGCTATTTCGTTAAAAGTATGACAGACACGCCACTATTTGTTCCAAGTCTAATTTTCTCCATCTTTTTTCTCACTGAAAAGGTGCTGAGGCACCCTCTAGGAGGTCGAATTAGGGCTATATAATAATTCAATACATGCAAAACAAAATAGGTTGAAGTGTAACCAGGAGTAAATATTGGATTTAATAAACAATGGCTATTATAATCGGAGACTACTTAATTACAGTATAGTTTAATACACCATACATATCTGAGATGGGTGTTAAGGAGCAAAAACAAGTTATACAACTTGTGTACCTCCTGACAGGTGTGGGAGGTGTGCTTGTTCAAAGTCCACGCTGGGTTGGTTAGTGTGTTCAAAGAAACCCCCAACTTCGTACACAAACACACCGACCCATTCCACCACAAAATGCACGAGTGGAGACTAAGGGACTGTCAGCTGCCACAGTAAAAATGAGATCTAGGTCAGGCAGAGTATTCTCTCACAATTATACAAGCATTGGCAAAGTGTTCACTTGGTGCACCAGAGCAAATACGTAGCTGTACTATACGAGGCGTGGCAGGTTTTAATTGATCACAGTGTTCACAGCCAACTTCAAGGTAGAAGTAAAAGGTGAAATGCTGCTGTAAACGCAAAACTAGTTTAATCTGCATCTTTGGAGTGTTGTAAAGATATTTAGTACTCCGGAAGCCACAAAATGTATTTCCTTATAGCAGTTAATAATTGCCCTTGGCCAGATTGCAAAGTCTTACTGATAATGAGGCCTAGTAATAATTGTAACAATTAATTTCTGCTAGTCAGCTGGTAAAAGTACAGCTACTATCACAGTATAGGAGGGTTGTGTACATGTGGGTGTAATGAAGCAAAGAACTGCTGCTCTTCAACACTCTAGCAGAACCTCTTAGGTGCGTTTTCTTCTTTTTTGAAACATGCAAGCCTACTAATACATGTTCATTAAAAGTATTGTAATTCATTTCAGCAATTCTAAATTGGTGTGATGAATGTTGCCTAATATAGAAGGATTCATTTTCTGACAGGATACCTTTTAGCACATGCTGAAGTTCTAGCAATGTGTGTAAAAACATGAATTGAATTTATTTCTGGTTGAGCGCAGCAAACTGAATTCAGTTTAGGAAAGCGTGTAGGTGGTGCCCAAAATGAATTAAGAAGAAACACAATAAGGAAAATAGAGTTGCAAAAAATGATCTGCTAAATACCCTTAGCATTTTCATTTATGACAGTTTCACGCTTCAAATTGGTGTCACTGTTGTGCAGAGTTATAAGGTATGCCACTTCCTTTTGCAAAGAGAAAAGCAGAGGTGCACACTAGCAAGATAACAGAACCTCCACAAGCAATCCTGTTGCCAACGGCAGAGGGCATAACAGTCCAACTACAACATTTGGTCAATGAAGCAACAATATACAGCTGAGGGCTCTTCAAAGACACTAAGAATCCATGGACAAAAACTCCCCTCTCTCCTACTCAATGGACCAATGCTCATCCATCGAGACCTTCAAGGATAATATTGAAAGACTCAGACAACACATTGACTGCACACCCACTCCAGGTGGTAATCCCAGTAAAAATTGCACTTAAATGATCTACCTTCAACATCTCATTTGCAAATGTTTATGAAAGTCTTTTTCAGTTCAAGATGGTCACATCACAAGGGGGCTGCATATAATCTTCAACTGAAAGGAGTGTCTTCCACAAGGAACCTTAATAAATCTTCTCAAAGCTGGACAAATCTTGCACGTCCAGAAGCCAAACCTGGATCACAGTTACCTCATTAACTACCAGCTAATTACACACTTGCCACTTCTGATGCAAAATCAATCACTGATAAGGGGATTACACACCAGCTCAGGGAGAAGATCAAGAGCACAATTTATAGTCTGGTTTATAGCTAAGATACAGCAACCATCCATGCGGCGGATGATACTCCTCACGTAGTACAACACTTGCTACATCAGCTTTCTTGGCCTCTATGCAATCTTCTACACAATTGACCATCGAGCTCTACTTGACAATGTGCTCTCTGAAGAGGATTCAGCAGTATCATTCATTGAAGTATCATGTTGTACTTTTAGAACGGTTGCATCCATGCCCATGATCAGTACTCCTAAGATAAATCCTCTCACCGGTGATTATAAACCTTTCATTAGAGCTCAAGAGAGTCCTACTCACCATGAAGGACATAAACATCCAAAAGTACACCGTTAAACCCAGCTTCTGATGGTCTTTTCTGGCCACATCACAACCTAGCTGACAAACTAACTCCAACTATTATAGGATAGATGGTCAAGGCCTCTCTCAAGTTGACTCTAACAAGACAGCATTTGGTCCAATCACAACATAGGCATATCAGGTTCGGAAATGACTCAATGGTATGCATCTAGGCAGCCTTGCTCTGCAACTTACCAACAGCACCAAATCCCTATAAATTGACGCAACTTTTTCTTAGGGACATATTGTGCATAATATCAGGACTACCCGGCACAAACATACCAGAAAGCTGCTTAAGAACAGCTGTTCATGCACTGGTTATGCCTCATATGAATGGCAGTAATGCTTATTGTCCCCAAAACCCATCTGAAATCTCTGAAGTGAATTCTTCATGCAGAGGACTACCACCTAAAAGATCTGTAAGTAAGGTGACTAACCCCAACTGTAACCTAATTCACTGGCTCGGCTCTGCCCACATCACCTTGAAAACCTTCTGCATCACCTAAAAAGATTTCAACTGCAGGCCACCAAGGCACCTGGCAACCAAGTGTGAGGCATTCAGAGGGCACAATACACACCGAGGAAATCTCAACATTGGAATCCAGCAAGGAAAATATCAAGTACTAGGCTTTGATGCATAAGTATGCAACACCATTAGAATTTCAATTTACCAGACCCCCCTCAACTTTAAGCACAAGGCCTTACTGTTTCAAGCAGTAGGTCACTTCTTCGTAAACCTAAGCCATGGCCTAATGATCCTAGCCCGAGACACTTACACCACAGCCAGTCTTTTCAAAGTCCCTCCCCAACTTGGTTCACAGCCTGCATGTCAAACACCTAACCTTCCCTCCTTAAAGCTGCTTTGACAATCCCGCTTTAGCTTTCAGTCCCTTAAAACAAGGTTTTACCCTACTTAACTGTAAAGCGCTCTATTGCTTTGTAGCATTGTAGTAAGGAAAAAATAACAGATAGGATATCAACATTCACAGGCTTTACTACTGAGCTGTGGACGCAGAATGCAGCGTTAGAGAGTTGCGCTGTTTTTGCAGCTTTGTACTAATAAGCCTATAGCAATAAACACGTTGGCTAGCAGGCAGAGTCTCTGCCAGGAAGTAGGATGATAATCCTTAGAAATGCAAATTGGCTGCCCTAAATAAAATACATTTGAAATCGGCCCATAAGAAAAAATAAATATGACACACAAAAGGCGCAGCCACAAACAAAATAAGGTGTAACGTGAGAAAAACAGAACTAGGCAGACAACACTTGGGAAATTTTCTGAAGCCAAGTCAAGCCAAGCCTTAGAGCCCAGTCTCCATTTCGGGGTCGCGGCCTACCTCCATGGTTAGTGAGACCAACCTCGCTGCTCATTAGAGAAAGGTTGACGCAGGTAGAGCGGCAAAAATCTCCAAAATTTAAATAAATAAAAATGTGAGGAGGTAAGGAAACAATGGGTCAAACGCTAAGGCACGCATGCACAGAACACATAGTGGAAAGACCTTCCCACAGTTAAAAGTCCAATGATCAGCATCAAATATATGACTACTATAGTTTTAAACACGTGGTGTCAATAGTTTTAAGTTTGATTTCTATGAACTGTACTTGAAGTATCGAGGCCTATCAACACTTAAGCTGAAACTATCCAAGCAAGTCAACCCACCTGCTATTTTATATAGCTGATTTAAGAAGTCAGTTCCTTGATGTGAGAGTTGCAACATAGAAACTTGTGTACAGCCAAACTCAATAGTTAGCTGTAAATATTGTGTTTCCCTTATTTTACAATACCCCAGATGAAATTGGAGACTATAGTTTGAAGCTGGTTGAAGAATGATGGTGGCATGAAAAATAGTGGCTCCAAAGAGATAGAAGAAACCAGGGAGAAGGTTACTTTCTCCAGTTACCCTACAAGAGGAATTTAAAATATATTTTAGGTTTGAACAGGCCAATGTTTTCCCCCACAGCAAAGATTCACAATTACTTTGAAACCTGTTTGAAAAGATGCAGCTACTCGAGAACTAGGCATTTTGCCTCAGGTTTGCTGTATTAGGATTCAAAGCCAACAAACTGTGCTTGGAGTTTGGATTATTTTGGTTTCCACCATATTCAGTTTGCTGGACAGACTGCCTTTCAAATATTATTTTGTGATTTGTCATTTAATGGAGGTTATGTAGCTGGATAGCCACATTCTTGTCTTACAGCTCGAATACTCCTGCGCTAAAGATGTTGTATTTGTGCTCCCAAGCCAACATAGTTTGCAAATATTGGTGGGGTGAGCAGGAAACCCTGGTGACAAGTTTCAGTATTAAATGATGGGGAAGCCTGAATACTTGAACTGCAAAGAGTCAAAAAAATCTCTTGCCATGCATTGTCGCAGGAACAGTTTGCTACTGAGCATTGTCACAAAAGACAATAAAAAGAGCAAACTTGTAGTATACACATCAACTCACCCACACTTGGCAGGTATCACCCTCCTTTTACTTCTCTTCACGCGTCTAACAAACAGAATGCCTCTAATGACATTACTAGGGTCAGCTGCTTTTCAAACCTAGATCACCCTCCTAAAAATAGTTAATTTTACATTCACTGTAAAGTGATCACCTTTCAGCCTTACTTAATTTTTTTTTTTTTTTAAATCAAGAAGTTGCGAGGTACGTGGTCCACTTAGTACATGTCAAGAAGTTCGAGTTTTTTTTTTTTTTTGTTTTTTTTTGCTAAGACAAGGTGTTTACTGATGTGGAATTTTAAAAGTATTGTTTAGTGCAACTCTAATAAAGGCAGCCATCTACATTCTCAATGCAGAATCATGATACAGAGCTCTGCCGAGTCTTTTTTTTTTTATCTGGCATCACACACTTGAATAGCTTGCTTAGCTCTGGAAATGTACATTTTTTTAATCAGTCTAAAGGATGGTTGTGTATTATCCCACAATTTCAACGTCTACACTTTGCATAACTCATGTTTTCGTTTTGTCGGGCTCTCGGATGATGTCCTGTGCATGAAAACAAATTCAGGTTCTGCCATTTAAAATAAAAAAATATCTTACAGGCCAAGTGACAGAATGCTTCTGAAACTTACTTGTCTGTAAAAATAAGTCCATTTGTCCCAGTTAGTGTTGTGGAGCGAACTGACAGATTACTGCAGTGTTCTCTTTAAGTCGAAGTTCTTTCGAAAAGGACCCTCCAAGATTATGCCGAACCTCATATTATTAGTTTATTTGGATTCTAGCAAATGCAAATACAACATTTCTAGAAATGTACAATACAGGGGATGAAAGAAGACGAGAAAAGTTAGATCCAGGGCCAAAATGTGCTGCAAGTTTTTGCAAAAACGTGCATGTTCAATGGTATTCAGCAATTCATCTTCAAATCTCTTCTTAGACTGGCAAAGGTTATAAATGTTCTCCTTATAACGGCTGGAGTGAAACTTTTTTTCCCACAGTATATGGCAAAATGTGGGGGTGTAGAAAAGGAAGTTTCTTCATGGGGGAAACATTTTCCCCCAGCAGAAAAAGTTCACAAGTGAATCTGAAATCACTCTCAGCAGATTTTTCACATGAGCCAACTTCACACGTTTAGCTGCTAAAACGAAAGTCAAGTTCACAAATTTTTGTGCTTAATTTGAGCCGGTGGTGTCCAGTGCTCGGCACTGGTACTTAATTGTCAATGGCAAAACTTATGACAGTCTGCCACATAGTGGTGCTGTTTGGCTAATTTAGAGATAAGCACAACTACAGTTGTTTCTCAACTTAATATACATTAAAAATTACTAATACTTGCCGCCCAAGCCAATCTAATAGCTTTGGGGACCTGAAATAGTCTGAATTGTAACACCTGTAGGATGGGATAGTTAGTTGATGTGCTGGTACTGTTACTGCCAGCACAATTGGTAGTGCAAGCTGCAGGGGTCTTATGGCACTTATTTTAGTACAACTTGAGTATTGGCTAGCAGTAGGATTTCCTGGCTTACTTCTGTAAACTTTTCTGAATTCCTGAAAATCACAAGACTGCTCCAACGAAGGTCATGGACCTTCAAGTGACCTTTTGGGGCCATCTTTAAGAACAGGGCTCATAATTTATTTTCATGTTGCACAAAACGATTTTAAACTGTTTTTTTATTTGTATTTCATTTTTTAATAAACATGTTTGATATGTTCAATGTCTTGGACAAGTGATATTTATGGTTCCACAATAGGTTAGTATTTTTGTTTTTTTCTTAAGTTGTCGATGGTTATTTGCTTTCAAATAAAATGGGCACAATCACCAATCACGCTTTCATGCTTCTGCATGTATTCGCACATAATCCGGGAGCATTCTGGACACATTATATATATATATATATATTACCTAGTGGCGCTCGGCACTAGGTAGTTATACTTAGGACCTTGTTTTTATAGAAAGAGTGTTTTTTGTTTTGCTAATAACTTTGGTGCCATTTGATGAATCTTCGTGCACGAAAATACGGTGCTCACTTTAGCTACTGTCTGGAAAGTTTCAGGGTGATCAGTCAATTGGAAGCTGAGGAAAAGGGGTGGGATCCCAAAACGTGTTTTCCTTATTCATTGTTCAACAGGGATTTTGAACAGTGATTGCACCAAAACTACTGGACAGAATTACAACAAATTTAGCAGAAGAGTAGCTCTTGGTCCCGAAAGTCTTTTGTTGTAAACCCGCTCAGTAGTTTTTGAGAAATAAAAGGAAATACAAATTTGAAGATTATAGTGTCACAAAGGATTCGCAACTCCTTCCGATCTGCTGCTGAGACCTGACAGCCATGTCCCAGAAAAACAAAAATTTAAGAAAAAATACAAAAAGGGGCCATGGTACGAACACCATGACCCCTTAGCACCCTCCACCCAGGGTTAAAAATATATATATATATATATATATAATTTTTTTTTTTTAATTGTCCTCAATTCGAGGGGGGATCTGGCGATTTTTTTTCTTTTTTTTTTTCTTTTTTAACATAATATGAAATATGGGCTCCCACAGTTCTTTTTGAAACCCCTGGGTGGGTCAAGTTCATTTGTTCAGAAATGACTAGACACTAGAGGCCAACACACAGCCCCCAAAGCCCAGCATCCACACCTTTATTGCACCAAGCAATTGAGTTGGAAATGCTTACAGGAGTGAGGCCTTTTTCAGGCTTTACATCTCTTAGAGCAGTTTTCTGGCCTGCCGTGACTGAGAGACCCTCTTCTTAAGGTCTTAAGCTCTCACCTCCAAGTATGGCTGACAACAATACAGCCATTCCCCTAGGGTCTATGCAGAAGATGTTTAATTAGCAGGCCCATATAATATCTAGGCTCCCACCCTCAGGTATAAGACGTTCACACTTTACAAAAACTTCTCAGTGTCAGAAAGGTACCCAATTACCTCACAGCCGACCTTACCTTGCCATACCATTTAATTGCGTATGCTCAGTCACTTTGTGAGGCCTAACTACCTATGGGGCCTCCATCTAGCCAGGGGGATCAAATGTTGACGTTACCTACCATGATGCGACCCTGCTTTGGAGGCACGCCAGATACCAGTCTATGGTCGTGAATGAGCACATGGACCCTCCTCAGAATCAGCAAGCAGACCTCCTGACTGCTCAATGTCCAGTCCTAAGCAGGTCAAATTCAAGGATAAGATGTACTCTGTGGGGGAGTAGCCTCATCATGGCTAAGACATGCTATGTGCTGGAATGCCTTCCATCCATGCAAACTCGTTACCTCTACTTTCAACACAAAAAAATGGTAAGGCAGTGTTTTGGCAAATCTGTACTTAAAACCTAGAATTTCCATTTGACCCTGGAACTCTGCCAAGATTTGAAATAACCAACTATTTGCCTTTCACTGTGAAGCAGAGGAGACATGGCAAGATCTACAAACATCGAGGGCTTGCCGTGGGTCCATTTTAGCGTGTTGCTTAGGCACACTTATTTTAGCTTTGGGCCTGCGACCTGTGCCCTTTTACCAGTTATTTTTCATTTATTCCTTTTAGTATTTTAGCAGTGATTTTATTTATTTTTTAAATCAGTTGCCTTTCCACACAGGATTGTTATTAGTTGCTTCTGCACAACATTCTTATCTTGTGCTCTGCTGAAGGCTGTATATGATAATCTACCAATTAAATGTGAGTTTTATCAGACTGTCCACAAGATTCATCATGCTGACAGGCAATAACTGGATCCAATGGAATTTAATAGAGTTACTAGATGAAGGTGATTTTACGATTTTCCTCTCTACCTGTACAACTGGGGGGGGGGGGGGGGGGGGGCTTTACCTTCTGTTTTTAACACCCATTCTGTCACATATTCTGCTTGCCTCCAGCACAAGGCCCATCAATCAATCAGGGAACCCCAACTTTTCCACAGCACACTCTGACAAACGGATTCTCTTCATGCTGCCTCAAGGTGTAAAGTACAACCTGGCAAGGTGAACGACTGAATGAAATGCAGTCATGGCTCTTCAGAGGGCAACACACCAGTTTTGTAGTAACCAGCACGGGTAAGGGACAAAGCAAATACAGCAAAGTAATAAAACAATTACCGGCCAAGCCAATTGGTATAACCTTGGAAATCATACAAATATACCTAGAGGTGACATGCTTGTGACTGCACACAAAAAATAAAAATAAACACAACTCGCAAATAAATCACAAAACATGCAAGGAAAGCTGAAAGTTGACTACTTTCAAGTGAAAGAATGGTATACAGGGCACATGCTATGAATGTTAGCCTGTATGGTTGTCTGGGCGACTGAGCTTTCTAGAGACATGATGAGGTGCTATGACATCAAGTCCCATGGTGTGCTGCACTTTATGATTAGGAGATATTTTGAAATACTAGGGTCTTGATTGCCTGCCTTGGGGTGAAGCAAACCACTGGAGATAGGGTGTGCTACTACGACCTGCAGTGACAAGTAGACTTTAAGGGCATGCTGTGGCACAATGCCATGGAGATAGTTGCTGCCAACACTACGGCACCCTGCGCTATTCTTGAGAACTCTACTGTGTCTAGGGTTAGGACGAGAGGGTTAAGTGCTTCATATCCCTTGTTGAATCATGGGAGAGCCAGGAGGCGGAGGCAAGGTTTGGGGTTGTCTGGGATGGTTTTAAGCTGCAAGCACCAAGCAAGAGACATGTAACCTGCTGAGGCATGTCAAATAAATCCATCAACTTCATGTGCTGGAACTAGGGGCCATATGTACGAAAGCTTTTTCCCCATAGACACAGAATGGGTAAAATCCTTTGGTACATCTGGCCCTAGGTGTGTAAAACCCTATACTCTTTTCTGGGAAATGTAGCACTTGGAATGATGAATTTCCCTGGCCAGACCTGTGAATACTGCAGGCTCTGTACTGCTATTTTTTTTGTTTGTTTGTCTTTTTTTAACATACCATCCTGTCCTCCAGAACTCAAAGCACAACTCCCAGAGATCTTCCTGCAGCTTTTACTGACTAAGTTTTGGCCATCTAACACGTATGGGAAAGCAGCCAACTTCTAACATTTAACAAGCAGGCAACCAGTCAACAGTAGGCATGACAAGAAGCAACAGCAGAAAACAGCCGTGGTGCCTCCTTTATGACAGGGATGCGTCACCCACGCTGCTACCAGTGCAGCAAAAATGAAAAATAAAACAGCAATAAAACCATTTTATTACAGTTTTAGTTTTCAGTGCTGTCAGCCAGCCAGGCAAAGTTTTGGGGCAGACCATCACTGATGACTGCCGGCAGGGTAGTAGAAGTGGTGGACACTCAAGTTTGAAGTGTGCATGTCACTTTGGCTGGCTCTCTTGCGATGGCCAGTCTGGCATGCGCACTTTAATCCTCTCCACCCAGCTGTCTTAGACAGCTGGGTTGGAGAGCAGGTACAGACCTCCAGGGCCTGAAGAAGTGTTGAGCTAGCATGCTCCAGCCACTCCTGGTGCTTTTCTCATGCTGCCTGATCAGCATGAGTGCAGCACCAGGATTGGTAGGTGGAGGAGTTGGCTCAGAGACCCCCCTTGCTGCCAGACTGCAGGTCAGAGAGAAGCTGAGTAGGTAATTTTTTTTTTTTTTTAAATGTAATTTACTGTGCTGTTTTATTTTGTTTTACACACTGCTTGGCAGCGTGAGAAATTCACATTGCCTTCACCCTTAACTCCAGAACTCAATTGTGATCCGTTAACGGACCACGTTTTGGGGGTTTGGTCTAAGGGCATTTCTGATTGATCTCCACCACTTTAAACGGGAAGCAGCTGCTACTGCTCTTGAAGCCCTAGTACAAAAGACAAATGCACACACGAGCTTAGAAATAATTCAGTGTTGTATGGTATTAAAAAAAAAAAAAAAAAAAAAAAAAAAGATAATCCGAGTTCTATTAAGTTATTGTAGCAAGTCAGCCTGCATAAAGGCAAATATCTCTACTAAGGCACGAGTTAGGTTTTGGACAGCGTTTACAATAACACCACGAGAATATTTACCGTCGACAGAATTATACATTGTAGGCGCATAGGTATCTTATGGGCAGCACCTTCAGGACGGTTAGGTTTGGCGGGAGCCGCTGCCGGTTTAGGAAAAATACGTTTCTGAGCAGCAAGGGAAAAAACGTAATAAAACGATGCGTTTGGCCTACTGTATTTGGGAGCTATGTAATGCCAGCTCAGTCATGTTCATCAACAAAGACAAGTTAGTCACAAGACCAGACCACGCGCCAAACCACCACCATCATCACACCCAATCATTGAATCCATATAGAACATACAACCACAGATTTGCAACGAAACACACTGATCCGTCCACAATCGCACCGACCGGTTTACTACTAGAAAAGCATGCAAATGTACATTGTCATGCTAGGTAACATATATAAGTAAATCACGAGTTTCAACGCTGATGCAGGCAGGTCTTGACTACAATAATGCTTCTTTGTCAACAAACAAGACTGACAGGCACACTGAGAAGGGTGACCAGATTTTCAGGACAAAAAAAAAAAAAAACGGACGGACACAGATATAGGACTAAACGCCCTCTTAAGTATTAGGATATTTATATATTATTTTCTTTCCTCCCCTTTCTGTGAAGAGCTCCAGGTTCCATCTGCTGGTGGGCCCGGCTTGAACTACGGGCTCTACAACCCTGATTCACACCTTACTAAATCCTGCCGTGCTGCTTCAATGAGGCGAGGCAGCACAGCAGGAGAGTTTCAACCGGTAAACTTCTGTCCCCAGTTTCTGGGAGAGCAGGTTGAAATGTGAGCCTGCACAACAATGTGATGAATGTGCAGGTTCAACTGACCCTTAAAAACTGGGACAATTATACTGTTTTAAAATAAAATGTCGGGGCGGCGGAACAGACCTTCAAAATCCGGGACTGTCCAGGCAAATGCGGGACGTCTGGTCACCCTAGCACGGAGTATTAATCTGCATGTTCTAAGTACCGCGTCAAAAGCTGCAATTCTCTATATACTAACAAGCTAGTCTCTAGGCGAACTTCAAAACGGACAACAGGTGTTTACTGATAGACTATCGCGTCATTAAAAGAGAAAAAAACAGCATCGAGTGAAAAAAAAAAAACTTTAAAAGGCAAAGCCACATCGTGCAAAGATAGGAAGGGTGTCGTGTAGAAACCAGAGGGGACAGGAGGGCCACTGAAGCTCACAGAAAAACCAATTCGCCCGGGTGTGTTTGCCAAGGGCTTGGTGCAGCAGCTCCCAGCACAGGGTGGGGGAGGTGGTGCAGTTACAGGCAGCACTTATGAAAGGGACTCCCCTCGAGAGGCCCCCAAACAGCCCAGAGAAGTCCCAGAACTGTGAGCGGCCATGTCCACCGCCCAGCACCGCGCACACGGGCTCCGGCCCCCTGCACCAAGGGTGCCACAAACGCCCCCGCGAGGCAGTTAGGGGGGGGGGGGGGGGGGGGGGGCAAACATTCAGGGGGCTCACAACCCTTCAGTGGGGTCCCATTCAGCCCTGGCCAACGGATATCTGGGATCGGAGACTAGGGGCCCCTGTCCACATTCTGCGGGGGCGGGGGGAGCATCATTGTGCGACCCTGCACCTCTCATAACACGTGGGCGCCGCCCCTGACACGACCTGCAGGCGCCCTGGACCTACAGCTCAGTCTCACCTTGTTGTACTGGATGTCCGGCTCCGGGTTTGGCACAGGGATAGCCGCTGCAGCCGACAAGCTGCGGACCGGGTGAGGCAGAGGGGAGAGCCTGGAGCGGAGCCCAGCGAGGCCTGCGCGGATCATGGTCGCACCGGGAGGTCCGTCTGGGCTGCTTGCTACAGGTCGGAGTCCGGACGGAGGATAAAATCACGAGAAACGTCAAGTACACTGGGCGGGGCAGCTGCCATTCAAGAGGCGGGGCGGGGCAAATGAACTTGTAAGCCAATAGGAGAGCACAGACGGAATCAGCAGCCTGCGCATACGTGATGTCCAGTCGAGCAGACCCTGAAAACTTCAAGGAGTTTATGCGAGATAAATTCATGCACAGGGGGGCATAATTAACAGTAGTAGATTTGTTTCTTTTTTATTTGCCAGGCACCTTTGGTTCAAAGCAAAAGATACCTGCACACGTTTGAGGTTCCCCTCGAGAATGCTGGATAAGTAATTAAGAGTACAAGGGGATCTGGGGTGTAGGGAAGAGGCGCAGCTACATAGTTTTCATTATGAATATGTGTTTTATTTTATAAACTTCGTTCTGTCCCAGCTTACGTCTGGGAAGCAATACAACTATTGCGTTTCGGATAGCTCTGGTGGTAAGTGGTACCCGGTCTTCCCCCTGGGCTTTTCTACTATTGTGCAATAAATATTTCAAAAGCTTTTGGTTTCTACATTTCCCGTCTCCATTCGCGTCACCCTAAAAAAATCTGGCGTCGATTTGAGGAAAGACTTGTGTAATATTGTAACCTACCAAGACTTCGAACATGCCAACGATTTACTCCTTACATTAGGACATATCGTTTTTCACTACAGTACTTTATTGAATTTGCACCTTTCACATTTTCAGGCAACGTTTCATAGAGACATTTCCCTACTTTCAGCTGTACTACAAGCTTGGTCCTAGCAGGGGGGCCTGGGGGCCCAGGCCTACCCAAACATGACCTCTGACCCACCGAGTCACGCTGAAGAAGCCACGGAGAAGGCACGTTCACTGCTTTCTCCATGTCCACATCAAAATGTTGTTATGTTTTTTCACTGTCTTAAATTATGAGTCTGGAGTCATTAAGTATTCTCTAGTACACATTTTAAAGCACATTGGACCAGATGTATCCAGTGGCGTAGCGTGGGAGGTGCAGGGGTGTAGTAATCGCGCATCCAATAAAATTAGGAGAATTATCTCTTTGAAGAAAGTAGAAGTTTATTCAATGACAAGATCCACGACCTTCTTCTTCCAGCACACCAGTCAGTAGTCAAATCAAACCCAAACATTCTCTCATGACCTAGTCAGAATTCTATACTCTACATTCCTTAAAGCAACAAACATTAAATAACACTTATGCCCCTACTTACATAAGAAATTCACTTCCACATATTACACATCCCCCTTTCCATAAATCAAATAAGAAATTGAAGCAATAACATAAAATATATATACAAATATACAATAAAAATGCACACAAAATACATTGACTCTAAAATTGATAAAGGAAAATCAAACAGAGGAAATATACATATTTACAAATCATTAATAATATACAAAGTCCCTTGAATAAGTAGGAGCAGATCTCATTCTAGAACTACTCCTGATTGAAGCATCTCCACCACCTGTAGACTGGAAATTAGATGGCGGAGAAGGAACAACTATATTGTCACTGCTCCCCGTATTGTCACTGCTCCCCATACCATCTCCTTGATTCAAATTATCATGCAACTCCCTACTGCGGCCCGCACATGTATGAGCATCTAAATCAAACCAATCCTGTCTTACCTTGCTACCATGTGCCTTCACCCTTTCAAAAATGATGCCAGCTTGCTTATGAGTAATTTTGACTAAAACATTACAATTCCACCACCCCCTATCTTGCAATAGAACTGCTGTCCTGTTCATCCTTACAACTTTTACAGGTTCAGAGAATTTAGACTGCCCCTTACTAACCCTATGCGGTTTTTTGATAAGGACCCAATCTCCCACACACAACGTTCCCTCCTTAACACGCATCCTGGAATCATAGTTTTTCTTATAACAATCTTGTTTTTCACGGACATGTTCTCTGAGACTTTGTAAGTCTACTTTTTGATAACGTTCCACTTTATCCAATAACCAATTTGGACTAATGGCCGTAATAGGTTTCCTACCTCTCAACAAAATGAAAGGAGCAACATCTGTTGTACTCTGTGGTGTAATATTATAATTCCACACCTTGAACTGTAAGTAATCTCTGACATCAAGGTTATTAGCAATTGCAGTTTGAACACCATCCTTAATTAATCTATTTGCCCTTTCAACTAAACCATTGGAAGAGGGACTATATAAAGGTACCCTTATGTGTTTTACATCATTTTTAACCAGAAAACTGGTGAACAACTCAGAAATAAAATGGGAGCCATTATCCGTCACAATCTCCTTAACTCTCCCCTCTATGTAAAACAGATGTTTCAAAAATGTTATGACAGACGCAGAATCAGCAGACTTAACAAAAGAAAAGTACAACCATTTTGAAAAATAATCAATAGCCACAATCAAAAACTTTTCATCACAACCCGGCATGTTAATAGGGCCCGAAAAATCGAACCCAATTTTTTCCCAAGCATTGTTGGGCCAAGTAACCGGACATAAAGGAACCGTAGAAGTCTTCCAATGCTTGTCTGAACACAAGCATTCCGTGCAAGAATCAACAAATCTTCTAACTTGCCCATCAATACCTGGCCACCAATAGATTTGTTTTATTTTCTTAGACGTTGCCGAAATACCTAAATGTCCCTCATGTGCCAGAGCAATAATTTTTGGACGTAAAACACTGGGAGGAACAAACAAATCTTGTCGAACCAAGATATCATTAACAATCGACATTTCTGAAGCCACCTGATGAAAACATCTCAACTCCATTGACATAGATCTTTCATTGGGCCAACCATCAATTAAAAATTTCTTCACTTGAGTCATACACTCATCTTTGTCACAATTCTCAACCCATTCTTTCTCAGAAATCCGAAATTGTTCATTTACATCTCCAATGGTAAACACGTACTCCAATCCTTCCCATTTTTTATCCTTGACATCCACCACCTCATCACATTCAACAGGTAGGCGTGACAAACAGTCCGCTCTAACATTTTTCCCACCGGGAATGTATTTTATGTCAAAGTTGTATTCCTGTAACCTAGCCAACAATCTAATCAGTCTAGATGAAGCTTTATTCGAACAACTATCTCCCAACATGTATATTAAGGGTTTATGATCCGTATGCAATTCAAATTTGTTCCCCCAAATGTACATTTTAAATTTTTCAGAGGCCCAAGAGCACGCTAATGCTTCCCTTTCAATCGTACTATAGTTTTTCTCAGTCACATTCAAGGTACGTGAGGCAAATGCAGTGGTACGTTCCTGACCATTAACCATTTGACTGAGGACTGCCCCTAAACCTCTTCCACTGGCATCAACTGTAATTATGCACTTCGCCCCATATATAAATGGCTTAATTGCAGAAGCAGACGTGATTAATTTTTTTACAGCCACAAACGCCTCCTGACAATCCTTGGACCATATGAATTTCTCATTTTTTTTCAAGAGATTCCTTAACGGCTGCACAACTACTGCATAACCTTGCACAAAACGTGCATAGTACTCACTCAAGCCTAAAAACACCCTAAGGGAATCTTTGTCACCCGGAACTGCCGCTTCATGTATACCTTTTAACAAAGATTCTTTGGGTCTGATACCATCACCTGAAATGTTGTGTCCTAAATAATTAACCTGTTGTGCTAAAAATTTTCATTTTTCAAAATTTACTGTCATACTCCACGCACCCAATCTACCTAAGACCTCTTCTAAAACTACAATGTGTTCATCTAGGCTTTCCGTGTGAACTAAAATATCATCTTGGAAAGTTTGTACACCCCCAAGATCTCCAAACATTTGATCCATCAATCGTTGAAAAACGCTGGCAGCAGACGCCAAGCCAAATGGCATGCGCCTGTACATATATACACCAAAAGGTGTCACAAACGTAGTCAAATGTTGTGAATTTTTAGCCAATGGAATCTGATGGTACGCTGAGCGTAAATCAATTGTAGAAAAATATTTACTACCACCTAATCTGGCCAGCATTTCATGAATACGTGGGAGGGGATGACAATTAACAAGGATATTTCTATTAAGAACTCTTAGATCAGCACACAGGCGTATATCCCCGTTACCTTTTCGTGCGACAACTGCCGCAGAAACCCATTCTGATGCTTCCACATGTTTAATAATGCCTTGATTACACATATCATTAAGTAATTTCTTCAGATCATCTCTGGCTGACAAAGGAACAGGTCTTACTTTTTGTATCACTGGAACCGCATTACTCTTGAGTACAATCTCATGTTCAAAAATTTTAATAACTCTTATCTTGCTAGAAAACACTTGAGGAAATTTATCTTGTAGCATCTTAGTGAAATTGTCACATATGTTTTTTTCTTGAATCATTAAAATGGGCATGTCACCTAAAGTGACTGGCTCCTCATGACCTGGTCGTAACATAATGCCCAACTTAGCTTGGTCCTGCCAACCTAAAATATCCAGTCCGTTAACAGCTACATACATTTTAGTAAAAATGTTCCTCCCCTTAAACAAAACACTATCCTCAAAGTATCCCCTCATGATTATGTCAAACTACCCAAAAGCCTTGGGATTAATAGTTGTAGATTTCAGTAATTTTTCAGACCAAAATTTGTGAAATGTGTTCTCCGCTAAAATTGTAATTGGAGATCCAGAATCCGCCATCACATTTAAGTCAATTGCTCCAATTTTAACGTCACACATAGGACCTTTACATCTTTTTCCACATTCACCTAATGCACTAATTTCTAGTGATGACACCGATACATTGTTAATCGCTTCAGCCAATATGTCATTCTCAACATCAAGTTGACTAACCTTGACTCTTGTTTTACTAGCATGACATACATTATAGAAATGTCCAATTTTCTTGCAATTATTGCATCTCTTGCCTTGAGCTGGACAATTTTGAAAATTCCCTAAATGGAATCTCGACCCACATCTGTAGCATGCTCCACTCACCCTCTTGTCAACATTCCTTCTCACACTACCCTTATGTGTAACCAAATGTATGTTAGCCTCATTACTAACAGGTGTAACCTCAACAGCGGAAACTTTAGCAATGTCAGAGGACACACTGATACTAGACTCCGATAAAATTTTTGATGAAACCACAGAACGCTCTATACTTCTTGCTATATCCATAACCTCATCTAAAGATGGATTCTTACACGTTAAGATGCGTTCTTGAATCTTTTTGTTAAAGCAGTTAAAAACTAATTGATCGCGTAAGGCAGTGTCAAGATAATTCCCAAAAACACATTTAGATGCTAATACACGCAAAACAGCCAAATAATCTTCAATAGATTCATCCGCAGATTGTTTGCGTTTAAAAAATGTGTGTCTTTCCACCGTTACTGAAGGTTCATCCACGTACTGCCTTCCCATACGTGCCAGTGCTTCCTTATAAACATCCCAAGAGTCATCTTGCGTAGGTGCAGAAACCAAAGGTAAATTATCGTAGACATCTTGTCCCGCATTACCCAAAAGATTAAATAGAATGGCTTTTTTGCGAGCTGGTGAATATTTTAAACCATCAATGGCTTCCAGATAATTCTCAAAAATTCTTAGCCATTTATGCCACGGTTTACTAGGTTTTCCAGGAAGTTCCAAAAAAGGAGGTGGTTGCATGGCATTTGAATTACTATTATTGGCCATCCTTTAATATTTCTTGAACAAATAATATGACATTTTTTAAATCTCCTCCTCACTTGTGTGCTTTCTATCGTCTTGGATGCATGCACGATGAAAAATCATGAAAACACAGTCACTTTCCGTGTACGATCTCCATGTCTCACTCGCTTTAACTTGTTGCTAGGCAACCTGCACCAACACATCCAAAATGGAGACACGCAACATCAACCACCGTGATGACATACCACGCTATGCACCAGAGCGAGATTGCATGCGTCATTCAGCGCGCTGTGATCCTCACGAAGAGCGTGTTACTGCCTGGAACTCTGCGCCCACTTCGAACAATGCTGCTCCCTTCGTTGTTGGTGCAACCGTTGGAGGCCTTCAAGCTCTCACTTGACTCGTATATAACTCAGTTTCTTCCCTATGTAGTTCCAGCACGAGTTGTCTTCAATCCGACACAAAGGTCCCAAAACACATGCACCAACGGCGATCAGCACGCTTGATGAGGATTAAATCTTCACTGTCGGTGGGTCTAAGTTTAAGATCGTCGCCATAAATTGTAGTAATCGCGCATCCAATAAAATTAGGAGAATTATCTCTTTGAAGAAAGTAGAAGTTTATTCAATGACAAGACCCACGACCTTCTTCTTCCAGCACACCAGTCAGTAGTCAAATCAAACCCAAACATTCTCTCATGACCTAGTCAGAATTCTATACTCTACATTCCTTAAAGCAACAAACATTAAATAACACTTATGCCCCTACTTACATAAGAAATTCACTTCCACATATTACAAGGGGGGGCCGGCCGCACCGGGCGCAACATCTGGGGGGGGCGCGCTCGCACTCGCAAGTGCTAAAATCCACGGGTTAGGGGGCGCAAATTACTTGCCTTGCCCCGGGTGCTGACAACCCACGCTACGCCACTGGATGTATCAAACATTTTTGCGATTGCAAAAATGCGTTTTGGCATGTAACAAGTCCAATTTGCGATTCGGTAACTTGACACTTAATCGAAAATTGGATTCGGTATTAGGAAGGTGCGTGTCAAGGGCATCCCTTCCTTATACCGAATACCGAATCGCAGAGGTTTCTATGATTGTTTTGTGACCGTGAATACGGTCGCAAAACAATCGCAAAAAGGGAAGGGGTCCACAAGGACCCCTTCACCTTTGTGAATGCATGCAAATTTTTTTTTTAAAAGTAGGCAGTGGTCCCACGTTTTCCTTTAAGGAAAATGGGCTGCATTAAAAAAAAAAAAATTGCTTTATTGAAAAGCAATCACAGACATGGTGGTCTGCTGAGCCTAGCAGGCCACCATCTCTGTGATTGTAGCCATTCGCAATGGCTCGCAAATTGTGACCTACCTTATGAATATTAATGAGGTAGGTCTATTTGCGAGCCCTTGCGAATCGCAGTATGAAACTCTTGGAGTTTCATACATACCAATAGCGATTACTCAATTGTAATTCGCAAAAATTCGCAATTAGGTAATCGCTAGTGGATATAATGATACATCTGGCCCATTGTTTGTATGATTCGTTTTTAAGTCTGTACTGATGGGGGGAGAAAATGTTGTCTTTCCCTATTTTTTTTGGACCAGCTGAGACATTAAAATACTGGTCATACTGGAAAAAGAACATCCAGGTGGGAACCCTACCTCCTGTCTGAGGCAAACTGTAATTGGGGTGTGTTTGTTGGGGGTAGAGTTGGGTAAGCTAATAAATTAACAGAAAGAGCCGAACCAGAGCAAAGCTAAGGGTCTGGGTTGGCTCTTAGACCACCATGCACGATTTGAGCCCTGAAAATGTTTGCATTGTAAATCATACAACTATCATGTCCAATATGATAAAGTCTCTTCAATATTCAAAAGTGTTTTTGTTTAACAAGTGGACGATTTGATATTAATATGTCACTTATTGTGCTGCACTGAGAAGTACTTATTAAAAGTGATAGTTTTTAAATATGAACTTAGAGTCAATTCCTGTTCCTGCTTTCACACTGATGACAGTGACATTAGTGAACCAAGAGGCAAGACAGGTGTCATGTGGACCCTGTATGAGGCCCCGATTTTTATAGAGGAACATTAGTCTATTAGATCAAACGTAATAGGTTTTTGTACAGTTGGTTTTCTGGTTCACATATTTGAACATGCTTCCATGTGTAAACATGTAGAAAAACTAGCTTTGGTGAAATAAAATATTTGTCTAAGATCACACAATTTAAGTGGGCAAGCTGCAACTTATCCAGGTTTTATGGTTTAAGTTTGTACAGTTCAGCTACTAAAGAACAAGTTACTTACCTTTAGTAATGCTTTATCTGGTAGAGACTCTATCTGGCTGCAGATTCCTTACCTTTGAATTTCCTGGCGTCAGCTTGGAATCCGGAAATTTTTGCTGAGCAGTACCCTCTGCATGCCGTCCGGTGGAGTCGATCAGATCTGCGAGCGTCGTTCGACTCCGTGTGGCGTCAATGGAGCCGGCTGTGATGTCACAGTTGCCTATAAAGGCACAACCCCGGGGTGCGCACGTCAGTTCTTTTACCCATGAACTTCCACCCCAGAAGCGCAGAGTTATGTATAGAACCAACAGTTTGTCTCTGCAAAACGAGGGCCCTCAAAGGGATAAACCCTAACCCTACTAGACATATCCGCAGAGAGCGGGGGCATGGGTGGTGTAAGGAATCTGCAGCTAGATAGAGTCTCTACCAGATATTGCGTTATTGAAGGTAAATAACTTTTTCATCTGATAGAGACTTCTAGATGCAGATTCCTTACCTTTGAATAGATACCCAAGCCATAAGCTCTTGGTGGTGGGTTGCAGATGCCTCTACTTACACTACAAAGACCTGTAGGACCAAACGGCAAAGAGTCCATCTCTCCGTACCTGATTGTCCAGGCAATAATGTTTTACAAAGGTGTGCAAGAATGCCCACGTTGCTGCCTGACAGATATCCAGGACTGGAATTCCCGATCTAGCGCAGTGGTAGCAACTTTGCCCCTGGTAGAATACCTCAAGCCCTCAGGAGGCTGCTTCCTAACCAATGCGTAGCAGATCTTGATACAGAGATCTTTGCTCCCACGTACCCCACAAAGAGTTGGTCATCCACCAGAACTCTTTTGTGCGGTCAAGGTAGAAGGACAACGCTCCTTTTGGGTCCTGCCGGTGGAGTCACTCCTCTTCTTTAGAGGGATGCAGTGGAGCAAAGTGGGCAGGGTGATATTCTGTCCCAGATGGAATGGAGTCACCACCTTAGGGAGGAAAGAGGCACGAGTTCTGAGAACCACCTCGTCTGGGATCATAGTGAGATACAGTGGCTTGGATGAAAGAGCTTGCATCTCACTCACCTCACCCTCCTGGCAGATGTTATCGCCACTAAGAAGGCTGTCTTGATAGTGAGCAGCCGGAGGGGCCAGTTGTGTAAGGGCTCAAAAGGAGCACATAAGAAATGTGAGGTCCAGATTTAAGTCCCATTGGGGCATAACAAAGGGCATAGGGGAAACATATGTACAAGCCCTTTGAGAAATCTATGTACAATGGGAGATTTGAAAAGTGAAGGCTGATCAGGTAGCCGAAGAAATGCTGATAAGGTAGAAAGATAGCCCTTGAGAGTACCCAAGGCAGAACCCTGCTGGGCAAGGGATAGTATAAAGAGAAGCAGGAAGAGGATCAATAGACCTTTCTGTACAATAAAATACAAAGCGTTTCCAACGGCAGGCGTATACCGTTCTAGTAGAGGGACGCCTGGCTGCCAAAATAACTTTACAGGCTTTGAAAGGAAGGTCAAAAGCCACCAACTGTTGCGGCTCAATCTCCACATATGTTGACACAGAGTTGACAGGTTCGGGTGGAGAACCTTCCCCTGCTGCTGCGACCGAAGACCCTCCTGAAGGGGCAACCTGATTGGAGGATTGATGCTCATTTTCAGAAGCTTGGGATACCAAACTCTCCTTGCCCAATCCGGAGCCACTAGGATTACTTGGGCCCGGTCTTTCTTGATCTTCTTCAGAACTCTGGGCCGAAGTGGTATTGACGGAAAGGCGTACAGGAGGCCTGAATTCCACTCACAACGAAAAGCGTCGCCAAGCAACTGCAGCCTTGGAAACTCCAATGCGCAATACTGCTGACATTGCACATTCTTTGCGGAGGCAAACAGATCTAACCAAGGCTCTCCCCACTGCTGAAAGAGTCCTTGCGCCACCTATGGGTGGAGATACCATTCATGATCGGCTAGGCAGCGACGGCTGAATTTGTCCGCCCAGGTGTTCAGAGAACCTGCCAGGTGTTGAACCACCAGGGTTATGCCCTGCTGTTCCTGCCATGTCCAAAGACGCAGAGCCTCTTGACAAAGGGTCCACAACCCCACATCGCCCTGCTTCTTGCAGTACCACATTGCAGTAGTGTTGTCTGTGAACACCTGCACTATCTTCCCTTTTACAACAGGAAGAAACACATTCAATACCAGTCGGATCGCCCGTAAATAGATATGGAGTCCTGATTCCGACGGAGACCAGATGCCTCTGATCTCCGCCACTCCCAGATGGCCGCCCCATCCCAGAAGGGACACATCTGTCACTACTGTGAGATCTGGCTGGGTAAGGCAGAGGAGTCTGCCTCAGACCCAATCGCATTTCACTAACCACCACTGTAGGTCTTTTGCAGTTCCCTCCGAGATCTGAACATTGTTGATAAGATTCCCCTGATGCGGTACCCACTGGAACTTTAGGTCTCACTGCAGAGCCCTCATATGCCATCTGGCATGCTTGACTAACAGGATGCAGGAGGCCATGAGTCCCAACAGCCTCAGAGTCTGTCTCACGGAAATCCAGGATAGAGGCTGAAACATCGGTATCATAACCTGAATATTCTGGACTCTCTGCTGGGGAGGATAAGCCAAAAACTGCACTGTGTCCAGAACGGTTCCAGTTAAAGGGAGATTTGAGAGGGAGTCAGATGTGACTTCAGCACGTTTATAGTGAACTCCAGCGAATGCAGGAGGTTCGCCGCCATCTGAAGGTGGTTGACGAAAGCCTGGGGCGTAGGAGCTTTCAACAGCCAGTCGTCAAGGTAGGGGAATACTGAAATCCCTAACCTGCGCAGATGGGTTGCCACCACCACCATCACTTTGGTGAAGACCCGAGTGGCACTGGTCAGACCGAAAGGAAGCACA
This sequence comes from Pleurodeles waltl, assembly GCF_031143425.1. Lineage (NCBI taxonomy): Eukaryota > Metazoa > Chordata > Amphibia > Caudata > Salamandridae > Pleurodeles > Pleurodeles waltl. The sequence goes on from NC_090450.1 coordinate 903,517,238, forward strand.
GTAAACTGAAAGTGCTCGTGGCCCACCTTGAACCGCAAGTAGCGCCTGTGGGCAGGCAGGATAAGGATGTGAAAATGTGCAACCTGCAAGCCCAACGCTACCATCCAGTCTCCTTGGTCTAGGGCAGACAAGACCTGAGCAAGAGTGAGCATCTCAAATTTTTCCTTTTTGAGGAAGAGATTGACATCCCTTAAATCTAAGATAGGGCGAAGGCCCTTGTTCTTTTTTGGAATCAGAAGGTAGTGGAAATAACAACCACTACCTACTTCTGACATCGGGACCCTTTCTATGGCTCTCTTGTCCAAGGGAGCGGTAACTTCCTCGCAGGGCAAGATTAAGTGATCCTCTATTAGTCGTTCTTTTAATAGAGGCACAGAGGGAGGGAAAGACTGGAATGGGAGGGAATAGCCCTTTTGAATGATCTCCAAGACCTATTTGTCCGATGTTATGGACCACCAGTGAGGGAGGTGAAATTGAATTCTCCCTCAAACTGGACGAGTATGGTCTTGCAGAATCATACTAGAAGGACTTGGGCGTTGTGGAAGGGGGGGGCTGGGTGGTAGCTGACCTCTGCCTAGACCCTCTGGGTCTGAATGTACCACAACCTTATCCTCGCACTGGATGGTGAGTTGACAGAGGGCGGTGGCTGACTTGTGGGTGGCGTGGTACTGCACCCCTTCCAAAACCTCAAAAGGGGCGAAAGGCAGACTGCTGGCGAGCAGGTGCCAAGAGGCCCAAGGATCTGGCCATAGCTCAAAGGAAGAGTCCTCGAACTGCTCAAGCGCCTAGCCTGCCTTTTCTCCAAATAGGCGTGAGCCATCAGAGGGCATGTCCACAAGGTTTGCCTGGACATTCCCCGAAAAGCCAGATGTACGGAGCCAGCGAGTCGGTCGTGTCCAAACCACACCGTATGGTAAACTTGGCTGCATCTCTCCCATCTTTCACAGCTTGTGTGTGAGTGTCCCGCACGCCCTCCGGGACCTGGGGGAGCACCTGTGCCACCGTATCCCACAAAGTATGGGAAAAACAGCCCAATAGGCATGAGGAGTTTACAGACCTCAGTGCCAGGCTGGAGGAACAAAACATTTTCTTTCCAAGCTGATCCAGCCTTTTGGATTCCCTGTCCAGGGTAGCAGAAGGGAAGGCACCATGGGAAGTGGAGGCCTGGACCACCAAGCTCTCTGAGGTGAGGTGTTGGGTGAGGAAACTAGGATCGTTTGGAGCTGGTCTATGGCAGTGGCCAATAGTCCTATTAACAGGAGCCCCTGTGCTGGGTTTGGACCACGTCCCCAGCAGGACATCAGTGATGGCTTAATTGAAGGATAGCATCGGCTCCGATGTGGAAACCCCCAGCTGAAGCACCTCAGTCAGGTTAGTCCTGACTGGCACTATAGGAAAATCTAGGTCCAAGACCTCAGCTTCCCTAGGAAACCCCATAGCATATGAAGCTCCCTCCTCCGTAGCCACAGTAGGAGATGACAACATGCCAGTAACTGGAAAAGTATCCAGTATCCAGTCCAGCTTCCCCTAGTTCCTCATACCAGTCCATATGCTCTAATCCATACTCTAATGGGTCATAGGACCTCTCCCATTCCTCCCCTGTACCTGGTTGTTCAAAATAAGCCTGAGGTACTGATCTGGCCCCTGTCGGCGCTGTCAAAGTCGGAATCGGCGTCGTATGACATAGTTCTGGCTCTGGATTATCTAGGATAAGGATGGGGCTCGCTGCAACGGTGGGTGCCGGCGGAGCGTCTACCTCGGGAGCGACGCTGGAGAAGGCCGACTATATGAACTCGGCATCACCCCTGATCCGGTATCTGATCCTAGAGTCCCCAACGGCACAGAGGCGGAAACCACTGACATTGAACCCAATGGGGCCCCTGCTGACCCCACGGGGCCAGAAGGCACGCCAGCGGGGACAGCCCGCTCAAATAGGATGTGCATGGTGTCGTAAAACTCCTTGAGCTGAGCGGGGGTCGCTCCTGCTCCCAGAAAGGGAGGGAGGCTCGAAGTCAGCCCTGGCATTGGTTCCGCCGAACCATGCCAGGAACATCGATGTTCCCGAGATGCCTCGTCGGACGACGGGCATGGCGAAGTCGAAGTCCTCTTGGACTTCTTCTTCTTCCTTGTGCCTCTTCCAGAGTGCCCAAACGACCTCGAGTGCAAAGAAGAGGACTTAGGGCTCCTGGAGCGGTCCATCGACCGCCTCCTCGTTCTGGACCGTGACCTCCTAGGAGTCGCGCCAACCAAAGTCGACTGCCGGGCCGTCCTGAGCTTCAGAGAGCACTCTCTCAAAGCTTTCAGGGCCATGGTCCAGCAGTCGGAACACAACTTGGAGTCGTGATCTCTGTCGAGGCACCAGAGACGTACCTGATGGGAGTCCTTCACCGATATAGCCCAATGGCAGGTGCCACCCAGTTTGAACCCCGTCTTCCACAATGTCATCCTGCACAGACTGCAAATGACTCGACAAAAAGGTACAAAAAAGGCCTGCCAAAAAAGGCAGAGGGCAGCTCAAATCGGGACCTGCGCTTAAGTGGCGCGGAAGGAAAAGAACTGACGTAAGAGCGCTGGGGTGGTGCCTGTATAGGTGACCTTGATGTCACAGACGGCATCAACGATGCCACGCTGAGCCGAACAACACAGGCAGATCAGAATGACGCCACTCGGTAGCGTGCCCAGGGTACTGCTCAGCAAAAAATTCCGGATTCCAAGATCATGCCAGGAAATTCAAAGGTAAGGAACCTGCCGCTAGAAGTCTCTATCAGATTGGCTATTTGTCTCTCCTTTTTATGTTAAAGCTTTGTTTTGGCTTTTTTGTGCAGTTTTGTGCAGTTTTATATAGCGCTACCAAGACCCTGAGGTATTGGAGCACTTTCCATGAACACCAGTTACTTTACACAAGGTCACATTAATTTCTTTTAGGCACTGGAAATTTGCTCTGAATCACAGGATGTTGAGCAAACGCCAAGACTCAAACCTAACTGGTTCCTTTTCAAAGTTGGATGCTCTGGCTGTAATGCCCACGCTGAGTAGATCGAGGGTGGCAGGCAGAATGTACATGAAAGCTAGGCTTATGGGCTCGAAGTTCCAACAGGACCTCGAGCTATTCCAGAGCCAGGCTCAAGCCTGGCTTGAGCTTTCAGTGGGTCCCATCATCTCTAGTTGGAACAGTGGGGACAGAGGTTTACTTGCCAATGGTGCAGCACGTACAGTGATGCCAGGGCCTAGGCAAGTGTACAGCCGTCTGCACCTCATTTAAAGTCTCTGTGGGGGTTCTGAGAGTGTTTGTTTTTTAATCTGTGTATAATGCATAAAGTAATATACTGTAGGATAGGGCATACATTATACTATTCAGATAGTGGCAGTACATGGCTCATTTCATGACCAGCCACAGGGGTGAGGGAATCATAAATGTCCCCCCGTTACTTGAGCATCAATGTGGAATTAAAATATCTAAAAGAATAAGAGCCTGATTAACAAAGAAAACGTACACTTTAGTATGAATTTACACTGTGTTATCTCAAGTAAGATGTTTTGGGCTACATTTATTCTCACTAGTATGGCAGTTACAAGCGTGAGCATGTTGTTACAGTACACTGCACATTTCCAGGTTATAGTCAGGGCCACTGGAATTATGCAGTTTTACAGCTGTGGTATTTTCTGCAAAATTATGTATTTGCCGCACAATTCATCATCTGCCGCATAATCTGTAGATTAAAAAAAAAAAAAATCTTGCTCAAAGGGTTCAAAAGTTACTTAAAATGCTACAACATACGTTGCAGCATAGTTGAAGAACCTTTGCAAAGGTTGACTGGTCACCTTTTAGTTGCTTCTTGCTATATTTGGGTGTTAAACTTGTACTAATGAGGTGCAACCTAGGTCCAGACTGTATTAACAAGTGTAACAGAATGACAAAATAATGAAGTAATAATATGACAACATTTTGCAGCATTACACCACATTTTTTGCTTTTTCTTGCTTCATAATTTAATCAACTCTGCAACATAATTTGGTCCTCCATTATGAGATACGTTGAATGGCCCTGGATATGCTGATATCCTTTGTCTAACAACATCTACTCACAATGGGACTGATGATAATTCATTTCAGTAAAGGGCTGTGGCATAAATGCTAAATATCTAGACCTTCCTCAGAATTAAATAATCTACACCAAGAACCTTCAGACAATCATCGTCTGCAAACTCAACACCACAACCAAATTCAACACCATTACTTTATGCTTCCACATAATGAAGATGCTGAGGAAGATTTTGAAATGGCTCCCAATCAACACCCGGAAAATCATCACCCACATTCATGCCACCAGCAAAGTAGACTACAAAAACAGCCTCTAAACCGCAATCAACAAACATCTCATCAGGAGGCATCTAGAACTCAGCAGTCAAATTACGCCCAACCTCCCATGACATTCACACATCTCACCTCACCTCAAAGAGCTACACTGGCTACCCATACACAAATACGCACATTTCATACTCCTCACCCAAACATTCAAGGCACTCTGGCCGAGCATACCTCAACAATAATACCATCTGCTTTCAAAAACCTTCCATACATCTCAGTTCGGCAGGACTCCTATTTGCACATATCCCACACATACGGAAACCAGATCTAATGGTGGAGCCTTCTCCTACATCTCGCTTCAAGCGTGAAATGATGTGCCATTACTTTATGAATTCCACAAGAAGCTTTTGAGTAACCACATTAGGCCCTAGGCTTGGCAAATTTTACACCTGCTCAATGCCAGGATACCCTTCTGGGTGAGAGTGCGCTTTACTCATCTACATAACAAGAGATATCTGTAGGAAGCTAGCCTGGTGTGTGGTGAGCACCTATGATGTTGGCACCTTATGCCAGGTCCAGGTATCCCTCATGAGTGAGGTGTAGACAGTGTCTGGGAACCCAGGCCTCTCTAGATGTAGCTGTGGATGAGCAGCCAAGACTTATCTAGGAGACATGAAAAGCTTCTGCAATACCACTACAGTCACACAGCACTTACACACATGAAAGAACCACATAGTGTTAAAAAAATAAAGGTACTTTATTATGGTAACACAGATACTAAAATACTGTATAGGCAAATTTCCACTAGGAGGTGAGTAAACACACTATTATATACACATTAGAAGTCAGTGATTAGCATAGAATGCAATAGCAAATATTAAAACAATAGAAAATAATGAAGGTTCTGGGGGAGCCCAAACCATATACTGAGTGGAATGTGAAAGGCAGCCCCCTACCCAAGAAAGTGAAATCAGTAGAGGGGAGCTGGAGGAACTAGGAACCCCAAAGGTAAGTACCAGGGTGCTCCCCATCGACCAGGAGAGGAGAGGTACGTACTTGGTTTTCCCCAAACCCACAGAAGAAATTTGGAAAAGGACTGTGCAAGACCCAGACAAGACTGGATGAAACCAAAGGTGGATCCTGACAGAGGAGGACCTGCAAAAGAAGGGGATCAAGTCCAGTGCAAGATGGAGTGTCCAGTTGTGGCAGATGCCTCTACCCACCCTTCTGTGGATGAAGGACCAGGTCAACGGTGGAGACAACAAGACAGCTGTGCAGCACCAGAGCAGGAGAAGAGTTCCAGGAGTGATGCAGGCTCTGTCCCACAACGAAGAAGAGGTGCAGTCAGTCAGTGGTGTTGGAAAACCACCAACAAGTCTTGGCAAAAACAAAAGTCACAGATGAAGATTTGCAGAGCTGTCGGGGACCAGCAATGTCCAGGGGAACTCAACCCAAGGAAGAGAGTCCCAGGCAACCCTCAGCATTGAGGAGAGTCAGAAGACAAGGATGCAGCCCCCACAGGCACAGGAGTCCCAGCAAGGCCCACTCAGCACAAATGGAGAGGAGTCCCTCGTTGCTGAAGCAGCAGGCGGGAGTCTGTACTTTGCCGGGAAGAGTGCTGAAGGCTAAGGCTACACGGAGCCTGAAGATCCCTTTGAAGAGGAACCAACAAGCCTTGGTAGCTGCAAGAGTCACGGTGCACAGGGGTACTGTCCTGCAAGGAGAGGCAAGAGCTGACCATCTCCCAAGTTGGACAGCTGCTAGAGAGGACCGACAGGACCACTCCAGACCACCACCTGGGTTGCAGGATTCATGCAGTTTTGCAAGAGAGTAGATTAACGCAGCCGGATGGCGTTGCAGTTGGTGCCTGCAGATGCAGGGGAATGGCTCCTTCACTTCAAGAGAGATTTCTTCTTGCTTTTTGTGCAGGCTGAAGACTCGTCGCCCTTAGAGGATGCACAGCCACTGACATGTAGCAGTTGCTGGAAGGAGCCGGAGAAACAGAGCAGAGAGGAGTCGTTGCTGGAGTTGCAGATTGTCGGTTCCTGGGGGGGTCCAGTTGCAGTGCCAGTGGCTACAAGATGAAGTAAACAATGCAGAGGAGTCCTGCTAGAATCTTGCACATAGGATCTGAAGACCCACCGTGGAGGGAGACCCTAACTAGTCTAGAAAGGAAGATTGGTCACCTAGCAGGGTGACCACCTATCAGGAGGGGGCTGTGATGTCACCAGCCTGACCTGGCCACTCATATGCTCCCAGGGGCCTCTACTCACCATGGATTCAAGATGGCAGAATCAGTTGGCCACCTGGAGGAGCTCTGGGCACCACCCCTGGGGTGGTGATGGACAGGGGAATGATTACTACCCATTCCATTGTCCAGTTTCACGCCAGAGCAGGGACTGGGGGGTCCCTAGGCTGGTGCAAACCGGTTTATGCAAGGAGGGAAACCAATGTGCCCTTCAAAGCATACCAGTGGCTTAGGGAGGCTACCCCTTCCAAGCCATGCAACACCTATTTCCAAAGGGAGAGGGTGTTTCCTCCCTCTCCCAAATGAAATCCTTTGATCTGCCTTCCTCTGCTTGAGCTGGTAAAGCAGCACCTGTCTGTGGGGTGGCAGCAACGCGGGCTGCCCTGAAAACCCCAGAAGATGCTGGTAGCAGCAATGCTGGGGGTCCACTAAAGACCCCCAAGAGTGCATGAAATCATACAACGAATACTGAAAAGAGTATTGGGGTATGATTACGACATGTGTGATACCAAACACACCCAGGTTCGGAGTTACCATTATGTAGCTGGACACAGGTCCTGTATCTAGTACACGGAAAAAATGGCTTCCCCGCACTTACGAAGACCAAGAAAATGGAGCTGGAGTTCGTAGTGGCACCTCTGCTCATGCAGGGGTGCCCTCACACACAGGTACCTGCACCCTGCCCTCTGTACTAGGAGGGCCTGCCACAGGGATGACTTACAGTGACCTGGTGTAGTGACCTGTAGTAAAAGGGTGCATGCACCTTTTCACGCAGGCTGCAATGGCAGGCCTGTAGACACATTTTGCATGGGCTCCCATGGGTGGCACCATGCATGCTGCAGCCCATGAGGAACCCCTGGTGCCCCAACGCCCTGGGTACCTAAGTACCATATACTAGGGACCTTACATGGGGGCACCAGCATGCCAATTGTGGGGTATGCTAAAGTCCTAAGCAACCAAATTTAGAGGAAGAGAGCACAATCACTGGGGTCCTTGTTAGCAGGATCCCAGTGAACACAGTCAAAACATACTGACAGCAGGCAAAAAGTGGGGGTAACCATGCCAAAAAGAGGTTATTTTCCTACAACACCAACATAATATTACATGATCCAAGAAAAGCAAATGCACTTTATGGAGCATTCAGTTCAGACTAATAAAAACCCAATCATGGCTGTAGTATTCTATTAGTCTTGATGATTGCTTTTGTTTCCCATGTTGTGTGCCTATTTGCCTCTGCACCCGCATCGATAATATGGGGCGGGCTCAGAGGCAATAGGATTACCTTATTTGTGTCGGGGTCACACTCCTTCCAAATGAGGGAACACCTTCTGAATATAGTTCTGACTATAAATGTGCACCAGTGCTATCATTATTACAGAAGGGGCTTCACAAGCAGCTGCAGCCCCTTCAACAACCGGAGCACTCTGTGTAATATGGCCCCCAAAGGTCACCTCTTTAACTGCGATTATCGGTTTTACACTTGTCTGGCATGAAAACGGCTCTTAATTGTCAGCAATGCTGCTTTCTTCTTTTTCCAAACATGTAGAAAATGTTAAAACGTTTTTAACATTGAAAGTACACCACAAAAGAGTGAAATGAAAATAAGCAGTTACAAAGTTCATAGTGTGCAAAGAAACAGTTGTTGGGCAAGCTGCAAGTAGTAAGTGGGCAGTCATCCTAGTGCAAAATGTCTAGGCTTTGGTCTGGTAACAGGGGCCTCCTTAAGCTTGAACTACTGTTAGAGTTTGGTTGAACTCCAGGTGCTTGTGCAGAAGCCTGGCCTGCTGGAAATTATAAGGGTTGGGGATGATCAGTATAGACTTTAGTTCTTACTATCAAATAACTCTCTACAAGCACTGTATGCCTGTTTGGAAGAAGATATGAGGTAAACCTAGGGCTTGTAGTCTACCTCCAGAATTTACAGAAATTAGGTCCGCATTGGCCCACTCAAATGTACCCCTGGCCCATCCAGATGAATATTCCTGGAAGTGGGCCAGGTGTGCTAATTGATGCACACGCCACTGCAGGCTTGGGCTATTAGCCATTGTTATGGCCACAAGCTCCCGATTTGGAAAGTTCCTCCTTCCTCTTCTGAACTCTGTGCACGCACGCTGGCACTACATTTCTTTCGTTGTTTTGGCCTAGCAGCCAACATACATCTCACCTTCCTCATATTTCATTCCTGCCACAGAGACACCTCTATTTACCAATAGAGCGGCGCCACCTAGAGCATCTAACTTACACACTGCAGCCATTTTGCAATATTTATTTTAATTGATCGCTGCAGCATTTCTTAATCATCCATTTTCAACATTAACTGAAAAGACTTCCTGATCCTAATATGTTAGACGGCTTTATATCTTCAACACTCTTCCACCCCAAGGTTCTTTATAACTTTTAAAATCAACTGTGCTGTTGGAGTATAATTATGACTGGCAATTCAATGCATACTCAACCAAATCTATTTTTGCAAAATCCAACCAGGATACCCTTTGCTCAAGTTATGTGTATTTGTAAAGTGCACTATCACCCGCGTGGGTATCCTGGTGCTGAGCACCTGCGTGTGCCTAGCTCTGCCCAGGGTACGTTGAATATTTGAAAAGCCAGGTTTTCATCTTCTTTCAAATTCAAGGAGAGAGGAGGAAGCGATGATGTGAAATGGGAGGTTTCCACGCTTTAAGTGCAAGTGGCTGAAATGGCACAGTAGTTTTGAAAATCATATTGTGGCAATTGATGGCAAGAACGTTTCTCCTGAAAGAAAAAAAACACACTTTTATTTGACTTTTATGACGTTCAGGACAAGGGATATGTGATAAAACACATGCAATGCCCAGGACAGTGTGTACCGTTAGAGAATATAACGAGGCAGTCACACATTTAGATAAATGCTTCATCGAAGAACTAAGTCTGATGAAATGATTGTGAATTCTAGCATCAAAATGCACATTTGGTAAAACAAAAAATGGAAACCTGGTTGAGAGATCAATCCATCTTAACTGTTCTTCAGAAAAGATTAGGGAAATACTTTTAGCATGTAGGAACCCTACCTTGAATGAAGTTCCTGGCATCACAAAAGGAACTGAGAGATCAATGGATTCTGCTAAAGTGTTGGCTTCAGATGGCACTTCTTGCTGAACGAGTGTAAATGCAATTATTGACAGAGATGGAGTTGCAAAGTCAGGATTAAAGAAGAATGGTGAATGTTTTAACTGTGGTTCTAAAACACATTTAAGGAACTAGTTTTCTTGCCAAGCAATGGGAAAACTGTTTTATATTAGTATACCCCATTAATACACTTTATTCTACATGCGCACATCATTCAAAATATAAGTGTGAATTAGTTATTAATTATTACACACATATGATGGTCACTCAAGTGGGCACATTTTCCAAGGTACATTAATTTCTACATGTTAGCCTAATTCATGTAACTTCTCAACCATTAATCAACATCAATTTACCAGAAATAAATTCAGCTTTCACAATCCCTCTTCTGATAACTAAATGTGTCATCACACCTTCCATCATTTAACACACATTTGTGTTTACCTAACATTTTGTCTCACAATAACTTTTTACATTTCTTTTCTTTCCTGAAATTTCCTTAAAATGTCTTTCTAATTTAATTTCTTCCCTCCTCTGATAATTTTTCAATTTCTGTATTTTAATCACATTCATACATTTTACGAATTCCCCATAATCCAATTATACAAATCATAATAATCAGCATTATCTGTATTATTTTCATAATTATACCTTTCCCTTGGTTGCCCAGCCAATTTCCCACAGAAGCAAAACATCTGCCAACCTTTTCCCAAACTTCAGGTTCTTTCAGCACTTCTAAGTCAGAGTTAGAATCAGTCAAATTGTTAATAAAGCCTTTAATTTCTCTACTACTATTAGGTATAAATGTGCAACAATGTTGCGATTTCATCATTTTACAAACTCCGCCCTCCTTTGTTAAAAGGATGTCTAACACAAGGCGGTTCTGAAGAGTCATAGATCGTACCGCAGCCATCTCAGTGTCCATTAGGATCATAGCTCCTGAAAAACTAATCAGCCACAATAGTAGACAACTTTCAAACTTCATGGAATTTAGGATAACTCCCACTAAGGGATTCATTGCTCCAAATATATCTCCAATTATGCCAGAATAAGATTCTCTGTTTGGTCTAGCAAGGTGTAATTCATTTCGTTTAGGTGTCCCATTTAATTTCTCAAGCTGGAAAATCTTTGGGAAAATATTCCCAAATAACACGTGCCATGCCATCCTCTCAGAAGACGGTAATAAGCATTTGGTCCACAAATATAGTAAACCTCTGGAATTGCTGGGTCTTATCCATTTAACATAAAAGTCTATTTACTCTGATAAAGGAACACATGCCTGCATTCACTCGTTCCCACAAACAATGCATCACTTCTAGACTTTGGTCTGTATATACAAAGCTTCCATATGTGCTGCACATCTAAAGCTAATTTACCTTGTGTTTTAGTTTCACTAAATGCATAATCATTTCTAAGTGTCCTTTTCACCAAGCCCTTATCTAACTTCTCTTTTAGTGCCTTTCTCCTGTCATCTGTTTGATCTAATGGGTGTAAGCAAGCATGTAAAATTGTTCCTGTGCGCGTAAGCTGTGCCAAAGGTCAATGTAGATTCAAAGAAACCTCTCACCAATTCTATGTTATTTTCCTTTACTACTCTACTCAGATATCTAATAATAGGAACAAAAAAAACAGCTAATCATGATTTGAATAAAAATACTGGATATATTCTTGGTTACAAAACCTTGTTAGTAGAAGACTGCAACTAATTTCATACATTAATGACAAGCTATGATAGGTTATCCCTTCTTCTACTGATGAAGGAATCTGCGTACAAACATAACATTCTCTCACATCCATTGTCTCAACATACTCCTGCAATAAGCAATAGAAAACATTAGATGAAAGATCTCCTTGTGAATTATCTGCATGTAGGTATATTTCATCCCTTCTAAACTTGTCAGTGTAGTAGTTTCTAAAGCAGAGGCATGATTGGCTCTAATGCCATTCGATAGACTCATGCCCACAATCAATAACAAACATGCTATCATGCATACAATAACTAAGCCAATACCTACATTTTTGCAACATCTATTCTTGCTAAACTGCTCATTGGGGTTACTCATGATTTGTAAAGAAACAGAAAGTAGAAGAAAAAGAAAAATATCTATTCAGCAAAACAAAAATCTTCTTTGCAGATATTTACAGCTTTCAGTCTCTTTTCCAGGACATTTCGTCAAAAATAGGTCACTTGTCAAAATTAGTTTAGCAGCTTGTCAAAATCCATTTTTCTTTCAAAAGTCTTTTCAGGTTACTTTCAATTGTCTCTTTCTTTCTTTCAGTTGCACAGATTTCTCAAAGTCAGTTCATTGACCTGCTTCACGTACCAAAGTATTGACCAGGGGTTTCACGATTAAAAAAAAATGAAAAAAAATTCACTTTGATTTGCAATTCTTTTTCTTTTCAGTCTTCGATTTCCATTTATCGCTCCATCACTCAAATCTTCCTTTCTTGTGGTGTCTACTTCTTCTTTGATTGTTGACACTGTAATTGATTCTTTCCTCTTAGTTTGTGATTTTGGCCACTTATCACCTTTCAGTGAACCCTTGGTTAATGCTCTTTTCACGGTTGGACTTTCAGCTTCCTCTTCTTCTGCAAGATTGCGACTTGATGTACCTGCAATTTATTTTAGAGGAATCAGATCAGACTGACTTTGATCCGACCCAACTCCTTCCACCGGATCTGTAGTTTGCTCTGTCTTTCAAGATCGTCTGCTTCTGGGAGAGCCCTCCTCTGACTAGACTCTCCTGCTACCTCAATTGAGATTGGTTCACTGTCACTTTCCTGTAAGTCTTCAGTTTCGTCTCTCACAGGAGTGCTTGGATTTCCTTCGGTCTGCTCAGAGTCTATCTCTGATTCTCCAGCTTCCTTGTCTGATTCTGGAGTTTGTCCGGATGTTGTTGGTACTCTCAACAACTCTTCTTCACCGTCCAATGGGAAGGGTACTTTCCGAGGATGGCTGATATGAATCCAGTTCGGGACTTTGACAAATTTGTGGTCGCACACATCTTTGCTAGTCTCGACTTAAAGGTACCATTCATTCGCTCTACAAGTCCTGATGCTTCAGGGCGATAACTACAGTGCAGCTTCTGCTCAATGTTTATGGTTGAACATAGTTATTTGATTACTTCATTGTTGAAGTGACTCCCTCTATCTGATTCTAAAGAGACCGGAAAACCAAAACGAGGTATCAGTTCCCTAAGCAATAGCTTTGTTATGGTAAGGATGTCATTTATTCGTGTGGGGTATGCTTCAATCCAGTGACTAAAAATGCACGCAATCACCAACACATATCTCAGTCCTCCACACACAGGCATATCAATAAAATCCATCTGGATTCTGCTAAACGGACCTCCCGCTCTTCCAATGTGGCTCATATTAACCACTGTTCTTTTAGCCACGTTCATCTGCTGACAAATAATACAACCGTGGCAAACTGCTTCGGCAACCTGTCTAAATTTTGGGTTAAACCAAAATTGTTTGAAGGTCTAAATCATAGCATTCCTCCCAACATGTGCTCGGCCATAATATCTAGCCATTTGAGTCAACAGGTTGTTTGGCAGGACGATTCGGCCTTCCCCTGACACCCACACATCATCATCCCTTTGCACACATTTCATTTTAACCCACATTTTCTTTTCATCTTTGTCAACATTTTCTTGAGGAGCTTCCAGCTCTTCCCAGGTGTCAATCACAGTTAGAGCATAATTCACACACATTTCTTCTCCAGGTAACAGTTCTTATTTGTCTTTGAAGGATATACAATTTAATGCGCAAAACTTTGCAACTTGATCCTCATATCTGTTTCCCATTGATACAAATCTTGCAATCTCTGGTGTGCACTGCATTTCACCACAGCAATCTTTTCAGGCATTTGTAAGGCTTGTAACAAATCATGGATTCTCCCATCGTTTCTAACGGGTGATCCAGAAGAGTCAGGAAACCCCTCTGTGACCATAGCTGACCAAAGTCATGGACTATTCCAAATCCATACTGACTATCTGTATAAATGGTAACTTTAAGCTGTGCAGAGACATGGCATGTTGTAGTAAGATACACTAATTCAGCCACTTGTGCTGAATACACTCTTCGAGCCAGGAATCTACGAGTTTACTAAAAATTGTGCACACTGTGTATTTTGTTTTTAATGTTCCCATGTTATCTCTTAAACAGGAACAGTCAACAAAAATAATCTTTCTTCCAATTGGGTTCTCGAATATCAGGTCTAGGCTTTGTGCACAAATCAGTAACTTCCTGACAGTCATGTTCAACTTCTTTCAATTTATTAGTTTCAGCATTTTCTTTTGGAAGCAAGGTTGCTGGGTTAAGCACTATATACCTTTTCAGAGTAACATTTGGTGACCCCAAAATCATACTTTCATATCTGGTCAATCTTGCATTGGTTAGATGTTGGGTCTTGAATTGGGTAAGCAAAAGTTCAATGGAGTGAGGGACCAAAACATTTAAAGGATGTCCCATCACAATACTCTCACTCCGAAGTGAGGCTCAATCCAACCGCTGCTACAGTTCTCAGACAGCCAGGTAACGCTGCTGCAACTGGGTCCAAGGTATGCTTGGGGTGGTTTACACCACCATGGACCTGTGTTAGGACAGACAAAGAACATGCATCACGCTCATAAATGGCTTTCTGTAATCAGGCATTCCCAAAGCCGGAGCTTTGCACAGACTTTCTCTCAGCTCCGTAAAGGCTTTCATGTAAGCTTGATCTAATTCTAGGGGTTCAGAGACTTCTTTGTGAGTTAGCTTCTGCAATGGCTTTGAAATTATTGAAAAGTTGGGAATCCACTGGCGATGATAGCTTACCTTTCCCAGAAACATCCTGACATTTCTCCACGTAACTGGAAGATTCATCAGTAATATGGCTGTGACTCTCTCTCTGGAAATATTTTTAGCTCTGGAAATTTTTCTAGCTCCTTTTTCATTTTGGTGTCCCAAATATTTTTCTTCTTTCTGACAGTACTGTAATTTTGCTGGGGACACCTAATGTCCATTTTCCCCAAACGATTTAGCAAGGCAATTGTATCATGCCTGCACGCTTCTTTTGTTTTTTCATCGATGTATTGAACCAGTGTCGATCGGAAAGGCATTTCCAATGACTCCGGATTCTTCTTCCGTATCTGATTGAAAATGGACTGTGATTCTGAAAACCCTTCAGGAATTCTGCACCAATAACTCGCTCCAGAAATTTAAAACAGAAGAGAAACTGGCTATCCTCAAGAAGAGGTATGGAAAAGAATGCTTGTGATAGGTCCACTATGGTGAGCCATTCAGCATCACATGGGATCTGAAACAATATCAATGCTGGATTGGGCACCACTGGACAACATTTAATCACAATATCATTTATTTTCCTCAAATCCTGAACTTCCGTAGACCCATGATAGGTGAATTATTTGGACTGCTCAATACTTCTTTTAGAAAACCTTGTCTCACAAATTCCGCAATTATAGGGGCAATCCCTTCATCAGTATCCTGAGTCATATGGTACTGAGGAATCTGTGGAATCTGTCCCAGTCACGCATTTGGTATGACTGGGACTTTAACTGGCTCAATTCCTCTGATTAGACCAATGTCTTTCCCTGAAAAATCCCATACTTTCATTTTGACTGATCCTTGCAAGTCAGAAGGAAGGAATCTGATCAAAGGGTACTCTTCGTTCACAAAGTCACAATCTTTTCCCTCAGGGTGATCGCCTTCAACATCACTATTTTTCTGAATGGCAATCCGATCATTTGAACAGGTAATCAAACATCTCGTTTTGCATAGCAAATCTCTTCCCAATAAGGAAACTGAACTTGAGTCACAAACTACGGATTTGGGTAATCCCTTAAAGTTTTCAATTTTAACTGGAACGGGTTCTGTAATTGGGTTTATCAAATACTGGTTTGCAACTCCCACAATCTGTACTGTCTTCCCTGAAAGGGGCAAGTTGGGAACGTCTGCATTACTCACTGTAGCGCATGTAGCTCCTGTGTTGAGTAAAAATGAGACTTTTGTGACCCATCACCTTTCCCTTCACATATGTGCTCTTATCATGACAGCTAACACACACTCTTCTTCATCCGAGCACTCACTCACCCAGTCGTCGTTCACTTCCTTCTAACTGTGCAATGGGTATTGGTGTATGGTGTTATTACTCGTGTTAGACCTTTGACCTGTGCCCTGCTGAGGAAGCATCACCTGCTGCTGCTCCATTGGATCTTGAGGTATCTGAATTGGTTGCCTTGGTACCATTTGAACTTGGGGTTGCATTTGCTGTGACTGAGGCACCTGCAATCGTGGCATTTCCATCGGTTGCATGGGCTGAGGACCTTGCGCCTTATTCACATTGTTTTGGAAACCAAAATTCTGACCTCTCGCTCTTGGTCCTCTCATATTTGGAAAATAATTGATTTTATTAGTCTGTGGAACAACACCTTCCTGTCCTAGCATCGGCCACTTCCGCTTCCAATGTCCGGGGTCTCCGCAAGCATGACAAGGTAAAGTTCTCTTCATTGCCTGCATACCATTCTGTGTAACTACGGTATTCAAATCGGGCCACAATTCAAATTTCCAATTCCAACTCAACCTCTACTTTTCACCTCGTTCTTAAACCACATGTTTTCCTGCTGCTGCTGTCGAGAACTCCCTTGTATTCCTGACTGTGCCACTTTAATCTGCGTCACCATTGCCTTCTCTTTCAACTTTCTTTGCTTCAATTAAATCTCATCACTACAGTACTTAGTATATTGCAGTACTTCATCAATTGGTTTTGCTTGCCAACAAATCAAGTGACTCTTAATCATCTGGCTAATTTCAGGTCTCAATCCTTCGACAAATCTGAACACAAAATGAATCATGTCTTTCGGATCAATTGTTTCTGTATCACTGTAAGGTTTAAATGCCTGCAACAATATCTTGCAGTACGCATGTTTCCTTCCTGAGCTGTCCTGTCTATTCTATGCCAATCGATATTCTTGGGGAAATTCTCGTTTTCAAAAATCTGATCATCTTAAAGTAATATTTCATTACATCAGAAGATGTTGCATCCATAGCTGGATCTCTTGGAGGTTCTCTTATTGGCCAATCCACACTTCTTTTGCATTCGACTATAACTCTGCTGGCACCACTGTCTCTAGGAGAATGTTCAAATCTTCCCAGAGGCATTTTGCAAGCTTAACAAACTTATCTGTTTGTTAGTACCATTCCACTTGTTTCTCTCTCAACCTGGGGTAATCATTGGTAAATGACAGAATGTCACTTCTGCTCCAAGGGGCAGGGATAAAATTCCCTCCTGGAATCTCTCTCATCGGTAATATTTTTACTGGGTTATCAGTCTGCTGCACATTAACAGATAAATCCGCGAAATCCCTTTTCTTCTTGTCTCATTTCTTTACCCATCTGTCTTCCCACTTATCCAATGCTCCCAATCTCTGAATGCTCTGGATTACTTCCCTAATGTGAGTTTTCATTCCTGGTATTCTCATGTTCTCAATGTCTTTGGAATTAAATTCTAATCTGTTACTTCTTTTCAAATGCTTCATTTTCTCAATTTCTATGTTGTATTTCTCTGCTAGGTCTGCTCATTTTTGATGTACCAAGCCTGCTTTGTTGGTAAGTAATTTGCACAAAAAGCACAACTCCTCTTTCCTATACGAGTTAAGTCTGTCCAATCCAATTGTTCCCTCAATCAATTCCTCTACTTCTAATGTAAGCCTGGTCAAGTTCAGTGGGCTCTCTCATTTGAATCTCCTGCTGTATTATTCAGCTCTTCCAACCACTCTGTTAATTGTTGGGCTGTCAAACCCTGTAACGAGATATAGTTATTGCTTACACTAGGCACTTGTTGCAACATCAGGCATAGAGTCTCTGGTGTTCTCGAAAATGGTTTGGGACCTATCTGTGGTCTCCCCGGATTATTCGGTGGAGTCCTGGAATAACTCAAGTCAATTAAGGGACCTGCCAAGTCAAAAGTCTACTTCATTGGAGACATAACTCCTGTGTCTGCATTAAATCTCTCCATTTCTACACTTGAATTCAAAATCTTTTGTTCACGGCTCTTATTATTTCCCTGGGAAAACAACGGTATGACTGGACCAATAGTAACTGGTACTGATACAGCATCTGTACACATTCAGACTTAGCAATATTCCTACTTTCAATACCCTTTCAAAATACCTTGTGTTTTCCAGTACTAAGCACAGATTTAATGGTGTCTTGTTTTTTGCTTTTAAGATTTGTTAGCCCTGATTTTACAGTAAAATGATCAGGACTACAAATGACAAAATGCAGAAGCAACCAATGGTCTCGATTCTTGATCCACATATACAACTGGAAAGTCAAAGACGACTGAAATAAGAGACTGTATTAAATAAACACTAGGTTTAATTTATCTGTGAATCATTTAATCAAAGAAGGGCTGGTTGTTGGAAAAGTGGCTCACTAGATTGAACGTTCAGTGCTGAAGTCTTCTTCTATTACCTGCAGATCTTACGGACGGATCATAGAAAAGCCAAATCAGCCTTCCAGCGTTTCCACAGTTGGCAAATTTAGAGTCATGAATTTGGTATTATAGTGACAACTGTTACTTGCAGCACTTAGAAACACCAGGTTAGCATAACAATAGGTTCCAACAAAATTAAAAGCATAAATGAAAGGGTACGTGCAGACCCACGCAGAGATGGACATAGCTATCATTTAGTGTCCCAGTTGTAGGGTTTGTAATAATTTGAGGCTTTGTAGATTGAAATACAAAGGCAGGTGGCCTCACAAACAGCAGAAAGTATACTTAATTGTGTGTAGTAGAAGTAGTATAAATATTTATTCGGTTACAATATAACCATAAAAGATACACACAATTCTTAAAAACATTAAAACATCTATAAAAACACATATACCTTCATTGATCATTACAGCTTCAGTCATAAAAAGAAGAGGAGTCTCAGACTTTGCAGAGACAGGCATCCAATAATTTTAAGTAATCACATAATCGATTATTCGTCTCACCGGCACATCAAACTCGCAAACTATGCAAAATATGCAATAAAAAGGTGTTTCAAGCATTCCAGATTTGATCATGCCTAACAAAGAAAGCGAAACAAAGCTAAGACCATGCTGCCCGCAGCTTGACTACAAAGCTAAACAAATTGGCTACATACACACAAGTGTAAACATCCCTGAGCAACATAAGGTGTAACATAGCAGGCCTCACTTTGTAAATGTAAGGGGTATTAAAAATCGTTCAGGGACACAACACAACAAAATGATCAATCGTTTGTGCTGACGAATTATCTCACTCACAGGAACTCAGTGCTGGCAGAGCAGACCAGCCCTTAGGGAAACTAATCAGTTGTACAAACAGATTGAGCCTAAACCTCGTTAATAACTGCCGAAGTTAAACATTAGTCACCCTTGTCAGATCTGGTTCTACAGTTGGTACTGTTTTTATAAGGCAAAAGCCATGGGAAGCAGGTTTCTGTAGTTCATCACTTTTGCTGAAGGCAGCAGGGCAAGGATGAAACCCAATCATAATCGGCTTTAGTAATCTTTTCCAGGTTAAAGAACACATCTGGACCGCCCATGCTGGTGACCTTCGACTTTACATAACCAAACCAAGGTATGGCTTTTATATTGTCTAATTAAAGACAGCCCTTAATGATCAGTCTGTTCACAATTGGGTCACTTTTGTACCACACCAAAATCCATCAAGCAACAGCCTTAGTGCAATGATGTCAGAAATATATTTAAGACCCAGTTCTTCGTGAACAGTGAACGTTGAGCTGCTCTTCAGAACCGCCAGCAAACGTCTAGCAAACCTGTTCCCTCAACCTGGATCATGTGAAAATCCTTTTACCCCCATATATCACTGCCATAGATTGTAGCAGACACACATTTATACATTTGGAGAAGGGGTTTAATCGGTTTCCTGCCCACCTTAGCAACAAAATCCAATACCACTTCCCATGTATGAGCGAGCTTTAGTATTTTAGACATGAGAAGGGGACCCTACGCATTCCTGTTAACAAGCAAAATACCCTGGTAATTAAAAGTGGACATCTGAGCAATTTTGAGCATAATACAGTAAAAGGTCTTATTTTTAGTGGGCTTACGGCCAACAACTATTATATACGATTTTGTATGTTTTATGGAAAGATCTAAATGAATCATAAAATCGAAAAAGGCATCTAGTAAGAGTTGCATCCCCACGGCCTTCCTCGACATGAGAATGGCATCGTCTGCATAAAGCAGAACTGATATCGCACACTTGCCTGCGTGAGGGGCATCACATTTCTTCTCAGCACCACCTCTAGGGAATTAATGTAAATAGTAAACAAGAAAGGAGCCAGGAGGCAACCCTGCTGACACTAGGGGTTATTGGAAAAGTTCTTGAACAGCGGTCATCCATTCCAAACCTAACAGTTGCGGACATATCCTCATATAAATCTCCCAAAAAGGAAATCTACCTCCAGTGACATCATAGCCCATAACTTGGTACGGTGTATGCGATCGAATGTGGAGGTAAGATCCATAAAACGTAAAAATAAGGTTCCTTTTTGGCCACAGTACACTTTTTAGTTAGTAAATATAGGTTTAGGGACTGGTCAATAGTACTAAGGCCAGTAAATATAGGTTCAGGGACTGGTCGATGGTACTAAGGCCAGGCCTTAATCCATACTGTAAATAGGAGATGATGCTGTTCTCTTTGTCCCATAAGGATAGCTTTTCCAGGATCGCCGACCCAGAACCTTGACTGTTGTGTCAATCAACAAAATGGGTCTATAACATCTCAGGTCAGCTCGATCACCCTTTTTAATCACAGGGACAATAAAGGACTGTGCCCGTGAAGTATGCTGTCCATTAATTACAGAGGCACTTAGACCTTAGATAACAAGGGTGCACAGATCAAGGGATCAGTCCTAAAGAGACTCCATCGGGACCTGGAGCCTTATTTCCAGCCAATTTCGAAATGGACACTTACTTCAGTGACAGAAAAAGAGAGGTTTGACTTCGGCCTAATGGGCTGAGAAGGTAGATCTTACCCAGGGTCTAGGAAATATATATGAAAGGAATGCTCAAACCACTTTTCTTCTTCAATCACAGAGATCAGGGCGGGCCCAGCCTCTGCCCCATAAAATGGGCTATTGACAACCCACCAGAAAGTGGCACTATCATGAATATCACACGCACACATTAGTTGTCCCAAACCTCATCCTTTAGGGACTCTTTCCTTTGCTTGGTAGCCTTCTTGTCCTGGCTACGTAGGAACCTCACCTCCGCTACATCCCTGGGGAGACGTTTAGGGGCATTCTTTAAATCACATTGGGCTTTAAAGTATGCCTGGTCAAACCAACTTTCTCCCCTGATTACAGTATGGTCTCTGCTAGGGATAGTGAGTGCATCCCTAATAGCTACACAGAGCACAGTAAATGCCCTCAGGAGTTCTTTGGGATCAGAGACGGGGCTTAAACAACATTACATTTTATTACTCCTCTAGCAGAACAAATTCCTCTGGAAATACTTTTGACCATTTCAGCTGCTTGCCCTGGTCTGTAGGGGCAAGGTGTAAAGAGGCAGGTGCTGGTAAAGGCCGCTTCTGATGAAAAAATCTTAGGTATAGGACAAATGGATTATGATTGATCCAACCAGCCTCTAGTACCCTATACAAAACTAGGAGATATAACAAGGCAGCAGAAATTAAAATATAATCCACAATTATTTCATGCCCCCTTCCAACATAAATAGGTGCATTCGGGGAGCTGGTTATTATCAAATAACCAAATATAACCAAATTAAAGATTGCTCTAAAAGGGTTGCCTGTTCATCTTGATATGAGTGCTCAAAATAGGCACCAAAAAAATTCTCCTCCATGGGTACATCCCATGGTAGCTGGCAGGCTTTTTTGCAAGGATGAATATTAAAGTCACCCATAATGACTACTCGGATAAAGGAAATATGGCTTGAGCCAGATTCTGGGGGACATGTCTTCAAATTTTCAATGACTGAACCCACATGGGTAATAATCTCAGAACAAGGTAGATGGCCATTTGGATTGAAAATATTTAAGTAAATATTTAAGACGAGGAGATTTGATTTGTCGGGGAAAGTAAGCAAAACAACTAAATTAGGAGAATTAATCTTCAACTCAACCATTAAACAATTCAAAGCAAAAGATATTAAAATACACAACCCCTCTTTGCACGGCCTAAAAGCGAGGGGGTAGCTGGACAAACAAAATGAGCAAAACCATCTAAAAAAGGGAGTATTTCTACCTCATCAGGTCTCTTGTAAGGCCAAAAGGCCAAATTGTTTGATAAAGTCTAACCAATTTTGATCATTAACCATCTCCTCAAGCCCAGCTATATTCTAGGACAAAAACCTAAGCTGATCAGAGACAGTGTTCCCTTTAAGGAGATGGACCCCCTCGCCCCCACCAATCTCTGTGAATCATTTCTTTCAGGGCAGCCAGCAAGGGGTAGCTATTCCAGCTTTTCCAGTGTAGTAAGAACATCAAATTAATTCGCTGGGGAGAAAGACATAGGCCCTCATTATGACATTGGTGGTCTTTTCCAAAGACTGCCAAGGTGACGGCTGCCAACAGACCGCCCCAGAGGCGGAAATCCACCTGCCAGATAATGACACACAAACACAAAACCAACAGAATCCAGTCACAACAATTCCGCCAGACCCAACGGAGGCGAAAAACTGTCAGACCCACCACCCTTCCCGCTATGTCAGCAATACACCGCCTTCCAAATTATGGCCCATGAATCACCACAGCGGACAATCAACGGCAGTCAGACAGTGGTGCACACCGCCGCGGTAGAAATGGGAACCCAACACCAACAGAAGCCAACAGTGGCCAGATTAAAAAACCCATACATGACACATATACACACCGTACACACACTCCAACAGCAATATAAAACACCCCCCTACATAATCTACAATCCTTTGCAAACACAAAAAATACTACTACACTTTGCCAGGCCAAACATTCACAGAACTACACACACACCACATCCACCTATACACCCGTCACGCATCACACACCACAAACCATACTTCAACACCTAACACCCTCTGCACAACACACACACTACACAATAGGCATGTCCCCACAAAAGAACCCCATTTCACTGATGAGGAGTTGTTGGTGATGGTGGAAGACATTGGCAGGGTAGAACCACAGCTGTTTGGTGCACAGCTCCAGCAGATATCCATTGCCAGGAAGATGGAGCTATGTCTGAGGATTCTGGACAGGGTGAACTCCGTGGGACAATATCCACGAACAAGGGATGACATTCGAAAGAGGTGGAACGACCTACGGGGGAAGGTGCGTAACATTGCATCTAGGCACCAGGTCGCTATCATAGGACTGACGGTGGACCCCAACCTCCTCCTCGAACAGTCGACAGCATGGGAGCAGCAAGTCTTGGTAATCCTGCATCCTGAGGGCCTCACTATAGTCAAGGGAGGACTAGACACTGGTAAGTCACCATTACTACCCTACCTCTACTGATACCTGCATGGCATGTCACCCCCTCACCCAGTCTCCCTACACCCCTCTCCATCCCATACAGTGCACCACCCCAATAACCACTCTCAATTGTGTACCCCTGCATGCCCTACCCACTGCAAGCACACCCCTCCCAGCTCTGCAATGACACACAACAGCTATGCATGGGCAGCATGTAGCACTACCAATCCCACAATCCATCACCATACACTAACCAAAGGTGGGAGGACAACACCAAACCCATAGGGAAAGCCAGAAATGCAGAATATGTGACAGACAATGACTGTAACAAAACACTTACTTGTCCACAGGTGCCCCAGCCAATGTCAGTGGCGAGCATGTGCCACGGCAACCCAGTCCTCCACCAGAAGATGCTCTCTGTGATGACAGCAACTCTAGAGGTCCCGATCTGGAGGAACTCCCTGATCCATCTGGGACCACTGGTCAGTGGGCTTCCACATCCCACGGCCAGTCCACCACAGGGCCTCCCCCTCCAACTCCAACACCAGAGCAGCCAGCCAACGACCCCAAACATCTGTCCCCAGGACACGTCGATCAGTAGTGTGCCTACCCGTACAGGGACCCGAGTCGACACCACACAGGCAAGACGATGAAGCTCCTGGGATAGAGAGTGAGCACACCATTCATGGGACAGAGGCACAGGGGGCAAGGGACAGTGGAGGTCATCTGTGTGCCATGGAGAGGCCAGACTCAGGGAACCAACTTCCCAGGAGGCTGTCACACATGTCCTGGTGGCATACCAACAATCCCAGAACAGGATGGGCCAGGTGATCACCATTATGCAGGAGTATCAGTGGCTGCAGGGTGTACACCACTTGGAGTTCATGCAGCAGTTGCAGGGCCTAAATGCCAACATGGCCTCCATTGTAGGGATGCTGGGTGACATGGCCCACACCATGCGGGAGAACGAAGCACACCAGCGGCCCACTTTCACTAGCCAGTCCACTCGCCAGCCATCAACCTCTGCTGCAGCTAGTGGACAGGAGGACATTCAACACCACCCACAGGCCACCAGCACCCCTCCCCTGCAGAAGGTGAACCACCCAGCAAACGTTCCCTGTGACCCAGACAGACACCAGAGACTGTTGCCAAGCCCAAGAACACTGCCAGGAAATGAGCCCCTCCAGAATGTCCCCCTTGTGTGCCACTGAGTCATCTTGTTCACTTTGGACTGCCATTGCTCCTTTTCATATGGCCCCATGGATTCTGGACCTGTGCTACAAACCAACTGGGCCACTACACTGAACTTCTCGTCCACCATCCCCCCACTCTATTGCACTATCCCTCCCTTTCTATCACATAAATAAACACCCTTGGACACAACTTGAGTATTTGTGCTTTATCATACAACAATGTGCAATGTATATTAACTGCATTATCCTGTGTAAATGTCCTGTAATGTATGAATCCATCCATCAGTCTGTAGTCATCACATCAGTGAACAGTTGTGACCACACTGCCATCTGCAAAAGGGGAAAACATAAGTGACAGTCAATTGAAAAGTAAAGGTATTGCTTGGCACAATACAGCAGGCACACAGCACTTAACTGTAATGGAGATATGAACAAAAGTACAGTCTTACCTGAGTGTCATTGGAAGTACTGCTGTATGATATGTGTCCTGTTGACCACATCCTCCTCATCCTCACTGTCGTCAGTGTCCTCTGCTGCCACAGGAGCATTGTTTCCCCCCTCCTCCTGCAGGTAGGGTACATGGTGTCTGAGGGTCAAATTGTGCAGCATGCAGCAAGCCACCACTATCTGGCAGACCTTCTTAGAGGAGTAGCATAAGGATCCACCTGTTAAATGGAGGCACCAGAACCTGACTTTCAGTAGACCAAATGTGCGTTCAACAACCCTCCTGGTACAGCTATGTGCTTCAATGTACTGATTTTCTGCCCCTGTCCTCACATTCTTCACTGGGGTCAACAGCCAGGACAGATTTGGGTAGCCGGAGTCACCTGGAAGTAGTGAGGGACACACATTACTCATGTACAATGACATGGACTAAAACTGCAGTTGGCATACAGTGACATACATTGTGTGAAGACGCAAGCTCACCTATGAGCCACACTCTGTGCCTCTGTAGTCGTGCCATCACCTGTGGGACGCTGCTATTCCTCAACACATAGGCATCATGCACAGATCCAGGAAACCTGGCAGTGATGTGTGAGATACATTTATCAGCAAGGCACACCATCTGGACATTTACAGAGTGGTAACTCTTCCTATTCCTGTAGACCTGCTCATTTGCCCTGGGAGGGACCAAGGCAATATGGGTCCCGTCAATTTCCCCAATCACATGTAGTATGTGCCCCATGGGGTAGAATCCAGCCTTCACAGTGGGCAAATCTTCACTCTGGGGGAATGAGATGTAGCTGCTCGTGTGTTTGAGCAAGGCAGCCAAAGCCATTCCAAGCACAATCAAAAACATTGACTGTGACATTCCTGCAGCCAAGCCCACTGTCACCTGGAAATAAACACTTGCCAGGAAGAGGAGCACTGACAGTACCTGTACTGCAGGGAGTATTGCTGTAGTGCTACGGATAGCAGGAATCAGATCTGGCTCCAATTGTTAACACAGCTCAGTAATTGTGGCCCTGTCCAGACGATAGATGAGTATGATGTGCCAGTCCTCCAGTGTATTATACAAAAAGAGGGACAGGGAGAATAATGGTCCAGTGTACAGTCTCCCAAGATTAAATGTTATATAGAAAAGTACACTGTTCCAAAAGCAAAGAAAATAGGAATGCAGGGACGAAGGGAGTCAGAGATATCATTGATAACAGGAGAGCCCTCAAGCACCCAATAGGGTGACAAGTTTCATCATTGAGCTGTCTCCTCGTCAGACCGGTGCGGCAATGTCTGGCGTACCACCCCGGGAACTGGGATAGTACTGAACCGAAGGCAATTTGCCAGGTAAGGGTCTGAAAAGAATACTGACTGAGAGGATAGAAAGGTGTGTATAAGTGTAGGAGAGTATAAGGAGGTTAAAATTGGCTCTGAGCCTAAAACATCACTTTAATGAATCAGGGGAGAGGTTCAGGCCAAGATTAAAAATCATCCAGAGTGTTAGCGGGAATAATGTCCTGCTATACTCTACAAAGGAAGAAAGATAGTGTGCCTAATCCTATCAAATTGTGGTCAACATGTTTCGCGTCTTTTGATGGTCAATAAATGATCCCATGACGCTTCATCAGGACCTAGAATACTACTTCTATTCAAAAAATGTATATAAAATGAAGTGCTGGAGTGTCACTTACAAACTGAAGACAAGTCGTCAATGTCAGTTGGTCAATTAGTCGCCCTGCATAAAGGTGAAAGAAAATGTTATTTTTATTTTTTTAATTTTATTTTTTTATTTGTGGTACACTGGGGTTGTGTTTGCTGTGATTGCACCACACTATGTGCTTATTTGCACCTTCGCACTAATATTTATTTTTCTTTCACCTTTATGGAGGGCGACTAATTGACCAACTGACATTGACGACTTGTCTTCAGTTTGTAAGTGAGACTCCAGCACTTCATTGTATATAAATTGTTTGAATATTATTGATGGTGTCTAAGCATGGAATGTCAGGTATGAGGTCATGGGTGGTAAACTGTTAATTTTCCCTTTGCAGACCAGTTGAAAGTGTGGAACAATTTGTAGAGGCTGCCACAGTCATGATGTTAGGCTGAACAGTCAAACTAAGTTCCGAATGTGTCTGCCTATTAATAGAAGCTGGCTGAACTGTCTCATCATCACAGGGAACAGTGGGTGTTAAAATGTTTCCCACCTCTATGTGCTCTGATTGCGCCTATAAAAGAGTGGAGGAACCAGGGTCGGCATCATTTGATTTACCCTTACAGAATTGAGTTATCTTTGTTTTTGGGATCTTTGAAACCTGCCCACCAGTCAGATGGCTCCCTCTACTAAGAATGCTCTCTACTTCAACGATTAGGTTATCAATTTCCTGCATACTACAGTTATTGGCTGCATGTCTAGCAGCAGTCTTAAGTTCTTTCCCCATACCCAGGGAACCCTCAGTAGCCTTCATCTTGCGCATAGTGAAAACAGAATCAGAGTCCAAGGTGCCAAAGGCTTAGTGCAGGAGTTATCAGTCACAGGAAATGGGGCTAACACATGCAGAAAAGGCAACCAAAGTATCAAAAAAAAATTCTACTACAAATGGATTAGTTAGTTCATGTAACAAGGGCCATATGTACAAAAGATTTTTCCCATAGACACAGAATGGGTAAAATCCTTTGGTACATCTGGCCCCAAATTTCTTAAGGGAGAAATTTATACAGCTTTACCTTTAAAATTTGAAGTCAAAGATTTTATTAGAGACAAAGGGGGTCATTGCAACATTGGCGGTAAAAGGCGCTTACCGCTGTGCAGAAGACCGCCAAAACACCGCCACGGCCGCGGAATTCCACCACAGCTATTATGACCCACAGCTCGGAATCCGCCGAAATTCAGACACCCACACAAGACCGCCACACCAAAGGTCAGTGATAAACTGGCGAAAACCAAACCTCCACCGTCACGCCAACAGAAACACGCCCATGCTATCACGACACACGAATCCACGCAGCGGTCTTTCAACCGCAGTATTCCATTGGCGGTACACACCGCCGCGCTCAAAATACACACACATCTCCAAAACACCACCATCATTGGACAATTCCAAATACACACACCTGATACACATACAAACACCACTCCCACACACCCAACACAATATAAAACACCCACCCACATCACCCACAAACCCCTACGACAAAAAATTAGAGACGAAGGCCAGATAGACAGAGAGCACAGCAACTGAGAACCCCACCACAGAGAGGCACACAACACCATCATCCATACAACATTAAACGCACAATATACCACACACCACTACACATCACTGCACACATCAACACTTACACCACCCCACACATCACCCACACCACCTCATGTCACGCCAAAGACACCCCAGGTTTTCCGAGGAGGAGCTCAGGGTCATGGTGGAGGAAATTCTACGGGTAGAGCCACAGCTATTTGGCTCACAGGTGCAGCACACCTCCATAGCCAGGAAGATGGAGCTATGGCAAAGAATCGTCAACAGGGTCAACGCTGTGGGACAGCATCCAAGAAATCGGGAGGACATCAGGAAGAGGTGGAACGACCTACGGGGGAAGGTGCGTTCTGTGGTCTCCAGGCACAACATCGCGGTACAGCGGACTGGCGGTGGACCCCCACCTCCTCCCCCACAACTAACAACATGGGAGGAGCAAGTCTTGACCATCATGCATCCAGAGGGCCTCGGAGGAGTCGGTGGAGGAATGGATACTGGTAAGTTCAATCTCAACTATTATATCCCCCACCCTACCTGCATGCCATCACACCCCCCCACCCTCACCCCCTCCCCTATCACTCCAACTCCTCACTAATGTACTTATAACACAAACCACCCATCCCAACACCAAGCCCCGCATGCAAAAACAAAGCATGGTCAGCCCTCACCAAAGCATGCTCACTGCACATACCCATAACAACCCGTTAACCATCATCACACAAACCCACACACCGGAATGCTTGCACTGGGGTACACAAACACCCACCCATTGCACACACATGCACTAATCATGCTCTTATATCCCTGCAGGACTACTACGAAACATCACCACACCGGAGGGTCCAGACATCTCCACTCCACCCACAGAAGAGGCCCACAGTGACGACAGCAGCTCTGCCCTACTGGATCCTGATGACCAGCCCGGACCATTGTGGGCCTCGGGACAGTCGGTTCCCCTTGCACAGGCACAGCCCAACACTGACCTTCCACCCTCTGGTAACACCAGCACAGCACCCACCCAGCGGGCCCATACCTCCCTACCCAGGACACGTCAATCAACGGTGTGTCCACCCCTACAGGGAACCCAGGATAACCCACCACCCCAACAACAACAGGGACCTGGGGGCAGTGGTAGTGGGCACACGGTCCAGGGGACGGAGGCACAGGAACACAGGGGAACTGGGAGGGCTGCAGTGCGACAGGGGGCGGACAGGCCAAGTGAACCCACTCTCCACGAGGCCCTCTCCTCCATCATGGGAGCATACCACCACTCCCAGGAGACGATGGCGACGGTCCTGGACAAGTTTCAGGAGACCCAGCGCCTGCAGGACGAACTGTATTTGGGCTTCAGGGAGGAGCTCAGAACATCAGCTCCGCCCTGGGCACCATTGTAGGGGTGCTGAAGGACATACAAAAGACCATGAGGGACACCGTGGCACTCCAAGGGGCACCTGACACTAGCCAGGACGATGAACTGCCCACCACCTCCGCCGGCGCTAGTGGACAGGACGCCCCGCCACAGGACCACCACACCAGCACCCCATCCCCTGCAGACGGACAACCACCACGCAAGCGGTCCCTGAGATCCAGGAACAGGACAGAGCAAGATGGCAAGACCCCCGCCAGGAAATGAGACCACCCTGATTGTCCTCCCACTGTCTCACTTTGTTACCCTGTCCCGATTGGAACTGCCCCATCTCTAATTCCTATGCCCATATGGGCAGTGCACCTGTGTGACAAATGGACTGGACTCTGCCATGGACATTCCAACACCGTCCCCCATCACCATATCAATACCCCCCTCCATTTTTTAGCACTGAAATAAACACCCATGAACCACAAAACAATCTGGAGTCAGTCTGTGATTTGGTAAATATGTATAATCAATGACAGTGTCAACATGCTGTCCAATCTTTTAGCCAACATACCTATGTCACACATCACAAGTCCTTGAAGGATGCAAGCAGATGACACACGTTGCTAACCACACCTGTGAAACCGTAATCGAAAGGTACAATTTAGTGACCAAATACAGCTATGTACTGACAGACAGGATAGAGGTAGAAGTGTGAAAGTGAATGTAATGGTAAAAAGAAAACTGTTCTCACCTGTGTGTCACTGGAAATATTGCCATATGACTGACTCCCTGTTATCTATGTCTTCTTCCTCAGCGTCCTCCTCATCACTGTCCACAGGCTCCACAGCTGCCACAACACCGCCATCTGGACCATCCACCTGCAGAAAAGGCACCTGGCGTCGCAAAGCAAGATTGTGAAGCATCGAGCAGGTGATGATGATCTGGCACACCTTCCTTGGTGAGTAGAATAGGGAACCACCTGTCATATGCAGGCACCTGAACCTGGCCTTCAGGAGATCGAAGGTGCGTTCGATCACCCTCCTAGTTTGCCCATGGGCCTCATTGTAGCATTCCTCTGCCCTTGTCCTGGGATTCCTCACTGGGGTCAATAGCCAGGACAGGTTGGGGTAACCAGAGTCCCCCAATAGTCACACCTGGTGCCTCTGGAGTTCACCCATCATATAAGGGATGCTGCTATTGCACAGGATGTAGGCGTCATGCACTGAGCCAGGGAACATAGCATTTACCTGGGAGATGTACTGGTCTGCCAAACATACCATCTGTACATTCATGGAATGATAACTCTTCTGGTTCCTGTACACCTGTTCACTCCTGTGGGGGGGACCAGAGCTACATGGGTCCCATCAATAGCACCTATGATGTTGGGGATATGTCCAAGGGCATAGAAGTCACCTTTCACTGTTGGCAAATCCTTCACCTGAGGGAAAACAATGTAGCTCCTTACGTGTTTCAGCAGGGCAGACAACACTCTGGACAACACGTTTGAAAACGTAGGCTGGGACATCCCTGATGCCATGGCCACTGTTGTCTGAAATGATCCACTTGCAAGGAAATGGAGCACTGACAGCACCTGCACTTGAGGGGGGATTCCTGTGGGATGGCGTATTGGTGACATCAGGTCTGGCTCCAACTGGGTACATAGTTCCTGGATAGTGGCACGGTCAAACCTGTAGGTGATGAGTAAATGTCGCTCCTCCATTGTCAACAGGTCCACCAGCGGTCGGTACACCGGAGGATTCCGCCATCTTCTCAAATGTCCAAGCTGACGGTGCCTAGGAAGGACAACAGCGACCACAGAGTCAACAAAATCCCAGGTATGTATCCACAGATACACAGAACACGACACCAAAGACAAAAATTATTCCTGTATGTGTGTTGAGTGTAGGCCCAGGTATGTGTGACACAGTTGCAAATTAAGCCATGTGGACCCCTGAAATGGCGGCTGCCTGACCTCTAAACTGGGACAGTGGGATGTGAGGTAACTGCGCTGACGTTGTACACCGTCGCGGTAGGTGGTTGTAGGCCGCGGCACAATGCTGCATTGGTTAACATTGGACCATATGGGTCCCAGGAGCCAATGATGAAGTGCGCCGGCGGTGATGATACGCACCACCGTGGACGTCACCGCCGCGGACGTGACTGCCATTTTCTATCTGTTCAATCACTGGATACCTGATCTTCGACAGGAGAGGACCTACACTGCAAGTGCTGCTGTAACCTCGGTCTGGAAGAGACAATGGCTGCTGCGTCTGGGGAACGGGCCCCTGCCTTCACTGCTCAGGAGTTGGAGAAGCTCGTGGACGGGGTCCTCCCCCAGTACATGCTACTCTACGGTCCTCCAGACCAACAGGTAAGTACACAGAGAGCATGTTGTATGGGCCATGCCTGGGTGGAGAGGGCTGGTTGTAAGAGGGAAGGGGGCAGAGTGCAGTCAACATGAATGAGTGGGAATGCATGTGCCACATGGCAAGGGCACTTCGACGGTGCAGTTGGTAATGACTTCTCTTCTTCCCCTGTACATGTCATGTAGGTCAGCGCCCACCAGAAGAAGGACATTTGGCGTGCCGTCACCAAGGACGTCCGGACCCCGGACATTTTGGACCAGTGGTGCACAGACATTGATATGTGCATACCTGCACTGCTTCTCGTAATGTATATACTTTTGAATGTGTATATATATATATCTGTATATATTTGGTAACTGTATTTTGATACATTACAATTTTTCGAGTGATTTCCTTTGGTCTTTGCATTCTTCCGGGGGGGTTGTGGGTTGTTACTGTGATGTTTTGACATGCATAGCTGTGTGTGTTATAATGTGCGAGGGTGGGGGTGTTTCGTATGTGTCCCCCTGACTTTTGCCTCCCCCCCCCTATGTCGTAGGTGCAGTACTCACCGTTGTCTTCGCTGCCGCCGTTGCTGGTGTTCATAAATGAGCAGGAAGACAAGGGCAGGTCGGATTTGTAATTCTGGCTCCATGGTGTCCTCCTTCCTCGTGGAGTGTGTTGAAGGTGAGCGTTTTCCCATTGCAAAAGCTGTTTCCGCCGTGTGTTTATCCTCGGTGAATCCGCCCCGGAAAAGGTGGCGGATTGGCGGGTTGTGATACTGTGGGCGGTACATTGTCTCCCGCCTGTCTGTTGGCGGTGACCGCCGTGCTGTTTGTCTGTACCGCTGTGGCGATCGGAGTGTTAAAGTGGCTGTCTATGTTGGCGGTTTCCTCCACGGTCATGATTCCCTTTTTTTGTCCGCCGGCCTGTTTGCGGTATTACCGCTGCTTTAACACCGTCCGCCAGGGTTGTAATGACCCCCAAAGTCTGCTCTTATGTTTGCACACTGCATTTTTCATAACCAATTTTATTTCTTTTAGAAGTAAACAAGACAGTGAATTCATATCAGTTCAATCAGTTGGAACAAATCAATACAATTGACAACAATTCCTCCTTTTCCCCACATAAATAAAGGCATTCCACTCAGAGGGGCAAACCATGATGAGACTGCCCCATTTTCCCCAAATGTTCTCATATTTCCAAGGGCAACCACGTGCTTCATATATTTGTTTTTAGGTCGAGCATAAGCGTTCAACCTGGTGTATACTTAAGTATATTTATACACTGGGTTAAAGCGATTTCATTTGTTGGTTGCAGTGTCTTTTAAACATTCTTGCTCGCTAGTGGTCAGTTCTACCCTTTTCTCCCTCCTTTTTCTGTTTCAGAGCAGTGACCAACTACTACTACAACTACTGTATTGTTCCACTTTGGTTTCTTTGTTGCTGTGACAGACTATTTTTTTACATTTCTTTGGTGGTCCCCTTTCACTGTGCGTGTTTTAGGCTGGTAGCTACCTGCATTTTGTTGCAGCATTCTGTTCCGCCCACCTCCTCCATTGTCACTGATATTTGTTTTGGCTTTAGTCCAGTGGTGTCCTCATACCAAGCTCCTAAAGCAAGCTTATTTTACTAAACAAACGGCTCCTAAAATAGGCTTATTTTACTAAACAAACACCATATGCCTTCTCATCACATCGCAGAGAGTCTCTCTCTCTCCAGGGCCCGTCCTGCCAGCACTCATGACATCGCCCACAGTACATTGCTTATCTCCTTTATGAAGGCCATAAATCTTCTCAGGCTGCTCTGCTAACTTTATTAGAGCGTTGCTGAAATGCAAATCAAAAATTGCTTGTTGTAAACTTGTCTCTCAAAAGTAGCAACAGCGCGCAGCCAAGGCTGACTGCAGGAGGTGGCAAAAGGATCGGTGATCAAAAAGCATATGAATAGCAATCCCCCTCAATTCCTATCAAGTTATATTTTTAATATGGCTTAATTCAGAGTATGGGATTCTGAAATCAAACTGCAAAACTGTGCCCAGTGACTCCTAGTTCACTTGCTCCCCAGTAAGCATGTTTTGAGGCCTCCTGGGCAAGGTGTCCTGCAGAGTGATAGTGGAAAGTTGGCGGCCCTAGTTACATGTCAGGAGTCAGCAACTTGTCCACTCCCGGTGTTATGTTACTGTTTTATTCTAACAAGGAGTGTAAAGTGCAGAAGCATTCTCTGAGATCAGTTTACCTGATCACACGCCCCAGGCAATTCTATTTATGCTGAACTCAGGGGACCATTGTGAGCGCAGAAACCTGGATTGAGCGTCGGTTTCTTCATACCTGCGACCGTAAAACCAAACGCAGGCCCTGCATCCTGTTTTACAGTCTCCTCTGAGCTCACGGCAGTGATAGCACAGAGCACTTTGTCGTCCTTGTGCCCATACATGCCAACATTTTAGAAGAGGAAAGTGGAAGATTTTAAAAACACTAATCAGGAGAATGTATTTCACCCATTGACTTCTATTGGTGCTGGAGGCAATTTCAGATGGGAGACAGCCAAAATGTATTAATTCTTGCTCCAAAAATCAGGAGTCTCCCGCCTGAGTTGGGTCTATTGGCATGTATGCTTGTGCTATAAAAAACCCCAGCACAGAAACAGAGGTCACACTTGCACAAAATAAACATGCTGGAAAAACAAGAGGTTTCTGCTGTGAACAGTCGCCCTCCGGAAGGACTTCACACAGCAGCAGTGGCCTCATCCAGGGGCTTTTTGTCCCCTCCTGGTGCATCAAGAGGTAGAAGGGTGTCCCTTGCCTTGGCACCGTCGCCGTTCATGTGTGCTGCCTCCCACCACACCCTGGCACTGTCTCCCTCCACACTCTGGGGCAGCCTCCCATCACACTCTGGCTCCCATACTGGCGCTGCCTCCCATCGCACACTGGCGCTGGTACCCACACTGGCGCTACCTCCCATCACTCCCTGGTGCTGGTACCCACACTGGTGCTGCCTCCCATCACACCCTGGCACTGGTACCCACACGGGCGCTGCCTTCCATCACACGCTGGTGCTGGTACCCACTCTGGCACTGCCTCCCATCACACACTGGAGCTGCCTCCCATCACACACTGGAGCTGCCTCCCACCACACACTGGCTCTGCTTCCCATCACATGCTGGTACCCACACAGGCGCTGGCACTGGTATCCACACAGGTGCTGCCTCCCATCACATGTTGGTATCCACACTGGCGCTGCCTCCCATCACACCCTAGAGCTGGTACCCACCCTGGGACTGCCTCCCATTATATCCTGGCGCTGCTTCCCATCACACTCTGGCACTGCCTCCCATCACACCCTGGCACTGCCTCCCATCACACACTGGCACTACCTCCCCTCACACACTGGCGCTGCCTCCCTCCACACACTGGCACTGGTACTAACACAGGCGCTGCCGCCTATCACACACTTGCGCTGGTACCCACACAGGCGCTGCCTCCCATCACATGCTGGCTCTGGTACACAACACACTGCTGATGCCTCCCATTACACGCTGGCGCTACCTCCCACACTGGTTCAGTGGTGCTGCCTCCTGCACCAGGGGCGTATCTTGGTAAGTGAGATTGAGGAGTTGGGGTGCAAGGTTCAGATTTTCAACAATCAGACTGGCATTTAATGATAAATACATAATACAATAAGGAGGACACATGCGAGGGGCTTAAGGTGCAGTGGAAAGGGAGAGGAATGCAGACAAGCAGGGTTACTAAATTAGAGAAAACAGAAGATTTTGTAAACAAAAAAAAAACAAAATTTTTTAAGACTTTCTGACAGACTGTCAGACAGTGTGTATGTAAAAGTCTCTGGTGAAATCCGACGGACACCTCACCATACCCGACTGAAAGCCTCTGTACCCAACAATTTGTCCGAAAATATAGTTATTAGAGGGGTGTGTGACACCCTAAACACCTCCCCCCCGCTCCCAGCTACATCCTTGTCCCTCACGCACTGGCGCTTCTATCTCCCACGCTAGCACACTGTGTCCTTGGCTGCCACACTGGCGCTGCCTCCCATCACACACTGGTGCTGCCTCCCACTCCTGTGGCGCAGCCACACACTGTGAGGCAGCCCTCCCTCCCCCCACACGACCCTCTCAGGAAGGCAACCTTATGAATACTGCTCATCACTAACCTAATCTGCAGGGTGTGCTGTCGAACTCAGCGGGCACTGGAAATCCAGTTTAACCATTCAAATATCAATGTTCTCCAAATACATATTGGAAAAGTTTACACTGCAACAAATGCCATTCCACTTTCCAGTCACTGTCCAAAACGCGTGGATTAGCGTGCTATCTGTCCGCTCTAATCTCTATGGCGCCTTGACAGGGAAGTGAAGCACTATATGCAGCTGTGAAAAAGTTCAAATCAAATGTGAAAAAGTTCAAATCAAATGCATACAGCAGGCTTGTAGTGATCGGCAGCGAAGGGGTCAAGTCACTGCATACCAGCGGGTGTACATAAATCACACATGCTAATCACCACTGTCTGATACTGCACAAAGTGTAAAGTGACCAGGCGTCGCAGATTTCCCCGGGCAGTCCCGGTTTTTCACCAGCTGTCCCTGTAGATTTCGGGAAATTTAGCTCATGTCCTGGTTTTTAGAGAGGGGCGTCTGAAAACTGTGGGAGGTGATTTTTTTTGTTCTCCAAACAAGAGATAGTTAGCAGGTGTTATCAGAAAGCAGATTAAGTAAAAGGCATTACACTGGCTTTAAAAAAATTGAATTGCATTTTATTTATGTTCTTAGTGTCTATTCTGTGCTGATGAGCGCTGTCATTCTGTGCACTTGGTTGAAGTAAAATTGTAGTCCTTCTTGTATTTTTTGTGAAAAGTCCTGGTTTTTGGCTTTAAAATTCTGGTCACCCTAACAAAGTGTGAACCAAATTTTTTGTTTTGCCTGCTTCATCACCAGCATCGATGGTAGCGGTGTGATTGACCTCAGATGGATCAAACAGAGAGCTGTCTCTGCCCTGCCAGGATTTTAACTTGTGTCAGATCTTTGCAGCATGTGCGCAACCCATTCAGTTATCTTTCTAGGTTTATTGTCAGTGTAACTGGTTGGATCCTCCTTGCACCTCATAACAGCACCTCTGGGTGCACAACTGAGGACGTTTCCCTGGTAGGTCAGCTGCACTGGCACCCAGCCTCATCTGGTCTGGGGCCAAATTACCAGCACCTCCTGAGAGTTGGGTGACTAAGAGTCCCGGATTTCCCTGGGTACTCCCGTTTTTAGGTCGAGAGCCTTTCCGAAGTGTTGGTATCTATGTCGGCTTTTAACCAAGCCCAGGCAAGCCCATCACTATCACTCATTCATGGGCTTGCCTTTCGAAAATCCTTTGTTATCATTGGTAAATTCTTTACGTTTGTCCCTCCTTATAGCAGGTTTGTTACCGCCTTGGCCATCGACCCTGTTACATGGATAATTGCAGGTTTGCCAATAAGTTTGACTTAGTGAACTTCTTTTTCCTTTTGTGTCTCTCATTCTCGCTCATGGCAGCCGTGGTGCTTTGAATTGACTCGCTTATGTCAACTGTTTTACTTTTCATTTTCAATTTGTGTGGCAAGAAAAGACCAGTTAGGAATTTACAACGCTAACAGCTCTAACTCGAGCAAATGCGAGACCCACTGCATTGCAAATGCTTTTTCTAATTGAGAGCACAGTCCACCCCAGCTCGCCATTTCGACACCGATCGTGCCACCTGGCTTCTCCATGATTGTGCAATGTCTCTTTTGGCCACCAGGCATGTACCCCTCACAAAGGTTCGATCAGTTCTTGGCCCCTCCAACTCCCCCAGAAGCCCCAGCAGCAGCACATTAGCAGTCAGTTCAATTGAGGGCCCCAGAACCTCAGAAATCTCTCCCTCCACCCCCTCCCAAAAGGGATGCACCTCCAGACATTCCCAGGCCACCTGTAGAAGGTGAGCCTCCAGGTGACCACACCTCAGACCACCAGGAGATGTCGCCGGACACATATGCTGTAGGCACACTGGGGACAAGAATGTCATATGAAAGTAGTTGGTCTGTACCATCCAAAGGCGTGCGGATATGGCCAGTTCTCTGGGTGCAAGGTAGACCTTTCTCCAATCGTCCTCATCCAGCTTCCCCACCCAAGCCGTCCACCTGTCCCATAGCCCGACAAGGCCATCAGGGGTATTTGTAAGCAGCGAGCGGTAGATTTGGGTAATGGTTCACTTCCCCAGGCGGCTAATAACAAGTTTCGCCTCAAGAGGGCTATGATCTGGAAGGGACCAGTCAGACGGCAGATGGGCCCGCAGGGCATGGCGCAGATGGAGGAAGCAAAAGTACTGGGTATTGGCCAGGGCATACTGATTCTTCAACTGCTGGAAGGAGTTCAGTTGGTCACCATCATACACGTCCTCTGGGTAGGTAATTCCGATGGTGTCCCACCACCTACAGCCCCTCAGCTGGGATACCTGGCGCAACCATGTGCCCTGCCTTAAGGGTGTCAGCTTAGTAAGGCGCTGGTCCCAACCTGTTAGCTGCAAGGCTGCCCTCCAGCAGTGCAGCGCCACCCTCGTACAGTTGTGGACAGCCTGTGGGATTGAACCACCATACAGCAAGCCCAGCGGGCCGTTGAACCCCAGGCGATAGAGTTCCAAATGATAAGCTGGGTAATCCCACCCACCAGTGAATCATTTACTGACCGGCACCAATTGAGCAGCCAGATAATATATGTAGGGAGATTTCCTTGTGGAGCAAAAAGCCACTCTGTGTCGCCCTCCCGCCCATATAAAGGAGGTGAGTTTGGAGGTAAGGGATCTGAACCAGGTACGAGGCACCGAATATGGGAGGTTTATCACGACATACAAATAGCGAGGGAGACAGATCATCTTGAAGAGGGCATTGCGGCCTAAAGGGTTCAGATGCAGATGGCACCAGCAAACCAGTTCTCCGGCAAGAGCCCAGAATAGGGGCTGAAAGTTTAGCTGCCAAGACAGATTTTGAAGCGGGGATAGGTGGATTCCCAACTATTTAATTGTGTTCCGCCTCACTGGGATATCCGGGCACCAGACACTGCCTCCAGCATTTCCTTGCACCTCCACTGATAGCGACTGCCTGAGATTCAATTTCAACCCGTAGGCCTCACCATATAACGTCAAGAGCTCAAGACAATGGGGTATAGATCTCTGGGGCTCCATCAGGAACACCAGGATGTTGTCAGCTTATAGGAACACACGGTCCTCATAACCGACCTCCCTCCATCTCCAACCGCTGATGAGCGGGTCACAAAGTAAAAGGCAAGTCAATGGCTTGATGGCCAGGACAAATAGCAGAGGGGAGAGAGGGCATTCCTCACGTGTCCCACGTCAAATTAGAAAGGGGTCTGACATAACGCCATTAACCCGCAGCTGTGCCGACGGGTTGTGATAAAGGAGGTGGACCATTTTGCGAAATGTCGGGCCAAAGCTCATTCGCACCAGGACATCCTCATGGAATTTCAAAGCCAGGGTATCAAAAGCCTTGTGGAAGTCTACCAAAAGGAGTGCCAACCCTCCCTCCAGTCTCTCCTTCTGTGAGAGTGCCACCTGGACCTGCCTTATACAATGAAAGGTACTCCTGCCCTGCATAAACCAGCACTGATCGGGATGGATAAAATGGGGCAACGTGCGGGCCAATCGGGTCAACAGGATATTCGCATATATTTTTAAATCTGCGTTGATCAATAAAATAGGGTGATAGGATGGACACTGATCCCACTGTAGGTCACCTTTGGGGATGACCACAATCATGGCACAATCAAGACCCGGGGTGAAGGAGCCACATTGAAGTAACCTCCTGATACGCGTTCAACATTTGGGGCTCCAGGTAAGAGTGAAACGTCTTAGAATACTCAATGGGGTACCCATCCCGGCCAGAGGTTTTCCTGGACTGAAGGCCTGAAATGGCGTCTTCCACCTCCTCCTTTGTCAGAGATAGTTCTAGCTCTGTAGCCAGCGCGGCTGGGATGGAAGGCAGTGGAATATCCCCCAGAATGGGGTTCGCTTGTTCCTCTAGGTGTTGAGGGACCGACGCATAGAGATCCTTATAATAGGAGGTGAAAGTATGATTGATCGTCTGCAGCTCCCGCCTGGGACCTGATGAGCGGCACCACCTGGGCCGAGAAGGCCCCGTCGCCAACCAATATAGCAGCTTCCTGGTCTTGTCACCCAGCTCATATACCCTCTGTGTCGATGCCTACCAACACTGCCTCGCCTCTGCGAGGGACACCTCTCAGAACACTGCACACAGGAGCGCCAGCTGTTTTCCCAGCTCTCCCTCGTCTAACTGTAGATCTCGATGCTCCAGTTCTGCTATCCTGCTCTCTAACCCAGTTATCAGTTGGGCCTGCTGAGTTTCTTGCCGCCTGATAATCCTTCGATAATCTCCCACAGGGAGGGTTTGCCAGATGCCCAGAGGGTCACTGGCTTCACCACTGATCAGAGTTTTCCCTGAAGTAGTTCTTTAGCTACTGGTTTATGAAGTCAACACACTCAGGGATTTTCAGGTACCATGCGTTAAAGCGCCACATCGGGCGCTGGGTTTGTGAGGGGGCGCACCAGCCCATCAAAATGAGAGCATGGTCAGAGATACAACGGGCAAGAATCTGGATCTAAGTCAAAGCCAGAAGATCCACTGCTGGGAGCAATATCAGATCTATATGCGCCTCTGTGTGGTGGGCTGCAGACTGATGAGTGAAGACTCTCATTAGCGGGTGCCAAGAATTCCACGCACCGCATAGGCCCAGAGAGTCCACCCATGTCTACAGGCATGTCACTCCAGACCACCGACCTGGGAGAGGGTCAGCGTAGGTCTCTCGGATAGGGT
The DNA here is from genome assembly GCF_031143425.1 of Pleurodeles waltl. NCBI lineage: Eukaryota > Metazoa > Chordata > Amphibia > Caudata > Salamandridae > Pleurodeles > Pleurodeles waltl. The sequence goes on from NC_090450.1 coordinate 903,557,825, forward strand.
CTGGGACTGCATTGAAGTCACCCCCTATGATCGTAGTACCCTGTGGAAAGGTCACAGTAAGGTCTGCAGTTCAGTCAAAGTGGGCCACAGCGACTGTGGAGTGACATAACAAGAAAGTAGGTTGACCTTTTGGCCGGCCAGATGGCCCTCTCTGACAACGTATTTCCCGTGGGGGTCAGTGTGGGTCCTGGCCACCGACATGGGCAGTGACTTGTGGAGCATGAGGGCTACCTCTCTCAATCCTCTGGAGAAACCAGAATGATACACCCGGTTATAGCCAAAACAACCTTTGAAATGTACAGCGAGTACCAACCAAGTGGGTCTCCTTCAGGAGAACAACACCAGGGCAATATCTTTTAATATATTGCAAAACAGCTGATCTCTTGATGCATTAACATTCCAAGAGAGTATTGTGGGCAAGGCGTAAGTGTGTATGTATGTGGTAAGCTCAACCAAGCCTCCTCATGCGAACAGGACTGCTGAGCACGCAGTCTGTCGCGGACAGAGAGGGTCAATATGTCACCCAATAGGACACTCACTGTGAACACAGCTAACCTAGAAAACAAGTGATTAACACAAACATAGCAACACAACACAACTCCCTGTGAATCTCTCCAACACCCCTCACCCCATACTTCTACCCGAAGCATCTGTCACCCCTTCCCAACACATCTTGCAACCCAGCAAGCTGAAACAACTCAGTTTTGGGGGCCATTACACCAAAACAATGCCATAGATACGGACTTGTCACCTGACAATAGCAGATTAATCATCCAAAAAGGGAAAAACATTTCTTATTCCCCAGGTCGTGGCAGTTTCCCCAGGCCCATCAGTTCCGGCGATCGCCGTGTAGTCTGACCCAGGCCTCCTTCACCGGGCCATCCTCCCACGGCACGGCCCACGAGTGCCTGCAGTCAGTCCGAAGGAGTCGTGATCTCCTCCCATGACCCAAAAAGGGTAGGAGCAGCCACCAGGGCAGCATTCAGGCTGGCCTCCGCTGCACCTCATGCAGCAGCAAGGTCTCTGGGCACCTGTTCCCGCTCCCCACCCCTAGCTTGCGACCTCCATGAGCGGGAGCACTTCTTTCAGAATCAGGCCAGCACGAGGCCCCCCCAGGGTCTCCAGACCCTCTTGCAAGCTCCTATTTCAGCTTTAGAGTCTGCAGAGCGCGTTTCTCTGCTGCCTACTCCCAAGCATGCGCCGGAGTCTTAAAACCGTACGTGTTGGATTGAAAAATTACTTTCAGGCGGGCTGGGAAGAGCAGCATATAATCAGAGATTCAGCGCTCGCAGTTTCTGTTTAACGGCCTCAAAACATTTGTGCTTTTGCTGCACTGCCCTGGAGTAGCCTGGGAAGCTCAAGATTTTGGAGTTCTGATAGCGGAGATCCCACTGGGTCCTGGCCTCGCACAAGATTGTGTCCCAGTCTCTAAAGTTCAGGAGCCTCAGGACTACCAGGAGGGGCGGAGTGCCTAAAGGCGAACTATGCGCCAGGGACCAGTGTGCCTACTCTATGATGAATGTGGGGGATAGTTTCTCTGTATTCACCTGGGTGCAAAACCACCCCTCAAGGGCCACGTTAGGTCAGGGTCATCCACGTTCTCTGGTAGGCCCATCAGGTGCAGATTGTTGCGCCACGCCTAGTTCTTCACATCTTCTGTTCGTTTGTGTAGTACTGTCACTGAGGACATAAGTTTTGAGACCTGGTTTTTGAGGGTGGGCAGCTCATCCTCTGCTGTGGAAATGCATCTCTCAGCCTCGGTGACCCTCCCCGTCACCCCCCCCCAGGTCCTGCAGGATCTATGAGAGGTTTACTCAGAGTGTGTTAACCTTGTGTTTCATAGCACCCCGTGAGTCATGGATCGCCTTAAGGATGACAGTGCTCCAGCAGCACCATCTGCAGCTGGGTTGGGAATCGTGTACAGATCCATTTTTGTCCGGCCCAGTGGCAATGGCCTGCTCTAGCCCATGGCAAGGTGGCCCGTCTCCCCAGGCCACAGGGCAGAGGATTAAAGATCAAAGTGGTGCCGGTCAACCACCAGCTGCAGTCAACACCAGTCCAGGGGACCGCCACCAGCCATCCAGTTCTCAACTTAGGTGCCCTCTCGGCGGCCCGTCCCTGCACCAGGGGGGAGGGAATGACCACCAGGATGCACACACCCACGTCCTCCAGGTCCAGGCCTTTAGCACTCCTCAGTCCCCAAGGGTGGCTAGCATGTTTGCCTCCTCCGCAACAGGTCCCTGGCCGAGGACCCAGACGGCCTCGACCCAGCAGGCACTTCAGGTATAAGGCGGGGAGGGGGATGGGGTTAAAACACGACCCCTGGACAGCCTGTCCGATCAGGCCCCAGTCTGGCCCCCGAAGACCCTGCTGGAACCTCATGTTGATGCCCGGAGAGGGGGGGGGGGGTCACCTGCATGTCTCCTCAGGTCAACCCTCAGGTCTTCTCCACTCCAACTGGCCCTTCCCATTGGGGGGACACCAGTCTGAGGCTGGGTTAGCTGTCGTCCCCAGCCAGCCCCACCAAACACCAGGCTCCGCAAGGCTTCCAGTTACTCATGAGGGGCAAAGAAAACAGGGGAGTGGCTGAGCCCCCCCACCAGGGTGAAAGGTCGGGCACGTTATGTCAACACCGTTGCCAGGCCCGGCCACACCGTAGGCCTCGTCCGGCAACCCCCCCTCACCTTCTTTCCAGTGCTGTGTTGGTGCCTCCCAGATGTCCTGCGGCGGACCCCAAGCCACCGGACCAAGGCTGTGTCCCAGGGCCACACAGTCCAAGTCCTCAGGGGAGGGGCCCACCTCCATGCCTCCATACAAGGTGCCCCCGGCTGCCGCAACACCACGGGCCTGCCTCACACAGCGCCTGCAATCTTGGAGTCAGGCAGGCACCACAGAGAAGTGCGCTGCGCCGGTCCGGCAGCTGCCTAGCCCAATGCAGCCTGGTCCTCCTCTTCCCCCACTTGCCACAGTAGATCAGCGGCCCCTGGGTCCACTAGGGCGTGCTGTGTCAGCAGGGTGTGGCAGACCTCGCTTAAAACACAGCCGCCATGTTGGCCTGCGTGCCCCCCCCCCCTGCACGCTGCATTTTTTAACTGGTGCTTCACAGTGTTTCCTTCTAAGAGGTAGGGTGTCGCGTTAGAGCCAGGCCCCACGTTGGGCGCCATGTCGCGTGGGCTCTCATTATCCTAAATGAGACTACTGGATTTCTAGGCAGCAGGATCGATAACGGTGTGGGGGACTGAGTCTGACCCACGTGTAAGGAACTCTGTCACCCTAAATCCGGTTGTTGCTCCGGCTAACTAGCGGTGCCTCATTTCTCCCACGGGGAAGAAATGATTGGGCAGCCGAGCGCATGACATCTTTGGAACTTCTCAGGGAAGTCGTGGTCACTCAGATCCAAACCAACTCTCTCATTCACTATATGGTCTCATATACAAATGACAAAGACAGTATAAGTTTTATATAATGTTTTAATAAAACGACTGTATTTTAGATATTAAGGCGTGAGCCGCAATAACCAGAACAATACAACATAGTAGGATTGATATAGTAACCAGGAGAGTAAAACATAGAAATAAAGCTATCATAATTCCTAACCGTTTCTACTCTCCCTCTGCTTGTTCTATTTAGAGCACAGCATGTTAAGCTTTCAGCTTGCCTTTCTGTATCACTAGGGAGACGGACACACTCATACCTGAGCAAAGGCCTGTGATCTGGTTCAGCATCTGCAACGAGGCAGTCAGCGTCTAGTTGTGGTTCCCTGGTCGGAATCTCCCTCTGCTATGTATTGGGACAAGGAAGTGATTTTATAACTAACATGTCATCGTGATCACAAAATGTTCCTACGCAGGAATGGCAAGTCTAGACTCCTACCACGTCTATCGGCAATGTACCAGACTGTATCCTTGACTAAAGCACAGAGTGAATATGTTATGAAGAACTCCAGTGCTGAAGTAGGCAAAACAGTGTGATATGAATAAAAAACAACACCGTAGAACTGGCTATTCTGTAAAATAACAGTACGAAGCCTAATAGAAAGCATTTAGTGCAAAGTGCACAGAGGCTCTAAGCTGTTAGCAAATGAATAAAATATATTTAGGGCAAAGTGCACAGAGGCCTAAGGCCTGAAGCTAATGCGCAAAATATACGTAAAACTGACCACACTACAAGGGAACCCTAAAACACGATTGATTCCCCATTGGTTAGTAACTCATCTGATTATTCTCAAGTCAGTTAAAGCTATGCAGGAGCATATGAACAAAGTAGAGAACCACTCTAAAAGGTGCTTCAATAATCTAAAAACAGTTGTCAACAAGAATTGGGAGGTTAATGTTTCAGTTCTTATTTAAAAAAAACATTCAATGTTGAAAAGGGCATCTCTATAGTTACCTTGCTGTATCAAATTTCATGTATCAGTAAGAGTGCTGCTTTGTTGAAGGAAAGAGGTTGGGTGAATATAGGTTCACTAGACAAATTGAAACATAGAAGCACATTATTTGTAAAGATTAAAAAGGTAATCAGGATGAGCAGTCACTGATAGATGTTTAATCAGGAAACACACAATGCGCAAAATCACACTTTCCAATTGTTTCTAACAATGGTATTGGTATTTCTGAAGTGCAAAATAATGCTTGCGCTATTTCGTTTGGAGGTAGAGATAGTCAATGTGTATACAATGCAGATTTCTCCATGGAAAATAATGGCAAACGAATATATTGGTATGCTAAATCTTATAGGGATGGTAGTGAATCTCAACATTTAAAGAGGTCAGTAAAAAGCCTGCTAAATTTCATGATTAAAATTCTGTACTGATATTTTATCTGTTTCACTTTAATTAATGTTATTTATAATTTGTTTTAGTGATTGGAGAAATGTTATATTGTATCTGTACTTTATTTGTAATCCTGTGATACTTTATGGAATTTGGAGCTTCCTTCTGTTTCACCTGTCTTCAGGAATGCAGTATTGCTATTGCATTCCAAACAGCCCTGATAGAAGGTCATTACTCTTCTTCCTTGCGGAGTTTTGATCTATTGCACTTTTGTATGCTAAATACTTTGAAAGCTTCTAATTTCTCCAGTTCTCTTCTTGTCTTTTGCATTTGTCCCACCTATCATAACAACATCCTTTCACTGTACTGGGCCAATGAGTAAAGGATGGGGGTGGACTAACACGTCTGGACAATATGTTGTTAATTGCATTCTTTTAAAACACACAGGACCAGTAATAATGATCTTAACATAACAGGACTTAATAACATGTACAAGCCTGTTGGACTCTACCGTAAGGACATTTAGCATGAGGAATGGCAAACATTGCATTGTAAAATACATTGGACCTATATACCAGACAGAATGTAGAATTTCTGTTTCAAATGTTTGATATCATCAGTGGAAACATGTATTTTAAAAACACACATTATGGCCCTAGCATAATAGTACTTTAAAATGCTTAAAAATATTTGTGCATCCTCCTCACAACTGTGTTTTTGAAAAGTGGTGGCAATTTCTATAGTTAGAGCAAAAATGCTTATTGTTTTTTTAACACTGCATTTACCAGCATATAATACATTTGCACTACTTGCATGATGAGGTGTTAGAACAGTAGAAAACGCTCTTGTTGTCATGGATGAAGGATGTCTCGAGTGCATGCACCTGAACAGACAGAATATGGAATATGTAATCCATGTTGTTACATAGTAACACTGAGTTCAAACTTCCATCGAATTTTCTTAGTTTTGATATCATTGTCCTTCCAGACAAAATGAGCCAAATGTGAAAATACTTTGGCTGTAGAAACACGCATATAGCAGAGTAACAAAGAACAATGTGTGAGCACAGAATCTATAACCAAACTCAAAACAATCCCTTGAACACTAGTAAAAGCAGAATATCAAACAGTAATACTCTTTGTGAAAATAACCAGCAGCAGTACATAAGAATAATTTGGCTACCAAATGTAACTGTTGTGAAATGTCTACATGTGCTTTAAAAGATTAAACTGAGTGCCTTTTCTATGGAAGTATTTTGTGAGGTGAAGCTATCATCAAGCCATACTTTTGGGGGGTCTACTCAGAAGTAGCATAACAGAGGCCTTGCAGAAGCAGTGGTTGAGCAAATCGGAAACTGCTCCGAAAATAGTTTTGGACAAACTGGAGCAATCCTTGTGAGGAAATGAGTGAGTGGTAGAGATACTAGGGTCTACTGTGTTGCAAAAGGATAGGCAGAACATGCAACCCTAATGCCAACCTCGTTTGATTTTCAGAAGTAGAGTTCTGAGTAGGAAGCATGTACAGCAAAACAGTAAATACATGCATTAGATATTATGTATTTCAAGCACTGCCCTCCTGCTAATTTAATCCTTTCACTCTGAGCACTGTAACTCCTGTTAAATGTTTTACTTCCCTAACCCTCATGGTACCACGTCATCTCTCCCTCAGCTGAACATGTCTGTAAGGAAGCCACTCGCCATGTGCAACGGATGCCCAGTCTGCCGCCTCTGAGTTGCTCGCTAGCGCCTGCCGTAATATGTCGCGAACAGCTCACAAAGGTGTCTAACTCTCCACCGGTCCCGGTCTTTCATTCCCTCTATATAATCTCCTCCTTCCCTGTCGCCTGGCCCCTCTGTTCTGCCTCTTGTGTCTCACCTTTCCCTCATCACTATCTACCCTTTTACACTCCCATCTCCTTTGACCCTCACCTTTGTGCTCTCTCTCTCTCTTCCTCTCTTGCTCCCTTTCTGTCTCGATCTCTATCTGTCTGGGTGTCACTAGCCTTCTTCAGAAGTGCTGAAAGGACAAGGATAGGTGGGAGCAGGGATGAGGAGGGATGGAATAGGAGAAATGGCGGTCCGAAGGAAAAGCAAGAGAAAGGACTATTTGATGGAGGTTAATGGGGAAGGCCTAACAGGAGATGGTTGAAGAGGGGGAAGAGATGATGAGAGATTGATGAAGGAGGAGAAGGGCTGAGGGAAGGAGTAGGGTTATGCAGTAGGATGGGCAGAGACCTCTTCCCTCTTCACCCTACAACCTGTAGCCCTTCCTCTCCCTTCATCCATCTTCTAGCCTGCCTCCCATGGCTGTGGGTGCCGAAGGACCCTATCATCGTATCCTTCTTCAGTGGCACACAGTTGCCCTTTGGTAGACCCAGAGGGATATATTGCTTAGAGTGATTCTAATATGAATGTTGCTGAGAGGATATGCTGTTGAGGTGCCAACCCTTAGCCTTTGGTGCCTCCTTGCACGGGTGATGACCCCAGGGATATGCATGTCAGTTTGTTGTGGAGCAAGGGGGATGTCTCGATGACGTGGCAATGTGTGGCCAACTATAGGACTTTGGTGCTGTATAGTGCGAGTGATAGACTCTAATTTAAAAAGAGAGTGGCAACGTTTATAATTTAAAAGAGAGCTAAGGGTTACTCTCCAAGAAACAGGAGTACAAAATTGTGCCTTTAAAGAAAACGTGGCCAGTGATACTGATCTAATAATCATAATGTAAGAACACACAGAAGGGGTTAGAGGATCTTCTCCAAGCAAACTGTTTGATGTGTGGTACAAAATGCTTGATTTCTCTGTAATTTGGGCCTACATCACGTAGGGATACCTTCAGGGCAAATAATCTATATTTCATTGACGTTTTCTCCTTCTTTCCTTGCTCCTTTCTCTAGCTCTCCCATCCCCTCCCTTCTTATAATTGTCCTACTGTCTTCACCTAACTAACGAAGTACATTTGAACCTACAAGTAAACCCTGCACCAGAGCCATGAGTTTGCATTCACAGGCACAAACGTACAATTCTATGGTATCAGATAAACATCGCATATATAGGAGTTAACGAAATATGTAAAACGTGAACAGATAATAGAAGAAGCCACACTAATCCCTGAAATAAACAATATTGCAAGTACACGCCCGCTTAATCTGACACAAAAAGTAAGCCTATTATACAATTCCATCCTGTGCACTACAGAACCCTACTTAGCCAAAGTTTATCACATGATGCTGTGCTGCCAATGGGAGGTATGCAGTACACACCCCTGCGCAGTCATCCTTATTCCTTTCAAGTAGAGTGGTCAATGAAAGATAAGGTTGTGATGGGTGCAGAGGGGAACAGTGCGAGGGTTATGGGTGACACACGCACAAATATATTTTTGCCTGTGGCACTTTAGTCCTCCTCGTTTAACAGCACATCTCGGGCAAAAGGACTCCAAATGAAGCTCTCAGATGCAATGTGGCACTCGTTGCTGCCCAGTGGCAGTCACACCATGGATGTGGTCCTCTCCTTCTGAACATACCTGCCCTTCATGCAGACTTCAGCATTTACACAAATATGTATTATGTTGTTATTTGTTATGATATAGAACGGTTGGCAGTTTCTGGGCCCCCTAGTACTTTGGTACACTGTCTGTCTGCTTTAGTGGGTTTGCCCGTAGTAGGGGCGTACTCCACGAGAGAAAAAACTACACGCCGTGGCTCAATTGAGTATGTGTTTCCTATGATGTTTGCCGAGTTTTCCCTTTGTAGTGGGTTGTCTTGCAGTCCGTCGTACAAACCCATGTTACCTTGGTATTTATTTACTAGCCTAGTCTCTGAGGGAGCATTTCTGGGGTGGAGTTTTTTTTCACTCAATGGCTAACTAAAATTATTGCACAGGTGTTGAAATACTTCCGTTAAGGTGCTTTTGGATGTGCTGTACAAAACCCAAGTTCTTAATGTTCCCTAATAAACCACAAAAACATGGCATGCATAATTTTTATATCACTGAGAATTTTTTTAAAATCTTATGAGACATTTTCTTTTTTAGGGCGGTGTTAACCAAGATCATTTGATTTTGTTAAAATATATATATATATAATATACTTATAATTAGGCACTGTAGTAATATAAAAACTATTGTTTAAAAAACAAAAACATACTTAAATTCACCAGTTATAGTTTTCTGAGCTAACTATAAATTACACTCTGCCTCACTTCACATACTACATCACTCATGACATGGTAAATGGGATGACATCCCAAATGACATAATTGATGACGTCACAGATCATCTCACTGATGACATAATCTGAGCTCCTGCTCCACAAATACAAACAGGAAAGTAATTGGAGTCTCATTCAAAATAGTAAAAGTTATGTGGTGCACACTTTAGCTACCAGTGAATTTTAAGTGCAAGGAGTACTCCATTCAAACAAGGTAGAGACTGAGTGTAACTACTGAGAGTTGAAGGCATACGTTACAAATTGTGCCTTAATTCAAAGGTCTGTTATTAAAAAAATGTGAAACAAAATAAAGCTTCTCCTAACAGTACATTATCTCCTGTAAAAGTCTGTGTACATGCTGACATAACTCAGTTGTCATGTAGTGCTGCAAACTATTTATATATAAACTGGATATTTGTAAAGTGAAGATATATATTTTCAAATGTTCACTGAAAATTCTGATACACACACCGTTGTAGAATAAATAATGTATGGCTAACTCACTTACAGGAAGCTCAAGTCGCAGTATGATTGTAACACGTTCCACTATCCAATTGCACAGGAAGTGAGATCACTAGATTTCCAATCATTCATCTGCACAAGACGTGCAAAATCCTCACCCACACTTTCAAGGCATATACGTACCACTGGCCCAGCATACCTCAACAATTGCGTCTGCCTTCACAAACAATCCAGACACCTCTGCTCAGTTGGTCTTCTACTTCCACGTATCCCACACATATGGAAAACTATATCTGGGGTACAGCCTTCTCCTACATCGCTCCTAAAGCACTAAATGACCTACTGCAACATATAAGTGCCTGTTCCTTATCACTTCAATTCTGCAAGAAGCTGAAGGCTTAGCTTTTCAGTACTTCCACTGGGCCCTAGGATTGGCTACACTCACAACTGCTCAGCATCAGGATACTCTCCCGAGTGATAGTGCAGTCTACAAATATGCAAATCATAACAAAATGGTGTACCATTCTTCTCGTTTCAAGAATATGTATACGTTTTTTTTACATACTACAGAGAGTTGTCCATAGGGCCTGGTAGTGCATGCCTTATATATAATTTGCTAATGTATAGAAGTGAAGCCGGTGACTTAAAATTGTATGACAGATGAGGTATTTAACAGACACATCTCATTAAGGTAAATAATACCCAAACTCTGTTTTTGAATGGTATTCAAATTTTACTAAGCTGCTTTTGTCATTCATTTCTACACAGCCATTACATTTCTTTTACACATTAATAACAGCAAAAAAATATACTATCTACTTAATATGGACGATTTCAAAGATATGCTTCATGGTCGTCTTATTCTACTTTTGGCGAAAGGATACGCTCGTAAGTACTGCAGACATTATGAAATATTAAATCTATGTGTACCTTTTGAATACCTTCTAGGATGAAATGTTTATAGCAAACTGTCATTTCCTTTGGATGATGTCATCAGAGGTGTGATCCGTAATTTCATCAATGATGTCATTTGAGATGTCATCAGTGATGTCATCTAACATGTCATGATTGATGTAATATGTGAGGTCATAAGCAGGACATGGCGGGAGCGCAAGTTATAGTTAGCTCAGTAAACTATAACTGGTGAATTTCATTGTTTTTTGGTTTTTGACCCTGCCTCCAACCTCTGCAACTTGCAACCTCTGCAACCAGCAGACCCTAAACTGCGCACAGACTTCAGATATCCATCTGTAGAACAGAGTGGATACTTTTTGTGTTTCTTTTTTGTTTTTACTTTTTTTCCAAATATTTTACAGTTATTACTACTGCATCTGTTTTTTAATATCATTTACATCTTTTTGTTTTTTAACTTTTTAAAATATTTTTTCACTACTGTTTTTGGCAATTTTTGGAATATTCTTGTAATTGTTGTTATTACTTGTTTTATTTTTTACACATCGTTGTGCTCTGCTTGCAAGTGCTGTTTCGTGCCCCTTGAATATATTCTTCCATTTGCTTCACCACAGGCCACAATTTTATGCTAGTGTGTGCAATGTATGCTGCATGTTGTCACCATCTTCCTCTTCTTTTTGCAGCACTTCCTCCAGCACAGTTGGTTACCTTTCTACCACTAATTTCTTTAAAACCTCTGCATGCGCTAAGGAGTTTGCGTGCATAGCCCTCAGGTGCATCCCCATTCCAGTGATTCCTATTGAATACTGGCACCCATTCCATTGGTTCCCATTGAATACTGGGCAGTCTTCCCGCTTTGGAGAACCTCCTGCACTCTTTTGCTCACCAGCTAGAATGGGCAAAACACTGCCACACATGTGACTCCTTCACTGGCCTTGTTTGTTGTAGTGCTGCAGATTGGCTTGGGAGCACAATGACGTCAACATCTCCAGATGATGAACCATATATAGGAGTGGTGGACGATGTACTTGGTGTCTGCTGATCTTCAGTTCTGAGGCCATGATGGCTTTGGATTGTGTTACTGCAAAATGTCTCTGTTAAACACCAATCCAGTAAAGGTGGTTAGCAAAATCCTATAACATTGTTTCTACATGGTGTGGCCAATCAAGTGCCTGCTTTCATTTTTATTACCTGCTGCGGGAAACATAGGATCAATGAGAGGCACCCGCAGGAAGGCCCCAGGGGTTTTAGTTCCTGGTCTGGTCCTGTGGGAGTAAAGCAGGACATGGTAAACATTAGAAAAAGCTGTGTTTGGTATAAAGGAGTGTTCTTATTAAAACTTTGAGCCCAGAGGTTTTACTCACTGGCCCAAATAAGAAAGGTCTCTTGAAATTTCAGTGTTTTAAAGTGTCACAGTGCTGTGGAACCTGAAGAAGGTACCGCAGTACCTATGATTCAGAGTGAAACATCTTCTCATTGGCTAATGCCATTAATTTGCTTTTCTGTTGTTAGGATTTGGCAGTGGAGGACATTAACACATACTGTAGTGTTTTCTGGCTTTCTTTGTTTTCCCAAAATTAGTTTTGGTTATAACTACAATGGCATCTCCAGGAAAGGGTAGGAAAAAATAGAACCATGAAGAGGAGGAGCAGGTGAATGAGCAAGAGACCACACAAGATCCTTGTGTATTATTTTTCCCATTCACTAGGGGCAGAAGAAAGTGTTGGCTCAGCTGTTATGTGCAAACTCTACAGCCGGGATTTTTCAAGAGTTACCTCAAAACAGGTCTTCTTATGGAATGTATGGCATGTGAAAACACGTGCCGGGTTGCCACAGCAGGCAGCTAATCACTGCACTGTGGAAGCAAGATGAAAAAGAGGGAGCTTCAACATCTACAGCCCCTCTTCCCATATTCCAAGATGGGGACTCTGCTCCTCCTGATGCTGCTGCTGCTGCTTTGACCTGTGACCGGAAGAATGTGTACCATGGTATTGCACTATATTGCAGGGACTGTAGGAAATTTGTGTCTGCAGAAGAGCAGATTGCAGAAGACAGGGGCAGGTTGTTAGCTGCCCATGAAAAATTCTGCAAAAAATATAATTTTTGAAAAACGTTTTTTAATTCAAATTTTGATGCCCCTTTTTCTCCCTTTTTAGTTCAGTAAAAAAATGACTGTTAGTTCCAATATAATTTGAACACCTATAACAACATCCTGAAACTCTAATGACTATAATAGTGTCTACTACAGCAAACTATAAGTCTCAGATTTACAGAGAAGTCAGAATACATAAGGCAGCAAGTAAAGTTGATGCCCTACATTACAAGAACGGGAGAGAGCACAACCAGGACCATATCTACTAAGGTGTGATACTGTTCTACTCTCTCCCTGCACTGTCCCTCTTTAGGCAGCACTGCACCAACACAGAAACCCAGGCGTCATAGTGCAAACGTGTCTGCATTGAGTAAATCATAGTTTTTGTGCTGGATGGAGGTCCTTCCAGTACACTAACTATCCTTTAACGCCTTTCCCAGTTTGTATATGTGCTGTACAATGGAACACCTAATCAAAATAAAAAATGATTGGAAATTAAAAAATTTCTCCTTCTCAAATTGGTTTGGCCTCCTAAGGAAGTTGGCTGTCCGTGAGAGGTTCTGCACAAGGTGGAGAACATGCACAGCAGGGGCTTGTCTATCTGTGCCCGGATGGTTGCTCACAGGAGGTTGGTTGGCCGGATAGGGTGTGGCACAAGGCAAAGGCCATACGAATTGGAGGTTGACGCTTAAGGGGGGGCTTGGGCATCTGGAAGTAATGGGCTGTGTGTGATGGGTTGTGCACATGGTGAAGACTGTGCTCAGAAGGGACTTGCCCACCCATGTGTTCATGACTGCCCATGGGCGTTTGGCTGGACGAGAAGAGTCTGACACAGGGCGAATGCTTACGCATTGTTGGTCTGACTATCGAAAAGGAGCTTGGGTTTCTGAAGGGAGGGGGCTATCGATGAGGGGTTGCGCATACGGCAAAGACTGTGCACAACATTGGCTTGCCCTCCCATATGTGGTTGGTTGCCCAAAGGTGAGTTGACTGTGCAGGAGGGGTTCAGCAAAGGATGCAGGCCGTACACACTAGGGGTTTGGCCCTCTATGGGGGGCTGGGGTGCCTCGAGGGAGTGTGCTGTCTGTGAAGGGTTGTACATAGGGCGAAGATCATACCCAACAGTGCCTTGCCCATCTATGAGGAATAAGTTGCCCACAGGAGGTTTGCTGTCTGCGTAGGCTTCAGCGCAGGGTGTAGGTCATGCGCACTGGGGGTGTGCCTAGCTAAGGGATTATAGAATGTCCTTTTATACCCTTATGACCCACTGCAACAGGATATGTCATGCCAAGGTCAATTCACCTGAAGCCCATGTTTCTGCAGAAGTGAAGATTATCCGGCTCTGCTCCTTGAGATGAATCCTCAATACACAATAGTAAGTACCTATGGGACGAGGGGGGTCGATGGACATCATCCAATTCTTCTGGGATTTCATTGCCATCCTTGATGAAGGGGCTACTTTTTAGGTTTGTGGCCTATAGCAAATAAACATAGTTATGATGACAAGTATTCAGATGAACAAGTTACTTACCTTCAGTAACAAATTATCTGGTAGAGACTATCTAGCTCCAGATTCCTTACAGTTTTAAGCCTGATTGTTTGAGGAAAAAGACATGTTCTTGAGAAAGGCAAAAATCTAAAACATGATGTATATATCCACAGAACGGGAAGGCTTAGGTAGGTGTAAGGAATCTGCAGCTAGATAGAGGGGGTCATTACGACCTTGGCGGGCGGCATTGGCAGACGCACTCACGCGGCCCCCATTATGACATTCCCACTGGGCAAACCAAGTTTGCGCCCGCCGGCCCAGCGGGGATGAGGCCGCAACATAGGAGCCGGCTCCTAATGGAGCCGGCGGTGTTGCGGCCGTGCGACGGGTGCAGTTGCACCTGTCGCGCTTTTCACTGTCTGCTATGCAGACAGTGAAAAGCTGGCCGGGCCCTGTAAGGGGGCCCCTGCACTGCCCATGCCAGTGGCATGGGCAGTGCAGGGGCCCCAGGGGCCCCAGGACACCCCTTACCGCCAGCCTCTTCCTGGCGGTGCAAACCGCCAGAAACAGGCTGGCGGTAGGGGTGTCATAATCCCCAGGGCAGCGCTGCTTGCAGCGCTGCCCTGGCGGATTATCACCGCCGGGGCTAAAACGGCAGGAAACCGCCGGCCCCGGCGGTGCGACCGCAGCGCTTCCGCCGCGGTCGTAATAGGGCTGGAAGCACCGCCAGCCTGTTGGCGGTGCTTCCGTCCTTTTAGCCCTGGCGGTCTCGGACCGCCAGAGTCAAAATGACCCCCAGAGTCTCTACCAGATAATTTGTTACCAAAGGTAAGTAACTTGTTCATCTGATAGCAACTTTTAGCTGCAGATTCCTTACTTTAGAATAGATACCCAAGCTATAACTCCTGGTGGTGGGTCGCAAGGATATATTTCACACAAGGAAGTCCTGCAGGACTGAGCAGGCAAAATTACCCTCTCTCCTCACTTGGCTATCCAGGCAAGTGTCTTGCAAACGTGTGCAAGGAAGCCCACGTTGCCACTTGGCATATTTCAAGTACCAGCATGCCACGAGTCTATGCAGTGGTAGCAGCTTTCCCACTGTTAGAGTGAGCCCTCAAGCCCTCTGGAGGCTGCTTCTTAGCCAAAGCGAGAATGACCAAGCGCAAAATGGACCGTTTCTGTACTGCCCGACCATTCTTTGCACCAACGTACCCCACAAAGAGTTGGTCGTCAACCCGGAACTCTTTTGTGTGGTCAATGTAGAACGATAATGCTCTTTTTGGGTTCAGCCGATGGAGACACGCCTCTTCCTTAGAGGGATGCAGTGGCGCAAAGAAGGTGAGCAGGGTGATATTTTGACTCAGATGGAAAGGGGTCACCACCTTGGGGAGGAAAGAGGCTCGAGTTCTGAGGACTACTTTCTCAGGATATATCGTGAGATACGGCGGTTTTGATGATAGAGCCTGCAGCTCACTCACTCTCCTGGCAGATGTGATCACCACTAAGAAGGCTGTTTTGATAGTGAGCAGCCGGGGAAGACAATTATGTAAAGGCTCAAAAGGAGCACACATTAGAAAAGTGAGTACTAGATTAAGATTCCATTGGGGCATCACAAAAGGCACAGGTGAAAACAAATACACAAGCCTTTTTAAGAATCTCTGTACAATGGGATACTTGAAGAAAGATGGTTGGTCAGGCAAGCATAGAAAAGCCAATAAGGCAGCAAGATAGCCCTTGAGAGTCCCTCAGGAGGAACCCTGTTGGGCGAGTGATAGAATAAACAAAAGGACATTAGATAGAGAAGAAGAAAGAGGATCAATAGACCTCTCTGTACAATATGAAACAAAACATTTCCACCTGCAGGTGTAAATCGACTTTGTAGATGGATGCCTGGCTGCCAGAATGACATCACAGACTTCGGAAGGGAGGTCATAAACCATCAACTGTCACAGCTCAACCTCCACGCATGAAGCCGTAAAGTTGACAGGTTAGGATGGAGAAACTTCCCCTGCTGCTGCGACAGAGGAGGAGGCAACCTGAGTGGAGGACTGATGCTCATTTTGAGAAGCTATGGATACCAGACTCTGTGCCCAATCCGGAGCCACTAGGATTACTTGGGCCCGGTTGTTCTTGATTTTCTTCAGAACTCTGGGCAGAAGTGGTATGGGCGGAAAGGTGTACAGGAGGCCTGAACTCCACTTGTGACCAAAAGCGTCGCCTAGCGATAGCCCCCTTGGAAACTCAAGCGCTCAAAACTGCTGATATTG
Organism: Pleurodeles waltl; assembly: GCF_031143425.1. Classification (NCBI taxonomy): domain Eukaryota; kingdom Metazoa; phylum Chordata; class Amphibia; order Caudata; family Salamandridae; genus Pleurodeles; species Pleurodeles waltl. Next base: position 903,574,022 of record NC_090450.1, read on the forward strand.
TGCGTTCACTATGGAGGCAAACAGATCTAACCAAGGCTCTCCCCACAGCTGAAAGAGTTCTTGCGCCACCTCCGGATGGAGATACCATTTGTGATCCGCTAAGTATTGTTGGCTGAGTTAGTCTGCCCTGGCGTTCAGAGAACCTGCCAGGAGTTGAACCACCAGGGTTACGCCCTGATGTTCCAGCCATGTCCAGAGACGCAGAGCCTCTTGACAAAGGGTCCACGACCCCACACCACCCTGCTTGTTGCAGTACCACATTGCGGTAGTATTGTCCATGAACACCTGCACTACCTTCCCTTTCACAACAGGAAGAAATGCTTATAATGCTAGCCGGACGTCCGAAGTTTCAACAAGTTGATGTGGAGCCCGGATTCCGCCGGGGACCAGCGACCCCTGATCTCCACCTCTCCCAGATGGCCACCCCATCCCAGAAGTGATGCATCCGTCACTACTGTGAGATCCGGTTGGGGAAGGGAGAGGAGTCTGCCTCTGACCCAATCGCAGTTCACTAACCACCACTGCAGATCCTTTGCAGTTCCCTCGGAGATCTGAACCACGTCTGTAAGATTTCCCTGATGCTGTGCCCATTGGAACTTCAGGTCCCACTGCAGAGCCCTCATATGCCATGTGGCATGCTTGACCAATAGGATGCAGGAAGCCATGAGTCCCAACAGCCTCAGAGTCTGTCTCACCGAAATCCAGGATAGAGGCAGAAACATCGGTATCAAAACCTGAATATTCTGGACTCGCTGCTCGAGAGGATAGGCCCTATACTGCACTGTGTCCAGAACAGCTCAGATGAAAGTGAGCTTCTGAGAGGGAGTCAGGTGTGACTTCGGCACATTTATAGTGAACCCCAGCAAATGCAGGGGGTTCGCCGTCGACTGGAGATGGGTGACGAGAGCCTGGGGGGGTCGGAGCCAATCGTCTAGGTAGGGGAAGACTGAAATCCCTAACCTGCGCAGATGAGCTGCCACCACCGCCATCACTTTGGTGAACACCCGAGGGGCACTGGTGAGACTGAAGGGGAGCACGGTAAACTGAAAGTGCTCTTGGCCCAATTTGAACCACAAGTAACGCCTGTGGGCGAGCAGGATGGGGATATGAAAACACGCATCCTGCACGTCCAACGCTACCACCCAGCCTCCTGGGTCTATGGCAGACAAGACCTGAGCAAGAGTGAGCATCTTGAATTTCTCCTTCTTGAGGAAGAGATTGACATCCCTTAAATCCAGGATAGGGCGAAGGCCCTTGTTCTTTTTGGGAATGAGAAAGTAGCGGGAATAACAACCACTGCCTACTTCTGACATCGGGACTCTTTCTGTAGCTCCCTTGGCCAAGGGAGCCATAACTTCCTTGCGGAGCAAAACTAAATGGTCCTCCATCAGCTGTTCTTTTATCGGAGGGATAGAAGGAGGGAAAGACTGGAATGGGAGGGACTAGCCCTTCTGTATGATCTGCAAGACCCATTTGTCCGATGTTATGGAGTTCCAGTGAGGGAGATGAAAATCAATCCTCCTTCCAACTGGACGGACATGGTCTTGCAGAACCATACTAGGAGGGCTTGGGTGCTGTGGAAGAGGGGGGCTGGGTGGTGGCCGACCTCTGGCCAGACCCTCCGGGTCTGACGGTACCACAGCCTCGTCCTTGCATGGGATGCTGTGAAGCCGGAGGACGGTGCTAACCAAAGCCTCGAAAGGGACGAAAGACAGACTGCTGACGAGCCGGTGCTGAAAGGCCCAAGGATCTGGTCGTAGCTCGAGAATTCTTGAACCTCTCAAGCGCAGAGTCTGCCTTCTCACCTAAAAGGCGAGAGCCATCAAAAGGCATGTCCATCAATCTCGACTGGACATCCCCCGAAAAGCCAGTAGAACTTAGCCAGGTGTGGCGACGGACAGCCACTGTAGAAGAAATCGCCCTGCCCAGTGAGTCGGTCATATCCAAGCCACACCTGATGGTAAACTTGGCTGCATCTCTCCCATCCTTAACAGCCTGGGTGAGAGTGTGCCGTATGCCCTCCAGGACCTGGGGCAGCACCTGTGTCACCATATCCCATAAAGTATGGGAAAAACGGCCCAATAGGCAAGAGGTGTTTACCGACCTCAATGCCAGGCTGGAGGAAGAAAACAACTTCTTTCCAAGTTGGTCCATTCTCTTAGATTCCCTATCCGGAGGGGCGGAAGTGAAGGCACTACCGGAAGTGGAGGCTTGGACCACCAAGCTCTCCGGGGTGGGGTGTTGTGTGAGGAAACTAGGGTTGTTTGGAGCAGGTCTATGGTTGCAGCCGATTGCCCTATTCACAGGAGCCCTTGTGCTGGGTTTGGACCATGTCCCCAAAAGGACATCTGTGAGGGTTTCATTGAACTGTAACATCGGCTCTGATGTAGCACCCCCGGCTGAAGCATCTCTGTCAGGGGATGAGTCATGACTGGCACTGTAGGTAAGTCTAGGTCCAAGACCTCAGCTGCCCTACGCACCATCATGGCATAAGATGCACCCTCCTCCATAGCCACAGCGGGAGGAAAGAGCATGCCAGCATCTGGAGAAGTATCCAGTCCAATGGCTTCCCCTAGATCCTAATTCCAGTCCTGTTCATGCTCCAATCCATATTCTAAAGGGTCCCCAGACCACTCCCACTCCTCTCCTATGCCTGGCTGTTCTGAATAAGCCTCAGGCACTGATCTGGGCCTGATCAGCACCGTCGAAGTCGGAATCGGCGTTTTACGATGTTGTTTCAGTTCAGGATTATCCAGAATGAGGATAGGGCTGCCACCACCAGTGGGTGCCGGTGGTGGAGGGAGCATCGATGTCGCGCCCGGTGCCAGAGGAGGTTGACTGTGAGATACCGGTGCTGGGCCGGATCCGCTATCGGATCCCTGGATCCCCAACGGCGCCGAGGCCGAAGCTGCTGATGGCGAATCCAATGGGGCCTCTGCTGATCCCGCAGGGCCCGAAGACCCACCCGAGGGTACAGCCCACTCAAAAACAAGGCGCATAGCCGCGTAAAATTCTTTCATTTGAGCGGGGGTCGCTCTGGTCCCCAGAAAAGGGGGAAGACGCACATTCGGCCCTGGCAACAGTTCTGCGGAGCCGCACTCGGAACGTCGACGTTCCCTGAACGCCTCCTCGGCTGATGGGCATGGCGAAGTCAAAGTTCGCTTGGACTTCTTGTGCCTCTTACCTGAATGCCCCGAAGACCTTGAATGCAAGGAAGATGACTTTGGGCTCCTGGAGCAGTGCCGCGACCTCCTCCTAGAGCAGGACTGTGATCTCCTCAGAGTCGCGCTAACGAATATGACTGCCGGGCCGCTAGAACCTTGAGAGATCTCTCTCTCATGGTCTTCGGAGCCAAGGCCCACCAGTCGAAACACAACTTCGAATCGTGGTCCTTTTCAAGGCACCGGAGACACACCTGATGTGGATCCGTAACGGACATGGTGTGATGACATGCACCACACAGTTTAAATCCAGTCTTTCTCAAAGACATCACTCAGACAATTCGAAAAAATCTTCAACAAAACCGTTGAAAAAAGGGTAGCTCTTTCTGGATGTGTGCTTAACCAGCGCAGAAGGAAAAGAACTGACGTATGCGCACCGGGGTGTTGCCTATATAGAAGGCTGTGACATCAAAGAGGACTCCAACGACGCTGACAATGCCATGCAGAGCCGGACGACGCACGCGGATCCGATCAACGCCACCCGACGGCACGCGCAGGGTACTGCTCAGCAGAAAAATTCCGGATTCAATGCTGATGTCATGGAATTCTAAGGTAAGGAATCTGCAGCTAGAAGTCTCTATCAGATTAGCACTGGCTAGTCCTATGCCTAAAGATTTTGATGCAAAAATGACAAAAAGACTTTGGACCTCATTACAACCCTGGCGGTCGGTGATAAAGCGGCGGTAATACCGCCAACAGGCCGGGGGGAAAAAAAATGGAATCACGACCATGGCGGAAACTGCCAACACAGACAGCCACTATAACACTCCGACCGCCACGGCGGTAGCAACAAACACCATGGTGGTAACCGCCAACAGACAGGTAGAAGGCAATGTACCGCCCACACTATTACAAGGCACCAACCCGCCAGCTTTTCCGGGGTGGTACCAACGCCATCAAAAGCACGGCGGAAACAGTCTTTGGAAGAGAAACCACTCACCTGATGACACCCAACGAGGAACCAGGACGCCATGGAGCTGGAGTTACAGGTCCTGCCGATGCTGGTCTACCTCCTCATCTATCAGGAACATCAAAGACGCCGGCAACGACCACGGTGAGTACTGCACCTAGCACGCAGGGGAGGGGGGAGGAAAAAGAGAGTGATACACACAAGCAACACGCAACACCCCCACCCACAACAACATACACACTAACACATCCAATTACATCACAGATACACCCCGTCACCCCCTGGAAGAACGCAAGGACCAAATAAAATGAGTTTAACAAGTGTAATAATCGAAAATTCAGATAGGCCAAGATAACTTTAAAACATCAGTATATACAATTATTCACAGCAAGCACACAAGTCCATATACTGTCCCATTAAATGTCCGTGGACCAGTGGTCTCAAAAAGCATGGACAAAGCCCACACATGACACCTGCCTCAAAATGGAGAGAACACTGCAGGGGCATCAGGTCAAAAACAAAACAGGCACCTCAGGGGGAAGGAGAGGGGGGGCACCTCAGCCGGATGATGGGACGACGCCACTGCTCCTCGAGGGGGCTCCATGCCCACTGCCTGGTCCTGGAGAGTGCAAGGCCACAGACTCTCAAGTGGGTGCTTTGCCCACTGCTTGGTCCTGGGGAGTGCAAGGCCAAAGTCTCTCAAGTGGCTGGTTTGCCCACTGCTTGGTCCTGGGGAGTGCAAAGCCACAGTCTCTCAAGTGGGTGGTTTGCCCACTGCTTGGTGCAGGGGAGTGCAAGGCCTTAGTCTCTCAAGTGGGTGGCGTCTTCCACTGGTTCTGAAGGGGGCTTTGTGCCCAGAGTGTTTCATCCTGCCAAGGACTGTGTTAGTGGATGCTTTTCTCCACTGGTTCTGGAGGGGGCTTTGTGCCCAGAGGGCTTCATCCTGACAAGGACTGTGTTAGTGGATGCTTTCCTCCACTGGTTCTGGAGGGGGATTTGTGCCCGGAGTGCTTCATCCTGCCAAGGACTGGGTTAGTGGATGCTTTTCTCCACTGGTTCTGTAGGGGCTTTGTGCCCAGAGTGCTTCATCCTGCCAAGGACTGGGTTAGTGGATGCTTTTCTCCACTGGTTCTGGAGGGGGCTTTGTGCCCAGTGATGCTGCACCAGCGGTGTGGCAGTTCCCATTCCCTCACATGGGAGTCTGAGCCAAGAGATTTACCGGTAACAGGTAGCATGATACTCCATGGAGGTACAGCCACACTCCTCTTTGCGACGACTAAGGCTGCAAACTGCTGGTAGTGCCAGGGCTGGTGGTGGTGCCTCATGTAGTGTGCGCAGGGTCCAGGACATCTCCTGCAGCCTCGAAAGCCTGCACACTGGGGATGCTGCTGATGTCCGCTGTAGTGGCACTGGCTGGGCACGTCGGGGGGCAGGTGGTGGTGGCTGCGGCGGAGATGCTGTCGGTGGTGCAGGTGTCTGCACTTGTGGAGTGAGAAACCAGGCCTTCTCCCGCAGCCTCGGAAGGCTGCCCACTGGGGATGATGCTGGTGACTGTGGTAGAGGCAGCAGACTTGCAGGGGGCGGGGCAGATGATGGTGCAAGTGGTGGTGCAGGTTGCGGCCGTTGCGGCGGTGGCCACCGCCGTACAGGTTGCTGGTCTGTCTTGCAAAAAGGGTGACACGGGTCCCTTACCCGGAGGCTCTGTGCCCTGAGCTGACTTCCCTTTGCCCTTGTGTCCCTTCCCCACCTTGGAAGTCGCTGCTGGCACCTTGGCACTGTCCTCTTTGGTACTGAAAAAGGCCTTGCTGGGTAGTTTGTGCGGCTTCTCTCTTTGGCAAGCTGGCCCCTTCTTTACCTTGGCAGGTGGCAGAATGGGGTGGTCCTTGGCTTCACTAGGTGGCACACTTGCAGCCCTGATGGGTGCCGCCTTCGATGTTCCCGGACTTGCAGGGACCACACTGGATGAGGATTTGGTGGCTGAGGTGCTGGGCTGGGATCTAGACATCGTGGCCCTAGGGGAAGGATGGGGGGGAGGAGGTGTAGGGAAGAGGTCAATGGCAGCTAGAAAAAGTTTTCTAGACACAATGGGATGGGAAGATGGAGGAGGTTTGTGAGTAGAGGAAGAGGTAGTGGTTGTAGGAGGTGTACGTCTGCTGAGTTTGGGTGAAGGTGCATGGGCTGGAGGCTGTTGTGAGGTGGATGGCTGTTGAGTGAGTGTGTGCCGGCGTTTGTGTACTTTGGGAGGAGGGCTCACAGTCACACTGGGAGAGGACACAGGGGACGTATGCATGGTTGTGGGGGTGGTGATTGCACGTGAGCGGTGTGTGGTGATGGGCGTGCTGATGATGGAGGTAGTGGCTGTGGATGTAGTGCATGCAGGTGTGAGTGAAAATGAGACTGGGAGAGAGGTGGACGACGTGGAGGAGGGGGGCACAGTGGAGGCAGTGGATGTTGGTGTGTCTGCATGGGTATGGTGCTTGTGTGAGTGCCTGTGGGATGTGTGGTGCTTATGTTTGCCTGAGCCACTTTTGTGTGTTGATTTGGGTGAATGCTGGTCTGAAGGTGTACTTGGGATAGGCTGGGGTTGAGGGGATTGGGACTGGGTAGAGAAAGTTGGAGGGGGGGAGGCTAGACACAGGGACAATGGCTGCCATCAGTGCTGATGCCAGAGCCTGAAATGCTCTCTGTTGGGCTGCCACACTAGAATGAATGCCATTCAGGTATGCATTTGTTTGCTGCAAATGCCTCTCAGCACCCTGGATGGCATTCAAAATGGTTGACTGCCCAACAGTGAGGGATCTCAGGAGGTCAATAGCCTCCTCACTGAGGGCAGCAGGGCTGACTGGGGAAGGGCCTGAGGTGCCTGGGGCGAAGGAGACGCTGAGGGGCTGCTGGGAGGGCAGTGCTGGTAGTGGGGGTGGCGGCTGTACCTGTTTTTGCAGTGGGCACAGAGGTGCCTGCCACCGCAAGGGAGCTCCCATCAGAGGAGGAGTCGCTGGTGTCCCCTCCTGTCCCCGTCGTGGAGCTCCCTTTGCCCTCCGTCCCACTGGGGCCTTCAGACTCCGTACATTCACCCTCCAGGGCCATGTGGGATGCAGCTCCCTCCGTCACCGGTGCCTCTGCTCCTCCGCCAGATCATACTAATGCACACAAGGACAGGGTGACAAAACAAGAAGGGGGGGGAGACAGAGAAAACACATTGTCAATGCCAGCAACACCACTACCGTTGGCGGACACAACACACAGGGAGCACCACTATGCACTAGGCCATGCACTAGCAGTTAGTAGGAAAATAACCTGCCCATGGGGTACTATGCCTAACACCATTTGCTGCACACCTGGAACCCACAGGAGCCTGACTAGTTGTAGATGCCCACTCACAAGGTACTTACCCTACCTAGTACGCCCTGGCCTAGGGGAACCCACAGCCCACATCCCCCACCCAGATACTTCGTAAAGCGCGCAGTCAGCTGAATTACACTGTACTCACCCCCTTGTGGCTGTGATGCCCTCAAGTGCCCATCCAACTCTGGATATGCCACCGCCAGGATCCGGAACATCAGGGGGGTCATGGTGTGACGGGCACCCCTTCCACATTGGGAGGCCATCCCCAGCTGGGCCTCCGCCGTCTTCTTGCTCCAGCTATGCAGGTCTTCCCATCTCTTGCGGCAGTGGGTGCTCCGTCTATGATAGACCCCCCGGGTCCGCACTTCCTTGGCAATGGCACACCAAATTCCCTTCTTCTGGTGGGCGCTCACCTACAGGAAAGGTAAAGTAAGAATGGATTTTACTCCCCCGTCCAGTTCTTCTTACTCATTGGCCACAACTTTCCAACCATGCCCTGAAACACATACACTGATCATCCTCACATGCAGGCCACAGCCCACCCCCCCATGTATCCTCCATCCTGGCCACTCCATACATTAGTGTCCCATCCACCATGCACACAGTGTACTCACCTGTTTGTCTGTAGACAGTAGACCGTAGAGCAGCGTGTACTGGGGAAGGACCCCATCCACCAGGTTGTCCAACTCCTCCGCGGTGAAGGCAGGGGCCCTTTCCCCAGACACTGTAGCCATTGTCGCTTCCAGACTCAGGTCACAGCAGCACTTGCAGTGTAGGTCCTCTCCTGGTAAAGGTGAGGTATCAAGTGAGTGCACAGATAGAAAATGGCGGTCACGTCCACGGCAGTGCGTACCGTCACCACCTGCGTACATTGTCATTGGCTCCTAGAACCCATAGGGCCCAATGATAACCAATGCTGAATTGCGCAGCGGTCTTCGTCTGCCTACCGCAATGCTGCACAATGCCAGCGCTATTACCTTATTTCCCTTTTCCCTCCTTACAGGTCAGGCAGCTGCCATTTCAGGGGGGGCACATGGTGGGGCACAGAACTGCTTCACAGCATTTTGGGCAGAAATACAAACAGACAGCGCAACATACCGATGAAATCACAATAGTGCAAAACAGCCCTGTGCAACCTATGTGGTATCTGACCCTATGCTCACCATTCTCCTCCATAGGGCACATCCGCTGGGGCAGATGATGAGATGGCGTCATCCTCCGGTGTACAGACACCTGGTGGACCTGTCCACAATGGACATCATTATCACCTACAGACTTGACCGTGCCACAATCCATGAACTGTGTGCCCAGTTGGAGCCTGACCTAATGTCAGTTATCCGCCATCCCACAGGAATCCCCCCTCTAGTGCAGGTCCTGTAGGTGCTCCAGTTCCTGGCCAGTGGTTCCTTTCAAACAACATTGGCATGGTATCAGGGATGTCTCAGCCAATGTTCTCTAATGTGTTGTCCAGAGTGTTGTCTGCCCTGCTGAAACACATGCGCAGCTACATCGTTTTCCCCTAGGTGGAGGATTTGCCCACAGTGACAGGTGACTTCTACGCCCTGGGACATATCCCCAACATCATTGGTGCTATTGATGGTACACATGTGGCATTTGTCCCCCCCCCCGCAGGAATGAACAGGTGTACAGAAACCGCAAAAATCTACCATTCCATTAATGTGCAGATGGTGTGTTTGGCAGACCAGTACATCTCCCATGTGAATGCCAAGTAACCTGGCTCAGTGCATGACGCTTACATTTTGAGGAATAGCAGCATCCCATATGTGATGGGCCAACTCCAGAGGCACCGTTTGTGGCTAATAGGTGAGCCCAAGGTTCACACACAGTTTGAATAGGTGTCTGGGTATGGGAGAGTCCCTAAGGGTTTGGTGTATGTCAACAGATACCCCTCGATATTTGCAGGTGACTCCTGTTACCCCAACCTCTCATGGCTACTGACCCCAGTGAGGAATCCCAGGACAAGGGCAGAGGAATGCTAAAATGAGGCACATGGGCAAACTAGGAGGATTATAGAGTGGACTTTTGGCCTCCTGAAGGCCAGATTCTGGAGCCTCCTTCTGACAGGTGGCTCCCTATACTACTCACCAAAGAAGGTGTGCCAGATAATCGTGGCATGCTGTATGTTGCAAAACCTGGCTTTGCAACACCAGGTGCCTTTTCTGCAGCAGGATGGGCCTGATGATGGTCTTGTGGCAGCTGTGGAGCCTGTGGACAGTGAAGAAGAGGAGGCTGAAGAAGAAGATATTGACAACCGAAACAATATCATCATGCAATACTGCCAGTGAGACACAGGTAAGAGACTGGCACTGCTCCACTCATATCAGACTACTGTAGGGCATTGCACGAGTCTGCCTTTTTACCTCTGTGTATGGACCCTGACAGTTCACTTTGGCTTTCCTTTTCACAGATCTGGGTACCACATTCTGCCTTCTGCTATGTTCACTGCTGCCCAACAACTGTCATACTTTGGTATGTGCAAATGAACATTGCCATTGATATTTGTCAGAGAGGTTGTAATAACACATTTGTGAAAGTACAGACTGACTCCAGATTGTTTTGTGATTCAAGGGTGTTTATTTAAGTGCTAATCAGTGGAGTAGGATGTGCAATGGGCTGCGGTTATGGTGGAGAAATATCTATGGTAGAGTCCAGTCTCTTGGTATCACAGGTGCATTGTCCATGGGGGCATAGGAAGTGGAGCAATGGCAGTTCAAGGTGGTCAGGGTTACATAGTGGGACAGGGGGGTGACAATCAGGAGAGTCTTATTTCTTGGGGGGGTCTTGGCAATGTTCTCTGTCTTGTGCCTGGATCGTAGGGACCGTCTGCGGGGTGGTTCTCCTTCTGCAGGGGGTGGGGTGCTGGTGGCCTGTTGGTCCTGTGGCAGGACCTCCTGTCCACTAGCGCCGGTGGACGTGGAGGGCTGTTCATCGTTCGGGCTAGTGTCAGGGGCCCGTTGGTGTGCCACTGTCTCCCTCATGGTGTTGGCCATGTCTGCCAGCACCCCTGCAATGGTGACCAGGGTGGTGTTAATGGACTTCAAGTCCTCCCTGATCCCCAAGTACTTTTCCTCCTGCAGCCTGGGTGTGTTGCTTCACCCTTCAGAATAACAGAACTATGCACTTCAGGATAGTTTAGAGCACAAGGTGAAACAATCACTCTTACACACCTTAGTAGGTAGAATAATCAGGTTTATTTATTGGGGCAAGCTCTCATATAGCAAAACTAACCACACTAATATATCATGAAAAATAACATGAGAATAAAACACTCTGTGATATCATGAAGAATAACACGAAAATGACTGCAAGAATAAGTGCATATTACACACACACACACAGACAATATGCTTCAGTGCGCATGAATTGAAAAGCTTCACCGAAAAGAGAGTCTGCATCCCTCCGCCGTACACAAAGCCGGGGAACCCAAATCGGCTGACACAGGGAGCCTCCTTCGGGACAATCAGTCCTTCTGGCGTTGCGTACAACCCAGAAGAGAGTTCCTAAACCAGTCCATCCAGGCTCCTGACCTTTATAGTGTTTACTAACGCCCAGGAGTCTTTTCTAGAAAAAGACCCCCTCCTTTACAAATTGTGCAATCGGCGGTACCTTGTTCACCCTTTGAGACGTCTCCTTGGAACGGGCCAAGTTCCCAGAAGAGGGCTCCAAGGTGAAGCTTGCATTCCTCCTTGAGTACAGGCGCATCCCCCTGTTGTCCTAACTGATAGCTCGTGGAATGTAAATAGTACTCTTCGTATCAGGCAGATGGAGCGAAGTTGAGCAGAAAAACACCCCTCCCTGCAGCTTGCCGAAGCTTGTGGAAAAACACAGAACAGTGCCTTATGCACAGAACCAGACTCGACAAAATGGAGTCTTGAACCAAAATGGAAGCAGAGGGCAATGGTCCACACCCTGCACCACTGTTTACCTTGCACGTAGTGCATGTAGCAATACACTGGGTCTCCTGAAACTTGGCCAGTACTGTGCCCATGGTCTCCTGGGAATGGTGGTATGCTCCCATGATGTTGGAGAGTGCCTCGTGGAGAGTGGGTTCCCTGGGCCTGTCCTCCCCCTGTCGCACAGCAATCCTCCCAGCTTCCCTGTTGTCCTGTGCCTCCGTCCCCTGAACCGTGTGCCCACTACCAATGACCCCAGGTCCCTGATCGTCCTGGGTTAGTGGGTTTGCCTGTGGTCCCTGTAGTGGTGGACACACTGCTGATTGACGTTTCATGGGGACAGTGGCATGGGCCCACTGGGTGGGTGCTGTGGTGGTGTTTCCTGAGGGGAGAGGTTCAGTGGTGGTTTGGGACTGTGGCAGGGGAACCGGCTGTCCAGAGGTCCCTGATGGGCCGGGCTGGTCATCTTGATCCAGGCGTGCAGAGCTGCTGTTGTTACTGTCGGCCTCTTCTGTGGGGGGACTGGATATGGTTGGCACCTCCCGTCCGGTGACATTGGGTAGGGGTCCTGTTGGGGTGTAAATGCATAGTTAATGTATCTGTATGTGCCATCTTGTGCAATGGGTGAGTTTCCCTCTACTCAAGTGCTTGCATTATTGCCTTGGCCCTTGTGTGATTGTTGATTTTGTGGCCTGGGTGAGTCTCTCTACTGGACATGCTTTGGTGATGGGTGTCCATGCATTGGTTTTTACATGCAGGGCTTGTTATTGGGATGTGTGGGTTGTGATAGTGGGTTATCTGTGAGGGGATGGAGTGATGGGAGTGAGGGTAAGGGTGGGGGTATGTGATGGCATGCAGGTAGGGAGTGGGATATAGTAGTAAAGATATGACTCACCAGAGTCCAGTCCTACTGCTACTCCTTCGAGGCCCTCAGGATGCATTATTGCCAAGACTTGCTCCTCCCATGTTGTTAGTTGTGGGGTAGGAGGTGGGGGTCCACTGCCAGTCCTCTGTACGGCTACCTGGTGTCTGGATACCACGGAACGCACCTTCCCATGTAGGTCGTTCCACCTCTTCCTGATGTCATTCCGTGTTCTTGGATGCTGTCCCACTGCGTTGACCCTGTTGACTATTCTCCGCCATAGCTCCATCTTCCTTGCAATGGATGTCTGCTGCACCTGTGATCCTAACAGCTGTGGCTCTACCCGGATGATTTCCTCCACCATGACCCTGAGCTCCTCCTCAGAAAACCTGGGGTGTCTTTGACGTGCCATAATGTGGTGTGGGTGATGTGTGAGGTGATGTTTGTTGTAATGTGTTGGGGTGTGTTCTTTGAAGCGCGTGGATTTTGTGTGAGTGATGGTGTTGTGTGCCTCTGGATGCTGGTGTAGTGTTTGCTATTCTCTCTCTCTGCTTCTTCCAAAACTGTCGTTGTAAGGGGTTGTGGGTAGTGTGGGTGTGTGTTTTATAGTGGTGTGAGTGTGTGGGTGTGGTGTGTGTAGTTTGAATTGTCCAATGTGGTTGTGTTTTGTAAATGTGTGTGTATTTTGAGCGCAGCGGTGTGTACCGCCAATGAATTACTGCAGTTGAATGACCGCCGCGTTGATTCATGGGTCATGATAATGTGGCTGTGTTCCTGTTGGCGTGACAGTCTAGGTTTTGCTATCGCCAGTTTAGCACTGACCTTTGGTGCGGGGGACTTGTGTGGGTGTCTGTATTGTGGCAGATTACGAGATGTGGGTCATAATACCTGTAGCGGATTTCCGCTGCCGCAACGGTATGTTGGTGGCCGTCAGAATGGCGGTAAGCGGGATTTACTGCCAGGGTTGTAATGAGGGCCTTAGTGGCTTTTCTAGCTTGGCTTGGATAGTACTGTGCTAATCCTATGCTTAAAAACTCTGCTATAAAATCAAACAGATTTCGAGTGTTGCTGGTGTTGTAGATGCACCCCAACGAGAGCAGCTTTCCACCTAAACTTGAGAACTACCTAGAGTTCCTAGCCTTGGTTTACATAATTACTAGAGGTTGTAGAGTCTAAAGGCCCAGAAACCATATTTTCTTGACCTTTTGTCAAAATCATATTTACGAATTATGCCACAGCTGACTGCATAGTATTCTACCCTCTTCTGCTTTAGGCTGGGCTACCACTACTTTTTTGTTTTCTGATTTGCAATCAGATAAACAATGATCAGGTTGTACCACAAACTAAATGCGTTCATCACATTCAGTAGGAAGATTAGCCACCTATGCTAAAGCATCCCCAGTTCGGGCCAGACAGTTCCTATTAGAGCAGTACCAAAGCTGATTTGGATGTGGCTGGGTCTAATCTGAGGTGGCATTGTGGACAAAATAGACGGATTGGGATGTGGCCCCAAGTAATTACGAGTGGCTGAGATTAATTCAAGCATTCCATATGTCTCCGTTTTGTATTTTTCAAGACATCATTCAAACCACTTGACAGGCCCTGATAAAGTATATATGCTCTTTTCTCTTCTGGACATCCAGTCTAAAGTACCAATCAATTGAATGTGTTAATTTGACTCAGCAAATCTTGATGGCCCAGTTTTAAATTCAATCTCTCGGTATCTTAAGAAAAGGTATGGAAGTTCCTAACAAAAAACTGCTGCACCCAACACAAATGTTGTAAAGCAGAGGGCCACATCTTTATAACAACAGAATACTTCAATTGGGCATATTCCCACCTATGCTTGATAGAACAAAGCCCTCTTTGATTTCATCGCCTGGAGAGGTCCCAGGCAAGCAAATAAAAAATGCAGTTGACACTTATTAAGGAAAAATACAGTTTTTGGATGACTGGAGAACATTTCTTGAGGAGAAAAGTGTATCATTGAAATTAGTGAGAAACAAAACATGCAATAACGTGGTTTCCTTCGAGGGCGATAGCAATGCCTATAAATTTGTGGTTTATCATCTGTGGGTAAGGTTATCTGACTTCCATCTTTCTTTTCTACCTTTGACGAATTACCTTTTTCTTGCTTAACATTGCTTAGTTTTAAATGACGCGTCTTTTTCTCTGTTTTTAAGCTTTTATTTGTAGGATTATTAAGTGGGAAAGCACAAAACATGCATACATTGAACAACTTTGAAGGACATAATAATTCTTATAATTGAGTCACAATAAGGCATGATGGTCTGAGCACTACCTACAACTAGTAAGACAACAAATTATTTTTGTCAAGTATACAAAAGCATCTAAAAGGAGATCAAAGAGCATGGGCTTTTAGTGCCACAATCTCTTCAATAAAAAAGTGATGCAGCCAGCTATCAAAACTCAAACTGTAGGAACTTCCTGAAAAATGACCTCCAATAAAAGTATGTTAAAATCTAAATATGCAAAGCCCAGCTTAAAGATCAGTATTCAAACCACCTTCTGGAGCCAAGTTTATCCAAAAATGCTCTTGTTGCATAAGCGTATGTAAGTAGGGATACGTTGCCATCAAGGACCACCTTCAAACTAGCTGGAAAGGGTACTACACAACCAGCACCCTCCTTCTTTAACTCAGTGGCATGAACATAAAATGTACCTTTTCATCTAGGTCCAGCTCAGATCTAAGGCCCTCATTACGAGTGTGGCGGACTCAAGACCGCTGCACTCGCAATGGCGGTCAGACCGCCGCAGACAGGGCAGTCCGACTGCCCTATTATGACCGTGGCATATGGGCCATGGCATGACTGCCGGGCCGCCAGGTTGCCACCTGTCAACAGCCTGGCAGTCTCGGCGGGTCGCAATCCGCCAGGGTAGCACTGCAAGCAGTGATGCCCTGGGTATTACGAGTCCCCTTGCCGCCAGCCTTTGCATGGCGATCTCAGCACAATGCAAAGGCTGGCAGAAAGGGGCATCGGGGGCCAGCCTTTGCATGGCAGTCTCACCACCATGCAGAGGCTGGCAGAGAGGGGATGTTGGGGGCACCATGGGGGCCCCTGCACTGCCCATCCATTTGGCATGGGCAGTCCAGGGGCCCCCATGGACAGCCCCGTCGCGCTTTTCACTGCCTTAATTACGGGCAGTAAAATGCGCAACAGGCACTGTTGCACCCAACGCACCACAACATTGCCGCCGGATCGATTACGAGCCAGCGTCAATGTTTGTGAGTTTTCTGCTGGGCCAGCAGGCGAAAACAGCGTTTCTGCCCGCTGACCCAGCGGAAAACTCCTAATAGGACGTCCAGCATAACTCCAGCACTGGCGGTATGCTGGCTGTAGCGGCTTCAAAGGCGTAATGAGGGCCTAAGTCTTGATGCTTCTTGTTCTGTGGTGTAATCAACACAGTGCTCACCCCTCCTGTGTGATGCGCAGTTTTGTTGTGAGCAATCGTTACAGCCCTTCTGAAGTGGATTGTTTGATGGTCACCATCCTGATCTATTTCCTTCTCCAGGAAGGTCTCATTTGCAATCCTCAAATTGTTACCATCTTTTAAGCCCATCCGATAAGCTGAAGACTGGCTCCTCTTTTCCAGTTTTCCAGTATCTCAAGTCTGACGAAGGACTGGGCTGGACTGATCCTTATTGGACTAGTATTCTGTATTGGAGCACAGAAGGAATAGATGTAATGTCTCATCTTCAACATCCAGCATTTCCTGATTGCTAGCCTGGCATTCTTGCTGTGTTGTGTGTACCACTGGAGGTTTTACACTCTTTTTGACAAGTATGGTGGTCGTCAAAGCTGACTGCCTTATACACGATGCAGCGGGATTTGCAGTTTGATGCAGTCTGAAAGAGAACGCCAGTGATTTTTTCTGAATATTGGCAATAACCTGCCACACAGGTTTGATGCAATAAACTTCCACGTGAAGGGCACAAGATGAATCTCGAAAATGCCTTGTAGTAGAATATTACCACTGCGGAAACGGAATAGGACATATGATTGGACGCAAGTTCTGAAGTTTGTTTCTAGATAACAGTCCATAAACTGAACATCCTGCTAGTGACATACCCCCAAAGATCAATAGGAGTTTATGCAACTAGGTAAAACAAGCAGTTACAATATGATAACAAAGAAAAACAGAAGATATTAGCGCCTTTTGTTACAGTGAGTTGTGATACAGCCCCAAAAGCTTTTAATAGATGGTGGATTTTCTTTGAAATTACACTTAAAATTATCTAGTGGAAGGAGACTCTGAGGACCAGTGAAGGAGTCATCAGTTCCTAACAGGTTCTGGAGTTTACAGTTCACGACTAACCACAGCCACAGATGATATCTCCAGAACATTATGGGCTATAGAGAGGGCTGGGTTTCTGAAGCACAAGAACCCCACCCTTACCAAGGATCAATTAGTACTTGTAGGAAGCTGGCTCTGTATATCTATATCAAAATGAGATATAGTGTGCACAGAGTCCAGGGGTTCCCCAAGAGGCTTGACAGAAGCAACAACAGATAATACTAATGCTCTATTTGCGGTAGTGTGGTCGAGCAGTTAGGCTTAACAGAGAGTAGTGTTAAACATTTGTTGTACACACACAAGCAATAAATGAGAACACACACTCAATGACTTAACTCTAGGCCAATAGGTTTTTATATAGAAAAATATTATTTTCTTAATTTATTTTAGAACCACAAAATTCAAATTGCAGGAAAGTACATTAAATGTAAGGCACTTTGCATAGGTATAGTTAGAACGTTGAACCAAAACAGTAATGTACACAGTTTTTCATAAAATTGCAATAAGCTATTTTAAAAATGAACACTGCAAAATTCAACAGTTCCATGGGGGAGGTAAGTACAGTTAGGTAAATGTGGTAAGTAAAGCACTTACAGGTTCAGTCTCCGGGGCATAGGTAGCCCACCGTTGGGGGATCAAGTCAACCCCAAACACCTAGCACCAGCAACACAGGGCCGGTCAGGTGCAGAAGTCAAAGAGGAGTCAAAACAAAATGGGCGCCTATGGAGACAGGGGGTGCTCCGGTTCCAGTCTGCTGGCAGGTAAGTACCTACGTCCTCTGGAAGCAGACAAAGGGGATTTGGTAGAGCCCTGGTGGGGCCCCAAGTAAGCACACAAAGCACACCCTCAGTGGGACAGGGGTGGCCGTGTGCAATGGACAAACAGGGCGTCGGGTTGCAATAGGATTCAATGGAGGGACCCGGGGGTCACTCAAACGTTGCTGGCAGGGCACAAGGAGGCTTCTCGGGCCAGTCACCGAATGGGCAAGGATGAGGGCCGCCTGCTGGTCACTGCTGAACCGGTGGTCGGTTCTTCACAGGCCTGGGGGCTGTGGGTGCGGTGCTTCTTCTTCCAGGCGTTGGATTTCTTCGTCCCCCGTTTCTCTGGACACGGGCCAGGGGCGTCGGGTGCAGAGTGGTGGGGACTCACGCTTCAGGAGCGAGGTGGGAGTCCCTTTAAAGATGGTTTCTTCTTTCTTCGTTGGACAGGTCCGCTGTCCACAGGCGATCTTGATCCTTCTTAGGCCGCTGGGCCCGCAGGGTGCGTCGCTGGTGCAGGTTCTCTGAAGTTGGAGACAGGCCAGTAGGGTTGGGGCCATAGCAGTTGTTGTCTTCCTTCTTCTCTGTGGGGTTTTTCAGCTAGGCAGTCCTTCTTCTTTGTAGGTTGTCAGGAATCAGATTTCCTGGGTTCAGGGTTGCCCCCAAATATTAAATTTGGGGGGCTGTTAGGGCTGGAGGGCAGTAGCGAATGGCTTCTGTCCCTGAGGGTGGCTACACCCTCCTTGTGCCTCCTCCCTTTGGGGAGGGGGACACATCCCTATTCCTATTGGGCTAAATCCTCCAAACCAAGATAGAGGATTTTCTAAGGAGGGGGTCACTTCAGCTCTGGTCACCTTAGGGATGGACCTGGCTGAAGGGGTGACTCCTCCTTGTTTTTCTCATTATCTCCCCGGACTTGCTGCCAAAAGTGGGGTCTGTGTCCGGGGAGCGGGAACTTCCACTAGCTGGAGTGCCCTGGGGCACTGTAACACCAGGCTTGAGCCTTTGAGGCTCACCACCAGGTGTTACAGTTCCTGCAGGGTGAGGTGTGAGGCACCTCCACCCAGGACAGGCTTTGTTCCTGGTCACAGAGTGCACAAAGGCACTCACCCCATATGGTCAGAAACTTGTCTGGAAGTGGTAGGCTGGCAGGGACCGGTCAGCCTAGCACTAGCAGTTAGGCTGGCATGCAGGGGGCATCTCTAAGATGCCATCTGTGTGCATTTCTCAATAAATCCCACACTGGCATCAGTGTGGATTTATTGTGCTGAGAAGTTTGATACCAAACTCCCCAATATTCAGTGTAGCCATTATGGAACTGTGGAGTTCATGTCTGACAAACTCCCAGACCATGTACTCAGTATGGCTACCCTCACTTACAATGTCTAAAAATTGACTTAGACCCTGTAGGGGCACAGTGCTCATGCAGCGGTGCCCTCACCTGTGGTATAGTGCACCCTGCCATAGGGAGGTAAGGTCTGCTAGAGGGGTGACTTACCTATCCCACAGGCAGCGGGTTGTGAGTATGGCACTCTGAGGGGAGTGCCATGTCGACTTAGTCATTTTCTCCCCACTAGCACACACAAGCTGTGAGGAGGTGCGCATGTGCTGAGTGAGGGGTCCCCAGGGTGGCATAATACATGCTGCAGCCCCTAGAGACCTTCCCTGGCCACAGGGCCCTTGGTACCAGGGGTACCTTTGACAAGGGACTTAACTGTGTGCCAGGGCTGGGCCAATTGTGGGGACAAAGGTACAGTTTTAGGGAAAGAACACTGGTGCTGGGGCCTGGTTAGCACGGTCCCAGCACACTTTCAATCAAAGCTGGCATCAACAAAAGGCAAAATGTTAGGGGGTAACCATGCCAACAGTGGCATTTTCCTACAGTACTGTAACATAATCTCATAGAAAACAATTGGGGCAGTAACACAGTATAGGGAATAATGTAAAATAAAATACATTATTTCTGATTTTAAATTAGATATTTCTTTTTAAGTATTAAAAGTTATATTCAATTTAAAATTATTGAATAAAATAAATGAACATGTACATTTTTGTTTAGAAACATTGAAACTTTTAATACACAATGAAAATTAAACAAATAAGAGTTGTGAAAAATTACTGAGTAATAATTAAAAATAAAAATGATAGCAAGAGTGAGATTATTTTAAATAATAAATTAATACATTTTATTTATTTAGGGCCTGATTTAGAATTTGGCAGATGGGGTTACTCTGTCACAACCGTGACGCATATCCTGTCCGCCATATTGAGATCCCATTATATCCTATGGGAACCGTAATAAGTCAGACGGGATGTCCATCACATTTGTGATGGCGTAAGCCGTCCACCAACCTCTAAGTCAGGCCCTTAATTATTAAAGATTTAATTTGCTGAGTTAATATGCTGTAACATTATATTTTTCTAGTTCTAGGTACATAATTGTTTTAGCTAATTTACATTTTATTTTACATTAGATTTTTTTTTAAATAATTAGTCACTTTATTATCTTTCTCTATACTTGGCTATACTGAGTTCTCCGACTCAGTAGCAGAGGACTCCACTAACATGTGAAAAGTTACTGGGCCACACAACTTGTATTTCAAACTGGTCTGACAGGCAGCGAGCTACTCCAACACAGTCCGTGAACTACAGGCAGCTCGCAATTGGCCTGTCAGAGAGTCCTGCATCACATAATAGGAGGGGAAGATTGTGCAATGGTGATTACTTTCCCCAGGTGAGTGTTTCCACATTGCAGAGGCAGGTTTAGCAACAACCATGTGATATCCTTTAAATACAGTTTCAACTTCGAGACTGCAGGTACTAGCCCGTATTTGTTGACACTCCCGAGGTAATTTGCCAACTTGGAACTGCTGAGGAACACATCATGACACATGACAAACAGCATGCTGTCTTCTTGGCGCTGCTGAAGCATTTGCGGTCCCAACAGAAATCCGAGGCAAGATGAGGCCTCTGCTGATGTTCATGGACGTGGTGCAGCACCTAAGGCTTGGTGCTAGATCAGGGATCACATTCTTTGTTTGTAAGGATTTCAGATCCTCCTCTGCCTTCAGGGACGCCATAATCCCCAGGCTTCTACTTATCACCCAATAGATTCTAGGAGTGTGTTTTGATCTCAACACTCCCACGCTGCAATAGAGGTTTCTGGTGCTTAAAAGAACTCCTTTGTGTGTGGGTGTGCTCCTTATCAAACGACAGAATGCCGTCAATCTGAGTAAAGTTATCCAGTGGCTGAAGCAGGTGGACCCACTGACCCACGCTGTATGCTGAAGGGGGCAGAAGAAATGTGTGAATGGCACAATAACAGACCAGTGGTTAAAAGAGCAGGCTGAAAACCTTTATACTAACCATTCTATTATCAAAATCTAACGCTCTTGGCTGACGGCGGACCTAGCTGAGGAGAAAAGATTACAACCGAGAAGTAGGCCTAGGTCAGATATAGGTGCTGTGCAAACTAGGAAACGTATGTCTATTTTGAGCCACTGTAGAATAATCCACCTGGAGTGGATCAGAAATGCACAGAAAATACAGATTTCAGTGAAATATACAAGAATTCCACTGAATAATGTAATAGGTTAGCTGTAAACCTAGAGTCCATCTGCATTTGTGTCTGTAGGCCAAAACCTCTTGTGGTCCATACCAGAAATAGTGGGATTGGAGCTTGCCCACTGCTTACCACTGGTTGGTTTCATTGGCAATCTCATTTAATTGCTTCTTATTCAATATCTGTCCTTCCCCTTGTGTGTGTCCCTCACCTGTTGCATAGCCTCTTTCCCATCTCTTCGTTGGTAGACATGTGCCTTAAACTGTTCACATTCATTGTGATGCATGCGGGTGGATACGTCATCATGCACGCACGTGTTATTGCAGCTTTTCTTTTTTTTTATTTCTGCAGTGGGGGTGGTGCGGGACAGAAAAGACCATTGGTCCCAGTGGATTCTGGGTACAAGGTTAGGCTTCCTGACTCCTGACTCCAAATCCTGCTTCTGGAATATGGCAGACAATATCTCTGAGTTATGACTATGTCGCACTGAGGCATGGCCCTAACCAATGACTGTTGCAGCCACTGGCGCCTGCTGCATAGGAACGTTAGGATGCTGCCCCACCAGCACGAGCACTGCTATCTGCAGCCTCAGGCAGCACAAATGAAAAATCACAAACTGATAGAATTGTAATTTTGTATATTTTGATGTGCGTCTTCTGCTGCTGACAGGCAACGTATGCATGTCGGTAGCACAGAGGAGGTCGCATCTGCTTTCACCAACGCCACCTTTTTTTAAAAAAGAATAGCACACAAATCCGCTTTGTCAAAATGCGTAGGTGTTTACCACCCGGCTTCAGAATTGTGACACATAGCAGTGGAATTTAAATGAAGGTTTTTTTTTAGATTAACTGCATTGGTACTTTTCTAAATACAGTGTGAGTATTTGGAAATAAAGTTGGTTTGCGTGCTTCTGTGACACTCTTGGATATTCAACTTCAGTTTACGATCGACCTCACAGCACAAATGCAGCAGATCTCATGCAGATTATAGGGCAATCCCGTCCACTACCATGATTATTGTATTTAGAGTTGGTCAGTCTCAGAAAGAGATCAGCCTGTAGATGATGGGCAGAGGCCTACGAGCAGTAGCAGTAGTCACGCCCTCCACAGTCTGTTAGTTGAGGCTAACTCTGGCCAGAAATCCAGTCACAAGCCTGACCGTCTAAGGAGTTCAGCACTATTATCAAGAGAGCAGTTTAGTAGTTAAAGACTGAGTGAATTACTTATCTTGACCCGATAGACCACCACAAGTCCCTCACTGCTTCACTGAGTCACTAGGGGATCACAGCCAGACTATTTCCTGCCCTCACTGATGCGCCCAACATCTTCTCTCCTCTGTTGCCCTCTGGCCCCATACACTAGCGGCCGCTCTCACCTCTCACCACAGGCTGGGCCGCTAGATACTTTTCTTGGTAGCTCCCATGAGTAGGATCTGACAGACAGCGCCTTCCACTCAAGGGTGGTCCACACATCTCTGTTGTATGTGTATCTGAAAGCAATGCAAAGGTTGTCCTTGGATCATAACATCTGCATTCGTTCCAGACAACAGAGCTTGCAAATGGATGCAGCCAGAGCAGTGCGGTACAGTATCTTGTCCCTTTAACAGCTTTCACAGTTTGCAAAAGGGATTATACGGTGGGTAACCCTAATCTGAGGTATAGATGATGCTCTATGTCACGTCTTACTCCTTGTAGGAGTCAAAGACAGCCCTATAATGTCATTTTGCAAGTGATACAGGTCAGCAACTGCATGGTATTTGCCAACAACCTTGGTTTCAGAGTCTTTTCTTATCGGGTATGGCATAAATCTGCTTACTCCCAGGATAGCATTCAATTATTTAGTTGGTGGACTAAGATACTTTTACCTTTCCTCCAAGTGCATACAGCATCCATATGCTATGCAGTAGTCAGTGCTGCTGAACGGTTAGGAACAAAGCCTGAATGAAGGCTTATATTATTGCAGTGAGATATGGTAATTGAGGAATTGTGGCAAAAGTCACTTCTATCACGGCAGGTGAGGGTGTTTTTTTTCCTGCCCTGTTTCTGTGTCCTTTCTGCGCGTGACACCCCCGCCCCACTACACTGAGAGCTGGCGTCCCACCCAGGCCATGGCAGGAGCAGTCAACCAGGTGGGGAAACTCAGCGGCGAGGAGCGCAGGGCTCCCGACCCCCCTCTTGTGTGCCGCATGAGGGCTAAGAGGCAGGGCGCACCACAGCAGGAGTGTGAGCCCCCACCGACAACCCAGCCACACATGGGGGCAGAGAGGCCAGTGCGACGCTTAGTGCGGTGCGCCCGGGCTCCAGAAGCGAAGGAGCCATTGGAAGGCGAACAATGTAATCCAGCAGGAGTCAGAGGCAAACGCACTGCGCACGCAAGTGTGACGCGCTGAGGTTGGGGGCGTAGATTACCCAGGAAATCGAGCAGACAACAGTGAATTTAGTAGAGACGAGGCCAGTGCTTTAGGCTTGGCTGGATGGACTTGTTGCAGTAACCCCTGCACTTGGCCCACTCCAATTATTGTAATTCCCCATATACATTTTTGAACAAATTCACAACAGCCGAGTGTGTTTGCATTTTCTTGTGGGATTACTGGGCCGCAGTTTTATTACATGCATAGACTCTTGCGACACAACCTTTGACCTCATCACTCACTGTTTTCTGTCATAAATCATAATGACAAGGCCATAATTATTACAATGCCATAAATCATTTTGCGTGCCATACATTGCTTTCGTTATGATTGTGAATTGTAATTTGGAGACAGGTCATAAATCACCGTTGGTAGGTCACACATAAATCATTTCTCCAGGATCATAACTTTGCTGCATGACATCCTCTCTGCTATAAATCAATCAAGTCCTTGTCATTTGATTTGCTTGTCATAATTCTGACACCTATTGTTGTTGAAGCCATCCTCCATGCTGCTTTTTGGGGTCATCCATTTTTGTTGGTTCTCTACTCTGATCATGAGGGGGGTAGACTCTTAGTACTGTTAGGCTCAACTCGCTATCTTGTCTGTCCATTTTGTGCTCTGCCAACCGGCGGGTCTGGGCCGCGAGTGCCGTGCTCCGCTTACTCCCCCAACTGCCTCCTTACCCTGCCGTAAGGCATCCCCTTTACCAACCAACGTGCCCCTTTTACCGCCACGCTGGCTGAGTGGCTTACGTCGTCAGGCGGCTCCCTCCTTTCATTCTTTGGGGTTTGCTCATTTTTCATCTTTTCGGTGCTGCCTTTGATTACCTTTCAGATCTTCACCAGACCACCTCAGTGTACCGGCCGTCAGGCCTCCCAAGGATCACTGATTTTGCCGCACCGTCCTTGTGACAGCCTCCAAGCCACTTTTGATCCTCACTGACGCAGCCTGAATGTGCTGCATTCGGTTCCGATTAAAGTATGCCTCCCAGATCTTTGGGTCTGGGCTACCTTTTTACTCCCGGCCTCATTAGCGGCTGCTGCAATGAGTTGTTGGCTGTTACCATTATCATGGGAATGCCCTTAATTAGAACACGAGCGCTGGGTTATCCATCTGCTGTGGCAGGTTGAAGTATGGTGTGCTTCCTCTTAACTCTTCCCCATCACGCCCGCTGCACTCTGTTCCATCCACACGGATCTGTGCAGGCCCGACCGGCTCCTCTTCAGCTCTTCAGTGTGTCGTCTCCCCTCGAAGATACAGTACATGAAAGGAAACAAGGAGGGAGGGACACAGACATTATTTACGTGTACAACTAGGTGCATGCCAAGTTCTGTTACTTAAACCTTATACTCTGTAATGCCATTTTTCATTCATTGTGCATGATAGTTATTATACGTTGTGCAAGGTCAAATAGTAAACCTGCTGCCTGTTTTTGTTACTCCATAGCTGTGCAACATTAACTAGTTTCACCCTGTTAAATTTCGCTTGAATCTCGCTATTTGTGATTGAGTTTCTGCTTCTTTTATTTATTTTTCACTTCCCATCTAATGTTCCCGATGCATTGTCTGGACGTGCACCTGAGCCTGGAGTCGCTCGCCTGGCTCAACCTTTCAGCTTGTCCCTTATATTATGTATGCCGACAACATTGGCGCTCTTGCATATTTGATCAAGTGGTGCAGTCCTTCTTCAGGCCCGCGTGCTTGCGCTCTACCTTTGCCCAATGCTTCTGCAGAGTCCTGTGACACCACTTTTGAAAAGGTGTCAGCAGCCCCAGCGAATTTTGTAGTAGTAGAGTCTGCCGCATTACCAATGTTATAAATAATATAATGTTATCATAGGACAGTCAACATATAGCCCCGCCAAATTCCCCTGGGCCTTGTAAATGGTCTTTGGACAAGGAAACATTATTTTTTAGATTTTTTTTTAATATATAGGCCTGGGGAGATTAAGTGATTGGCCCAGGATCACAGGATGAGAGGCCACTGCCTAGCCCCGAAACTGGTACCCCCGCTCAAGAGGCAGCAACGGTGGCTGCTACGCCTTTACCCCCATACTGTTTTGTTTACACGTCTTCCGTTATCTTTGTTTTCCGGCTCACGTGCAATACTAACATGCACTAATAATCGTGCGTTAACTTTCCCTTGGCCTGGTAAGGTCGCTGCTTCAATTATTTTATTTACTTATTGCAGCTTACCAAATAGTGCAACCTCTACCTGGGGGATTGTAGCACTTACCTGAGAAACCTGTTACATGATATAAGGACCCAATCCTTTTCCCTAGGTCTGGGGAGATAAAGTGATCTGCGCCATATTACAGGATGTTGCGCTGGAGCCGTGACTCGAACCTGGTTCCCCCTGCCTCAAAAGGCAGCATCTCTGGCTGGTTACACCTCATACCACATACCTGTTACCTTACATGTTTTTTGTTGTGAGTGAGTTTTATCTGCCTTTCGTGTTCCCTTTAGTTACCCTTATTTTCGTTTGTCCTTCTCTGCATGTTATTGTAACCTTTGAATAAGCATCATCTTTAAATGATATTTTCGAAGCGTTGGGTTTTCCCATGAACCCTCACCTCAGCGAGTAAGGGGTTGTGAAGTGAAGACTGATCCTGCCTAGCTTGGGGTTCGAACTCGGGCTTTCGAGTAAACCAAGCTCTTAACAAGCCCGAGAACTTCCTAATATCCTAACTTTGCCAGAAAGTAAGTCAACTGCATAACGGGAAATCAAGTTTTGCCATCATCTGCTGGGGTACATCAGTCCCACTTCCATACGTGTTGGAGCAAGGTATTAAACTAGAGCAGCTACACGCCCCCGGCAAGGCTAACCAGAGGCACGCCGCCGCTCAAGAAGCGACATGGCCGCCTCTCCCGTGGCGTTGGGGAAGCATTCGTGGTCGAGCAGACAACAGTGAATTTAGTAGAGACGAGGCCAGTGCTTTAGGTTTCGTTGGATGGGGGTTTGGGGGGGAGCGCCGGAATCAGCAGTCTCCCCCCCCCGGGGAGTTTGCGAGAGGATGGTATGGCCCATTCGTGCCCTTTTTGGGCGCCATTTGGGCTATACATATGCGGTTTAGTTGTAGCCTAAGGCTACAGTATAAATGCGGGCGACATTTTAGATCGCCACCATTTTGCACTTGAAGGTTTTGGCCGGTGGTCGAGCTTTCTGGTAGTGTGGTAGTTTGGTGGCTTTTCCATTAGCTGTGCGTAGAGTGTGTTAATACTTATTAGTGCAAGAGTATTGTAAGGTAGAGGTTAGTTTTGTGGGCAGAGAGTTAGAGTAAGTCGAAGTAGGTACTTACTAGGTGTCGTTTGCTTTTGCCACGGATGTCGTATCTGGCGCTATGGACCTAGCGTGTGATCCGGGCCATGGAGTTGCTGAGGGAAGCGGGGCGTCTCGATTTGATTTCGGCCCCTGCTGCTCCTCGTGCGCGCCCAGCCAGAAGGGCAGCGAGCGGTGTGGCGGCCGCGGTAGTGGTGTGCTCACCACCGCGTGGGCGACAGCAGGTGAGTGGGGCGGGTAAGGGGAGGAGCGGGAGGCTGGCCCTCGCGGGTAGGGGACGGACGGCTGGGGGCTCGAGGAGGCAGCCGCGCCCTTTAGGGGCGTGACGGCTGCGGGGCGTCAGGATTGGTGGTGCCGGGGGCGGGGAGGGAACTCCCTCGGATTCCCCGCATTGTCAGCAGCAGGAGCGGCGCTTGCCTTTGTCGGGGACAAGTGCGGGAGGTGTGCGGGGATTAGCACACGCAGGCAATTCGGCAAGGGCGATCTGGCAAGGCAAAGGGAGGGTTTTGAAGACGAAGAGCTATGGGAGTGGGCAGGTTGCGGCCCTCGGAGTTGACGGTATTGTGGGGGGGAGGGGGGGGCAGGGTGCAGGGAGGGTCTTTGGTTGGTATGATGAGCGGTGGGGGGGCAGGAGTCTTTGGGCAGTAATAGTGTAGAGGGGGTCCTGGTGGGGCAGCCCGAGGTAGTAGAAGGGGGGGAAGCTGAGCAGGGGGCAGTAAAGGAGCTGAGTCACATCCTGGAATGGAGTGACGAGTCTGACCAGGTAGGAAGTGATTTTAAGGAGCAGTTAGTTGAGGATGATGGGCTCAATTTTCAGGTGCGCCCACCAGTTCGTACCTACGGTGGCTTTGCCAGAGGTGAGTCTGTTAGTGACGGGTTAGTTGAGGTAAAGGGGTCCGGGATTGAGCGCAGGGCCCAAAGGGTAGGGGACAGTCATGTGAGTGATGCTGATATGCGGTTCTTACAGGGAGGACAGTGTGGGAGCGAAGGGGACCCAGGTGAGCATTTGACGGGCTTGAAACCCTGGGAGGAGGAAGAAGTGACGGCGGGGCCCAGTACGGCTAGCTGTACAGGTTATCGTCGTGGCGGCGAGGCGGTACGAGCCAAGGAGTTAGTCACGCAGTACGCCACTGGACCGGGTTTTGCGCCCCCGATGGCAGGGTGAGTAAGGGACAGCGGCCTGGCTACGCATCACAGAGGCAAGGGCTCAAAACGGCCCTACGGCGACCGCGCATTCCGGCAGCACAATTGGCGGATCTGATAAAGAAGGCGCGTTTTGGGAATGGGACGCGGGACGCGGACAGTGATGAGAGTGAGAGCGGGGACAGCTTAGATTTTGACGAGGACAGTGTGGAGGAGGGAGAGATCCGGGAGGAGGAGGTTTGGTGGGGGGGAGAAGCTAACGTTGTAACTCAGTCGTTACAGGTGCTGGACGGCTCATCCTGGGTGAGGAGTGAGGCAAGACGGACGGTTATGGAGCGGCCCCCGTTGTTGCAAAAAGGTAAGGCTGCCGGTGCGAGGAAGCAGGTCGGGTTGCAGTGGGGACGGACGATCTCAAAGAGGGCATGGGGGAGAGGCTATATAAAGGGGTCTATGTTGCCGACGCGGGGTGGGTACGGATGAAATAAATGGGGAGGTGGCTAAAGAGAGCACTGGTAAAGCGGAAGGTGAGGTATCGGGGAAAAGTGGAGACAAATTTGGTCCGGGTAAAGTCGGCGGTAAACATAATCGGTTGCCTTATATGGGGACGGCTAAGCCTCTGGGAGCGCATCTCATGCCAGCAACAAAATAAAAGATCTGGAAAGGGGAGTATGTGGAGATGCTTAAATTGCTGCACAGGGAGGTCCGGGCAAAAGAGGGGTCCAAGGAGGAAGAATATGAGCTGGCGAAGCATCCTAGGGTCCCGGTGACGATTGAGAATTAGACGGCGGCGTTCTTGATTTACGCGAGTGTTTATTGTGAACGTTATCCGTAATGGGCGGTGGCGTTATTTAAATATATGGACGTAATTAGGAAGGCATACTTGAATTTTGGCGGATATGCATGGGCGCAATATGATGAGGAATTTAGAGCGCGGATGGCGGCGGACGAGGAAGCCCAATGGGGCGAGATTGATACTGATTTGTGGCAGCACACAATGGGCCCAGCAAAATTAGGTAAAACAATCTTTACGGCTAGCGGGCTGCCTATCATTTATCGGCCCTTTCGAGATCGCCCCACCCAGGGTGGGGCCAATGTCAATAGCTCCGGCGACAAAGGGGGAGCTAGTACAGCAGGGTCAGGTGGGAAAAAATCTGGAGCATGCTGGGACTTTAACAAGGGTTTATACACGAGGGAGTATTGCAAATTCAAGCACAAATGCTCCAAGTGCGGGGGAAAACATGCTCTCACCACCTGTTTCGGGGGGACCGGCGGCGGGCAACAGTTTGCGGCGTCAGGAGGTAATCCCGTGGGGAATGTGGGCCAGCCCAAGCCCAGAGGGCAGGGATCCCTGGGAAAAAGCTTTTACTCCAATTAATTTGGAGCGGCTACGGTATTGGACGAGTCGGTATGGGTTGAAGGAGCATGGGCAATTGTTGCTGCGGGGGTTTTCTGAAGGTTTTGAGTTAGGTTACACCGGTCAGCGACAACGTCGGTGGGCGGAGAATTTGCGTTCGGTCCAGGGAAAAGAAGAGCTGGTGCGGCTCAAACTTGGGAAGGAAGTGTCGGAGGGGAGAATGGAGGGCCCTTTTGCGGATTGGCCTCTCCCTAATTTGATAGTGTCCCCTTATTGGTGTGGTGCCCAAAAAGGAGCCTGGGCAATATCGGTTAATACATCAACTTGTTGTGGCCGGAGGGGGCATCGGTTAATGACTTCATACCAGAGGAATTTACGAAAGTGTCATATGCCTCGGTGGACGTGGCAATGGCGCTGGTGGAGGCATTGGGTCCGGGCACCCTTATGGCAAAAACTGGTATCAAATCTGCTTTTCGTTTACTGCCGGTACACCCTCGAGATTTTGAGTTGCTGGGCATTCAGTTCCAAGGCAGCTGGTACATTGACAAGGCGCTGTCCGTGGGTTGTTCGAGCTCTTGTTTTTTATTTGAATGCTTCAGCACATTTTTGCAGTGGATCTTTGTGACAGTTACGGGCCATACGTCGGTCACGCACTATTTGGATGATTTTTTCATTGCAGGCCCAAAGGATGCGGAGTCCTGCGCAGTAGCGCTTCAGAGATTCCAAGCGCTTATGGGGGACCTGGGTGTGCCCCTGGCCCCTGAAAAAACAGTGGGGCCCTGCACAGCCTTGTCATTTCTGGGCATTGAGTTGGATACTCAGACCATGATGGCGCGTTTGCCTAATGAGAAGCGTGTGCACATGCTGGAAACGGTGCGGCATGTGTTGCAAAGGAATAAAGTGACAGTAAAAGATATCCAGGTCCTATTGGGCCATTTGAACTTTGCATGCAGGGTGGTCCGTGCCGGCAGGACTTTTTGCAGGCGGCTAGGGGTGGCATTATTGGGTGGTACACTACCGCATCATCTTAGTGCGGGAGTAAAAGAGGATTTGAGGATGTGGTGCGTCTTCCTGGAATCGTTTAATGGTATTCCGATTCAGGCCTGGCCAGTGTGCGAATGGGATGTGCAAATCTTTTCAGATGCGGCGGGGGCGTCGGGGTTTGGTGTTTATTGGCAAGGCAATTTTTGTGCGGCACCGTGGCCAGAGGCGTGGCACGCGGGGGGGGTAGGAGTATTGCATTTCTGGAGCTTTTTCCGCTAGTGGTGGCGGTGTGTTTATGGGGGCATTGCTTGCAGCACAAGCGAGTGTTATTTCGAGTGGACAATCTGGCAGTGGTGCAGGTGATAAACAGGCAATCAGCGAGGGAACCACAGGTGCTACAGCTGCTTCGAGTTTTCGCTTTGGAGTGCTTGCGGCGCGATATTTATTTTCGGGCGCGACACGTGGCTGGGGTAGATAATGACATTGCGGATGCTTTATCTCGTTCGCAGTGGGAGAGGTTCCATGGGTTGGTCGCGGACGAGCAGTTGAACAGGATGGCGATGCCAGCAGCGCTTTGGAGCATAGGAGAAAGAGGATTCTCTGCTTGGTCGTGAACTCGTTGGCCCCTTCGACGCAGTGCAAGTATGTAAGGGCTTGGCAGGAATTTTTGGAGTCTGGAGCGCGTAGACGGCGGCTAGTACAGGACCGGATGGAGGATGTAATTAACTATATGATGGACATGATAGACAAGGGTCTGTCAAAGGTCTCCATAGCAGGGAAGTTAGTGGGGGTAGCTTTTATGGGTAAGCTTTTGTGGGGTTACGCTTCGTCGGCGGGGGAGTTTGGCCAGCGGCTTTTGGAAGGTTGGGCGAGGGAGAGGGGTAGTGGAGCAAGGGCGCGCCAGCCGATTTCTTTGGACCTGTTAAGGCCAATAATGACAGCGACGGCGATTATTTGTGAAAGTCTGGAAGAGGCGTTATTATTTCGGACTTTGATGTCCTGGATGTTTTTTGGGGCTTTCCGCGTGTCGGAGTTGTTGGGCTCTAAATTTTGGGAAGGAGTTCGATGGGTTGATGTCTGTATTTCGTAGAGCGGAGTCGGGGTAATTTTGAAGCGCTCCAAGACGGACCAGCGGGGGAACGGGAGGCAGGTTTTTATGCGGACCTATCCGGTGCGGGACATGTGCCCAATGCGTTTGGCATGACGGATGCAGGGGATGGGGTGGGGACAGACGGGGTTGGTTTTTTGTCACAGTAATGGGGACGCGGTGTCTGCGTACCAGCTATTGGTGGTTATGAGATCTTGTTTGAGTCACATAGGAGTCGATTCGTCGCAATTTGGAACACATTCCTTTCGGATTGGTATGGCGACGGAGGCAGGTCGACGGTGTTGGCAGAGGGAGGCAGTTCTAGAGTTGGGACGGTGGAAGTCAGATGCCTACAAGAAATATGTGCAGTAAACGGGGGGACTGGAATGGGACTAATTTTTATTTATTTTCCTGCAGGTTCGGTTCCTGGGCCAGCGTTGCAGTCATTGTACATTTGGGTCGTGGGACACTCCTTCGTAAAATGGGCGGCGAGACAAGCTCAATCGACAAAGCTGGGGTCTAATTTGGGTTTAGATGCTACACGATACTGCGTTCGGTGGGAGGGTAGAGGTGGTATGTGTTGGCATGAGTTGTTAGGGACGTTGCAGAGGCTTAAAGGGAGAGGACACTGTCCGGACGTCTTACTTATACACTTAGGGGAGAATGATATGGTGAAGAGGACGGGTTTGGACATATTGAAGGACATGAAGAGGGATTTATCTGTAATTCGCCAGCAATGGCATGGCTGTCATGTGATATGGACGGCTTTTGTTCCCCGTCAGACTTGGAGGGGAGCTCGTAGACCAGGAGCCATCGAAAAAGCCAGGAAGAAAATTAATTGGGAAATGAAGACCTTTTGTTCTGAACAAGGTTTCACTTACGTGGAACACACAGATATACGATTTGAAGATAAATAATTTTTTAGGGGCGACGGAGTACACCTGTCCTTTTTGGGCGTGGAATTGTACCTGCTCCAATTGAAAGAAGTGTTGAGACTGACATTTAGGGAATTTTAGGCACCTAGGACTGTCACTGAGACGGATCGGAATGGGGGGGCAGAAAAGGAGAGGGCGGCTCAGGAGCCGGGTCCTCTTCCTTTTCTGGTGGCGGAGACAGAGAAAGGGCACATGACAAACCTGAACGGATGGGAAGGAAAGAAGACAGGAAAAATGCTGATTGGATAAGGGTGGACAGTAGCAGGGATACCTAGATAATATTGAGCGTTAAGGGCTGGAGACTTGCACGCTCAAGACGCTAGCAACTGACTATTAAAGTACTAGACATAGTAGATAGGAGCACAAAGTAAGGAGGACTGGACTATTGAGCGGCAAGTGCAAAAGGGGAGGGAGGGGGGAAGGGTGGGTAGGGGAGGGGGGCGTGTTGTTAGGAGAATTTATGTATAGTGAGGTTTTAGTTTTGTAAGGCACAAGGCCAAGGGAGTGAACTTTGTGAGTGCAACTGTTTCCAATAAAGCGGCCTTTTACACACAAAAAAGAGGTGTGATGGAGCGATACTTTCTCTCTCGCAATGGGGTTTGGGGGGGAGCGCTGGAATCGGCAGTCTCCCCCCCGGGGAGTTTGCGAGAGGATGGTATGGCCCATTCACACCCTTTTTGGGCGCCGTTTGGGCTATACATATGCGGTTTAGTTGTAGCCTAAGGCTACAGTATAAATGCGGGCGACATTTTAGGTCGCCACCATTTTGCACTTGAAGGTTTTGGCCGGTGGTCGAGCTTTCTCCCTCCCACCCGCCCTTTATATTAAGGGTTTAGGGTGCTTTTCGTTCCATTCGGGTTGGCTTTATTGCTTATAATTGGCCTGTTGGAAACAGGTGCGCAAAGGGGAGTTTATATGTATTGTCGCTTGGAGCAGGTGCAGACGGAGACAGAGAAAGGGCACATGACAAACCTGAACGGATGGGAAGGAAAGAAGACAGGAAAAATGCTGATTGGATAAGGGTGGACAGTAGCAGGGATACCTAGATAATATCGAGTGTTAAGGGCTGGAGACTTGCACGCTCAAGGCGCTAGCAACTGACTATTAAGGTACTAGACAGAGTAGATAGGAGCACGAAGTAAGGAGGACTGGACTATTGAGCGGCAAGTGCAAAAGGGGAGGGAGGGGTAGGTAGGGGAGGGGGGCGTGTTGTTAGGAGAATTTATGTATAGTGAAGTTTTAGTTTTGTAAGGCACAAAGCCAAGGGAGTGAACTTTGTGAGTGCACCTGTTTCCAATAAAGCGGCCTTTTACACACAAAAAAGAGGTGTGATGGAGCGATACTTTCTCTCTCGCAAGGACTTGTTGCAGCTTTTGCTGGTTATCGTTGGTTTGACAATCCGGACCAGATTCTATGGGGCGATGGCAAACACAGCGATGGAGAGAGCAGGGCCATCAGAAGGGGCCCCGATGAAGAACCCGATACAGCAAGCCAGGGCAGCATGACAAGGACCTACAAGCCCTGAGAGAGCACACAGATGGGCAACAGGAAACAGCAGACACGAATGACGGCTGGAAGACACACCAGTAGCATCAAGAAGCCCAGAAAGAGGCGGCGGGCAGCCAAGACTACTGGCACTAGAACGGAGGGCCCAAGGAAAAAGAATGGGGCCCGCAACCAAGTGCCTGAAGCTTCCACCGTGGCGTTCAGACAGGGCCACGGGGGGTGGATGGAGGACTAGAACCTGGGTAGGGTAAGGACCAGAGTGCAGCTGCGCACGCGCAGAAGCCAGGCAGTGTGCTGTGAGGGGCACCAAGCGAGGTCTGTGGGGGCAGCGTGTTAGCATTCAACAGCAATTCCAAGCAAATGGGCATGCCCAATAACAAACAAAACAACAGCATACCGGCTGGCTAAGCCAAGGTGCAGTCCAGGGGCAGGCAGCAAGGCTTGAGCGACAAGGGGGCAGGAGGGCCAAACAAGGCAGAAAGGGTAACAAGCATTTGCAATGCAATAGGTCTCGCATTTGTGAGAGTTAGAGCTACAGTATTGGTGTTGTAAATGATAATGTTTGTTACCTATGTGTTTTGTAGTGTAGTGGATGTATATGGTGTGTAGTGGAATTATGTGGGTTGTATTGGAATTGTTAGTTGTTTATTTATGTGGTGTGGAAGTGTGTGTTGTGCATTTGTGTAGTAGAATTATGTGACATGGTAAATAGATAGTGGTGAGAACTGCAGAGAATAGATAGAAAGGAAGAATGAGAGGAATGGGTAGTTTTTATTGACACTGAGGCAGAGAAACAGAAATTGTGTGTGAGAAAGAGAGAAAGAAGGGGAGAGCAAGCCACAGGTGCCTAAAGAGGAAGCTTTTGTGTATGCACAAGACACACTAAGAAGAGCGTGTGTTTGAGGTACGGAAAATTTTAAAAGGCATGGGAAAGAAACTGTGGTTGAAGTTCTGAAGTTGACAATATTAGTAAGGCGGGGATAGTGCATGGTAAATGCAATAGGTTTTGCCTATGTGATTACTAAGAAGCTGTTTTTTTGTTGTAGTTCAGTGAGCAGTTTGGCAATTTAAGCTTGAAGCTTAAAAAAGCATTGGCAAAGCCAAGTTTTGCCTTTCTGAGATTTATTGGCTTTGCTAATGTTTTTAGCTATGTTGCATATGGCTGAATAGAATGTAAAAAAGCTGTATGACATAACCAGCATTGTCCGCTTTATATTGCTTTTTTTCTCCAGATATGCCGCACTGAAGCTAGCGCTGCTGTAATAAATGGCTAACAAAACATTGACAAAGCCGATAAATCTTTCATAGGCAAGACCTATTGGCTTTGTCAATGCTTGGTATAGAATGCCATATGGTAAGTTAAAAGTATTTATATACTGTGTACAACAGCTGAAATGCTAATGTTATAGAATGGAGAATGCCCTTGCCAAGGTGTTAGTGTGTCCAGATTCAGAAGCAGTTTAGAACCATATAAAAACTGTGAAAATGTGCTATATAAATGCGCTGAACGTAACATAACACGTAGGTAGACAGAAAAGTCCAATAGGTTACAGCTTTTATTAAAGTAATACTTTAGGCTATGTATTACTTTGGTAGCAATAGTTACAAAAGGACCAAAAAAGCACTCCAGACTGCTTGCTAGTAGTAAGATTTTATCAATAATCGGTGATCAGTTGGTTTCCTAGAGCATTTGGCCCCTGTGCCACTGCACCTGCTGCACCATTCAAATCATGTCCCTAGTGCCTGAAAGGTAACTGCGCTTGTGACTGCTTGTTTAGTAGCAAAATATAGCAATAGTCGGTGCTCAGTGGCTTTCATGGAGCTTCTGGTCCACCTGCCACTGCACCTACTTCTCCATTCAAATCATGGCTCCAGTGCCCGCAAGAAAAATGAACTTGTGACTGTTTGTTTAGTAGCAACATACAGCAATAATCAGTGTTCAGTGGGTTTCCTGGAGCTTTTGGCCCGTGCTGCTGCACCTACTGCACCATTCAAATCATGGCCCTGGTACCTGCAAGGTGACTGCGCTTGTGACTGCTTGCTTAGTAGCAACTTATAGCTATATTCGGTGTTCTGCGGGTTTCCTGGAACTTTTGACCCTGTGTCACTGCACCTGCTGCACCATGCAACAGGGTTGTCCAAGGGGCTGCTTTGGTGACTGTTCATCCTCAGAGAAGAACAAGACACCTCCAGCATCCATACACTTTGAGGGGGGCATGTTGAAGGGGGGTTGCAAGGAGTGGCGGCGGAGTCACCCAGCCTTGATTGTTGAAGGAAGGGGGTGCACACAGAGGAAGGTTTTTGCAGTGCATCTGGCTGTACCTCCTTTTAGGAGAACAAGACATGATGGGCTTTAATATTTATTTGTGTATATATTTATTTAAGAAGTGTTTGTGGCACTCAAGCAAAAATTAATGTACAAGAGAGCTTTAGACTGCAACAAACGCTGCAATAAAATGTATTTGTAAAAACATCAGCAGGTGTGAGGGTGGCAGTCAGAACATGAGCCGTAGGCCGGGGGGGGGGAGGGGCATTGAAGGGGACTTGCGAGGAGCAGCAGCAAAAGGGCCCAGCCGCAACTGCAGAAGGAAGGGAGTGTCACTGAACACGTAAAATGAAAAAGCCATTGTACTGCTTTGTGTGAACATGTTGAACAGCAATTTGAGATGTAAATCCATTATTAAGGTGTTATAGTGATTTCAATGATTTGTAATCTGATGTGATTTTATAATAGCCGGGGTGCCTTCAAGGTAACTGTGTTTGTGACTGCTTGTTTATTAGCAACATATAGCAATAATTGGTGTTCAGTGGGCTTTCTGGACCTTTTGGCCCCTGTGCCACTGCACCTGCTGCACCATCCAAATTATGACCCTGGTGCCTGCAAGATAACTGCACTTGTGACAGCTTTCTTAGTAACAACATATAGCTATAATAGGTGTGCGGTGGGTTTCCTGGAGCTTTTGACCCAGTGTCACTGCACCTGCTGCCCCATGCAACAGGGTCGTCCAGGGGGCTACCTCGGCGACTGTTCATGGAGATGAAACTGAAGTTGAACCACTTGCAATGACTGGTGTCCCACAGCATGACTTCAGGGTCCTGCTCCTCTGGCTGGCTGTACCTCAGACAAGGAGAACAAGACACCTCCAGCAGTTGTAGACTGAGAGGGGGGCGCTTTGAGGGGGTTTGCGAAGTGTGGCGGCGAAGTGACCCAGGCCTGATTGCTGAAGGAAAGAGGGCCGCACTGAGGGAGGTTTCTGCAGTGCGGCTGGCTGTACCTCCTTCCCCAAGGAGAAAGAGACATGATGAGCTTTGATATTTATTTATGTATATATTTATTTACCAATTTTGTGTGGTACTCGAACAAAAATTAAGGTAAAAGAGAGCTTTAGACTGCAACAAACGATACAATAGGGTTTTATCTGTAACAACAGCAGCAGACGCGGGGGAAATAAGAACAT
Organism: Pleurodeles waltl; assembly: GCF_031143425.1. Lineage (NCBI taxonomy): Eukaryota > Metazoa > Chordata > Amphibia > Caudata > Salamandridae > Pleurodeles > Pleurodeles waltl. The sequence goes on from NC_090450.1 coordinate 903,611,068, forward strand.
GAGCCGTAGACTGAGAAGGGGCCACGTTGAGGGGGTTTGCGAGGAGCGGCGGTGAAGTGACCCAGCTGCGATTGCTAAACAAGACTACCGAAAATAAAAGAGAAGGAGCAGGACAGAGGATGTGGGGTAATGGCCAGAACTGCTGACCTTGGAGCTGGGGAACCGGGTTCAAATTTCGGTATGGTTGAGGTATGGCCTTTTGGAACAAAATACAGTGCACGGCTGTTCATCAAACGAAGTTCATAGCACTACAACTAAACAGCATAGCCATTTCAGGACACCAAATAAAACAACAAACAAAAGCAGTGCAGGGCTGTTCATCATACAGAGGTCCAAACTCAACCAGTTAAGAAGTGGACAAGTAAAACACCACAGACAAACACAATGAGGATCCGTCACCGACATCGTACGATGACAGTCCTCGCATGGCTTGAACCCGGTCTTCGGGGACATCCTCGACGCACCAAAGTTTTACAGAAAATACTTGAAAAAAATGTTGAATTTGCCCAAAAAATAGCCAGGGTAGCTCTTCTCCGGATCAGTGCGTGACACGGAAAGAAAAGAAGTGATGCCACTGCGCAAGAGCGGCGTCTATATACTACTCCCGATGTCATCATGGCGACCACAACGCCAACGACGCCAGCAGAGTCGACCGACGCCACCTGCTGACGTGCCAGGGTATTGCTCGAAGAAAAATCTCCGGATCCAGTCTGACGCCTGGGGGAAATTCTAAGGTAAGGAATCTGCAACTAGAAGTCTCTATCAGATAAATAATGCACGAGAACAACAGATAAGAACGACAGTGGAACAATACAAGTAGTTAGTCCTTGCTTCAGGGGAGGAAACACATTAGCACAGGGCATGACTAAAAAGATAACTTGCCCAGTAGCAAATAAGCCTTTCTCAAGGACACACAAAAAAAAAAGCTAATGGATGGGATGAAAGCCTGTGAACTGATTACAGCATGTCTCGAAGAGACAGCACATGCGCTGCCTAGGCTTAACCTATAAAGCCAGCACAGCAACTGAGGGGTCAGATTTGATGCTGGAAGCCTTCCCCAATGTGCTTTGGGGATACACGCAGCCACACGGTCTAGAGGGCCCCCCTCGTGCAAATGGCAGGCGAACATGTGGGGGATATATAGTGTGGTGCCCTTGGAGTTTGACACATTCAGCCCTGGTACACTCAAACCAGCCCAGTCTGAGTAAGCTGATGCGTAGGCACACAGTCAATTCCAAATATTAGTGGGTTAGCAGCACTGTGGCGCAACCACTAGTTGCCACGGGTAATAAAATGTTAATGGATGCAAAAGGAGTAACCACACAGGGATGGCCCAGGGTTTGAAACAGGAGTGCCAAAACATATACAGCACAGGGGCAGGCCCAGATGCCCACAGATTTGTCACAGGGTGGACCACTTAGAAGGACACAGGGGAACACAGGCAACATTCAGCCAAACATCTCTTAGGTGGGTTCAGACACAGGCTGGCTGTGGACGCCAGTAATACAAAATGAGGCGGAAGTAATGTGTCAGGGTAAGCTAGCTTCAAAGGCTTGAGCAGCACCTGTATTAAATGGTATAAAGGTCTATATGCCAGTAGGGGGATGGACCCAACAACAGCATGGCTTGGAGTCTATAGTAACCCAAGCATGGCAGGCCAGCTGGTGAGAGTGTACGTGAGGTCAGTGCTGGGCAAGCCACCAAGGCAGTGTTGTAACAAAACTTGAGGGGGAGCCACCCTACAAAGTACATGGAAAGCCCCCACCTCCACAGCCCAGTCATGAGCTCTGAAGCCAGGGGTCTGCTGCTCATGCACAGTGCTGGCTGTGCTGAGGAGGTCCTGGGAGCTCAGGGGCCCCCCACACCGCGGGACTGCAGTGGGCTAATATTACGCCACTGCACCAAGGGTTGTGAAATGACAGGATTTGCAATCTTAATATCGCTGGTGGTTAAAGAACACGTGAAGCAGAGATTGTATAGACATCTTCAAACTGCTAAAGGTACAACAAGTGGGTTCTGACCTTTTCTTCCACAAAAAAAGGAAGAGGATAAGAAAGAGAAGTGCAGGTTCAGCTGGGAAAGGAGTACTGAGAATTGGCTGGAAGCATTCAGGGTGGTGGCTTGTATCATTATAGAGGAATTCCGACGAAAAACTGCCATACTTTGGCTTTATGAGTAACGTAGACATGAGGCATACAGGTTGTTTCAAAGGGAGGCATGGCTGCAATATACCCAAGGGTTCAGGCAGAAGTTGCAGGCTTGGCCAAACATTGAGTAGGATGACAAGGACCTGGTGGAGCACACACATACGATGGTGGCAGTGGAGGAGGGAGAAAGCTGGAATGATCAGCCCTTTCATCAACTCAGAAGTAAAGGTAAACAAGAAAGACTAAAGGAGGCGGCAAGGCCAGTGGGCCGTAAAGTTACAAAGTCCACAAAGAGTTGAAAGACATATTTTGGAAGTATGGAAAGGGGGACTGCTCATGGGGGGCAGAAAGTAAGTTGAGGTACTAGTGCTACACCTGTGGGGAAGGGGTCACTCAGGTAACGACTGTTGAAAACAAAGGGGGGGGCAAAAGAGAAGAGAGATACTGCCAAAAATCAGTGAAGAGGAAGAGTGGCCTAGCCAACTGGTAGAAGAATACCAAGCCCATTCTGGGTGCCAAAATGTGCCACCTATGGTACTGCCATCAGGAGTGGTACCAAAAAAGGAACGAGGCTAATTTAGGCTCATCCACCACCTGTCATACCCAGAAGGCAACTTAGTGAATGACGAGAATAACCCAGAGTACTGCTCAGTTGCCCATACCACCCTTAAAGATGCCATCACTCTGGGGTGGGTAGCAGGCAAACAGGCATTGATGGCAAAAGCAGCCAATTAGTCTGCATTTTGCCATTACACCTGGACAGCTTAAGTCTGTTCAGTTTTTAAATCGGACAGCTCTACTAAGTCAAATACCTACCAATGGGCTGTCCCATCTCATGAGCTTACTTTGAGACATTTATCATGTTCCTTGAGAGGGCAGCACATATGAGGCACCCTAAAGGGAGGAAGCTACATTGCCTAGATGACTTTCTCTTCTTGGGACTCAGGCTAGTGAGCAATGCAGATGCTTGCTGTGTGCATTTGCAGGGCTGGCCAAAGTTGGGTGTGCCTTTAACACCCAAACAAATGGCGGGTCCAGCGACCAGGATAACCTTCCTAGGGATACAGCGGACTCAGAGCTAGGGATCTGCAGACTCCCACAGGAAAAGCTAAAGGACTTGTGTGATGCAGTCCACAGGTCAAGAAGCAAGACAAAGATGACTTTACTTTGCAGAGAGGGTCATCGCAGCTGGTAGGGCATTCACCAAGGGCTTGGCCAGTCTGACTGCCAAGGCGACGATGGGCCACTAGCTCAGAACATCAGGCTCCTGGTGGAGGTGAGACACAAGCTCGCAGTGTGGGACAGCTTTCCGGTAGACTTCAACGCATTCAGATCTGGAGACAATCATTGGTCTATTAAGCCTTGCCACTCACCCACCTCTAACATCCCACAGCGACAACTCTTGTTCGCGAAACCATGCGTAGTCGCTGTTTGGAGAACAAAAGGCAGCAGCCCATTATAATTTATTTTACAAGATCTTTGATACATGTGCTCTTAGGCAGTCAAGGCATCACATAATATGAAACAAACAGTTCATGGACATGATCAGTCTACAACTTATCTGGTGGCTGGTCGGAGAGACCTCTGAGCAGGTTTGAGGCTTAATTTTGCCACCAGTTATCAATTACCGGGCCAGGTGGACCCCCTGGTTTGGCAGCAGGTTCTGTGCCCGTGTCATCATCCTCCACCCTCTTCAAGACTCCCTCAATCTCCAGGTACCCCCTTGTATTCTTGTTTCTGCTAGTCAGTATCTTCCACCTTTGCCATTCCGTTAGGTGACTGCAGTTTCACCCTGCCTTCACCTTCCCCCATACCTGGCGTAGAAGAGTAGGACTTTGGTGAGGTTGTGGGCTGCTTGCCCACAAATGTGCTGATGCTTTACTGGGTCTATCTGGCCATTACAAAGGTAGCAGGGGTGCATCAACCAATGGGGCCTGATGGTTCTTCCTGCCAGTGCCTACCAATGGTGCGTACTGAATTTTGCACCCCCAGCTCGTGCCAGGCACCATTTGCCCCTTTGCTGCTGTTGGACATCCAAACTGGAAGTAAGGAAATACAGTGGGGATGGATAAAAACTAAAATTACCAAGTGAAAACAAAAAATTAATCACTGGGAAATTATTTCTTTCTTAACATCATTAAATCTTTTTTAATCAAAATGGGAGTCTCCTTGTCCCACTCTCATGGGCTATGTACACAAAAACACATAGACATATACATCATGTGTGGTAACAAACCGTCACATAAACATTACATAAACATTTTTTTTTTAAGAAAGAGAAATGTACACATAGTAAACAATCAAAACATTAAATAGAGGAAATAATCTTTAACAAATAATATCTAAAAGGTTATTTTTGCACGGTAGTCATTTCATCTGAAAGCTGCTAAACCATTCCTTGGTAGGCAGTATTGTAATATGAGGTAAAGTGGCTCATGTATCATCCAACAGCCAATCCTCTATTGCTGATGTAAGAGTCAGATATAATACTGTTTTCTTTTATCCAATTCTTTAGAAATTCACCATAAATTCCTCCAAAGATATAGTCGATGCGTTTCGGACGTTATTATATTAGGCCTCCTCAGGACATCAAAACACAGTGCCTATATATACACAATATTTACAAATTACTACTACACTCAAAACACTCATCTTATATACATAGACCACCAGGGGTAGTGCCCCCCCTGCTCACCCTTAAATCACCAATGTACACCAACTTAAGTCATTCCAGTGGCATAACACACAGGCAACATGGGGAAGTGTCAAAAGTTTGCGGGGTTAGACCTAGAACCGTATCATACCCAACACCTTCCAATTAAAGCAAATTCTCAGCATAATTTTAGACCTGGAGGTAAAAAGGGGGAGTAAGGGCACCATCTATAAACTGGTGTAAAATACATGCTACCAGGTGCCAAATAAACTGACCTTAGCATCATCGGGTATTTGAAAAAAACATTTATTTCCTCCACGAAAAGGGGCTCCAAGTACCGACAAGTAGTACACAAACCGGATTATCTGTATCAAAGGACAATGTGTGGAGATTATAAGCAATAGGCTTAAAGAATGTCAACAAAAACACAGCAAATGGGACTTTCAATGCACTTACCCATACACTCGAGGAGTGTTTCAAAATATAATGCGCTCATAGCAAAAGTCGCCGCGTTCACGTCCGTGCTAACGAGCATGTTACATGGAGAGCGGAAGGCGCGGAGACCCCTCCGACCGCTTCACCATGCGACCCGGTGCCCGAGAATTTCTTTTGCGGGCCCCGAATCAGTGAAAAGCGGTTCTATGGAAGGGCGCAAGATGGCGGCCGCCATTTTGCATGCGAACTTGTTGCAAGCATAGAGCGAAGTGAAAGGGCTGCCTGCACCGCGCTCGGTGCTGGATCCCCGGCGCATCTCCAGCCTCCTGCGCTGGAGCCGTCACCCGGGGACTACGGAGCCCGTAAAATAGACGAGTCCCCAGGGAGGACCCGAAGCGGCTGGCCCCACTCCGCTGAGGTGAGCCGTGCTTGCCTCTGACACCCTGCGGAGAGAAGGAAAGCGGAACACCGGTGACCTGATCGGGGTCAAGGAACAAAACTGGCGAGGCCCCTTGACTTGGGGCCCCTGGAAAACTAACTCTAGAGACCCCTACTCGGAGGTCCGACAGAGCACCACTGGGGGCACCTGAAGACAAGATTGTACAAACGCAGCATTAAGGTGAGAGCCTCTGGGAATATAATGGAAACACCCCTGGTCCTGGGAATCACCTGGGGAGTTGAATCGAACCAGATCCCAGCAGGGACTATTTCCAAGACTCTGCACTAAGAGGGGGGTATCAAGACCAAAGCAAGAGTAAAAGCGATCCACCCAGTTTCTTTCTGACCCCAACTATGGATTGTGGGCTCTAAGAGTAACTCCACACCTTGCCCCATCACTCGAGCAAACTACAACGATCTGTAGGGAAACCACCTACATTTGGCACATGCACATCACCGCAAAATGGGTAAAACGGGCCAACGCCGTGCAGTACAGTCCTCTAGACTCTTAGGGCATTTGGAGGTAGTTCTGTCTGAGGTAGGAGTGAGATGCACTCCTTGCACCATTTCTTCACAGCTGTGCAGCACTTAGTGCCAGTTGCAACGTTTAGGTTTGCGCAAGTACGCACGCTGGTCTTTCGCTGTATTGGCAGCAGCCCCGACATTCTGGACACAGGGCATTTGAGCCCCTTTGGGTTGGCCAGCTGACTAGGGGTTCCTGGTGGTTTGTAGGGCGCCAGGCCCCATTGTGTATTTGTAGTGCCAGGAAATGTATTTCTGGTAGTTTGATTTTCAGACCCTGTTCTGGCTACCTCTAAATTGTGTTTTATGATTTTGAGGTTCTGGCATACTTTGGGTTATGCTAGTGAAATTATGTCCCACCCTGTGCTTTTTGCCCATAATGCTGCCGATACTTAGGAGATAAGTGTCTAATATTAGACTGTTGAGATTTTGGGCGTACAATGTCTCTGATACCTATTGTGATGCTGTGCTTTATGTGGTTTATATCTCAGGATGATAAGTACAGTGATTTTCCTCTTACACCACTCCACCTTCAGTCCTATCTTGTTGAATCAGCCCTGTTCTGAAGTAACAACCTATCCCTAATCGCCTCACTTTCCTGTCTCCACAATAACTCAGGTTCCTTCTCCCGACGTATGGATTATGTGCCCCCTTCTTGCCCTCATACTTCTCATCACCACCACCGTCCTAGTAACACCCTTCCCTTTTCCCCACCACCCTCCTCCTCCCCAATTTCCCAACATGGCCACCGCTCGAATTAAGTCTGGAATTAATTGCTACAAAATCATCTACCCTTCTAACCTGTCTAAAGCTGCAACAAAACATTTCAAGCATAACACCATTGAATATTTCCCCGATTCCCTTTTTGTCGATCAGTTTTACAATGGTCGATATGGGGGGCTCAAAAACGATCTAATTTTTTTCACGCACGACATACCCTCTTGGTCTACCAGCTTTTACAATTCCTTTAACGTCACCTCCTCCTCCTCTATCCCTCATGGGATACAGCTAAAAATTTCCCCCTCTGCGTGTTTTAACGGCTCCCTCACTATCTCACTCTATAACAACGGTACTGTTATGATCCAAGCCAAAGACACCTGTCTCTCTCTCTTTGACCGCCTCTTCCCTTCCCTACTCCCCTCCCCTGCGACCGGGCTATCCCTTGACTTTCCATCTAGCTCCACCAATTACTCCCTTTCTCCTCCCCTGACCCCCCCACTCTCCAACAGGCTGCACCCTGGGGAGGCACAGGTCGACCCTCTTCTCTCCCCTCGGACCTCCCCTCGCATTCTTCCCCCCTCACAGTTTGCCCCTCCCCTCTTCACTTCAGCCTTACCTCTAGCTAACACGCTCCTCGTCCATTCCGCACCGTCCCGGCACTCCATTCTCATCTCCTCCCCCCTATCCCTTCCGGCCACCCCCCTCCTTAGACCACCTCTCCTCCAGCCCTCTCCCCCTGTCTATGTTCCCTACGCTCCCCTTGTTCCCTCCTCCGCTCTGCTTTTCTGCCCACTCCTCCCCTCACTATGTACCCCGATTTCCCCGCAAATACATTCCATCTCTCTCCCTCCCCACTCTCCTCCAGCACTGCTGTGCTACCCCCTTTCCTCCCCTGGTAACCCCTTCCCTCCCTCGGACCGAGCAGAATCACTTCCTTTCTTCACCTTCCCTTTCTCCCAATCCCCCCCATTCTGCCCGATACCCGCTCCATCACAGCCACCTCACTTAGCTGCCAGGACCTATCCAACCCTCTCCCCCCCCTTCCTTTCATACCTCCCTAATCCCTATGACTCCTCACACTCCTCCCCTCTCCTATCGCCCCACCGCCCCACTCCTCTACTATCGCCCCCTAGTTCTGCCCTTAATTCCTATCCTTCTTGCAACGCCAACAACGACAACTCTCCTCTCACCCCTGGTGCACCAACTCCTGCTCTCATCCTAAACCTTTCCCCACCTCTGAACCCTATACCCCTACTCCCCTCCCGTTCCCCCACCTCTTCCTGCCGTACACTGCCTAGTGCACCCCCTCCTGTTTCCATCGAGCCACCCATTACGCCGTGCTCTTCCTTACTCTCTCTGGAAAAAAAGCTAGGCTCTCTAATCACCGCCATCTCCCAACTTGAAGCTACCATTTTAGTTTTAAGCTCCAAGATCTCGACTTTTCCACACACCTCAATTCCTTTGGCTAACACTCACCCTTCCACGAGATGCACCTCACCACCACACCCCACTATAGCTAAACATAGCCAGTCGTCTGCAAATCCACACAAGCACTCGAACGCCACCCTTCCTTCACTTCCACTTCCCAGTAACCCTGTAATCTACACTATTCCGACCATCTCCTCTGTCAGAACCACTCGCCCACCTAAATCCTCCCGAGCGCCCTCATATAAGCACAATATCCCTATCACCCCTCATAGCCCAAGTGCCCCCGTCACCAAAACAGTTGCGTCAGAGCTGCGCTGTCTGCTCCACAACTGCAGATCTGCAATAAAACACAAACTTGAAATCTCCGATACCATCAACCTGCACAATATTGACATGCTCTTCCTCACAGAGACCTGGTTCAACGATACCTCTCACTCTATGTTTGATCTCCTTGTACCCACAGGCTATTCTATACTTAGAAATGACAGAATTGACAAAGTGGGGGGAGGTGTTGCGGTCATCTTTAGAAACTCCCTTCAACTTAAGGCTCTTCCTAACAGCTCCTTCCACACTTTTGAATGCCTATCACTTGAGCTTCAATTGCACCACCGCTCACCTCTCAGATTCCATGCTATTTACCACCCGCCTGGTAGCAGCCCTTCGTTTATGGAGGAACTCACGGACTGCATCAGCGACCAATTCACGCAAAGTGACAATCAGATCTTCGTGGGTGACTTCAATGTCCACTGGGGCTCGCCTCAAGACACAAATGCGAATTTGCTGGCCACCTTCCTCTCTGCAAACGATCTTATCCAACACTGCACAGAAACAACACACTCTAAAGGCTCAATCCTAGACCTTGTCATTTCTAAAGCAGGCTTGCTGACTATCGCTACCCCTATTCATGAGACTGGTCGGACCACCTCCTCATCCCATTCTCTCTTCACCTATCACACTCTATAACTCTGGGCCAGCCTAAGAGGGCTACTTCCTGGTTCCGTGACACTAAAAATATTGACCTCAGTACCCTCTGTAATTCTGCCTTGCTATCACTTCCAAGGCTAGACCCGGACCTAGATGTCAACGAACTCACCTCCCAATGCCTCACAGTCCTTGCAGTCGAAATCAATCATGTCGCTCCTCTCCAAAGCAAAAAGAAAAGGCCCACTCCCTCAGCACCTTGGTTCAACAAATCCCTCTATGAAGAAAGGAAGTTCATAAGAGCCCTTGAGAAACAATGGAGACAAGCACCCTCCACTGAAAATTTGGCCACGCTTCGTTCAGCAAGATCCAAGTACCACAATCTCATCTTCCTTGGAAAAGCGTCGCACTACAAATCCCTCCTTGACTCAGCCAAAAATAGACCCAAAAAACTATTCGACCTCATCAAGAACCCTAACAGCTCTCCCCCAACCTCCAAATTGGAAGATTCCACAAAGAAAGCAGCGGAATTCGCTATATTCTTTGACGAAAAGGTAAAATCGCTTGTAGATCAGGTCATTCATCCTACCCCCACAGAGGAGTGCAAATCCTTAACCATTTGGCAAAACGTTGACCCCATCTCTGACAATGCTCTCCTTAAATGCATCCTCGATACAAAGCCCTCTAACCATTCTCTTGACCCCATCCCTAGTGCCATTGCCATTGACTTCTATACTAATTCTCTTTCCTACTGGACCACTCTGGTCAACCTCTCCCTCAGTCAAGGCTCCCTTCCTGTGTCCTTCAAAACTGGGCAGGTCACCCCTCTGCTAAAAAAAAACACTGCTGATGCGAACGACCTCAACAACTACCGTCCCATCACTAACCTACCCTTTCTTGCGAAAATCACAGAAAAATGTGTAGCGAAACAACTCTCTCGCCATATCAAGGAAAATGATCTTCTTGACAATTTCCAGTCTGGCTTCATTCAAAACTGCAGCACTGAAACAGCCCTGCTGCTAGTGATTGATGACGCGCTGCGGATACTCGATTCAGGGGAGTCTTGTCTTCTAATTCTTCTTGACCTTTCTGCAGCCTTTGACACTGTCAATCACAACACTCTCCTTAACACTCTTCAACAGAGAATGGGCATGGAGGGCACTGTGCTCAAATGGTTTGCCTCCTTCCTCTCTGATAGATCCCAAATGATCAAAATAGCGAACAGTCTTTCAGCTCCTGTAGCAGTCAGTCAAGGTGTTCCTCAAGGCTCCATACTTGCACCCACACTGTTCAATCTCTATTTAGAACCGTTGGGAAATCTGCTGAGTAAATCCGGGATCCACTATCATCTATATTCGGATGACACTCAGATTTACCTTAAGGTGGCCTCCAATCACGATCTCTCCTTCCTTAGCTCTACTCTCGACTCCATTCAAAACTGGATGGTAACTCATCAACTGATCCTGAATCCCTCCAAAACAGAATTCCTCCTCCTTTCCTCCTCCCTTTCTCATCCCCCAGTGCAAACATGGATGGATCAGATCAATCTAATGAACAATAAGCCCATCATTGTCGAGAGCGCAAAATCCCTTGGTGTCATTCTCGACAAAAAACTTAATCTACTCTCCCACATTAACTCCATTGCAAAGTCTGCTCGACACGAACTGCGCCTTCTTTGGGGGATTCGTCGCTTCTTCCCGGAGCACGACCTTAAAACCCTGGTCCAAGCGCTGGTTCTCTCCAGATTGGACTACTGCAACTCTCTTCTTACTGGCCTTCCCAAATCCCACCTTTCCCCCCTGAAGTCTATTCTCCATTCAGCAGCTCGTTTCATATATGGGGCCAAAAGAAGCGACCACATCACACCCATTTTATCCACCCTCCGTTGGCTTCCCATAGAGGCAAGATCTATCTACAAAACTGCATGTATCACCCACAAAGCCTTGCACTCCTCCTCCCCTCGCTACCTGGTGAATAAACTGAAACTCTCTGGGGGCTCCAGACCATCACGTAATGCAGAAAAGTTATTGCTTGAACCTCCCATTTTCAAGAAGGAAAGATTGATGGCCCAATCCTTTTCAGGCAACGCGGTGAGAATCTGGAACTCACTTCCGCCTCAGCTTCGGACCACCACCTCTTCCCAGGCCTTCAAAACTGACCTCAAAGCTCTCCTCCTTCAAAGACACTTCCAAAGTTAATTCAAGCCCTCTGTTTTCAGAAGGAAGTCCTTCCATTATAGGATATTCTGTTCTCCATGCCTATAGAAGTGCTTTCCCAGGGTGTTTTTGTGTGTTGAGTGTCTGCCATTTAGTGCAGTATTTTACCTCTACCTGTATTTTCTACTCGTTTGTAACATGCACACGGCACCTTTCCTTTTCAACGTATCATTTGCTACCTCTTATATCTTGTTTGCTTTTGATACATGCACAACGGCCACCACTGCCTCATGTAACGTAACTATTGTTTTAGTGTTTTGAGTGTCTACCATTGATTGCAACTTTTTTTTTACCTCTATTCGTACTTTATTTGCTCTTGTAACCTGCACACGTCACTTTTTCCTCTCATAACGTATCGTTTGCTACCTCGTTTATTTTTTGCTCTTGATACGTGCACAATTATCACGATTGCCTCTTGTAATGTAACGCTTGTTTTTGTAACAGGCTCACTTGTAATTCTTCTCCTCTTGTATCTTTACTTTGCCTATTGTGAAGCGCTCTGACACCTTCGGGTAAAGTCCGCGCTATATAAAAACGCATTAAATAAATAAATAAAATAAAATGTTAGCATTATGTGTTTAAATACACAGACGCTGGGGACCGGCAGCGTGCACAAAGGGTACTAAAGGTAGAAAATGGACTATCGAGCTCTCAACAGAGAGAAGTCCAAAATAGGCTTAACATGGCGGCCATCTTAAAAAGACAAAATATCATGCTAGACTCATAAAGGAGTAAAATTCTATGTGAAAAGAAAGAATTACCTGTTTGCTAAAGATAATCTTGAGCAAGCCCTCACTATGCATTTCCTCATACCAGCATCAGTGCTGTAGAGGCCATTGGTGACGTCGTAGCTATGGTCATTCATGGAAGGCACTATAGGTTGAAAAAGGGGGCTACAGCTCTCTCTACAATAAAGGACCCAACGGGGATATACTGGCGACCCTCGAAGAACGTGGTGAACTTACTCCTAACCATGAGGCAAAGGAGACAGGGACCAAGGATAAAAAGTTAAACCTTAATTAGGGACCACATTTCATTCAGGTCATTCAGCCCGCTCCTAGTGGTGCCAAATTTTTCAATCAAGCGTTCCTCCATTCGGTCTAGAATGGGTATGACCTCTGCCTGTTTTTGTTTTATCGGCAACAGAGTATAGACCATCTCATATCTACCGCTCTGTGATCTTTTTACATATAATGTTCAACCAACGGAGCACTACGTACTTTGCACCTAATCCTGGACATGTGTTGTAAAATGCGTGCTTTAACTGGTTGTGTGGTCTGACCTACGTATGTTAAAGAGCATGGGCAAGTAATGCAATACACCACATTACGTGTGTTACAACTGGAAAAACAGAGATGGTGATGTGTTTTTCCAGTTACTACAATGTTCTTACTCTTTTCTGTATATTTGCATGCCAAGCAATTGTTGCATTGGAAGGTGCCAATTATGGGGGGTAGATCTAACAAACCCCACAGATCCTGTCTTTTCTTCTTTTAGGCATCCAGCCAGGCTATGGCTGTGGGCCCTCCTCGGCCCTAGCTGTGCTGGTCCTGGCCCCTTTGCTCTAATTTAGACAGTCTTGCCACTCAGTCTCATCTAACATCTCACAGTGAACCCCCTCGCTCCCAGAAACCACGAGTAGTCGCTGTTTGGAGAAAAAAAGGCAGCAGTCCCTCATTACACATTTGACATGATCCTTGATACATCGCTCACAAGGCCAGGCACTAACTTGGCTGGTGAGAGAGCTCTGACCAGGTTCGAGGCTTAATCCTGCCACCAATTATCTGTACTAGGACCTATGCCATGCCCGCGTTGTGGTCCCCGACTCCTTTCCCAGGAGCCCTGCCCTTTAGACACAATATACTGCTGCTCAACCGGATTAACAAAGTTATTGTTGGAGACATGAAATTGCGGCAACTGTTGATTAAAAAAAAAAAAAAACACTCCTGCTTTTTCTAATCTCCTAAATCCAGTGGAGTAAATAAAACGACTGTGTGTGCCATCTGAAGGGACCATATCTTTCTTATCAGGTTTATGCTATGTCTGGACTACGCCCAAGGTCTGGTAAGGGGCGTGTCTGGGGGTGTGTGGCTGCAAGGCAGGCATTTAACAATTCAACATTTTGTTCTTCTACGTAAAGGCTCTAGAGCCCTTCAGCCAGGTTCGGCGCATGTGTACTGTTCATAACTGGTATTTTTTGCATTTTTATATAGCTCGAACTTGGCCCGATGACAGAAAGGCGTTTAACAAGAGAAGCCTAAGTGCATACTTTTGTGTTTTTATGGCATGGGGGGATTAAATGATTTGCCCAAAATCACAGGATGTTGAGCCGATGCTGGGATTTCACCAACCAGTGCCATAACAACAAAAAAAGAAAGCTTTCATGTAGAACTTTTGCTTCTCATTTAAAGCGCGTCATTGCACTCGTGCCAAGGTCACGCTATATATAACTGCAGAAAAGAAGCACAAATTGCGCACTGTACCCATAAGCCAACCTTGTTCAAAAGGCGTTAGGCGCACTGACAGCCAATGGCGAGTGCATTCCAAAGCTGCAGCCATGCATTCTAACTGACAGCGCAGTTGTTAGGCCACGCCTCTTTATTCTTTTCTCGCTGAGAGTGTAAGGCTGCAACCTAGCGCTGGAATACACTCACCTTTTACCCTCAGACTGCCTCTCACCGACACCCTTCACCCATAGCTGCCAAGGCTTCAGATTGCTGTGTGTGACATTTTCATAATTTCAGTGCAATTATGAGAGACATCAGTTGCGGCATGTGCTAATGGAAAGTTACAGCGCGGCACGCGCGCGCTGGGGGGGGGAATTAATCACATTAAATACAAAATAATAATAATTTTTAAAAAAACACCTCTGCTCCTGCGCCGCCCCTCTGCCTCCTCCTGCCACGCTGCAGGCAGGCACAGGCTCCAAGCCTGCCCTGCCCCAATCCTGAAGCTGCTTAGAGCAGAATCAGGATTGGCTGGGCGCGCCCACCCAGGGTGCTCCCAGGCAGACTGGGAGCCTGTGCAGGCTCTTTCCATCCTGGCAACGTGTTGCCAGGCTGGAGACAGCCTACTGCAGATGTGTGTTTGGCCGGCCCAAGACCGCCGGCCAAACACACATGCGCTCTGAGGAAGAGTGTAGAGCACTCTATCTCAGTGCACGTCACCCCGTGGACCCGCCCCTTTCCCCCCAAAATGAATTTAAACACAGTTTATGATCGTTTTTTGGGTAAAGGTTTGCAGCTGCCGCTGCTGGCAGGGAGGGCTACACTACTCTGCCCTTATGGAGGAGCCGTCCCTGAGTGACATTTCAATGACTATGAGTGACACCTTTTCAAGAGCAAAATCAAGCGATGAGGGATACATAAATAGGCCTGCTGCTTCCAGAAGCCCCTAGTGGTTTAACTTGGTGACTGACTCCTCTTTATTAACTTCAGAGACAGTCACACCAGCTGCTTTCTGTGCCTTGGCTGCATTGGGTTAATAGCTATGAAATTAAAATGCATTCCTAAAAATTTGCTGGAACTGCAGTGCTCTGGGTTTCTACCAGTGAGAGACTCCAAAATCGGAACGTCAGCAATTACTCCCCCGTCTGGGTCCAGATGTCAAGAGTCGAAAGAGAGGCAACAATTCTGGATACGGATGTTAACTGTCTGTTTTTGACTCCTTGACCCCGGTGACCCTTGCTTTGTCCATGCACTGCAGCAAACTTGGGTTTGAATATAACAGAGTCCAAGCTCAGCCTCCCTGGGGTGGGAATTGTGATTGTCGTGAGTTACTGTGAGGAGCTCTGAAATGCGTGAAGCAACATTCATGTGTGGTAATGCGGTACTCTAACGCTCAATGAGTGATAATTGGTTGAGCTGGTCATCTGTAAGCGCTGTATTCAGCAGCACCTGTGCAGCACATACCCATACCCCAGAGACCGACCCCAGCTTGCCATTAGGAGTACTGGTACCCTCTTGACACAAGGAGAAGGTTCAGTACTCATCAAAGAAAACTGAGAAGTGCTGGTACCTGTCAGTACCGGCCCATTTAAAGCACTGGGCTCGATCACAATATCGTCTTTTTTTAATGACTCACAAATACATCATATTCATGATATTGTCTAACAATGTCATCGAGGTATGCAGATGCGGAGCCCAGAACGCTGAAGCCATACTTCTCTATACACAGAGCCGGACCACCTGTTCATTCCACCGGGCATTTTCCCAGCGGGCTGCAGTCAGACGAGGCCGATTTTTCAGGATGTGGTGCCGCTGCTGGT
Source organism: Pleurodeles waltl (assembly GCF_031143425.1). Taxonomy (NCBI): domain Eukaryota; kingdom Metazoa; phylum Chordata; class Amphibia; order Caudata; family Salamandridae; genus Pleurodeles; species Pleurodeles waltl. Next base: position 903,626,815 of record NC_090450.1, read on the forward strand.
GCCTCTGCCACTTTCTCCAGCTCGCCCAACTTATTACAGCAGGCAGGTCGAGTGCTTTAGACGAGAGCTAGAGAAATGAGAGGAGAACTAGAGAGAAGGCAATGAGGGAGCAGGAAGGGAGCAAGCCCGGTTTGAACATTTTGCCAGGGCTTCTTTTAGTTCCTGCTTCGGCTTTGCCTGTATAGACTTACCTTGGCAATTTGCTGGCAGTCAATATCGTGGATATGATATATTTGCAAATCTGTATAAAAGCCACAGTATTGTAATAAACATTTATCCACATCTGTGTGTACCATCTGTCCCACCCTGATGTGTTATACTTGGCCTAGAATATTCCCTTATTTGGTTATTTTTGGCCACTCTTCAAAGGGACCTCTTGGCCATCGACTCTTGTCTTTCATAACAGGGCTATAGGTAACTACTGGTTAAGGCCCCCCTACCAAAGGAGTCCCCTAAAATAGTGCTATTAGGCAGAATATGTCTCAACCCATTATCCGAGGTCACAGATAATTCAATCTATTAACTGGAAGCATCTTTTCCCCTATCTCCAGGTGCTGTGTAGAATGTTTGTGTGCTGGGTGTCTATACCCTGTGGAAAAAGGACTGCATCTGTGTAATAGAAGATGTATGTCTACAGCGTGGTAGCATTGCTGGACCCATTCTCCATCCCTGCAGCCCTCCGCCCCCCCTCATTTCTCATTTGGTGTTCGGGTGTATCACAAAAATATTCTGCAAAGCAAGGCCCTCTGAAAAAGTGTTTTAATAAACTGGCCAAATCTACACTTTCTCAGAAAGCATCAACAAACAGTGGCATTTCTCCTGCAGGGCTTGGGCCTAGAAACCATAGAAAGATCCTCATCGAGCCAGCTTGTAAAAACTCCAGCTTTACTGCAGTAAATGAAGATTCCCAAACAGTATCACCCTTCCTGTGCAACTATTGTGAAGAGAGACAGACCCTGCAGGCGATACTCAGGTTTTCTCTGCTGGGATAGGTGCTCTTCAGAGCAGCTTGCCAGTCCCTGCTTGTCAGTGCAGGAAACTTGAAACAGTTTTCTTCTGACTACATCTTGTGGACCTCCTGTTGCCCTGAAAAATCTCTCTCACTAAAACAGGTGCAGCAAGGGTGTTGGTGTTGCACGATGTCCTACTGCGTTGTATTTATACAATTCATAAGCTAAAATGCTTTTCTGAATATGCCAAAATGGCAGGCTCAGAATCCTCACCTTTTAAAAAGCCCAAACTGTCAGGAGGGCATTTCTTCTTCTAAATGGCTGAACTCTCCAGGCCCAGTAACTCCATTCCTAGTCACAGGGGGAGCATGTGAAATACAACAGTCTCCACAGAGGAGGTTGGACACCTCACCAGCGAATGATTACAAGATACCAGTGCCAAAGAAGCACACTGACAGATAAACAACATTTCTCTACTCTTTGATTTTTTAGATTCACATTCCTTTTGCATAGAGTAGCTTGGAGTAAATATCTAAGTTGTCAGGGACTGGTGCCTTGTGAAGAAATTTGTCAACAAGGCCTGCCTCGCTTATGCGGCTGACAAGGCAGTAGTACCTGCACAATAGTCTCAGAAACTTCCATGTTACTTACATATCTATACTAAATAAAAGCTACTGCCATTGCTGCTTTTCCTGTTGTGAGTGACACTCAACCCAGAAACTGACTGAGCTTTCTAAAAGGCTATCTGTTCTACGCCATCACAACCACAGCAATTCAGCAGTAGATAGAAGCTACTTGTTCCATTGATGTAACAAGTAAAGTTCTGTCTCACTAACTGTGCAACATCTAATAGATTCTTGCAGACCACTGGAAGTGAGTGTTTGAGATGAAGCTCTGACATAATCTTGGGTGAGACATGAGAGAGGTTATCACTGTGCAATTTGATAAAGTGTCCTTTCGAGGATAAGTACTGGATGTAACTACAGGATGTAATGGCTACAAAGAAAGTCATTTTTCAAGGTAAATATTTTTTTTATCATACTCGGACAAAGATTTGAAGGGCATAACAGGCTCGAAAATAATGTGGTGAGCACTAGAAGTATAATCGGGGGATATTCCATGATAAAGTGCCACAGGAAGTCTTTGACAATAGGAAGAGAGGACAAAGGTGGTAATTTACACACTGGTGGGTTGCACTCCATTACGCATGGGAAGCAGAGGGACGGACCCTGCTAAAAAACAGACCACCTGGCTAGGTGAACATTAGACACCGACGATAACATTAACTTGCATGTTTGTGACATTGGATTAAAAGAATCTAATACAGTCCGATTGATAAACTGACCGTCTCTAGTGCACAAATAATTGGGTTGTCTTTTTTTATTGTTCGTAATCCATAATTCACAATCCACACTATCAGGGTCACTCTGCCTTTTCCTACTTTGAATCATTCTTCCCTGTCACTTGTGGAACCATATTTCTAAATTCAGGGCCCTTTTTGTTGTAGGTGTCCAGGTTATACCTTGTTCATATTCGGTCACAGCTGATCCATCGTTCACTCCTTGTGGCCTTCTCAGCTCTCACTTTAGTATACATCCCACTCTCAGTTTCAAGGCTGTCGTGTGCCTGACCTCTTATTCATTTATTTAAATCTGACATTTGACTTATTCAATCTCCTACAAGCTGGATTCTGGGCTCTTAGCTCCTCAGAAAAGCCCTCTTACACATAGCTAACCTTATAAGCCCCACCCACTACAGCCACCTCTCATCCACCCTTAAACTTCCTGACCTGTCTGCAGCCTTTGACACCAGTCAGCACCCTGCCCTACTATGGTTCCTTTTGATTCTGTACCACTAGTTCATCCCTCAAATCGGTTTCCTCCTAAATTATTAACTGGTCCTTTTCTGTGGCCAGGCAAGCTATTCCCCCTACCTACTCTATTACCAGTCCGAGTCCTACAAAACTCTTTTCTGGATCCTTTTCAGTTCTCTGTTTATAACGCCTCCCTTGGAGACATTATTTCCTTTTTTGGCTCCTCCTGCCATCTTTCATGCAGACTATACACAGATTTTCTCATTCCCAACTTTCTCGGCCCTGTCCAGGCACGTAGGAGTAACAGCATGGCATCACTTCGCTGCCCCGGATGCATATGTAATCAACTCTTCAAAGGCAGATGTTGCACTTTTCTTAACATTCTCCTTTGACTTGTTTTTACTTTTATCTGCTTTCCTCTTAACACCATTAATTTCACGTCCGCTGTCTCTATTCAATTTTTTTGCTATTGATGCACATTAATATTTATATTTAATGAAAAAAATTAAATTTCTTAGCATAATGTACAATGCTACAGATTAATTCAGTGTTTAAATATGTGCGGTTTCCAAATGTTTCACGGTAACTACAATATACACATTTTAATTAATCCTAGACTCCATAACATAGATTTGAACCACTATCGTAGTACGTACTGTGTTGTCATGAAAGTATACTAAAAGTCTGGCTGCCTTTCACACATCTTCGCCGAAAATACTAATATTGTCACTACTTTTGTAAACGTCTGACTGCCTCAGAGACCAAAATAGTTTCGGATTGGGCCGCCACGGGTGGGGGCGGAGGGTGTGCACTAGCCGTTTAGCACAGGCCCAGTCTGCTGCAGCCTCGAGCACACGCCCTGTCTCAGGCTGGCTCAGCATCATACAGAGAGCACAAGGTGAAGTGTAACTTGTGCTGCCTGTTTTCCAGGACTGTAAAGAGCAGTAGATTGTGTCCCCCACAGGGGAAGGAAACACGTGTGTTTCGTTGTGTATGTGTTGTTGGCAGGGGCGGCTCCTCCATGAGGGTGGAGGAGCGTCGTCCTCCCCTCCCCCAACCAGCAGCAACCGATGCGAATCCTTTCACAAGGAAGGGATAATAAACCGTGTTTATTATACCTTCCTTTTAAAAGGGGCGGGCCACAGGCTGTGACGAGCAGAGGGGAGTGCTCTGTGCACTCCCCTCAGAGCGCATGTGTGTTTGGCCGGCCCGAGACGGCCGGCCAAACACATGTGCACAGAGCTCTCTCCAGCCCAGCAACTAGCACCCAGCCAGGGCGCTCCCAGCCAATCCTGATGCTGCTTTGAGCAGCGTCAGGATTGGCTGCAGGGCAGACTGGGAGCCTGTGCCTGCAGGGAGAAGTGAGGAATGGTGCGGTTCTCCAGGTGGCGGAGGCCCAGGTAAGGTTTTTTTTTCAAATTTTTAAATTAATATTCCCCCCCACCTGCACACGCCGCCCCGCCCCCTCTAACACCGCCACGACTGGTTGTTGGAGTGTATTTTGTGTGTGTTGAATGTGGGGGTGAGTGTGTTGAGTGTGGTGTGTTGAGTGTGCTGTGGTGTCTGTGTGTGTGAGAGGGAGAGTGAGAGAGAGAAAGATGGATACTAGCAAAGGGCTATTCTTGTGTTTCATCTGAAATTTCTTCTGCTGCAGCTGCCAGTGTCATCAGAGGAGGCCGGAGGGGTGTGGGATGCATGTAAGCATATGCTTGGGCATTGTTTTGTCAGCATACCATAGTATTAATGTTGCCCATTGGCAGTTGCATGCAAACATCCACACTTCAAAGGCTATCTAAGACCACTTGTCTGAGTAAGGATTATGATAATGGCAATCAAAATTTAAAGCCCTTAAGGCAGGACACGGAACAGTAATCCATCATAGTGCAACTTACCTAGCTGAAGGGAGGCCAGGCGTGGGTGGGTGATCAATGAAGGTTGTTATAACCAACTATCACATTTCATCCAACAATGTTAAACTATTCCCAAATGTAGCAATTTTAGTTGGTGGGGGGGGAGGGGTGTTGTTGTACATCACTAAGTGAACTCATATTTTGCTCTGTATCCCGCTGTTCAGCGGCACTGTCATTTGAAATCAAACCATGTGCTGTTCCTGGCTTTTCACGCTATACGCCGGGATTGTTAGTAGTTTTGTTTGTTAAACGTTATGGTCTCATGTTGTGGCATTTTTCTTGTATTCCAACACGACGACTCGCCACCTGAGACGGCGGTGCCATCAACAGGCATTGGGACCTGTTGTTATCTGCAAGACATGGTTCAGGGAAAAAAAAGATGTGCCGGCACTCCAGGGATGGAACAGCAACACTAGAAAATTAAAATGGATATATTTTTTAAAATGTATGAGCTACAATTTATGATGTGAAAATTCACATTATGATGATTTGGAATCAACTAAATTAATTACACATGCTCAAAAAAAGGGTTAGACTAATGTGTACAAAGAATGAAGGACCTGACTACAAATGTAGGAGTGGACTTATGAGGAGTCTGTGTTCAGTTACTATGAAATGCTTTTAATTTGTTTTTGTGACTGGGCACGTTGGTTTGTTTAAGGCGCTGATCATCAAAGTGCGTTACCTGGAATAAATACTAGTGTTAATCCCTAAATCCCTGGAGTGCATTTTTATTCCTGAACCGAAGAGAAGGGGCCTTTGTCTTGTATATATATGTGTTGGAAATGGTCCTTTCTGCAGGGTGACCCCAAACTTTTTGCCTTCCTCCTCCCCTTTCTGCTGAATTTATTTTTGTTGGCTTTAGGACTCTGGGTATTTTCCCTAAAACATGGTAACATTGGCTTATCCACAATTGGCATATTTAATTTACTTATAAGTCCCTAGTAAAGTGCACTAAATGTGCCCAGGGCCAGTAAATTAAATGCTACTAGTGGGCCTGCAGCACTGATTGTGCTACGCACTTAGGTGGCCCTTTAAACATGTCTCAGGCCTCTCACTGCAGAGCCTGCATGTGCATTTAAAACCCCTCAGCAAGCCACAAGCTCCCTTTTTATCACAAATAAGACACCCCCAAGGTAGGCCATAGGTAGCCCATAGGGCTACCTACTGCTGTGTAAGTAAAGGCAAGACATATGCTTTTTAGTTTAAAATGTCCTGGTAGTGAAAAACACCCAAATTGTCTTTTCACTAATGAGGTGTATGCCCCTCATAGGATCACATTGGAGAATCCTTAATACATTTCTTAAGTGTAATTCCTGATTGGAAGGTAGTGGAGCTGCCATGCTTATTACCTAAGGTATTGTAATGATAAATAGTCTTTAATGGTAAAGATGAATTAATCATTACAATTTAAAAAATGCTACTTTAGGAAAGTTGGCACTTTTCTGCTCTTAGCCCTGTGTGTCTGCTGCCTGTCTCCAATACACGTCTGAGGTGGGTGACAGCTGGGCCTTGTGCATTCCCTCTAGACAGCCACACAATGGGAGATAAGTGTGACTTGATGGGTCTTAAGGGGCCATTAACAGGCTTGATGGGGGTGGAGCGTAGAACTACCTCACTTACACCTGAATAGGCTCGTCCTGTCCCCCCTCAATAGGGCTTAATGACCATGCTTTTTCACTCCAGCTAGCTTGAAGCCAGGACATGGGAGGCAAGGCATCTGTGCACTTCAAAGGCATGCCTCTCAAGGCTTCTCCCACCTTCCAGAACCAGGGCACCAAAGGATAAATATTGGACCTCAGACTCCACCACTTCAGTACACTACTGGACCGGTGAAGGACTCTGCCAGGAGTAAGGGCTGTTGTGCTACAAGGAGCGCTACCCTGTTGGATTGCTTTCATAGAAGGATTGCTCTCTGCTTTGATTAGCTACTCTTATGCCGGCTGATCTTTGCCCTGCTCTGGGAGGACTGGACCCCTCTCATCTGACCAAGAGTGACTCCAAGGGCTAGCTGGTTTCCCCCTGTGTTCCTGCAGTCTCAGGGACATCAAATACTGCCTCCAACTCTGCTTGCATGCAATGCCGATTTGACGACGATGTGGGACAGATTTTGTATGCCCCTGGGTGATTAGAAACCAGCAGTGTGTCGCCGGCAAACAAGAGCCCTGGGACCTTTTTGCTGGCCCGCATCAGGGCATCATGATTACAAAGCTCTAACTGAGCCACCAGATCGTTAATATACAAGAGAAACAAGGTCAGAGCAAGGACACATCCTTGCCTGATGCCCCGAGTAACCAGAATGGGTGGAATTAATTCCCACAAGGACCCACACCTGACTTGTTAGTTGTTTTTATGAAGCTTACAAATAATCTCAAAAAGGTATCTTGGGGCTGCTAGGTCAGCTACAACCCTCCACAGGGCCCCTGTTGGCACCAGATCAAAGGTCTATGAATACCACATATAGGCTACTCCACCCCCAGAGTAATATAATTCCAATAAAGCAATTGCAGATGGAATACTTGATCAACAGTAATAGTTCCCGCTCTCAACTCAACCTGCAGAGGAGTCAGCAGTCCCACATCATCAATGCAAGAATGCAATCTATCAAGCAGAATCCTACAGAAGATTTTCTGGGAGGAGTCAATTAGGCTGACTGGACAGTAGTTTCAAGGTAACGATCTGAGGCCCTTTTTTATAAATAGAGATGATCTCTGTCCCTGCCTTCGTTGGGGGCAAGGCAGACCCGCCCATTATAGCATTACACAACAGGGTGAAATACATACTCCAGATGTCCTTGTCTGCTCGGAAAATACCCCCCGGCACCTTGCCTAACCCAGACACTTTGCTTGAAGTAATCCAATCAATCGCTTCAGTAACCTCACTAGCCAGAATAGGCACATAGTCCTCCTCTCCCTTGGTGTGCAACTACCCCCAGGAGTGGAAAGCACTCCTGAGCTGGGGCCTCTGTGTATAGCTGCGAGAAATGACTAAACCAGGCAGCCGCGGTTATGTTACAAGGTATTTCAGCAGAAACTGCCCCTTCCCTACCAGCCAGGGCTTGCCAGAAAGAGCATTGGTCTTTACTCCGAACAGTGATGAAAAGAGTTTCCCAATTGGCTTATTTAAAGACTCTCTTGGCCCTGGGTGTGGCTGCTTTAGAGGTGTGCCTAACTTCCTCGATTACTGTCCTACACCCTCTAATTAGGACACCCAAAAGTGCCCTTTATGCTGATTTACACATTTGTAATTCCATTTTGCCATCCTTGGTCTCCTTGGTAATGCCTTCAACTCAACTAGAAATATTTGTTTCAAGGAGGAGAACAAGATGTTATGTATAACAGAAAGAATCCTGAAGAAGCAGAATCATTTGAACTAATCCTGGCTATCTCCATGGCCGACAAGGCCAAGATGATGACCTCCTAGATCCGCAGCTGGGTATCCGAGGTACCGGCTACAGCACTCCACTTAAGCCTGCGTCTGTTGTTGGCAGGCGTTAGACTCATAAACAAATTGTCAGCTCTACAAAGTCTAGCGCCTAATGATCTCAAAGTGAGATCCAAGGCATTATGGTTGCTATCTTGACGGGAGACCGCCTCCATGTCAATCAACTGTGGCCATAATCGGACATCTAGTAGAATGTAATCAATCAAACTGGTACTTCCTGGTTGATTGAAGATATGTTTCCTTTCTTTATCACACTGAGCCCTTCCATTACAGGCACGCAGGCCATTATTTAAGGTGAAGGCATTAAGCTGAAGGGCAGCAGAAGACCATTTCCGGATGTGGGAAAGTGACAATATATGTATTGTCCAGGCACCATCTTCGTTGTTGGCCTTCCCGCCACCAAGTGTATCACCCAGGAAGCCTGCACCAAGGCCAAGTGGTTCGAAATAGCAGTTGAAATCCTCAGCTATAATTCTAAAATGGCCAGCTGGGAGTGTCAGCAGGAGAGCATTGCTCAGCTCAGTGACCAGAAGTTTAGCCCCTGTGCCTGCACTCCTACAATAAACATTATAAACACTAAAACAATCACCTGAGGGTAGCTGGAGAACAACACACAAAACATCAGGGGATGCAAGATCGATGACCTTGACCGTGCACTGCAGAGTAGTTTTAACCCAAATGGCTAGCCCCTCCAATGCAGGACCCGACTGCGAAGTTCAATGATGAAGCACCACCGATCTGAGGAAATTGCTGCGTGGCTCGATGATGACGCATCTAAAGGGTTCGACCCTGACACGGGACCCTACTGCAAGGCTAGACACTGATGAATCGACCTGATTGTGTGGATCAGAACCGACGCATCAAGTCTTCGATGCCAAAGCTTGCTTTATTCAAGGTAGACTTTCAGCGGCTCTATGTGAGTCCTGTGGCAGGCCTTCCCTCCACTGGGGTCAGCCTGAACTTTGGATCCGGTCTAGTGTGACCTCAAGTAACTTTTTAGCACTACTAACTTCTAAGCACTATTCTTGGTGTATTCTTTAAAAATGTATATCTCAACTTCTACTGATTGGATTTTTTTTGTTTTGGTCTTGTTTTACTCAGATATATAGTCTGTAGTTTTCTAAACAGGTGTGGAGTCTTTTTGTGGTGTTTTCACTTTGTTAGTGTAATTTAATTGTTGCACAGATACTTTACACATTGCCTCCTAAGTTAAGCCTTACTGGTTTGTGCCAAGTTACCAGAGGGTGAGCACAGGTTATCTCTAAGTGTCTATCTAGCTTACCCTGAGTAGAAGTGGTGGCTCCTGCTTGTACGGGTCCATACTCTGACAACCAAAAACTCCAGTTATATATTCACACAAACAAATAAAGGTTAAAGTAGTTAGGTGAAAATTTCACTTGAAACACAACATTTTAAACTAGAAAACTTTTAAACGCACCAGTTATAGTTTACTGAACTAACTAGAACTTGTGCCCCCACCATGCCCAGTGTTAGCTTATGTAGGACATCATTGATGACATGTCATGGGTAATGCAATCTATGAGAACATAAGCAGAACATGGTGGGCGCACAAGTTCTAATTAGTTCAGTAAATTATAAATTATGAATTTCAGAGTTTTTTTTTACATTTTAAAACTTTATGGGCCCGATTTAGATTTCTGTGGACACATTTGTGACGGACTGGCCGTTCACCAAAATCTAAATCCCATATGGGGTTTAGATTTCCGTGTTGTGACAGAGTAACCTTTCCACCGAAAATCTAAATGTAACCCTTTATTTTCATTGACATTTCACCAAGCCATAACGTCACACTAACCTTTGTTTTTTCAGTGAATTTTTAAAGTTTTTTGTTAACGTGAATTACAAGCTTATTACCATACTCAACCTCCTGCAGGTGGCCCTTTTCCATGCACAGCCTCTGGATGTGTGTGGTGTGGGCATGGCGCAGAGCCAGGCCTGTCGCCCGCAGGAAACCAAGTCTCAGCCGCACACAGCCTACTGCCACCCATCCTCCCACAGGTGGACAGGCCCCCCACAGACGCCCACACCACAGCTTTTTTGTAATTTATTTTCCCAGTGCCTCTGGAGTCCCTCAGAAGTCCTGCAGGTTTTATAGCAACCACCAATTTTTTTTTTTATCGTGGGCCCCGGTTGGAATCTCTCTGGGACCTACCTGACAAGGACCAAATTCTTAATCTCAGCCGAAATGTTGGATTCTATAAATTTTGAACCTTTATTACTCCAAAACTATTAAACGGATTTAACCAATCCACAAAAGCATGCTTTTTGGGTAAATATCTAGTTTTTTGACAAATGTGGTGTGTAATTCCATTCAGTCATTTTGGTTATAGCCTTGTCTAAAATTCCCTATGGAAACTGTATGGAACAATTGCATTTTGGAAGCCCACTTTCTTCTAGGCCCTCAATTGACCAATGATCCGAAACGTTTCCAGGAAGAAGCTGAGGTGGATGAATTTTTGTTTTGTAACGTTTTGTTAAGATTCGTCGAATGGCACCAAAGTTACAAGTCTAACAAAAAAAGCTCTTCCTATCCAAACTCTGACTCAAGTCACAGACTGTAAGCCAACGTGGATAGCGCAGATGGATTCCTGTTACACTGTGCACCACACACACTTTTTTTCGTTTTAAATATCTACAGCACTTTGACAATGGAATCACTAGTAAGTGGCCACGATATTCAAGCATAAAATATACAGTTCTTTAATATTTGTTTTTTAACTTTATTTTCAATCAAAATCTTTATATAGCATTTCATTCAGTTTCCATTTTTAAAATTGTGCGCAACCCCTTGAGAACGCAAAGTATTGCATGTGTTAGTTGTACCCCCTCACTCACATATAGATACACACAAACACACAAGTCACACAAACCACAATTGAAAAAATTAACATATGTACAATACAACAACGTTGATACATGTTTTTTTGACAAATACATGAATTAACAGGAATTCAGGGAATTTGCATTCTATATTGAGTTCTGAAAGAAAGGCATGAAAACAATTATCTAATTTCAGAAAATCCTATCGATAATGTGTCATGATACACTATTTTACAAAAGAGAACCTTTAATTTATCCACGTAGCTTTAAGCCAGCAAGACGATCCTAGATTTACAGCCTGTGGATACATGCACGTTTTTTAGACATGGTGTAGGTAAAAATTAAAGGACCCTGCACTTCTAATCTATCATTCATAAATCACAGCGAGAAGGCATCAGTTTTTCAGTTCCATTCGCGCGATAGCTGCCCGGTGAACTTCATCTGGCCCGTCCGCCAGACGGAGCGCTCGAGCCCACATGAAGAACTGAGCCAGGGGGTAATCATTGCTTAGTCCCGCTGCTCCGAAAGCCTGAAACACAGTGAAACAAGGCAGAGAGTCATGATACGGCCATGGCGTTGGTGTAGCACGCGGCGCTGCGGAGCTCACGCAGAGACGACAAATAGGTGCTGCCCATTAGGGGGCACACTGGGTTTTTCATATCAGTCTTTCCCCGTCTGTGGTATCCCTATATTGTTTTGTCAATCAATCCTTTAGCTATGGCCTTTTACTGTAAGATTTCTTTTTTTTTTTTTTTTTTACTAAAATGATCCAAAATGCATATGAATATTCTTTAAGTACTGAAACACTTTGGAAGCTATCAGAATATTATTATCCGTGATTCATCTACGTTCAATAAAAAGTAGGAATGCACAGTCAAAACGTTAACTCTTGGGTGTGATAATATGTTATTGAACTTATCTACAAATATCAGAAAACAGTTTTCAAATTTCCGAAAATATTTAGTTTGGATAAATACAGAGAGACAATACATGAGAGGGAAGCCCGGAAATAACAACTCAATTCACACGTTCTTTCATCATCAAAACACACTGATCATTATAGGGAAAGGTGCGTAAGACATTGTAAGACAAGGGTTAATTAGCTTGAACAGTGTAGATGAGCGTGATGCCTGCTGAAGCCCAAGCAACGTGGAAAAGTTCACGATGTTCGCTTTCAAGCTTGTTTTTTTTTTTTTAACATCCCATAGATAAACTTATTTGCAGCTGCATGTGTAAGAAACAGGTTGTGTAGGAGATTCTGTCTCAACCTTGAGAACGAGACCACAGTAAAAAGATGGAATAAAAATAATGGCCAGGGAATGGCAGAGCAGCCAAGAGACATGTGCTGATACCATTGCTAGAAACTGCTGGAAAGGGATAGAATCCAAGCTTCAGGTTATTTAAGCACTGAAGAGCGGGTGAGGGGATTGAAGCTCGCAGATGGAGTTGTGAAAGCTGTCATCTCCAGGCCCAGCGCTGCCTCCCTGTTTGTTGTTCAGAGACCGTGACGCTCAAGGGGGAGAGAGGTCCAAGCGGGCGGTAGAGGGCTTCCCAGCATTTCGTGGACTAAGTTAAGTTCCACCCAGGGATGAAAGGCCTTTGTTTCTCTGTTCTATTATTATGATTGATTATTATGCTTGCACTGTGTTTATAATCTGAAGTATTCAGCTCGTTTATATTTTGCTTTCTGAACATCGTAGTGTGAGCTTGCTGCAGAAATTGAAACATGCATTTTGGTATGCCGTAAATCAAAGCTTATCGGAAGTATTCAGCTCGTTTATATTTTGCTTCCTGAACATCGTAGTGTGATGCATTTTGGTATACAGTTAATCAAAGCTTATGTCTGTCAATTAACTCTTTGCTCATATATATATATATATATATATATATATATATATGCAAAAAACAAAGGAGAACTCTGGGAAGTTCCCAATTTTAGGTGAAGAGCTGCTCTAGTAAGGAGCACCCTGCAACACCAGCGACACTCTAGATTTGCTCACCTCAAATGTCTGCTTATCTAGCAAAGTCTTTAAGCATAGGATTAGCACAGTGCTATCCTCGCCGAGCTAGATAGTGACAAAGTCTTTTGCCATTTGTACAGCAAAATCTTTAAGCATAGGATTGACATAGTGTCATCCTTGCCGAGCTGTAAAATGACAAAAGCCATTTACCACTCCAGGCACAGTATTACAGCTTTGGACTGGTCAAATACCATCCAAGCCAACCTGGAATGAGTAAAGCAACCCCTGACACGTGTTTCGCTCTCATTAGAGCTCTTCAGAGGAGTATAGCTTTGTCCAGACACAAGGGAGCACCCAGTATAAGTCAAACCAAAACCCTTTCAGGGATAGAGCGACGCATAAATTATGCAAAAAACAAAAGAGAACTCTGGGAAGTTCCCAATTTTAGGTGGAGAGCTGCTCTAGTAAGGAGCACCCTGCAACACCAGCGACACTCTAGATTTGCTCACCTCAAATGTCTGCTTATCTAGCAAAGTCTTTAAGCATAGGATTAGCACAGTGCTATCCTCGCCGAGCTAGATAGTGACAAAGTCTTTTGCCATTTGTACAGCAAAATCTTTAAGCATAGGATTGACATAGTGTCATCCTTGCCGAGCTGTAAAATGACAAAAGCCATTTACCACTCCAGGCACAGTATTACAGCTTTGGACTGGTCAAATACCATCCAAGCCAACCTGGAATGAGTAAAGCAACCCCTGACACGTGTTTCGCTCTCATTAGAGCTCTTCAGAGGAGTATAGCTTTGTCCAGACACAAGGGAGCACCCAGTATAAGTCAAACCAAAACCCTTTCAGGGATAGAGCGACGCATAAATTATGCAAAAAACAAAGGAGAACTCTGGGAAGTTCCCAATTTTAGGTGGAGAGCTGCTCTAGTAAGGAGCACCCTGCAACACCAGCGACACTCTAGATTTGCTCACCTCAAATGTCTGCTTATCTAGCAAAGTCTTTAAGCATAGGATTAGCACAGTGCTATCCTCGCCGAGCTAGATAGTGACAAAGTCTTTTGCCATTTGTACAGCAAAATCTTTAAGCATAGGATTGACATAGTGTCATCCTTGCCGAGCTGTAAAATGACAAAAGCTATAATACTGTGCCTGGAGTGGTAAATGGCTTTTGTCATTTTACAGCTCGGCAAGGATGACACTATGTCAATCCTATGCTTAAAGATTTTGCTGTACAAATGGCAAAAGACTTTGTCACTATCTAGCTCGGCGAGGATAGCACTGTGCTAATCCTATGCTTAAAGACTTTGCTAGATAAGCAGACATTTGAGGTGAGCAAATCTAGAGTGTCGCTGGTGTTGCAGGGTGCTCCTTACTAGAGCAGCTCTCCACCTAAAATTGGGAACTTCCCAGAGTTCTCCTTTGTTTTTTGCATAATTTATGCGTCGCTCTATCCCTGAAAGGGTTTTGGTTTGACTTATACTGGGTGCTCCCTTGTGTCTGGACAAAGCTATACTCCTCTGAAGAGCTCTAATGAGAGCGAAACACGTGTCAGGGGTTGCTTTACTCATTCCAGGTTGGCTTGGATGGGATTTGACCAGTCCAAAGCTGTAATACTGTGCCTGGAGTGGTAAATGGCTTTTGTCATTTTACAGCTCGGCAAGGATGACACTATGTCAATCCTATGCTTAAAGATTTTGCTGTACAAATGGCAAAAGACTTTGTCACTATCTAGCTCGGCGAGGATAGCACTGTGCTAATCCTATGCTTAAAGACTTTGCTAGATAAGCAGACATTTGAGGTGAGCAAATCTAGAGTGTCGCTGGTGTTGCAGGGTGCTCCTTACTAGAGCAGCTCTCCACCTAAAATTGGGAACTTCCCAGAGTTCTCCTTTGTTTTTTGCATAATTTATGCGTCGCTCTATCCCTGAAAGGGTTTTGGTTTGACTTATACTGGGTGCTCCCTTGTGTCTGGACAAAGCTATACTCCTCTGAAGAGCTCTAATGAGAGCGAAACACGTGTCAGGGGTTGCTTTACTCATTCCAGGTTGGCTTGGATGGTATTTGACCAGTCCAAAGCTGTAATACTGTGCCTGGAGTGGTAAATGGCTTTTGTCATTTTACAGCTCGGCAAGGATGACACTATGTCAATCCTATGCTTAAAGATTTTGCTGTACAAATGGCAAAAGACTTTGTCACTATCTAGCTCGGCGAGGATAGCACTGTGCTAATCCTATGCTTAAAGACTTTGCTAGATAAGCAGACATTTGAGGTGAGCAAATCTAGAGTGTCGCTGGTGTTGCAGGGTGCTCCTTACTAGAGCAGCTCTCCACCTAAAATTGGGAACTTCCCAGAGTTCTCCTTTGTTTTTTGCATAATTTATGCGTCGCTCTATCCCTGAAAGGGTTTTGGTTTGACTTATACTGGGTGCTCCCTTGTGTCTGGACAAAGCTATACTCCTCTGAAGAGCTCTAATGAGAGCGAAACACGTGTCAGGGGTTGCTTTACTCATTCCAGGTTGGCTTGGATGGTATTTGACCAGTCCAAAGCTGTAATACTGTGCCTGGAGTGGTAAATGGCTTTTGTCATTTTACAGCTCGGCAAGGATGACACTATGTCAATCCTATGCTTAAAGATTTTGCTGTACAAATGGCAAAAGACTTTGTCACTATCTAGCTCGGCGAGGATAGCACTGTGCTAATCCTATGCTTAAAGACTTTGCTAGATAAGCAGACATTTGAGGTGAGCAAATCTAGAGTGTCGCTGGTGTTGCAGGGTGCTCCTTACTAGAGCAGCTCTCCACCTAAAATTGGGAACTTCCCAGAGTTCTCCTTTGTTTTTTGCATAATTTATGCGTCGCTCTATCCCTGAAAGGGTTTTGGTTTGACTTATACTGGGTGCTCCCTTGTGTCTGGACAAAGCTATACTCCTCTGAAGAGCTCTAATGTAGAGCGAAACACGTGTCAGGGGTTGCTTTACTCATTCCAGGTTGGCTTGGATGGTATTTGACCAGTCCAAAGCTGTAATACTGTGCCTGGAGTGGTAAATGGCTTTTGTCATTTTACAGCTCGGCAAGGATGACACTATGTCAATCCTATGCTTAAAGATTTTGCTGTACAAATGGCAAAAGACTTTGTCACTATCTAGCTCGGCGAGGATAGCACTGTGCTAATCCTATGCTTAAAGACTTTGCTAGATAAGCAGACATTTGAGGTGAGCAAATCTAGAGTGTCGCTGGTGTTGCAGGGTGCTCCTTACTAGAGCAGCTCTCCACCTAAAATTGGGAACTTCCCAGAGTTCTCCTTTGTTTTTTGCATAATTTATGCGTCGCTCTATCCCTGAAAGGGTTTTGGTTTGACTTATACTGGGTGCTCCCTTGTGTCTGGACAAAGCTATACTCCTCTGAAGAGCTCTAAATAGAGCGAAACACGTGTCAGGGGTTGCTTTACTCATTCCAGGTTGGCTTGGATGGTATTTGACCAGTCCAAAGCTGTAATACTGTGCCTGGAGTGGTAAATGGCTTTTGTCATTTTATAGCTCGGCAAGGATGACACTATGTCAATCCTATGCTTAAAGATTTTGCTGTACAAATGGCAAAAGACTTTGTCACTATCTAGCTCGGCGAGGATAGCACTGTGCTAATCCTATGCTTAAAGACTTTGCTAGATAAGCAGACATTTGAGGTGAGCAAATCTAGAGTGTCGCTGGTGTTGCAGGGTGCTCCTTACTAGAGCAGCTCTCCACCTAAAATTGGGAACTTCACAGAGTTCTCCTTTGTTTTTTGCATAATTTATGCGTCGCTCTATCCCTGAAAGGGTTTTGGTTTGATATATATATATATAGATGCTCTTTGTAGTGTACTCATATATAAATAGATGCTCTTCATTGCTTTTTTTATTCTACCATTGTTGATGTGCTAAATGCATACATTTACCTGAAATTCTAGTAAAGCTAAATTGTATTCATAATTGGCGTGTGGTCCTTCATTGAGTATCCTTATTGACTTATACCGAACAGGTGTCAACCAGTCACCTGGATAAGACACACGCCTAGAAGCTGAGCTGTTATTTCTAGGCTTGTTTTAGTGATGGCAGAACGTGTCATGTGGCTCTGGGGGGTGGGGCCACTGAAGATCAACATACTCTGCTGCCAAAGGAACACTGAGGGATCGGGCTGACTCTATCCAGATTGTGGCTGAGTAGTGACTGCAGATCTAAGGACACAGAGTGACTGACTATAGCCTATCTGAGCAGAATAAAAGGAGCAAGGAACGCGACATGTATTGCATCAGAAATGACAAAACAGCAATGAGAGCCATGCCCATGCAAGGAAAACATAATCTAGAGGCATGCTTAGCTGAAGTAAAAGCAGATTTTAAGACGTCCATGGCAGAAGACGTATCACAAGTAATCAAACAAGTTAATTACCTTTGGTAAAGTTCTTGCTGGTGGAGACACTATATAAAGATAGATGCTTCACCTTGTGAAAACACCCTAGGCGCCATTGTGGATCCATGGATTTTTCTGTTAGTGGTGTCATGCTTCTACATATCGAATCTGTCCCACCCAGAAATGATCTGGGCCATAATAGAACCGCCACCTCCAAGCGTCAACATCAGAATCCAACAGCCGCTGCTATTAAATGTCAGCACATTGAATACCAAGGCTGCGTGGTGCTGAATCTAGCTCAGGCCTCTTTAATAAAGTACCAACCACTGCCTGCCTCTTAATTTCACAACTGCAGGCCACTGCTTTTTCCCCTTTGGGACAGTTTTCTCTTCCTCTTTGTCCGTTTCCATCTTTTGTCTTTAAGAAATGTATGATGAGGAAAAATAAGTGCTGGTCCCAAAAAATAAGTGCCAGTGGGTTCCACCGGCAACCTCTGGCTCAAATTAAGCACTAGGTCTCTGACCACACAATCAGACTCAGGCCCTCATTCCGACTTCAGAGGAACCTGAACAGCCACGCCGGTGGTGGTGCAGACCGCCAAATAACGAGTGTGGCAGTTTGGCCTGTGCCAAACCACCATATCCCTGTTGCAAACGCCAGGGCGGCTGGACCTGCCAGGCCAGAGATGAGTATCTCTGACCCAGCGGGCCACCCAATACCGCCAGCGGTATTCTGAGTCCCCGTTCTGCAAGGGATTCTGTGGCAGGAGCACCGCCGGAAAATCCATGGTGGAAGGGCTAAAGGCAACGGGAATTTGCATTCCTGTAGCCAGTAGATGACTTCCCTCCCAGTAGTGACCCTCCCACCCCCCACCTCCCCAGTAGAGACCCCGCAACCCCCGATCGCCATACTGCACCCCGCCTCCCCAAATACACACACGCACATCCTGACCCACACACACTCAACACCCTTACACACATGCGCACACACACGCATCACCACAATTACACAGACACACAAACACTCCCCTCCTACCCCCCATGCATTACACGCATACACACACTCACACCCATTCACACACCTCTCCCTCCTCCCCTTGCGGAGGACACTTACCTTGTCCGACGAGGTGCTCCTCCCTGAGGGGACGGGACCCGGCTCTCCCACCACCGGCCCGCACTGCCAGGCCATATTACACGCGTAATACGGCGGGTGGAGTCCTTTTGGCAGGGTGGGGCCACAGCGGGCTCACCTCTGCACTGCCAACCGCCACCACGAACACTGGAGGATTTCCGCCCAAATTGCGGCGGAAGTCCTTCAGTACTCTGAATATGGCAGTCAGAGGACCTCCAGCATTGGCGGTCCTCTGGTGGCTGCAACTTCGGCGGTCTCGCCGAAGTCGGAATGAGGGCCTCAGAGCTTTCAGTAATCCGATGGTCCTTAGTACAATCAATGTTAAAACTCAGATCTCTCTTGGGGTCTAAGTGATGAAGTCTCTCTTCTTCCTTGGATGGATGAGGACGGGCAAAGAAAGCTGGCAGGGTGATAGAATGCTCAATGTGGATAAGCGTAACCATTTTCAAGAAGGAACACTGCTTTGGTTCTTAGCACTAGCCTATCTGGGACGAGAGTGGTGTATGGTTGGTGGTCAGAGAGTGCTTGCACCTCACTAACAAGCTGATGTGATTGCAATAAGGAACATTCTTTTAAATGAGAACAACCTCAGAGGAGAACTGTACTGGATCGAATGGGGGTGCACATCAGGAATGTGAGAAACAGATTAAGGTCCTATAGGGCATCAGAAAGGGTTTTGGTGGGAACATATGTGTCCTGCCAGGTGCTGTACAGCCAGGGAGATGCTCTGACGATCTAGCCAGCTCTAGATGTGTAAAGCCTCCTGGCACAGGGCCAGTGCCCACACCTTTCACATGTTGCAGTACCACATGGTGCTAGTGTTGTCTTTAAGGACTTGCACCCATCCCCTTTTCAGAGATGGGAAGAAGGCCCTCAATAGTAAGCAACAGAGGTTCACCTCCTTCATAACCTGGGAATGTGGTCCGAGTCACACCAAACTCAGCCCCCACCCATAGGCAGATGACACTACTACACACTATGTCCCTATGCCAGATCTGTCTCACTGTTTTGATATCTAGCCTCATTCACTAGCCATGTATTACTATGCAGAAAATAACCTGAGTTCATGCTAATTGTTTCTTTAATGGCTGCAACAATTATTCAGCTGTAATAAAAACCTCAATAAAAAGAGTTCAATGCTAAGCTAGTCACCTGCATCTACAACAGGATGATGTTGAGAAGGGTTATCGTTAGCAACCAGAGTCCTTTGATCTCCCACTGTGACTTCAGATACCACTGCAGAGCCCGCATCCAACACCTTGCATGGTCCACTAGCAGGATGCAGGAGGCAAGTGGTCTCGGAGCCGCTCTCACTGAGACCCAGATCAAATGTTAAAACATCTGTATCTTAGCCCACGTGTTCTGGACTTCTTCAGGTGGAGCAAAGGCCCTGAACAGCAGCCCAGCATGGCTCCAATGAAAGTAAGTGGCTGTGAAGGAGTGAGGTGTGACTCCTGGAAGTGGTTTACAACTGTTTGGAGCTCTCCACCTGTAAATACCAGTCGCCGAGCTATAGGAAAATTGGTAATCCCAACCTTCAGAGATGGGCAGCAACCACCACCCAATTTCTTGTGGCCTACCTGAAGCCGTAGGTGGCATCTGTGGGACAGTAGCACACAGATATGGAAATAGGCGTCTTGCAAATAATTCCCCACCATCCAGTCTCCTGGATCCATGGCAGAGCAAACTTGGGTCAGGGTGAGCATTTTTCACTTGTTCTTCCTGAGGAAGATGTTCAGAGGGTGGAGATCTAGAATGGGACGGAGGCCTCTGACATTATTCTGCACCATAAGATAGCAGGAGTAGAGGCCAGTCCCAATCTTTGATGCAAGTACCCTCTCTATGGCTCCGTTATCCAAGAGAATCTGAATTTCACCTTGGAGAATGAACAAGTAGTCATCCAGAAGCTGTTGCTGTGTAGGTGGTATGCTTGAAGGGGTGGAAATGAAGGGTAAGGCATAATCGTGTTGGATTATTTAGAGAACCCACCTGTTTTATGTAATACTCTGCCAGCCCTAGAGATAAAAGCTTATTTGGCCGCCAACTAGGTGAGAGTGCACAGCTAAGATCAAATTAAAGTGGTTTTGCCGAAGCTGCAGAGAGGGCAGTGGGCAGTTTATTGCACTTGGGAGCCTGGACGCTGGCGGCAGAATCCCGACCTCTGCTTCGAAAAGCTTGGGTGGTCTAAAAGCAGGGTTTTTCATAACCTCTGCGGAAATCCCCTTCTGAAGCCTAGAGAGAGGTGAAATTGTTGGGGTGGCTATTAAATGGATAGTGTTGGGCTGAAAAAATGCACTGTTGCTTTTCTCTTCTTAAATCACTTTAGGGCCGAGACCACCTTTTATGCATAGGTACAGGTGACATCAAAATGAATATCCATCAATGTTGGCTGGACATCATTCGCAAATCCATTTTAATGAATCCAAGTATGCAGCTGAAGCATCACGCTGGTGGGAACTGCCCTACTCAATCAGTTGCCGGTGTCCCTGCCCAGCAGGATCACATATTTTGCTGCATCTTAGCCATCCTGAATTATCTGCTGAAGGCTAGATCGAAGATCCTCAGGGACTGCAGGCAAGATGTTAGCCATCATGTCCTACAATGCATGCAAATGACCTCCCAGGAGGCAACTTAAACTTATGGATCTGAGGTCAAGACTGTCAAATAAAAACATAGGTTTGTTAACATATTGCATACGTTTTGTCTCCATGTTTTTCAGGGTGGTCGGAAATGCATTGGGAATGAGTCTGCTGGTAGAGGATTGAACTACCAGTCTCTCAGGTATTGAATGCTGCAGCAAGAAAGATGGGTCCCCTGGAGCCAGTCTATATCTTCTGGCTATTTGCCAAATTACTGGAGGGCACGATCCTAGCTGCCCAGGTGCCCAGGAATGTGTCTGTCAATGCCTCATTGAAAGGAAGGAGAGATTCTTGTGCCCTCGTTGCAGGACCTCTGTAAGTATATTTGTTTTGACTATTACTGATGGAAGATGCAAGCCCAGTACTTCTGCTGCTATCCTGAAAGCCAACTCGAAGGAGACTGTCTTCAATGGAAAGGCCAAGAGAAGAGTTCAGAGCACTGTCTGGTGATGTGCCTAGAGAATTGGCCTCTTGTAAATCAAGAAAGAGCTTCTTATCATTGTATACATGGGAACTGTCATCACCATCGTTGTCTTGCAGATCCTCTGTATATTTGTAGTGTATGAAGTGCAACAGAATCTGATTGAGGTTGGACTAGAGATTGGAATGGGTGCAATTTCGAACAAGATCACAGTGTATTACCTTCTGAGTCTGAAAGGGCTATCCGTTCCTCTTCCGGAGTTGGTGGCTTTGCTGCCTACATCGATGCACAAGGGGACCATTGTCAGTCTCTATGCAGTGTCTTTGCAGCTGTCGGTTGCGGAGATGTGGTCGACCCGGGAGTGAGATCAAGATGCACAGTTGGTGTTGGGGAGGGATCTTCCGGCGGTAACCTGACTGGAAGACCACCTGGATTAATGAGGCCCAAAGGTAATCTGGGAGAGTACCAAAAATCCACAGCAAGGGCTCTCTGAAGGCCTCAACCTGTAGTAGCATTGCCTATGGATCCAGGAACTTGGAGACCAAGACTGCGATTTTCAGGTACCCTGATGTTTGTATGACTTCTCTTGCAGAGAATGTGAAGAAGTTCAGCTGTGTTTGAACTTCTCATGCTTATTTTTCTATGACTTCCTTGATGACTTTGACAACAACCTCTCTTGGGAATGACTTTAGGAATGAGAACGTACCTACGTCCTCAACTTTGACTGGGATAGCGCCTGCCTACAAGGCTCGCAGACGTTAAGTATGATGTTGCAGTCCCAGATGGCCTTTGGATTTCTCTGATCACAGTTTGTCTCATGAGAGGAGCTCAAATCTTGTGAGGGTCTGTCACTGACATCTGTTTGTGGCAGTCTTTGCAAAGTTTAAACCATGTAATTTTAAGAGGCGAGATGTCCCTTGCACACTGGAAACATTTTGAGAACAAATTTTCTGTCAGGTGCCAAAAGTGAGGGAACACGTTCTGGATCTGCACTGGAAGGAGTTGAAAGAAAGGAACTGGCATCGACGTGTGGAGGTGGTGGTTATATTGGAGGTGTAAAGTCACTTCCCGAGCAGGACGGACCAAGTGTGGAGCTGCATGACATCACCTACCAGCGCACGAGGGAACTGCTGAAGAAAAAAATCTCCAGATCAGTCTGGCTACTGGGGTATTCAAAAGATGAGCAATCTCAAGTTAGAAATGTCATCAGAATTTGCTTTCCAATGTTTCCCCAAGACAATCATCACTGGCATTGATGTCTAGGACACCATTATCACCAACTCCAGGAGTTATTCCCTTAGGTGGATAAAGTCTAGATGAGACCCTGTACTTACAGCGGGCCATTTAAAAAGTTAAGTCTGATAATAGGGATGGCCAGGGAGTTTGAGAGGGAGAAACTGAGATTAGCTTGTCAGAAACAAGAGGAACTGAGTAGGGGGACGCAGGAAGAACTGGCCAATGAGGACAAAAAAGGGACTGTGAGGAGTGGGAAAAGAAAAGGGAAAGGCAGGAAAAAGGAGACAGAATTGGAGTGAGAGTGGATAGCTTTAAAAAGAGAGGAGCTTAACATAGCAGTGAAGACTGCTACATCTGGGAAAAGCAATTGCACGTCCAACTCTACCAGGTACCTGTCAAGTTTCAAAAAAGCTAGTTCACATCTATGTTGAGAGACAAGATATTTTGGAAGGTTTTGTGAGCCTTGACATTGAGCTGAGGCTTTGAGTGATTGCCCATTGAAGTATGCCAGTCATTGAAAGTATGCCTTTTCCTGAGAAAATAAACTGTGAGAGAATAAAGGAAGTTCTAATCACATGGTTTGGGCTAAAGTCAGCTGTATATTTTCAGAAGTTTAAAGGCAGCAAGAGAACAGATGGTTTTCGAGACCTGCATTCATGGTGTGTTGTGTGGTAGGTAGGGTGGGTGAGAGAGATGGAGGCCAAAGATTTTCATGCCCTTAACCAGTTGATGGTGACAGAGAAACTAAAGAAGGAATGCTCTTCTCAAGTTAGGCAATACCTGCTAGATCTGACAGAGAAGGATCCAAAAATACCAGCAGTGTTGGCTGATAAGAGATTAACTAGCATGGTTAACAAAGGGCTGGAGCGGCACAAGGCAAGAGGAGAAAGGAACTCTCAACAGACTGGTTTCAAACCATGGGGTTGGGGCCAGGGACCTTCCTTCAGTTCCAATGAGACATACAAGCAGAAAGAGAGTTGAGTTCCAAGTCAGGAACAACACACGGAGAAGGGGGCAGCAAGGTTCTTCCAAGCCCAAAATTATTACTTTTTTAGGTGACAAGAGGGGCATTACAAGTGAGACTGCCAAGTGAAAGATCCTGTACCAGCTACACCCATCATAGTGAGTATTTTGACTATGAGTAAAGGCACCAGGGGAGGGCCCTGTTGTACTCTACCTAGCGGCTACGGACATTTGGGAGAATGTCTCAGATGCCATGATGCACATTCACCAAACATGATGGGATGTGTATTAGAAGCTACAACCAATGGGAGGAAAGTTCCTGCCCTGAGATATACAGGAGCTTAACTGACTATGGTTGAGTGGAAGTATTTCAACCCCAAGGAGAGTCTCCCGGTGCCAGTGTCACAGGCTTAGTAGGCAGTGGAGAGTACATTGAATATTGATTGCCTGAGCTGCAGTAGAGATCAGTGGCAGAATGGCCATAGTTGATGTAGAGGTGAGCAAAGTGCTGGATGTCACTTGGGCAATGATTTGAGTGTTCCTGGTTTAGTGCCTGGACCGGAGGCTCACATGGCTTGGAACAGCTGACCAAAACACTAGCTGTGCATCAGTCTCAGGAGGAGATTGGGTCAATTTCAGATTTGTCTAGACCAGAACAGGTTAGTAAGTGGATCAGGGCAGGCTCAGAGAATTCACTAGTTGTGGTATCCGTTGCCCCTGCTTCAGCTGGACAGAATGATGAGATACTCGAAATGGACAAGGTTTTGAATCTGGTTATTGCCAGAACTGCACGGGTTGTTAACTGCTGGAGAACCCACTTGAGAGGAATTCTATGAGGCACAAGTTGAGTGACCTACGCTCGTGGGACTTCAGAAGGAAGCCCAAGAACAGCTCACCAAAGGAGTGGTGGGAAGGCATTATGTTGGTTGACAGGATGGACTGCTTTGTAGTGAGCGCGTGAATCCTGAGTCAGGAGCTAGCAAGAGGCTACTGGTTCCACAACAGCACAGGAACTTCCTGTGGTCACTGGCCCACTACAAGCCCTTAGCTGGAAACCTGGGACCTTCTGTCTACTGACCACACAGGTCTGTAGGACTGCCCCCACTCGCCAAATGAATGGCAAGCCAATAGATAAGACCAAAGCACCAATAGTGCCTCTGCCTGCTTTAGGCATTCCATCTGAGCGGGTGGGTATAGACACTGTTAGTCTATTAAGCCTCAGTTTCCTCAGCACAAGGCTACAATCACATCTTGGTTGTGGTGGCTCATGTCACCACATATCCAGAGGTGGTACCTTTAAGGACTATGACTGCAAAGGTAGTAGCTGCAGCTTTCCAAGGCATCTTTTCTGAGGTTGTATTTCCAAAGACAGTTTTTTATGACTGAGGAAATCTAATTTACCTTCCCCTGTCTGAGAGAGATTTAGGTGCAAGCTAGTGTGACCTATCACTTCTCCACGTTGTATCATCCACAAACCAGTTTGTTAGTAGAGAAGCTTAACAAGATCTTTAAGAGCATGATCAGCACTCTAACAGAGAAACTCAGGAGTAAGTGGAAACTTCTCCTGCCATGTCTTATTGGCTTATGGGGGGGGGACACCACAAAAGGGAGTGGGTTTTAGTCCCTCTTAAAGTCTGTTGGGAAAACAAGTACATAGCTCACTGAGCTTGACCAAAGAAAGAGGGGGAATGCGGTGGCCTCAGGAAATTGATGGTGCATTAAAAGGGTCAATCAAATAGAAATCTTCAGGCCTGCCAAGAGCTGATGAAGGAGTGGCATACCCTGAAAGCGATGCTGACTGCATGTCAAGAGGTCAGGAGGTGCATGTGTTGAGAGTTTTAGAGGATAAGGAGAAGACCTCATTTTCTACACCATAGGGGTTATTCCAGTTTCAAGTTATGCTCTTTGGGTTGGAAAATTCTCCTGTCACTTCAGAAGCCTGGTGAATTATGTTCTATCAGGGTAAGGAGAGTTTTGTGTGGCCTAACTGGATGACACTGCAGTGTTTGGCAATTCATGGGAGGACCATATGAAGCACCTAGAACTGGTGTTAGGACATAGGGCAAAACAGGCTTTGAAGGCAACCAAGTGCCAGGTGGGCCAGTGTACCGCAGTCTACTATGAGCATCAGGTGAATAATGGGAAGATTTGCCCATTGGATACCATAATTCATTCCATTTTGGAGTTGGGTATGCTCACTAAAGTTACACAAAGGAGAGTCTTTCCAAGACACGCTATTGCTCCCTTTCACAGCTTTGATATCGAAGAAAAAGCCTAAGAAGATTATTTTAATTGAGGAGTGTCAAAAACCTGATGAGGACCTGAAAAGAGTACTGTGCAATACACCTGTATTGAAGGTCCGTGACCAAAGTCTACTCCTCACAGTACAGATGGATACCTAGGACAAAGGGGTTGCAGCAGTAAGGTCTCAAATCGCTGACGAGGGTAGAGTGCATTCTTTTACCCTTATTAGTTGTAGGCTGCTAGCCAGAGAACAGAACTGAGCAGCTTCTGATGAGTACGTGCCATGACTGAGAAAGATCTGTAGGTGAGTCAAGCGAAAATGGTGGAGAATGCCACAATGTTAATGATGTCTTTATGGAATAAGAACAGTTCAAATTAAGATAAATGTTAAAATGATAGTTTGATATCAATTTTCTTTCTGATAATGTGGGTAAAACATTCTCTGTGTAACAACCATTGTGGCTAATCCTCAAAACTATTTATAATTAATTATGTGTATAATCAGTTTATTTTTTGCTAAGCTTCCAAATGACAAAATTTGATAGTTATTAATTTATGTAAATGATTGATTGTTCCTTCCTCTATAGTATTTTGTTTGGATATATTTGTAATCCCAATGCATTCTTTAATTATTGGAAGAATCTTTTAGGTTAATGATATGACAATACATAAAAAACTATTTAGACCATAATACATTGTAATGACTTTGGGAATGAAGTACTATAAATAGTGAGAATAGAGAAAGGACTGTGAAACGAGGAAGAAGACTGAAAAGTCGAAACATGTTTTCTCCTTTTTTGCATCGAATAAACCGGACCCATTTTTGTGAAGCTGAACGGAGTGCGTGGCATTTATCTCTTGTTCATAAAGTTAATCAAGGGTTCGGCCAGCCTCTTTGCCTCGCACCAGCTGAGTAAGCGTCGTTTTCCTTGGCGCGCTTTGTTTGGAAATAAATATATATCTATATAGATATATATATATATATACATACATACATATATATATGTTTTAAAAACAGACCCATCTTCACTAATATATATATATATTTTTTTAAGTAAAAGTGGTTAAAAATATGTATGAAATTCATGTAAATAGTTTTTAGAGTTTTTTTTAGACCAAGTTAAAAAGTCAAACTAATTATTTTTAACTAATTACATTAATAAAATACACAATATTTAATAAACTTCAGAGGTAGAGGTGGAGAGCTCCAGTCTCGACCCAGAGGTGGAGCTGTCCATTCTCCACCTGTAGGTTTGTGAGTTGCATTTCGTAGTACGTAAGTAGTACAACATTAGTAGTACATTACATACTTCAAAATGCAGTTTGTCAATTTATGTTACTGTACTATGACCACTTCTCCAATGCATCAAAGGATCTTGAGTGTATATACTGCAAATCTAAATGTACATATGCATGTATTTCAAGACATTAGATCCTGGGAGGAAAGTGCCACACAAGGTGTGCAGTTAAGAATTACTTTTGACAGTAAGGGCCTGATTACGACCTTGGCAGGTGGGATACTCCGTAACAAACGTGGCAGATATCTCATCCGTCGTATTACAAGTTCCATTATATCCTATGGAACTTGTAAAATGGCGGGCAGGATATCTGTCACGTTTGTGAAGGAGTATCACATCTGCCAAGGTCGTAATCTGGCCCTTAATCAGGTAAAATTGGTTCCTATCTGAAAAGGAAGCATAATAGAAAGGGATCACTGTAATTGAGTACATCCAACTAGAATATAACTTTACTAATTTAAAAAAGAAACAGCAAACGTGTAGGTGTGAGCTCAATTCTAGAAAAGGAATTGGCATCTTCCAAAGGCATCTTTAGACAGAACCATTTGGAAGACTACCTCAGGAAATCAAATAATGTGCGCCAGCTATTCTGCG
The DNA here is from genome assembly GCF_031143425.1 of Pleurodeles waltl. NCBI lineage: Eukaryota > Metazoa > Chordata > Amphibia > Caudata > Salamandridae > Pleurodeles > Pleurodeles waltl. The sequence continues at coordinate 903,654,651 of NC_090450.1, forward strand.
GCCTACTGCAACTTAACCACTTGCATGCGACCCTGCTGGGGGCTGTGGGTGAGTAGTAATCAGCATGGAGCTACAGCTTGGAGTGCGAGTTTGGAAGAAGAGGTGCTGCTGGCGAATAGGAACTAGCTGGCACAACTAACCTGTTCATTCTAGAAACATTTTGCTTTAAAACGTGCTGGAAATAGTCTGCTGAAGCCAGGCGGTTCTCAAGGGCAGTTTCCATTAAGGAAACAGATCTACATGGGCAATGCTCCGAAGTAAAATAGTCCCTATCCCAAACGATGAGGATCTGGTGGATCTAGTGGCACATCTTTAGCAGATGGTACGAAAGCTACAAAGTAATCCTGATGGCGCTGATCCAGGTGTTACTATATTTAGAGCTAAGAAAAACAACATAACCCAGACATACAGGATTAGCCAACTGATATCAAAGAATGCTTTGCGAATTTTAAAGTGCACAAACTAACACTTTTTATTATATTATGTTTTTAGTATGAAAGTTAAACATCTAACAAGTAGTTATTCAAAACACTTTAAACTTTTGCACTTCTTTTTGGTCCTTGCTTCCAATTCACAAGGTTAGTCCTCACCCTGCAGGTTATTGTGTGGGAACTCGGTCTCTTAGGCCATCTTTTCCATCCTGATCTCACTTCGGTACTGTAAACACCTGTCCTTAATCACAGACACTCCCGTCTGTTTACCTCCTTCCTACCTTATACCTGCTTTGGTTTCAGCCGCCACTATTTCATTTTACGTACATTTTCTAGGCATCACTGGTGCTTCTAATTTGCCTTCTTGTCTGCCCTGATCTGCTGTGCAAAACAGGAAATACTTGAAACTCTTGGTGCTGAACGCAGACAAAATAATTGCTCTTTTCTTATATACTGCACTTCAGCCAACCTCACGTTTGAATTCTCCTCGTTTTAACCCTTTCACATACAACCTAAAGGTTATTTCCCGTAATTAAGTTAACTCCTGGCTGCACCCACTTCTAAAGTTGGGCCAACCACTCCACTCCTGTCACTGCTATAAACCCTGCTTACATCATGCACATTTGAAAAGAAAGTGTATTACTGTGCGTTATTAATGAGAATACAACTGAAAAACCGGCATGGTAGGGCTTTTACTTCTTACCAAAGGATACACGCTGCTCTTACCTGCATGGCACGGTCAATCACCTGTTGGGCCATAGATGGTGCTACCATTTTGATCATGGCAATTTCCAAGGCAGCTGCCTGTATAAAGTTGTAAAATTAGAGCAGACATTAAACTGAGTATTTCAGTGATCATTATAGTAACAATAAAACAGTTGAGAGGCGTGGCTGAAGAAGCCAAGATGGCGGGCGCGACTTAAAACACTCCCGCACTCTCCCTAAATATCCTGCTTCATCTGGCATCCTGGGTCCAGTTTAGTAACACCCAACATGTCACATTCTGTCCCCCTCATAAGCGATCCTCAGCCGGACCCTCCATGGTCGCACTGTAGACTTCTTTCTGCATCGAGGGAGCTGGGCCTGCAGCCTGGTTTGGGGCCTGGATGTCTTGCTGGCTCGCCACCGCCCCAGAGAGGCGATCGAGAAGGTGGCGCACCCAGCTGTGAACCTGCTGCCCGGACTGAGCCGGGGAAGGATCCGTGCCAGTTCGCTTTGGGTGTGGACCCCTTTAACCCTACGACCACATTGGAGCAGCCAAGAGGCCACGTGGGCCTGCACCCGCTGGAGAACTTAGGATCTTGCACTGGTCTGCTTCAGGTGCGGCTCCCTCTGAGTCAGGGGCAGCATCGGGGCAGTCGGAGAGGTGGCGACCTTACTGACTGTGCTCGCTCAATATATTGGGGCCTCACACCTACATGTGCCTTACCTGTGACTTCAACTGGGCCAGCTTACGCGGCAGCGCCCAACCCCAGCCTGAACTGTTTGCAAAATCCTGTGAAGGGGGTGAGGGCTTGGGATTGCACTGCCACCAGGGGGGCCATGAGGAAGGGGTCCGGTGCTGGCCTCTGCCCCAAAATGACCATGCAGATGGTCGGGACACCCCAACCTCAAGGTTAGGAGTGGGGGGGGGGAGGCACGCTCCACAATCCAAACTTATGCAATAATCAGCAATGGTGCGACCTTCCTTGAAAGGGAACAACCCTCATTGTGGCATTAATACACTGTGCCTCAGTCATCCAGAACCCACACGTACTACCCCACCACTGCTTGCCTATTGCCTGCACACCCGGCTGGGCCCCCATATCTGGTGCATGCAACCTTGCATTTAAAGCTGCTTATTCTTCATCACCCACTGTGGATTGGGGTGGAGATCCTCCCTGCACCTACCCCATCCCGTCTACTACTGTTACAGTGCCCTTTCCTCGGGATCTGCACGCTGCTGAACAAAAGGCTCACCTCCCAGCGTCACCAACTCAGAAAGCTATTATAGCACAGAGTTATGATGAAGTCAGGCGGCGGGAAGGGAATTAGGGTAGGGAACTGCAGTGAGAGAGATCTGAAAAGAAAAGGTTAGAACAAATATGCATATACTCATTCATAACAGTATAACTCACCAATTGACTCTTGAAAAAAGGCGTCTGTGATATCAGATTGAGACCCTTTGTGAATTGGGCGTAGCCCCTTCTTTGAATCATGGAACAAGAACAAACTGCAACCTCTGAACCTAGAGATGGCAAGAGCCTCGGACTATGGACAAACTCTGAATATCAATCATGTAACCACTATACATTCATAAACATAAACGTTTGATCTCAGCCTAGAAATTCTCAAAGACTTAAATATGTATCTCACATATTCTCAAAGACATAAATATGTATCCCACATATTATGGTTCCCAAAAAACAATGAAACTATAATTTGCTTATCTCCAAAACATTTTCACATTGACTACCTAGGCCTGAAAGTTTTACTCATTGAACTTGAAGCGCTTTGTTCGCTGGCCTGAAGCGCCTTGCTTGTTATTCATGAAGCGCTTTGTTCAATATGCCAGAGAGCGCTTTTACTTGCCTTGTCTGAAGCGCTACGCTCGTTATGCTAAGGGGCGCTTTACTCATGTGGCCTGAAGAGCTTTGATTGCCGTGCCAAGGGTGCTTTACTCATGTGGACTGAAGCGCTTTGACTGCTGTGCCAAGAGCGCTTTACTCATGTGGACTGAAGCGCCTTGATTGCCGTGCCAAGGGTGCTTTACTCATGTGGACTGAAGCGCTTTGATTGCCGTGCCAAGGGCGCTTTACTCATGTGAACTGAAGTGCTTTGATTGTCGTGCCAAGGGCGCTTTACAAGTGTGGCCTGAAGCGCTTTGCTCGTTGTGCTAAGGGGCGCTTTACTCCGGTGATCCGAAGCGCTTTGATCGTCACGCCAACGCCGCTTTCCTCTTTGAATTGAAAACGCTTTGCTCGTTGTACTAAGGAGCGCTTTACTTTTGGAAGTAACAACCCCCTTCAAGATTGGGTTCATCAAGACCTTACCGCTATAAGTGCAACCTACTTGTATCTGAATTCACCATGGAAACAAAGAAACTCCGATTTACTGTCATTCTCCCATGCAGGAAATATACTCTTCTTCAGAGGAACCCCCACGAGGTCTGACTGCATCGAAGTCTTCAAAAAAGTGAGCAATGTGCTTGGGTGTGGCTGGACTTTATAGGCCTGCCACACCCCAAGATGGCCGCTGCCTCTAGAAACCTGGGAATTGTAGTCCATTCCTAAAATAACACTGATAAGTGCATCTTGTCCACCAATGTCCTGACCCTGCAGCTACATGAGCTTTACCACAGGGCAGGCAACACTGATGACCACTTTTAGAACAAGAGGGGATGACAAGTGGTGTGCATGAAGCACCGCAAATACGCGCAGCGGAGTTTCGGGTGGGAACTGTACCGCGCACAGCTTTATTCCTGAGAACTACACACTCACTTCATCACCTAATCTCTATTGTCAGAGGGCCCCCAGCCCCGTTGCTGTTTGACAGCTTCATGTGCGGCTACGTTGGTATGGTGGAGGACTGGCCTCTCAAGATGGGCCTCCCATCCCCAAGACACCCCACTCTGTGCTAGTCCGACTACCCCACCACCGATTCCCCTCACCAGCACCTGACGACCTCGGTGGCCCACCCCGTCTAGTCACTGGATTGACCCGTCCGACTGCTTGTGCTGCCCCGCTGGGGGCAAGCGGGTCACGGTGGTGGAGTGGAAATCCCTAAAATCTGCTGATTCTCGGTCTGCCACCTATATATCCCGGATACCAATAATCCTCTCTCCTGCCTGTTCCTGGCACACAGAATGGGAAGCTCAGGACAAGGCAATCATGATGGCACACTCTGTCCCAACCCTCTGAACTCTAATCATCATGAGCAAAGATAAACAACCCACTTAATCTTCCCAATCTAACATGGACAATTTTACCACCAACTCTTCAGAACTCCCCAAGAAATCTTCAGAAGGAGACCCCAACTGGTGCTACTGGCTTCATACGAGCTACCATGTATTCTACAGGCAATACAGGCATCTAGAGAGGCCCTCAAGGGGAAGATAGGAGAGGTCGGTATGGGGGTCAAGTTGCTGCATCAAGACCTTTGCTTCATCACCAGCTGAGTATCCAGGGGTCGATGAATGTGTTTCCACCCTAGAGGATGACTTCTCAGATCTCAAATCCAAAGTGGCCGCCCTCACGGTGAACGTCCATACCCTGGAAGCCAGAGTGGAGGACTCAGAAAAACACTCCTAACACAACAATTTGCAGTTAGTGGGCTTCCCAGTGGGAACTGAATCCCCCAACCCAACTGACTTCATAGAGACTTGGTTTCGATCCTGGATGCCAGCATCATCAATCTCGACTTGTTTTGTGGTTGAACGAGCACACCGTGCACTGACTTCGCATCCTCCCCCTCGGGCTTTGCCGCGTCCAATGATCGTCAAGATCCTGAATATTGCGATCGGGATCCGGTCCTTAAGGAGGCTAGAAATCATACCTAGCACATGTATCAATCCTGCCGAATTATGATTTTTCTGGACTGCACTAAGGCCACGCAAACCCAAATTAAATCATACAATGCAGTCAAACAAAAGATCAGAGCGATATCCATTTCATACGTCCTATTTTTCCCTGCCAGACTCCGAGTGGTGCTCAACCCTAAATCCCAATTCTTCGATGCTCCGGATGCAGCCTGGGAATGAGCCACAGAACAACGTTCGCTTGGAAAGCACAATGTGCCACATGAGGATCCCAGGACTGGCCCCACAGCCCAGAAAACAACTGGTCCCACCACTGCCCCAAACATAGGACAAGAATAAAGAGAGTGATTGCTCTCCGGAGACCCCGCTGTCCGATGACAATGACTCTCCCTGCAACTTCTCAAGCCTTCGTGGGAGATAGAATGGAGGTGGAGGGGTCAGCCGCGGATTTCACATCAGATCCTTGACAGACTGAATAAGATAAACAAATTAACTGAGAGAAACACTCCAGACCCAGGGTGCCCTCGCAGAGATGTATCCTTTTGTTTATATCCTTCGACCTTAGGGAGAAGAACAGTTGAAAACCTCAGTGCATGACTTTGATTATTTACTTGGGAGTTAAACTGGTGACAGATGCTTCAAGGATGGAAGTGTTGGGTGGGGGCTGGTGTTTGGTTTGTGTTTATTGTGTTTTCGTGTTTTTCACTAGCGGTCAGGCATGCTTCTCCATTACTCTTACGTGTCCAGAGACTCCTCCATTCTCGCCCCCACTGTGCACTCTCATTCACCACACCTCGACCCTACCATGAAACTAAATCGTATCTCTTGGAATGCTCATGGTCTTTTAGACCGGATCAAACGCATCAATGTTCTTAAATCCCTCCAAACATCTCTGTCCTGCGATGGTCCAACTCCAGGAGACCCATCTTCTTGGCATGCAGTGTTCCTTTATTAGTAGATATGGATATACTAGAGTCTCCCACTCAGATTTTGCCAGAGGCTCTAAAGGTGTGGCAGTTCTACTCCCTCCCTCTTGCAAACATCCAATAATTCCATGACCCTCTCAGTAAAAACGAAGGGTGACAAGTACATTGAATGGGCACCCTACGCCTTTTCTAGCATCTACATCCCCACCAGATGCACAAACAAACCCTACAGGCCCTCACTGAGGTGATAACGTCCCTTCCACATTGCATCCTCTTTGTAGAAGGAGACTTCAATGCAGTGGCGGACCTGATACTGGATGTTTCTGTGCCTCCTACCCGAGAACGCTACACTCAATATAACCTGCTCACGACCTGATGGGACTCTTTGGAGCTCAGCGACATGTGGAGAGCCTGGAATCCCAAAAGTACTGCATACTCACACACCTCTGCTTCACATCACACTAGGTCCAATATGGATTGCATTCTTCTTCCCGCCACTGACATCCCAGCCACAACAGAAGCAACCATGCTGCCTAGAGGCATTTTGGACCACTCCCCACAACTCCTCCATTAGGGTTCCTCTGTCCCAAACAGGAGGCCCATGTGGCGCCTTAATGCATGGTCTCTCACTGATGAACAGTTAACCACTCAACTGGGGATAAACTTCACATTTACTTTGACTCCAACAACAGGACAGTTGACGCCGTAGGTACTCTATGGGTGGCGAGCAAGCCAATGATTCGGCAAGATGTGAAAAGGTACTTAAGACAAAAAGGGAGAGAATGCCAAGTCGACATGACTGACTTGGAGGCACATATACTACACACTGAAACAGAGCATGCGTTTTTCCTGACAGAAACACTCACACACCAATTAGATCTTGACTAAATGGTGCTCGGGCAACTCCTCTTCCATGAGGCCCGTCAATGTTGACGAGCGACTGTCCAATGGGTGTATGAGCAAGGAGACAAAAGTGGTGTCCAGATCTACCGGCTGGAGACTAAACAGCTCGAATGGCGCTTCATATCGGCTGTGCGACCTAGATCGGTCAAGCTGATAACTACAGCACAACACATAGCAGACACTTTTGCAGCTTATTATCGCGACCTATACGCCCAACATCCCCTGGCGGAACGCATCCAGCCCCTTTTGGTGGACATCCCCCTTCCGGCTCTCACTGGAGCCCAACGTACCTCCTTAGATGAACCCATTGCGATTGAGGAGATCCAGGGGGCCATACATGATCTGAAATTTGGGAAAACTCCAGGCCCAGATGGGCCTGCGTTGGAGTACTATTTAACCTTGTGTGATACACTGGCCTGCAACGTCTCTACAATAAGGCCTTGCAAAAAAGGGGGTTCCCCCGGAACCTGGACCTGGCGACCATAGTCGTCCTTCCTAAGACTGAGCCACCCTCTGAGGACTGTGGGGCATACCTCCCCAAATCCCTTATCAACACAGATATTAAAATATTTGCTAAACTCATAGCGACCCGTCTTCAGGCAGCTGATACCTCCAGTGCAGCTTCATGCCCAACTGCAGCACGAGACACTGTCTATGCTGTCTTCAGGTCGCCCTCGCCCACAAAGTTAAACTTTCAGAGACTTTGCCCTCCTCCTTGTCGATTTCAAAAAGGTCTTTGACACAGTGAACTGGGACTATCTGGGACAGCTGCTGGAACGGATGGGATCCGGGGCCCGATTTCGCAGATTGATGTCCCTTCTAGACTCACGCCCACATGCACAAGTTCTCACTAACTGGATATTGTCAGCCCCTCTCTCAGTTGAGCAAGGAACCCGCCAGGGCTGCCCCTCTCTCCCCATCTCTTTTCCTTGGCTATAGAACCTCTCACGAGACTGATCAGGTGCGACGCTCAGATGCAGGGGTGGAGTTGGGGAAGATCTCTAGAGGACAGGATTGCCCTTTACATGGAGGATGCCTTGCTTTACTTGGCAGAGCCTGCCAAGACGGGCCCAAAGACGCTAGAGCTTCTTTGGTTATTTGGAGAAGCCTCAGGCTTGCGTCTGAATGCAGACAAATCCCTCCTGGTCCTTTTACATGGTGACACTGTTTTGTGCGGATTGCAGAATATCCTGTACAATGCCTAAACTTTAAATACTTAGGGATCCATATCACCACGAAGCCTGAACAGGCTCACATTATTAACTACCACCCCTCATACAGAAAACCAGGCAGAGCTTGGCGGGTGGAACAATCTTCCACTTAACTTACTTGGCAGGGTCAGCAAGACCAAGATGATGGTGCTGCCCTGATTTCTATACATTCTTCAGAAATATCCACAATACATTCCTGAGGCTTGGTTTTGTGAAGTGGCAGTACTATTACACTCCTTTGTCTGAAAGGGACGTCCCCCTAAGACTGCTCATGCCAAAAGTCAGGGATCGGTTTATGATGGAGGATTCGCTGCCGTGGACATCCAGTTTTATTACTGGGCATCCCATCTCCTGGTACGGAATGAGTGGCTGACAGGTGGTTGGAATGACCCCACATAATGCCTGGAACTTGATAGTCTCGGGCGGGACTGCATGCTTGACCATCTCTATGGTCGTCTGATACCCCAGGTGCTCCCGGAGATTACCAGAGTAATGTTTCTGATCTGGAGGAGGGCCCTCCGCTTATGGGCTGGGATAATCACGTGACAGGTCAAACCCCTCTTTGATGGGGTCGACAACTACTGCAGGTGTCCACACTAGAGGGCTTCCGAAAATGGGATTAATTAGGAATTACAGCAATAGCTGACCTGTGGCATGGCTCAACCATATGTTAATTTGCTGACCTTCAAGCTCAATTTTCCTGTCCCACACACAGTTCCATAAATATCTTCAAGTGCAACATGCCTTGAGTTGCTACTTGTCGCGTCTGCAAGATGTACCAGAATTTAACCCTCTCAAAGCAAAACTATTGAGAGGGGGATGGGGCAGGGCGGGATCTCCTACTTGTATTGCACTTTGATTAACAACAGCCCTGAAAATCTGGAATGCCTTTGCCAGACTTGGGAAGACTAAGTTGGGGAACTTGACAAGGTGGACTGGTGTGAGGCTTGTATGGCCCCACATGAACTAGCGATCCCGGCATGCCGATGCTTAATACAATTACACTATCTCCATCCTACATACATGTCCCCTTTAAGCTTCTATGTGGCTAATTTTCTTCCTGACTCTAATTGTGGGAGGTGTGGGACCCCCCCAGGCCGACTTCTTTCATATGGTATGGCAATGTCCCCCCATAGCAAGATACTTGTCAGCAACTGAACGTACACTTTTTTCTGTCCTAGATGTTCGGGTGCAACTGTCTCTTAAACTGGCTCTGTTGGGGGTGATTGGTGGTCTTTGGGGGGATAGAGCCCTGGTGGGTATTGCAACTTTAGTGGCCAAGAGAGATATTGCCAGGACGTGGAGCTCTGACTCACTGTCACTCTGGGATGGGCTGGTACGCCAAGCAAGTAGAACCTATTTATAAAGCCTGAGGCAAATGGTGGAAATAATATGGACTAGATGTTTGATCGTAAAATGTCTATTGTGAGGATGCGTGAGAAGGGGGGAGCTGACACGAGGGAGGGAGATACCAAGGACAGATATTGTGCACAATACAAACACAATGTTTCTCATAATTTCTCTGCTCCATTTTGCAATGTCTGCTTTGTATCTGCTTTGAAAACCAATAAAAGCGGTTTATAAAAAAAACAATTGAAAGCAGGACAGTCACACAGTACGTGATTTGCTGTGCAGCAGCAAATCCATTCTAAAAATACAGTAGTTCCCCGGCAATTTTCCACAATATACCTTGAACCACTATCATCATATTTCGGCATACAGTATATCTTATACATTTCAGTTGAACTTCTCACCCTTGTGTTGTACAGGGTTCTGTGTTATTCAAGGGTCCGTCCGCCCCGTTCATCAGTCCCAGTCCACAGTATTCCATGCAGCAACCATAGACACTGTGAAACTTTCGGGAGCAGCCCCTACTGTGATAGTGACCTCTTGTGTGACATTTTCATGCATAAAAGGGTTGTTTGGAAGAGTGGTGCTCTGTAATGTCCTAACACTAGTCTGTCCCTGCATGCAGTGTCACAGACCTGAATATGGAACTGTGTTGTGCTCTGTCCACCTCCCTCTGTTCTGTAAGGAGGAACACATGTACAGGCCATGAGCGTGGACGTCAATTCGCTGAAATGCCAGCGGTGACGGAAGTGACATCACACTCCCTATGACCTCCACTTTCAATCACACGTACTTATACATACACACAAATTCACATTTACGCACACTGTCTCTCACATAAACACAATCTCACCCGCAAGCACACACACAACATTTATTTAAATGAATTGTTTACTTACTTAAGCTGCCCTGGAATGGCGTATTCCATCTAATTGTATTATATTTTACTACGCCAACAGTGAATAATATATTGTTATTCATTATTAGTGTAATAAAAATTGACAGAAAACAAAGACAGCTGGGCCCCAACGCACATCCATAAGGAGGAGCTGCCACGGTGTTCCTTGCATTGATTTTGCCACCTCTAAGGCCAGGGGTCGCAAAGGCAGTGCCAGGGGTCGCAAGGGAAAAGCCAGGGGTCCACGGCCTTTGATCGCCTAGCCCTAGACGTAAAGCCTGAGAGCGAACTCGCAACCCTCCTCTGTGCCCAATACATTCTGTTCGGCTGCCCCCACAGTGCTCTTACAATCAATGTCTGTTCATAAAGGAGGCACCACGTTACCTCTAACACATTATGTCAGTGTGACTTCGACAAAGTGAACAAAGCGTTTCCCAAACATGTATGTCCAGTCCCTGCAGACATGCAAAATGTTACCCCAAGTAAAGGAACCCCACCCTAAAACTCACATGCAAAACTGTATTTAGTCTTTAAAATGTGCTCCATGACTAGGGCACACACGGTCCTGAGGCACGTGTGCACAACTGGAAACGTTAAAAACAACAGCGAGTAAAGGGCCACGTGCAGGATGATGATAATACGTGACCCGTGGCACACCTGCTCAAGATACCTTATTTCCGACGGTGTCCATCAGATGCGCAGCTTTCAGTACTAGCAATCGCGCCTGCTCAATCTCTACCCGGGATTTGGCAATGTCTGCCATGATGGTCCCCTGCTCAGCTAAAGGTTTCCCAAAGGCCACGCGAGACTTCACCTGAGGGAAAAAAGGAAAGCAGCGGACTTTTATTGGACGTCAGTCTCATTATTATTAGTAGCAGTAGTGCTGTTATAATTAATACCAATAACTTTACTCGTAATACTATAAATTATTGCAACTATTATTATTGTTTTATTATGTTTATATCTCAGAAATTCTCCTAATTTTTTTAATGTAAAATCTTTTCAGCTGGAGAGCGAGAACTTTGGACCCCTGTATTTTATTGGTGGGCCCTGAAACCGTGAAGGGCTGCATCTGAGGCGATGGCTACTCCCGGTATAACATGATTATGTCAGAAATAATACTGGAAACAAACAAATCAACCTAAAAAGACCAGTAGTACATAAAATATGAATATAAAAAGAGTACAGTGGACATCCATGGCCAAATATAAGTTAGGATGGCACCTAAAATGTTCAATTTAACTAATATTGAAAAAGCATTTGTTAACACAAAACGTGTTAGCTGCGAGTTAACAAGATATCAATGAGTGGGTTGTCTATAAAAACACAAAGCTAGGCATTGCCAATAGGTTTTTCTTTGCTGGTCATCATCAGCAAAGATAATAAAAAGGTTTATTGCCGGAGCTGAAGAACATCAGCAAAAACCTTAGTTTAATGGCTAATGCTCATGCAAGATGGCAGACGCCCGCCATGGAGCGGCAAATTAAATTTTTTTTTAAAAGTGTGCCAAAGCTCCCATTTTTTTTTAAAGAAAAAAAAACACACAGCCTGGACGCTGATTGCAGCAGCCAGATCCTCCTAAAAAGAAAAAAAAATGTGACAGGGAGGGGTGGAAAGGAAGGGGTGGAGTGGGGGAGGGAGGGGTGGATTGGGATGGGTAGGGAGGGGTGGAATGGGATGGGGAGGGACGGGTAGGGAAGGGGAAGAAAGGGGGAGCCAGCGGAGTGTGGTATTAATAAGTAACTGCCGCTCGTGGTGCTAGTAATGGGGAGCGATTTTAAATGTTGATTAAAAAAAAACACATTATCTAAGCAAGACAGTGAAAGGTGGGGGGTGCAGAGGCAGCAGGAGACTGAAGCATAAGTGACACCAACAGCAACAGGGAGCAGGGACCAATACATAATTAAAAAAAACACAACTCAAGTGGGGCGTGCAGAAAAAAAAAAGAGTTGGGCTTGGGAGGGAGCAACAGGGAGAAAATGGGGGGCTGGTAGTGAGGGAGAAGCAGCACATGGAAGAAGAGAGAGTAAGAATAAACATACACTCCCAAGAGATGCTGGAAAAAAAACCATAAGTCTGTGTCGAGGAGCTGTGAAGGCTAAAGGACATCCAATCAAAAGGGTGGTAAAGAAGCGATGCTCCAGGGGAGGAACAAAGAAAAGAAGAGGAAGAAAAGTCACTTAAAACAAAGTAAGCAAATAAGTGACAAAACTAACCAATGGTATCTAATGCTATAGCATCCCCTATCACAGTCGGCATAAGGCTTGAACCAGGGTCCTATAGTGATAAGCTGTGAGAAATGTAAGGATTTACAAAAGATAAGCAAAAGCTTTCAAAACAAGGACAATTCATGAAAAGCACCAAGCTCATGGCGAAAAATTCCCTGTTGGGAAATGTGCTACAAAGTTAGAAGAAACAGCTTATTAATAACCTCAATGGAGGGTATTAATGGAAGCAACTGGTCAGACTGGTGCAGGGTATTGTGGGTCCTAGAGGTTTGGCAGCATTAAAGGGACAATTACAAAATTCCTACTGCACCTATCCTGTTTTTTTGTGGTTAAATATACTTTAATGATTTCATTTGTATTTATTAAATATTACTAATATGTATTAAATGTTACCACAGATAACAAAAATCTCATGATGTGGACCTTAAACAAAAGGAAAAAATATGTTTCTTAACTTCAGTAACACTTTTTCTGGTGGAGTCTCTATTTAACCACACATTCCTCATATTAGATTCCTTACCTTAGAATCAAAAATAAATCCTGAGCAGTGCGCCTATGTGTACCGGTAGGTGGCCTCAACTGGCTCACTATGCCAAGATAAGAGCAACCCCAATGCGCTGACATCAGTTTCTTTTATGACTACTTCCATGACAAAAACGCAGAGCCATGTAAAAAACAATGTCTTGACCAGTGTGCAGTAGCTAATGGGATCTTTAGGATGAAGGGCCCAGTTCGCTGAGCGGAGAGGACGGGAGATTCAGTGAGAAATCTGTGGATAGACAGTCTCTACCAGAAAAAGCTTTACAGAAAGTAAGTAACTTGTTATTCTGAAATAGACATCTAACTGCAGATTCCTCACTTTAGAATAGATACTCCAGCAATACCTCCTAGTATGTCGGTCTGCAAACTGTCTAAGACTAGAAAGTCCTGGGGACTGAATGGGCAGAATGCCCTTCTCAACAGACCTGACTGTCCAAGCAGTAGAGCTGGTGAACATGTGGAGTGGCACCCACGTATCAGCTTGGCAGATGTCCAGGAGAGTTATCCTGCATGCTAACAGCCTTGGTGGAATGGGCCCCGTGGGAGGGAAGGGCAGAAATATGGCTTCGGAGGCTTGGTTGTTCGGTGAATTTTGCCTTTTATTTAAGTTTTTTGATATCGCTACGAATATATGGGCCAATAATATAGATAAACATCAGTTTAGAAGGTAAAAGAGTGAGAGCCAGGGCTTCTTGGTCTTGACAGGCATAGTAATGGTTTCCTTCTTCTCTCTACAGGTTGCTTGAGGGGTGGTGCCGCCTCCAGTCTCCTCCAAAAATAAATAGGGACAATGCAGTGAGTAAGGGATTCTGTTCCACTACTATTTTCTCCCATCACCAGATCACCTAATGTAAAAAATATATAACTCTCTGTGTCTCTTTTCTCCCTGTTAGGACCTTTGCGATTAACCAGAGGGCGTGCCAAAGTTATCAGGAAGCGCACAGGTAACTGAGGGAAAGAAAAGGCAAATAATAGTTACGGGTCTCTTAAGTTCTGAAGCTCGCCTTAATTGAGGCTTTTTTACCACACTTCCGATATCCCAGACTGGCACTTTCTGTGAGATGTGTGAACCTCCAGTTTTTCTATCCCCTTCATGCAGGTGCTTCCCCCCTTTCCACAATGGTGCCTCCCATCCTGCTACAGGCACTCTCCTGAGCTTGGGCAGGCTGCAACGGCATCTCTAGCAGTGTCCACCACTCTGTGTTGAACCACACCTCGGACTCCTCCTCTGTCTCGCTGCAGTACTGAGGATTCATCCCTTCCTCCGTGACGCTGACCTCAGGCTTCTCCTCTGTTCCCCTGTGTTGCTGGATTTCCTCCTCCTTGGCCCTCATGTCCGCGTCTCTCTTCCTCTCTCTCCTCTCCCTTAATGATGGCATCTCTTTTCCTCTATCTCCTTGTCACCTACTACTTCCTCCTCTCTTGGCCAATTGGCCGTCTTTTCAATTCCGCTGGCCCCCTCCTCCTCCTGTTGAGAAAAGACCTTTGTTACTGTCATTTTGTTTTGTTGACCCTGCCCATCTCTTTTCCTCCGATTGTCCTTTCTCTCTTTCCAGGCCCCTTCGTTCTTCCGGATTCTGGCATAGAGAAAGCGGACATCTGCCTCGTTCACCAGGTAAGAAGGCGAGCTGGGAGGAGGGTTTCTCCAAGGCCCACAAGCCCTCAGGAGGATGCTTCTTAGCTATTGCATAGCAGATCTTAATGCAGAGTACAATGCTTTGAGAGATGATCTTCTTCTGCATCACAGCCTTACCCTTTTTCACCCCACTGAACCTGATGAAGAGCTGATTGTCCACCCAATGGTTTTTAGTAAATCAATGTAGAATGTAAGAGCTCTCTTCGGGTCCAGGCGATGGAGTCTTTCCTCTTCCCTGGAAGGATGAAGCGGGGCAAATAAAATAGGTGAAAAAAGTAGGTAGAGTGATATTCTGGCTGACATGAAAGGGGGTGACTACCTTTGGCAGAGAGGAGGGCACACAGTCTGGGGGAAAAAATGGTGTAAAGACGGTTGACTGACAGCGCCTGAAGCTCGCTGACCAACCTGGTTGATGTAATAGCCACTAAAAAGACAGTTTTGCGAGTCAAGCGACATAGAGGAGAACTGCATAGTGGCTCGGGGGAGAGAACACATCAGAAATGTGAGGACGACACTGAGGTCCCATTGGGACATCACAAAGGAAGTAGGAGGAAATAAGCGCTGTTAACCTTTCAGGAAATGAGTTAGAACAGTTGACTTGAAAATTGAACATTGGCCCAGCAACCGCAGGAAAGCCGGAATGGCTGACAAGTAACCCTTAATAGTGCGCAGGACAAGGCCTTGCAGAACCTGAGATAAAACAAACAGCAAAACCTCCAACAGTGGTGCAGAAAAGTAACATGAGGTGCACCAGGCCAGAAACCTATACCAATGCAGGCATACAAAGTTTTAGTGGAGGGACGCTTGGCTGCCAAGATGACATCACGGACCTCAGAAGAAAAATCAAACTCTCAACTGCTGGCGCTCAATCTCCATGCATGAAAGTAGAGCTTGTGCCGGTTCCGGTGCAGGACCTTGCTGTGCTGCTGTGACAGAAGATTCTCCTCCAGGACCAATGTTCATGCTCAGGAGTTCAGGATTCCATGCTCTTCATGCCCAATCCAGAGCCACTGGATGATTTGGGCCCAGTTGATCCTGATATTTTTTCTAACTCATGGGGGAATTGGTATTGGCAGAAAGGCGTCCAGGAGTTCTATTCTAAATGGAATGCTTCTCCAAGCAAGAGCCGCTTTTGGAATTCCAACGCGCATTCTCTGAAGTGTCAAACAACCGAGCCAAGTTTTTCCCCATTCTTGGAAGAGACCTTGCACCACCTCTGGGTGTAGTCACCATTTGTGGTCTGCAAGGCACTGATGGCTGAGTTTGTCTGACCTGGTGTTCAAGAAGCCTGCCAGGTGCTCTACCACCAGGAAAATGTCCTGGCACTCCAGCCAAGCCCAGAGGCGCAGAGCCTCCTGGCACAGGGTCCAAGACCCCACCTGCCCTGTTTGTTGCAATACCAAATGGTGCTGGTGTTGTCTGTGAACACATGAACTAGCCTCTCTTTGATGGATAGAAGCAAGGCTTTCATGCCAAGCGAATCGCTCTCTGCTCCAGGAGATTAACAACCAGCGGAGATTCAGCCACAGACCAGAGTCCTCTCATCTCCACCTCTCCCAGATGGCTGCCCCAACTCAGAAGGGGTGTTTCGGTCACTGCTGCCAGCTCTTGTGGGAAAGAGGAAGGGATCTGCTGCTGACCCAATCATAGTTCGTCAGGCACCACAGCAGATCTTTTGCAGTCTCCTTCGACACCTTGATTAGATCAGAGAGGCTCTTCTAGTGCTGTACCCACTGGGACTTCAGATCTCACTGCAGAGCTCACATATGCCATTTGGCGTACTTTATCAGCAGGATGCTATCAGACCCAGCACCCTCATAGTCAGTCTCAGCGAAACCCAGGAACGAGACCGAGACATCAGGCGCATTGCCCAAATATCCTGGACTCTGTTCTAGAAGGTAGGCATGGAACAGCACTGTATGCAGAGAGTCTCAATGGAAGTCAGGTCTGACTTCAGCATGTTGATAGTGAACCCCAGCAAGATCAACGTGTTCACAGTAGTCTAGAGGTGGTGACGACTGCCTGGGGCGAGTCCGCCTTCAGCAGGAAGTCATCATGGTAGGGGAAGACTATAACCCCAGACCTTTGAAGATGAGCTGCAACCACCACCATCACTTTTGTGAACACTCAAGGGGCACTGGTAATGCAGAACGGGAGCACAGCAAATTGATAAATTAAGTAGCCTACTGTGAACCGCAGAAACCTGTGGGCTCGCAGGACGGGAATGTGAAAATAAGCGTCCTGCAGATCCAATGCTACCATCAAGTCTCCATGATCCAGGGCAGACAAGACTAGAGCCAGGGTGAGGATTCTGAATTTCTCTGTCCACAGAAAAGGTGATGAGAGGGAGCAGATCTAGGATAGGACAAAGTTTTCTCCCCTGTTTCAGCACCCTATTTTCAGAGGTAATTGGAGACCATTGAGGGAATGTGGTGCCTGATTCTGCCACCAATGGGATGGCTGTGTTGGATGAAGGGTGTCCTAAAGAGGCTTAAAGGCTGCAGCTACTTGAGGGGCCGGGATTGGAAAACTCGCTGGGCCTGGCTCCTTGTCCTTTTTGGAGTTTGCGACTTCATCTACAAAAGGACTGGACAGGTTCCTGTACCAACAGATACGGCTGGTACTGCGGAAGCCCATAGATGCTCTGACCAAGTTGCAGTAGGGGCAAAAGGATTGTAGCTGAGACCAGGCCAACAGAGCAAGCCTGTGTGACCTGGCAGTGACCCTGCTCACTCAAAAGCGCTCATGCTCCATGTCAGCATTGCCATAAAATAGGTGGAAGCCATTGAAAGACATGTCAATCAGGGAAGTCTGGACACCCCAGAGAACCCAGTAAACAAGGCATTCTGACGAGTGCCACCACGAAGGATAAGGCTCTGTCTATACAGTCTGTTGTGTCCAGTCCGCACCTGATGACGAACTTTGCTAATCCTGATCATCCAAGAGGGGCTGGTTGAGGATGGCACATCCCTCCTTGGGAGGCAGCTGTGGAACTAAGTCTCACAAAGCATGGGCATAATGGCCCAAGAGGCATGCTGTGTCACTGACCACAATGCTAGGATGGTGGAAGAAAAGATGTGCTACCTAAAGGTATCCAGCCTTTTGGATTCACTGTCCGATGGAGTGGACAAAAATACGTTTGTGTTGACCGTAGATGTTGAGGCCTGAACAACTAAGCTTTCAGGGGAGGGGTGCTGGGAGAGGAAGGCTGGGTCTCCTAGGTGGGTCAATGGTATCAGGCCATCATGCAGTACACAGGAGACTTTGAGCAAGGTTTAGCCTATGCCTCCAGGAAAACATCAATGAGGGCTTAATTTCAAGGGAGTAAGGGTTCAGCTGAACCTTCTCCTGGGTGGAGAATCACAGTCAAGACAGTGGCCTTAACTTTGACCAGCGGCAGCTGCAGGTCAAAGACCTTTGTTGCCCTGCGCTTTATATTGGCAAAAGATGTGCTTTCTTCCAAAATCAGCCCCGGAGGGGAAAGGATGCCAGAATCTGAGGAGGTGTCCATACCACTGGCTTCACCCAGCTCCTCATACCAGTTCTCTGCTGGATGAGGGTCCTCCTCCTCCATAGAACCAACCCATTCCTCCTCATCTCCCCCTCCCAGGAGAAAGAGACTATCAAGTGGCGGAAAGGCCAGGACCGTGCAGACAGCAACATTGGTCTGCCCCAGCTTGGAGCTGGGGATATGAATAGGCTGGCGCCGCTGGAAGAGAGGGAGCTGGGGTGGAAGAATTCACCTGGGCCGGCATTGGTCTGTATCTGGGGATGGATCCAGAGAGCCCAGCTGGTGCCGGGGCAGACCTGGGACAACATACGGTTCCGTGGGGCCTGAAAGCATGCCAGAGGAAGTCAGTGGCATAAAGATGGTAAACATAGTATTGTAAAATTGTTTTAGTTGCTTCAACTTCTTTTTCTTGTGCTCCTTCTAATTACCC
This sequence comes from Pleurodeles waltl, assembly GCF_031143425.1. Lineage (NCBI taxonomy): Eukaryota > Metazoa > Chordata > Amphibia > Caudata > Salamandridae > Pleurodeles > Pleurodeles waltl. The sequence continues at coordinate 903,673,231 of NC_090450.1, forward strand.
GACTTGTAGGAAGAGGTCTTAGAGCTCTAAGATGACTGTCTGCGGAAACGGCTCAGAGAACAGCCTCAAGAAGATGACAGAGAACGGTGAAGAGCCACCTTCTGCTGCACCAACAGGAGCTTCATCACCCACTTGAGAATCAGCTTGGGGGGGAATTCACTTGCACTCAGCACAAGCCTTGGAGTTGTGACTTGACCTCAGGCAACAGAGATAGACCAAGTAGGGATAAGACTCCGACATCTTCCTGTGATATCCCCCGCAAGGCTCAAAACCAAGTAGGATTAGTAGGGAACCTGTCCCTAGCACACTGGGAACAATCTGGTCAAAAAAATGGTCAACAACAAGTCGAAAAAGGTGGTCAAAAAGTCACTGAGGTAGCTCTCAAAATGCACGCTGTTGGTGCAGAAAGCAATTGATGTCAGCATGCCGGGGTGTGCTTAAATATGCACCATGACGTCACCTCCAATGTGGCCAACGCAGAGACGATCAACACCACCTACGGCACGCAAAGGTACTACTCAAGATTTTCGGGATCCGGCCTGAGGAATAGTCAAATGTGAGAAATTGACGGTGAGTAATCTGCGGCTAGAAGTCTTTATCAGTAAACATAAGCTAAGATTTATCGCGTTTTGGCGCAATGCAGCACAGCAACTAAAGTTGCTACTAAGATATGGCACTGTTTTTATCTGCCTCAACACACACACACACCCTTGCATTATGGTACAATGGTGTGTGTGTTCTGTCAAATATAGGTTTTGAAATGGAAATGGAAGCATCCAGTACAAAAACTATGTGTTGATACCTTTCCCTGCCTGCAAATGTTAGTAGATAGGGATTCCATCAAAACTAATGGGTTGTTGCTTGAGAACACCCAAGTACCACCCATGGTGCACCCTTTTGAAGCAAAATAGCAAAGTGCTACATTGCGACACTTTGGCAACTTTCCAATCCAAATCCTCATTTGTGTTGTAAAGTGGACCCGACTGTAGCTGGGTTTGCTTGACGAACATGGTACAACATGTTTGTAAATTTGTGCTGCAACGTAGTGTACACTGATGCATTTATCATGGTGGTATAAAGATGTACTGCATTTCATGGCAAATAAATATAATAATATGCAGATGATAACTTAAAAAATACTCACTCGTTTCTTCATTAGTTGCAAAGATCTCTCTGAGAACCCAACAAGTCTCATACAGTGGTGTATTCTTCCTGGCCCCAATCTTCCTTGTGCAATTTCAAACCCTCTGCCACATCCGAGCAGGACATTTTCTTTAGGTACACGAACATTTTCAAATATGACTTCTCCATGACCGGCTACAACAAGAAAGCACAGTAAACAAAGGATAGTTATGTTTCTTCATCAAATGTAAAAAAATCAAGACATAGGTATCTGATAAGAGGTCAGTTCACAGATGTGCTTATCTAGGAGGTGTGCATTTTGTTTATTGCCTACAGTGTCGAGGTTGCTGTATTTTTAGCTGTCTGTTTTAAAGCAGAACTTACCGTCTTGTTGACCTGTGTAGATAGCCATGCTTCACTGTTTCCTGCTCTAGAGGCACAACTGAGTGAGTGACAAAATATGTAGCTGCACCACTGACACTCTTTGATGCAATTGTCCAGTCAGATGTTTGCCATGAGAGTCAGACGATAACTGATCTTAAAAGGCAGAACTCTCTGGCTGGAGTACCAGAAAATGAATCGCAAGGTGGTGCTCAAGTCCATCCGGTGTAATTCCAGTGTGAAGAGCTGAATGATACCGACAAATCTCCTAGTCTAAGTAATCTTTCCCTGCCAGAAGCCTAAAGATGAATGCAACCGAGGCCTGTGTTTGATGAAGCCATGTCTGCTGTAGGAATGTTCTGTTTATCTGAGTGCTGGGTAGGTTTAACAGACCATCGCAGCCAACGAGAAGAAGGAGGTTAAATAGCCGGTGTCACACCATGATACAGGAGCACAAGTTATCTCCTGGGTTTAACTCACCTCTCAGATTAAGAGTAGGAACCTTTTGCTACTGTTAACCTGCCATTGTGAGAAGGGAAGCTGAAGGTGTTCGAACGTCTAGGAATTGATGTGTAGTTCTCATGATAACTGTTCAAGGCACACTGCAAACACTTTGGGCAGCAAACACATACTTGACAGAGCCCTCACAGATCCTTCTTCAGCATGTGCCCTCCTTTGATGCTGCTCCTTCCAGAAAGGGAAGCATGTTATCAGGTAATCAGTGGAGTATTGGCGCACAAGGGATAAGCCAATATATAAGAAATAACAGATAATCCCTATGAATAAGAGAGGTAAGGATCACAGAGAGGTAAGGATAGGTGGTAGGCAAGGTAAAGAAGGAAAGGGCAGAGGGAAGGCGAGCATGTCAGACTGTGTGTTTGTATTAGAAACTGAGAAAGAGACACAGCCAGCAACAGCGACTATTTAGTTATTCTTGAGCTGGTAAATACAAAGGAAATGCATATTTTGGAATAATTAATCTTTGGCCACATTTGATACACCCATCCGCAGAGAAAATTCCAAACATAGTGTGCAAGCAGGCAAGTTTGATGTTGAAGAGCTTCTAGCACATTCTCAATCTAATTCCCACAAGGAAAGCAAAAACACATTTGGACTGCTTGGCACTTAACGTGGACCACAGATTCGAGGTTAAATCAATTTGTGATCTTTTTTTAGTTTGTTGTAAATCACAGTGTTTTATTTCTAGAAACAGTAAAAAAAACAGAAAAAGACAAAAAAAGTAAAAAATAAATAAATAGGTATGCAAATTGGCACATGGACATAAACAAATGAAGTCAAGCCAATGTTATGGGCTGTCTATTTTTGCCCACGAAACTAATTTAAGGTCTCCTGGCTGCAGACCCGGCTCAGGTACTTTGTTACAGAAAAAAAAACACTGGGACCACAGGGAGAAGATGGAGACACACCAGCCAAAAGATGACAGAGAATCAAAAAACACCTTTGTAACACTGTATTGCTGCCAATAGGGTCTGCATATCAGACTGTCGTCCAAAAACTTAACATGCTATTTTTAACCCTCCTTTCATACTTGGGATGTCCAAAATGCTACAGGTGTAAATGAAAAGAATTCTGAGTGGCAACAAACCGTGGTTAAGGTCCAAATTAAAAAATATTGAAAATGAAGCAGGAATATCAGACACATGGGAAGGCTTTGCCTTGATCCCACCTTTCTGAGGTCGAAGGTCATGCCTTTTACAAAACAAGCAAAGCGCATGACCGTAGGCAATACACTGTGGTTACTGCGGGCACTAGTATGCCCAAAGGGCATGCACTTTTTCCACTAGGGTGTTCTAGCTGTGTTGCTTGCCGTTGCAGTGTTTTTTAGGTTTTACTGTGCAACCGTAACTGCCCTTCAACTTAAGTTCTTTCGAGGTGAGTTTATCTTTTAACCTAAAAAAAAAAATTAAAGGATTTTTTTAAGGTAATTTAATGATACATTTTCATCCTTGGTTACAGTAAAAACCCACTCAGCACAGCCTTCGGTCATGTGCAGTGATACTGCGACACATAACCAGCGGCGGCTCCTACGCTGTGGCAGAGGAGCGTCACCCACCTGTGAGCAGCAGCAGCTGGAAAACTTTCATAACAAAAAGATAATAAACTGTGTTTATTATCCTTTTGTTGTTAAAGGGGCGGGCCATGGGAGATGACGGGGTTAAAGGGAATGCACTGTGCACTTCCCTCAGTGCGCATGTGTGTTTGGCCGGCCGTCTCAGGCGGCCCAAACACACATGATCACAGTGCTCTCTCCAGCCTGGCATTGTGTTGCAGGGCTGGAGAGAGCAGACACAGGCTCCCAGTCTGCCTGAGAGTGCCCTGGCTGGGCGCTCCAGCCGATCCTAACGCTGCTCTGACCAACGTCGGGATTGGCCAAAAGGCAGGCTGGGAGCCTGCTGAGGTGAAGGAGCAACGGGGCGGTAGAGCAGGTAAGTTTTTTTATTTTTTTTATTTAATGTTTATGTTCCCCCCCTCTTCTCCCCTGCACCACCCCTTTAACGTGCAGCGAGCTGCGACTACACAAAACTTCACTATTAAACATACCCTAAACCCAGTGTGTTAGACTTGACAGCCTTACGGTGGTCACCCCCAACTTTTTGCCTGCCTCCTTCCACTTTTTGAAACAGTTTTTGCTGGTTTTAGGACTATGTGCACTTTACCACTGCTAACCAGTGCTAAAGTGCATTTGCTCTCTCCCTCAAAACATGGTGACATTGGCTCATATCCAATTGGGATATTTAATTTACCTTTAAGTCTCTAGTAAAGTGCACTGCATGTGCCCAGCGCCTGTAAATTAAATGCTATTAATGGACCTGCAGCACTGATTGTGCTACCCACATAAGTAGCCCTTTAACCATGTCTCAGGCCTGCCATTGCAAGGCGTGTGTGTGCAGTTTCACTGCCACTTCGACTTGGCATTTAAATGTACTTGGAAAGCCTGAAACTCCCCTTTTTCTACATACAAGTCACCCCTAAGGTAGGTCCTGGATAACTCACAGAGCAGAGTGCTATGTAGGTAAAAGGCAGGACATATACCTGTGTGTTTTATATGTCCTGGTGGTGGAAAACTCCTAAATTAGCTTTCTGCTGCTGTGAGGCCTGCTCCTTTCATAGGTTAACATTAGGGCTACCCTCATATACTGTTTTGAGTTGTAGGTTCTGATCAGAAAGGGGTAAACAGGCCATATTTAGCATGGCCAGAATGGTAATACATAATCCTGCTGACTGGTGAGGTTGGATTTTATATTACTATTTTAGAAATGCCACTTTTAGAAAGTGAGCATTTCTCTGCACTGAAAATCCTTCTGTACCTTACAGCCTGTATCCAATCCACGTCTGGGCTGGGCTGGTTGACAGCTCCCTTGTGCATTTCACCCAGACAACCACAAACACAGGATGCTCAGTCACACCTGCACACATCTGCATACTGAATGGGTCTTCCTGGGCTGGAAGGGTGGAGGGCCTGATACTTACATTTCAAAGGACAGTGACCTGCCCTCACACAGTGGACTGCCACACCCCCTACTGGGACCCTGGCAGACAGAGTTGTACTGAAAAGGGACCTTGTGCACTTCAAAACCACTCTTTGAAGCCTCCCCGACTACAAAGGCACTTTTGAGTATATAGACTGGGTCCCTGACCCTACCAACTTAGACACTTCTTGGGAAAGACACTCTGCACCAGAACCTGCAACCTGCCAAGAGAAGCTTCCTGACTGCCCAAAGGACTCACATGGACTGCTTTGCTGTGAAGGACTGCTGCCTTGCTGGCCTCTGGCTCTGCTGAGAAGTGCTTTCCAAGGGCTTGGATTGAGCTTGCCTCCTGTTACTGAAGTCTCAGGGCCAAAAAGACTTAATCTCTGCAAAGAAACTCCTTGTGCAGCGAAAATCGACGTACAGCCTGCCAGAATCGATGCACAGTCTGCCCAGCGGTTAGAAAATCACTGCATCGCTGACCTGGAACGATGCAGCCCAGCTCCATGAGTGGAGATCGACGCAGCACCAGCGTTGCGGCCGGAACTGCGATGCACAGCCAACCGGATCGACTCATCGCTGAGCCGGAATGACGTGAGGAATCGATGCAGCGCCTGCTGTGCGACAGAAACTCCGACGCTTCACCCACCGGATCGACTCGGCACCTGTGACTTCGTCCAGAACACCCAGGATTTCCACGCATCGTCCCTGGGTGTCAAAAGACCCCGCATCGCAAAGAGGATTCAAGCCTGCATGCCGGAATTCAATGCAAAGCCCTTGCTGGTTGGAAAAGAATTGACATATCATCTGTGTGCGCCTGGAAATCTGACGCACACCTACCTTTTTGCTCCCATCTCTTCCTCTGCCGTCTTCGTGCATGTGATTTTGATGTAAACCAGGTACTTTGTACTTGCAAGCAACAACTGTTGCTTTTAGGAACTAAAGACTCTTCTTATAACTACAAAAGTGATATTTCAATTTGTGATTATAAAATCTTGATCGTTTTGACCTCAATTTAATCAGATAAATATCTTATATTTGTCTATACCTGTGTGGTGTATTTTTGTAGTGTTTTTAATGTGTTATTGCATGATTTGTTGCACAAATATTTTACTCATTACCTTCTAAGTTAAGCCTGACTGCTCAGTGCCAAGCTACCAGAGGGTGGGCACAGGATAATTTGGATTGTGTGTGACTTACCCTGACTAGGATTGTGGTCCCTACTTGGACAAGAGTGTATACATCTGCCAACCAGAGACCCCATTTCTAACGCAGTGACTGTGCTAAATATAGAACATGGACTCAGGCCACAACACAAAACATCATCTAGGTGTAAGAATATCTGCACCTAGCCCCCGTTAACCCCAATTGTATATGCGACACACAGCCTTTTGCTGTGATCAGTGGAATTAGGACAGAAGGCGTAACTTCTGTCCATGAACTGTATATTGCACCCTGCGTCCAAAACAAACTGTGCATGGCTTCTGGCCAGGCGTAGAAGAATCTGGATAAACAGGTTATCTATCCTTCGGCCCCACACACGGCCTCTCAGCCATTTCAGCACTAAGAACTCTTCATTGAAAAAATATATGCAGCTCCTAAATAATCACCACAGATGCAAAATGACGCTTATAGTAACAAATAAGATTGATGGGAGAAAATAGTCCCTTGGACAATCAGATTAAATTATTTATATTGCATTTTTTATTTAATATACACTTCAAATAATCAAAAGAATAAACTTTTAAAGCCCACCCAACACAATTTTGAAAAACAAATATCTCACATTTTTTAGAGCAGACCAAACGTGAGTCTATTCGGAGTACTGTTCTAACTTCATTCCAATTTGGAGCAATTCAGTGTAGAAGAAAAATGTATATTGTACTTAAAATCGGGAATACTTTTTTATAATCACTCTATTTAACTCCACTAATCTCTGCGGAATTTGAAACTAAGAATCTGAACTGGTCACACCCTGCATCTGCCAAACAGCCCACAGATTTGTTATACAAAGTGAAAGTTATTAGCAAAGCAAAAACTATTTTATGGAAGTTTCAAATCGTCCATAAGCACAGAACTACTATTGTGACTTTTGCTTGATGATGTTTCTAATGTTTTACCTTCAGCAGCACAAATCATCAAACCAGGAAAAGTTATAGAATAAAGGTAAGTATGATCTGCCTGCCAGGTCAGGTGAACCTTTGATCTGGGCGGGGGGGGGTCACTGCACTAATAACTCCACTGCAGAAGCCAGTGTTTAAAGACATGCTGGGTGTTTGCACTCAGCTTTTCACTACCCAGCGGTAGATATTGACCATTAGTGAACACTATTAAGTTGGGTAAAAACATCTTATCAGTACCAAAAACTGCTTTTTTATTGAACCAACACATACCAAAGCACTTTATTTGAGTTAGTTTGTTTTCTGTTTTTGGTTTCCGCATATCTGTGTATATGTATAGGAGGTTCAGTAGAAAAGAGTACTGTGGTACCCTCCCACTATAACTTAGTTTTACCACCTCCAGCAATCTGCATGAAATTTCGGATCAAATGTTTTATTCGGGATTCGAGAGTAGATGTTTGCTGTGACATAAAACTGTAATATTACTATAAAAAGAAATCATCTTATAGCTACTATAGGTTAATGAGTTACATTTGGAACGATTACTGCCTCAGGTACTCCAACCTAGCTTGCATGTCCTGTAAAAGGTGCACATCCAGTTGGCATCTGCTTTCAATGTTCTTCAGCTGAAATGAAGGACTTTGGAATAAAAATCTTTAATCATTTCTACCTGGCGCATCTTCTGTTCCGAAGACACTGAGAGGACGGATAACCTTAACTCCTGCTGTGTCCATAGGGACGAGGACCATCGTTTGCTGCTTGTGGCGTGGGGCTTGTGGGTCCGTCTTACCCATGAACACAATTAGTTTGCAACGAGGATCCATGGCACCTGTCAAAAGACAAGAATCAGACAGTGTACGGGAAAATATGGCACTCCTGGTTACTCCATGCATTTGCATCAGTTTTCAGCCGAGATAAATAAACACCACTCTACTTTGAAATTCACGCAACCTGTTACAGAGTAGTGTGAAACATGTAAAGATAAACAGCAGATCACAACAAAGACTCTCAACATGACTTTTCCAAAATAACTAGGACTGACCTCCAACTCCTATGCCATGTCCTAACTACACTGGCGATACGTCTGACAACAATACCGCACAAATGAGCCACTCTCACCTCTCCACCGCTACTTTTTATTCTGACAACACCTAATGGAAAACAACATAGCCAATGAAGACTTACAGGAACCTTTCCTTCAAAAAACAACCCAGCAGCAGATGCCTGGGTTAATCGACACTGGTCAACCAGATTCTAGTATCAACAATCAACGGTGCAGACTTTTCTTTACTGCCAGGACTTTGATCGTCAGGTCCTAAATGTTTTACCTCCACTTTGATTAATTGCCTTGAAGATAAAAATGAGGGTTGACTGATGTCTTATGGCTTCTCTTGATAGCCAGCTGCACATTCTTGTCAATGTAGCACACCAAATCTCTGGAATATCGTGCTGTGAGAGGTTCTTGAATGGATCAATGGGTTTTCAAAAGTCATTCTATTGGACACAAGCTTTACGCTGACTCTACCGCAGCTCAATGGTTTTTCAGAGTCATCTGTATACGGATAAACCTGAATCCTACTATAATTAGTGAAGATACCTGTTAGAAAGTTGTGAAAATTGCTTCAACAAGTGGGCCAACATGGAGGATACACTTTCTGTTGGATGGTTTTTAGAGATTTGGTTTCACATGTTATGTCTGCCTATTATCCCCCTAGATTATATGGGGCCAGATGTACGAAGCCTTTTGCATGTTGCAAACTGCGAAAAACGCAGTTTGCGGCATGCAAAAGGCCGAACGCGATGCTCATCCACAAATTGCGAGTCGGTACCGAGTCGCAATTTGGGGATGCGACTTGCAAATAGGAAGGGGTGTTCCCTTCCTATTTGCGACCGCATCGCCATTCAGAGTTGCTTTGTGACCGCGAATGCGGTCGCAAACCAACTCGCAGTTACCACCAGTGTCACACTGGTGGTAACTCATTCGCAAAAGGGAAGGGGTCCCATGCCCCTTCCCCTTTGTGAATGCCGAAAAAATTATTTTTTCAGAGCAGGCAGTGGTCCTATGGACCACTGCCAACTCTGAAAAAAACGAAACCAAATGGTTTCGGTTTAGTTTTCATTTTGCAGCTCGTTTTCCTTTAAGGAAAACGGGCTGCAAAATGAAAAAAAAATGCTTTATTTATAAAGCAGTCATAGACATGGAGGTCTGCTAACTACAGCAGGCCACCATCCCTGTGAGTGCAGGGACACGCTATGGGGTCGCAAACTGCGACCCACCTCATGAATATTGATGAGGTGGGTCTTTGCGACCCCATAGCGAGTCGCAGAAGGTGTCTGAGACACCTTTCTGCATCCAATTTTGCGAGTTGCAAATTGCGATTCGCAAAATTGGAGTTTACTACATCTGGCCCATGATTACTTCCTGGAAGGTGTTTTTTGTAGCGATGGGCGGTGAACTCCGCTTGCGGAATTTACAGAGATTTTCCCACTCTGCACTCCGCTTAGAGCACGGAGTTCTGAAAAACTCAGTGGAGCAGAGCTTTTCCTCATTCACGCTCGCCAACATTAAGATGGCAAGCAAGGAAAATCTTACTTCAGACCACCTACCAGTGAGATTTCTCAAAGCGGGCGGTCGCAGATGGTCGCTACCGCTCACATTGATAAACCTTCATGTTCGTGTTGAGGAAGCTGCTGCTCGAGTGGAAAATCTACTCAAGCAGCAAAAAAGCAGCACTCTCTTGTGCTCGCGTAGTGCCGTTCGCGCATATTTTTCAGCATAGGACACACACCCAGTGCTAAAAATCAGCGCAAATGGTGTGACCTAACGCACTCCACGTAGCGCTGTGGAGTTTTTTGGTCACTTTGCAGAGTTCCGCATAGTGGAACTCCGCAAACTCCACCCAGGCCTACTTTTTGGTCACTTTGAAGGGCAGAGGATGCTGGACACTGGCTCCTACGTTGTTTGACACCTGTGCCCATTATTACAACAAAACCTGAATACAACAACATCTTTACATGAGAAGATAGTTTACATTTCACTTGCTCTGCCTCCCACAGCAACCAGTCACCTGCTGAAAATAAACACGCAGCTGCAGAACACCAAGGCATGAAGCAATTGCCACCACAACCTGACTTATTAAGGTAGCTAAAGTGAGGCTGGATTAGTAATGGCAGACTTTGTCTATAAACCTTAGATACTGCATGCCTACTACCAAATCCACATTAGAAATGTAAGGGTATAAGTCAAAGTGAGTCTCGAATATAAGCTCTTCATATAAAAATGTTCATTCCATTCAAATCCAGAATAATACAATGACCTCTGATCTTTTCACATCCACAAATATGTTCAGTAGGTTAAACATACACACTGCACTATTCTACAGGGCAATCACGTTCTGAATCTTTAGCTGTAGCACAGCTTGCTGAGGCTGGCGAGCGGATGACACTGGGAACAGCCATGATGGAAGAAGGCAAACATATAATATGAAACATCAGTCTCTTATTATTTTCAGAGCAAATTATCTACTGTCATGTTTGGTCACGCCCAGGCGTCACACAAATACAAACTTATTGGTTAAAAACAGAATCTGCCACACCCGTACAAGAAAAGTTTCCTCCACCAATCTAAGGCCCTCATTACAACCCTGGCGTTTGGCGGAGAAGTGGCGGTCTTACCGCCAACAGGCTGGCGGTAAAAAAATTGAAATGATGACCATGGCGGTTACCGCCATGGTCATCCGCCACTTCTCCGAACCGACCGCCATGGCGGAGACGACCGCTGGGCTGGAGACTTGGTCTCCAGCCCGGCGGCAGTCACAAGACCGCCGGCGGTATCATGACCCGGCTGACCGCCATGGATTTCATGGGGTTGGGCACCGCCATGAAATCCACTGCGGTAAGCACTATCAGTGCCAGGGAACTTCTTCCCTGGCACTGATAGGGGTCTCCCACACCCCCCACCCCACCCGAGTCCTTCCCCGACACCCCCCAACCCCCTGCCACGCCCCAAAGGTGGCAGGATCCCCCACCCCACCCCGACATCACTATACAGACACATACCCAACACGCATGCAGACACCACCAACACACATACCCGCACACACGGACAAACATGCCAACAGACACACATAGTCATACACACACACCCACATTCAGACATACACACACACATCCATACAGACATACATACAGGCAGACACGCACACATTTCCAAACACACTACACCCCCGCATGCATGCACGCACTCACACACCCCCTCTTCATACTCATACGCACACCCCCATGCACGCACACAACACCCCCCACCCCCTCCCCTAACGGACGATCAACTTACCTGGTCCGTTGATCCTCCGGGAGGGGACAGGATCCATGGGGGCTGCTCCGCTGCCAGCACCCCGTCACGCCAAATCACATAACGTGATTCAGTGGGTGGTGTTCTGTTGACGGGGCGGTGGAGGTGGAGCAACCTCCACTTCCCCGCCGACCACCAGTATGGCTGCTGGCGGCTCTCCGTCCGGAAAAGGATGGAGTGCTGCCAGCATTCATAATTCGTCGAGCGGAAAACCGCCAGCACTGGCAGTCTTCAGCACGGCAGTCTCTCGGCGGTCTTGTGAAAAGACCGCTGAGGTGTAAATGACCCCCTAAGTGTTTTTAAACAGGCAAACGTTTTGGAAGACGTTTTTTTACATTCAACTTACGGCTGCAGTGATAGAAATGAGTAAGACTTCAGCTTGATTAAAAAAAAGGATGAAGACTAATTTGCGCTGTGAAAGAAAAAACTGTGAATCACATGGTCAGGCGACAAGGGAACGGCGGGGCGGTAATATTCTAACTGTGACGTCCCAAACCCGCAAAGTGATGCCCTGGGTCATGTTGCAGCAGCATATATAATGGGCTTCTCTCCAGTGCCGGTGTCTGTGCCGGCAGGTACATGCCAGGCACCCCCGCCAAGCAGCCCCCTCAGGCGGCCGCTGTATTGTATGCGGCCTCCCCAAGTGGTCGAAAGATGCAGCACTCCTCTGGGGCCCACCCGGAAACACAAGCTCTCCTCACAGAGGCCCAGGGGTCCAAGTCAGCGCCCCACTTCCACCACAAGTCCTGGCAAGCTAGCGTAATGCACCTGGAATGGCCAGGGGGTACTGCAAGGCTTGGCTGGCGTGGGAAGGCACACTGACCTTCGTGTTGCGCTCGCTGGCAGTGGGAATCCACTGTCACGCCGTTCACTGGCGCAGGGCTAGGGCCCGTCGCTCGTGGCCCCTCGCAGCAGAGGTGCTCACTGAAATATAGCTGCTGACTATGGATGGCCGTGCAGGTGGCATGCCCGCAACAAGACTGCTGGAGCAAGAAGCAGGAGGTCCTTTTCGGTGGATTACAGCCACTCAGGGGACCTACAGGTGCTAGAGTCAGTGGGGGATGCTGTTGCATGTAAGTCTTGGGGCCTAAGCAGCAGTCAGCTTTGTCAGCACCAGGGCACAGCCATCTTGATATCCTCTGGGTGCTCAGGTCGAAGGCTGGGCTTGGGTAACCCTGCATCGCCAGATTCCGTGTCCGCTGTCAGAGTTTGCTGGACACCTGTGCGTCTCAAGAGGCGGTTCTGTTGGCTCTGTGGGGCTGAATATGTGAATGGGTGGCCAGGGATCCATGTGGTGGGATGGATGGATGGCCCCGCTCGCTAACATCGTCCGATCCCACTACCTCAACATCATCTCATACGCCAACGACACCCAGCTGATCTCTCCCTCACCAAGGACTCTGCCAAGACCAACCCCCACGAAGGAATAAAGGCCATCGCCGAATGGATGAAGAGCAGCTGCCTCAAACTCAGTTTCGACAAGACGGAAGTCCTCATCTTCGGATCCACCCCTCCGCGTGGGATGACTCCTGGTGGCCTGCCACTCTCGGAGCCGCTCTGACTCCCACGCATGCAACCTAGAATTCATCTTGGACTCCTCATTATCCATAACCCAGCAAGTCAACGCCATCTCCTCCTCCTGCTTCAACACCCTCTGCATGCTCAGAAAGATCTACAAATAGATACCCACTGAAAACTAAGCCTTCGTAAGCAGCAAACTGGACTACTGCAATGTCCTCTACACAGGAATCACAGCCAAACTCCAGAAGAGGCTGCAACACATCCAGAAGGCCTCCGCACTCCCCATCTTGGACATCTCCCGCCACTGCAACATCACAGACCACCTGAGAAATCTGCACCGGCTCCCAGCCAACAAGAGAATCACCTTCAAACTCCTCACCCATGTTCACAAAGCACTGCACAACACCGGAATAGAGTACCTCAACAGACGGCTCTCCTTCCACACCCCGACCCGGCATCTCCGCTCCGCCAACAAGGCCCTCACATCCGCAGAACTACAACCGACGGTAGATAATTCTCGCACCTCACTGCCAAAACGTGGAACACTCTTCCCACCCACCTGTGCCAGACTAAAGACCTCCTTACCCTCAGGAAACTTCTCAAGGCTTGGCTGTTCAAGCAGCAGCAGCACCTCCTCCACCCCCTTCTTCCCCCACCTTCTCAGCACCTTGAGACCCTCATGGGTGAGTAGTGTGCTTTACAAATTTCTGATTGATTGATTGATTGATTGATGAATCGGGACCCACGTTCTACTCGTCTGCCATCTTAGCCAGTCCCCTCGACCCTTGCATCAGTTTAAAAGTCACTGTACACTCTCTGATGACTTTGGATCATGCACCTGTGTGAACGTCTTTCTTTCAGCCTTATGATCTGATCTCCATTGGCGGTCTATGTATTTAAAAATGAATTTCTGTCTAGTCTCTGCTTGGATAGCTATCTGCTCATGGGATGCTAGGGGCTTCCCTTCAGATTCTAGAAACAGCACCAGACAAGGACATCCAGCTTGATGGTCTCACGCTCCTTTTGGAAGAATGTGGGGGCCAAACTAGCCGAGATCAAGGGGCGACTTCTGGTACACAGAGTGCATATAGGGCACCACTTTTTTTTTATAGTTGGCATACGCACCTAATGAGGGTCAGGAAACATTCCATCGACGGGCACTGGCAGAGGTCATGTCCAACCAAGACAAGAAGGTGCTCCTGGGTGGAGATCTGAACCTGGTGTTCAATAATGAGTTGGACAGGTCAGCACACAGATATGGAGGCGCTGGGGCTATATCCACAGAGGGGGCTCGATGACTACAGGAATCGGGACTTAAAGACCTCTCGCTTGAACATCACCAACCAGTCCTGAGATTATAATTTTTACCTATGCTCACAAAATTTATGCCAGGTTTGATTACTTCTTGGGGACCGTAGGAACCCAGAATCTCCTTACAACCATAGAAATATTACCTCATTTCCTATCTGATCATGCCACGGTCTCTCTTTGTCTTGGACTCTTTTCCCTCGCAGCCAGCATTGCAGCCATGGAGAATGAGGGAATCAGCGGCCTTAGGTGGTAGAACAGATCACTCAAGCAATCTCGAACTACTGTTACCTCAATGATACCGCTGAGATCTCTGTCACCCTGCTGTGGGAGACCCTAAAAGTGGTGATCCAAGGAGAGTGGATAGCGATCTCAGTGGTCAATAACAAACTCTGACAGGACAAGCGCAAACAGCTGCGCCAACAGGTGCTGGAGTTGGAAAGGATACTCAAGCGTACGGGTGCACCCCATGTCTAAAGACAGGTGGAGGCTGCCCGAACGCAGCTAGACATGGACAGAGCTGAATATGCCTTGCTTAGACTATGTCATTCCTTTTACTTGGGGAGCGGGAACAAGTGTGGGCATCTGCTGGCTTAACAGTTTTGCCCCCTACGACAGACGTGGAGTCTCTTCAAATCCCCAACTGCGCTGTCATCGTGGAGAATCCCCCCATTACCTCTGCCTTCCATCAGTTTTACGAAAATCTATACTCCCGACAACCTCCTGATGTGGCCAGCCCGGCTTCTCACCTAAGAGACACTGACAGCTGAGCAGGCCGTGTCACTTGACCGTCAGATTGTAATAGAGAAGGTCATATCAGCTATAGCTAGGTTAAAGACCCTAAAATTGCTGGGACCGGATGGCTTCCCAGCTCTGTTCTACAAGACATTTGGTCCAATCCTGGCAGCCATTCTGATTTGACTGTAGAATGCAATCACGGGTCAGGAACAGTCCCGCCGTCCATGGTAGAGGCATCGTTTTCATCCCCAAGCCAAGGAAAGACCTTAAAAAATGTGGGTCCTACAGACCAATACCTCTTCTGAATGTTGACATTAGGCTCCTTGCAGCCATACTGGCATCCCGACTTACCCCACAAATGCAGGGGTTGATTGACCGGGATCAAGCAGGCTTTATTCTCCACTGTCAATGTAGTGATAATACCAAACGAATCCTCCATCTAATCGATAAAGCTAACCGCTCCAAATGGGAGATCATGCTCCTGGCCATAGACCCTGAGAAGGTGTTTGAACTGATCCATTGGTCCTACCTAGAGTCAATACTCACTTTGGCTTCAGGCCTTGTTTTCAACCTGGATACTCAGTAACTATAGTTGCCCATCAGTGACTGTTAGAGTTAATGGCAGGACTTCTTCCCTATTGCCTATCTGCCGTGGGACACAGCAGGAGTGCCTACTGTCGCCCCTGCTGCTTGCTTTATACATGGAGACTTCGCCCAATGGGTCCAGGACCACTTGCGCATAACAGGAGTCACTTTCGGTGAGGAGATGCATACCCTTGCCCTTTACGTAGATCTTATCATAATATCACTGGATATTCCACAAGAGGGTCCTCCTGCCTTTGTGGACAAAATGGAGGCCTTCAGCAGAGTTGTGGGCTTTCTGCTAAATATTTAAAAAGTCTCAGGCCCTCAACCTTTTGGTCTTCCAAGAGATGGTGGCGTTATTGGCGCACAACATCTGATTCAATGACAATCTGTATCTAGCCCGTATTTAGACATGCAGGTTGCCCCGACAATTTGAGAGACATCCTCCCTCAACCCCTCCTACAAAATGTAAAACATGACCTGGTACAGTGGAAACTTTACCCCCTTTCCTGGCTTGGCCGGACAGCGGCACTACAATGACAATCCTACGGAGGATATTATTCCTGCTTTAGTCACTACTAATCAAACCTCCCACCAGTATGCTCCAATTTCTTCAGAGCGAACTGCATTGCTTTGTCTGGGCCGAGAAGTGTCTTCGGATGAGCTGGACATTGAGCCATCGGCCCCCTCTGAGAAGGGGGGGGGGGGGGGCGTTTGGGGATCCCAAATCTCCTACAGTACTACCAAGCAGCTCAACTCCGATATTTGCTGAAGTTGTCCAGGGCAGAATCTGAAAAGCGTTGGCTGTTTATGGATCAAGCAAGTGTGGGGACTCCTTTTGGAAGATTCTATTCCTGACATGTCAATTGAGACCGTGGGGTCTTTATTCCTCTCCAGTCACTCACACAATTTTGAAAGTGTGGGATCACATTGCACCCTGAAAGGGGATTTCCACATTCCCCTCCCCGCTAACCCCAATAGTTGAAAATGCAACTTTTAGACCAGGCTTGGATCCAATAACATTCCACCACTAGGTGGGGGCTGGCTGTAGCTCTATCGGACACCTATTTGATGAGGAGGGTCGCCTTTTTTCAAGCCTTTTCTATTAGTGAGGTGTAGTCAGTGTCTATGAAGCCAGGGCTCTCTAGAGGTAGCTGTGGATGAGCACCCAAGACTTATCTAGGAGAAATGGAAAGCTCATACAATACCACTAGTCACACAGCACTCTCACACATGGAAGAACCACGCAGTGTTATTATGGTAACACAAATACTAAAATACTGCATAGGTAGATCTTCACTAGCAGGTGAGTAAACATACTATTATATATATACATTAGAAGTCAAGAATTGACATAGAAAACACTGAAATAGCAGAATAAAATGGAGACCCTAGGGGGAGACCAAACCATACATTAAGTAAGTGAAAAGTACCAGAGTGCCCCCCAGCGACCAGGAGCGAAGAGGTAAGTCCCTCGTTTTTCCCAAACCAACAGGTAAACTTTGGAAAAGGACTGTGCAAGAGTGAAAGAAACCAAAGGTGGATTCTGACAGAAGAGGACCTGCAAATGAAGGGAAGCAGGTCCCGTTTGAGTTGGAGTGTACTGTTGGGGCAGGAGCCACTACTCACCCTTCTGGAGATTCAGGACCAGGTCGATGGTGAAGACAAGGAGTCAGCTATGCAGCACAGGAGCAGTAGAAGAGATCCAAAAGTGATGCAGACGATGTCACATGTCGGAAAAAGAGTTGCAGTCTATCAGCAGTGTGGAAACCCTACCAACAAGCCTTGGCAAAGGCAAGAGTCGCAGATGAAGAGTTGCAGAGCTGCTGGGGACCAGGAAGGTCCAGGGGGACTCAACCCAAGGAGGGGAGTCCTGGGTGACCCTCAGCAGTGAGGAGAGTCAAAGGAAGAGGAGGCGCCCCCACAGGCAACTCACAGGCAGCAGGCACAGGAGTCGCAGTGAGGTCCACTCAGCACATCTGAAGAGGAGTTCCACGTCGCTGGAGCAGCAGGCAGGAGACTGTGCTTTGCAGGGAATAGTGCTGGAGGCCGGGGCTACACGAAGCCTGAAGATCCCTTGAAAGAAGAGCCAACAAGCCTTGGTAGCTGCAAGAGTTGCAGTGCAGAGGGGTATTGTCCTGCACGGGGAGGCAAGGGCTTACCATCTCCCAAGTTGGACAGCTGGAAGAGAGGACCGAGTGGACTACTTCAGACCACCACCTGTGTTGCAGGATCCACACAGTTTTGCAGGAGAGAAGATCCACGCAGCCAGACATCGTTGCAGTTGGTGCCTGCGGATGCAGGGGAGTGACTCCTTCACTCCAAGGGAGATTCCTTTTTGCTTCTTGTGCAGGCTGAAGACTTGTCGCCCTCAGAGGATGCGCAGATAGGGAAATGTTACAGTTGCTGGAAGGACCTGGAGAAACAATGTTGCAAAGTGGAGTCGTCACTGGAGTTGCAGATTGTCGGGTCCTGGAAGGTCCAGTTGCAGTCCAGGGGGCCAGAAGATGAACTAAACATTGCAGAGGAGCGTTCACCTGGAATCTTGCACGTTGAATCTGAAGACCCACCCTAGAGGAAGATCCTAAATTGCCCAGGAAGGGGGATTGGTCATCTAGCAGGGTGATCACCTACCAGGAGGGGGCTGTGACATCACCTGCCTGACCTGGCCACTCAGGTGCTCCCAGGGGCCTCTGCCCACTTTTGATTCAAAATGGCAGAATTAGGTGGCCATCTGGAGGAGCTCTGGGCACCACCCATGGGGTGGTGATGGACAGGGGAGTGATCACTTTCCTATCCACTGTCCAGTTTCACACCAGATCAGGGACCAGGAGTCCCTGGACTGGTGCAGACCGGTTTATGCAAGGAGGGCACCAAATGTATCAATGCCCATTAGGATTGTGAACCAATATTGTGCGTTTTGGACAGGACCACAAGACATGCAGCAATGTGTCTATGGCACCACAGCCTCTCCAGCAATGCTCACTACAAGTAGGGTTCCTCTTGCATAGTCTGGCAGGTGTCAAATACCAATGTGTGGCGATTTTAGTGTCTGTTTCTATGCTTGCTGTGCTTCATGCTACAAGGCGTGCTCTGTAGTAAATATCCCCACATTCTTTGTGAGTCAGGGATTGCCGCAATCGTGTTCCCATTGTTTCTGGCCCAATGTTTTCTCCTCAATGTGGGGTTGCAACAAGAGAACACACAACTAAGTGATAATGTGCCTATCTCTATCTTTCGTTAAAAGCCATTTTTCAAAGGGTGTAAGAACCTGTTGTGCCCCTGATGAATGTCAGGGTGGGTGACCCAGTGGCACAGGTGTAGGTAACAAATGCATTCTGTCTCCTGAAGGCAGAAATCTGTTTTCAGTTGCTCAAAGGGGAGGGGCCCATCGGGATCAAACATGGACCTGCAGCCGGGGCTGTGCCAGGCAGCGAAGGCTGTGGGATGAAGGCCTAAAGTAAATTCTGAGTTTCCCAAAATGGGTGTCATCGGTGAGGGGAATGCTGTTAAGCCATTCTGATTGGCCACCCTGTCCCAAACTGCAAAAGTGATCCTAGTAATGCAATATTTTAAGTCAGAGAACCATTGTGAGATTTTCCATCTCAAGCCACAGAACCTTAATCCAAGTCTTCACCTACAATGATCATTCAGACAGGAGAATGTATTGGCACTGGTTCGTATTCAAGTGTGACTCAATCTTATCCTCCCATCCTTCACATTTGTCTATGCCTTATCCAGCACAAAAATGCGAGATTCTTACCGGCCACTTCAGTAAATTTCAAATTCTCACAAAGCAAGAAAATGGCAAAAGCAGGAAAGATGTTTACCACAATGGTGGAAAAAGCAAACATGTGTGACTCATGAATGGCATTACTTTCAGGACCTTCAGGGAGCTGCATCTAAATACTTAAATTAACCAAATTAGGAAGAGGTAAGGCTGCATATCTGGAGAGACAGATGTCTGTCAATTAATACACATAGAGCTAGTGATATCCAGCTAACTGTTCACTAGCAAAAGAATCTGCAGAAAATGTTTCACCTCAAAAAGAACAGTCACCTGTGTTCTCAGTGAACCCTAAAACTCTGACACCAATATAATATTACTCAAGTTCTGAAAATTGTAGCCTATAGAAGTACAAAGCCATGTGAAGGAGTGCATTGTCTTGTGATAACACGTTTTACTCTTTATCTCAAAACATCTGTGGATGCTGGGAGTGTAGGATCATGATTTTATGTGCAACTAGTTGTAATCTCTTACAGAGAGATGGGGTACAGTTGAGAATATAATGCAGGATGGAAGTGGATTACCACCAGCAGTACCATAAGGGCTGAAGAGAGTCTGGTAATATTTCACTAAATACATTTGCGAGAAAGAAAGCAAGAGACTAAGGTAGAATAATGCAGAATGCCAAGTTAACCACACTTACATCAACACCCCAGAATTGAGCACAGTGATATGGAAAATCAACAGGAATACTTAAGTGAAATCTTCAACAGGGCTACACAAGGCTATAGTACGCGTGTGAACTACTGTAATTGACAATGAAGGACAAGGGGATAGTGACAGAAAGATAATCTGGTAATGCCAATGCATGGGGACTCCAAAGAAAATGCATGTAGAAAGAGGGGGCAGGGATTAAAGTAGCATGTGTCCTTTTTCTGGAATGTGTGAGGGCACAGAGAGGGGCGTGGTGATGTGCAGAAGGTGGTAATGCCGAGTATGGTTGAGATGTTGCCTTAAAGAAGGTGGTGAGATAGCACTTGGAGAAAGGTGAAGGAGTCTGTGAAATGAAGTGATGCAGCGATAAGCGGGAAGGAAGGTTGAAGTGAGTAAGCTAAGGAGACTGACATGAACCTGTACCGTGGAAAGAGGCATAATGCTCCAGCTCCACTACTTCTCCAGTAACAGGAGACAGATAGCAAATACTTTAAGCTTCTTCCTTTTTTCATACCTACCTGTACCTTACTGTCCCTTTTAACATGACCTTTAAAAATGCTAAGAAGACTTTTCAGTATGTCAGACCTAAAAGTGTCAGCATAAACACTGAAAGGTTGTGGTAAACATCTGCACAGGAGGTTTTCAAAGGTTTGGAGGAGGGAGATCCATCATAATTGGACATATGTTAATGTTTTGGTGTGATTACAAATCAGATGAGTGTTCATTGTGTTTGGGTGGAAGAATTACCAGATACCACCAATAGCAGATGTTTTTCTGCTTCCTTTTCTTTGTAGTCCCACTCTAATGTGGCAGTGAACTGAGGCACATTTGCATGTTAGGCACTAAATTCTCCTCTTTAGCACCCCTTGGTTCTACAAAATAAATTAGCTACCATTATAAATATCCATGTCCAATCAAACATGTAATCCATTCGTCACAAGGTTGCATACTGGCATACTATTTTTTTGCTTTATTGCATGCAACAAGGGCTGAGATACCGGGGTTCGTAAAGTATATGGCAAATACATACTGCAAGGTAACACTCATATTCGAGTTGCTCTATTTATTGTGCAAGTTGGGAGATGCATGAATCAAAAATACATTATTATAGTCCACAATAAAGAGTTGTAATTTACCTGATGTCCACCATTTACAACCGTTCAGAACGAAGAAGTCGCCATCTTCTTTGATTGAGGATTCAATGTTGGTGGCATCTGACGAAGCAACCTAGATTTACAAGTATTCCTGGTTAAATGCAGATGTCAAAGTATACAAAACTCATATGGCCTACAGAATAATGTAGAAACTTATTATGTAATGCTGCAATATATTTTATTGAGGGAAATTTCAAATACTTCTGTAGGTAAACAAAATAGGGTTTTACGTATAGATGGGTGGGTTAAGAGTATAGCAAGGCAAAACCAGTGTCCATAGCTCCAGATGAATGAAGTCAGTGGTATTAAGTGGGAGTCACAGAGTTAGACAATTAGCATTCCGGGTACTTCAGACCACTAGGATACTTATGGTTTAATCACTAGTGAAGTGTGCTAGAGCTGCTGGTTACAGGATATCTAATGAGCACACAATTTCAGTCCTGGCAAAAAGCAATATATGTTTCTCTTTATTTTGGGAACAGGAACTTTTGGGAGGGGTAGTTGGCATGTCAAGGAGGGCTGTAGGTAAGGAATGGTAATGCCAAAGTCATATCACGGCCAGTCCAGTCTGAATGCTCCAATCGGCCTTCTTTAATCACTGCCTCCTTCATTCAGCCTGGTATGACAATACGTACCTGGGCAACAGACAAAGAAAGGAAATATTGAGTACAATTTCTGACTCTAAGTTGTGCTGCCCTGCCCCTAAGTGAGTGATGCGGGTCATGGATTGGCAAGTAGGTTAGCTTTTGTGTGGGTCAGAGATCATTATATTCAGCAATCAACTGCTGCCAATGAATACGTCAACTACTCCTAGCCAGTTGATTACAGTGCCCAAAAATGTCTAGTCTTGGAAAGAATCTGTGCTTGAATTTTTTTTTTGTTTTTTTAATTCAAAATTCTCTTGGATGAAAAAACTGAAAAATAAGCTTACCTCCCCTCCCACCCTCCGCACAAATCCCACCTTAGTACTCTAAAGTGTAGCCACTAAGGAGGAGCGGAGGTGGTATCAGGAGTCCCATAACCTGCATCATTGCCTTAAGCTCCATGGTTAATGTTCTCCCTCCTAACAAACAATTTATATCAGAACGGAAAATATTAGGTGAGGTGGGTTAGTTTAGTTATTCATGTTCCAAAGGCTGGCATGATCAGCATCTCAACCCATACTTTGACAAGTAAATGCCAATCAGAGATGGGACAAAGCTGTTGACTAGGTAGGATCATCAGAAGCTACAATAAATAAGTCAATCTGCAGGTCTGATGGTGTTTTGCCCTTTTTGCCAAAATCTACCATGAAGTACTGCTTAAAAGAGACGCCTCACAAGTGAACGTTAACATAGTGGAAGGGCGTGGATACCTCAGATGACAGTACTCCAGTTTTGAAAATCCTGCAACATGTTCAATTGAAAGCTAAAATTTGCCCCAGTTAGCTATGGAAAGACATCACTTTGGGACTGAAGCATATTTCTGGAGTCTAAACGGAGACAAGGGAAAAAAATAAGTCATTACAGGAAACATGCAGGGCCAGCTTTAGCGCTAGTGGTGCTCGGTGTGACAACGTTTGTTTGCGCTCCCATTGACCACCTCTGCCATGGAGTCCCTCACCACCACCCTTTAACAGTGTCCCTGAAGTCTCCTTAACCACTCTCTCTCAGATGCATTTAATTAGTTTTATAGCACCACTCATACCAGCACAGGATGTCAGAGCACAGAGTCAATCAAGCATACGTGTGTAAATCAGCATGAAGGAAATGGTACATAAGACAGAGGACTGACTGCAAAGTGTAGGAGTTACATGTCATCCATACTGGTAGACAGTATAGTTTAAGACGACTTGGTCTGGAGAAGCACAAACACAGAACTTAAAATGTAACATCACTGGGGTTGGGGATTTTCTCTAGTAATAAGAATCGATTTCTACTCAAATGTACCCTTTTTGTGACATTAGGATAATGAAAGACTTGGGAGAAAAATCTAAATGCTCTTATCTACAGGGAGTGCAGAATTATTAGGCAAATGAGTATTTTGACCACATCATCCTCTTTATGCATGTTGTCTTACTCCAAGCTGTATAGGCTCGAAAGCCTACTACCAATTAAGCATATTAGGTGATGTGCATCTCTGTAATGAGAAGGGGTGTGGTCTAATGACATCAACACCCTATATCAGGTGTGCATAATTATTAGGCAACTTCCTTTCCTTTGGCAAAATGGGTCAAAAGAAGGACTTGACAGGCTCAGAAAAGTCAAAAATAGTGAGATATCTTGCAGAGGGATGCAGCACTCTTAAAATTGCAAAGCTTCTGAAGCGTGATCATCGAACAATCAAGCGTTTCATTCAAAATAGTCAACAGGGTCGCAAGAAGCGTGTGGAAAAACCAAGGCGCAAAATAACTGCCCATGAACTGAGAAAAGTCAAGCGTGCAGCTGCCACGATGCCACTTGCCACCAGTTTGGCCATATTTCAGAGCTGCAACATCACTGGAGTGCCCAAAAGCACAAGGTGTGCAATACTCAGAGACATGGCCAAGGTAAGAAAGGCTGAAAGACGACCACCACTGAACAAGACACACAAGCTGAAATGTCAAGACTGGGCCAAGAAATATCTCAAGACTGATTTTTCTAAGGTTTTATGGACTGATGAAATGAGAGTGAGTCTTGATGGGCCAGATGGATGGGCCCGTGGCTGGATTGGTAAAGGGCAGAGAGCTCCAGTCCGACTCAGACGCCAGCAAGGTGGAGGTGGAGTACTGGTTTGGGCTGGTATCATCAAAGATGAGCTTGTGGGGCCTTTTCGGGTTGAGGATGGAGTCAAGCTCAACTCCCAGTCCTACTGCCAGTTCCTGGAAGACACCTTCTTCAAGCAGTGGTACAGGAAGAAGTCTGCATCCTTCAAGAAAAACATGATTTTCATGCAGGACAATGCTCCATCACACGCGTCCAAGTACTCCACAGCGTGGCTGGCAAGAAAGGGTATAAAAGAAGGAAATCTAATGACATGGCCTCCTTGTTCACCTGATCTGAACCCCATTGAGAACCTGTGGTCCATCATCAAATGTGAGATGTACAAGGAGGGAAAACAGTACACCTCTCTGAACAGTGTCTGGGAGGCTGTGGTTGCTGCTGCACGCAATGTTGATGGTGAACAGATCAAAACACTGACAGAATCCATGGATGGCAGGCTTTTGAGTGTCCTTGCAAAGAAAGGTGGCTATATTGGTCACTGATTTGTTTTTGTTTTGTTTTTGAATGTCAGAAATGTATATTTGTGAATGTTGAGATGTTATATTGGTTTCACTGGTAATAATAAATAATTGAAATGGGTATATATTTTTTTTTGTTAAGTTGCCTAATAATTATGCACAGTAATAGTCACCTGCACACACAGATATCCCCCTAACATAGCTAAAACTAAAAACAAACTAAAAACTACTTCCAAAAATATTCAGCTTTGATATTAATGAGTTTTTTGGGTTCATTGAGAACATGGTTGTTGTTCAATAATAAAATTAATCCTCAAAAATACAACTTGCCTAATAATTCTGCACTCCCTGTATACTTTGCAGTTTAAATAAAGCTCTTTGATGATGGTTGATAGCTCACTGGTCTATATAAGGATTTTAACTTATAAAGTGCAAGTAACAAAAGGATCTTTACATTATATGCACTTGTGTGATCTGCATGGTACACGTTCTTTGCAGCAGGCAATTTAACCCTCTGCACTACCTTAGGGTGAGTCAAAACTTCCACTTGACAAAACTCCGATCACTCTCCAGGAATAACATTAATGACCGGAGTTATCTTGACATTTTATTGCTTCCTGAAAATTGCTGGAGGCAAGGAACGCAGCAGCAGGTGTTTTGAAAGCAACCATAATATGTCCGGCCAACAGGCGCCCCATCCGAAGTCAGCGCCCGGTGCGGTGGCACCGTCGCACCACCCTAGAGCCGGCCCTATGAGACAACTTGTGTCGGAGAGAACAATTTCTACACAGTGGATAGCTTGGGGAGGGAAGGGGGCGGCAGCAGGGTGTGTCAGAGTCTGCATTTAAACGGGTAGACAGCAGGCGCGGTGAACATTGCCAAAGCAGGATGGGCACCCAGTAACCAACCATGCCCTCGTGCCACCACTGTGACTTCCCGCCTCCTGTAGTCTGCTATTGATTTTAACATTAATGCCGGGGCTGACTTTGGTTCCCGGTCTGACACAGCGAATACCACCGATATGTTTACAACAGGAGGGATGCCGTGGGGACGAAGGACAGTAGGGTTGAGGGGGCATATGGTAGAACCAGCTACATCTATGGCTACGCAGACATGGCTTGTTCGTCGAATCTGAAATAGGGAATTTCTCCTACAATTCATGACTTCATCTCCAGATATCAGGTGTAATCTAAGGTGGCGAGGAACAGATCTATCGTGCAGTGTGTGCAGGAAAGAAAATTAAAGTCTAATAAATAAGCACTTTATTCCCTATATCTGGCCTTCTTCAAACTGCTTTTAACATTGTTTTTCGATTACCTGCTACTCATTTTTCTAACCACTGGTATAAATGTAATCATGCTTTTGTACATGGTCCCAAAATACACTTTAGTGATGATAAGGAAGGTGGGTGAAGACCCTGGGAGGCACAGGTGTGATACTAAATAATGGAATGATTGGGCAGCAGGTAGGGACAAGCCCCAGAGTGGTGACCTGGAGATCAGGCGTAGAAAGAGGGGTAGGAAAGCCTGGCAGGGGACCGGCCGGTCCTGTGAGGTAATGAGCCACATACAAGGGAAGGAATAAACACGGTGCAGAAAGGAGACCGAACATTTGGGTTGGTCAAAGTAAGCCATCCTGGGAAGGGAGACAGGCGGGAATGGCTCAGATAGGAAGGCAGACTAACGACCATGAAAGGAGGATTTCAAGCACGTAGCACATTGTGAGGAGGGCTGAGAGATCAAACATATTTTACTGGAAGGAGGCAATGGTATGGACAGGGATGGAACAGCAAAAACAAAGCAGTGCTGAGACACAGCTGCACAGCAAAGGCCTGCAGACTGCTAGCTAAAGCTATGCACCACACGCACCCCTCACTTCTGTAAAGCCCAGATAATGGCCAATCCCTTTTAGAAACATTAAAGGTAACGCAGACCTGTCACTTTAGTAAAGGCCCATTTTTTGCACTTAAGGCGTTTTTCTTGCATAAATGATGTTTGGGACATGTAGTTGTAATTCGGGGGAAAGGGAAGGGAAAGTCCTCAGTGCTCGTATTATTAAATAGGAGTACAAGGGGAGCTATAACAGAATCATTTTTAAGTGCAGACCTGGGGATACACTCCGTGCTAAGGGTTAGGCTCAGGTATAACGTAATGTAGAAGGATGTGTTTAAAGATTGCTCTGTGGAACAGCAAAGGCCTATGGAAAGCAGGTAACAGAGGGCGTAAGCATTACAGAATCTTTGTTTTTTGCCTTTGAGTGTTAATATATTGCAGGGACCTTGTATACAAATGATTGGAATAGTCTCGGCAGGAAATGGCTCCTCCACAAAGGAGGTAACTGTATTGCTTAGAAAGTCACTGACAATTGAAGTTACAGGAATTAATAGGAATTTGTTAGAAAGACGCGCTTCAGTCCAAGGACAGTGAAAGATTTACACTGGAAAAGTTACAATTAACCCTAATTATGACAAGCATTACATGGCAGGGATTTCTACGAAAGGTCAGTGGTCTCAATTTGGTGCAGCACATCGTTTTTTTTATTTATAATCTCAAAATATGTGTGATATATTTTTATATCTAGTCTCTCAGGAGCACTAATAACTAGAAATAGCATTACAAACAGACCTTCAGTGGCATAAGTGCTTTGCCTTCTAGAATGGAGTCTCTTTTACTGCTGTTATCCAAATATGTTATTTTACCTCTTAACTTTGATATTTGCTGCTGTTAAAAGAAAGATTATGGTCTCAATTTTACGACAAATTTACCATTTGTTGCAAGAACCCGTCTTTTTTTCAAGTAGTTTGTTTCGTTTTTAATGTGTGAAGCTAACGAGGTTTAGCATTTTTCTGATTAGAGTTCGCACAGTTCAAAACAACTTATATGATTGAGGGAAATTTTAGTGTGCCTGTTGGCTACAAGATGGATAAAAAAAATAATCACCACCTCATCTATCCGAAATCTGCAAACACAGTGATCAAAACTAGGCGTGCAATAAAATTAATTTGCCACGAGACATTTCCCTGTACCACCACCTATACTCTAAAAGAACAGGAGTGTTGCATAAACAGCAGACGAGCCAACAGCATCTCCCACGCTAAAAAAAAAAAAAAAAAAAAAAAAAATATGTCAGACCACAAGATGGAGGTGGTAGGCAGATGCAAAACACGGCTCCCATTCTGAGTCACAGAACTGCATTGCTTGGCTTGCCTTTCTTCCTGAAGGAATGGAAGAGTTCAAAGGAAGAAGAGATGTGGAGAAAAATAAGGTAAGCAGGGCAGTGGAGAAGGGGGAAGGCCCCGCAACAAACACACCCTTAGGTGAGTACTTAGCCTCGGGATACTTAAAGGCAGGCTTCATGTACTGGTAAGTTCTACGTAGTTAAAAGTGACCGAACCAAACCAGACGTTAGCTGGATCATACAGGACCATTCTGATGTTAAAAGTGATTGAAAACAAATTTACCAAAACCTGTGCATGTAGAATGAATAAAGTAGCCGCTAACCACCAGACTGAGAAGCAAGAGGGACTTCTTATTGGTATGGAGATATTCTCATAGACACACTTGGCAGTTGCACTGAATATTGCCTCACATGACGGGGTCTCCCTCACCATGTTACGCTTGGATGGCAAGAAAGATTTCAACAGGATGGAGAGGAAGTTAATTTGAGAGACAATGACTAACTTTCGTTAT
Source organism: Pleurodeles waltl (assembly GCF_031143425.1). NCBI lineage: Eukaryota > Metazoa > Chordata > Amphibia > Caudata > Salamandridae > Pleurodeles > Pleurodeles waltl. The sequence goes on from NC_090450.1 coordinate 903,701,331, forward strand.
CAAATAAAATTCAGGAAACTGGTTAAGTTATTATGAAGTGGACCCAGAGCATCAACAGCCAGAATTCTGATGACATGGGAACTACTGGCTAATTTTTTAGTCACAGGGGGCACACGGGGAGGGTGCATCACATCACCAGTGATGTCTGCTCTTTTCAGAGAGCCCTTTACACAACTGATTGTGGATAACTAAAACAGGAAGGCGGCTAAGCACAGCATAAGATACTGCATGAAAAGCTGACTTAAAGCCATGTAGTTTTGTTTTACTATCTTCTGAAAGGAGTAAGACAATCAGCCAATGAAATGAGAAAAAAATATAGAATGTATGGTGAAAAGCAGCGAATTCATCCATATGCACAAAGTACAAAGTAAATGTATATACAGAAATGTCAAATGTTGTACCTGACACCCGTAAGGCTGAAAGCAATAGCAGGGAGTTTGGAAAGATGCTGAAGGGTTTGCGGAGATCAAGGTACATGTACTCACATGTGGTGGAAAAGTGGGGGCAATTATGAACTTTTGGAGAGAGTGATTTCTAACATGTACTTACCCTTGGATCCAGTGATAGTTCTGCTGGGAGAAAAAGACGAAAAGGGGTTCAAACGTTCATCACCCATAGGTAAGCTTATCTCCTACTTTTTGCAGCAGCCATATTGACATTTACTCACAAATAGAAAGGTTCTGATACACCACTATCACTATGCGGTGGATTAAAGTCTGAACCTTGTGTGCTATGGAAGAAATTAACAGCAATGATAAAGGACAGACTAGTGAGATTCGAGAGAACCTGGAGGCCACTTGAGACATTTTACAAGAAAAATTGACATTAGTGTGCACGCACCCTTCTCCAGCTCTAATCAACACAGCAAGAGTAATACCATTCCTAGAAGGTTTCTCAGACTAACAAACTATGCTAAAGGTGAATTAAATGTAAGAGGACCGGGCCTGAATGTATATGGTAATAGAAAAATCCATTTGCATCTAGATTAGCTGGGATGATGACATGTTCTTAAACTATTCTTATAAATTGATCAGGGCATGTAAATGAATTACGACTACCTGAAAATAGAGTGATTTATATAAAATGTATTTTAATCTGTTCTGTTGGCTCTAGATGTAGAAAAACTTATGATTGTTTTACTTTTATCATTATAAGCACAATGTAATGTCCCTAATGTAAAAGTTAAATAAAGTTGCTTAAAAAAACAGAAAAAAGACTTTAAACCTTAAGAGCTAATACTTGTTTAAGGTGCAACTGTCGTAGGACCATCTTGGTTCTTGTCCAGCACTGGAGGAATTCTGGGTAGCTGTTTTTAATAAACTGTTTGAAATTCAAGGAAGAACAGAAACTCCAGAGGTAGACTTGACAATCGTTGCTGTTTCTGTAGAGAGTGAAGATTTTCCTTGAGTGTCACAGTTTGAATATTATGCTACAGCGGTAGCTAAACTACTAATCATAAGACTCACCAAGCTACAAGAGCTGGATGGGAGACCTGGGTGAGAAATGATGCTACTGAAAGAGTCATGCATATATAGAAGCAGGAGACAGCTGAAATAGTGCAAAGAGTACAGCCCTGAAAAGAAGGAAGTGGAGTTTCTGGAGGGGAGAAGTTTCAACAAGGGATGAGGTGGAAGGCATGTGGTAGGAAACGTGACTTTTATTTTGGCTTTTAATGCCCAATTTAGAAAAAATAAATTATATACTAAAAATCCCATTAATACGCCCCCTAGTTCTCATTTATTCACAAAAGTGCAGAGAAAATTCAAATACAAACATTTACTGAAGGGGCAAGGCCGAAACATTCTAACCGCCGACACAATATCAACTACGACTTTAAATGTGCGTACAACATCACTTAAGGTAACAAACTGCAGCACCAAGCTAAACAGTTACAGTAGCAGAGTTGCTGTAGCATCACTAGCCTGTCAACACATGCTATTGGAGGAAGAGGGTTACGCCTCCTGTGAGGCAAATGAAATTACCTGTGGCTCTGTCATAGCAAAGCAAGATCGGATTGTGCCATCCAACAATGGCTTCAACCAGCGGTCCTTCTGTTCTTCTGTTCCATACCGAATCAGTACTTCCATGTTTCCAGTGTCCGGCGCCGAGCAATTGAACACCTGAAGCGTAAAGAACAGCAAACAAAAAAAACTGAACAAAATTATGTATTTATTCAACCGCAGAAACCGTGACTTATGCACAAAAAACACAAGTACAAAAAAGCAACGGTAAAGCCAATCATTTGGGCGTTTGTATAGCGAACAAGTTTTAGGAAAGTTACTGTACGGCAGTGTAGATGCATCACATGGGCAGCGGTAGTGCAGTCTTTTCCTCACCTACACCAGAGCTACAGCCTGAATGCAAGATTCCCTCACATAGACAGACCAGCAGCAGTCCAGGGAGCCGCAGTCCATGCTTAAAACACTGAGACACACAAAATAATATGCAAAAACCTGACCAAGTAAAGTTCTGCTGTAAAAAGAACTGTAAACTTTGCACTTGTATAGCGCACTACTCACCCGTTAGGGTCTCAAGGTGCTGAACGCATACCGCTGTGGAACCCCTCCTGGCTTTTCCCTGTGAGGCACCCACTCCTGGACAGCCCCAGGGTGAAGCCAGGCATCCAAGCGCTGTGAGGGCCGTTGTGGAGATTAAGCAAGCTATTGCCCAGAGTGGGAACCATTAATTAGATTAGGCACTGAGGCGAGAATTATCTGGTCCAAGGGAATTGAGCCCAAGACTCGCCGAGGTGGGAATTGAACCCTAGTCCCGGGCCAGATCTCTGCATCAGGGTCTGCCGCTCTAACCATTGTGCCACACTTCTCCACTGCTCACCTACACTCCCTAGGATGCACTTTACTCAAAGACTGTCAGCCCATTCCTCCATTACAGTGGCTCATCTCTCATTGGTGGAATCCTCCTTTGAGTACCAACTAACATCTTTCTGTCTTTGGGGGCGCTTGTTCCCAGAAGAGCTATATACTTAACTGAGGTATGTGGACGCTCAGCATGCCTACCTCTAGGCATGCTCTTGGTGCCCCAAGTGTGGTCTGTCCTTTTCCTTTTAAGGGTTATCACGGTAGAACATGGTGACAAGATGAACACCTGGTGGGAGGGAGTGCACTGTAGTCCAGAGGGTCATAGGAGAATGGGAGGGGAAGAGCATTAGACTGGAGAGGAAGCACGAGAACTGGGTTGGCAGAAGGTATAAAAGTAAGTAGCAACAGCACTGCAGTGACAGGGCTGGTGGTGCACCAGGTAGTAGGGAGAGCTGTAGTGAGAAAAAGTGGTTGTATCAAGAGGGCCAGAGCTGAAAGGAGGTGAAGCACTGAGGTAGTGGTAGGTGGGAGGAAAGAGAGGCATCAGATCACATCAGGAGGAAGAGGATCATCTGGTCTGTGGCAGGAGAGCAGGGACCATTGAGGTCTTTATGGAAACAAACGGCACCCCGGAACTGTTGTAGGCAAATATATTGTATTATAGCATTTCTACAGTGCTTCCTATTCCTTGAAAGGGCCTCCAAATGATGGAGTGGCATGTTCCAATACCTTATGCATGCAGCAGAAGAAAAAAAGAGTGTGAGAAAGAGGTTTTCATGCTGCATACAGATGTCAGAGTGTCTTGCAGTCTCTGATGTTGTTTGAATCATGACTTATTGATACTATTTAGTCTAGTCCATCAGTTTGGAAATACTAGGTATTATAGTGAGAAAGGCACAAAGCCATGGTGGAAGAAAAAGTGGGTGGGGATCCACAGGGGCCCTCACAAACATCAAAGGGCAGGGGATTCAGTACTTGGAACACACTAGGTACTCTGTGCAGACGGTAACGAACCTAGACTGGCAGGGTAGAGGTTGCATGGTCCAGTGTGCAGTGTATAAAGGGCACTTTTTAGATCATACTAGGATGGTGTCTACAGCAAACTGCAAGCCATGGTAGAAGTAAGGAGCTGGGGGCAGGATATATGGCCAGTAAGAACATTATGGTACCAACAACAGCCCAGGAGACATCAGAACTAGAACAATGGCCATTAGAGTCCGAAACTGGAAAGCTTGTGCAGCAGCCCTATCTAAGCTGCTTCCAGAAAGCGGGGCGCAAAGGAGACAAGGCACACCCAGGTAACTGCAACCCTGTCGGAGGTACCAGCCCAGCCATCACCAAACACCAGTTCTATGACCAAACAAGATAAGAAAATGACTAGGAGGATCTCAGAAGGAGCCATGGCTATTCGGTGGAAGGAGGGGCATGCAAAATAGACAGAGATCCTGTCAACAAATTAATGAAGACAAGTAGCTGCTGATGGACCATCAGATGGCAAGAAGCAGCAGCGGTTATCTCAGAGATGACTGGATGTAGAAAGAAACCATAAGAGAAGGAGAATGCAACTCTCTAGGCAACATAATGAGAGGACTGGAATATGTCAATGTGGGAAGGATGGCTGCCTATGGACATTGGCACCTTGTGCTCCATTTTTACCCACAAGTGTTATTGTTTTTTCAAACATAAAACAAAACTGGGTGCGGTCAATCCTTCTCGCGCCGGAGAGGCTATTCAGTGCAATCGTGTGATCCAGAATCGTATTGTAAACTGTTGGCATTAAAAATATAAAATACAAAGGTGGAATTATTAAAGTTAGGGTCAGGTTCCAGCATCTGTATCATTAGAGTTGCTATGGTACACACTAAATTCTGTACAAACATGTCCCTCCTCCCCACTTAAACTAGGCATCAATCCAAATGTGTGTCCGCTGTTGCAACATAGGTATTGATTTGGACATCGCTGTGTAGTCGTGGTCACACAGACCGGTAACTTTACGGTGCATGAGTGGCTGTAGTGTGTGATAGCTCATGCGGTAGGCCATAGGCTACAATTGCCTGCTTGTTGTGTTGGGAGTTTGGGCAAAGGCGTTCTCGCAGGAGCATGAGGGTGAGCATGTCGTAAGGCTGAAACAGGGATGCGTGTTTAGTTACCATCTGTACCTTGGGTTTTAAATTGTTTCAAAAGTGAGCCCCATTCTAGTTCTATCGGCCGATTTCGGGTACCCTGTACTCGTCACAGTGCAGGAGGCTGGCCTGGCTTGTAGTGGGTACCAATGGTACTTACACCTTGTGCCAGGTCCAGTTATCCCTTATTAGTAGAATAGAGGTGTTTCTAGCAGCTTAGGCTGATAGACGGTAGCTATGGCAAAGCAGCTTAGGCTGAACTAGGAGACATTCAAAGCTCCTACTATACCACTTATATCATATGCACAATATCATAAGAAAACACAATACACAGAGTTACTAAAAATAAAGGTACTTTATTTTTATGACAATATGCCACAAGTATCTCAGTGAGTACCCTCAGTAAGAAGGTAAGTAATATACACAAGTTATATGTACATAAACCTAAAATAGGTACGTAAGAGTCAGAAAAGTAATGCAAACAGTGTAGAATTACAATAGGTTGCAATAGGCAAACATAGGTCTAGGGGCAACACAAACCATATACTCCAAAAGTGGAATGCGAATCACGAATGCACCCCAGACCTATGGGAGCTTGTAGAGGGTTGCTGGGACTGTAAGAAAACAGTCAGGGTGTCCAAGATACCCCACCCCAAGACCCTGAAAAGTAGGAGTAAAGTACACCTACTACCCCAAAAGAGCACAATAGTTGTGATAGGGGGATTCTGCCAGAACAACAAACACCAGCAGTGCACTGAAAACGGATTCCTGGACCTGAGGACCTGCAAAGCAAGGGGACCAAGTCCAATAGTCGCAACAGTGTCCAGGGGGGCAGGAGCCCAAAAAACCCCGGATGAAGGTGCAAGGAAGCTGCCTCCGGTTGGAAGAAGCTTGGAGTTCTGCAAGAAAGAAGAGGACTAGGAACTTCTCCTTTGGATGGAAGATGCCCCACGTCGCGATGAAGCTTGCAGAGGTGTTCCCACGCAGAAATACCGCAAACAAGCCTTGCTAGCTGCAAGGGTCACAGTAGAGGTTTTTGGGTGCTGCTGAGGACCAGGAAGGACCAGGATGTCGCCTTTTGGAGGAGGAGACAGAGGGGGCGCTCAGCAACTCAGAGAGCCCACACAGAAGCAGGCAACCCCCGCAGAAGTACCTGAACAAGCACTTGGAAGATTTGTGAACCGGAGTCCACGCAGAGTTACAAAAGAGGGTCCCACGACGTCGGAGGCCAACTCAGCAGGTTGAGCACTGCAGGGCGGAGTGCTGGGGACCCAGGCTAGGCTGTGCACGAAGGAAATCCTGGAAGAGCGCACAGAAGCCGGAGCAGCTGCAAATCATGCAGTACACAGGTTTGCCGTCTAGCGTGGGGAGGCAAGGACTTACCTCCACCAAACTTGGACTGAAGGATCACTGGACTGTGGGAGTCACTTGGATAGAGTTCCTGTGTTCCAGGGACCACGCTCGTCAGGATGAGAGGGGACCCAGAGGACTGGTGATGCAGTCTTTTGGTGCCTGTGTTAGCAGGGGTAAGATTCCGTCGACCCACAGGAGATTTCTTCTGTGCTTCTGGTGCAGGGTGAAGGCAGGCGACCCCCAGAGCATGCACCACCAGGAAACAGTCAAGAAAGCCGGCAGGATTAGGCGCTACAATGTTGCTGGTAGTCGTCTTGCTACTTTGTTGCGGTTTTGTAGGCGTCCTGGAGCAGTCAGCAGCCGATCCTTGGTAGAAGTCGAAGAGGGAGATGCAGAGGAACTCTGGTGAGCTCTTGCATTCGTTATCTGAAGAATTCCCCAAAGCAGAGACCCTAAATAGCCAGAAAAGGAGGATTGGCTACCAAGAAAGGAGGAATGGCTACCAAGAAAGGTAAGAGCCAATCAGAGGGGGTCTCTGACGTCACCTGCTGGCACTGGCCACTCAGAGCAGTCCAGTGTGCCCCCAACACCTCTGTTTCCAAGATGGCAGAGGTCTGGGACACACTGGAGGAGCTCTGGGCACCTCCCCTGGAAGGTGCTGGTCAGGGGAGTGGTCACTCCCCTTTCCTTTGTCCAGTTTCGCGCCAGAGCAGGGCTGGGGGATCCCTGAACCGGTGTAGACTGGCTTATGCAGAGATGGGCACCATCTGTGCCCATCAAAGCATTTCCAGAGGCTGGAGGAGGCTACTCCTACCCAGCCCTTCACACCTATTTCCAAAGGGAGAGGGTGTAACACCCTCTCTCAGAGGAAATCCTTTGTTCTGCCTTCCTGGGCCAGGGCTGCCTGGACCCCAGGAGGGCAGAAACCTGTCTGAGGGCTTGGCAGCAGCAGCAGCTGCAGTGGAAACCCCGGAAAGGCAGTTTGGCAGTACCCGGGTTCTGTGCTAGAGACCCGGGGGATCATGGAATTGTCCCCCCAATACCAGTATGGTATTGGGGTGACAATTCTATGATCATGGCCATGTTCGGAGTTACCATTGTGACGCTATACAAAGGTAGTGACCTATGTATAGTGCACGCGTGCAATGGTGATCCCGCACTCACAAAGTCTGGGGAATTTGCCCTGAACAATGTGGGGGCACCTTGGCTAGTGCCAGGGTGCCCACACACTAAGTAACTTGGCACCGAACCTTCACTAAGTGAAGGTTAGACATATAGGTGACTTATAAGTTACTTATGTGCAGCGGTAAATGGCTGTGAAATAACGTGGACGTTATTTCACTCAGGCTGCAGTGGCAGGCCTGTGTAAAAATTGTCAGAGCTCCCTATGGGTGGCAAAAGAAATGCTGCAGCCCATAGGGATCTCCTGGAACCCCAATACCCTGGGTACCTCAGTACCATATACAAGGGAATTATATGAGTGTACCAGTATGCCAATGTGAATTGGTAAATTTAGTCACTAGCCTGCAGTGACAAATTTGGAAAGCAGAGAGAGCATAAACACTGAGGTTCTGGTTAGCAGAGCCTCAGTGATACAATTATGCACCACACAGGGAACACATACAGGGCACATACTATGAGCACTGGGGTCCTGCCTGGCAGGATCCCAGTGACACAAGGGCTAAAAAAACATACATACAGTGAAATATGGGGGTAACATGCCAGGCAAGATGGTAATTTCGTACAGGCACTCTCTGCCAGACCCAATCTCTCGACCTCTTCACTTCATAAGGCAACAGTAGGTTCTTTGGAGGATTTCTGTATCTTAGTCAGGAGCCTCTTAGCTAGTAGTAATGCCAGATCTCCAAAGCGCGCCAGCACCTTAGTACCCTTAGGAGGGGCTACAGACCCAGTTTACAATTCTCAAACAGTTGCCAGTCATCCCCGTTCAGTCAGTTCTGTCAGGGCACCATGGATCTGGGTCCAACATGAGGATAGCACAGGACAAGACCACCACATGTAGAGCAAGCCAGCATCTGGGTCAGAACATCCGGAAAATGCAGATGAGACTGCAGGAAATATTGTGTGAAGCTTATGGCACGTGAGGAGTGCCCGGTGTAATATAGAGAACTGGATGAACTTGAACCTTTGTGTGCAAGGCCTGTACTAGTTCGTGTGTTTGCGTCTCCTCCTCTTCTGGGGCCCAATATTTTTTAATATTTTAATATATCTCTTGATACTGGTGTGTGTTAGGAATAGGGAGTCAGGCGAGCTTTGCGCATTAATAAAATCGGCATGCTGCAAAAGGTAACCCTCGCTGAGCCATACCCGACTGTTGTAACCCCGCCCTCCTCCCAAGTCAGTGCTTAATTTGTGTTTGTTGTTTCCGGTGCAAGAGCACCGGCACTTATTTTTGAGGGGCGGGGCTTTTTCTTCTGACTCAGGCATTTGCTGCGAGCAAAAGACACAGAAGGGAAAGACGGAAGAAGGGAAAAACGAAAAAGCGTCACAATGGGAGAAAGCAGAAAGCTGCTAGAGTGAGCTGAAGGGGCAGGGAGTGGCTTTAAATGGATTGAAGAGCCCCGAGATGGCTTCAGGATTACGCCGCTTTAGTATTCTGTGTTCGCACACTTAATTGCAGCAGCCCCGTGTTTAAGAGGAGGGCTTTGGGCACCGGCACGTTTTTATTTACAAATTAAGCACTGTCCCAAGTATATAAGTGTTGTTTCGTTAATGTACCAGTTGACGTTGGGAGGCCTATTAGTGGTATATTTGGAGCATATGGTGCAGTGTATTTCACTGTGATCCTCCAACGCATCTCACCTGCTTGACCTACAGACAGCTAGAATCAACTACGCTGACGTCCTAGAGCAGCTCTGCGTTACGGAGCTTATGTACAGAAATCTCACTCTGAAATGGACAAAGCAGACACGCTAATAGCCCAGATGATTAAGGCGACACCCTCTCCTGTTCCAATTACTGATGTCCTCACCACCCACTTGACTGACGTTACTACACAACTAGAAATCAACATTGCCTTTTGCAATTATTATGCCGATCTCTACTTGGAACCGTACAGGCTGTAGCGATGCACTCTTTCCTGCAAGGCCTGACACTGCCCCACTTAAACGCTACTGAAAGGGAACCCCTAAGAGCGCCACTAGTCGCTGACGAACTACACAGAGCCATTAAAGAACTACCCCGTAACCAAACCCAGGGAACGGACGGCCTCCGGTGGAATTTTATACCACTTCCATTAGCCGTCTAGTACCTCAGTTGAAACGCCTATATAAATTCTAATTAGAGGAGGGCGTGTTACCCTCTACTACTAAACAGGGCTTGATGACATCGTTATTGAAACCTGGCAGAGCTCCTTCCATATGTCCTCCTATAGACCCCTTCACGACTTAAAACTGAATACAAGATTCTGAGTAAAGTCTTGGCGAATAGACTCCTTCACCTGCTCCTTAAAATTATACACATGGACCAATGTGGCTTCATCACCAACAGTAACACTTCCTTGAATATAAAGTGACTGTACCATATTATCGCAGGTGCCCAAGAAATACTTCCTGATCCATATCTGGAGCGTATATACCTCCCAGTACCATTGGTTGTCCATCTAAGGTGCCCCGAATTAGGGCATATCTACCTTGTGTGCCAATCATTTTGGCCTGGGCTGTAGAGGGGACCCCAGAGTGCTCCCTACGCGAAGGCAGAGTATGTGGTCGACACCTTGTGCTCCATCAGCAAGCCCAGAAGCCCTTTGTGGAACAAAACAACTTTTTGGCATCCTGCGCATGAATATGTGCTGCCCACTCCCTCTCTAATATATACATTGATTCGTAAAATTAGAATTGCCTCCCGTGCTTACAGTAATATTGAGATACAAAGAAGATCTTCATTCCAGAAGGCAAAAATGGCAAGGTAAACATATGGTTTAGTGAATTGCCCACAGCTTAGTCTGATTTTCAAATTGCAAGGCAAAATTTGCTCTGCAGAAGTGTCGTGAAAGCCTGACTACACGCTTACCTGTAACACAATGCTTGATTCTTGGCTGGTCACCTGTGATTTAGGACACCACAGTTATAGATCGTCACTTAGCGTGGCCCTCATGCTCGTGCAAGCATGTCTCCTGCGCCTCATTTGTGTAGCCAATTCCTGGTGGGACTCTGTTGCCCCGGGTAGCCAGGACTTGCGGGGACAGAAAGCCCATTAGGGAGCAGGGCAGCACAACAATAAGTTGATGGTGCAGGCGAGAAGATGGTGATGACCAAAAGGTGACTTGTCTCGCCCTGACCTTGAATGACCGCCAGTACAAAGAAGGCAGTAAAGTAGGAAGGAGTGGAGTTCCACTAAGAAAAGCAGTGACCATTCTGCGTACTTCAAAGCCGAAAAGGTGGCCACAGTCGAGAGGGAAGTGAAGAGACTGGCCAGCAGGAAAGAGGCTATAGGGAGTCAGCTGGGAGTGGAATCTCTCTGGTAGAAAACACAGAGGTAAGAATCCATTGCATCTATACATTTGCTGCTGGAAACAACCACTACTGTTGAGGATCTTCGGTCTGCTTTCTGCGCTTATACTCTAGTATAGTTTAGTTTACAGTTCATGCTTGAAAGTCAAACCAGCTCCCTTAAACAGATGCCAAGGTGTGTGCAATGTGCCAAACCTTTACCAAAAATTACAGAAGGAGCATCCAACAATTGCACTGGCCGTGACTTTAAAAAATAACTAAAAGTAGTGCCCATCTTAAAGGGGTACAGCGCTCCAAACGTTCTAACAAACCTTTAAGAGGAAGTCCACAAACATTTCTGTGGGGCTTGCTTTTAAACATTGGAATTCTGCAAGGGCAGTGAAAATATTGAAGATAAACATCAAATGGACGTCAGGTTATTAGAAAACTCTTCACCAAACTGATCAATCGAAAATTCTTTTATCAAAACTAGAGATATTCAAAAACGTGGCATCAACCGAATGCAGCCTTATATGTGATGACTCCTGTGCTGACCAAACAGTGCATTATAACATGGATGGCTCTCTATCTTCAATTGATAATACAATAATAAAATTACTAAATTAAACTTTTTATTACGTTGGGCACAGGGAGTGACCAACCAAATTATCGGATCATTGCTCCTGCTCCACAATTTTATAGAAATTATCGAACATCCATAGTATTCTCTAGTCAATGGGGGTCGAATTTCGAGGCAACTTAAATTACAGACAATCCCCCCATAAAAATGTAGAAAATGACAGGGTACGACAAACTGACTTAAATGAAACGAACACAAAACACTCCTTAATTAAGAAACCACCAGAAGGAGAACACAAACGCTACTGTAAACAAAACAGTAAGTACTATGTAAGATGAAATCAACAAAATTGAAAGGATTATGATATAATTCACCAGAATAAACATGAAGAAGAAGCTACGATAGCACAGAGTAGTGTAAATCAGCAAGAAATGAGAATACAAAATGGACTGGTGTACAGCAGTGCAGGGTGGAGGGGTGTTGATAAGGGTGGTGTAGAGCAGATTAACGTACAGTGCAGTGGCACAGACTGGCATTGTATCAAATGGAGTGACATACTTTAAAGTGGTGTAGAGTTGAGTAGAATGGAGTTGAGTGGCATAGCGTAGCTAGAGTGGAATGTCAGAGTGGTGTAGGGTAGAGTGGCGTAGGTTAGAGAGGCGTAGGTTAGAGAGGCATACGGTTGAGAGGCATATGGTTGAGTGGCATAGGGTAGAGTGGCATAGGGTAGAGTGGCATAGGGTAGAGTGGCATAGGGTAGAGTGGCATAGGGTAGAGTGGCATAGGGTAGAGTTGCATAGGGTAGAGTTGCATAGGGTAGAGTCACATACAGTTGAGTGAGGTACAATGGAGTGACGTACAGTGGTGTGGCGAAGAATGGAGTGACGTGGGGCACAGTGGAGTGGCGCAGAGTTGAGTGACATACAGTGGATTGGCGTACAGTTGCGTGTTGTAGAGTTGAGTGGAGTGGCATTGAGCGGAGTGGCATAGAGTAGTACTGTTTGGAGTGGAGTAGAGTAGAATGGTATACAGTAGAGTGGCATAGGGTGGAATGGCGTAGAGTGAGATGGCGTAGAGTGGAATGGGGTAGAGAAGAGTGGCACAGAATCTATGATAGCAAAGAGCAGTATAAATCAGCAAGAAATGACAGTGAAAAATGGACTGGCATGGCATAGAGAAGTGCAGGGTAGAGTACAGCGGAGTGGCGTAGAGTGGAAAAGACTGGCGTAGAGTACAGCAGAGTGGCACAGATTAGAGTGGTGTAGAATAGAGTGGCATAGAGTGAAGTGGCGTAGATTGGCATTGTGTGGAATGGAGTGGTGTACAGTAAAGTGGCACGGAGTGGAGTGACACAGAGTAACAGAGTGGAGTGCCATAGGGCAGACAGGTGTAGTGTGCAGTGGCATAATGTGGAGTGCAGTAGTGTGAAGTGGCATAGAAGGGAGTTGCGTGGAGTTGAGTGCAGTAGAGGAGCACTGTATGGAGTGGAGTGCAGTAAAGTAGTGTGGAATACAGTGGTGTAGAGTGGAGAAGAGTGGAGTAGCGTACAATGGCATACAGTGAAGTGGCGTAGAGTGGCAACGAGTGGAGTGGTGAATAGTAGAGTGGCGCAGAGTGGAGTGGCATAGAGTGGAATGACACACAGTGCTGTAGAGTAGCACTGCGTGGAGTGGTGTAGAGTAGAGTGTCACAGTGGAGTGGAGTGGTGTAAACTGGTTTGGTATTTAGTGGAGTGGCGTAGAGTGGCCTGAGTCGCTCAGAGTGAAGTAGAATGTCTGTGGAGTGGCACTGTATGAGTAGAGTGGTGAAGAGTAGAATGGCATAGAGCAGAGTAGTGTAGACTGATGTAGAGTGGCTTAGAGTTGAGTAGAGTGGCATACAGTGGAATGGAGTGGCATAGAGTAAAGTGATGTGCCAGACAGTAAAGTTGAGTGGCACAGAGTGGAGTGGCAAACAGCAGTGTGGAGTGGCATAGAGCAGAATTGAGTGGCATGAAGAGGTGTAGAGTAGAGTGGGGGTGGAGTAGAGTGGCATAGAGTGGAGTAGAGTGGCATGTAACCCAGTAGAGTGGCGTACAATGGAGTGGCAGAGAGTAGAGGTGGGTAGAGTAGGATGGCATTGAGCAGAGAGAAGTAGTATAGAGTAAAATGCATGGAGTGGAGTGAGTGAAGAGTGGAATAGAGTGGTGTGGAGTGGCATGGAATAGAGCAGAGAGGCTTTGAGTGGAGTTGCACAGACTAGAGTGACCCTAGAGAGGAATGAAGTGGCCTAAAGTAGTGACCTAGAGTGGAGTAGAGTGGCATGGTGTACAGTGGCGTAGAGTAGAGTGGCCTAGAGTGCCTGTGGAGTGGCACTGTATGGTGCAGAGTGTACAGTAGACTGGGGTAGAGTGGCCTAGAGTTGAGTAGGTAGAGTGGCATAAAGTGGAATGGAATGGCATAGAAAATGAGGAGTGGCATAGAGTAAATAGATTGGGGTAGGATGGCATGGAGTAGAGTGTTGTCGAGTAGAATGGAGTTGAGTACATTGGCGTGGAGTGGCATAGAGGAGGGTGGCATTTTGTGGGGTGGAGTGGTGCAGAGTAGTGTGCCATAGAGTAGAGTGCATGGAGTGGAGAAGAGTGAAATGGAATGGAGTGTAGGGGTGTGGCATAGAATGGTGTAGACTACAGTGTCATAGAGTGTACTGGTGTAGTGTGGAGTAGCATAGACTAGCATTGTGTGGAGTTGAGTAGTGATGCATAGTGGGGTGGCGTAGAATAGAGTGGGGTAAAGTAGCTTAGAGTGGAGTAGAGTGGCATAGAGTGGTGTAGAGTGTCACTGAGTGGGGCAGAGGAGAGTGGCACAGAGTAGAGTGGCAGGGAGTAGAGCTGCGCAAAGTAAAGTGTTGTGGAGTACAATGGTGCGGAGAAGAGTGGTGTGGAGAACAGTGGCATACAGTGGGCTGGCACAGCATGGCATGGAGCAGAGTGTAACTGAGTGGCATAGAGGTAAGTGGAGTGGCACAGAATCATGTAGAGTAAAGTGGTGTAGAGTGGCGTGGAGCAGGATGGCATAGAGTGGCACAGAGTAGACAGGCACAGAGTGGCATAGAATAGCACGGAGTACAGTAGAGTGGTGTAGAGTGGCACAGAGTGGAGTAGATTGGCGTAGAGTAGAGAACAGTGGAGTAAAGTGCCACAGAGCGGGATAGCACTGAGTGGAGTGGTGTAGAGTGGAGTGGCATAGAGTAGAGTGGTGTACAGTACTATAGAGTGAAATGGCACAGAGCAGAGTGGCATAGAGTAGAGTGGGGTACAATGCCAAGAGTGGAGTGGCATGGTGTGGACTAGAGTGGCGTAGAGTAGAGTGGAGTGGAGTGGCATAGAGTTACTTTTACTTACACCCACAACTGTACTACTTTACGTCACTCTACTCTATGCTCCTCTGCTCTACACCACTCCAAGCCACTCCACTCTAAGCCAGTGTACTGTACGCCACTCCATTCTACACCACTATAGTTTACTCTTTGCTGCTCCATTCTACACCATTCCATGCCATTACATTCCACACAATGCCACCTTACTCTATAGTACTTCAATCAATGCCACTCTACTCAATGTTTTTCTACTGCACTCCTCTCTAAGCTATGCGACTCTACTCCACACAAAGCTACTCTATGGCAGTCTATGCCACTCCACTCTACGGTACTCTGCAACAGTCGATTTCACACAATGCTACTGTATGCCAATCCACTCTATGCCATGCTACTCTACACGCCACTCTACTGCATGCCCCCCTACTCCACACTATGCCACTCCATTCCATGCCACACAATGCTACTCTACGGGACTCTATGCCACTCCACTCTGCCACTCTACACTACTCCACTCTACACCACACCACTCTTTTCCACACAATGCTCCTCTACAGTACTCTATGCCACCCCACTCTATGCCACTCTACGCTCTATGCCACGCCACACAAAGCCACCCTACTCTTCCCTATGCCACTCCACACCATTCCACTCTAATCCACTCTACTCCATGACACACCACTCCTCCCAACTCTACCCCGCTCTACTCTACGGCACTGTATACCACTCCACTCTATGCCACTCTACTTTACTCTGTACCACTCATTCAACTCTATGTCATTATACCCTATGCCAGGCTACACCACTCTACTGTACACCACTCCATGCCACTCAACTCTACACAATGCCACTCCACAGGCACTCTACATTACTCCACTATACTCCACTCCACTCCAATCTAGGCCACTTTACACCACTACTGTAAGTTACGCCACGCCACTCTACTCCACTCCCCTCCCTTCTAAGCCTCTCCATGCCATGCATTCTATTCTGTGCTACTCTACGCCACTGTGTCACTCGACATCACTCTAGTCCATGCCACCCCACACTATGCTGCCCTTCTCCATGCCACCCCACACCACTCTACATCACTCCAAGCCACTCTACTCCACTCCAAGCCACTCTTTGTGCCACAGTACTCTAAGCCACCCCATGCACTGTACTCTATGCCACTCTACATCACTGTATTATATGCTACTCTATGCAATTCCACTCCACACCACTCTACCCTACCACATTCTAATGAAAATATACAAAATACTATGCGCCTAATTTATATTTCAGTGGACAGGATACTCCATCACAAACATTTTACAGGATATAATGCACTTGTAATAAGGAAGGAGGAATATCTGTCACGTTTGTAATGGAGTATCCTGTCCACCAAAATATACATGAAGCCCTAAATTATAAGAGCCAATTTTGCAGCTCTAAGTGAGAAAGTTTAGCCCATTCAATTTCTTTTTGTCCAGTTTTAACATGTGACCATAAAATATTTTTAATTCCATCAATAAGCTTATTATGGCTTCAATCCTGCAAAGGCACAATTGTAACCTGCTTCACAAGCCTGATGGACAATTATTAAATGGCTTTGTCAAACTGATTAATGTAATGTAGGAAGCTGGCCCTTTATGTGGTTTGTGATTACTGCGTAAAGGGCCCAGGGGTTCCCCAGTGAGTGGACAGGGCTTGCTATCCCAAAGAGCTCTATTTAGGCGTAGTGTGGTCGAGCAGCCGTAGGCTTAACACAGAGGAGTGCAAGACATCTACAAATACACAAAATAGTCAATAAATGAGACACACGACTCAAGAAGGAGATCCACACTTATTTATAAAATACCAAGTATCTTTATATGTTTAGGCATCAGAGAAAAATCATTCCGGAGAGTACGCTTTTAAAAAGGAATTCTTTTCACTTTAAAAAGTGGACACCGTGCAATTTCTGAGTTCTACAATGTTATCCTATGGGAGGAAAAACAAGTTCTGCAAACACGTAGAGTACAGCGACTTGCAAGACTAATCTCCTGTGGTTAAGGTGAGTAGTGGGCAAGGTCCAAGGCAGCAGCATCCAAAGTACAGCCTCAGAGGCACGGAGGTGGCCGGTTGCAGAGTGCAAAACAGCATTGGGTGCCCAATGCGTTCCTATGGAGATCAGTCACTGCAAAAAGAGGCTGCAGGCTCTGGCCAGGAGGCCTGTTGGGCTGAACCAACAGCAGGGCTCAGGCCTCACAATGTTCGGGCACAGGTAGGCACCTTTGGTCCTCTTCTCCACGGCTCAGGGGTGACGTGTGCAGAGGTGTCTTCAGGTGTCGGATTTTCCTTACCGAAGCGGTCGCGGTAATGGAGGGCTGCGTGGAGAGGCTGCAAGCGTTGTCAGGGATTCCAAGAGGGGTGAAACCATGATGGACTCAGACTCTGGAGGGCTGGGGAACATTGTTGGCACTGGTGGTCCACTTCAACTCGGGTTGGAGACAGCGGGTGAATGGTGATTTCAGGTGTTGGGTTTTTGGAGGTTACAGAAGCTTCAGAGTCCCTTCTTTGGAGTTTGCTGCATAACAGGTCTACTGTTCATGGAAGGTCTTGAGTCTTTTTTGAAGGCAGGCAGTCCTCCCAGGTTTCTGGAGACACAGCTGCAGGACGAGTCGACTTTGGTGCAGATTTTCAATAAGGGATGCAGACAGGCCGGCTGGGTTGGTACCAGGTCAGCTGCTTCTTTTCTCCTCTTCTGCTTTCACTGCTCTTCAGGGTCCTTGTTCTTCTTAGGTCATCAGGATCTGCTTCTCTGGTGCCAGGACCGCCTCTAAATACTGAATTTAGGAGTGTTAGCGGTGTGTAGGGTAGTAGCCAATGGGCTGCTGACCTTGGAGGTCACTATACCCCTATATGACCACTTCCTGAGGGAAATGAGCATAACCATGTCCCAGAATTCCTAGGTTTGCCATCACAAAGATGTCTACCTCTGAAATTTCATGTCCACCTCGTAGTAGCCCACCTTAGGGGTTGTACTAGTCTGGGGGTGGGACACCTACTGGACTAGCTAATTTTCCTGCATGTCCAGGTGCCAACTGGGCTCTAGACTGGGGTTGTGGCTTTCTTTCCTGTGGCTCCTGTGAGGGGAGCAAGATTCTCATTTCAAAGGCGGCAGCCCTTTGAGGCTTGCCGCCTTAGGAAGGCTAATCAGCAGGTCATTCTGTTGGAGGGGGTGTTACACCCTCTTACCGGACATGCTTTTATTCTGGGCCTCCAAAGATCAGAGGGCTCTTACGTTAGGGGACCTGAATAGTGTCTCGGATGGCCGGCTGGCAGAAACCAGTCAGTAAGCACACCAGAGGCTGGTAGGTTTTCAGGGGCACCTCTAGGATGTCCTATGGGTGCATGTATTGATAAATCCATCACTGGAATCAGTGTGGGTTTATCAAAACAAGATGTTTGATACCAAACATCCCTATCTTCAGTGAAGCCATCATGTAGCTCGTATTGACCAGTGTCCAGCACATACATTTGATATGGCTTACCTGTCCACTTACTATGTCTGAGAATTGACAAAGACATAGCAGGGGTATGATGTCTGCTCTTGCAGATATGCCCTCACATGTAATATAATGCACCCTGCCTTAGGGCTGTAAGGCCTGCTGTAGGGGTGAATTACATATTGCATGCAGTGTTAGGGGACATGGCACACAGGCTGTATGGCCTGTCGTGTTTTTACTTTTTGTCTGCACCAAGTCATATAGCCTGCAATGGCAGCCTGTCAGGTGCTTGATGAGGGGTTCCTTAGGGTGGAACAAATTGTGCTGCAGCCCTTAGGGGCCCTTTTTAGCACCTCGGGCCCAGGTACCAGAGGTACCATTTACTAGGTACTTACAGAGGGTGCTAAAGGATTTGCCAATTGGGGAAACAATTGTACAGTTTTGGGGGAAAGAACACCTGCACTGTGGACCTTGCTGGCAGGGACCCAGTGAACTTCAGTCAAAGCTGCATCAAATATCCTTTTTTTATTCATTGATGTGGTTTTAACTACCAATAAAGTTTATTGTGAATATTGGAAATGTGATGATGAGAAGTGATTAGTCCGAAAATTAGTCTCAAGGTATTTATGCTGCATATCATATAAATTGGTAATACTTATCTCGTTCCCATTATGTATATTCCTCAAAATCTCTGGTTCTTTTAAAAGACCAAGAGATTCTGAGTTGTTAAGGTAGGCATTGTGGCCCCACCATTAGCTGGGCACCAACGGCGATATACAATACAATATAAAATATATAATATATTGCATGCCTAGCCTTATCACGGCGAGGTAGCGACTATAAACAAAATATCTCTCTCTCTCTCTCTGTATATATATATATTCTGCCCATGCCACCTCAGAGATAGCACGAACCTTTGCACACTAGTATCACCATCAATACACAAGGTTCCCCGAGGTTGACTCTGTTTCATCTGAGTTTCTTTGCGAGATGCTTCTTCCCCGAAACTCTAAAGCTGAGGCCCAAATGCTAGATGAATCACTCATGGCTACAGAGATCAGTGCTGCATGTCAACAATAGCTCCAGGGAAAACTCCCTGCACAACGGTTTCCCCAATGAATACTACATGGCATTCCGCGATACCTTGACCGCCCAACTCTTAGTGCTGTATAATGAAGTCGAACAAAGAGGTACCTTTCCACCAGAAATGGACACTGCCACGATAGTCGTGATCTTGAAAACTGAACTCCCCTCCACTGCATGTGCAAATTACTGGCCCATATCCCTTATTAACAGAGAGGTTAAGATTTTTGGCAAGGTGCTAGCTTCCTGGCTCAAAAAGGTCCTTCATAAGCTGATACATCCCGACCAGTGTGGATCCCTGCCAACTTGCAGCACCAGACACTGCCTGCGCCGCGTCCACGTGGTCCTGGCCCACCGTCATCTATTACTTCTTGCTTTACTGTTTAGCAACTTTGAAAATGCATTTGACACGGTGGACTGGTAGTACCTTGGGGCAGTGTTGGTGCATTCTGGAATCGGACCTGGATTCAGGAAACTAGTCCAGGCTCTCAATTCCAACCCCACGGTGCGGGTCCAAATCAATGGGACTCTTTCTCAACCCTTCTCTATCAGCCGCAGAAGCAGACAGGATGTCCCCTGTCGCCACTCCACTTTGCCCTAGCGATTGTGCCCCTGGTGTGTCTTATTGAAAACGATACTCAGCTGAGTGGGTGGAGAAGAAACAAGGAACAAGAAAATAGACTAGCTTTATACGCGGACAATACATCTTTATCTTGCAGACCCCGCTACAAGTGGCCCCCAAAGCCTGTATCGTCTCCGACGATGTGGGAAAGCCTTGGGTCTCCGAATGAACCTCTCCAAATCCATATTGGTACTATTAGCCCCATCCCGAGACATCTTGGATTGGCAAGATACCATTCCCATCTGACGCCTTAGTTTTAAATACCTTAGAATCTGTGACGCTCTCCATCATGAGCTCACCTGGACATTAAATCTTGACCCACTGATGAAGAAGGACAAAACTGGCTTCACCAGATGGCAATCACTGCCTCTAAATGCCATGGGCGGCATTGTGCTTTTCAAAATGATGGTCCTACAGAGATTCCTAGATGTATTCCGAAATCTACCACTCCTAATACCACAATCTTGGTTCAAGGCTCTAGGTAGCAACATCCTTCCTGTGGCGAGGAGGTAGACCCCGTATTGCCCTTGCCACTTGTCAAAGAAATCCATATGAGGGTGAGCTGGGCAAGATCAATCTCTACCTCTATTATCTAGCCTCTCACCTCCTGGTGATTCATGATTGGTTCAACAAGGGCTGGTTCAATCCAGCATATCGATTAGAGCTGACACGTCTAGGCTTTTCCGGGTGTTAGATATGCTTTATGGATCCCCAATACCTCAGGACATTGCACCAGTGACCAAGACAGTCGTACTGACATGGAGCCCAGCCCTCTATCACAACCACTGGGACAAGACACTTACACAACAAATCCTCTTCTGGTGTGGCGCTTGGCTACATGAGACGGCACAACTACAAGGTTACAAGAAGTGGGATCTAATTGGTATTTCACAATTGGGAGATGTGTGGTACTATTAGCCACATCCCGAAACATCTTGGATTGGCAAGATACCATTCCCATCTGACGCCTTAGTTTCCAATACCTTGGCATCTGGGAGGCTCTCCATCATGAGCTCACATGGTCATTAAATCTTGACCCACTGATAAAGAAGGACAAAACTGGCTTCACCAGATGGCAATCACTGCCTCTAAATGCCATGGGCGGCATTGTGCTTTTCAAAATGATGGTCCTACCGAGATTCCTATACGTATTCCTAAATCTACCACTCCTAATACCACAATCTTGGTTCAAGGCTCTAGGTAGCAACATACTTCCTGTGGCGAGGAGGTAGACCCCGTATTGCCCTTGCCACTTGTCAAAGAAATCCATATGAAGGTGAGCTGGGCTTGATCAATCTCTCCCTCTATTATCTAGCCTCTCACCTCCTGGTGATTCATGATTGGTTCAACAAGGGCTGGTTCAATCCAGCATATCGATTAGAGCTGACACGTCTAGGCTTTTCCGGGTGTTAGATATGCTTTATGGATC
Organism: Pleurodeles waltl; assembly: GCF_031143425.1. Taxonomy (NCBI): domain Eukaryota; kingdom Metazoa; phylum Chordata; class Amphibia; order Caudata; family Salamandridae; genus Pleurodeles; species Pleurodeles waltl. Next base: position 903,722,615 of record NC_090450.1, read on the forward strand.
CCCAATACCTCAGGACATTGCACCAGTGACCAAGACAGTCGTACTGACATGGAGCGCAGCCCTCTATCACAACCACTGGGACAAGACACTTACACAACAAATCCTCTTCTGGTGTGGCGCTTGGCTACATGAGACGGCACAACTACAAGGTTACAAGAAGTGGGATCTAATTGGTATTTCACAATTGGGAGATGTGTGGTCAGGATCGCACATGAGGTCCTTTCAAGAACTCCAGAAAACATATGCCCTTACCAACACACAGGTCTATAAATGTCTTCAGTTGTGTCACGCCCTACAACCTCATCTATCATGAATCGACCTCCTCCCCGAGTTCAGCCCACTAGATGCTAAACTCCTTATGGGCGTGCTAGGTAAAAAGGGAGTCTCTGAGATATACCGTTCTCTGGTCATCAACACCCCAAACACTTTAGATCACCTTCGGGCCAGGTGGGACGGCTGGCTTGGATCCCTTGAGGATGATGACTGAAGAGACGCATTAATGGCACCCAGGATCGTCATAAACCTATTCTAAGCTGCGCTTGATTCAAGTGGACTACCTACATACGACCTATCTGTCCCCCAACAAAATATATCGAGCAGGTCTCATCCCCACACACTCTTATGATGAGGCTCCTGCAGACTTTTTTTCATACGGTATGGTCATGCTCACGAGTCCAGGAATACTGGGAAGCGGTGGTGGGAGAACTTACCAAGGTAATGAGGTGAGAAGGTCCCCTTTCCCCAGTGATGCTATGGTTAGTGGTCTTGAAGGGTTGTGGAGGAACACAAGCTGACAAGACGTTTCTGGGTACAGCATTAATGATTGCCAAACATGGCACTGCCGCACACTGGAAGTTGCACACCCCTACAACCATTTCCCGCTGGTGCAGGGGAGTAGATTGGTGTGCACAACAAGAGAGATCACTTTACGAGGCTAGGGGGTGTCCGGTAAACACAAGTGAGTTTGGGGAAAATGGCTTGGGAAGCTAACTTAGGGTATCAAAGGGAGCTAGACATATAACAACTACTACACTATCATTGCAACTATCACATGCTTATGATTGCCTTATCTGAATGTTATACAGTCCTTCTTGATACATCGCTTGTGTGTGTGTAATTGTCTTTATAGTGCAAAAGCAATAAGATTTGTTTATCCCCCAAACAAATTTGACGAAAAAACTGCATGGCGTGGGGGTGCAAGTTATAGTTACCTTAGGGCACGAGTTATAGTTACTTGAGATAAATAACAGGTGAATTTCTATGGTTTGGTACGTTTAAAATGTGAGCCTAACTATAATGTCCCTCTAACCATTGTTTTTTATGTGAATATATATATATATATATATATATATGGAAAATGTCACTTACCCAGTGTACATCTGTTCGTGGCATGTTGCGCTGCAGATTCACATGCTGTGCACTGTTCCTGCCATCTAGTGTTGTGCTCGGAGTGTTACAAGTTGTATTTCTTCGAAGAAGTCTTTTCGAGTCACGGGACCGAGTGACTCCTCCCTTTCGGCTCCATTGCGCATGGGCGTCGACTCCATCTTAGATTGTTTTCCCCGCCGAGGGTGAGGTAGGAGTTGTTAAAGTAAGGATACTAGAGGTGCCCATGCAATGGAGTGAATGTGTATGTACATAGAGTATTAAAGTCAAAATTATTTACATATATACACTTTTAATGCAACTAAAACGGCTACAGGCTCCCGGGGAGGTGGGAGGGCGCATGTGAATCTGCAGCGCAACATGCCACAAACAGATGTACACTGGGTAAGTGACATTTTCCGTTTGATGGCATGTGTAGCTGCAGATACACATGCTGTGCATAGACTACAAAGCAGTAATCTCCCCAAAAGCGGTGGTTAGCCTGTAGGAGTTGAAGTTGTCTGAAATAATGTTCTTAGTACAGCCTGTCCTACTGTGGCTTGTTGTGCTGCTAACACATCTACACAGTAATGCTTAGTAAATGTATGAGGCGTAGACCAAGTGGCTGCTTTACAAATTTCTGTCATTGGTATATTACCAAGAAAAGCCATTGCGGTGCCTTTCTTTCTAGTGGAATGTGCCCTTGGAGTAATGGGTAATTCTCTTTTAGCTTTTAGGTAACAGGTTTGTATGCATTTGACAATCCATCTGGCAATGCCCTGTTTGGATATGGGGTTTTTGGAAAGCTACGAACAATTGTTTCGTTTTTCAAAATTGTTTTGTTCTGTCAATGTAATACATTAGCGCTCTTTTTATGTCTAACGTATGTAATGCCCTTTCTGCTACTGAGTCTGGCTGTGGGAAGAAGACTGGGAGTTCTACCGTTTGATTTAGATGAAACGGTGATATGACTTTTGGTAAGAATTGTGGATTTGTACGGAGAACCACCTTATGTTTATGTATTTGTATAAAGGGTTCTTGAATAGTAAACGCCTGTATTTCGCTAACTCTTCTAAGTGAAGTGATGGCTATTAGAAAAGCTACTTTCCAAGTTAAAAATTGGATTTGACAAGAATGCATGGGTTCAAATGGTGGGCCCATGAGTCGTGTTAACAAAATATTAAGATTCTACGAAGGCACTGGTGGTGTCCTTGGGGGTATGATTCTTTTTAGTCCTTCCATAAAGGCTTTAATAACTGGGATTCTAAAAAGCGATTTTGTATGTTTAATCTGCAGATAAGCAGATATTGCAGTGAGATGTATCTTAATGGAAGAGAAGGCTAGATTGGACTTTTGTAAGTGTAGTAAGTAACTTACAATGTTTTGTGTGGAGGCGTCTAGTGGCGTAATCTGATTAGCCTGGCAGTAACAAACAAAATCTTTTCCATTTGTTACCGTAACAAGGTCTAGTTGTGGGTTTTCTTGCTTGTTTAATGACCTCCATACATTCTTTAGAAAGGTTTAGATATCCAAATTCTAAGACTTCAGGAGCCAGATTCCTAGGTTGAGTGATGCTGGATTCGGGTGTCTGATCTGTTGTTTGTGTTGTGTTAACAGATCTGGTCTGTTTGGTAGTTTGATGTGGGGTACCACAGATAGATCCAACGGTGTGGTGTACCACGGTTGGCGAGCCCACATTGGTGCTATAAGTATTAGTTTGAGTTTGTTTTGACTCAGTTTGTTGACCAGGAATGAGCGGGATAGGGGGAAAAGCGTAAGCAAATATCCCTGACCAGCTGATCCATAGAGCATTGCCCTTGGACTGAGGGTACTTGGATGCGAAGTTTTGGCATTTTGCATTTTCTTTTGTTGCAAATAGATCTATGTTTGGTGTCCCCCAGCGGTAGAAGTGATCTTGTAGAATCTGGGGATGTATTTCCCATTTTTGAGTTTGCTGTTGATCTCGATTGAGATTGTCGGCCAACTGATTTTGAATGGCTGGTATGTATTGTGCTATCAGGCGAATGTTGTTGTGAATTGCCCAATGCCAAATTTTTTGTGCTAAGAGACACAGCTGTGACGAGTGTGACCCCCCTGTTTGTTTAGATAATACATTGTTGTCATATTGTCTGTCTTGACAAGAATGTGTTTGTGGGCTAGAAGTGGCTGAAACGCTTTTAATGCTAGAAATACCGCTAGCAGTTCCAAGTGATTTATGTGAAGTAGTTTTTGTTGATTGTCCCATTGACCTTGTATGCTGTGATTGTTGAGGTGTGCTCCCCACCCAATCATGGAAGCCTCTGTTGTGATAATGACATGAGGCACTGGGTCTTGAAAAGGCCGCCCTTTGTTTAAATATACAGGGTTCCACCATTGAAGCGAAGAGTGTGTTTGGCGGTCTATCAACACTAGATCTTGGAGTTGACCCTGTGCCTGCGTCCATTGTTTTGCTAGGCACTGCTGTAAGGGCCGCATGTGTAGTCTTGCGTTTGGGACAATAGCTATGCATGAGGACATCATGCCTAGTAGTTTCATCACAAACCTTACCGTGTATTGTTGGTTTGGTTGCATGCTTGATCTTACATTTTGGAACGACTGAACTCTTTGTGGACTTGGAGTGGCAATTGCTCTTTGTGTGTTGAGTGTTGTTGTATTTGGGATGGTTGTAGATGTGATTTTTGGTAATTTATAGAAAACCCTAGTTTGTGTAGAGTATCTATGACGTATTGCGTGTGAAATTGACATTGTTGCTGAGTGTTGGCTTTTATTAGCCAATCGTCCAAATATGGGAATACGTGCATGTGCTGTCTCCTTATATGAGCTGCTACTACAGCTAGGCATTTTGTAAATACTCTGGGGGCTGTTGTTATTCCGAACGGTAGAACTCTGAATTGATAACGTTTGCCTTTTATTACAAACCTGAGGTATTTCCTGTGAGATGGATGGATGGGTATGTGAAAATACGCATCCTTGAGATCTAGTGTTGTCATGTGTTCCCCTTTTTTTAGTAAGGGAACTACGTCCTGAAGTGTTACCATGTGGAAATGATCTGATTTGATGAAGAGATTCAGTGTTCTGAGATCTAAGATAGGCCTTAATGTTTTGTCCTTTTTTGGAATAAGGAAATACAGGGAGTAAACGCCTGTTCCCCTCTGGTGATAGGGTACTAGCTCTATGGCTTGTTTTTGTAGCAGTGCTTGGACCTCTATTTGTAATAGGTCTAAGTGTTGTGGAGACAATCTGTGCGCTTTCGGTGGAACATTTGGAGGGAATGTTGTGAATTCTATGCAATAACCATGTTGGATAATTGATAGGACCCACGTGTCTGTGGTAATGTGTGTCCAATTGTGGTAGTATTTGGTTAGCCTTCCCCCCACTGATGATAAGTGTTGGGGTAGTGTGACATTGAAGTCACTGTTTGCTAGGGCTTGGTGTGGAGGGCTGGAATTTCCTTTTTCCTCTTGGGAATTGTCCTCTGTAGGAACCACGAAACCCCCCTCTTTGGTATTGCGACTGGTAGGTGGGTTTTGTTTGGGAGGTGGATGGTTCAGCTGTCTGTTGTCGAAACCCCCCCCTAAACTGTGGTTTCCTAAAGGTGCCTCTGTACTGTGAGGAGTAGAGCGCGCCCATGGCTTTGACCGTGTCCGTGTCTTTTTTCATTTTCTCAATCGTGGTATCGACCTCCTGCCCAAACAACTGATGTTGATTAAACTGCATATTTAGTACCGCCTGTTGTATTTCTGGTTTAAATCCAGAACTTCGCAGCCATGCATGCCTTCGAATCGTTACAGCTGCGTTGACAGTCCGTGCTGCTGTATCTGCAGAGTCTAGGGCAGACCGTATTTGATTGTTCGATATGGCCTGTCCCTCTTTAACTACTTGTTGGGCACGTTTTTGGTGTTCCTTGGGCAAATGCTGGATGATGTCTTGCATTTCGTCCCAGTGTGCCCTGTCGTAGCGTGCAAGTAGGGCTTGTGAGTTTGCAATTCGCCATTGATTGGCTGCTTGTGATGCCACTCTCTTGCCCGCTGCGTCGAACTTTTGATTCTCTTTATCAGGTGGTGGGGCATCCCCTGATGATTGTGAGTTCGCCCTTTTCCTTGCAGCCCCCACAACCACTGAGTCCGGAGGGAGCTGTTGAGTTATAAACACTGGGTCTGACGGTGGCGGTTTATATTTCTTTTCGACCCTTGGCGTGATAGCTCTCCCCTTTACAGGCTCTTGTTGTGCATGTTTGAGCATGCCCGGTAGCATTGGCAGGCTTTGATAGGATGCGTGAGTGGATGCCAGAGTGTTGAAAAGGAAGTCATCCTCCACTGGTTCCGAGTGCAGTGTTACGTAGTGGAACGTAGCTGCCCTGGCTAGTACTTGCGTATATGCTGTACTGTCCTCTGGTGGTGAAGGCTTGGTTGGATAACACTCTGGGCTGTTGTCCAATATAGGTGGGTCGTATAGATCCCAGGGATCCGCATCATCTTGGGACATCCCAGTATGTGTGGGTGACTGCGCCATCGGTGTACCCACTGGTGACAAGTGTGGTGATTACAGTGGGGATGGTTGTGGTGATAACTGTGGTGGTGGTGATTTGTCTCTAACCACTTTGGCTTTTGGTTGCATTTCAGTTTCTTGAAAGGCTAGTTTTCTTTTCGATTTGAGTGGAGGGATGGTTTGTATCCTCCCTGTGTCCTTCTCAATTTGTAACCTTTGTTGCGTTTGGTCTTGTTCTTCTACATCCAGATCTTGCTCAAATCTGTGCCTTTCTTTAAGCTGCATAGAAAGCCCTTGATCCTCAGTGTAGGAAGAGCGTTTCTGCTCTGAAGCCGTTTTTTTCGGCACTGAAATTCCTAACGTAATTGTCTTTTTCGGTTCCGAGGAGATTTTTCGAGGCTTGCTTGACTCGATGCCGAATTTCTTCGGTGCCGGAATCTCGACCGGAGTCGGAAGTCTTCGGCAAATCTTTGTCCTTTTTCGGTGCCGATGTTATTTGGTCACCTTCCTTTCTGTGGGTTAAGCCATGGCCTGCTGGTGGTGGTGTCCCCGTGGCCTTGAATTTTTTGGTGTGACCCTGGGTGTGGGACAGGGCAGGTTTACTCACAGTTTGCTGCGCCGTCGAGGGTCGGTCACCGTCGGATTCATCCGAGTCCGTTTCTTGGATGGAAATTCTCTCTTTCTCCTTGTTTCGGCTTTGACGCCATTTGTACTCTTCTTGCTCGTCGATCTCTTAAGGTTTTCTTCGATCGAAACGCTCGGCAAGCTTCACAAGTATCCTCTCTGTGTTCGGGCGACAAACACAGGTTACAGACGCGGTGCTGGTCTGTATAAAGATACTTGGCGTGACACTTAGGACAGAAACGGAAGGGGGTCCGGTCCACTAGTCTTGGACGACGGGTGTGGTCGGGCCGACCAGGCCTTGATGAAGAGCGGAAGCCCCGAAGCGGTCTTGATGTCGGTGCTGATACGATAAAACGAAACCGGTACCAAACGAGAACAATACAGACAAATGTTCGATACTTAGCTAACTTTCACGATTCGAAATACGGAGCAAAGAGGAACACGTCCGAACCCGATGGCGGAAAGAAAACAATCTAAGATGTAGTCGACGCCCATGCGCAATGGAACCGAAAGGGAGGAGTCACTTGGTCCCGTGACTCGAAAAGACTTCTTCGAAGAAAAACAACTTGTAACATTCCGCACACACATATACCAAGGTTGTAATTTGAAAAATAATGACTTTCAATGCACAGTTTGAAATGTCATTTCTGGTACCACATTACTTGCGGGTACTCCCTGTGGTTTAATAGCTTCCTAATCGATGAAATTATTGCAATAAAACATTAATTCATCCACAGCATTCAACTCCATTCTTTATTTTTACCACATCATTGTTTTGCCAGTTCAAACAATTATCACATAAAATGGCCAACTACACTGAATTTACATTTTTTTTATTTCAATAGTACAGTGCAAATAGATGAGAATGCAAAACAATACCTTTCACTCTGCATTTTCATATGGTTATATCCTACATTTCTTTATCAATTTTATTTTCCAAGACATATTCATGTTCTGAGGCGTTAGTAAAGAGCCTCAATGCTCTGCCACACCATCACACGGTTCCTTGCCGGAACGGCAGCCAACACCAGCCCCCTCCATGTCTTGACCTAGTAGACAACTGATATGTATTGTTCCTCTTCCCACCAGGACATGCATGTGCCTCATCACGATTCTGACCATGATGCTTCCATAGAATTCGATACAGTGATCTAGAATTCCACAAATCCACCCATACTGAAGTAACGACTCATAGCAGCAGGGGGGAGGGTGGGGGAGTACATTGACTTTTTGATTGAAATGTTCTGAGTATGATACTGTATTGTTAGAAAATATACAAGATGTCTACTGCAATACTGACAAAATACCTCAATAAAATTAGTTAAAAAACGACATGTTTGTGTTTCCCTTCCAAGTGCATTTCGATTACTTTTTAAAATTCTCAGTATGTGCCCATCCACTGCTCTAAATGAGGAGTGACACTCAAAGACAAAGGTGGTAGGGGCTATGCGAGGAGCAGACAATGATACTTAGAGGCCTTGAGGAAGCGTGGAGTGGAAAATGCAGCGCCCTGAATGAAGTGCATCGTGGCTTTGTCGCTACAGACAATCTGTGAAGTCCAGAATTCAGGTATTCTAGTGAGAAAGATCACAAGAGGTAACAAGTAGGTGTCCAGTACAGCACAGAGATAAGAAACAGTGAAGTACTCAACAGCTGTAGAAACCGGTACAAAAGAACCATTTGATTTCAGCATGGCTGGGAATGCCTAATGCAATCTAAAAGCCCTACATTTCCCGAAGAATCCAGAGCTGGAGAAAGAAACCTTTGGTCACAAACTCATGCAACCAGAAAAACCTCAGATACTGTTGTTCAACATCCCTTTATGAAGATCGCCATGAGGCAAATCACTTATACCTTAACATATATCCTTGTTCTTTTCCAAGCTCAACAGAGTGTGTTTGCACACAAATTATTTTAAACAATCATACCTTTGGTATGTATTTCAAATAAATATTTAATATTTTCAGCTTTAAAATCCGACATTAAATTGGTCATTTCTGCAATCCAACATTTTGTTTTTCTAACATAGAAAATGTGTACATGCTGAATATTAAAGACGTCTTACCTTCTATTGTGATTAAAAGTAAAGAACAAAATACCTCTGGGGCAAAAAGAGATGTTCCCATTAGCGCACACAGATGAGCATATTCTACATTCGTCAGCCTTGCACCGTACTTTCGCTCAGGGTCACTTTCCAAAGGCAGGAACAGGTTCCACAGGCCTTCTGACTTAGCCTTTTCCTGTAAATAAAATATAGGAATCAAAAAATTGTAAAAAGGTGTTTTCTCGAGACAAGGCTTCTAATAGCAAAGAAGACATTTAACAAATGTAACTAATTGTAGAGCCCTCTGCAGTAATCTAATGTTACAGTAACACCTATTACTTTTTGGGAACGATATCTGATCACGCATTCTTGAATAAGGCTTAAGGCAAACTCATTAGTGTAGAAAGTATTACAATTAAACACTCTCTAAATGCAGGAGATTCTACGTGGATGTATCAGTCGTTAGAGATTTCCTGAATCTCAAAAACTGGAATCCTTGGAAACCTTTTTTAAGGTTTTTATTTTTCAGATTCCAGTTTTTGAGATCCCACTAACACCCTGTCACAGGAGAGTAATGCACCATCGTCATCTTCATGGTCAGACTTTGATCTGATATTGCAGGATTCTATTCTTGATAAAAAGCAAACCACTAAATCTGGTACCCACTGGATTGCTGCCAGGCTTAAGTTTTTAAGTGTATAGCCTCGACAGTGGCACCAGTGAAGGCATCTATCTGCAACCAGCCTCTGGCAAGGGCCTAGGCCCTGACTCCTGAAAGACAGCTTTAGTGGTCCCGCTCCTTAAGCATCCTTCTTTAGATCCCGGGATCTTGTCCAACTACCTGCCCATCTCCCTTTGGCTGTTTATTTATAAAGTTCTAGAAAGTTGTGTTAACTTCCAACTGTCATATTACATTAACAGTAGCTCCTTGCTGAATGTCATTCAGTCATGCTTTCACCCAGCAAACATAAGTATAACTATAAGTATAACCATAACTGCTGAATTTCTATTGTTTTGTGTGGGTAAAACGTGGACCTAACTCATATATATATATATATAAATATATATGCACACCGCCGAAACTGCTGACTGCTGTTGTGTCCAAAACACTGGGTGCGCCGTCTGAGACGGAGACAGCAACCTCCGTATTAAAATCCACAATTACTATCCATTCAATCGGGAAGGTGCTGGCGTCGCGCATTGAGCACAGCAGTATTTAGCTTCACATCAAATATTTATTGTGCCACCGAAGAAACATCCTATACGTTTCAGCTGTCCTGCAGCGTTTGCTCACAGATGGTGAGGTGTTATTTTTTCAAAGTATTTACAAGCACCCATAGTGACATCATCGTGAAAAGTGAAAAAAGACTACCGCAACCACATAACAAAATTAAATACCACATTGCATGATTATATGGTGTGTGTATATATATATATATATATATATATATATATATATATATATATATATATATATATATCAATTGCTCACGTAGTTCTCTTGATTTATGCTTGCAACTAAAATTAGTCTGAACACACTGTGCTTCTGTCTAATTCACATTTAGCACGTATTGCAAAGTAACTAATTAAGTGCAATCAGGTTTATTCACACGTAAGTCACCTCAACCCTTCCTGTGAATTGGGGAAACTGCAATGATAATTCCAAAATACATGAACTGATCAATGGTGTTGTTGGCATCGATGACGCTACAGATTATTAAAATGCATTGTGCATATCAAGCCTCCATAACAGTTGACAATTACAACTGATAAGTCATCCTCATCCCAAATGGGTTATCAAATACAATATAACTGTTACTGGCTATAAATTATATTTGTCCATACCACACTGCCTTTGCATCACTAGTGGTTAACCATGCTGGCTTCAATTCCTTTGTTAAAGCTTAATGAAATCTAACTTCTTGATGAAATATGAACAGTATCCAACCACAATTAAAAAATTATACAACCAAGCTTAAAATACATTCATCCAATTTGACAAGGGTGAAAGTAGCCATCTAACAATTATCAAAACCAAGTGGCAGAGTTACATGATCTTCCATACATGACAAAGTTGTTCAACTGCGCAATGTAAAATCATTACAGTATTGTGGATACTTGCATCTACAGTACACCCGATGTCAACAATATGTGGTATGATACAAAACCTCTGGTCCCAAAAGGCAAGTTTAACTGCAAATACATATGCAGATCTTTCTCAATAGTGAGGCCACTGGGAGCCCATGAATTTAATTCCAATATGTATCTAGACTCCAATTGTCTCAATTTCCTCTCCTTATCTCCACCCCTGATGTTAAGTGGAATGGTGTCAATAACATAATATCTAAGCTACTCCATTATTCTTCCAATGTTTTTCTTGAAAGGGTCTGGCAATTAGGTAAGTTTTGTCTACTGCCCTAATTGCCCACATGCGTTGTTGAATTCTTTTATGCATCGGATGTATGGTGCTACCAACATACATTAACTTGCACGGGTATTGCAGGACGTAGACAGCAACGTCAGTTTTGCAATGATAGCTACCAAGAATCATTTTAATCTTTTTAGAAAAGGGTGTTTTTCAGAACATATCTGAACTGAACAGGTTTGTATGGTTCCCTCAAAGATGAAAGCTTGTGTTTTCTCTCTGATGGACACTTGGAGAGGCAACACCTTGGACTGTGTGAAATTGTAACTCAGAAGGCTGTACCCGCCCATTATGTGTGTGTGTGTGTGTGTGTGTGTGTGTGTGCGCGCACAGACTGGAAAAAAAAAACAAAAAAAAAAACACAGATGACACGTTTGTGAAAGCTATTATGACACAGGAAAGATGAAGCAGCCTGATGTGTCAAGCGGGATACCCAAAAAACGATAATATGCTCGCGTGGAAAGTCAGGCTGTAAGACACAGTCTGCAAAGAAAGTTTGAAACAGAATACTAGGTGACTGATGTAACAAATTTAACATTGATTGGCACCGCCACGGCCCTCACGCCAACCTATTCCAAATTGTGTACTTAACTGACCAAGACTAGATGTCACCGTGTCCCACTCCAGAGTGGGAGACTCCAGGTAAAAAAGGGTCACCGTTCACTCTCTCTCTGCCACTGTGTAAGGACTGGGAGGCTCACGGTCACACCAAGTGCTGCACAACGACAACAACTCAAGGAGGCATTGAGTCGATGCAAGGACGGCATGAGTGGTCTGGTGGTCCACTCTCCCTCTGACCTCTAGTTCACTGCAGCGCTGTGTGCATTGCTGTGCAAAGAACACAAAGAGGGGAGCATGCTGGCTGAGCAGCAAGGGCAGAAATGGCCAATCACTGCACAGCTTAACAATAAAGCCGAACAATGATTGGCCATGATGCTCCATGGACAGGCCCTTCCAACCCGCGCTGCCTCACTTGCAGAATCTACAGCAAAGGCCTAGTTACCACCTCTCTTGAGCCAATCCGTATACTGCTCCCATGCTGTCATGTTACCAACACAGCATAAGAGCTGTGTTAGGATTGTCTCAGGTAGGCAACTTCACTGCTCATTAGGAGACTGGTGGGCTGCGGCTGCGTTTCCCCCCCCTGCCTATTACAGCTGTCCAACCCGACATGCGCAATTTGGGCCCACTTGACATGCGCAATTTGGACCCAGGTGCTGAGCGTGGTGCCAATGGTATTCATAGTAGCTGTCTATCAATAGTATTAAGCCCCACCCCCCTCAGGCCTGCATCATCGTGCACTTGCTTCCTGATCTGAGACAACCTGGCCCGCAGCTGAAAGCTGACTGCTTGGGAAGATGAAAAAAACCATACAAATGTTATAACATTTTTTATACTAATTCATGTTTATTAGGGGAATCAGGGGGCCAAAATTATTAGCAGGGCACGCCCTAAGGGATGCATTGCCCCTGGAGATAGACCAATAATTTGCACACTTCTGATAGTTCTCATTTGGATTCAGAAGAAGCTTCATATAAGACCTTTCAGTTAAAGCAGAAATTAATCTTCTCCCACACGGTCATCAAACTTTGATACCAACAACAGTGATAATACCCAGGTGCAGGCTTTGTAGAATCATCCATTAGATAATCAGTCCCTGGTTATTGCTCAAGTTGCATCTAATTAATAAAATGTAGAACTTCTGGTATAATTATCATAACATCCATAGACTCTCATGTATGATTAAATGAAGTAGTCTGGGATATATTAGAACACTTTCCATGTTATTCTAATCAGTGTTTGGTACTTTTATACAATTTTCTGTATTCACAAAATTAGTTTGGCATTTTTGTATGGGTCTTCTTAAATGTCAGCAAATGTTTTACTGGGCATTTAGATAACTCTGCCTAGAAGTAAGTAAGTATGCTAACGTCTATAAGGATAGAGGGAGCCAACATGACATTTAATAGAACTATAAAATAAGGGCTTTACCATATATCGAATAAAATAAAAATTAAATGTGCAAATACACTTATGAATCAAAATCAGATCTTTCTACCAGTTCAAAAGCCACAAGAGTAAGTGTTAGGCATTGGAATACTTGAAGAAATTTATGACGGTCATAGATTTTCTTGAGTTCTCCTAAAATATTTTGTGACTCTCAAGCATCAGAAATGTGCCTCAATTGTAGGAGGAACACAAACAAAGAAAATACCTGCCAATTTCCCCCCTAGCTTTGTCAATCACACCATCTAAGAGCAAAATGCTGAACATCACTGGAAGCAGCATAGAGAAAGGGGCAGCAATGAAACGGAGCTCATCAAATGTTGCATGCACACAAAGTTGAAAGAAAACACTGATTTAACTGCCTAATTAGAATTAGAACATTGGAATGTTGGGAGCTCCACTGAAGACAATGGAGTGCTCAGTGCTTTTACTGGCTGGTGAAAGCCAGGAGCATCAACATTCCAATGTTCTTTGTTCACAGCAATAGCTGTGAACAAAGGCCTCACGGAGCCCGAGGGGATTTTAATCCCCTCGGGCTCCGTGACAAATTTGTTTTATTTAATAGAACATCCTGCCCTCTAGTGCCAGAATGTTCTGAAGCGTTATAGCCCTTTGTATCTGGGCTATACTGGCAATTAAAATCAAGCTCCCTTGTTAAAGGCCTTCACCTTCAGCTCGGGCCTTAAACGCTGAAGTAGGCCTTTAATGGCTGGTGTAGGCCGCTAAGGCAGACTCTAAGGCTATAATAAAACAAGGATTGTGACCAAAAGAGAAATATGCCAAGATCTACTGCACCAAAATAATTGAAGAATCAGAAATGAAGACAAAAAGAGAATGAGCAAAAAGACTACAGTGATCCTTCCATTTGTGCACATACTCATACAGTCTACTGGCAATTGAAAGCCCATAGGTCCTGCTGAATGCGTGCACTGAGCATTTCTATGGTTCATTTCATGATGCAGACCTTACTATCAAGTGGCAGAGGTTGAAACACGTTGACCTATGTGACAATGGGGTACCCACAAATACCCAACTAAAAATTATGTTTCACAGACTGTAAAACAATACAAAACATAATTAAAAAAAAAGAATAATATATAGACCTAAACAAAAGTCTGTGTCAACATACGTCAAGCCTTATGAAACACTTGAGCTGTGACGTTATTCCCAAATAAACGATAGGCAATACACCACGAAAAACCATTTACAAAAGAGCAAAAGATTGAATTTACACTGCATGTATACTTTGTAGAAATATTGAGAATGCATTCTATAATATTACTTATAAAAAAATACTGTCTATAACATGCAGTGTGTGTGTTTCCTCTTGGCCTCTGTTTCAGGACAAATGCAGGTCTTTCAGGTGTCTACTTGTACACCCAATATAGGAATGTGGTTCCATTAAGAGTTCTACTCATGTGAAGATAACCAGTGCTTGTCACACACATTATATAATTTATCTGATTTGAAACGTGTCATCATGTTTCCAAGGCCACTTCACAATGAATATGGAACAAGTGGAGCTCTTTCAAATGATCAAATCTGTTTTGTACTAGTGCTGTGATTTGTAGGGACACAGTAAAAAACATATCCACTTTCAAACAGGTAAAAAGGGCTTGTCTAGGAGGAAGATATTTTCCCTACCAGACCACAGGGCTGTGATACAGTCTGCCTTTGGAGAGAAGTCTTCTATGAGATAATTTTAAATTAATAAAAACCTTTAAAGACCTGGCTTTATCGAACCTGGTCTTGCTCTACATCTTAGTTTTATCCATGAACTTCTATAGCATCAAGAGGCCCAAGAAGGGTGTGTGCTGTGCTTTACAAAACTTGACATAGGTAGATGTGGGATGTAAGAAAGACTATTATAGGTCCTTCCTAAATCATCACTTATTAGGAGGAGCTGCCTTTGTAAATAAAACAACATTTGAATTCGAGAAGGTGTGTGACATTCATTACCTTAAGTTCCTCCATTATAGGAAGTGGGGTCCATCTTTTCTCCGAAACCTGATGATCTCGTAGAATCTGCTCAATAGGATAGATATCCACATTAATAAATTCCTTCAGTTTATAGTATAGATCCTGAACTTCTTCGGAAAGACCATCAGGTGAGATAATAAGTCCTTTTGACGCATGCACCGAAGCAGAAACTGGTGTTGAAGTAAACACTCTTTTTTTAGTAGGTGTGCTTAAATCACAGTGTCTCATGGTGGCCCAAGTACTGTAAGATCTATTAGAGGTTTCAGGTGGTTTAGTTGGTGAAGCATTAAATATTCTAAATCCTTCTTTCGTAGCAAAATCCCATGCTGTATTAGCCATAACTTCAGCTTGTTTACCACCTAATTCAGCATTAGCGGAGCTTGACTGTCCTGGGTAAAATAAGAATATATATTATTAAATTAAATTTGCAGTGCATCCTTCAATGTGTATGGCAACATGGGTAGTCTGAATGACAAGTGGTGAATGACAAACTGACACCACTCATCCTTACTGAGAAAAATAAAATATGTTGGACAGAACACTTGGATTAAACCACAGCATTGGTAGTTATTCTGGGCACATTATATTCCCTTCTCTGCCATATCAGACTTGACCCTACCCTAAAAGGAATAATCTAGCCCCTTTTGGGGCTAGGCTGGCAATGCCCCTTGGGAATGGGAACAAAAGCAATCCCAGGCATGCTTCTGCATCATTGCGCTCCATAAGTGAGAAAAAGTTGGAATCCACATGGCACAGTGAGCTACAGGAATTTAGCATGGGCATTTCAAAGCAATCTCTTGCCATAATCAGGTCTCAAATTTCCATCATTTGCAAAGAATAAAAGATTACATGTTTTGCAACAAGCGGTAGCTTAATATGCAATTTAGCCAGTGTTGAGTATATGGGTGCAAGACACGTACTGTGTGAGGCTCAAAATTAACACTGTGGATGTGAGTACACAAAAGGAAATACAACTCCTATTTGTGTGAGAGATAATTCACAATGGAAGAATACATGCCTGTTTTGCATGAGAAAGTGCATAAACAACAGGCACAATCCCAGAGGTATCCTTTTTTATTATTGATTGCAAGTGACCATACAAAAATATATCAAATTCTCATACATAGTTTATATGTAAAAAAATAAGTACATTGTAACCTTTCTCAGCTTAATACATGTGTAAAATATATTAAATAACTTGAGTTAACACCCGGGTGATTGATTAATGTGCTAATTAATGAGTCAAATATTAAGATTAATTTTCCAGGTATCTCGACTTCCTCACAACTTCTCCTTTCAACTTTAATTAGAGCCCCATCAGTCTTCAAATCAAATTCTATACTTTTTTCAGTTCATGATTTCTCAAGGCATAACAATACTTCATTTTACCTATAATGTATTTTTAAAGAGTCAGCTATTAACATAGGGATAAATAGTAGCTTTCTGTCACTTTTTTAGACCATTCAGATTTAGCGTACAACCCACCATAGTCATCTCCAGATTGGGTTTGACAAAGATTGACACAGCCTAGGATATAATTCTAAAGAAAGGCCCAAGTAATTTTCCAGATTCTGGCAGGCCCATTTCATGTGCAGTTTCCCAAATTATCAACACAACAACTAAAGCACTTGTTAGAGACTGTACTGCTAAATCGACAGACTTGCATGTTTGTAATATAGCATCACAATTAAGTAAAATCACTTGCATCTTAAATTGACATCATGGTGGCATCATGGAGGTCAATGGTGAAAAAGCAAATCTAATTGTGAATAGTATTATTCTGGTATCCCTTTTGGTCAGGTGAATCTTTAGCATTATTTTAAAGGCATGCCATTTGTCAACACTAGAAAAAATATTGTGTTTGAAAATATATTTTAGCATACTTTTGGCAGATATTGTTTTCTCCTTCAACAAACGGGGCACAGAAAAAAAAATGTTTTTTATCTCTGAGGTCTATGACCATGAGTCATCTCCGGGATGAGGAAGAAGGCAGTGATGGAAGGCGCTTCTTATGGACTGTGCAAATGAAAGGTTTTTTAGGAACCATTGATAACTAGGTTCCTATGGATTGTAAAACGTGCACCAGGTCTAATCTAAGAAAAACTCTTACATGATGAAATTACTGTGCACACCTAGTGCATTGGTAGGATCTATTGGTTAAAATATCTAGGTTAACAGTATGTTTCCCAAAATATTTTACATATTGTAACTTGTGACATACAGGTACAAACATTACCAGAAAAGTCAGTATTCAGTTGTAAAGTATCACTAGCCAAAAATGAGTAAACCAGGGAATAAATACCAGAGAATATATGTATGTACCTACAATGATATCACTGATCTGGTAATCATATTTCATAAAGCCAAAAATAATTACTTGTAAGGCACTGTAAAAAAAAAAAAGCATTTAATTGTGCCACCCGAATGCCAGTTCGCGAAAGGCAGAGGCAGCTCCTCCACTATGGCGGAGGAGCGTGCCCCCCGCCAGTAGCATCAGCTGCACAGGTTTAAAAAAGAAACAATAATAAACTAGTTTCATTATAGTTTTATTTTTCAAGGTGTGGGGCCATGGGGGTGATGAGCACAGAGGGGAGTGGTGTTCACTCCACTCAGTGCACATGTGTGTTTGGCTACCCATCTCAGGCCGGCCAAACACACATGTGCACTGAGTTCTCTCCAAGATGTCACTGTGTTGCCGAGTTGGAGAGAGCAGGCATAGGCTCCCAGTTTGCCTGGGAGCGCCAAGTCAGTGTGCTCCGCCCAATCCTAGTGATACTTTCATTCTTCCAGCAGCATTATAGCAGGCTGGGAGCCTGTGCCTGCAGTGGAGCCATAAGAGTGGCATGGCGGCGGGGAGTCAGGTAAGTTTTTATTTTATTTCTTTTTATTTAATTTTTCTGTTTGTTTTGTTGTCGCCCCCTCCTCCCCCGCCACGTACCACCCCGCCCCTTTTCCATGCTGTAAGCTGCGAGAGGACTGAATAAATCATCCTAGTCACACACTGCTCAATTTCTTACAATCCTCAGGGACTTTCGCCTCAGAATTAGTATCATGTTAGACCTGACAGCCGTCGGGTGGTCATCCTCCAACGTTTTGCCTGTCCCCCTCTATTTTTCCGACACCTTTGTTTTCTGGTTTTAGGACTGCGCACTTTACCACTGCTGTCCAGTGCTAAAGTGCATATGCTCTCTCCCCTAAACATGGTAACATTGGTTCCTACCCAATTGGCATATTTAAGTTACCTGTAAGTCCCTACTAAAGTGCACTACATGTGCCCAGGGCCTGTAAATTAAATGCTACTAGCGGGTCTGCAGCACTGATTGTGCCACCCACAGATGTAGCCCCTTAACCATGTCTCAGGCCTGCCATTGCTAGGCTTGTATGTGCAATTTCACTGCCACTTCGACATGCCATTTAAAACTACTTGCCAAGCCTTAAACTCCCCCTTTTCTACATATAGGTCACCCCTATGGTAGGGTAACCCATAGGGCAGAGTGCTATGTAGGTAAAAGGCAGGACATGTACTTATGTGTTTTGCATGTCCTGGTAGTGAAAAACTCATACATTCGTTTTCCACTACTGTGAGGCCTGCTCCTCTCATAGACTGACACTAGAACTGCCCTCATATTCTCTTAAGTGCTAGATTCTGATCTGGAAGGAGTAGCCATGTCTTGTTTGGTATTGCCAGAATTGTAATACAAAATCCTGCTTAAAGGAGAAGATGGGTTTAATATAACTATTTTAGAAATGCCTCTTTCAGAAAGTGAACAAACACAAATGATGGACGGAACGCTGAACCAATCAAACATTCACCCCCATTCACAAATCTGGGTTTAATCCATCAATTCTTTTGCTCACCATGACACCCCAGTTTGGACCCAGACATATGCAAATTAGTCTTGACCCTATTACCACCTGGGAACAGTCCAGCCCGAACTGCCAGGCCAGGTCCTCCCTGAACCAGAAACAAGCATCCTGGGACTGGTTTCAGGGTATCACCCTTCATCAGCCAGGCTAGCTTGAATCCAGTGGCATAGTGAGCCCAGGATCCATGTCTGGGCATACCCATCGCACTTATGGCAACAAAAGCAAACAAACACAAATGTTGGATGGAATGTGGAACCAATCAAACATGCACCCCCAGTCACAGATCTGGGTTTAATCCAGCAATTCTTTTGCTGACCATGCCACCCCAGTTTGGACCCAGCCATATGCAAATCACCATTGACCCTGTTCCTCCTGGGAACAATCCAGCCGAACTGCCAGGCCCCTCCCTGGACCGGAAACAAGCATCCTTGGACCAGTTTCAGCGTAGCACCCTTCATCAGCCAGGCTAGCTTGAATCCAGTGGTATAGCAAGCACGGGACCCAAATCTGGGCATAACGTTCCCACTTGGGGCGACAAATGCAAAAAAAATAGATGATGGACGGAATGCAGAATGAATCAAACATTCACCCCCAGTCACAGATCTGGGTTTAATCCATCATTTTATTTCGCTCACCATGCCACCCCATTTTGGACACAGCCATATGCAAATCAGTCTTGACCCTGTTTAACCTGGGAACAATCCAGCCTGAACTGCCAGGCCAGGTCCTATCTGGACCGGAAACAAGCATCCATGTGGTTAAACATATAAACCTACATTGCATCATTATCCCTAGCTCTCTGGAAGGCATCTTCTCTCCCTGCATAATCTGCAAACCTAATAAAGTCCTCAGAAGGCTAACTTTCTGTAGAAATTTCCCTCAAGGTACAATGTGCTACATGAATCTCATATTTCTCCTCATCACCCAAGGTAACAGTTTCTTTAACCAGGTACTGAATACTGTGCTTAATAGAACCAACACCTCTTCTGGACACACTGTTGTCCCTTATGGTATTCTGGGTGCCATAGCATTCCATGTCAACTACCTTGTCTTGAGCACTGGCAACTTAGTTCACTGCATCATGACTCAGTACTCCAACTCGCCATGTTACTCTCCTCTCCATCTATGCCGATTCACTTTCTTTCATTTGGATGACATTGTACAGTCTCATTGTACTGTGTTTCCTTATACCAATTTCACTGTTCAGACTAATCAGAACAGTATACTATAACATTATGTCCCCCCTTTTCCTGGCCTATCTGCTCTGGGGAAGTTTTCTGTTTATGCATGGGTCACAGAATGCTTGTGCAGTATTTATTATTTGTGCTTTCTTACTGGATACCAGTTAAAGGAGCACAGGTCAAAATTATCAGTCTCATGTCTTACTCAACATTCGTGATGCTTCTTGATCACCTATTAAGGATCTGTTCTCACTGTGAGGGACTTACAGCTCCTTACCTATATTCAAAACCAGAAAGCCTACGCATCAAACAAACCCTTTGTGTAGTTTGGCTCCTCCCACCCTCCCGCTTGTCACACCATGGAAATTATTTAGAAAAACAAACCCTTAGCCAAAGTCTATTATCTGGGGCAGAGGTTCCCAATCTGTGCGCCATGGCACCCTGGTGCGCCTCCAAAACTACCCAGGGGCGCCACGACGTAAATATTCAGAGTGCAATTTCTTTCGTTTTTCAAGCTGGCTTTCAAACATGTTTTGCTAAGCTGAAACTCCCTCTAGTACCACTAGATGGCAGTGCGACATGCAAAATAGCACAGGAATTGCTCCTATCTGTCAGAACAGTTAACACAAACTATGAGCAATGCAGAAATAAAAACAGAGGCACGTGTTGGACTTAAGTATGTTTACGGTGTCACTTTTAAGGAAATTGTGGTATTGTTTTAATAATATATTTTATTTAATCCTGAAGGGCACTGTTTTAGTCTTGTTAATGTTAGTTGGTTGGAAGACTTTTTAACATCTTTTGTAGTCTAGGAAAAAGTTCTTATAACTATGATAGTATGCAACATGTTTAATGCATAAATGTGTTTTTACTTTTTTGATATGGTGTTATGTGGACCTCCATCGGAGTTTTGTACCATAATAAGAACTGAATTGACAGGGACTGTGACACACGACTGTAGTGAGAAGGAATCAGAGACTGCAGACAAATACTGAAGTCTGAGACAGGAGAGTGCAAAGACTCCATCAGACACTAGGAGAGACAGAAGCAGAGTTAAGATAATGGTGGCTGCTTGTACCTTTAGTAAAGTACTTTAGTAAAGTACTTGAAAGTGAAATATAGTAGTGCTGATTAGTGGAGATGCATTATTATATATCAAAAGTGGCTCCTTGACAACTAGAATGACTTGAAGGGGAGCTCCCTGTGCTGGAGGCAATTTTTAAGGAACAAAATAGTTTTAAAGAAAATCATTATGCAGTTCACAGTGTTGAAGAGCATTGTTTCTGTCTTAACCAATGAAATGTTTTTTTTTATTAAACAACTGTTATATATTTTTTTATTTTGCTACATCTATGATTATAATACCTCCATAGTTCCTACCAAGTATTTTTGAGGGAACAAAATGGAAGAACTCCAGAGGGCGGGCTTATAAGGCCCCCCCCCCCTCTACCCTACTCCCTAAAACAAAAATAACACACTGGGGAGCCGCAGCCAACTGCCAATAGGTCAAGGGAGCCACGGGTCAAAAAAGTTTGGGGACCACTGATCTGGGGTCTAGGTTAGTGTGAAATCTATGCTAAGTTTGCAACTGAGACTCTTAGTCAGCCAACGTGTTTTTAAGTTTTCAGGACCATTTCAGCCTGTGCTTAGCTTCTTCCAAGTAGTTTTGTGTTCATACCTCCTGCAATGCACCAAACAGCTCTATAATCTACAACATTAAAGAACATACTCCTTCACCAGCTCTTTACTGTTGCCTGGGGCACCATCTCACTGACACTACCACAATAGGCCCTTTCTGTCAACATTTTGCACCCCTCTCACTTCTGTTACTTAGACTGACTGCTACTTTACCCCAGCATCTAAGCAGATAGCCATTGTTTCTTCTGTCTACCTTTTTGGAGTTTAAACTGATGACATTGTTCCAAATTGTGTTCCTATGTATTAATGTTTTCCAAGTTCCTTTGGGATATTTTAGATTATTTTGTCTTGAGTTGGCAGGATATTGTAAATAAGGCATGCTTCTCCTGGGCTGCTTGCCATGCTCCTCTGTATAAACCTCCTCTAATAATAGATAATTACATACATTTTGTGAAAGTGTTTTTGTCACAAGATGTTAAAATATTAGCAGTACTCAGGACGTTCAGTTTTCTTTTGTTCAGCTGCTAAAACAGCACAAATTACCGGACTAAAGATTTAATTAGTATGTCAATATAACACTATGCATAAAGTGTGTTTTCAATGAGTACTAAAGGTTTTACATTTCTGAAATTCTATCTTTTGAGTTATACCAAACAAGTGGAGTGAAAACTGAATCATCAGCAAAACCTCATAATTTTGTACATTAATGGGTATTCAATTTCTAATTTTCCCCATCTTTGAACAGAACAGAAACAACACCCAGCTAACTATGTTTCTTAAAATTAACCCCTTGGATGCTAGGGTGGGCACTCCTACCCATTTTATAAAATGTGCATACTTGTTCAATAAAACAATTGTGTACAGACCATTTGTGTTGGACATGCTAAATTATATGAATCAAATAATACAGTATACTGGTGTGGAGGGTGATTGAAATATGAGAGCGCACCAGGGTTTTTATTATAACATTGTTGATTCCTAGTGGACCCGCAAGTTCAGCTTCAGTGAGGAACCAGTCTGAGGTTGAGCTGTATAAATGCTTTCAAATTTCAAAGCTGGCTTTCAATTTAAATGTATATTATAAGTCTATTTGACCTTCATATTTCCCACATTGTAGCTTCTCAGGGTTGTTTTTCTTACCAATGAGAGAACGTTTGTAGACACCCTGCAAAATAGCCGCCGTTCTAAAAAACGAAAAGGCCATGTAGAATTTCCAATTATCAATGTGAGGAATTTGCATGTAATCACAATACATCTTAAAGTAATCTTCTGCAGATGGGATTCCAAGCTCCAGCAAATCGCTGTCTTTCAATCCTACAGTTTTGGAAAAAAATATAACAGTGACTTGTGTGATGGGCCACAGAGAGTAATGCAATTATAACTAATTGTAGAGTTGAGCAAAAGCTTCACTTTTAATGTGCATAAACATACTACCTTTTAAAATTGGAAAATCCAGGGGAATGTAATGAGCAAGACAGTTATAAGCAACGTCTGAAATGGGATCGCCTAATGTAGACAATTCCCAATCCAAGACTGCCAGGACTTCCGGTTTCTCTGGATGAAAAATCAGGTTATCCAGCCTAGTTAACAAAAACAAATTTACACAAAACATACAAAGATATTCAAATATTGCACAAAAAGTACAAAGCAAATCTTGTATAAAAAACTACACCACATGAATTAAGGTTTTATCTCATGGATAAAGAGCCAATAAACTAGTAGTAACTGAAGACCTTTTCCACATCCCTAAGCTTCATAAAGCATACGATTTGTAGACCTATATAAAGAGAATAGTTAAAGCTTTAACATATATTAGTAGAATGTTCTATCGCAAAAAATACAGAAATTCCTTTTGCTACGACAATATAACACATCAGGTTGTTTCTGAAAAAATAAACATTAAATCATGTTGTTAATGCTTGGGAAAAGACATGGGAACTTGCAAAACAGTACTGTAGGTTTGGGTGTATATGTTGATATACTGAGAAATATTGTCTCCAACTAAAAGGCAGTGTCCTTTGTACATCAAAATACAAATAAATTAACCAACCCCACCACCCTGAATATGTATTTTAACCATATTTGAACATTTTCTGTGGAGGCCTAGCTGTAAACAAAGTCATGTTGTGAATTTTCTTTTAGGAAGTATCAAATACATGTTAATTCTTCTGTGGTGATAACATTTCATTTTCTAGGCCAAGTCACAATCAAAGACCTCTCTAACTGAACCAGCATTTCTAAAAGTATTTGAGAGATCCACTTAAAAAAGATAGACATGTAAAAGAATGTGATCGAAACAAATGCAATATGAAAACCTAAAACATGACCAAAAAATCATTCCTTAATGGATTAAGGAATAAAAAGAGCAACTTCGTGATAATTAAATGAGCATGGGATTGGAATGAGGTGCAATGATGTAATTACAACTTGCCTTTCCAAGTGAGATCAGATGTTATTCTAAAGGCTTTTTTCATCTAACCTTGTTGGATGGCATCCAAGGGTTTCTGCATACATAAGCTACATCCTCCTAGCCTCCTTCACCAGAGTTAAGCATGTAACAGCATTTCTTATAGGCCAACTTACGCGTATAAAGTTTGTTTGTGAAACTACACCAGAATTTGTAATGAGTGAAAGTGACAAGCAAACCACCTGGTGTGATACTGGTTTTCCTAGCCAAGCTCGAATGGAATGAAAATTGAGTAGTGGAGTATATATGTATACCTACCTACAAAAAGGAACTCTTACAGAGATTATTTCACTTATTAGGAGGTGGTATTTTTTATTATTGTAAATGCTTTCCAAAAACTATGGCACTAATCTAATGATGAAGCAGCACTGCTCTAAAGAGCAGCTGGGTTATATACAGGAGAGCACTACATAATGCATAATCCATGGGATAGCAAAAGCTCTTCAAAATACAACTTCTTGGGCATGGGAGCATTAGTCAGGGCATGCCTGAATCCACCCTTTACTTCAGAGAAGAACATGTTACTTACCTGCAGCACCACTCATTCTGGTAGATACTCTATATAACTGCATATTTCTTAAGTGTAGAGTGTATCCTGGATGCCAGATTGGATCTCTAAACTTTTCATAGCAGCGTTTCTGCATGCTGCTATGCGGAACTGTGCGACTCTGTGTTGGCCTCATTCCTCCCTGGAAGTGACAGAAAGGATCCGTATATTAGTGGCTCCCTGCACGGTTATGTCATAATATTGCTTGACTTTTTTTTCACCCTCGGACCCAGAGCCCAAAACAAGTGGAAGTCCCAGTGTGCAGATCTTCAAGCTGGGACCTTTGTTTAGATTGTAAGAAGAGACACCTCTACAGAGCTGGAAGGTGAGTGTGCAGTGAAGAATCTTCAGTTAGACAGAGTATCCCCCATGAAGAGCATTAACCTCTTCAGTGCACATGACAGAATGGTTCCGTCATGCACACTGATGCCCATGTGCTGATGACGGATCCATTCCATCCTCATCATACAAGCCCCAAATCCCTCAGCTGTTTCCAACAAAGGGATTTGGTTCTTGTAAAAATAGCCTCAGGAGCTGGGAAAGATCTTTTCCAGCTCTCAAGGCTATTTTTAGTTTTCAGTCAAATGATGTGCAGCACGCACAGTGTAATTTCACTGAAAACAAAAGTGAAATAAGCCGTCTGACTCATTTCACTTTCAATGCCTAGGGGCTCGTGGGACTATCTCAGCCCCCCCAGGCACGTAGGCAGATGGGAGAGTTATCATCAGAAAGGGGAGAATCCCCCTTCCCAATGATACCCTCCATAGTGGATCCCGGCTTGGGGATCACAGCAGGAGGGTGATCCCCCAAGCAGGGATCCACCGACTTGACACCTGGGAGGGGCCCCTTGGGCAAAGGCTTTTGCTACCCTTTTAATCTGGGGCCATAATAGCTCCTGATTAGACCCAGGGATTACTTTTTTATGTAAAGTTAGAGGTGGGAGCTGCCCACAGTAGGCAATGCCAATGCCCCCAGACACAAATTGGAACAGCCTTTCTGCCACCCCAGGTGGGGCAGAAAACCCACTATACACCAGTGTTTTTTTTTTTGTTATGTTTTTTTTATAAAAGAGGGGTTAAGGGCTGCCCACAATGGGCCTGCCAATGCCCCCAGACCCAAATGAGAACAGTTTTTCTGCCTCCCTTGAGGGACAGATGGGCGTAGTCTTCCCTTCATGGAGGGTAGCGAGGCCTTCAACGCCAGACGGACTGCCCACAACTCCAAACAGATTTATATGGAGCTGGGCTTAAGCCAGATACCTCTAATCTCCACATCTCCCAGATGTCCTCCACAGCTCAGACATGTCACATCAGTCACCACCATCAGCTCTCAGTAGGGGAAGGGAGAGGGGGGAGTCTGCTGCTGTTCCAGTTGCAGCAGGGCAGCCACCACTACAAATATTTTACAGACTCCTACAAAACCTGGTTGACACTCAACAGGTTAAGTTGATGCTAGGCTCCCTGAGACATCAGATCCCACAGCAGAGCTCGCCTATGCCACCTGGCGCAGTAGACAAGAAAGATGCATGAGGCGACCAGGCCGAGCCTCAGAGTTGCTTTCACAAAGATCCAGGAATGAGGCTGTAACACAAGGATCATTGCACAAATGTTCTGAACTCACTGCATGGGGGCAAGGCCATGCACATCAATTCACCGAAATGGCAGGGGTAGCGGAAGTGACATCACACGCCCTTTGACCTCCACTTTCACTCACACATATTTACACATACACACTTACATACACTGTGTCACTTAACCCCTTCGCTGCCAGGCCCTTTCCCCTCAGGTGCCAGGCCTTTTTTTGGCTATTTGGGGCAGTTCGCACTTAGGCCCTCATAAAATTTTGTCCACATAAGCTACCTACGCCAAATTAGTGTCCTTTTTCCCAGCATCTTAGGGATTCTAGAGGTACCCAGACTTTGTGGGTTCCCCTGAAGGAGACTAAAAAATTAGCCAAAATACTGTGAAAATTTCGTTTTTTCTTTCTTTAAATGGGAAAAAAGGGCCGCAGAAGAAGGCTTGTGTTTTTTTCCCTGAAAATGGCATCAACAAAGGGTTTGCGGTGCTAAAAATCACCATCTTCCCAGCTTTCAGGAACAGGCAGACTTGCATCAGAAAACCACATTTTTCAACACAGTTTTGGCATTTTACTGGGACATACCACATTTTTACTATTTTTTTGTGCTTCCAGTTAGTGACAGAACTATGTGTGAAACCAATGCTGGATCCCAGAAAGCTAAACATTTCTGAAAAGTAGACAACATTCTGAATTCAGCAAGGGGTAATTTGTGTAGATCCTACAAGGGTTTCCTACAGAAAATAACAGCTGAAATAAAAAATATTGAAATTTGGGGTGCCCATACTAGCATGTGAAATACAAGGCATTTCTCTAATTGATGCTTTTTTTTTTACATAGTCTTACATTTGGAAGGAAAACATGTAGAGAAAGACAAGGGGCAGTAACACTTGTTTTGCTATTCTGTGTTCCCCCCAAGTCTCCCGATAAAAATGGTACCTCACTTGCGTGGGTAGGCCTAATGCTTGCGACAGGAAACGCAACATGGACACATCACATTTTTACATTGAAATCTGATTTTGGCCTCTAGCTCAGCCGGCACCTGGGGAAACCTAAGAGGTTGCTCCCCATATATAACAAACAAAAGTAAACATAAAAAATATATATCCCTGGTGTCTAGGGGTTTCTGCCACCCCTGGGGGTAGATCGGCCTAATTATAATAGGCTGGTCTGCCCCCGGGAGTGCAGAAAAGGCCTAAAAATATACCCTACCCCGGGGAGCGGCCCTTGCCCAACAGGCCGCTCCCCTTATTGAATAATAGATTTAAAAAAAATCCCTGGTGCCTAGTGGTTTCACCCCCCCTCGGGTGCAGATTGGCCTAATAAAAATAGGCCAATCTGCCCCCATGGGGGGCAGAAATGGCCTAAAAGTAAGTTTGCGTCCCAGGGAGTGACCCTTGCCTAGGGGGGTCGCTCCCCACCAATATAAAAAAAATAATAATAAACAAAAATAAATGATCCCTGGTGTCTAGGGGGTTTGACAGAAAACTGAGTGTGGAGCCCCAACCAGCATCCATAAGGACGAGATGCCCCTGTTGGTGCTGAATTTGCCACCTCGGAGGTCAGGGGTTGCAAAGGCAGTGACAGGGGTTGCAAAGGGCAAGCCAGGAGTCACAGCTGCGACCCCTAAATGACTTCCGTGGGCAAGGCTCTGAATCATGCTGTGCCCAAAAGCGCGCCTAAAAAAGGAAGTCTCTGTGTAGTTATTAGGTGTGAATTTGGCTCAGTGATCAACAACCTGAACAATGTCAGGCGGTTCGCTGTCACCTGGAGGCGCTCAACAACTGATTGTGGCAAGCCAGTCATCAAAGTATAGAAAAACTGATTATCCTCTGAAGACTGGTGGCAAGCAAACCCCAACAATTTTGTGAACACTTGAGGGGAGCTAGGAAGGCCAAAGGAGAGCACCGTAAACTGAAAATGTTCTTGACCAACCTTAAACCGCAGGTAACATCTTTAGGACTGCAAGATGGGCACATGAAAGTACACGTCCTCTAAGGCTACTACCCAGTCACCCGGATATAAGGCAGACATAACCTGGGCCAGTGTCAGTAATTTATCCTTCCGCATAAAGGTATTTAGAGAGGGAAGCTGTAAAACAGGATGATGTCCTCTATCCTCAGCTAGGATATATATCAGGAGTAACAACTTGTCCCTATTTCTGAGTCAGGAACCCTCTTTGGCTAGACAAGCTTGCATTTCTTGCAGTAAGATGGATAGGTGATCCTCTGAGGGATGCTCTGATGTGAGAGGAAACTAAAGTGGACTGTAATTGAATGGAAGGGAGTAGCCCTGCTGATTGATCTGAAGGATGTAATGCATTGCCATCCTGGGAGAAAGTGTTGCATTCTGCTCCCCACATGGTAGTTGGGAACCACTAAGGGAAGACTAAAATAACTGATCTTGCCAAGGAGGGGGATTAGGAAGCTTGATGTCCCTAGTGACATGCATGTTGTCTTCCAGATCCCTGTTCACTACCATGGAAGGACTGGCTCGAATGCAGTGGAGGTGGGGGACTGGCATGGCCTAAGACCAAGTGCACCTCAGAGTGTCAATTAGGGCTGCATTGATTGGTAGTAAGGGCTCAGAGGACGCAGATCCAGGTTGCAGGGTCTGGAAGTAGTTGTCTTAACTTCAACAGAAGGGAGTTGTAGGTCCAGGCCCTCAGCAGCATGGTGAATTACCACACTAATGGAAACACTCTCTTCCATTGGCAGCACTCGTGGAGAAATAAACCCCATTTCAGAAGCAGTATTAAGGTCAATGGACACCTGTAAATACATGTATAAACTGACAGTATCATAATGTGGGGATAATTTATCCTTATCATCACCACTTTTTTTTCCGAGAGGTATACTCTGGGGAGGATCAGAACCAAAATGATGGTGGAGCCTCTAAGGACAGCTGTGCAGCAGTAGAAGTATATTGTCTGAATCAGGTTGTACAGGGACCGGGTGCACTGGAGTGGAGTCGGAGTGCAACCTTGGTCAGGGTTAAGATGGATTCAGCTCAGCACAGTGGAGTTGGCACTAGATTGCTAGTAACATCGGGGGGACGGCGTCAATCAAAGGGGAACTGGTGCAGGTCTGGGAGCCGGAATGGAAGTCACTACTGGAATTAGTGCAGAACCAGACATGTACCATGGACTAAAATGCTGCCAATGATGGATCCACCTACGGGATTCCCGAGTATCCTTGGGGCTAAATGCATGCCAGGGGAAACCAGAAGAGAGCCACAAACGTGCAGCATTGCCCCCCTAAAAGCCTCAACATGCAGCTGCATTGCTGATGACCCAGGATCTCAGGACGCAATGGATTCAACTGCAGAATTGGCTCCTCAATCGGTGATGGGATCGGGAGCAATATCAATAAAAATGTATTCATGTTCGATTAATACAAATCATTAAATGTTTGAAACCATTCATTATGACTATTGGTGCATTGGCGACAATACTTAATAAAAGCTTTTAAGAAGGTATAAAATACAAACAGTGATGTTTCTAAAGAGAGCTCAGTGCCGTATAAACAGCTTTAAAATTATTTTCAAAATAAAACAAGCATTTGCAATTCAATAGGTCTCGCATTTGCTTCAGTTAGAGCTATTGGCAATGTAAATTCATGACTGCACTTTTCATGCTACATAAACTGGTCAACTCTGCCTCATGATTTTGTCTTTTCTTGCCATATAATGCTAGTGGCCTTGCATATAACTAAAGCACTTCAATTTACCTTCTTCCTCTATCTGCAGCAAAACATGAAAATGTTGCTATTTAGCATCCTAATTTAAATATGCCATGCTAATTCCAATACAGTACTACATTCACCACCTAATTATCAGAGTTGTTGGTTGGCTAACACAATTCCCCCAAAAAAACCACACAAGACAGACACGGAGGAGTAACAAGAGAAATAAACTAGAAGGGTCACCCAAACAAATAAAGAGTGTTCAAACAGTCATAGTGTAATAAGGATGTTAAATTGGTCTGAATTAGGGTTATAACTGACATAAAGAGAAATTACTAAAACATATACAATTCTCATATAATCCTTTATCAGAAATTACCTTTTGGCATTAGACTGTAATGCTCAAAACAGCTCCTAGAGGGCACCATTACAAAAATATAATTTGTAAGAAACATAGGGCCAGATGTATCAAAAAAGCCTTTTGCGATTCGGTAATGGCGATTTTTAAGAAATCGCTATTTCTGAATCGCAAAATGCTATGTATCAAATTTGCGATTCGGTAATCGCGATTTCTTAAAAAGCACAAATGTTATTACCGAATTGCAAATTGCGACACTGGCACCATTCGCACCTATGGGCCTGTAGGCCCATATTTGCAAAGTTTTTGCATTTTCCAAATTGTGAATTCCCAACTGGAATCTGCAAACTTGGGAAATGCAAAACCCAGGGTGCTGGGGGCCTAAGGCCCCCTGTGCTGCACCCCAAGAAATTATTTAAGGACATGAAAGGCGCACACATGCCAAAGGGGCATGTGTGCGTTACATGTCAGTTTTAAAAATGCATTTTTAAAATTTGCACATGGTTACCACCAAGTTCCAACTGGTGGTAATAGCGATTCCTTAATGCCCAATTCGCATTAAGGAATTGCTTGTTACATGTAGTTTAGAAATCACAAATAAGGATTCCTTATTTGCGATTTCTTATTTAGCGAATCGCAATCTGCGATTCTCTAAATGGGCTCGCAATTTAAAGGAATCGCTATTTTAGCAATTCCTTAAAGTTGCATTGCGAATGCCTTTCATAAATACTGAAAGGCATTCGCACCGTTTGCAAATGCAAAAATGGATGATACATCTGGCCCATAGTCATGTCACCATATTGTTAACCTCAAGAGGGGATAACTCCATGAAAAAAATACAGGAGAAAGTAATGCAGTGTAACCATATACTTAGCCCCTAGAAGGCATTTTTAGGGCTAGCGGACCTATTGCAATGGTGTTACAAACAAGGCCTTCAAAATAAAACTTCTCCTAGCTGAAAAAAAAAGTTGTAGGCATGAGAAAGCTTAAAAGACACTGAATGTTGGGAGAGGTTTTTATTTTGGGGTGCCTGTAAACCTGGTGTAGGGACCCAGAGATGGTGTGGTCCCATCGTACCTAGGGCCACCACTGGTTGAATTGTGAGCAAAAATGTGTTGTAAAAGTAATGCCCTACAAAGCATTATGCAGCGAGTTTTGTGCCGCAGGTATTATAATATGTTGACTGCAATGCTCAGAACAACCACTAGAGGACACCACAATAAAAATAGCATTTGGAAGAAATATGGGCATGTAACCATGCAGTTAAGCCATTAGAGAGCATAACCACACAAAAAATGGTAGAAAGTAATGCAGTGCAACCATATATTTAGCCCCTAGACGACATTGTACATTACACATATTCAGGGCTAACAGGCCTATAGCAATGATTTTACAAAGAAGGCGCTTAAAACACAACCTACTCTTAGCTGTGAAACAAAAGTTCCAGCCATGAAAAAGGTTAAACAGACACTGAATGGGGGGAGGGATTATTATTTTTGGGGTCCACACTAACTTAGTGTGGGGACCCAAATATGATGTGGACAGAAAGAGCACATTGTTGTGAACATATTGGTGGTGGTCTCATTGCCCTAGGACGACCACAGGCTGAGTTATGACAAAAAATGTTTAGAAAAAGAATACTTGCAAAGCATTATGGGATGAGTTTCCCAAATGCAGTGAATATTGTAGTATGGGCTCTTCCGCTGTGCCACGAGAGCCCCTTTCGATTTGAGGATTTCTGTTTTAGTAAAGAATACACCAATTTCAAGTGTTTTAAGGGGAGAGCCACAAGAAATTAATCTGATTAGGTAACTGAACAGTCTGACCAGCGGTTCAATATCGCCAACTGAGTTCACGCTGTTGTGCCTGTTCACGCTGTGAGCGCCATGGCCACCATGCAGCAGGAAGGGGAGAGACAAAAAAAAAAAGTTTGCCCATGATGAATCATATCGCCAATCGTGTAATTATCCATGTAAGAGGGGCAGTCTGCACTTTGACTCAGCTCAAATCGTCCTGGGAAGTAGACCTGGGCACAACTATATCCGATGTGAACTGGGAGCGTATTCTGGGGGGCTTCCCCAAAATAACTCGCAATGCCAGATTTAAGCTGATTAATTTTTATGTACTACATAGGGCATATCTCACCCCTGAGCAGATTAGCAGGTACTTTGGAGTGGAGGAAGTACATTGCCCGAGGTGCGGGCTAGAGAAAGCGGAATTTAGGCATATGTTCTGGAGCTGCCCTACAGCGGAGGTGTATTGGGCGGAGGTGAGCCGACTGGTGGCTGGAGCGATAGGAAGGGAAGTCCCCTGCACAATAGGTCATTGTCTGCTTGGCTGGTTTCCACGCACGGCTAATTACAAAATAACCAACAGGTTCCGGGACTTGGCCTACGTACTGGCCAAGAGGGAAATAGCGATGACCTGGAAGAATCCAGTTGGGCCGAGACTGTCCCAATGGACTAGAGAACTAACTAGGTGGGCTGGGTGCGAGAGCGCTATTCTACATGGTGAGGCCAGAAGGGGTTGGTGGCCCCTGGAGGCGGCGCAAGGTTGGGATGCGATATTAGACTCCTTTAAGGAGGAATGTCGATTGGGTCCAGTCCCCTGATTGAATGATGACTGGATGCTTTGTGAAGTTGCCAATAGACCCAATCCATTGGTGCCATTACGGATGACCCCGGGGCAGGATCCTACGGTTGGACTAGACGGGGAAACACTCTCACATTGTGAGTGAAGGGTCGCCTCTTTCATAGCACACCTACATACAATACAACTGTCCAGATATGCTACCAGTATCATCACTGGGGGGTGGGGCACTGTTGGGGAGGTTGAGGGATGGGGGGGTAGGGTAGATGTTGCAACATTAGATTGCTGTTAGTGCAGAGATGTGTAGATTGAAAAAGCTCTTGCCCTCAGAGTCTATGTAGATCACTGTATGTTCTCTTATACTATGTTTACCTGCTCACTGGTTGATCGAAATTGCAATAAACTTTGTTTACAAAAAAAAAAAGAGGGGCAGTCTGCAAGGAGTGACAAAAACAGCCTCAAGGCGGGACAAAAGTAAAGCAATTACCAATGACATCAAGTAATTTTTTAAAGGTAAGCCCATGAACCAGTTAAAGTGACTGGCATGAGGTGAGCGTGGTTAAAAGCCCACAATACTCATAACAGGTCAATGTGCTTGCACGCTCGACCTAAAAAGTTAATAAAACCAGAATGATTTGACAGTTGTGTGCAAAGGGAGTGGAATTCAAGAGAGTGGAATGTGCAAGGTGGGTTATTCTGATGCAGTTTTGCAACTAAGGGTGCCTTGCTAATGGGGATGCCGGGAGGATAGTCTAGACTGATTTGGCGACCCAGCTCACACTGGGTGAGGTCCACAAGGGAGATACAGGGAGATGGAAAGAACAAAGCAGTCTCCATGTGATGAACTAAGCCGCCATGACTTTGCAAGTAGCCCTAACTATGGACAGTGAGGGCTGGCAGCTACTCATATGGATAGAGAAAGCAGTGTAAAGTGTGCTGCCAAAGGCAGGGGACACCCCATAGGGGCATTGAGAAGTGTGAGAGGGATGGAGTCTGTGAATTTCCCCAGTCTAGCTAAGGATCTTGTGGTGTTGTCAGAAAAGCACAGATCCAAGTCCTCTCTTCACCGTCAGATCCCGCTGGCCCAGAACAGAGAGGGAAGCAATTGGTGATGGTCATCAGCAAACCTGGGTCAGCAACACAGGAGAAGGTAACAGAATTCTTTGTGATCGTTGTATAGCCTACAAGAGATTGCCTCTGCGTGCTGAGCACAGGCTGGTTTAAAATCAGAGATTGACTGAGCAATGAGCCTCATGTAGAGGATTTTCCTACGTGCCTGGGGTGAGAGGGCATGTTGAAAATAAGGCAGGGCCTTCCACAGAATGTAGGATACGTCCAGTGACTCAGTGATGAAACTGAGGGGTGATCTTTCAATGTCCCATTCAAAGGAAGTTTGCGTTACCTGCCTGTTCACAGCTCTTTTCTAGGCCAAATATGGAATTTCTTTGGTGTGCAGGCTAGTGGCCACAATGTTCAGACTACTTATGGCCAGCGCTAACCCAATTTGACATGGGGTACCCTCTTCAAAGATTGGCTTAAGATGATGTTTGAGGGAGGGCTCTGGGGCCAGTAGGATACTGAGATAGTATTTTAATAGCTCCTTCAGGCACACAAGTTTTGGGCTCCGAAGACCCAACTCCAGCCTTAGACTAGTTCTTCACGTCTGCCTGGGGGCATGTAGGACTTTCTTGTACGCAGTGACCTGGTAGTTTTTAGGAAGCATGTCAAAGGCTCCAGAAAAAGCTAGTTGGCCGTAGTTAAGGTCTTGGATTAATTTCGCCCTGAAGACTGACAGCATTGGTTCTGAAGTAAGGCTTTGTAATCATTTGCTTAGACGTTTCAGACTGTGAATAACACAGGTGGACTTATTTCTGAGGTGTCTAGCAGTGAGCTGCTGATTCCGTGAGCCAGACACCAAGGTAGTTGTAGTTCGGAGTTTTTGTAAACTGTAGTTCTCCCAGATGACAACGGACTATTTTGTTGAGTGGGTATTTACCAAAGACACTAACCTTAATTTTACCTTGGTGCACCTGGAGTTTGTTCTCCTAGCTATAACGGTGGAGGGTGTTGAGGGTTTTCTGTAGGCTACCTCTGATATGGTCCAAGATTACAGAGTTGATTGCATACTGTCAGTTGGGAAGGCGATCGCTGCCTTGGAATGATTAAACTAGACCTTTCCAAAGCAGTGTCCAGGTCAGCAGTGTAAAGATTTAAAAGGAGGGGGGCCAGCACGCAGCCCGGTTTGAGTCTGTGTTGATGGGAACCCTGACAATGTCTGTGAAGGGACTTGGTCACAGAATCAACCTCGAGAGTGTGAGCAGGTCCACTTGGAGAAGACTTACTCAAGGTCTGTGACTTTTTCCTATCTTTGGCTTCGCTTTATGGTCCTGGAGCGCCTTCAGGTGCATAAGGGTAACTCATTGCACTACTTGGATCCCTACCCCGAGCACCAACACCAAAGGCACACTTTCTGCAGGTCTGTCTACACCATTGGTTTCCAACAGAAGTATATAAAAAAGTGGTGGATGGAATGCTTCAATTAATAGAGGGGCGTGGCCAAGCGGCAATGAAGAAAGCCGCACTCCATCAGAGTTAATACGGAGGAACCACCATCCATCATCTTACTGCAGCTAATGAGAGGTCTGGAGGGCGGCTGATGGCAAGTGTGTCTCGACACAGCGCTCCCCACACTCTTAGATGATCCGGAGGGGGTGGGGTGAGACTTGCTGCAAACCTTGAGGACTGGGGGCTCACAAAATGTGAAGGCAGTCCTCCTCCCCTCCTCTCCTCCCTCCCTTTCGTAGACGATTCATTCCTCTGCCTGCACAAAGCTGAACCACAGGGGAAATAGACTGCACAATGGATGGCTTCATTGGTGTTTTTTTTTTTTTTACTGGGCCTGAGCTGACATTTGCTGGCTGGCCGGTCCCGGTCTGGTGGAGGTCCAGGGGAGCAGCCAGGGTGAAATACCTGCCATACATATAACTGCATTGGTGACCAGGGAGAAAAACAATTCCAGCGCCACCCGAGAGGACATTGACTTTGAGTGATTAAGAGAGCACCTGAGGTGCTTTGATCCTGGGAGAACTGGCTGGTGATACGCCATGATCAGTCCGGTGCCCGATTTTAGTGCCAACTGGGTTTGCCTTAGGGCTCAGTAACCGAACCCTGCAAAACGGGGCTTGGTTATAGTGGAGCTTGAAACTGTCCAGGGTAACAGAGTCTACTGGCAAGTAGATATTATTTGCGAATTCTACACTTATTACTCTGAACTATACAGCAGCGCCACAGAATGGTCTTATGGCAACACTGATGCTTTTCTAACACCTTAGACATTCCCAGAAGTATCTCCTGAGGAGACAGAAAAGCTGGGAGGGGAAATCACCCTGTCGGAGGTCCAAGCGGCCATTAAGAGTATGGCTCGGGGTAAAATGCCAGAAACTGATGGGCTCCTGGTTGAACTCAATGCCAACTTCGTGGATGAACTAGCTTCCAAGCTCACTGACCTCTATAAAGCAGTTAGAGATATGGTTCTCTTACCGTCCTCAACTTGTGGGGCCCTGAAAGTGCCCCTACTCAACCAGGTAAACCAGCTTATGATAAGAGGGCATACCAACCATTATCGATGTTAAACATCAACTATAAAATCTTTAGTCGGATCCTTGCTGCCAGACTCCTCACTCACATGCCCCGACTCATACACTGATCAAAGTGAGATTCATCCCTGGCCTTAACACGGCACTCAACATACGGAGACTCCTCAGGATACTAGAGGAAGATACCTGTGATCAAGAAGAGCCCATCATTGCAGTGGATAAAGAGAAGGCCTTTGACTGCCTGGAATTGGCATTTCTCTATGCCATTATGGAATGCTTTCGCGTGACGTAGGGATTTGTAGCTCAGACCAGATTGCTATATGCGGACCCCACTGCCAGAGTCCGTACGGGGCACACTATCTCAGAAAGTTATTGAGTGGGCCACAGAACCAGAAAGAGGTGCCCACTGTTGCTTCTGTTGTTCACCCTGGCTATGGAGCCTCTGGCCTGCCATGCAAGGACCGGGGACACTTATTGGAGCATAGAGATCAGTGGACAACTCCACCACATTGCTCTATAAGCAGACGACTTTCTTATCTTTTTCAGAATACAACAAGGGCACTGGTGGGTGCGCAAGAACTGCTGGAGAAATATGGCTTGCTCTCTGGACTGAGAGTAAATTTGCAGAAACTGCACTTGTTCCCTATGCTGATAAATTGGGACCTGCAATGGGAATTCCAGTGTTTGCAATACTTGGGGGTACAAATCTTTCACAACCCAAATGACCTACTTGAGAGGAATGTTGCAAGGGCAACCCAGGCTCCCAAGGCGAGCATGGATTTTTTGAGAACATTCCCCCCTCTCATTTGCGGGTCATGATGCACTACTAAAAATGGTTGCGTTACCCAAAGAACTATATTTTTTCACTGTACTACCAGTGTGGATTCCTCGAGCGATGGTTAAAGAACCTGACTCGCTTATCATTGCCTTTATCTGGGGCTTGGGCCACCAACAGGTGGCCCTGAAAACA
The DNA here is from genome assembly GCF_031143425.1 of Pleurodeles waltl. NCBI lineage: Eukaryota > Metazoa > Chordata > Amphibia > Caudata > Salamandridae > Pleurodeles > Pleurodeles waltl. The sequence continues at coordinate 903,760,019 of NC_090450.1, forward strand.
CTGCAAAGACCGGTGGGGGATGGAGGACTGGCAGTTCCCGAACTTGAATCTTATTATCTGGTAGCACAACTCCAGTGGCTGAAGCAGTGGTTAGCAGACAGGCTAACGCCTGGGAAGGAGATGGATTATTTTGCCCCTGACCTTTACTGCTAACTTAGAGTATTATTAAAGCTCAGATGCTCTAGCGAAGGTGATACCACCAACTTTAGAGTGATGCTAAGATGTTGGGTCTGCTGCCTGCCGAAAACATATGTGAAATCCCACACTCACCTGATATCCCCATGACATCACTTGAAGTACTGCCTTATGGGGGAGAATGGTGGGGGTTGACAGAGTGGGTAGCTGTGGAAGCCACCATATGTGGTGACCTGTTTGAGGCAGAAATGCTTCTCCCATTTGAGGACTTCTGATCAGGCACAATCTGCTACAGGGCCATTTTCTACTCCATAGTGCTGTGAAAGCTGCAGTATGCAAACACTGGGGGGGAGGGGGAGCTCTTCTGAACCTCCCACCATTAAAGCTGTCATTATATGATTACATCAGCGGGACCATCAAAGCAGTCACATACCTGTACAAGGTGATCAGGGAGAACATAATATGACCCTCACCACCCTCCGAACGTTCTGGGAGGAAGACTTGGAGAACACCATTCCTGAGATGGACTAGACGAGTATACTGGAGAGAGTCCTTAAAGTATCGAGAAATACCTGTTTGAAACATATACATTTTTATGTTATACATAGGCTGCTAAATCGATACTTTCACACAACAAATGTGAAGTGCCCGAGATGTGGTAAGAGGGAGCAGAATTAATGCATATGTTTTGGTAATGCCTGAGACTTATCACCTACTGGCAGGAGGTCACTAATGTGCTTGCGGAGATCACAGTAACAGGGGTCTCCTGCACTCCAGAACACTGCTTAGTACCCTGGTTTCCCCAAACTACTAAAACTAGACCCACAAATAGGACTCAGGACCTAGCTTTTATACTTGTGAAGCAGGAAATTTCAAGGAATTAGAAGACTCCAGGGTGGAGGTGTGGCAGAGAGAACTGGAACGATGGGCGGGATTTGAAAGTGAAGTGCTGCTCTGAAAAGACAAATGTGGACGAGGAAGAACAAATATGGGGAGTGCCTGAGAGGCGTTAGTAGATTGCATAACAAACCCAGAACCTTCGTCCTTCGAGACATCAGAGGAAACCCTCTAAGATGACGCTATACTTAAATGGTTGCATCCCGCAGTGCAGAGGTAGTTGAGGTTGCAGACCTAATGAACCGTCATCAGCTCCACAGCATTACCTGCAGACTCCCTGGAGCAGCTTTAGCTGGAATTTCATTTTCACCAAAGAGCTCAGACATCTGTTATGTAACTCATGGACACAACAGATGGAGGTGGGTGGGCATACTGAGGGGGATGTGGGGTGGAAAATTTCACAGCCACTGTTATGTATTGGATTTACATGTATGGATTCTTCGCATTTCACATAAGTGGTAGCAGCTGGATCTAAATAAATCAAAATAAAATTTGTTAAAAAAAAAAAATGACAATGGTTGACAGACACTGGTAATTACTCTGCGCCGCATCCTAGTCACCACTATTTTGCACACCATGCCACCCCACCTGAGACCTTTGGACTCAGCCATATGCACATCAGTCTTGGCTCTGTTCCAATAGGAACAGTCTAGACCAAAGTGCCAGACAGGTCCCTCCTGATCTGAAACACAAGCAACCAAGGACCAATTTCACCCTAATTGGGCCTCATCAGTCAGGTGCAGCTTGAATGTAGTGGCACAGTAAGCATACTTGTTGCACTTAGGGTGCTGCACTGAACTGTACAAATAAATGATGGATGGAATGCTTGAATTAATCTCAGCTCTTACTAATTATGAGGGCCACATCAAAGTCCACCATTATTTTGCACACTATGCCAACTCAATTTGGACCCAGCCATATTCAAATTATTCTTGAGACTGAGCCAATAGGTAGTCAGCCTAAACTGCCAAGCCAGGTCATCCCGGGACCTAAACTAAACACGAGGTACCCAAGGCCAGTTTCACCCTGACTAGGGCTTGTGTGTCGGGTGCCGCTTGGTTCCAGTGACAAAGTGAACATAATACCCATGTCTGAGCATACCTTTCACACCTAGGGCTCAAGCTACACCCTACTGACGAGCCCCAAGTAGGGTAAAATCGATCTGGGGTTGCTTCAGGGCCTTTTAGAAGGGGTGTTGCCTGACAGTTCAGGACGGTCTGATGGGTGAAAAACAATGGTCTGCAATGCAACCCAAAGTGTCTGACAGTGGCTAAGATTAACTTAAGCATTCCACCCATCAACTTTTTGCTGTTGCAGTTTACACCAGCGCAACAGGAAACCCAGACGTTGCTCATTGTGACATCATAATCAAACTACACATACTGTAGAGCCTAGGTAAAGTGAAACTGTCTTGCGGATGCTTGTAGTCTCTTCTAGAGAGTCCTTTGCTTGGTAGTTCGGGATGGACTGTTCCAATGATAAGCATGGTCTGTACTGATTTGACTAAGGCAGGCCCTTGTCTAAGGTGGCAATCAACAGGTCCGCAGCCCAAGAAACTGCCAGGGGCTGAGATTAATTCAAGAATTCCATTCATCATCTTGTTGTTGGTGCAGTTGATGCCTTAAATGTGACAGGTGTGCACTGACGTGGGTCCCTTGCTCACTGTGCCATACGACTCAAGCTTGCTCCTGCTGTCTAGGCCCAAGAAGGGAGAAACTGGTCTGGGGTTGAATGTGGTCCCTTCTTGAAGGGGCCTCACCTGGCAATTCAGGACGGACTTCTCCCATGAGGAGCAGGGTTGATAATGATTTGCATAAACAGGCCTTTGTTGCATGGTGGGTGAAACAATATGGACTGGAATGCAATCCGAGCATTTACCAGTGGCTAAGATTAATTTAGGCATTCCATCCATCACTTTGTTATTGATGCATCTTTCCTACAGTCACAACCTGGTTAGAGCCATGTAGTTTTAGGTGGAGACATCATTCCCTTGCATACTGGGATTAGAATTGTCCATCAGAAAGGAGTAAGACAGCAGAGACAGATGCCCATAGTAAAGCTGCCTCCTCCTTATAAGCTTACACAATTGAATTACATTAACTACAACACCATACAGTTGCACCTGAAGGAAACATTAAGGCAATTAATTTTCTGAAAATAAAAAGATTTGCTACCTGAAATCGCCGTGCACAACAGAAGTCTTCTTGCTTACTGGAATGTGTAGTGGAAGCCATTCAATAAGTCTCTCCATAGCTGGAATCACTTGTGTTTCAGTGGCTCGATACTGTTTTGTCCATATCTGAACCTGACGCTCAACATAATGACCTAAATTATGCCAAAAGAACACAAAATTAAAATGAAGGAGATCCTGAAACAACAAAAGAGCTGATGTTCATCATCTCTTGTCTCAGTAACTGATAATTACATTATCTCGATGTGCTATATAAACACAAATGAGGCAACAAAAAATGTTCAAAAATAAACATTAGGCTTGCGAGATCTCATTGAAGTACATGAGCTAAGAGAGGAAAGGACTTTGGTCCTATTACAGACAGTACTTGTACACACAGGAAACCAATTCATGTCTTTGCTAAATTATATGCTAGTGCAGTAGAGCTAATTCTGTACCTTATATTGAGATGCTTGGTCAAACCTCGCCATGACCAGGAACGAAAAGACTGCAGAAACCAAATAATTCCCCATCATCAGCAGCACAGTTTCAACTTCAAATGGATATCACCAAGACTTTGCTGAGGGCTTTGCCTCAGCTACTTCAACTGCAATCTGATTTGCAGCAATCTATAATTCTCTTTCCAAAAGGAAAAACTGCATCTGCACTCACCACAGATTAATATTAATCATGCCAGCTGATATTGCTGGACCACTAATTCTATCCTCAAACACAACCCACAGTCTTGATGGGATTCACCTGCAATGTCCTTAAATGGCTCTACTCCTATCTTTCCAGTGGACACCCGCTTGTTTACATGGGCACCTCTAATTCCCAAAAGATCCCTATCAATCAATCAATCAGTAGATTTGTAGAGCGCAAATTGTCACCTATGAGGGTACCCAGATGCTGGCTGGGTCCAGTTGGTTAGCCAAATAGCCAGGTCTTCAGAGACTTTCGGAACTCTGGAAGAGATGTGGAGGTTCATAGATGAAAGGGTAGCTCATTCTATGTCTTCTCTGCTAGGTAGGAGAAGGAGCAACCTCTGCATTGTATACATCTGATAAGAGTTAGAGAAAGGGACGCGGAGTGGAGGAGTCTGGTAGGCTGATGGAAGTTCAGGCAGTGGTTCAAGTAGGTGGGTCTGCAGTTGTGTAGGGCCTTGTATGCATGGGTCAAGAGCTTGATCTGGCATCCTTTCCATACAAGGAGCCAGTGAAGTTCCCTGAGGTAGTAGGTGATGTGGGTTCATCTAAGGAGACCCAGGATGAGTTTGACTGCAGTGTTCTGTATGGTCCGTAGTAGTTGGAGGAGGTCAACTGTGATTCCTGTGTAGACAGCGTTGCCATAGTCCAGTCGGCTGGAGATGAGGGCCTGGGAGATAGTGCGTCTGGAGCTTTGGGGTAGTCATTTGAATATCTTTTAAAGCATGCGGAGGATGAACAAGCAGAAGAAGGAGACAGAATTGACCTGACTTGTCATGGTTAGCTTGTTGTCTAGAATGATGCCTAGGTTCCAAGTGTGGTCATTGGAGGCAGGAGTAGATTCGAGTTCTGAGGGCTACCAGGATGCGTCCAATGGGGAGATTTTGTTTCTGAAAATCAGTACCTCTGCCTTATCTATGCTGAGCTCCAAGAAGTTGTCCTGCATCCAGTTGGTGACATCAGCTATGCAGTTGTGGAAATTGGTCTTGGTGTTGGTGGTGTCTTCGGAGAAGGAGTGGATGAGTTGTATGTCATCTGCATTGGATATGATGTTGAGTCTGTTGGTTTTGGCAATGCTGGCCAGAGGTGTCATAAGTGTTGAAGAGGGGAGGGCTGAGCAAGAATCCTTGTGGTACTCCACAGATGGTTTCCTTGGGTTTGGAGGTAAAGTGGGACTTTTTGTGTTCTGTTTGTTCCTTGGAGCCTATGTTATGCAGCCTTGTGACAAGTGTATGGTGGAAGACCATATCAAGGGCTGCCGAGAGGTCTAGGAGGATGAGAGCCACAGTCTCTCTTTGGTCGAGTATGGCTCGGATGTCATCGGTAGGTGCAATGAGGGCTGTGGTTGCTGCACAATCCAGACTGGGAGGACTTGAGAATGAGGTTCCATTCCAGATGTGAAGAGAGCTGTTGGTTGATGGCTTTTTGCCCGGGAACAGGAGCAGGGAGATTGGCCGGGAACAGGAGCAGGGAGATTGGTAGTTCGACGGGGTCTGCTGAGGGTTTCTTTAGTAGGACGCTGACTTCTGCAAGTTTACAGCCCTCAGGGAAGGTGGCCATAGCAAATGAGGTGTTGAAACAGGTGGTGAGTATATGGCAGATGCTGGCTACGCCTACATTGAAGATGAGGTGAGGATATGATTTGGTTGGGGCCACTGAGTGGACCAAGTTCTTGATGGAGGCAGTGTCCTGTGGGGTGAGCTGGCTCCATTTGGTCAGTCGGATATGTGTGGTGGTAGCAGGTCGTTGTGTTGCTTGAAGAAGTCAGTGGCCTTGTGTTGGGGTTTAAAGTTTCTGTAGATGCTGACAATCTTGTGGTGAAAGACATTTGCAAGGTTGTTGTTGAGTTCCTGTGAGGGGGTAATGTCTGTTGCAGTTGAGGAGTTGGAGAATTCTTTGACAATGTTGAAGAATTCTTTGCTGTTACTGGAGCTTGATTCAACATGTGAGGCTAAGGCCTTTTTCTTCAATTCTCTCAACTGCTTGTGGTAGAGGATGACGGCTGCCTTGAAGGTGGTCTTGTCGGTTGTGTCCGTGCTGTTGTGCTATCTCCTTTCCAGTTGTTTCCAGTGTTGTTTAGCAGTTCTGAGGTTTTCAGTGTAACAGCTGGTCTGCTCAGTGGACGTTCTGTGGGTGTTGTTGCTGACAGAAGCAACACTGTCAGCGCAGTGGTGATCCAACTTTTGTTGGAGGAGTTGGGGTGGGTGGTGTTAAGGGCGTTGATCCATGTGTCCTTTCAGACTCTGCTCCCGCTATAGTACTGGGCGTTTGGCAGACTGGGGGGAAGGTCTGTGAGCTGGTGATGCTGAAGTGGACAATGGAGTGGTCAGTCCAGGTGAGTTTGTGGTGTGGCTGTACCTGATGCAGTCACTGGAGGTGAAAATGGGGTCTAGCATGTGGCCTAAGTGTGCGTGGGGTCGTGGATGAGATGGGCCATTTCTATGTTGTTCTTGCTGTGGAGGAGATTGGCAGTGTTGATGTAATTGTGGTTATCAAGATGGAATCTGAGGTCGTCAAAGAAAATTTTGTTGTTGGAGTTTATGTTGGGAGGTGGTGAAGTTAGCGATGAAGTTGCAAAAGGCTAGATGTGGTTCTGGAGGACAGTAGAAGAGGGTGCCTCTTATGGTGGTTTTGCTGTCTGTTTGGAGTCAGAAGTTGAAGTGTTCCATGGCTAGAGTGATGTCGTCATTTGTGGTGGTGCAATGGATGGATTCTTTGTGTATGATGGCTGTAAAGAAATGGCTCCCTGTTGCAGTTACCCCCCACTTTTTGCCTGATACTGATGCTGACTTGACTGAGAAGTGTGCTGGGACTCTGCTAACCAGGCCCCAGCACCAGTGTTCTTTCACCTAAAAATGTACCATTGTCTCCACAATTGGCACAACTCTGGCACCCAGGTAAGTCCCTTGTAACTGGTACGCCTGGTACCAAGGGCCCTGATGCCAGGGAAGGTCTCTAAGGGCTGCAGCATGTCTTATGCCACCCTAGGGACCCCTCACTCAGCACAGACACACTGCTTGCCAGCTTGTGTGTGCTGGTGGGGAGAAAATGACTAAGTCGACATGGCACTCCCCTCAGGGTGCCATGCCAACCTCACACTGCCTGTGGCATAGGTAAGTCACCCCTGTAGCAGGCCTTACAGCCCTAAGGCAGGGTGCACTATACCACAGGTGAGGGCAAAGGTGCATGAGCACTATGCCCCTACAGTGTCTAAGCAAAACCTTAGACATTGTAAGTGCAGGGTAGCCATAAGAATATATGGTCTGGGAGTCTGTCAAAAACGAACTCCACAGCTCCATAATGGCTACACTGAATACTGGGAAGTTTGGTATCAAACTTCTCGGAATAATAAACCCACACTGATGCCAGTGTTGGATTTATTAAAAAATGCACACAGAGTGCATCTTAGAGATCCCCCCTGTATTTTACCCAGTTGTTCAGTGCAGGACTGACTGGTCTGTGCCAGCCTCCTGCTGAGAGATGAGTTTCTGACCCCATGTGGTGAGGGCCTTTGTGCTCTCTGAGGACAGAAACAAAAGCCTGCTCTGGGTGGAGGTGCTTCACACCTCCCCCCTGCAGGAAACTGTGCCTCAAAGGCTCAGGCTTCGTGTTACAATGCCCCAGGGCACTCCAGCTAGTGGAGATGCCCGCCCCTGGACACAGCCCCCACTTTTGGCGGCAAGTCCAGGAGAGATAATGAGAAAAACAAGGAGGAGTCACTGGCCAGTCAGGACAGCCCCTAAGGTGTCCTGAGCTGAGGTGAGTCTGACTTTTAGAAATCCTCCATCTTGCAGATGGAGGATTCCCCCAATAGGATTAGGGATGTGCCCCCCCTCCCCTCAGGGAATATATTTTTCTATAAAAAAACCTATTGGCCTGGAATTGTCTTTGAGTGTGTGTTCCTCATTTATTGCTTGTGTGTGTACAACAAATGCTTAACACTACTCCTTTGATAAGCCTATTGCTCGACCACACTACCACAAAATAGAGCATTAGTATTATCTCTTTTTGCCACTATCTTACCTCTAAGGGGAACCCTTGGACTCTGTGCATACTATTCCTTACTTTGAAATAGTGCATACAGAGCCAACTTCCTACATTGGTGGCAGCGGTGGGATACAAGACTTTGCATTTGCTGGATTACTCAGCCAATACCTGATCACACGACAAATTCCAAAAATTGTCATTAGAAATAGATTTTTGCAATTTGAGCTATTTTTCTAAATTCTTAAAAGTCCTGCTAGGGCCTTGTGTTAGTCCCTGTTAGCATTTCTTTTAGAGTTTAAAAGTTTTGTGAAAGTTTGAATTAAGTTCTAGAAATAGTTTTAGATTCTTAAAAAGTATTCCAACTTTTAGAAACATAATGCCTGGTGCAGAAGAGAATGTGGTGGAACTCGACCTCACACCTTACCTCCATCTTAAGATGAGGGAGCTAAGGTCTCTCTGCAAAATAAAGAAAATCCCAGTTGGCTTAAGACCCTCCAAACAACAGCTCCAGGAGCTTTTGGCAGAGTTTGAAAAAGCCAACCCCTCTGAGGATGACAACCCAGAGGATGATGTTAGTGACTTGGAGGAGAATTCCCCCCTTCCAGTCCTAACTAGGGAGATCAGGGACCCTCAATCCCTGATTCCAACTGTGATAGTCAGAGATGCTGCTTCCCTCACAGGAGGGGCCAGCACCTCTGAAATCACTGAGGATAGCCTCAGTGAAGATGACCTCCTGTTAGCCAGGATGGCCAAAAGATTGGCTTTGGAGAGACAGCTCCTAGCCATAGAAAGAGAAAGACAAGAGATGGGTTTTGGTCCCATCCATGGTGGCAGCAACATAAACAGGGTAAGAGATTCTCCTGACATGTTGAAAATACCAAAAGGGATTGTAACTTAATATGAAGATGTCATCACCAAATGGTTCACAGCTTTTGAGAGGGCTTATGCAACCAGAAAAGTAAACAGACATCACTGGGGTGCTCTCCTTTGGGAAATGTTCACTGGAAAGTGTAGGGATAGACTCCTCACACTCTCTGGAAAAGATGCAGAATCCTATGACCTCATAAAGGCTACCCCGATTGAGGGCTTTGGATTCTCCACTGAGGAGTACAGGATTAGGTTCAGGGGGGCTCAAAATTCCTCGAGCCAGACCTGGGTTGATTTTGTTGACTACTCAGTGAAAACACTGAATGGCTGGGTAACTGGAAATGAAGTGCATGACTATGTTGGGCTTTATAATTTGTTTATGAAAGAACACATTTTAAGTAACTGCTTCAATGAAAAGTTGCATCAGTATCTGGTAGACCTAGGTCCAATTTCTCCCCAAGAATTGGGAAAGAAGGCAGACCACTGGGTCAAGACTAGGGTAAGCAAAACTTCCACTGGGGGTGACCAAAAGAAAGGGGTTACAAAGCCTCCCCAGGAGAAAGTGGGTGACACTAGAAATAAAGAAAAAGAGTCCTCTGTAGGCCCCCAAAAACCAGACCAGGTGGGTGGGCCCCAAGACACAACCCAAAACAAAGGTGGGTACCAGGGTAAGAACTGGGATGCCACTAAGGCAAGGTGCCATAACTGTAGACAGACAGGGCACCACACCAAGGACACTTCTTGTCCCAAAAACAAACCCCCTAGCAAAATCCCTGGGGTAACCAGTGTAGCCATTGGGGATGACTCCTCAGATGAGGAGGTCTTCATAGCCTTCAACTGGAAAAAGGGCCCAACAGGTGAGTTGGAGATTCCAGAGGGAAGTAGACACCTCCACCACCTACTGGTGAATGGAATCCCAGCCACTGCCCTGAGAGACACTTGTGCCAGTCACACTATTGTGCATGACAGGATGGTGTTCTCAAACCAGTACATCCCAGGTGAGACTGCCAGAGTAAGAGTTAGCCCAGACATGGTCACTGATAGGCCTGTGGCTTTTGTGCCCACAGAAGTGTGTGGGACATTTAGCTGGAGAAGGGTGGTAGTCAGTACAGACCTCCCCCTTGATTGTCTACTTGGAAATGACTACCCAGAGGTTAGTCAGAGCCCAAGAGGGGAACTGGTCCAGTGCCAGTCCTCTCCCAAGGATTCTGGAGGTCCTGCCCCTGCAGTAACTGCAAGCAGAAAAAGAAAAGAAAACAGTGTAGGAAGGGTGGACAACCTTTAGCCAAGGTTCCAGCAAGCCAAGGAGATTCTGCTCCAGTAGGAGAGAACTCCAAAAGTGGCACTGTTAAAGTCCAACCTGATCCACAAGAAGTCCTGGCTAGTCAGGCAACTGTTAAGCCTGAGTGGGTGGCTCAGCTCCTCAGCTAACAGGAGAAAGAGTGGAAGAAGGGTGCTTACTACAAGATGTAGTAACCCCCCACTCTTACACAGCAGACAGGCACCCTGAACCCAAAGAAGCCTGTAACTTAGCTCCTTCCCTTGCAGGTGAAGAGCTAAAGGTGTGGGTCTGGGCACTGACAGCTGTCATTGGCCTCTGCTGGGTGTTAGCCTTTATGGCTGCACTATCCTTGGCATGGTGGTCTGACCCCATGCCAAATAGCAAGTTAGGCCCCCTGACCCTGTTGGTCATGGTGGGGTTACTCCAGCTCTGGGTAACCTCTTTGGGTAAGTTAGGGGTGACCCTGGCTTAGATAAGATTAGCAGAGGAGGCTACCTCTAACCCCAAAATAGAGAGAATGGGTAAAGACATAAAAAGCACAGACAAGAGGCAATTCAGACTAGGTCCTATCACCGTGGAAGTGGGTCAGTTCCCCAGAGGGAATGACCTGAACAGGAGGATGTAAGGCAGAGTAGGCCCTACAACAAACCAGCCTATTTCCTCTACTCTTCCTCGCCTGACAGACTAGGAAGACTCTCCCAGCTTTGGCTGAGTCTCCTGGCCTGTGGACTGGGGGCGGGGCTTGTGTAAATAAATGGCTCCCTGTTGCAGTTACCCCCCACTTTTTGCCTGATACTGATGCTGACTTGACTGAGAAGTGTGCTGGGACTCTGCTAACCAGGCCCCAGCACCAGTGTTCTTTCACCTAAAAATGTACCATTGTCTCCACAATTGGCACAACTCTGGCACCCAGGTAAGTCCCTTGTAACTGGTACGCCTGGTACCAAGGGCCCTGATGCCAGGGAAGGTCTCTAAGGGCTGCAGCATGTCTTATGCCACCCTAGGGACCCCTCACTCAGCACAGACACACTGCTTGCCAGCTTGTGTGTGCTGGTGGGGAGAAAATGACTAAGTCGACATGGCACTCCCCTCAGGGTGCCATGCCAACCTCACACTGCCTGTGGCATAGGTAAGTCACCCCTGTAGCAGGCCTTACAGCCCTAAGGCAGGGTGCACTATACCACAGGTGAGGGCAAAGGTGCATGAGCACTATGCCCCTACAGTGTCTAAGCAAAACCTTAGACATTGTAAGTGCAGGGTAGCCATAAGAATATATGGTCTGGGAGTCTGTCAAAAACGAACTCCACAGCTCCATAATGGCTACACTGAATACTGGGAAGTTTGGTATCAAACTTCTCAGAATAATAAACCCACACTGATGCCAGTGTTGGATTTATTAAAAAATGCACACAGAGTGCATCTTAGAGATCCCCCCTGTATTTTACCCAGTTGTTCAGTGCAGGACTGACTGGTCTGTGCCAGCCTCCTGCTGAGAGATGAGTTTCTGACCCCATGTGGTGAGGGCCTTTGTGCTCTCTGAGGACAGAAACAAAAGCCTGCTCTGGGTGGAGGTGCTTCACACCTCCCCCCTGCATGAACTGTAACACCTAGCAGTGAGCCTCAAAGGCTCAGGCTTCGTGTTACAATGCCCCAGGGCACTCCAGCTAGTGGAGATGTCCGCCCCCTAGACACAGCCCCCACTTTTGGCGGCAAGTCCAGGAGAGATAATGAGAAAAACAAGGAGGAGTCACTGGCCAGTCAGGACAGCCCCTAAGGTGTCCTGAGCTGAGGTGACTCTGACTTTTAGAAATCCTCCATCTTGCAGATGGAGGATTCCCCCAATAGGATTAGGGATGTGCCCCCCCTCCCCTCAGGGAGGAGGCACAAAGAGGGTGTACCCACCCTCAGAGCTAGTAGCCATTGGCTACTGCCCTCCCAGACCTAAACACACCCTTACATTTAGTATTTAAGGGCTCCCCAGAACCTAGGAACTCAGATTCCTGCAACCTAAGAAGAAGAGGACTGCTAAGCTGAAAAACCCTGCAGAGAAGACGGAGACACCAACTGCTTTGGCCCCAGCTCTACCGGCCTGTCTCCCCCCCTTCTAAAGACACTGCTCCAGCGACGCTTTCACCAGGGACCAGCGATCTCTGAATCCTAAGAGGACTGCCCTGCTCTAGAAGGACCAAGAACTCCAGAGGACAGTGGCCCTGTTCACCAAAGACTGCAACTTTGAAACAAAGAAGCAACTTTGAAACAACTTGTTTCCCGCCGGAAGCGTGAGACTTGACACTCTTCACCCGACGCCCCCGGCTCGACTTGTGGAGAACAATCACTTCAGGGAGGACTCCCCGGCGACTGCGAGACCTTGAGTAGCCAGAGTTGCCCCCCCTGAGCCCCCAAAGCGACACCTGCAGAGGGAATCCCGAGGCTGCCCCTGACCACGACTGCCTTACTCCCAGATCCCGATGCCTGGTAAGGACTCTGCACCCACAGCCCCCAGGACCTGAAGGAACCGACCTCCAGTTCAAGAGCGACCCACAGGTGGCCCTCTCCCTTGCCCAGGTGGTGGCTACCCCGAGGAGCCCCCCCCCTTGCCTGCCTGCATCGCTGAAGAGACCCCTTGGTCTCCCATTGATTTCCATTGGAAACCCGACGCGTGTTTGCACACTGCACCCGGCCGCCCCCGTGCTGCTGAGGGTGTACTTTCTGTGCTAACTTGTGTCCCCCCCGGTGCCCTACAAAACCCCCCCTGGTCTGCCCTCCGAAGACGCGGATACTTACCAGCTGGCAGACTGGAACCGGGGCACCCCCTTCTCCACTGAAGCCTATGTGTTTTGGGCACCACTTTGACCTCTGCACCTGACCGGCCCTGAGCTGCTGGTGTGGTAACTTTGGGGTTGCTCTGAACCCCCAACGGTGGGCTACCTTGGACCCAAACTTGAACCCCGTAGGTGGTTTACTTACCTGCAAGAACTAACAAACTCTTACTCCCACTAGGAACTGTGAAACTTGCACTGTGTCTAGTTTTAAAATAGCTATATGTGATTTATTTGAAAAGTGTATATGCTATTGTGATTATTCAAAGTTCCTAAAGTACCTACCTGCAATACCTTTCATTTGAAGTATTACATGTAAAATTTGAACCTGTGGTTCTTAAAATAAACTAAGAAAATATATTTTTCTATACAAAAACCTATTGGCCTGGAATTGTCTTTGAGTGTGTGTTCCTCATTTATTGCTTGTGTGTGTACAACAAATGCTTAACACTACTCCTTTGATAAGCCTACTGCTCGACCACACTACCACAAAATAGAGCATTAGTATTATCTCTTTTTGCCACTATCTTACCTCTAAGGGGAACACTTGGACTCTGTGAATACTATTCCTTACTTTGAAATAGTGCATACAGAGCCTTTGCATTTGCTGGATTACTCAGCCAATACCTGATCACACGACAAATTCCAAAAATTGTCATTAGAAATAGATTTTTGCAATTTGAGCTATTTTTCTAAATTCTTAAAAGTCCTGCTAGGGCCTTGTGTTAGTCCCTGTTAGCATTTCTTTTAGAGTTTAAAAGTTTTGTGAAAGTTTGAATTAAGTTCTAGAAATAGTTTTAGATTCTTAAAAAGTATTCCAACTTTTAGAAACATAATGCCTGGTGCAGAAGAGAATGTGGTGGAACTCGACCTCACACCTTACCTCCATCTTAAGATGAGGGAGCTAAGGTCTCTCTGCAAAATAAAGAAAATCCCAGTTGGCTTAAGACCCTCCAAACAACAGCTCCAGGAGCTTTTGGCAGAGTTTGAAAAAGCCAACCCCTCTGAGGATGACAACCCAGAGGATGATGTTAGTGACTTGGAGGAGAATTCCCCCCTTCCAGTCCTAACTAGGGAGATCAGGGACCCTCAATCCCTGATTCCAACTGTGATAGTCAGAGATGCTGCTTCCCTCACAGGAGGGGCCAGCACCTCTGAAATCACTGAGGATAGCCTCAGTGAAGATGACCTCCTGTTAGCCAGGATGGCCAAAAGATTGGCTTTGGAGAGACAGCTCCTAGCCATAGAAAGAGAAAGACAAGAGATGGGTTTTGGTCCCATCCATGGTGGCAGCAACATAAACAGGGTAAGAGATTCTCCTGACATGTTGAAAATACCAAAAGGGATTGTAACTTAATATGAAGATGTCATCACCAAATGGTTCACAGCTTTTGAGAGGGCTTATGCAACCAGAAAAGTAAACAGACATCACTGGGGTGCTCTCCTTTGGGAAATGTTCACTGGAAAGTGTAGGGATAGACTCCTCACACTCTCTGGAAAAGATGCAGAATCCTATGACCTCATAAAGGCTACCCCGATTGAGGGCTTTGGATTCTCCACTGAGGAGTACAGGATTAGGTTCAGGGGGGCTCAAAATTCCTCGAGCCAGACCTGGGTTGATTTTGTTGACTACTCAGTGAAAACACTGAATGGCTGGGTAACTGGAAATGAAGTGCATGACTATGTTGGGCTTTATAATTTGTTTATGAAAGAACACATTTTAAGTAACTGCTTCAATGAAAAGTTGCATCAGTATCTGGTAGACCTAGGTCCAATTTCTCCCCAAGAATTGGGAAAGAAGGCAGACCACTGGGTCAAGACTAGGGTAAGCAAAACTTCCACTGGGGGTGACCAAAAGAAAGGGGTTACAAAGCCTCCCCAGGAGAAAGTGGGTGACACTAGAAATAAAGAAAAAGAGTCCTCTGTAGGCCCCCAAAAACCAGACCAGGTGGGTGGGCCCCAAGACACAACCCAAAACAAAGGTGGGTACCAGGGTAAGAACTGGGATGCCACTAAGGCAAGGTGCCATAACTGTAGACAGACAGGGCACCACACCAAGGACACTTCTTGTCCCAAAAACAAACCCCCTAGCAAAATCCCTGGGGTAACCAGTGTAGCCATTGGGGATGACTCCTCAGATGAGGAGGTCTTCATAGCCTTCAACTGGAAAAAGGGCCCAACAGGTGAGTTGGAGATTCCAGAGGGAAGTAGACACCTCCACCACCTACTGGTGAATGGAATCCCAGCCACTGCCCTGAGAGACACTTGTGCCAGTCACACTATTGTGCATGACAGGATGGTGTTCTCAAACCAGTACATCCCAGGTGAGACTGCCAGAGTAAGAGTTAGCCCAGACATGGTCACTGATAGGCCTGTGGCTTTTGTGCCCACAGAAGTGTGTGGGACATTTAGCTGGAGAAGGGTGGTAGTCAGTACAGACCTCCCCCTTGATTGTCTACTTGGAAATGACTACCCAGAGGTTAGTCAGAGCCCAAGAGGGGAACTGGTCCAGTGCCAGTCCTCTCCCAAGGATTCTGGAGGTCCTGCCCCTGCAGTAACTGCAAGCAGAAAAAGAAAAGAAAACAGTGTAGGAAGGGTGGACAACCTTTAGCCAAGGTTCCAGCAAGCCAAGGAGATTCTGCTCCAGTAGGAGAGAACTCCAAAAGTGGCACTGTTAAAGTCCAACCTGATCCACAAGAAGTCCTGGCTAGTCAGGCAACTGTTAAGCCTGAGTGGGTGGCTCAGCTCCTCAGCTAACAGGAGAAAGAGTGGAAGAAGGGTGCTTACTACAAGATGTAGTAACCCCCCACTCTTACACAGCAGACAGGCACCCTGAACCCAAAGAAGCCTGTAACTTAGCTCCTTCCCTTGCAGGTGAAGAGCTAAAGGTGTGGGTCTGGGCACTGACAGCTGTCATTGGCCTCTGCTGGGTGTTAGCCTTTATGGCTGCACTATCCTTGGCATGGTGGTCTGACCCCATGCCAAATAGCAAGTTAGGCCCCCTGACCCTGTTGGTCATGGTGGGGTTACTCCAGCTCTGGGTAACCTCTTTGGGTAAGTTAGGGGTGACCCTGGCTTAGATAAGATTAGCAGAGGAGGCTACCTCTAACCCCAAAATAGAGAGAATGGGTAAAGACATAAAAAGCACAGACAAGAGGCAATTCAGACTAGGTCCTATCACCGTGGAAGTGGGTCAGTTCCCCAGAGGGAATGACCTGAACAGGAGGATGTAAGGCAGAGTAGGCCCTACAACAAACCAGCCTATTTCCTCTACTCTTCCTCGCCTGACAGACTAGGAAGACTCTCCCAGCTTTGGCTGAGTCTCCTGGCCTGTGGACTGGGGGCGGGGCTTGTGTAAATAAATGGCTCCCTGTTGCAGTTACCCCCCACTTTTTGCCTGATACTGATGCTGACTTGACTGAGAAGTGTGCTGGGACTCTGCTAACCAGGCCCCAGCACCAGTGTTCTTTCACCTAAAAATGTACCATTGTCTCCACAATTGGCACAACTCTGGCACCCAGGTAAGTCCCTTGTAACTGGTACGCCTGGTACCAAGGGCCCTGATGCCAGGGAAGGTCTCTAAGGGCTGCAGCATGTCTTATGCCACCCTAGGGACCCCTCACTCAGCACAGACACACTGCTTGCCAGCTTGTGTGTGCTGGTGGGGAGAAAATGACTAAGTCGACATGGCACTCCCCTCAGGGTGCCATGCCAACCTCACACTGCCTGTGGCATAGGTAAGTCACCCCTGTAGCAGGCCTTACAGCCCTAAGGCAGGGTGCACTATACCACAGGTGAGGGCAAAGGTGCATGAGCACTATGCCCCTACAGTGTCTAAGCAAAACCTTAGACATTGTAAGTGCAGGGTAGCCATAAGAATATATGGTCTGGGAGTCTGTCAAAAACGAACTCCACAGCTCCATAATGGCTACACTGAATACTGGGAAGTTTGGTATCAAACTTCTCAGAATAATAAACCCACACTGATGCCAGTGTTGGATTTATTAAAAAATGCACACAGAGTGCATCTTAGAGATCCCCCCTGTATTTTACCCAGTTGTTCAGTGCAGGACTGACTGGTCTGTGCCAGCCTCCTGCTGAGAGATGAGTTTCTGACCCCATGTGGTGAGGGCCTTTGTGCTCTCTGAGGACAGAAACAAAAGCCTGCTCTGGGTGGAGGTGCTTCACACCTCCCCCCTGCATGAACTGTAACACCTAGCAGTGAGCCTCAAAGGCTCAGGCTTCGTGTTACAATGCCCCAGGGCACTCCAGCTAGTGGAGATGTCCGCCCCCTAGACACAGCCCCCACTTTTGGCGGCAAGTCCAGGAGAGATAATGAGAAAAACAAGGAGGAGTCACTGGCCAGTCAGGACAGCCCCTAAGGTGTCCTGAGCTGAGGTGACTCTGACTTTTAGAAATCCTCCATCTTGCAGATGGAGGATTCCCCCAATAGGATTAGGGATGTGCCCCCCCTCCCCTCAGGGAGGAGGCACAAAGAGGGTGTACCCACCCTCAGAGCTAGTAGCCATTGGCTACTGCCCTCCCAGACCTAAACACACCCTTACATTTAGTATTTAAGGGCTCCCCAGAACCTAGGAACTCAGATTCCTGCAACCTAAGAAGAAGAGGACTGCTAAGCTGAAAAACCCTGCAGAGAAGACGGAGACACCAACTGCTTTGGCCCCAGCTCTACCGGCCTGTCTCCCCCCCTTCTAAAGACACTGCTCCAGCGACGCTTTCACCAGGGACCAGCGATCTCTGAATCCTAAGAGGACTGCCCTGCTCTAGAAGGACCAAGAACTCCAGAGGACAGTGGCCCTGTTCACCAAAGACTGCAACTTTGAAACAAAGAAGCAACTTTGAAACAACTTGTTTCCCGCCGGAAGCGTGAGACTTGACACTCTTCACCCGACGCCCCCGGCTCGACTTGTGGAGAACAATCACTTCAGGGAGGACTCCCCGGCGACTGCGAGACCTTGAGTAGCCAGAGTTGCCCCCCCTGAGCCCCCAAAGCGACACCTGCAGAGGGAATCCCGAGGCTGCCCCTGACCACGACTGCCTTACTCCCAGATCCCGATGCCTGGTAAGGACTCTGCACCCACAGCCCCCAGGACCTGAAGGAACCGACCTCCAGTTCAAGAGCGACCCACAGGTGGCCCTCTCCCTTGCCCAGGTGGTGGCTACCCCGAGGAGCCCCCCCCCTTGCCTGCCTGCATCGCTGAAGAGACCCCTTGGTCTCCCATTGATTTCCATTGGAAACCCGACGCGTGTTTGCACACTGCACCCGGCCGCCCCCGTGCTGCTGAGGGTGTACTTTCTGTGCTAACTTGTGTCCCCCCCGGTGCCCTACAAAACCCCCCCTGGTCTGCCCTCCGAAGACGCGGATACTTACCAGCTGGCAGACTGGAACCGGGGCACCCCCTTCTCCACTGAAGCCTATGTGTTTTGGGCACCACTTTGACCTCTGCACCTGACCGGCCCTGAGCTGCTGGTGTGGTAACTTTGGGGTTGCTCTGAACCCCCAACGGTGGGCTACCTTGGACCCAAACTTGAACCCCGTAGGTGGTTTACTTACCTGCAAGAACTAACAAACTCTTACTCCCACTAGGAACTGTGAAACTTGCACTGTGTCTAGTTTTAAAATAGCTATATGTGATTTATTTGAAAAGTGTATATGCTATTGTGATTATTCAAAGTTCCTAAAGTACCTACCTGCAATACCTTTCATTTGAAGTATTACATGTAAAATTTGAACCTGTGGTTCTTAAAATAAACTAAGAAAATATATTTTTCTATACAAAAACCTATTGGCCTGGAATTGTCTTTGAGTGTGTGTTCCTCATTTATTGCTTGTGTGTGTACAACAAATGCTTAACACTACTCCTTTGATAAGCCTACTGCTCGACCACACTACCACAAAATAGAGCATTAGTATTATCTCTTTTTGCCACTATCTTACCTCTAAGGGGAACACTTGGACTCTGTGAATACTATTCCTTACTTTGAAATAGTGCATACAGAGCCTTTGCATTTGCTGGATTACTCAGCCAATACCTGATCACACGACAAATTCCAAAAATTGTCATTAGAAATTGATTTTTGCAATTTTAGCTATTTTTCTAAATTCTTAAAAGTCCTGCTAGGGCCTTGTGTTAGTCCCTGTTAGCATTTCTTTTAGAGTTTAAAAGTTTTGTGAAAGTTTGAATTAAGTTCTAGAAATAGTTTTAGATTCTTAAAAAGTATTCCAACTTTTAGAAACATAATGCCTGATGCAGAAGAGAATGTGGTGGAACTCGACCTCACACCTTACCTCCATCTTAAGATGAGGGAGCTAAGGTCTCTCTGCAAAATAAAGAAAATCCCAGTTGGCTTAAGACCCTCCAAACAACAGCTCCAGGAGCTTTTGGCAGAGTTTGAAAAAGCCAACCCCTCTGAGGATGACAACCCAGAGGATGATTTTAGTGACTTGGAGGAGAATTCCCCCCTTCCAGTCCTAACTAGGGAGATCAGGGACCCTCAATCCCTGATTCCAACTGTGATAGTCAGAGATGCTGCTTCCCTCACAGGAGGGGCCAGCACCTCTGAAATCACTGAGGATAGCCTCAGTGAAGATGACCTCCTGTTAGCCAGGATGGCCAAAAGATTGGCTTTGGAGAGACAGCTCCTAGCCATAGAAAGGGAAAGACAAGAGATGGGTTTTGGTCCCATCCATGGTGGCAGCAACATAAATAGGGTCAGAGATTCTCCTGACATGTTGAAAATCCCAAAAGGGATTGTAACTAAATATGAAGATGGTGATGACATCACCAAATGGTTCACAGCTTTTGAGAGGGCTTGTGCAACCAGAAAAGTAAACAGATCTCACTGGGGTGCTCTCCTTTGGGAAATGTTCACTGGAAAGTGTAGGGATAGACTCCTCATACTCTCTGGAAAAGATGCAGAATCCTCTGACCTCATGAAGGCTACCCTGATTGAGGGCTTTGGATTCTCCACTGAGGAGTACAGGATTAGGTTCAGGGGGGCTAAAAAATCCTCGAGCCAGACCTGGGTTGATTTTGTTGACTACTCAGTGAAAACACTGGATGGTTGGGTAACTGGAAATGAAGTGCATGACTATGTTGGGCTTTATATTTTGTTTATGAAAGAACACATTTTAAGTAACTGCTTCAATGAAAAGTTGCATCAGTATCTGGTAGACCTAGGTCCAATTTCTCCCCAAGAATTGGGAAAGAAGGCAGACCACTGGGTCAAGACTAGGGTAAGCAAAACTTCCACTGGGGGTGACCAAAAGAAAGGGGTTACAAAGCCTCCCCAGGAGAAAGTGGGTGACACTAGAAATAAAGAAAAAGAGTCCTCTGTAGGCCCCCAAAAAACAGACCAGGTGGGTGGGCCCCGAGACACAACCCAAAACAAAGGTGGGTACCAGGGTAAGAACTGGGATGCCACTAAGGCATGGTGCCATAACTGTAGACAGACAGGGCACCACACCAAGGACACTTCTTGTCCCAAAAACAAACCCCCTAGCAAAATCCCAGGGGTAACCAGTGTAGCCATTGGGGATGACTCCTCAGATGAGGAGGTCTTCATAGCCTTCAACTGGAAAAAGGGCCCAACAGGTGAGTTGGTGATTCCAGAGGGAAGCAGACACTTCCACCACCTACTGGTGAATGGAATTCCAGCCACTGCCCTTAGAGACACCTGTGGCAGTCACACTATTGTGCATGACAGGCTGGTGTTCTCAAATCAGTACATCCCAGGTGAGACTGCCAGAGTAAGAGTTAGCCCAGACAGGGTCACTGATAGGCCTGTGGCTTTTGTGCCCATAGAAGTGGGTGGGACCTTTAGCTGGAGAAGGGTGGTAGTCAGTACAGACCTCCCCCTTGATTGTCTCCTTGGAAATGACTACCCAGAGGTTAGTCAGAGCCCAAGAGGGGAACTGGTCCAGTGTCAGTCCTCTCCCAAGGATTCTGGAGGTCCTGCCCCTGCAGTAACTGCAAGCAGGCCCCAGAAGAAAAAGAAAAGAAAACAGTGTAGGAAGGGTGGACAACCTTTAGCCAAGGTTCCAGCAAGCCAAGGAGATTCTGCTCCAGTAGGAGAGAACTCCAAAAGTGGCGCTGTTAAAGTCCAACATGACCCACAAGAAGTCCTGGCTAGTCAGGCATCTGTTAAGCCTGAGTGGGTGGCTCCTCAGCTAACAGAAGAAAGAGTGGAAGAAGGGTGCTTACTACAAGATGTAGTAACCCCCCACTCTTACACAGCAGACAGGCACCCTGAACCCAAAGAAGCCTGTAACTTAGCTCCTTCCCTTGCAGGTGAAGAGCTAAAGGTGTGGTTCTGGGCACTGACAGCTGTCAGTGGCCTCTGCTGGGTGTTAGCCTTTATGGCTGCACTATCCTTGGCATGGTGGTCTGAACCCATGCCAAATAGCAAGTTAGGCCCCCTGACCCTGTTGGTCATGGTGGGGTTAACTCCAGCTCTGGGTAACCTCTTTGGGTAAGCTAGGGGTGACCCTGGCTAAGATAAGATTAGCAGAGGTGGCTACCTCTAACCCCAAAATAGAGAGAATGGGTAAAGTCATAAAAAGCACAGACAAGAGGCAATTCAGACTAGTACATCAAATCAAAGTGGGTCAGTTCCCCAGAGGGAATGACCTGAACAGGAGGATGTAAGGCAGAGTAGGCCCTGCAACAAACCAGCCTATTTCCTCTACTCTTCGTCGCCTGACAGACTAGGAAGACTATCCCAGCTTTGGCTGAGTCTCCTGGCCTGTGGGGGCTTGTGTAAAGAAATGGCACCCTGTTGCAGTTACCCCCCACTTTTTGCCTGATACTGATGCTGACTTGACTGAGAAGTGTGCTGGGACTCTGCTAACCAGGCCCCAGCACCAGTGTTCTTTCACCTAAAAATGTACCATTGTCTCCACAATTGGCACAACCCTGGCACCCAGGTAAGTCCCTTGTAACTGGTACCCCTGGTACCAAGGGCCCTGATGCCAGGGAAGGTCTCTAAGGGCTGCAGCATGTCTTATGCCACCCTAGGGACCCCTCACTCAGCACAGACACACTGCTTGCTAGCTTGTGTGTGCTGGTGGGGAGAAAATGACTAAGTCGACATGGCGCTCCCCTCTGGGTGCCATGCCAACCTCACACTGCCTGTGGCATAGGTAAGTCACCCCTCTAGCAGGCCTTACAGCCCTAAGGCAGGGTGCACTATACCACAGGTGAGGGCATAGGTGCATGAGCACTATGCCCCTACAGTGTCTAAGCAAAACCTTAGATATTGTAAGTGCAGGGTAGCCATAAGAGTATATGGTCTGGGAGTCTGTCAAAAACGAACTCTACAGCTCCATAATGGCTACACTGAATACTGGGAAGTTTGGTATCAAGCTTCTCAGAATAATAAACCCACACTGATGCCAGTGTTGGATTTATTAAAAAATGCACACAGAGTGCATCTTAGAGATGCCCCCTGTATTTTACCCAGTTGTTCAGTGCAGGACTGACTGGTCTGTGCCAGCCTGCTGCTGAGAGACGAGTTTCTGACCCAATGTGGTGAGGGCCTTTGTGCTCTCTGAGGACAGAAACAAAAGCCTGCTCTGGGTGGAAGTGCTTCACACCTCCCCCCTGCAGGAACTGTAACACCTAGCAGTGAGCCTCAAAGGCTCAGGCTTCGTGTTACAATGCCCCAGGGCACTCCAGCTAGTGGAGATGCCCGCCCCCTGGACACAGCCCCCACATTTGGCGGCAAGTCCAGGAGAGATAATGAGAAAAACAAGGAGGAGTCACTGGCCAGTCAGGACAGCCCCTAAGGTGTCCTGAGTTGAGGTGACTCTGACTTTTAGAAATCCTCCATCTTGCAGATGGAGGATTCCCCCAGTAGGATTAGGGATGTGCCCCCCTCCCCTCAGGGAAGAGGCACAAAGAGGGTGTACCCACCCTCAGGGCTAGTAGCCATTGGCTACTGCCCTCCCAGACCTAAACACACCCTTAGATTTAGTATTTAAGGGCTCCCCAGAACCTAGGAACTCAGATTCCTGCAACCTAAGAAGAAGAGGACTGCTAAGCTGAAAAACCCTGCAGAGAAGACGGACACACCATCTGCTTTGGACCCAGCTCTACCGGCCTGTCTCCCCCCCTTCTAAAGACACTGCTCAAGCGACGCTTTCCCCAGGGACCAGCGACCTCTGAATCCTCAGAGGACGGCCTTGCTCTAGAAGGACCAAGAACTCCAGAGGACAGCGGCCCTGTTCACCAAATACTGCAACTTTGAAACAAAGAAGCAACTTTGAAACAACTTGCGTTTCCCGCCGGAAGCGTGAGACTTGACACTCTGCACCCGACGCCCCCAGATCGACTAGTGGAGAACAATCACTTCAGGGAGGACTCCCCGGCGACTGCGAGACCGTGAGTAGCCAGAGTTGCCCCCCCCTGAGCCCCCACAGCGACACCTGCAGAGGGAATCCCGAGGCTCCCCCTGACCGCGACTGCCTGACTCCCAGATCCTGATGTCTGGTAAGGACACTCCCCCCGCAGCCCCCAGGACCTGAAGGAACCGACCTCCAGTTCAAGAGCGACCCCCAGGTGGCCCTCTCCCTTGCCCAGGTGGTGGCTACCCCGAAGAGCCCCCCCTTGCCTGCCTACATCGCTGAAGAGACCCCTTGGTCTCCCATTGATTTCCATTGGAAACCCGACGCGTGTTTGCACACTGCACCCGGCCGCCCGTGCTGCTGAGGGTGTACTTTCTGTGCTAACTTGTGTCCCCCCCGGTGCCCGACAAAACCCCCTGGTCTGCCCTCGGAAGACACGGGTACTTACCTGCTGGCAGACTGGAACCGGGGCACCCCCTTCTCCATTGAAGCCTATGTGTTTTGGGCACCACTTTGACCTCTGCACCTGACCAGCCCTGAGCTGCTGGTGTGGTAACTTTGGGGTTGCTCTGAACCCCCAACGGTGGGCTACCTTGGACCCAAACTTGAACCCCATAGGTGGTTTACTTACCCGCAAGAACTAACAAACTCTTACTCCCCCTAGGAACTGTGAAAATTGCACTGTGACAAGTTTTAAAATAGCTATATGTGATTTATTTGAAAAGTGTATATGCTATTGTGATTATTCAAAGTTCCTAAAGTACCTACCTGCAATACCTTTCATTTGAAGTATTACATGTACAATTTGAACCTGTGGTTCTTAAAATAAACTAAGAAAATATATTTTTCTATACAGAAACCTATTGGCCTGGAATTGTCTTTGAGTGTGTGTTCCTCATTTATTGCTTGTGTGTGTACAAGAAATGCTTAACACTACTCCTTTGATAAGCCTACTGCTCGACCACACTACCACAAAATAGAGCATTAGTATTATCTCTTTTTGCCACTATCTTACCTCTAAGGGGAACCCTTGGACTCTGTGCACACTATTCCTTACTTTGAAATAGTGCATACAGAGCCAACTTCCTACAATGTCGATCCCTCCGGCAGGCTTCTTGATGCGGTCACGGTGGGTGATCTTATATCCTTTGAGTATTGCGGTGGGGTATTGGCACAGAAGTGGGGTTTAGCCAGGTCTCAGTAAGGAAGAGGCCCTCCGATGTGAGGGTTGACATGTGGTCCCAAATGTTGGTGGTGTGTTTGCATACTGAGTGTGTATTGAGAAGGGCGCATGCAAGTTGATATTTTTGTTCCAGTGGTGCCTTTGGTGTGTTTGGGTGGGGCTGGTTGGTAGGATAGTTTATGTGCTGCGGCAGGAGAAGTGGTACAGGTGAAACGTCCTACTGTGGAGCATGGGTCAGTATGGTGCATGGTCAGTATGAGCATGGGTCAGTATTGTGGCAGTGTTTGTTGCAGCATCTCGGCTCGAGGGTCTAGAGATTGGCAATGGTGTATCTTTAGGGCGGGAGGGTCAGGGTGCGCAGTGCTGGATGCGTGGACAGGTACAGTTGGGCTTGCCTTTGGCCCGTCTTCGGTGTGCTTGCTGTGCAGTTGCACTGCAGCCTGCATTAAGTAGATCCAGAGGTGGGCGGGGCTTTTGCTGGCAGGAAGGATGGTGGGTGGGAAAACCCAGGCAGGTAAACCTAGGTGAGAAAACCCAAGCAGTTTCACAAGATCAGGCTGCAACAAGCTGGAATTGGAGGTCACAGGCAAGTGGAAGACTAGGTGCTCAGGTGCTTAAGACCTGCAGATTCCTTCACAATTTCATACAGTCCCCCGTCATTTTCAACCTCTACATGGAGCCACTCGGTGCTCTACTCAGAGTGAACAGAATTGAGATTCACCAAAATACAAATGATAAACAACGCTTCCTAAAAGTCTCCTTGCTTCAGACATATGTGCCTCACACACTGCCTACACATCATCCAAAACTAGGTGTACACATCCTACCTGAAGCTCAAACCAAAGAAGACAGAATTTGTGTCTTTTGCCCAAAACAAAAACAGTACAAACCAGTCTCAACAACATGAATGTTGGCCTTTTTTTATTAATTGTTTTAGTGACGGGAAACAATGTGCATACAAATCTGTATGACCTGCACTGAGCAATTGCAGACATGCTATTACCCAAGGGTGATCTATGGCTACATGTACCACACTATTCCACCTTGTGCATGGTCTGATTTCTGTTTTTATTAACCTCTTAAGTATGGAAGCCAGGCAATGGGTGACACGCACTACTTCCCCAGTGTGTTTGTCAGTCACTGGTCGACACTGGGGAGGTATATAAAGGCCTCTCTGGTGCTCTGCACAAGAGTGATTCCTTTATTTTCTTTTCACCTCAGGTTGCTCAGGAAGAGCTTCCGGATCAGTGTATGTTTTACCTTCCTATAATGACGTTAAGTGCAGTGTGCGCTGATGTCATTACAACAAAGTGAAAGTTTAACAAACAGATGGGCGTGTTTTACTTTCACGGCATCAGTGCTTGGGATGAAAATCTCAGCCCCGAGCACTAATTATTTTGGGAGGGATATTGTTGGAAATCTTCCCTTTACAATGATATCTTTGCCCTGTGGATCCTTGCTTGGGATTGCCACAGGACAGTGATCCCCAAGCAGGGATCTACCCAACTAGATACCAGGGATTTTCAGGGAGAAGCTCATTGAGCAAGGGGTTGTGCCCCTCCCCGACTAATTTCAGTGCCCCCTCAGGGGCGCGGAGGAAGATAGGGGTACTTACCCAGATCTGCCCCCTGGGGGCAGAAAACCACTACACACCAGGGTATAATTAAAAAATAAATATAGGGCTGGGGATTGCCCATTATAAGCAAGGCCATGCCCCATCTCCAAAAATCTCTGGTCCCAGTCTTTCTGATCCCCCAGGGGGTGTCTGTTGGGGTCAGAAAGGGCTGCTTGCCATGGCCATGCCCCCATCTTAACAAGAGGTCAGACACACTTTCCACCTCCCCAGTGAGTCGACAGAGGCAATTACCCCTAATCTGACTCCCCCAGAGTTGGGGGGCAGAAAGCTCACTAGACACCAGAAAAAGTTTTATTCAGCTGTGCACCAAGACCATGACCTCAAGAAGCAGCAAAATATTTGTTCTGCCTCTCTCCCCACCTGAGGGGGTGCAGGAAGCACATTAGACACTAGCCATACTATAAAGACAAATAAAGAGGTGGAGGCTGCTCACTATGTGCATGGCCATCCTGACACCCCTAAAAGAATATGGGGACAGTCTTTCTGCAGGCCCCAGGTGGTGGTAGGGCAGATGGGGATGATTAACCACAATCTACCCTCCCACACCCCACTTAACACCAGGATACATTTTATTTTTTACATGAGTACATGGGGCTGCCAACTATGGGTATGGCCATGCCCCCACCTCCAAAAGAGCACAGACAGTGTTTCTGCACCCCAGGGGGGGCATATGGGAGCAATTACCCCAAATTGCCCCCACTGGAGGCAGAAAGCCCACTAGACACCAGGGTCTGCATTTATGTAGTATTTATTCTGGGGAGACCTCCTGAGCATGGGACTGTGCTCTCACCACCTTCACAGCCCAATAGACTTTCTGGCCCCCTTGAAAGACAGAAAGCCCACTAAAGACCAAGCATTTCAAAACCAAGATAAAATAAACAACAAAGAGGGTGTGCCAATCTTGGCACTAAGCCATATCCATGCCCCAGAAGGGGCAATAATGTCTTAATCCCCCAAGGTCGGACCAGGGATCTGCCTTCAATTTGCCCCTGAGAGAAGCAGAAAATACACCACAAATCAGGGAATTCAAAATGGCACCAAAACAGAAAAAAGGAGGATGCAGAAAACCTTGGCATCGAGCCATATCCCTGCCCCAGAAGGGGAAATTGTGCCTTTCTGCCCTTCTGGGGTCAGATAGGTTTGACCTAATTGGGGAGAATGATACAAGGTGCGGCACACCCAGCAGAAACTTATTATGAGCTTATATGCAAATCATCAACAAAGAGCAAAGTCCAACATCAATGTTTAATACATATTTGAAAGAGTCCATTCTTATTCAGCAATTTGAATACTTATTCTCATAGGTGTATGCATTTCTCAGTAGCGATGCAAATCAAGCTGTGATTAATAACACATCCATAGTACTACAATTCAAGCCAACACGTGTTTCGTCTTGGGAAAAACTTCAATCCAATCCCAAATGACTTCTTCAGGGCTAAAATTGTAAACAAATTGTTGAGTTAACAACCAAAATACCACAACTAAGTCTTCAAATTTGTCTACAAAAGGACAAGGTAATGGTAGAAATTCAAATTGTGGTTTAAACAGATAGCTGAAGTAATACCCCATAGTGTCTCATAACTTGTACAAATGTCCCAAATAACGAAGGGTGGAATGAGAACCAAAGAAACGCGAATAGTTCAAGACTACCATTAAGTACATTAAGTGAGAGTATAAAGCTCAAGAACAGACTACATGCCCAAACATGCACTAGCCGAAAGCTCCAATATTCAACTATGAAAACACCACTGTGTGTTCATTGACATGCAACAAAAAAATGTGGAAGTCATACCTCCTTATTTAACCAATTCCAACCGTCAATAATCAATATCCAATCGATGTCAATCGGTAAGTAAATAGTGAACTTTGGAAAACAAAAAATAAAAAATATAGAAGATAACTTCATTTATATCTCCTTGTTCAGGAAATGTTCAAAATGTCAGTAAGTTTATGAGACTCTATATATACAATTACCTATTGTCACATGGTTTGTATGCTCCAGTGAACAGTTTCACTTCTCAGTATTGGTAGCAATATTAATCTAGTGCAATAGCCAATTTTTGGCCTCAAATCTAGTAAGAAAACAAACAGAATAAATATAAATCCAAAATATTCTCCATAAAGTGGTCTACACACCTCGTAGACCATTAATAATTAATAAATAAGAGACCTCCAAATATTTCTTAGAATCATTATCTAGTTTAAACGCATGTAAAACTGAAGTACCAAAAGTATTAAGACAGCCTTCCCGTTTCCCATTGTCATGGAGATCCCTATCAATTATATTACAGAACCAGCGCCGAGTCTGCCCAAGGAATAAATCTATTTGAACCAAAACCGAAATAACCAATACTCGCCGTATCTCGAAACAAGCACGGTCTGTTCCACACACCTCTTTCTTGTATTGAGAGAAGCGAGTGCGCCACTCCCAACGCGGTCAGTGCAGCCGAAAACGCGAGTGCGCGACTCCCGATCCCGGCGTCTGGGACCCGGAAGTCGAAATGCACCCGATGATATGAAAATAGAAAACGGACTAGTGTAAGCACCAGCACAAAACTAAAAAACAGACTACCTCTAATATATAACTTCGGAGTAACTTTGTGATAGGTACATGAAGAGCACCGGTGTTCGCTGGCTCAAACAACCTATTACCAGACGTAGATCAAAACATCAAAAAAATTAATGAACAATGCTTGACTTGAATAGCACTGTACACTTAAGAATAACTTACTCATTCAGGAGATGTAATATCTTGAAATGGGATAACAACTAGAAAGACCATCATGAAAAACGAAGAAATGCACAATAAACCCATCTCAGGAAAACCATGTCTGACTATAAACTGAAAAAACCATGGAGTTTATTCCTCCCAAACCCATTTCTTTGTGTGGCACCTTCCAAATTCTAATGTCTCCACGCATAAGGCACCTTAAATATGTTCATAAACAGAACCAACTAACTCATACAGAGGTGGTCTCACTTATATGGGTCAGTGCTCGATCGTGACAATTTGGTATACTGTGTTAGTATGTAAAATAAAAGAAACCCCACCGACTTAGTTGAAGGATTTTGATTGATATCTCAAATGCTGCAAAGCCATTGACAAAAGGGAAAAATAATGTACACCAAATATCACATCCTATTTGAACAAAGGGAACAATAGTAATAAATAATTAAGTTGACCTGCAATAACTTAAATACATGGACAAGTTATCTTAAATTAGACCAGGAAGAATTCCAACTCCCTGTCCGAGTTGAGACCAGATTCCACGGCCCTCAATCTCATAATCAATAGTGCCTCACTTTGACGTAGGGCTAATTCCCTATTACCTCCCCTGAAATCTTTGGGGATGTGTTCCAGCCCAAAAAATTCAAAGCTCTTATGGTTGGTCTGTGAGTTACAGTTCATTATATGGATTACTAATGGATATTTCATGTCAACGTTGTTAAGTGCTCTCACATGTTCACCAATCCTAATCTTCAGTGCACGAATTGTACTACCTACATATATCTTCAGGCATTTACATCGTATGATATATACGACAAACGTAGTGTTACAATTAATCATTGAACAAATCTTGAAATGTGTTCTCCCATCGGAGAACTCTTTTACATTATGACAGGCCCAGCGGCACACTCCGCAGCTACCGCATCTAAAAAACCCCACCATTTTTGTGGAGAGCCATGTCGTCTTAGGAGGATTAACAGTAAAGCTTGGACTTAATATGCTTTTTAAGTTCCTGCCCTTACGAAATGCTACTGGTATTCTTTTTGGCAAAATATCCTTCAGTGATTCGTGTTGGGACAATGAACTCCAATGTTTATTCATGCATTTTTGCAGAATCAGCGAAGCATCATTAAACTCTGTAATAAATCGAACTATGTTGGGTTGATCAGTCTTCTTAATAGTGTTATCCTTCTTGAGTGTGTCATATCTCTTTAAACACTTTGCTTTGCGATGGGCCTTCCTGATCAACTTATTTGAATAGCCCCGTGCTAGGAATCTTCTGCTCATATTACCTAACTCATAAAAAAACTCATCATCTAGACTACAATTGCGTCTAGCCCTCACAAATTCTGCATAGGGAATAGATGCTATTTGATACCTAGGGTGCGAACTATCAGCGTGTAGTATGGAATTACAAGAAGTAGCTTTACGAAATAGTCTACTCTGGATCTTACCTTCACCAATGAAAATTTCAACATCGAGAAACTCAATACTTGTTGTGCTGAATTGATATGTGAATTTCACATTCAAATCATTGGAATTCAAAAATTCACAGAAATCAAACAGTTTCCTTTCACCACCCGTCCAAATCAAAAAACAATCGTCTATGTATCTTCCCCAGAATAATATATGAGTCTGCCATTCACTTGCATCAGGGCCCCAAATCCATTTGTGCTCGAACCACCCCATAAAAAGATTTGCATATGAGGGGGAGAATTTGGAACCCATGGCCACACCCTGCTTTTGTCGGAACCAGTCTTTGTTAAACAGGAAAAAGTTGTTGGTCAATATAAGATTCATCATTTCAATCAACATTTCAGTATGCTCCCATTAACTTGCTGATCTTGTGTGTAGAAAAAAACGAATAGCTTCCTGTCCTAGTTCATGATTAATACATGTATATAATGAAACCACATCCAAGGTTACCAACATCATGTCATTGTCCCAATCTACATCATTCAAAATGCTCAGAATATGCGTTGTATCTTTAATAAACGATGGTAAGTTGCATACTATTGGTTGCAGAAAACAATCTACAAATTCAGAGAGTTTCTCAGTAGGACCTGAAATACCTGAGACAATGGGTCTGCCTGGTGGAAAGGGCAAACCTTTGTGTACTTTGGGAAGCGTATAAAGACATGGATACCTAGGATGATCCACTCTCAGATACATATATTCATCTTTGTTCAAAAGCCCCTTCTCCCACCAAGTCTTCAATTTTCTATTTATTACATAGATTAGATTCGGAATGGGATTCACACATACCTTCTCATAACAAATTACATCATTAAGTTGTGATAAAATTTCATTGTCATAATCAATTCTGTTCATAAGAACCACATTTCCTCCTTTGTCCGCCTGCTTTATAATAATATCTTTATTCTGTTTCAAAGATGTCAATGCAGTTAATTCCTCAGAGTTAAGATTCTTCGCAAATTGCTTGTATTTAATCTTGGACAAACATTTATCGAAATCCTGACAGACCAAATCGAAGAATTTGTCAAAACAATTCAAATTCCCTGACCTAGGTATCCAGCCTGATCTTTTCTTAAAGCCACTGGACACACTCATGTCCGGATCAATGTCCAGATCATGTAGCATCCTTGATACGATACGAGGATCTTCATCTCTCTCTGCTAAAGAAACAATAAGTGCTGTATCATGTATCTGTTCGATGGACAAAGTGCTAGGAGTTGGTGTACACCAATTAGCACTTGAATTCATTGTGGGGTGCTGATGGTAGTATTTCCTAATTTTAAGTTTACGCACAAATTTGAATAAGTCAATCTTGGACCTACAAGGGTCCCCAAAAGATCTAGGGCAAAAGTTGAGTCCCCTAGCCAGAAGACTCTTTGCCCCTGTAGTAAGTTCAAATCCGGAATAGTTGATCACATTGATGGAGGTCGACCCATCATCTTCTAAGTTTTCTTGTTGTTGTCCCGAGATCTTGTTGTTACCCCATCCCGATCTCTTGTCCTGACTCCTTTTTCTTCTACCGCCCCTTCTTGTTTTTTTGTATTTCTGTTCTGAATAAGTTTGCCCCGTTTCATCCTCATAAGTTCTTGTAAAAAAATAGAGTTGCTATCAGTGCTGACACTTCCTGGGGTAGCTACACCCACTGTTCCATCTGCCTCACTGTCACTGGTGGCCGGAGTGCAGTTTGATGTTGAATCAGAGATATTTGACGTGCTAGGGCTCCTATGTGTCAAGTTAGTCTGAATTAAATGGTCATATTTGCTGGCAAAAGTGAATATTCTTCCAGTCAAATAGTCCTTTTCATCCCTTTTTAGTTTGCGTGCTTTCCTCTGTGTTATTTCTTCTTGAAACTTAAGTATAATCTCCTCTAAGATCTTATAATTTTTATCAGTAGATTCTTTTAGATTTAAACTCTCAATTTCTTTTTCAAGAATTAAAATCTCA
The DNA here is from genome assembly GCF_031143425.1 of Pleurodeles waltl. NCBI lineage: Eukaryota > Metazoa > Chordata > Amphibia > Caudata > Salamandridae > Pleurodeles > Pleurodeles waltl. The sequence continues at coordinate 903,792,213 of NC_090450.1, forward strand.
GCCTGTAGTTTGGACACCTTTCTCTCTGCATTAATAATCAGTATTTCCATGAGTCTCATTGAACTCGCCGTTAATTCCTTATGCCACAGTGCCAGCAAATCCGGGTCTAAATCGTCGTATGTTGGAAATATCTGGGATCTTAATCCCCTGGGAATACGATTCAATTTAATGTATTGCTTCAAAGTGGCCCCATCCCACCATTTGGATAATTCATTTTTCTTGAGTTTTTCCAATCTAATAAATTTGCTCCTTAATCCTTCATTTTGTGTATGTGAATCATTACGCCATATATTTTGGGGTGTGGCCCCCCTCGCTAAACTATCAAACAGATCCTCTGCTATCTTATTCCTGTCCATGATGTGATATCAAATTGTTTAAACTAGATAATGATTCTAAGAAATATTTGGAGGTCTCTTATTTATTAATTATTAATGGTCTACGAGGTGTGTAGACCACTTTATGGAGAATATTTTGGATTTATATTTATTCTGTTTGTTTTCTTACTAGATTTGAGGCCAAAAATTGGCTATTGCACTAGATTAATATTGCTACCAATACTGAGAAGTGAAACTGTTCACTGGAGCATACAAACCATGTGACAATAGGTAATTGTATATATAGAGTCTCATAAACTTACTGACATTTTGAACATTTCCTGAACAAGGAGATATAAATGAAGTTATCTTCTATATTTTTTATTTTTTGTTTTCCAAAGTTCACTATTTACTTACCGATTGACATCGATTGGATATTGATTATTGACGGTTGGAATTGGTTAAATAAGGAGGTATGACTTCCAAATTTTTTTGTTGCATGTCAATGAACACAGTGGTGTTTTCATAGTTGAATATTGGAGCTTTCGGCTAGTGCATGTTTGGGCATGTAGTCTGTTCTTGAGCTTTATACTCTCACTTAATGTACTTAATGGTAGTCTTGAACTATTCGCGTTTCTTTGGTTCTCATTCCACCCTTCGTTATTTGGGACATTTGTACAAGTTATGAGACACTATGGGGTATTACTTCAGCTATCTGTTTAAACCACAATTTGAATTTCTACCATTACCTTGTCCTTTTGTAGACAAATTTGAAGACTTAGTTGTGGTATTTTGGTTGTTAACTCAACAATTTGTTTACAATTTTAGCCCTGAAGAAGTCATTTGGGATTGGATTGAAGTTTTTCCCAAGACGAAACACGTGTTGGCTTGAATTGTAGTACTATGGATGTGTTATTAATCACAGCTTGATTTGCATCGCTACTGAGAAATGCATACACCTATGAGAATAAGTATTCAAATTGCTGAATAAGAATGGACTCTTTCAAATATGTATTAAACATTGATGTTGGACTTTGCTCTTTGTTGATGATTTGCATATAAGCTCATAATAAGTTTCTGCTGGGTGTGCCGCACCTTGTATCATTATTTATTGGATTGTTTGAATCCATAAGGGTGGGGGGTGTTCCCTTGTGCAGGCACCCTTGTTTTCTTGGGTTGTTGGTTTACTTGACCCGATTTTTTGCTACTCATGATCTTGAGCGCCTGTGTAGCCCCAAAAATCTTTCACCCCACTAGTAAAGCTTCATCTAATTGGGGAGAATGCCCCACATCTGCCCCACAGGTCAGGAAGAAAGTCCACCTGTGTAGTGATATGTGTGTTTTGACCACTGACTTCGTGTTGCACCCCTTTGCACCTGGCATAGCTGTCCACTATCACATTAGTGGTCACCAGTTAAAGACTCCATTTTGGATGCCGACAGATGCCTCGAACGTAATATCGGGAGGATAGCGAGAGAATGTAGCAGTGATTTAGATAGATGGAAAACACTTCGTTTGATGTTAATGGGCCGAGTGGCAATGTTAAAAATGATCTCCTTACCAAAGTTCCTCTACGCTTTACAAAACACATACTACCAAATCCCCAACAGCCAATTTGGGGCCATAGATAGGGATATCAGACATTTCCTGTGGGAAGGGAAGCACCCGCGAGTTGCTCTAACTACGCTACAAGGCTGTCAATACGCGGGTGGACTGTCGCTACCTGACATCGAGGCATACTATTGGGCAGCCCATCTAATCAATGTTAATGACCGGACATATGCCGCACCTTCCGACTGGAAAGGCTGCAATGGGAAGGGAGATCCTGTAAGCAAATTTTATATGAGGGCACTGGAACCAGCCACTTCGCTCCAGCCACAAGAGTGACCTTGTTGGCCTGGAAAAGAGCTAATATGAAGATAAGATGGCATGGGCGCCCCACTATGGAGACCCCGTTATGGGAGGTAAGCTGGTTAAAATAAATTTAAAGGCTTAGAGGCTTCAGGGGCTGGGACACGATTGGGATTTCCAAAATTGGGGACCTGATGTTGAATGGCGGTCTCATGCCCTTTGAGTCTTTACAACAAGAATATGCACTAAACAAGACACAATATTTTCAATACATAAGACTGAGACATGCGTGGGGGAAAGAAGGTCTTGGGGGACAGGAATTCGTGGAACACTCCCCCCTAGAAAACCGCCTGCTAACAAATAAAATAATGGAGAGAGCAACATTGCTGGTATACAAAACCATTAATAGCAACATGCCAAACACCCTGATAACCCTACGTGCCAAATGGGAGAAGGACATAGGACAAATGGAAGAAATAGACTCTGAGGCTGCACTGATGTTCCCAAGGGAGGTGGCAATAAGATCCAGACTTCGCTTGATCCAATTCAAAATACTACACAGAGTATATTACGACCCACACAGACTATACAAAATGGGGAGGACCAGACACCCAAATTGTGTTAGAGGCTGTTGCGAGACCGGTACCTTTCTACACGTCATATTGGAATGCCAGGTGATAAGGGAGTTCTGGGAAGGGGTATTGGGGAAGCTATCAGGGGTATTGAATGAGAAGATTCCCCCAGATCCCAAATACATACTCCTGGGCATCCCCAATGACATAGATTTACCCAGGAGAAAGCTTCTGCAATGCGGACTTGGACTGATGGTTGCGAAAAGAGATATAGCTCGACAGTGGGGATCCCAGACCCGGCCAACTATGAATACCTGGTGATGATGGGAGAAAAAACTACATACACAATTAGGGGATGTCCGCAGAAATTTCAAAAGATATGGGGGGACTGGATAACATACTACTCACTTAAGATATAGTCAGAAAGAGGACATTTACCATAGGACCGTCAGGATAGACATAGAACGATCATTACACCTAAGGGGCTCCCAGATAGAATTTGACCGGAGGAAAGAGGGAATGCATTATAGGAAGGAGTGCTTATTGAAGGACTGTGTCATAAAAAGTGCTGGGGGGCATTGGAGGGGGGGGTGAGGGAGATTCTCTCCTGTATTTTTAGTTTTTGCCTGAGTTACATTATATCTCCGGATTTATTATGTCCGGGTTCAAAAGCAAATTAAAAAAAAGACTCCATTTTGTATTCAGCTTAGCCTTGGCTTTACTGCTACGTCAAAAGCTGCAAGTGGTTTTCCACGTTGTACAATGCGTATTCTGTCTTGTTTTTGTACTTTTTCCCACCAAGGGCTTTGGCTGATAAAAATGTACTCAGATGTCAGGGAACAGCCTTGTATTGGGTTGGCAACTTGGGATTGTGCTACATTCCGATGTGTTATTTTCAAAGCTAGCCGAAAGCAATCAGCATTTTCTGAATAAGTAAACTTCTGCAGGGAGAGGGAAGTCTGGAATTTTCCCTCTCTTGTTTGTTTTAAGTATAAGAGGCCGAGACCAAATGGACCAGGGACAGAGCAGATGTCAGGCGCATCCTGGAGTGTGTCATCCTTCCAGTTATGATAATTGATCTCTCCTTGATTGATTCTGGGATCTGTCGATTTGATGCTGATAGGTGAGAGAGATGAAGGAGTTTTGCCCTTGCCTCATGGTGATGCATACTTTTTAATTCATTATTTGCTTTGCATTATAATATAGATACATATATTTGCTGTGTGTATTGCAGTGGAGAATTATTTGTGTATGTTTTCATTTCATTGCTGTGACCATTTTTAAACGTGTGCTTTCAACATGCTAATATCCTTTTAGGAGCCTTGCGTAGTGAAATAATTAATGACTTCTTTGGACTAAGAAGCGCATTCCAGAGATTTTTGTCTGCATGAGTGTTTCAGCTCGGTCATTAGTGATGCAAAACAACCTAACATCAGGAATTGAGCCTTTGGGTCAAAAGAAAGTGGTGGGGTGATACACTAGCATTGACCAAATCTCCACCCTAAAAGGGACAAACTAGCTTCCCCCCCTCCCTTTTCAGGTCCAGACAAGACGTGTTCCCCAATTTGCCCTTATGAAGGGGCAGAAAGCCCACTGTATGGCAGGAATTTATGCTTTTATGTTTTTAAATCAAATAATGGGGTGGGTCTGCCCCATCCTCACCCCTAAAGCTTCAACAGTCTTTGTGCCCACTTGCGGACTAAGAAATCCCACCCCAATGGCAAGCTAGAATACATTTGGATGTTGTAAATACATATGGGCCAGGAGAGTGTGACTAACTCACAGTATCGTCCAACTTAAATAGTGAATGACTGCACTTTTTGGGTTTGGGTCAGCTGCCACCTTGGGAAACCTATAAGACCCACAATGTTCTGAAAGCTAGATACCTAGGAGAGTCCAGGGTGGTGTGCTTTGCATGCTTTCCACAATATTTTCTTACCCACAATGTCCTGCAAAATCTAAAACTTTCAGTAAAAATACACTCTTTCCTCATGTGTCTGTGAGGAAAACGTCTGCAATCGGTGGCGAGCCACAAATGTCCTACCATCAAGCATTTGCAAAAAATCTTACAATAATAATCTTACATTTATCCCTAAACTAAATATTAGTACCAAAACACATTATTTAATCAACATCATGGATCTATTCAATTTACAATAATTGTCTGCAGTGATCTTATTATTGGATACTTTGCAGGCTTTTGACCTTGTAGGTTGGGATTCTCTCTTTAGATTCCGTTCTTGCACCCAACCTCCCATGGTTAATAAGGTCACTCTCAAAGGGCCTGTCTGATTCAATTAGAATAGACTTAGAGTATATAGGATTATAAGAGGTACACAGCAGGGGTAAACACTCTCCCCAATAGTTTTTATTATGTTTCTGGAGCCAATAGCAATACAAATGCCTCGGGCAATAATGACATTAATTAATGGCAAAGCTTCGACTATATGGTGATGATACTGCAGTATGACTATGAGTAGACTGACATTATATAAAACTGGCTCTAGAATTGCTTCTTCCACTAATCTGGGCTGTGATTGAAGTAGCACAATACCTAAGCATTATTGAATACTACAGTTACTGCTCAGCCAAAAATTATTCAAGTCAGTTATAACAGATGCTCTAAAAGATATTTTGAAGTCATAGGACCATAAGTTTCTCCCATCACTTATAAAAGTGAATATGATAATGGATACATGGAAAGCTTTCTCACTCTCTGTCATGAGGAAAATTGCTCGTTACAATGTCCATTTCCCCACTTTTCCTGTTCTCAACTTTACCATCCTATTACAAGCTAAATATTTTCTCAAACTGGAAAGCTGAATCAAAAGCTTTGCCTGCTAAAAGCCAGGAGTTAGCCTTCAACATTTATATATGAATAAAAAGAAGGCAGAATTGCATTCCTTAATATTAGATGCCATTATGAAGCTGCTACAGCAAAATAGTGTTAGATTTTATATTAGGAACTGATACACAGCACCTGGGTAATTCATTGATTTTAATGTGAAAAATATTTAGTGACAAATAATCAACTTCCTTGCTTTGTCAAGATCTCCCACAATCTAAAAACTGCCATATATAAGGTTTTTCTAGACAGAAAAAAGGCCTTTCTAAAATCACATAACATTCCTTTGGTACACTTGTATATACGTTTAAGAGCATGTTGTGAATTAGCCCTCCTAACAGATCATAGATACCTGACAGCAAAAGTAGATAAGGGATCTATTAAATATTTTGTACTGTCGAATTAAATTATAAACTAGGGCTATTTTAAAAATGAAACAGTGCTCAAAATAAAAATATTATATTGCCAGATTGTTGGTTTTCTGCACACTTTCGCTGTGAAAGTAGTGACAGAAGCTGCCAATCTTGCTCAAAAAAACTTTTCAGACAGGATTGTTTTACTGGAGCTCGTTAATAGCACATATTTTTAAAATCTGTTAAAGACTTACTAGGTAAGAATAGGTTATCAAAAAATCAGACTAGTCATTTTTCCCTCCACCAGGTTGCAAATCTCTGAATTAACTTTTTTCTCTCTGTTGTGAAGAGTATGTAATTTGATTCAAAATGCATGCTGTTCTATTTGTGCCATCTAGGCACTCTCAATCTATTTCACAACCCTATTTTTGGTTTTCACAGAACACTTTAGATTACGGGTACTCACAGTCATTTTCTCAGGGGCCTAAAAGCTTGGTGTGTGATGTGACCAAGAGCCATACTGATGCCAGCGGGATGGTGGTTGATGGTGCAGTGCACTGTAAGGTGTGTGTAGGGGAGGCAAAGCATGTACAGCTACTGGGTGAATGAACTGCACAATTTGAAACTAGAAACCCTGGATCTATCCTGGCTTCCCCACTTGATGAAATTGCGTGTTCCTAGGCAATTGTTTTATTTGATTTTCCATCCTTTTGCTTCATTATCACATAAGAGGACTTCCAAATACATGACTTCAGAATGCACGCTAAACAAAACCTTCTCCTGTGTCTGATTTAATAATGTTGTTTCTGTATAATAGCAACCCAAGCAAACCAAAATGTGCACATAAACAACTGACTTGCCTCTTAGTTCATTATTGGCATTGTTGTCTGGGTGGGGGCGGGGCATGAATTTTTCTGAATTCATATTTGAAAACTATAATTTAAAAAATACTTCTCAATTTACTGATATAATCTGATGTACTAAGGTGAGACGGTTCTGCATGTTAATGAAATATAGTTTTTGAATTTAATTGATCATTTGTATACATCTTTGCTGCAAGATGTCTTTTAAAATAAAGGTGTTCCTAAAGTTAAGTGATGCAAAATACCCTAGTTACTTCCTTTCTTTAACTTCAATTAACATTTGAAGAAATTAATATATTTGTAAGTTTAGAGCTGAGTAGAATAAACAGCAGCCCAGTGCTGCTGTAAAGCAGGGGGCACATGTAAAGGTCAGAAGGGCCGCACGCGGGCCCCTGGCCGTACTTTGAGTATCATTGCCTTGGATAGTTTACCACATTAACCTACTATTATGGGGGACATGTGTGCTAATGTTTCACAACTACTAAAAGTACTTTCCTTCAACACTAAGCCTTTGTCATCCTGTCAAAAGGAAAACGACAGATGATTTGCCATTAAGTCAAGGGTCACATCCAATTGCTAAAGAAGACAAAATCAGGTTTAGCTGACTCCTTAAAACTTAGACACCAATAGATCAGTGACCGTTTTAGCTCACCTGCATATCACAAGAGAAATGAAGCTGTGATGCATCTCAGCCACTTTACACTAACAGGACAAATCAGGCAGATGGGTACTTAGTTTACCAAAAAAGGAGAAACTGTATTTTATGTTTTCATCAACACCCCAAACAAGGTCGACCTGGTTTCTGGTCTTCTCTATACAGAACCATCACACATTTCCAACAATGCAACAGCATAATATTAGGTGGTGATTTCAACTCTCAACAAATGGCACTCCTGCTCTTTCATCAAAGGTAAAATTCAGGCCCAAAAGATCACATGCCCATCTTCTGAACCTCTGCAAAAACACACGCTAGATATATGGAGGATTCATAACCCTACAGGTAGTGAATATACGTTTTAGTCACATCGTAAAGATTGATTATCTTTTAGTAGAGGACCCTCTCTCCAACAATCAGCTTTCCCACAAACAGAACCAATTGTGATTTTGGACCATGCGTGCATCTCATCAGACTTGAACCTAGGAGTATCTCCTTCATCATCAGAACAATGGACAATGATGAATTTGATTATACAGGACAAAGCAATGAAAGGGGGACACTCTTAAAGCCATGATAAAAGGATTCATGATTAACCTTATAATGGCCAAAAATAGAGGACGAGCTATGTTTAAACAAACTAGAGGGTAGAATTAAAGCACTGGAATTCAAGTTAAACCATACTAAGGGCTCTAAGGCTCTTCCCAAGCTGAAAGTCCTTAAATATGGATATAATAAAATATTAAGCACTGAAGCTCACAAATGAGTTGAGGTGAGAAAGCAGAAAAAATTAACAAAAAGAATGAAGCTGGTCAGTACCATAACTACTTAACAATTGAGAAGAAAAAAATCAACAAACACTCTTAAAAGACCAATAAAGCAAGACAAAATCTTTAAAGTTATATTTGCTTTAAAACTAGAAAAAGCTCCCTTTCCTGATGGGTTCAATAGTAATTTTTATAAAACATAAGCACAAACTTTGATCACACCCCTAGCCAAACTATTACTTAATTTTGCTGACATAGGTAAGATTAAGAGTTCAGCTTCTGTTGTGACAATAAATAGATATACAAATTGATAGATAAATAGATCAATAGATCAACCGATTATTTATACAAACTCTTGATTAACACCTACAAGGCATTGCACAACATAGGACCAGCATACGTCTACCACCGCTTCGCCTTCTATGTACCCAACAGACAGCTTCGCTCTTCCCAGCTCGCTCTTGCAACCTTTCCCAAGATCTGAAAAAGAACAGCAGGATGAAGATCCTTCTCCTACCTCACAGCCCGGACATGGAACACGCTACCTCTCAAACTCAGGCAGACCGCATCAATGAAGCAGGTCAGGAAGGACCTCAAGACCTGGCTTTTTGATTGAGCAGCACACCCGCAAACAGTGCCTTGAGACCTTAAAGGTGATTAGCCGTGCTTTAGATATTACTGATTGATTGATTATTTGCATAGTTACTTAAAACTGTATTCGCAACTAAATCCAACGTCTGGTGATATGCATTAAACATTTATAAAGACCTGATCAGATTGTAAACTAATATGAGATCTCATTTTCCATTGTCACTGACAGGGATTCTAAAAACTGTCTGTCACTTAATATACTCATTCAAAATAGCAAAAGACAGTCGGTAGCAAGAGGAGCCAATGTCCTTTCCCTTTTCTGGTGAGGCATTCTTCAGCTGGAGCTCCTGCTAAGTGGTAGTTGAGAGAGTCTGGAGCGGCTCCCCTGACTTTACTCCAAAAGTTTATGTATGCACCTCGTCTTGCCAGAGATTGTTTCAACAGACCAAACTCCAATCTAATTTGAGCAGGAGAGGTATTGTTTTGGAAGGCTGAATATGATCCTGTAGACTTTTCAGATTGTGCCATCCAAGGTTTGCGCATCTCTTTGTCTTTGAATCTCACTCCCATAGGTTATTGTGGGCAGGAGCTTGGCTTTCATTACTTGTAGGTGGGGGTAAATCATGGTCCGTTCTGGTCCGTTTTTAATCTTTTTAGAGATACGGCTAAGGCAAGGTCAATGATGACTCCAAGGTACTTATATTCATGTGCTTGCTGGTGCTGTGTCTTGCCCCAATACCACACCTGGGAAAGCTTCTGCTTGTTGCTAATTGACATTGTGCAGGTTTTTTCTGGCTACCGAATATAGCTGGGTTGCATTTATTAGTCACTGGAGCCCTACCTTGGTGTGACTTATCAGTACAAGATTATCAGGGTACATGAAGCACGGAAGCATCTTGTCCCCAATCCTCGAAGCATGCAGGTTGATGGCGTCAAGGACCTCTGCCAGATCAGCTAAGTACAGGCTGAACAGTGTTGGGGGCCAAGACACAATCCTGTTTCAACCCTTTGGTGGCAGGTATCTGCCTCAAGAGGTGTATACCTGTGCCCCGTTTCACCTGTACCCAGGTTTCAGTGTGGGGGGCTACAATCAGGTCCAAAAGAGACTGAGGGATGTCCCATGTTTCTGAATGGAAGAGTTCTTCCAATATTTCCTTCCATACCCGGTGGACTTGATTCTGCATCATCAGAAGTGTAGACAACAACTGCTTCAGGAAATCACTCTGTATTATTGTCTAGAACATTATGGGATGCGGTGAATAGTTACCTTCAGAAAAATAACACTCCATAAAATACTTTCTTTCCCATACTAATTATCCCTAGAGTAATATGTGAGGTCTATCCCTGTATGCCCTGACTCGCACATTATTCTTCTATTGCATTCATACACTTTAAAGATTAACCAAAAACCCCTCATTTCTTCCTTCCTTTTCTATTCTTCCTTTCCTATTTTTATCTATTAAGTAAATCATTTTCTATTTTTAATTAGTACATAGGAGTACATACAATTTCCGATGCTGATAATTGGTTTAGTGTGTTGTTAATGTTCTAAGCATATACTGGTAAATTGCATTTAATGTGCTGGACACTCTTACTGTGATTATATTATTATCTTTTATATTAATTTCTCTATAACAAATGCCATCTGTATCACCAATATAAATTTTAGTGTACATGAGCTGTAATGTCGGATATTTATATAATGTACTGTGATGCTGTATTATGAGTGTCTTTGTCAGTAAACACTTTTGAAATTTAAAAAAATAAAAAAATAAAATGTATGCTGCATTACACACAAGCATGGTGCATACATCTAAGAGCAGAATCTCTAATAGATGCCTTGGGTGCTGCAATGATAACACAGGAAATTGATTACACAAAATGTGGGTCAGTCCAAGCCTAGCAAAATACTGGGAAGCTATCTTTAGATTTACGTCTGAAGATGTCAGTATCTATTAAACATAACCCAGAGGCTACGATGTTTGAGAGTATAGTGCATGTGAGCTGTTTAGGAAAAAGTAACAGACAATTATTTTTATTCCATTGCTGATAGGCTGCTCATTAATAACTCAAAGGTGGAAAGAGGTATTAAATCACCCACACCCCCAAATTCAAGCACAGGAAAAAGAAAAAAATTCACATACATAAATTTCAGTATTGTGATGCCTTCAGAAATGGTGCAAAGAAAAAGTATGTCAAAATATGGAGTTACTTTGATTTAACGACCAAGGAAGCATAGCACATGAAACAAAGAAAAGAATGATGAGGGTGAGATATTTCAGAAATTAGCCATTTTATCTGAATCATTAGCACTTTAGCTGTCCACTTGAATATCTTCACCTGAATCGGAATCTTATATTTATATATAACCAAGACTCACTATAGTGCCACTATTTAGTGTATACGATTTTTTACGTAAATATGATATATTTTTGCATAATTACTAACTAAACTCAATAAAAAAAATACAAATTATATAAGCTGGTGGATACCTTTACACATTCAAAATTCAGTTAGATACCTGAGCCTTGTAAATTAATTAATTCAACCTTAAAGGCTTTAGCATCATAGTAGCTATGACTAACTTTGCTTTATGGAAATTACTCTGAAGACCTTGGTTTATACCTCTACCTGTATGACAATGCAAGCACTAGTTAGGTTATTTTTTCCTCTTTTATCTCTACCCCTACATCCAAGCACTCTAAGTTGTGAATCTGACTTTTTAGGGTTTGATAGATAAATGTGTAGTGGGAGATATTAAACTCATGTCCTATGAAAAGGTGCAACATGCATTCTGCGCTGCATAACTTAATAAGGTGCATACTGGTTACATTTAAGCTATAGCGTTTACATGGAAGGATTCAGGAAATACGGTAATCAGCAACATAGGGGCTACTGCCAAGAGATGAAGCCGTGATAGATTCTACATAACTGCATACAATGTGCTCCTCTATACAGGAATGTGGCAGAGCACAACAACAGAGTGACATAAAGCCGTGGGTAGCTTTTGAAACAGTCATAGTAAAGCTCTCGGGCCCCCTTATATGCATAACAAAGCAAAATCATAGTGCAGTCTGTTCTTTGCTTTACCTGCCTGCAAAGCAATGTTTTCTGGCCATATGCTGCTTATCCTTCTACTTTATGAAAGGTAACAAACTGAGTATCAGTGCACCTTACAAAACTTACCATGCTTGCCATAATCATTGAGTCCTGCAGCAGTGATGTCCACGCTATGAAGCTTACAGAGGACACGGTTCATAGCTTCATAGATGGCTCTTCGCTGAGATGGCTCCATCCCTGGTAGGGCAGGGTTAGTGTAGAGCTGACCAGGGCAGTACTCCATCAGGAAAAATGGGGTTCCAATTACACTAAGAGGTTGGAAAAAGACAGGGTATTCGGTTTTCTTCGAGCTGAATAGGCTTCCTTCATTATTATATATATATAGTTCTGTCATTAGTATCTATTGATTTCACACAATTTGTAAATTGAATCTTCCAACAATTCCAAGAAACCAGTGCTTTAAATGGGCCGGTACTGTCCAGTACTGAGTACCGGCCCTTTTTTATTTTGAGGGGGAGGGTACATGCACTTCTTAAGGAAAACGTAATACTTTTAATTGGAGAGTACCGGCACTTCTCAGAAACAAGCAGGTACTCTGGCACAGAGTACCTGCACTTTCATTTTTCCATTTCAAGCACTGCAAGAAACATTAATAAGACATGGACAATTTATATAATACAGCCCCTGACGTTTATCCTATTTCACCCTTGTTTCGTTTTCATGTTGCTTTGAACATCTACTGTGTAGTTACCTGGAATCTTCACACAAAATGAGAACCTTTGGAACAGGGACACCAGCTTCATCAAGAGCCTTCATTATTCTGCATAAACAGAGAATCAAAACAGATATCTATAATATTATTTTCTTATCCCTATTAATTGTCATTAAGTTACACACAGAACTATACATATTTCATGAATTTTCAAAAGGAATCAATTTACTATGTACCACACGCATTTCAAGTGCAGAGGGCTAGTAGGAATTTAATGTACCCAATCCGGCTCGCTGGGATTCAGAATTAATCAGGTGTGATAAAGTACAACTATTCTTAATTTTTACAGAATAATGTGGATTTTCGTGCTTAATGCACCAAAATGTGCATTTGACAGTAATAACTGGGCATCTTCCCCTGTTACGGTGTGGCAGATTTTACCTGATAAAATTTCACAGAGAGGTTAAAACTTTATCACGCTCAGTAATTTCCAGACGCAATAAACATTGTACCACGTATAACTGCAATCCCTCTGCAAACGGGTATTTACACAGGAATAGTAATTTTACAGGCCACTTCGAGTCACGTCCTATGAACCCTTAGCGCCAACAGTAAGGCTACTGAAAATGATGATTCAGAAAGGTCATAAAGTGTAGCTTAATTATCGATAAGTTTCTAAGCACCACAATGATTCCATATTGAATATGACTGCGCTGATCAGTTCTTCTAGGCCCAAAGGCTTACTAAGGAATAAAAACGGTCTTCTGAGTGAGAATACTCAGATGTAATGTCTTGTTGGTTCATGTCATATATGTCTTTCGGCACACTGTACTTGGTCACTTATTAACAATTTAGTAGAGATCTTATTTGATTTTAAATAGAAGTATTTTTCAATTAAATTACTACAGCAGTAGATTTGGCAGGCAGTCCTGGTCAATTTATGCTCCAGTGGATCACCATCAACCTTTAATCCATGTTATATGGTAGTTTGGGTAGTTAATATTATTCTGCTTTTTGAGTTCCTCTGTAACCAGGCCTTGTTCATTGTCAGTGTTAGCAGTCCTGTCATTTCTCCTTCTGGCCTCCTTTTGCTTATGTTGCCCGTTAACAAATTTTTTCTGGATTCTATATACTTTTAGCGTGCTCTACCAACAAAAGTTGCTATTCAAGCATTGGATGAATTCTAGTTTAAAAGAGGCATGGCATATTCTTCTACACTGTTATTTAATATGGTGAAAGAATTTGGAAACATTATGAATAATAAAAAAGAAAATTCTACTTACTTGTAATTGGGTTCTCCATGGTAGGTATCCTCAATGAAGACATACACATAACATATTCCTGTATGTGTGTGGGGACCACAGAACAAAATATATAAATAAATAACATATATATATATATATATATAAAGATATATATATATCTGGAGAGAGAGAGAGAGAGAGAGAGAGAGAGATAAAAACTTAGTGACCGTTGCCGCTAGGAAGTTACAGTTAGGACTTTATATTTTTTTTATTTTTACTATAAACAGAGCATTTTGGCCACTTCAGCTGCTTTCTATAATGTTTCGGGGTGATCTGTCAAGTGGGGGCTGAGAAAAACAGGGAACTTTTGAACAAGACTGCAGCCCGAACAACTGAACAGAATTACACCAAATTTGGCAGGAATCTAGATCTTGGTCCCGAAAGCACGCTTTTGGTGATTTGGTGTAAATCCGTTCAGTAGTTTCTGAGATTTTAGAGTTTAAAAAATATAGATGTATAGGGCCTTAGATTCAGATTTGCGGATCCCGATCCGCGGATTTAGGGAAAAGCAAAGCCCTGATTGTCTGGCCACAACCTGACAGAAAAGTTGCAGCCACCATTTTCTTTTGTAGCATTGGCTCGAGGGTGGAAAATGATCAGTGAAAAAACACATAGGGGGTAAGGATACACGTATCCTGCCCCCATAGGACACAAAGAGGGGTAGGGACCTCTTGCGGGCAAAAAATTGACTAAATAGTTTTTTTTCCCCCGATCCGCAGATCCAGGGCTGGACCCGTGAATCCACAGGTGGATCAAGAAAAAAACTGAAAAAAACCCACTGCATCCAAGCTCATGCTGCGCACGGCTGAATGTGGTACGCGGTTTGGGTTCATGCAGGAGGGTTGGCTGCCAGGCCTGGCCTTGGGCCAGGACTTGTGGCCAACCCCACTGTGCAAGTCCAAAGGCCGTGCATAGAGCGGGATTGGGTGGGTATAGGGTTGGCTACAGGCTAGGCCTTGTGGCCAACCCCCTCTGTGAAGGCCAAAGGAGTTGCACAGAACAGCGTTGGGTGGTAACGGGGTAGTAATAGCTTTCCACTTTCTGATGCTCCCTCCCACTGGAGATGGTAATAGACAAGGAGTGAGCTGTTCACTGCACTCATTGAAAGTGAGGTTTTGATTATGACCTCTGCTGCTGCTGTTGTTGTTGCTGTCCTCTTCCCCTACAATTTCTTCGATGATACTGTGTAGTTGTAACTGATGACCGGGGTAAGAAAGAGGGCCTTTGAGGGAAATGAACCATCTGTCTAGATTGATACGCAAATTACTAATTCTATATTGAGCTCAAATGTTTTTAATGTTTCTGATTCTCTTTTCATACGTCCCATTTCCTTATCTACATGAGACCAAAACGAAACTGCTCCTGCGAATGGTAAATTCATAATCTTTAACTGTGCCTCTGGTTTTAAAATTGTTAGTCTGAGCAAAGAAGCTCCATGAAATGCTATGCTATGACAGTATGAAGTTACCATCAAGTCTGCAGAGTCTACTGGAGCACTGATTTAATGGTTGGCTACCATCTGTCTTTCCTGTATGATCACTAAGAAATCTTGTTTTTTTTCCTTTGGGAGACCATTTTCGAAGGTCAGGAGTAGCTCCCATAGAGCTTTGTCACACCTGCCCAATAACACTGAAGCACTTGATGTTCTAAAGACTACACCAAATTTTAGGTTTTCATAAAAACAGATTACATTTCCAGGAGTAGAGGGGGTCTGTTCAGAAGATAAGTTTTTTTAAGTCCTTATAGGAAGTCTTTGATTACTAGAATGGTTAATAAAGATTTACTTTTTCTGTGTGCTGTAATGGCAGCCTGTCAACTTTTTTGTAATTTTTGTAATTTTGTAATTTTGACTTGAAAAGATTAAGTAAATAAGGAGCCTCTCCTCCTTACTTACAGAAAGTGGAGTCATACCCCATTGTCTAGGTACCATATAACAAATCGTTTTCATTTGAAAGCATATGAAGCTCTGGCGGATGGTCCTTTGGCTACTTTAAAAATGCTCATATACTCTAATCTGGTAAATTTAAATGGATGTATTCTATGACCTCAAAAGTCATGCTTCTAAATGAAATGAGTATACATTGCGGGTACCCACAGCTCTTTCTACCCATTGTATCACTTATATTACTCTCTTTTTCTGAAAGGACTGAATTCTCAGTTGTTGTACAGTATCTTTTTCTAAAACCTATAGGGGTGTTTGAGAGGAGATTGTGAGGTCCAGAACACTTCCTCCCTGCTTAATGAACAAGCAACAATAAAGGTGTGCTACTCCGCTAAGTATTAAACACTTCACTGGTTTCGTATTGAGCACAAGTCAGTCAGGAGCAGCATCCCTTTTAGGAAGCACAAGCCCTCACCTGCCTAGGTGGCATGCCTCATCACTGGCCCGTGCTCCTCACTGGTGGGTGCTGCAATGCCCAGTGAGCCCCAAAGACAGGGACTCTTCCCAGAGATCATTTGACTTGCGCTGCTAGTGACAAGGCAGTGGAGTACTGTTCCATGCCTGGCTTATGGGAGGACGAGGCACATTGGGGAAAAAGAAAACTAAAATTGGCTATGGTTGTTAAATGCCCATAAAGTTTATTATTGCAAGAAACTCACAGCAAGGTTAAAAACAGACAGAATCCATAGGGAGAACAATGGACCAAGAATTCCCATAAAGTCAGCATGTTTCTTGCCTTGTGTGCTCAAAAAGAGTCAATGGCTATTCATCAGAATGGGATTAAATGCCCTAACCTACTTTTGATTTAGACATGCTAGGCGGGTATGTGTAATTTTTGTTCCCATAGTCACACATTATGTGGTGATAGTGATTATTCCCACAAAGGGAGACAAATCTGTCGGACCTCTGGAGACAACATTTGACAAAAAATAAATATGATGTAAAATCACACACAATTTTGTAGCCTGTTCAAGAAAATATGGCCTATGATCTTGTTTTCAAGCATGCTAATAACACAATCACAGGAACACTGCAAGCCCATAAGTGATTAAAAACACAATGAAGCTGTCACGAACAATCTCACCCTTTCCTGAACGAGAGAGGCTCCTTAGAGTTTTATGGAGCCACTTCTCAAGCTTGCAAACAAAAAAGAACCATTGTCAATTAGTCAGGGCTCCATGTTTAGGGTCAAGGATTACGGTAGGTAACCAAAATTCAGGTAATACTTACTTGTGGCACAGACAGTCGTCATGGATAACGTACCCTGCTCGCACAAACTCTATAAGTGAAGAAGAGGAGTCGCATCTGTGATTCTGAACCAGCTCTATGTGGGCTGGAACCAGCTTGTCATCCGTGGGAGGAGTCATTTTGGAGG
Organism: Pleurodeles waltl; assembly: GCF_031143425.1. Lineage (NCBI taxonomy): Eukaryota > Metazoa > Chordata > Amphibia > Caudata > Salamandridae > Pleurodeles > Pleurodeles waltl. The sequence continues at coordinate 903,809,417 of NC_090450.1, forward strand.
CAAAGCATTGTGTGTGTGTGTGCAGACACCTAATGAGCGCATCTGCTGCCATCTTCGAAGTAATCATGTGGTCATCATGGGGCTGCGCTATTGGCAATGAGTCGTCGTGTGATTATTGCATTATTCATGTGTGCAAAGCCTATTAAGCAAAGCCAGGCACCATTTTAGGAGTACCGTGAGACCAGCCTAGGGCTGCACAAGTGGCAATAAGCCTGAAAAGGCCATTTGAAGTACATCAACCTGATGCACTTAGTAAATTGCACACCCTTAGTGCCATCCTAAAAGTGTTGCAAGGCTGTTCTCAATGCAATGAGAGGTGGGCAACTACACTGAGTGATTATGCACCATTGGGCGCCATACTGGAAATATTATGGGGACTACAGAGATGTTTTTAGGGAAACCAAAGTTAACAATTATTAAAAATGGAGCGAACCAAAAGCTAATAAGTGAGCAAGATTTGCAGAAATATGTGTAGCGAATAAGGGGGGGATTAGTAAGAGAAATTTAATAGGTATTCAAGGTGCACTGTACACCGTCGGAAGAACAATCCTTTATTCATTTTTGATAAACTGAGAGGGATTTAAGCTAAACCAGCTGTCACTGAGTCCATTGTAACACACCCTGAACAGGGTCATGGGACAAAAAACTGAGTCAGGAAGAACTCAAGGACCTCATTGGCTGCTTAACACTCAATCAGTGGTTTGCAAGTGCTTTCAAACGAAAATATGAGAAGTCATGAAAACTAGGTCATGGACAGCAATGTCCAAGGTATCTTGTCATTGAGACCAGTCTTGTCTGTGCAGAGTTTGAAGCACAGTGTTGTTGTTTTGAAAGCAGTCTCCTTAGTATACTGGGTCTATCTTTGAGTGTTTCAAGAATGATCCACACTTCATATCGTTAGGTGTATGTTTAGCTCCAATGTAGTGAATAGTAAACCTGGTAGTTGTGCGTTGGTATGTGATTGTTTTCTTATGCTCATTGATCCTGATTTTAATTGGTCTTCAAGCCATTTCAACATAATTCAGGTTACAAGGACATTCAAACAAGTAGATCAGTTGTTTGTGTTACAATTGGTATGTTTTCATAATTCTCATTCCCACAGGAGCCGCAGATCAGTTTATTTAGTCGTCTCTGTTATTGACAGCAGAGATGATGTTCCTTAATTCTTGGGAGGCTTCATGTTAATATCTCTGTTTTTTTTTGTTTTGTTTTTTAAATCTGTGGAGTCTGGTGTGAATCAGCTGCTCTTTCAAATTGCTGGATCTTTTGAAAGCAAAAAGAGGTTTGGAAAGGTTTAGTTTTCTAGTGTTCAAAATCTTCCAATTCCTGTTGGTTATGTTTATTATACCATTCGATCTCTGGGTGAAGGTGGTCATACAAGTGATCTGGTAATTTTAGGTGGTTCTGGAGGCGTTTCTAATAAGATTTCCCAATTGTTGTTCCCGGTTCATTTTTGTGTATTACGAATAATCATCTTTGGATATCCTGTCGTCTGACATTAAATAAGTAAGTCTGCCGCATGACAAAATCTTCCAACCAGCTACAGTTGCATTGGAGATGTATAAATTGACTGCATGGTAAATTCTGTCTATGAACTCTTGGGTAATGGCTGTTGAATCTCAAAAGGCTATTGCAATCAGTGGGTTTGTGGTAGGTAGTCATAGTCAGGGTTCCTGTAGGAGACTGGCCTGGTTTGTCGTGGGTACCTAAGGTACTTACACCTTATACCAGGTCCAGTTATCCCCTTTTAGTGAAATGTAGGCAGTGTCTAGAAGCCAAGCTCTCTAGGGGTACTGTGGATGAGCAGCCAAGGCCTAACAAGGAGACGTGCAAAGCTCATGCAATACCACTGTAGTCACACAGTACTCACACACATGAAAGAAAATACTCTGTGTTACAAAAATAAAGGTACTTTATTTTGGTGACACAAATGCCAAAAATACCATAGAGACTATACTCCCTTAGGAGGTAAGTAATACACAAAATATATTCACTAGTATGCAGAAATAGCTTAAAAACAGTTAGAAAACAGTGCAAATAGTGAAAATCACAATAGTTAGATATGGGCCTAGGGGACACACAAACCATTTACTAAGAAAGTGGAATGCGAAAGTCAGTTTCCCACCTAGGCAAGTGTAGTGTGTAGAGGGGTGCTGGGAGTATTAGAAAACTTTCCTAGAACACACAAGAACACGAGAAAGAAGATATTGCAAGAACCAGAAGAGACTGCAAGACACCAACGATGGATTCCTGGACCTGTAGACCTGTGGAAGAAGGGGACCAAGTCCAAGAAGCACTGAAGAGTCCAGGAAGAATAGGAGCCCCTGCTAACCCGGATGAAGTGCAAAAGAAGAACCACCGGTGAAGAGCAGTCAGTACTGCACCCAAGAAGACAGATGCGGGTTCCAGGTTGGTGCAAAAGATGTCCCACACTGGATAGACGATTGCAGTCTGGTTTGTGTCGCAGGATTCCGCCAACAAGCCTTGGCACACGCAAAGCTCGCAGTTAGTGGAAAATGTCGCTGCCTGGGACCAGGAGGGACCTGGTGGACTCTACCCAGCAGGAAGAGTCAGAGAGGGCTCTCAGCAATTCAGAGAGCCCTCAGAAGACCAGACAGCATGCACAAGAGTCCCACAGGGACTAAGAAGGTGCAAAAGGAGGCCCACGCAGCACTACAACAAAGGGTCCCACGCCGCCGGAGAACCACGCAGGAAGCTGTGTGTCGCAGGAAGGAGTGCTGGGGGCCAGAGCTGCACGGTGCACAAAGAACTTTGCGGAAGGATGCCAACAAGCCTCGGCAACTGAAAAAAAACACGTTGTGCATGGGGGTACTGTCTTGCCTGGGGAGGCAAGCTCTTACACCCCCCAAAGTTAGAGAGTTGGACGTCAGGACCACTTCAGTCCACCACCTGTGATGCAGGATCCACGCAGCTCGTCAGGAGATGGGTCCCACACAACCGGTCATAGTTGCAGAGAGGTGCGCAGAAGCAGGGGAGTGACTCCTTCACTACAAGGTAGATTCCTTCGTTCTTCTGGTGCAGGCTGAAGACAGGTTGTCCTCTGAGGATGCACGACCGAGAAACAGTTGCAGTTACTGGCAGGAGCTGAAGATACAGCAGTTGTAGAGTTCCTGGAGGGTCCAGATGCAGTTTCTTCCGTAAGAAGGTGAAGGAAAGGATGCAGAGGATTCTTCCTGGAGTCTTGCAATCCCAATCTGAAGAACCACCCAAGAGAGAGACCCTAAGTAGCTCTGAAAGGAGGATTGGTCAGCTTAACAGGTAAGCACCTATCTGGGGAGGGCTCTGACGTCACCTGCTGGTACTGGCCACTCAGATGCTCCCAGAGTGCCCTGCCAACTTGGAATCCAAGATGGCAAAACCCAGGGACCCTATGGAGGAGCTCTATGCACCACCCCCGGGGTAGTGATGGACAGGGGAGTGGACACTCCCCTTTCCTTTGTCCAGTTTCACACCAGGGCAGTGACTGGGGGTCCCTGAACCGGTGTAGACTGGATTATGCAAGCAGGGCACCATCTGTGCCCTTCAAAGCATTTCCAGACGCTTGTGGAGGCTACCCCTCCCAAGCCTGCAACACCTATTTCCAAAGGGAGAGGGTGCAAACCCCTCTCCCAAAGAAAGTCCTTTGTTCTGCCTTCCTGGGCTTGAGCTGCTCAAGCAACAGGAGGGCAGAAACCTGTCTGAGAGGTGGCAGCAGCTGGGGCTGCCTGGAAAACCTCAGAAGGCTGGAATGGCAATACCTGGGGTCCTCTAAGGAGCGCCCAGAGTGCATGGAATCATACAACTAATGCTTGCAAAAGCCTTGGGGTATGATTCCAACATGTTTGATACCAAACATGCCTATGTTCGGAGTTACCATTATGTAGCTGGACATAGGTAGTGACCTATGTCCAATACACGCGTAAAATGGTGTCCCCACACTCACGAAGTCCGGGAAAATGGTCCTGGAGGTTGTGGGGGCACTTCTGCTAGTGCAGGGGTGCCCTCGCACACACAGGTTGTCTGCACCCTGCCCTCAGGGCTGAAGGGCCAGCTATACAGGTGACTTATAAGTGACCTGGTGCAGTGTAAGTGACAGTGAAAGGGTGCATGCACCTTTTCACGCAGGCTGCCATGAGCAAGTCTGGGTGAATCTAAGAAAGGGTCAAGTGTACTGTCCCAACTGAAAAAAGCTTCTGCCTTTGATCTTATGTCTTTCCAAATTATGAGAACATTGTCTAAAAGTGATCTCTTATGTGTGTGGGTCATTTGTGCCAAAAATGTAAGTGTCCCTAAAGTGATGCAAGTAAAAGCATGCCAAAATTGGTGCAAAAGTGGTTCCCATGAAAGTCTAATTGGTCTGTTGAAATACACTATTCTCAAATTGGAATAAATTCTCTTTCAATGTCAAAGTAGCACACACCTTAATGATACTAATAGGCGTTGCTGATATCCAGATGGAGACATGCAATATTTTTTCAATAATGGATTAAGTAGCATTCCGTGGAACGCTCATGTAAATCACTTTTCACATCAAGGGTAATGAGCAGATTATCCTCATCTGATAAATGTATGGCTTGTAACAGGTTGAGTACATTCTTGTTTATTGCAGCGGAGTTGAGTGGGTACACTTGTGATCTGTATTGGGGGGCACAGATGTTGCAGGGGTTGCTGATATCAATGTCAGATTCCCCTCTGATAGCCTTAGTTACATTTTATAATGCCAGGGTGGGGCATAATATGGACACTTGTTTTTTTTCATCTCAGTTTGGCCCTGAATGCATTGCGAGAGAGGGGTACAGGGAGAAAATTAATTGTGCTTGCAGGGATTTTAATAGTCACTTATGTGACTCTCCTCTTGAGCTTGATATTTTAAAACCAAGTGTTTGCTCTCCAAGGGGCTCAACTTCATCAATTCTAAGGAGGGCCTTGGGTTTGGTGCAATCTTGGACTTACTCAACCTGGTATTAGCCATGGACAAATTGGTTTACTCTCCCAACCCTACCATTTTCCTACATTTAAGGGGAGGGGCTGTATGTCAATTATTGATTATATTTTTATTTCTGCTCCTTTGTTCCTGCTTATTTTTAATTTTAATATCATCTATAGCCTCATTAGTGACTATAACCCCCTGAGTCTGGCCCTGGATGCTCCTCCAACCCCTCGCCTGCAAGATGGGAGCGGAGGGGGCTTATGGGCTTTCCATGCCTCCCTTTTTGCCAAGTGTGTGCAGGAGTTTGCTATTTGTCTGGACATAAATGCTGCAGGAAGGGTGATCCTACAAGCTTTTTGATGGTATCGCCCAAGGTGCTCTTAACCTACTGACAACAACTACTACCAATACGGGTCCCCAAGACGAAGAATGTTTGACAGTGTGAGGTCCCTTAGGCAGCTGAAAGCTGTTCTTAAGCAGTTGCCTAGGGATAGGGGACTGGTTGTAGGGTGTAGGCAGGCATATCAGAAAGCCCTAGACAACCGTTAATCTACTCTGAGGGAGGTGGCTTGGGAGAAGCTTTGTCAGGCTTGGGAGAGTAGGGACAGCTCCCTCTTGAAAGTGATAAACAGGCCCTGCTTTGCTGACGGTTCTGGCCTGGCATTATGCCATCATATTTCCAAGCAACAGTGGATCAACCACTTTGAAGGCGTCTATAACTGGAGGGTGGGTGGAGAGGATTGGGGAATGTGAGGGTGGAAGGGGGAGGCAATGACTAGGCAGCAGTGATCCCAGCTAGCGCCCCAGTGTTTTTTTTCTTTGGAAGAAGTTACCTAAGGCATAATGGCGTTATCCCACATTAAGGCCCCGGATGAAATTCCCCCTGACCTGTTTAGGACCGAAGTGGAGGTATTGGGGGGCTTCTCCTGACACAGGTCTTGAATGCAGCTGCTCAGGAGGGGGTGACGAGCTCATGGTCCACAACGTGATTGTGCCGGTTTTTAAGACGGGGGACAAGGACAATCCTCGATGTTATTGCTCCATATCATTAATAGATGTGGTGATAAAGGTTCTGGGAGGTTAATCCTCAATAGGCTACTGGAATGGGCAGACAAGATCATCATCATGAGTTATGTTCAATACAGTTTTAGATCTGGCAGGTCCACCTCTGATCAATGCTTGAATCTTTATCTCATTATTAATAAATACATGGTGGCCAGGTCTGAATCTTCACATAGATTTATGGGTTTGACGTACGCATTTGACAGGAGAAACTGCGTGAAAGTCTGGGCCTTGCTTTCCAAGATGGGGGCTTCCCCGAATATTGTGGTCCTTTTAGCTGACCTACATTCTGATACCTCTGCCTCAGTGCGTTTTTCACAGGGCACTGTGCGCACCCAGTTTTTCCCCACTAGTAGCAGTGTTCACCAGGCGTGCCTTTTTGCTCAATCCCTATTCACTCTGTATGTGAACGGGCTGGAATCTGCCTTCCTCTCTGTCCAGGTGGACTGCCCTTGAGTAGGTGCGAGGTCCCTCCCAGTTTTTTTTTTTAATGCAGATGATGCTGTCCTTATGACCTGCAAGGCCAGGGAGTTTGATTTACTCTAGGTTAAGTTTGTTTCATTTATAAGGGATCTGGACCGGTTTGTCAACTTTCCCAAATCTTATACTATGGTTGTCGGTCCGAAGTCCACCAGCACCAAGACCTTTAATGTGGCAGATTACACCTTGGGTAAAGTCTCGGCCTTTTTGTATTTGGGGATCCTATTTGAAGCAAAGAGCAATGGTAAGCTGTTAATTGAGGTTATAAGATCTGAATTTCTTAAACTTAGGGGGCGGTTTTTAGTTTTGTGTGTAGGCTGGATCTTGGTCACCGAGGGTCCTCCTAAAAATCTATCAGTCTAAATGTGTGTTATGGTACAAAAGTGAGGTCGGGGTATGCAAACTTGTATAAGATACAAATCGTTGAGAATGATTTTTGCCTCAAGTAGCACAGATACCTCAATGCACCCCCACGTTTTGATGGTCTTGGTCATGTGATGGACACAGTGGCCTTCAACCCTCTCCTATGCTGGATCAAGGTTTGGACCAGGGAGGAACTGAGGCTGAACTGATTAATTCTTTCTGACTCTGGCCCTTGACATGGCGGATAAAATCCCTTGGATAACATACATAAAGGCAGCTTTTGCCTCCCTTGGGAGAGTGGATATTTTTACCGTTCCCAATTTGCTGTCCGCTCGTGACTTGAAAGGTGTTAAGAGGTTGTTCTTGGATTGGGCTCTGCTGGAAAGAGAACAGCGGGAGTTGCAGAAACCCTCAGTGCGGGACACATGCACCTGAGGACTGTTCAGGGCCTGGAGCCTTATTTAGCTCAGGTCCGCCACCAGCCAGTTGGGTTACTTTTAGCCAGGTTTAGGTTCAACTCGTTTCATCATCTACTGGCCTCCCCAAATGGTTGGGCTTCATCTGATTGTAGGCTGACCTGCGGCTGTGACAATAGGTCTCCGCACGACACCCTATATTTTGTTATTTTTTTTGTTATTTTAGTAGGCACAGGAAGCAATTTTTAGTCCCACTGTTGAAGTCCCTGAATTTTATTCAAGTACAGCTGGCCCTGATTTGCTCACAGATGATCCCCAACGAATTTCTCATGTTTGCTGTTTTATGCTTCCTATGAGTTGCACTGCCGTCCAGGACATCGAGACCTGATTAGTTGTTTTGACCTTGTTGTCCTGGGGTCTTCTTTCTTTTTCCATGATTGGCATTTTCATATGTAAACGTATTATTGAGATGATTTTATATCTATATGTATTGTGCTCTTTTATGCTTGTTTTCATCAACTGCATAAAGATTTTATGGTGATGATAATGACAATCAATAAATGTATTTTTTCATTACAGAAGTTATAAAAAAAAAAAAACTGGATAATTTGATTCAATATGAGGTGCTGTCCAAGAAAAGGAACCCTCCTCTGAATTTTGTACCATAAATATTACCAACTGATACAGCTGAGGGAGATTCAAGAAACGCAATTTATAGTTAGTATGCAGAGACATTATGTTGATATTTTGTATGGTTGACTGTAAATCTTGCTAGCAAGGGAGGATGGGGACGTGTGCCTCAACTCCAGCAACACAGTTCCCAATGACCTGTGAACTGGCCACTGGACCCTCTTCCAAACGCTAGAAGAGTATTGAAAGCAACTATTGAAGAAACCATTGATAACAGGTTCCCATGTGATGAGACATATCATCTTAACCTGATACTGCAATATTGGTAATGTGTGCGTGCTACTAAACTAAGGCTATTCTACTGATGGACAGCCACCTAATTTTGCAATCCTCTTAAGAAATGCAGTGAGAAGAAACCTGTGTCAACACTTTCCCAAGATGTGTCCACTTCAAGTGAGAGTCTCAATTAAGAGTGATCCTTAGCAACACCATGTAGCAAGAGAAAAACAATAGAACCGTAGTACATGTTAAGACATTGGTGGAATTTGCAGATGTCACTGGTACACCAAACAGGACTTTAATGGAACACAATAGCCACCAAGAGAAAAGCAGTCTCTTTAGTTTCCTGTTAAAAGTGGTTATGGCTGCAGTCATTGAGACAATCTTTTTCTCATTTAAGTGCTTTGAGCCACAACTTAGATTCGGTTGCTACCATTATTTCCTATAAAAACATTAACAGTTTGGTTGCTCTTTCTATTTTCTTTACACAATATATTTTCACAAATATCAATTTACAAAATACAAATAGCAGCTTCCTGGGCAAGCATTTCATGTCAATGTAAAACTGCATATTGTTAGTCTATTCATCAAGCAGTATTTTAGGGTTTTTCACACATAGCATCTCACTTGGGCATGGACCCATAAAGTGGGTTAGCAGGAGTCAGGATGTAGGGTGTGTGCTAGGAAACGGAGAACAAGGTAGGGCAGCAGATGGAAATGCATTTTATAATACAGGGGCCAGGGGTTGGACAAGTGGAGGGCAATTATATGTAATGTGCTACAGGAAGCTATGCTAAAGGCTAAACCTGGACCGGGTGAAAGGGGTAAGCTAACACATACATGTGGGGATTTCAGTAGGGTTGCAGGATATAAATAGTGTATGTGCACCATCTCAACCTAATATATGTCACTAAACATGGGTAGAAATGGAGGGTTTATAATAAGAATAAGGATCAGAGGTCAGACGAAACTACAAGGATCTAAGATACTTTGCTCCTCTCCTGTCAAGAAGGTATCACTATGAAATGCATCAGTGAAGCAGTAGATTCCCATGAAAATCGCACCACATAAAAATTATAAATACTCATATAAATGGTCCAACCAAAGATCACTACAACAAATTTAGAACATTTCAGGTTGTGGAGCATTGTGCATCTGTGGCTTGCGATTCCATGTCTGATATGCTGGGTTCTAAGCATATTCTGTCAGACTGGGTAGAAAATCAAGAGATGTTAACTTTGTAGGTTTTTTTAATGAATCCCAACTTTCACAATTTCTTTCAGCCAGTCTTCCATCCCTTTACTTAATTTACACAGATTGGCCATTGCTGGTTCTGTTGCAAAACACATCCAGTGACGGGTCAGTCCAAGAAAGTCTGCGACATCGCCTTGCAGTGCTAGTCAGTTTGAAGTAATGAATTTGAATTTGCACAAATCTTTCATGTAGGATCAGAACTTGTCCTAGTAAACATTCCAAATTTTTCAGGACCAGAGTATGTGATAATATTGCAGTCTTTTATGAAGCATATCCAACTGAAACAGCCTAGAGCACCCATTCCATGGATCAGTGTCATCCATGAGGACTTTCGAAGTATGTACACTTCAGGCAGCATTACAAACGCCTCTGTCAGGATTCTAGATTATGGTTGACAATTTAACTTTGGTGTATGTGTGGTTTATGTGTTCTTGACACGTAGTGCATACTGAGAGGTCTGTTAAACATATTTTCAACTAAGCATTTAAACAGTCCATACTCTATTTTGTGAAGGAATTATATGTCTCCAGGTGTGCTAAAATGGGAGTATTTTGTAGAGACCACAGATATTGACACAGAAACTGCATGAGATAGGGTCTAAGTAAGGTTTTAATATCCATATCTGCGAGCAATAACTGCTGCTTTTTTACCCTCTCTATTGTTATGGACTGAGACACACATAAGGGAGCATAGTAAAGGGCAAGTCCCCTCCAAAATCTGGTAGATCCCTGTGATTTTGCTGAGAGAAGAGGCTCTGTGATTTTGCTGAGAGAAGAATCTCTGGGTTTCCCTCTTGGAAAATCGAAGGGAGGAGCAGAGACAGGTGGAGATTTGAAAATGGGCCATTATTGGAGAATACATTTTGAGAGGTATGCAAATCTTTCAAGTTTCCCCTTTCCAGACTTGAGTAGCTCATCCAGTCTAGAGTTTTTACTTTGCATGCTAGGATTTGTTTTACCTATTAAAACACCATGACTACATGTCCCAGAATTCAAAGATAATACTTAAGATGGGTATGTTCCTCATGCAGGGAACTTGGGAAATTGAGAGTTCTGCTCGAAATGATATGCATAATGCAGTCAAACTAATAAGACAGACATGTTAACTGTATATCTCAGTCACCTTGCTAAGCTATTTATTTAAGATTAAAGGCATGTCTTGTGTCACTTTAACTATGTGACACTGGAGGGTGACTGGCTTAACAACTCGAATTTTTGAGAACCACCAGCAGAATCATGATTTCATGACTGATAGCGCTTAGGCTATCCTTGTAGCATTCCCTGGGATTATTCTGCCCTTCACTGCCCTACATTAGCAATTGGACTCTTAGTCCTACGTAATACCATTCCTTTGGTTAGGCATTACGTAACTATAACATACATTACTTAATTGTCTGTATTTCATCCATACCATGACACTTTTGCGTAGGGGCTGATAACATTGGTGTGTTTCCAATAGAAGCTATTTCTTCTAATTGAGGTTGGAATCCTGTAGAACAGAGAGTATTCTGGCATGTTTTGCACTGACACATAAAAATCAGCTTACAAGGTATTTAAGAGTTGTGGCTGGAGTTTTCATGTGCCTCTCTGAGGAGTGTGATGCAGTGGATTACTTTTTAATTAGGTTGTGTAGGCTGCTCTAATGCAATTGTCCATTTTGGTTTCAGAGTTGTGAGTCGATATTGCAACAGGGTGTTTTCTGAGAGAAACTAAGCGATTTATTAAAGCATGCAAGTGTTTTTGGAGAAAGTAAGGGATGAGTAGGGTGGAGAGAGGAGTTGGATATGGAAAATATTGGTGTCCGAGCGTTACAATGAAAAAGGCTAAAGTGGAGTGAGATTAGTGCAAGGCTAGAGAGGGCAAAGGAAGGTGGGCATCTGGTGTGCACATGGAAGGTCATGAGTTAGGCAACAGATGGTAAATCTTGGAATGTGCGGAAAGTGACTATGCCTGCACGGGGGCCAGCTCAGTGGAGAGATTGGTAACCTGTGGAGACAGATATTTTGGTTTAATATTTGTACTATCGAATTATAAAGATTGTAGCATGTTATAATGGTCTATATGAGGGAGCAGAGATGGTTAAGCATTACTGTGTCAAAAAGAGAGGAAATTCCATCTTGCATGGATGCGTAAAAACGACAGCACAGTATGTTTACTGCTACTGCTATTGGCTGTTGCGGATATTTAGATTCATTTTGATTTTTTTTGGAAGAACAAAATGTCATTGCCATCAGTGCTGGCTGAGAATATAAAAGATTGACCATTTCCAAGGGTTCTGCTGCAATGTTTATGCGGGTGGAAGAGGAAAGATCTGGGAAAAGAGGTGAAGGGTTGCAGGGAGTTTAGAACAATGAGCAGTGTGGGACCAGAAAGTTTCAGAGGTGAGACCCTAGTTGACGAATCATTAGCCCAGTATCATGGCCCGCAGTGTATTACTGTGTGCAAACCAGAAAGTGTCCAGGTGTTTAAATGATGAACATTTCAAGTATTATTTCAGTATTATGGTGCAGCAGCCTACTCTACCTCAAAGGGGTTTGGGAGGTCCATATTCATATTCCTGAGGCAGAGTCTATTGTGAGTTAAAGTCAATACCGCTCAACGTCCAAGGTGTCCTACATGTGTAGTCACAATAGACTCTGATTGAGGTTAGGGATCTGAAGCATAACTTCTGCAAGTATTGTAACGCTTCCACCTATACAACCCAATAGAGAACAATGAACTGAGGAAGTTTATAATCATTCTGAAAGAGGTGGCCACTGAACTTAGGACTCCATCAGCCCAGCTTAAAGCTTTTCTCAAAACCTAGACACCACTGGAAAGATTGACAGAATTTGTCTGAAGGCACTTTTCTCTCTGCAATAAATATTATAGGAACAGGGTTTTACTGCATACACGTGAGGTGTGTAGACTATGAAAATAATTCACTAAAGAGGTTATTGAAAAATGCAACATTTTTGACATATGCCTTTTGCAGTGTCTTGTAGATGCTACTGTTGAGAATACCCCTTTCAGGAATATTAAAATCTAGATGAGAGATTGTTTTGGCAAGGCAATGACAGTACAAATCCAATACTGTCCTGCTAAAGGTAGCATGGAAGGAATGGGCTCAAATCTAGATCATCACTGGTAAGGCTCACCTATCTATCTGAGTTAGAGTCTTAGAAAAATAACAACATTCACTATTTAATCTCTAGCTGTAAAGAAGAGTAATGTGATTCTAAGGCAAAGTTAACATCAGTTTTTATTTAATGGCAAGTAGCAAAACACATTTCTTTAAAAAAATGACAACACCTTTCTTATGGTGCAGGGCTTGAGACTTTATGTGTGTACTGTTTTTGTGTGTCAAAATCATTCTGGCATGAAGTCGCAGGCCAAAAGTTGTAAATGTGACCAACCGGTTTCTTATATTTGTGCTTTATAACTTTATGCTTTTTTAGCTAAAAAGCGAAAATGTTGTGCATTACAAAATTTACCAAGGTATGCTAAGTATTGCTAACGTTTTTTTTAATCTTAATAAAACTCCTCAAAAAATAAATTAAAAAAGAAATATGACCTCAAGGAAGTACAAAGCTTGCAGGAAAAAATGTCAGTAAACATCTTTGGCTGCTGCAACATTCCTGCTTGGGAAGCAAGAAGATTGTATAGACAGAGAATGAACTGGGAAGCTATGTTCAGTAGGACCAGGTTACACATAATTATCAATAATCATTTACTGAAGGAACTAAACATTTTTAAATACATGGAAAAAGATGTAGGCCAGGAGAAACAAAAGTACATTAACTACACCCATATTATAACACTAATATATATATATTTATATGCTCAAAATGGCATTGCCATGTTAAAGATGGAATCCATAAACAATACAGATCTAACCTTACCTATATTCACGCTCCACAGCATGAGCAGATGGCAGCAATTTGCCAGGCGGTTTCTTTCTGAGCACAAGTTGCCGATCTCCATACTTGATGAAGTAAGTGGGGTTGGACTGTCCATGACTAAACTGCCGTAGTTCAAAGGGACCTAAAATGTAAATATCTGGTCAGCTTTAAGGCTCTGCATAAAAAAATAAAGTAATTTTCTTTGTGAACGTACAAATCATACTGATGCACATATGTGTATGAATAAAGGCATAAGCTTACTGTTTACTTTACAATGCAACATGTCAATACTTCCCTTTAGATTCACTGCAAGATAAACAATGGAGGCACAGTCTTATGGTAACCAGCACTACACCTTTGTTTCTGCTGTCTTATCCTGTGCTGCACACCATCTTTCCCAATCAAGATCTAGTGCAGCATGTTTCATGTGATAAAACTGACAACCACATCACATCCAAAATGATTAATGAGCAAAACACTGGGGCCATAAGGTGAAGCCCAGCTGAAAGGACATATTGCCAGTATATTCTGTTCCCATTGGCAAATCCAGAAATGTCTTTTTGTATGAATTTATAAATCAAGAAAAGATACATGTGTTTAAAGAGGGCCATATAGCGCTGTCTTATAGAAAGGAAAACTAGATAAAACTCAAATCAGGGACTCGAGCTACACAGAAAGTCCCACCCAAGACTCTCATAAAAAATCTGCCAACATTTTACCAAACAGATTAGAGAACTTCTCAGAAGGATCAGGAAAATAAAAAGATGGACAAGATTCTTCTAAAGTTTTAGCATGAATGTTTTCCAGTATTTAAATGCCACTGACAATCATGTGTTTACTCATATGAGGAACGTAAAAGGAGTGGGGCTAAGGTGGCGAAGATGGCAGACATTCTCTAGTGGAGCTCAGTGGGTCCTGCAATCCGCCCTAATCCTGCCAACCAGCGGAGATGGGACGGAACGCAGACGCCTTTCCGCCGTCGTCTGCCAAGTCAGTAACTGCAACTGCCCCTGGCCGCGGTGGAGCGGACTGCATGGGCCCAGCCCCAGAATGCGGCTGTGGCTAGCGCAGGCAGCCTGATGCTATTGTCTGCCTGTGGCCCCACTGCTACCATTTGAGAGGTGGAGAGGAGCACACCGCGCTGAGGTATGGAGCCTGCCGTTGGCTCCAAAATGCAGCGAGACAGGGACCAGTGGACACCACTACAGTACAGCAGCGACCCACCCGAGCCCGGAGCCCCATTTGCAGGCTACACCCACATAGAAACCAACCAGGGGTGAGCGGCCCCCAGAAACTATAGACAACACAGCGGACACCCTGGAGCAGTGGTGTCTGAGCCCTACCTGCCAGGGAGTACTGAGGAGCCCTGCGACCCCCGATCACCCTGCAACACCTGGTGACAACGCGCGTGCACATGGAGGGAAGAAGATCCTGGCAAGCTCCGCAGAGCACACCTGCTTCAATTCAAGGGGATCAATCCATTGTTCCCACCCTCCTTCCATCGTAGCAAGCTCAGCCAACAAGGGAATCACTCTCTTAAGGTCACCACCACTTACAGGAACGGAGCACTGGCGTGATCCTGATCACCCCCGAAAGGCCTCACTAACAGGACCACCTACATTGTGCACTACCGACTAGCTAACACAAACATACCAGGCAAGCATCAGGTCGCACTTTGGAGTCCAGGTGCGCCCCACAAAGCCTGACATTGCTAATTACAAGAGGGAGGCCCTCGATTTGACTGCAGGGGCGCACCCCTCATACCTGGGGAACTCAATCACCAGCTATATACATTTTGGAAGAGCTCCCCACCCCTGTAACACTTAGACTGAGCCAGAACAAGGCATGAAGAGGGACCTGTTTCTGCCTCCCCTAGACCCTCAAAACATCACCTACCTCCAGTGGACAGAGATATTTAGGCAGGCCCTGCTAGGCCTGCCTTCCACCAGCGAGGAGCCTCAATTGTCATAACCTTAATTAACAAACTCAGGAGACACTCAGGGTAGCCCCCACTACCACAATGGGGTGGCAGAAAATGGTGAAGACCCAGGCATGCATACCCTCACCAAGCCTGCTCTCCCCATGGACGGGAAGCTGGTGACTCACAGCCACCTGTTCCTCCGGACTCAACACCCAAGCTAAATGCCATTGAATCCTCATGCACATCTGTTGAAGCACGGATTGCAGAAATCCGAGAGAAATTTGGACTCCTTTGGGAAGACTACAGGAAGATCACCTCTAGGGTCACAGAGACAGAATGCACCATTGCTGAGCTGCAGCCTCAAATTGTAACTCATGAGCAGATAACTTGAGTCCTGTTTGACAGAATACAGCACTTAGAACACAGAGCCGAAAATGGGGAAGGTTGAACCTGCCGCAGTAATATTAGCATGGTGGGTTTGCAGGAAGGAACTGAAGGGACTGGGTCCATGATCAACTTTCTAGAGGAATAGGTGCGCTCCTTAACACCGACCCAATCACTTACTCCCCACTTTAACAGGGAACAAGTGCATTGTGCGCCTGCCTGCAAGCCACCCTGTGGGCCTCCCCATACCCCATTGTTGCAAAACTCCTACATTAGAAAGACAGCAATGCTATCCTGCATGCTACATAACTAGCGGACCCCCCACATGCATGGCGACAGTCGGGTGTCACTGTTCGCAGGTTTTATAATGCAAACACAACAGCACTCCTCATTTTTGTCTGTAAAGCGCAACTTCAAGAGCTAAATATCCAATGTTCTCTTTTCTTTCCAGCCAAATTGAAGGTCATATGCTCGATCAATGTACCCACCTCTTCACTGACCTGGAAGCCACCTGGAGTGGGTGGAAACTCATTTTGAAGGTGCTCAGCCGCCGCCTTCGAGTGGCTCAAGGGATGGGGGAAATGACGGGGTGGCGACACAACCAATCTTCAGGGGAAGCTAGATTACCCACTCCACAAGAGCTCCGGCAAAGTCAGAGATCGGCCATCTAGCCAGCGCTTGCTGTCTGTCGATCCACTTTACCTTTGCACTCAGACACAAATGCCTCATATAGTAAAGAAGACACAGTTACAAGCGATCAGAATCCTAAAGACCTCCTGGTTAGCCTGCAGGTCACACCAAATACAGCAGAGGACTTACTGTAACCCACATCACTCTGCACTGAACATGTCACTAAATAAGAGTCCAACTGGACACACAATCTCTTCACAGCTAGCTGAACTCCCTGTAGTAGTACCTGAACGGGTTGCAGACCTATGGCCTCCGCTCCAGTACAGGTCACAAGACTTAATGCTACCACGGCACCATCCCCGTTCTCTGTCTTGGCTCTGAGAGAATCTGTTTGAGAGTGTAGCACCATGCTGCAGGCTCTGGATACTACGATGTTGTTTATCATAGTTCTTTTTTTCTTTTGTGTGCAAGCAGGCACTTCTATTACACTAGTGGGCATGCCAGAGCACACTGGCCAATGTTTGTCTCACATCCCCATCCCACACATACAACCCCACTTAAGCAGGCACCATGGCTACTGGACACAACATGCAAACCCTCACCCTAAATGTGCAGTTAGTTTATTAGCTAGACAATGATACACCGTCTACTCGTATATTAAGCGACAAGGGGCTCAAATCAGTTTCCTTCAAGAAACACATATCACTCTCTGTGAGCTACAGTGCCTAAGAAGGCTCTGGAGAGGCACTGTACACAACCTACCCTAAAAATGTCTGAGGCCCAATGCTATGGATACATCCTGGTACTCCATTCTACACCCTCAACACAGTGATAGCTAAAGAAAGCCAATAAGTCTTCTTAGAAGGGCAGCTAGATGGAGACCCAATACCACTGCCCCAAATACTGATCAATCACCTTTTTGGGCCACCCTATCACAACTACTTGCCCATTTGGTGGACATTGTCTCTTAGGAGGGGATTACAACAACGTCCTGGACACCCACCTGGATCTCTCTCATCCACCACAACAGCATACCCCAATACGCCAACACTCACAACACTTGGCTAAGTGGGCCCAGTATTGGTCCTTACAAGATATATGGAGGGCACACAACCCAACCACCCACTTGTATTCCCACTACTCCGCCCCACACATTTTGTATGCCCGTCTGGTTCATTTCCTATGCTCACCTCCTTTGCTATTGCGGTGTACACACTCAGACAATCTGGGTCAAGTCCTCTCTGATCATGCCGCCCACGTAGCAGACTTGTCCTGGGGCACCCCACACCCACCAGTTCCCACCTACAATCTGTCCAAAGATAACCTTGACGACCCAGCATTTTGCGGCACCCAGCTCACCCACATCGGTCAATACTTTGAGATGAATCATAACACATTCAAATTTGTCACTAGAGGTTTCTGCATACAGAACATTGCATGGGTGTGGAGGGAGTTATCAGAGGATCTCTGAGTTACTGATGATTTGGTCACCTCCCTAGACAATCACCCCCTCTCAGCGGCACGGCACAACAAGCCCTCACACACGCCAAAAAACATCAGGCGGAAGCAGTGGAGCGACTCCGGTGTTATAACTTTGCAGCCTACACAGCCATTATTCACACCACTGGTGACAAACCAGGCTCTTTACTCTCCTTATGACTGCCTTCCATAAGTGCGCTTGAGTGAGAAGATCTGGAAGGGCTAATCACTCTGGACGAAGTAAAATAGGCTATCCACGAGCTAGCCTGCAACAAAACACCCGGTCTCAATGGCTTTCCCATCAAATATCACGATCGATTCTCTGCCCACTTGGTACCAAGTCTGGTGGAGATGTTTAACGAGCCTCTCACTAATGGCACACTCCCGTCACCCCAAGGGAGTCGGTTTTGATCTCCTTGCTAAAACCAGATCGCAATTCCACCTTACTACTGTCATACCAACCAATAGCGGTATTGGGATACGACTATAAAATCTTTGGTAAAGTCCTGGCTGAACGTTACCTACAGGTCCTCCTGGCTTTATTTCACCCAGATCAGAGTGGATTTATACCTGGATGGAGCACCTCCAACGACATTAGGCATCTTTTCCACATCACAGACCAGCCCTCCTGCGATTCCCATGGGCACTCTCCTTGACACTAAACCTCGAGAAGGCCTTTGATTCCCTATCTTGGGGCTACCTTTTCGAGGTTCTAAAGACAGTGGGCACAAGTCGGTGACCTTTTGCATACATATACACTTGTCCTACGTCTAGGGTCTGCACTGGCCACAATGTCTCCTTCATTCCCAGTTAAGCGCCGAACCCACCAGGGCTGCCCACTCTCTCCTTTCCTACTTGCCATAACCCCACTGATTCACTGGCTTTGCCAAGAACTGGGGCATTCGTCTGGAGGACAGCACGTATGCAGTGTCATTATATGTGAACGACCTACTCCTGTACGTCCGAGATCCAAATATTGACCTATCCCCTATTGCGACGACTTTCCAAGACTTCGCCACCGCATCAGGATTGCACGTTAATTGACAAAAATCATGTGCTTTCCTGTTAGGTTGATGCAACCCCCCCAAAACCATATGCTTGGGCGGCACTCCCTTAACCCGGGCCACAGCCGCGGTCCGATACCTGAGAATCTGCTTTTACCATAATCAGGAAGTCCTGTTGGATGGGTGCGCACTCACTGTAAAAAAGTTGCAGATGTGTTTTTGGCAAAAGTTGTCACTGGCCCTCACAGGAAGAATCACTTTCGTTCTCCCCCGCCTCCTCTATCACTTTGCAAACTTCCCAGTGGTCTCCGAGATCTCCTGTGGGCCTGAGGGGGTGGGGGGGGAAGCCCTTTGTAAGCTACAGCTACCGGTGGGATGGGGAGCCTGGGGGCTTCGTCCTTTGAAAATTACTACCTGGTGGCCTATCACCAATGGCTCTCCTGCTGGCTACTCCGATACCCCTCCCCCAAATATGGGAAGAGGACCTAGGGAGGCCCATACATGACTCTGAATGGTCAAAAGCACTTGAGTATCCCCACAAGTTATCAAGAAATGCCTGTTTTAAGAACACACAATACACAATCCTTCATAGGGCATACATCACACCGGCCCACCTGACCTGCATGCTCCCCACAGCACTCCTCACCTGTCCAAGATGCCAATCCTCCTCAGCAGATCTCGAGACTATGCTTTGGTCCTGCCCAAATATAGCCAACTTTTGGCGGGAAATACATTCTACTTTAGCCACGACTACGGAGCTCCCAGCCCCCAGATCTTGGAAATCCGCAGCCCTTCACATATTCCCACAACGGAAAACCCAAAAGGTGAGAGCATCGCAAACCTTGCACTTCTATTAGCTAAATGCCTCCTCACCATGCACTGGCGCTCCCCACGCTCCCACACGGTTCCTCAATGGCAGTCAACGCTCATCAGATGGAGTGCAGCAGAAAGCTCTGCATTGCATTGGGAGGAGCAGTGGTAGAGACGCAAGCATCAAATTGCGCCTGCTTGGCATGCCATGTTGTTTCAGCTCCAGGGCCTTTGTCGTGGAGACACCACCCCCTCTGCTCCCCCCACCTTCCCTGTCCCACAACCATGAAAACCAACTGCTCCACTCGACCACTGGATCCACCCGTATCGCACCACTGTAGTTAAAGTACACATCGCCTCACTGCTCACACTCCCCTCCAGTTATATTTCTTTCCCCCGTTCCAACTTCTACGCCCCACAGTTCATCCCCCAACTTCTCCCTTCCTTGAGACTTAGCCTCACCTCCCCAGGGAAAAACCCTGAAAGGTGTCACAGAGGCTCATATTATAACTGAACTCCTCATCAAGACACACATCACAGATCAGACCGCGGAGTCCCACCACACGAACCAGAGCACAGCAAACATATCCTTGTGAGTAGCTTGCACTACTACATTACTCTTACCCTATTTCAATCAACTAAGAGGGCCCACAGATCCTTGCACACCTCTCTACACTACATATTACAGTCCCCTTCCATGTATCCTGTTCCTCGCTACTTCACACTCACACCTTGCCTCTGCTTGTTAACTCTACCTTTATTGTAATTAAGTTGCTTGGTGACTACACCTGTTACTGTTCATATTACCCAGACTGTTAATGTTGATATAACTGCCTCTACGTTAAATCCCAATAAAAATCATTAAAAAAAACAAATGAAGAAAGTAAAACATAGATCAAATCTTTACTAGCACCATTTAAGTAATAACGTAAGGGCCTGATTATGAATTTAGGTGTTATTGCACATGATAAATAAAGATAACATGAAGTACGTTAGTTATTGTGCGCAATAACACCTATTAGGAATTTGTGGGATATAACATACGGATTTTGGTGTTTAACACACCAAAGTCAGAAGAGTATGGTGAATACAGTACAACTTCCCCTGTTACATTTCTGAGGGTTTGACCTGATGAAATTCAACGAAGGTTGAATTATTCAATGCATCCAATAATTATCGTATGCATTAAATAAAACAAAACTCATAATTCTAACCCATGCATAAAAGGCATTTAAGCACATGTAAGAATTAACCAACCTACTCATAATCAAACCCTGAGTTGTTTTTTTAATTCAACAATTTTATTGATTACAAATCAGAAAAATTGCCACATTACATTTCCAAAGGAAGTGCAAAATGTGAACTTCGGTGAATCTTACTCTTATATCCCCAACATCCCACAAAATCCACTCCATTCAACTTACTTTTCACCGCCTGGCCATCCACTCCCCACCCCAAGTGGAAGTAAACCACAGAAACAATGTTCCGTCAAGAATTACCATTTAACATCACCCTGGCACCATCATCTTACACCTTAAGTGTCCTTTATGTTTTCTATACCTCCATTGAAGGAGTGTGTCATGACTAATGTATCCCTTCTACAGTGCAAACACAGCTGGGGCCATTACACCATGGGCCTCTCTCATTGTAAAAGCAAATTATGTCAAATATGGGGCAGCACGTGGAGGAGCTCAAGGGTCCCTCCTAGCTATGTTAACCCCAATGATGTAGTTTCTACAGAAAGCCACTTGGGATGCATCTAGCTGAACAAAATCCTCTTCACCATGATGCATATAACATGCAACTCAGGCTTAAGGAGTCCTTCACATATGCGATAAACTTTCACATACATTCCATTGAGTCTTTGATAGTCACCACACTACTAAAACCAAATCCCACAATTCACACTCATTCATGGTGGCAAACAACAGCTTCAGAGTGGGATATGGCTGAATGAAATGCACAAGAAGGCTTGACTCTCCAGTCCTCCTCTGTCAACACCAAATCCCCTGGCTTCTACGCAGGCCCATCCTTTACTTTAAATACTATGTCAACAAGAAAGCCAGGACAAGGTTGTATTATAATATGCTTAATAAGATAAAACAATTTGTTCCAGCATTAACCCTTTGTACAACCATTCTTGCAAATTTATGTCACAATATCAAGTGACAAAATATCTATCTGCAACAATAATAAGAGTGTAATATCAACTGTCACTATATTGTCAAGGTTAGTATATGTGGGTAAATTTAAATTTATTATTCTGAACTTTCATCCATGTATCTTGAAAATATATTTCCACTACAACCTATTGGATTTCGTCGTCCTCAAACAGTAAAATATATATCACGACTAATCACTGACTAAGTAATGTTTTTTTACATCGTCCACTTATTCAGCTACTTGCTGAAACACCATTTTACAACAAATTTAAATCCATGTCCATCATCTGCAAGGCCATAAACATATATAATCCAGACTACATGGAAATCCACCCACCCCCCTTTACTGGGAGGACACATACCAAATGCAGCACCAACCAACTGATCTGGGGAGTACCCAAAACCAGGAGGGAAACGCATGCCCCTCCCTACCCTACGATTAGCACCATTGTGCCTCAAAAACTCAAGATCCTAATCTTCTCACTGTATGTGCTCCCATTCAATCCCTCCCTCACAGAAGTAGCACTGTAACCCTACATGCACTCTTTGTAATTTAGGACACCTTGTAAATTATGTGCAACTCTCACTGTGATATAACCTCCTCCTCCTCTTGTTTTAAATGTGCACCTATGTTCTCATTACTTGCTTGTGGGGACATAATGCTTTCCAAAATCAAATCATACTGTCAATTTTAACCTCCTCTGCTTCCTTAAGGCAAGAGGTCTGTGCTTTGTAAGTACCATCAAAAGAAAAAGTATTTTTAACAAAGACAGTGTGCCCCCCACCTCAAGTCAGATTCAGCAGCGGCTCCCCAGGGTAACAGGGGGCGGGATGGCGCACGCCAAGGGAAGGGGAGGTGAGGGGATAAAGTAATTTTTATTTTAAAAAATAATTATGAAAAAAAACTTACCTCCACGCCGCTTCTCGCCATACAGCTCCTCTTCTGTCCTGCAGGCAGGCATAGGCTCCCAGCCTGCCCTGCGCCAATCCTGACGCTGCTCAGAGCAGCGTCAGGATTGGCTGGGCACTCCCAGGCAGACTGGGAGCCTGTGCAGGCTCTCTCCAGCCTGGCAACTGTGTTGCTGGGCTGGAGACAGCCTTCTGCGCATGTATGTTTGGCCAGCCAAACATACATGCACAGTCAGGGGAATGCACAGTGCACTCCCCTCACTGCTCGTCACCCCATGGCCCCGCTCCTTTCACAAGAGTTTATTGTCCCTTCCTTGGGAAAGGTTTGCAGCTTCTGCTGCTGGCGGGGGGTGACACTTCTCCTCCCAAACGGAGGACCTGCCACTGGTTAGATTGTTGCCTTTCTTCAGTTTGTCTTAGGATATTTGGCCTACACCAGCTGGTATCCAGACATTCACTTATCCTTCAAGTGTGTACTGGTCTATGATTTACAAGTGCCAAACTGAAGATTACTTGTCTAGCTTCATAAGGGACTTCTTTCAGGGCTTATGTCCTCTAAAGTGTCTCCAGACGAAGGTCAGATAATATAACAACCTTCCTCCACCCAAATCACAACTCTTTTAGTAAGGATCCTTACAAACCCTCCTCCACTCTTCTACCATCATTCATTCCCTCCTCAGAACTGAGCCTGATGGGTCATACGTTTCTAGCAGGCTTAGTTGATCTTCTCTTCCAGTCACTCCTAACATACATTTTCAATCACTTCTTAAATAAAAGATTGCACCGGAAATGAATGGATTCCCAGAAGTCTGTAATTCATTGCTCTCAATCAGTTAACTAGCTTTAGTTTTTTACTTGTTTGACAGGTGAACATCTCTTCCTGTTATGCACTGCTGCACTTTCATGTGTCACTCTGGCATTTTTGACCACTCTCTGGGTTTATTTAATAGAAAGTACTCTAACCGTTCATCTTTTAGAAGTTTTTCTTGCATCCCCAACATTTTTGTAGCTAAGCCCTCCTAATGTTCCCTCTATCCTGTCTGGGTATTATATAGGATCTAAAACAAGGCCTTTAGCATTCTCTTTAACTTTATGATACCCAAAATGATCCCATTACTAAAGTTACCCCGTTCAGGCAGACAGCTTTTGGAATTCACACTCTAATTTAGCTTCAACATCTTTTGTTTTAGTCTCTTCTTTCCATTACATCATTTACCTCTTGGATAACATGACTAATATGCATGTTGGGAAGGATAGTCTGCTGTATGATATGTGTTTAGACACTGCTTGGATTCACATTGATATAATCAGCAGAAATTTTAATTGCGTCAACAGACTTCATTCCACACATAATGAGAGGCCAGTCAAAATTAAGTACTCAATAAGTACTAGTGGCCAGATATACAAAGCATTTTTACAGTCACAAATAATCTCATTCGGAGTTTGAGATCACAAAAATACTCATTTAAAAGTATCAATCCCCTTTTACAAATCAGCCTTTCTGTGTTTGGAAAGCTGTTTTGCAGGCATCCAAACACAAATTGATATTCAATGTATTGATGTTTTTGCAAGCGAAATAAGGTTGCAAGACATTGAAAAATTACCAACTCCCAAGCTAGGGTGGTATTGCATTTGCAAAATTCCCTTTCTGAATGTAAAACTAAAGGTTTGTTGTGGTGTAGGCAGTAGCCGAAGAACCAAAATTCCAAAAAGGAACACGATTTTCACATAAAGAAAACCTTTTATTTTAAGGACAGCATTGTTTCTTTTAGGGAAAATTGGGTGCATTTTGAAAAGCCAGCTCTGTTGAAAGGCAATCACAGGCATGGTAGACTGCTAACTATAGCAGGCCACTGTCCCAGTGATGACCACCAATCTGAGTGAGCTGCAATTTCCAACTTACTTCAGTAATTTTATGAGGTAGACAGGACCGTGACCCATTCCAAATCAGAATTTAATGAATTGACTTGGGTCATTAATGTCATTACTGGTTGCAAAAAAATACTGTTTGCAAACAGTCTGATAGTGAGTGTTTGATCATCAAATCATAGCTGGATGGAAGGACGTAACTGGACGTGGATGGGTGTGGCCTTGTGTGCAAGCAGTTGGCAGTTGAATCAGGCTGAGCTGACCAGAGTATAGCTGCGGGGAGTAGCAGCAGGGGTTGGGCCTTGCCCAGGCTGCGGTGTTGTGCTTGGAGTGAGCAGTACACAGCACACCCCATGTGCACCATAGCACACCCCAGCAGTGGGGGTAGGGGACTACTGACCTTTTGCAAGCTTTGTGATGGCCTATTGCAGGCACCCACCCCGCCCGCCCTGCACAGAGGAGCCAGCCAAAGAGGTGCGGCTGGATAAGTGGCAGTAAAACAAGAAGCAGCAAGCCCCTGGTCCTTGGCCAAGGAAGGTGCGGCATACAAGACATATGAGGCCGGAGCACAGAGAGGTACACAGATTTTGAGCCAGGCATTAGGCTGCAGCCCCTGACTGTGGTGCAGAGGCGACTGGCAATAGGGCATTGGGGCTTGCACCACGCAGTGGGGGTCAGCACTTGCTCAATGTCCTTCATTATCCTTGCGGCACTCTGCTAACAAGCAACTTAAAGGGGCATTAACGGCTGGACTTTTGAACAGCCACACGCTCTTATTACCGTTGGGGCAGCCTTACCCCATAGCTCATAGACTTTGTTGTAAAACGAGAAGCTCAATTCAGGCGGGTTGCGACTGGTCCACTAAAGAAGCAGTCTAAGCAATCTAAGAAGCCCAAGCAGTAAAGCCAAGCAGTCAGAGCTAGGCCTCCATCTATCTGAGAGCACTCTGAAGTACACTGGAGCCCGTCTGAGCCTGGAGGCGATTAACAAATTGTCAGAGTGCCTCTTGCGCAGCTAGCAAGCAGCCCAATCCTCGCATCATTCATCTCATTCCAAGATTACGAAGTATGCAGAAATCTTCCTTACAAGGCAAGGGAAGGCATCAACAAGTGAAGCATACTAAGCATAGTAAAGCAGGCAGCAAGTATGTCAACAGAAATGTAAAATAAGACTTGCAAACGGAATAAAGAAGCAAACCAAAGGCATCATTTTGATTGTGAGGTGTGCATTTCAATTCGTATACTTGAATGCCCAATTGCACCCTTGACCTTGCAAACAAGGCCTCCAACCCGATCACGTAGGACAAGACAGCAGGTCTCTGCCGTATGCACTATTTGGAAACTCTCATATAGAGTGTTTGAGGCACGGAGATGTTGTAGATCGATTTTAGCTTGCTCGGGTACAGGAGTTTAGCTTAGCCTGGCCTTGCAGGCCTGTACCCTTTTACCTATATAACCATGCTCTGTTGTATTATTTGATTTTATTTCATTTTTAGCTTTGCTTGCAGTCTTTGCATTTTTAGGAGAAATGTTTTTATTTCTTAATCAGTTGCCATTCGGTGAAAGAATCTTTATCAGTAACGTACGTTAGTTTATCATGTACCCTTGTTTCATGTTAAATGGGATCAGAGTGCGAACATGTTGTGTATTGTTATGATACTTCAGATCCAAGTTTCCGCACACAATCTCACACTTAGGTACATACCGACGTCATGATGTCTGCACGAACAATAACAAGGGCCTTATAAAAACACCCTGTGAGACCAAGGTCATTAGAGGGGGTTGCACCATCCACACTGAATGCCATTTAGCAGCAGACCTCAGCCTTTGTGTCTCTACATTGCCTTATTGGGTTATTGGAGGCCGACCTTGTTCTAAGGGGGTTGGGGCACCTTTTAAGGATATGGCTTGGGCAGATTAGGTTTATCACGCCTTGCTCTCTCTACAGGGTAGAAATACACTCCAGGGAGATATTTGCATATTCATATAGTTTGCAAAATGTTAAGATTGTTCCTATTCACGTCATTCATTTGTACAGTCCTGATTTTACTGCTTTCCAGTATCCTAAACATTGCAGCACATGTATTTTACCTTAGATTGCAGTCTTTTCAATAAATGTACTGAAAATCATCCTTATTTCTTGCCTGTGTCTGTGTAAAAGACGCAGAAGTGCTGCCACCCCTAATCCAGCAGTCTTGTAGAAACACTAGGGTCCTTGCGACACAGACTTATCGCCAGCTCAAAAAAGGCTTGGAGAGAAGCAGGCCCTGCATATTCAGATATCAAAGCAGAAAGAGTGAGGCAACAAAGGAGACAGAGTGATATGCCTGGTCAACGTACGTCCAAGTCCCTGGACATCCCAGCAAAAGGACTTAATCAGGCTAAGGAAGGGACAGTGCACCAGGACCCCCTCTAGGGGTATATCGGCTTAAGCCGCTCAAACCCATGGCCCAGCTACAACAATTAAACCCATACAAAAGTATTGTACAAGGATGAAGGCTGGGATAGGGGAACCATCAGGGCAACCCACAGGGCAACCGATGGAGCAGTCCATGAGGGAAACAGGTCCTTGGGGGCATCTCAAGGGTGAATCAGGATCAGTTAACCAGGAAGGGAGTAAGCAGACTGGCCAGATCGAAGCTACTTTTTACACCTCAGGCAGCACAACCTGTCTCAGCCTCGAAGAATCTACAATTGCAGAGTTGGTGGAGTTGTCAGAAATTGTGGTGGCAAATAGTAACATCCAAAAGAACTCCTATAATTTTCACTATCAAAGCACATCTGTAGGAGCAAAAAAGGTCATAGAGATTTCATCATTAATGAGTAAAGTGGCACAAGTGGAAAAACCACAATACATGGGCCGGCTTGGTTTATTCAGGAACATGGTCCAAATGAGTTCACTGGTTCGAATATAGTCGATCCATCCTTCCATTTCACAAAAAAGGCAGGAAGCAACAACAGAGGCACTAGAACATCTGTCAAATAATCATCAACTCAACCTCAATGACCAAGCAAATGTTGCAAATTCCAGGCCTAAGCAGAACTGCTCCACCCCCATCAATAAAACTAGGAAGGTGCTATGGCAGCAACCCAGTGAGCCATCCTCAATGGACATGGAGCATAACGTATCAAATATGGAGGCGGACCCCGGGGTGGGGAACAAGGGCCAGGCATTAAGGGGACCAGTCCCTGAGCTCTACCTCTATTAACGGTGATGGTTCTGATCTTATTATAAATACTATAAACTCCTGTTTACTAGCTGCAGTAAAGTCGCTAACGTGGCAATCTCATAAATTAGAAAATCAGGTGGAGCTGATGCACATGCTGGTTCAGAGTGTGCTAACAATTGATAAGAAGCTGGACACGCTTAATTCCAAGCTAGACCTTTGGGCCAAAAAACAAAAGGGCATGGACACCTCAACAAGTAATACAAGCGAAGCGATCGTTGAGAAACTACCCACGTTGCCAGAACTACTATCAACTCTAAAAGATTATTGTAAAGATGCTCGGTCAAGTAACACAGAAAGTAGGGAAATGTCCAATTTGGACGAGTCCGATCTAATGGTGGACAATATACTACCAGCATCTGGAGGCACAATAGGGCCCAAAGAACAAATAAGCCCCAGAACACAGGGGCCCATCGGTAACAGAAAGCAAAGCAATGCGGAAGAAAGTAATAACAGTATCGTTATGAGCATAGATGTGCCATCTACCAGCAATGCTGAAAGAGGGTCAACAGAAGCGATTGTGGTGGCTCAGACACAGCTCTCTGGACGACAAAAGAAAAAAACTGTGGAAATCACTGAAAAACTGCAGATGGAAAAATAAGTTGATTCATACCATGTATAAAGAGCCAGTGATCACATTGACAGCATCAAATATCCCAGTGAACATGGTAGAGACTGGGAATGATAATAGCACTAAGGCCAAGATGTACGAAATTATTTTGTATTACTTAACGGACCGAATTGCTATTTCGGGCCGTTAACAAATGCAAAATCCACATTCGTTATGTACAAATCCCCAAAACCCAATCGCAAAATGTGATTCCTACGCTGTAACCCCACATTGCCCCATGTGCAGGTTTTATGCTGCCTACATTTCTTTGCGTGGTGAGAAACCAGTCAGTCATAGCAGTGCTGGGGCAGTGTCACAGAGCACATTATGAAGGTTCCTCCACAAGTTCCTGGATGTAATGGTAGGAAAGCTGAAGCAATATATCTATTTTCCAAATACTCCGCAAACAATGCAGCAAACAAAACTCAATTTCTATAGAATGGCACAGTTCCCAAATGTCATTGGCTGTGTGGATAGAACACATATTGCCATAGGCACCCCTTCAGCATCAGAATATATTTACAGGAAAAGGAAGAGCACACACACCATGAATGTGCAGGTGGTGTGTGGGGCCTCCTGTGTCATCACTGTCCCTGTGGCCAGGTACCCACGCAGCACACACAACTCATTTATGTTCCACGACAGTGGAATATACAACCGACTGGCACAGGGGAAATTTCCAGATGGATTTTTGCTTTGTAAGTTAACCTCATAATAATTGCACACACTGACTAGGAATGTATGTGGCAACTGACCCAATGTTTTCCCCACTCATGCTCCTAAGGTGACAGTGCATATGGCTTATGCCCATGGATCCTCACACCTTACCTTACCCCCCGGACACCAAGTGAAAGATGGTACAACAGGGCACACAAAGCAACATGCTTAGTTATTGAGCAGACATTTGGCATACTCAAATCCCTCTTCAGGATCATCCACAAGACCGGAGGTGCACTTCTCTACATGCAACACAGATGCTGCAAGATAATAGCGACCTGTGCCATATTGCACAACATAGCAATATGGAGGGGACTACAGAATGTCATAATTGAACCTGAATCTGATGAAGACTCTGATGATGAACAACAGCCACTTCAGAGACAACAGAATGGCATCCATGTGGCTCAAGGATGGGCAAGACGCACAGAAATCACAGGCAACTACTTCTGTGGTAAGGCATGTCATGGTATCAGTGAAACAACTCATACATAGGTTAGTGCTTGGTGCACATTCTAGTGACCACCTTTTAATCAGGTGGTAACAGACAAATAAACAAAACTAAACCTGCATGAACAAATGTGTGGCAAACGTGCCAAATGTAGTGTAACTGGGAACTTCAATAAATTATATTATGTTGAACTCAACAATGTTGTGACTTTGCTACATATGTGTATGTGGTTTAGGAGATGGGGCTGATTGCTGGCACACAGTACAAAATGGGGAATAAATGTACTACAACTACCATGATGCACTGGATGAGTGGGTCAGACACCTGAATGGAGTAGTCCATACTGTGTTGTATGTGCTGTGGTTTGCCGAACAGTATAGCCTAGAA
Source organism: Pleurodeles waltl (assembly GCF_031143425.1). Classification (NCBI taxonomy): domain Eukaryota; kingdom Metazoa; phylum Chordata; class Amphibia; order Caudata; family Salamandridae; genus Pleurodeles; species Pleurodeles waltl. Next base: position 903,839,270 of record NC_090450.1, read on the forward strand.
GAAACATGAAAGTAATCACTTACCCTGGCTGGTGCCTGCTGAGAGGGAGGTGTCAATGTCTCCTACTCTAGTGACACTGGCAGGTTCCGGAGTCCCCTCAATGAGGCGCTCCATGGCAGTTGGGGGGGAAAGAGGAGTTGTGTATATTGGTTTTCCTCCCATACCACACCCCTCAGCCATCTTGCTGGCCAGCTTGTCCTTTGTCCTGAAGCACAGGTCGTACCATCTTTTACACAGCTCTGGTGTGGTCCTCTGGGTGACCCCCGAGGAGTTCACCTTTTGTTGAATTTCAAGCCAGATTTATTTTTTCTGATTCAGGTGCGGAAAAGGAGGCCTTGCCGAAGAGCTGGTAACTTTTTTAAACACATTCCTCAGTGAGGACCTCAAGCTCCCTCTAGGAAAATTTCATTTTGCGCTTTCTGCTGCCTCCAGCTTCCCCGGTCTCCTCTGCAGCCATGGTGTGGTGTGCTCCTCCTTCACTGTGTCTGAGCCACTCCCTGCTTCCAGTAGCTGTGTCAGGTCTCTAGGGAGTGGCCACACCCTGTTCATCACTCCCACCTAGGCTTTCAGGTGCATTTTGGCCTGGATTTCTTAAATTGTGATTTCTTATTAAGAAATAGCTATTTTTTTGCGATTTCTTAGGTACGATTTCTACCCTGTAGAAATTGCAAATAGGGAATTGCTAGACACGTACATCGGAAATTGCGACTCGCAAACAGCAATGCTTTAAGGCCCGGGGAATTATCCAATTTTTCAATTAAAATAAAGAACCCTCAAACAGCAATAACAAGCAGAAATTGAATATGTTTCATTGAAACCAAACCTATCGGCCCAATCTTACAGTCAGATGCAAGACTCAAAACAGAAAGTTCCACCTAGACAATGCTTCACATAGGACAAAACCCTCAGGATAGAACTTAGGCACAGGTTGTGAATTCAAGCGCCAAAGACACCTCCATTGGGCAAGTAAGCTTGCACCCCATGGAGCCGAACATCGTTTTAGACAAGACTGCTAGGGGTACAGCGGCACATGCAGACATAAACAAGGCTTATAGGAATTTAAATGGCTATCCAGTTTAGCAATCAGAATATATTACTAAAACCGCACCAACGGATCAGGAATCAACAAATGGTATCCATTGAGGAACACCGTGAGAGGAAGCTCATATTCATAATCAGCTATAACGGAGGAGTCTGCTTTACTTGACCGAAAAGACATGCAACGGTTTAGCACTACTGGGCAGGCTAAGATAATACAGACTGTTCAGCACTCTGGAAAACACCAGACAGGGGCTCATTAACATATAAGTACACCTCCACCTGTCCCATTGATCTTTACTCCAGAATTCGAGATGAGAAGGCCATGTGACATGTTAAATCATCTTATTCCTTTTAATTAGCATACCCTCACTCTCCTTTCTTACATTGGCACATTTACCATACATCTGTGCAAATCAAGAAGTATCCTTTAATTAGCAAAAAAAGAGCCTACACTGGCTGAGTGGGCAGATATAGCTGATGGTCAAAAAATCCTTGCAGAAAAAGAACAGTTCAAGGAGTGGGGTATACTCAAACACTTCGGCAAAGGAAAAATATCACCACATCCTATCATTGATCACACCATCTAGCACAACGAAAATGTTCAAACAGCGTCTTTAGTGGTATCAGGCCAATACTTCCGCAGTCTTGGAAAAAAAGATCACAGTCCAGCTGCCAAGGGGTCTAGGAGAAAGACGCTGCATGGTAGAAACATTGGTACATACCTGCTGGGAGCAATCTGAGTGGGCCTGGTTACCAGCAGCCTTTCAAACAAAGGGGCTGCCTTGCTCCTAGTCCTGTGGGGGCAAAGATGTCAACCTCAAAAAATATGATTAGGATTATAAATTGGAACGTGGCATGCCTTAACTCTCTAACGGCTAATAAAGACTCTAATGAATATTTACAAACTAGCGACAGTCTGTGTTTGCAGGAAACGTGGTCCACAATGCCTAGTTTACGGGCATTTCACAAAGATGCACATAAGAAGAATCTATATGAAAGAACCATGGGTGGTCTCTCTGTGTACGTGAAACTAGACCCGTAGGTAAAAATAAAAGAATGGAATAATAGCCTACATGATGTGCAGATTCTTGTCATAAACGGTTTTGTAATAGACAGAACATATACCTCAATTACAGTGGTAAGTAAGCCTGTACGTCAATCCCAACAGGGAGGTGAAAGTAGCAAATGCCAAGATCACTGGCTTGATACAAGCATTCTTCTGCGAGCATCCAGGGCACAAGAACCTAATGGCTGGAGACTTTAACATCCAAGATATGTGCCATCCAGAGACAGGTGGAGGGGACTGCAGTCGAAACATTCTGGAAGCTTGCATCAGCAAATTTGAGTCAGGCTCCACAGACCAATCAGGCAAATCAAAGCCTACTTTAAAAAACATCTCAACGTTGGATTACATCTTCTTAAGTAAGAAGCTTTTAAGCAGATGCATAAGTCCAACACAGGACCCAAGGTGATCATCATCCAATATCCGTTGTGGTCATTGTGACTGCGATGCTGCACAGGGAATATGAACCGGTAGGTTAAACGCTCCTCTTTAATGTTGGCCAATCAATAAGGAGAATCATATTGGTGCCCTGCATTCATGGCCAGATACTCATGATGGAAACAAGTCTTTGCTTTGCAGACCATTGGAGTTGAGAAACATTAAGCAGCAATAATGAATAAGCTATATGAAGCCTTAATCCTACACAGGCATCACAACCCACCTTGGCCTTCAGAGGCCACCCTTACTTCTTGAAAACAAAGAATTCAAAGAAAGCAAAAGGAATTACCGCCATGCAGAGCTCTTACATAGACAAGAAAAGAGCCTACAAATGGAAATTATGCTGAAAGAGGCAGGGAAATCACACAAAAAAATATCCCGTAAGTTGAAACAAAAAGAAATTGAGGAAGAATGGAAACACATATACTTCCTGTTAGCACCCAGTAAGACCAGGGAATTCTGGGGATACGTCAATAGCCTGACAAGCAGAAATCATTAGGAGAACACCATTCCGGCAAATGAATGAGTTGCCCACGTAACCAGACTTTATGTCAACCCGGATAAAACCAGGGATGTCGACAAGAAGGTACTTGAGAGTAGAGTCCAGAATGGAGACTCCGAAAAGGAGGCATTAAGGATCCTTAAGTGCATTTGGAAGGATGGAGCGCTCGGACCAAATGGCCTGCTGGGTAACATCTTTAAAGAGGATTAGGAATTTTGGGCACCTTATATGCAAAGCCTGTTTAATGCTCGCATCTCAACATCAGTTATCCCTGATTCATGGAAAGGCACCATCTTGCATCCCATATACAAAAAGGGAGACAACACCTGACCAGACGCAATAGGCTGATAGCCCTACTGCAAGGTCTTCACGAAAATGCTTTTGAATGAGCTGGTAGCATGGATCGATGAAAACAACATCATACCTCAATATCAGATGGGGTTCAAGCCAAACTCTTCCACAATGGACAAAATTATTGCCCTTTTTTATTTGGCCACTAAGGCCATAGAAAACACATCACCGCCACTTTACATTTGCCTCTTTGATTTCAGCACAGCCTTTGGTAGCATAGACCGAAACATTCTTTGGTCGAAGCTTGCGAAGTTGGGAATACCGAGGAAACTCCTTGCAGCCATTATAGCATTGCATACAGATAGAGGGGTCCGGATCAAGAGCAGAACTATGCAATTTCAGAAATGTACACAAACAATGGGTTAAAGCTGGGATGTGTAAATTGCTGTTCCTTTGTTTAATTTATACACTGCAGACTTAGGCGCGGACCTGCTGAAAGGAAACAACTTCCCGCCTAAGCTAGGCCCCAACAGACATCTCTCATTATGCAGTATGCGGACGACCTGGTGCTACTGGGCCAAACCAGAATTGGGATGAAGAGGGCCTTGGAAATCCTCCACTCATATAATGCAAAGAACTTCCTACACTCAAACGCAACGAAAACTGAAGTCCTGGTATTTGGTCACAGAATTAAGAAACCTAAGTTGTAATGCAAACTAGGCCCGCTAAGGATAAGTATCAAGAACAAATATAACTACCTAGGTGTTTGGCTGACGGATAGTGGGAAATCTAACTTGCAGGCCAAGGCACTGACTGACAAAGCAGCTAAGACCACGTATACATTACACAAATTACATTACAAGTTACAAAGTCATTCGGAAGAGGGGATTGGACAACCTCTGGAGGCAAAATTGCTACCAACGATAAACTATGGCCATCTTGCCTTCCATAACATGCTTATTGAGACATTAGAGCACTGCCACATGGCAGCATACAGGGACATTTTTAACATCCCAAAAACTACTCAGCGCACACTGATTCGGTTACTGTTCACTCTTGTGATGATGGATATTAAATGTAAAAAAGACCTGATCAGTACAACCATAGCATGTTCAGAGGGGATTCAGATTCAATGTAAGTCGCAATTAACGTGATATTTCAGGATAAAAAGAGCAGCTGGTCAAAGTATTTGAGTAGTCCCAGAGACTTATTAAACTTGCCCTGAGTGTCCATCAGATCCACCTATAACAATGGACAGAATTGTAAAAGCGCTTATCAAGGGAGCAGGACACAAAAAAATTAGATATACTCTGGGTGCAGTGGGTCTCGCCACATCACATGAAGACACGTCTTGTCAACCATATCTGAAAGCGGCTCTGGGAAGGCAAGCTCTAGAGACCATACTGCGGACCAGGCTCTCACTCTGCCCAGAAGGGAGTATAGGCACTATTGGACTAAGATTCCTGCAGGCCACGTGCAGTGCAGTCTGAGTCTATACCATTCTGAGTCAGCCACACACCTAGTTTGCTGCTGCTCTGCATTGCTACACCAGAGGCGAGTCTACTTGAGAACAATCTTCCTGCAGATTGGGATAAGAACTTGCAAGGAGGAGCTGATATATATCTATACAACAGCAGTCCCAATGGAACTAATGTGGATTTGCCAAGTTCTTTGTAGTCGCAGGAAGACTTTTGTACGATGCTAGCTTTCCGAGGGGGCCAGTCATTTGAAAATCTTTTAGCACCATGGCTCATGATAGCCATAGCCTCATGAACTGACTTTACTATGCGATACAATTTGAAACACTGAGTACTTCACACTTATTGCTATGCATGCCTACAAAGCACCTTTTGACCTAGCATGTGGCATTGTAATTCTACATCCTGCTCCTCGAGATTTAAGCATGTGGTATAGGCCTCCTACATCAAGGCATTTTGTACTACATTGCCATACTAAACACTACTAAGTACTCTTTGATCATGCACAGGGCTCTCTAAATAAAAGACTTCTCCCAAGAAAATGGGAATGATAAGGTATGGCTTGACACCCTGATTTTAGCATGTGTAGGCGATTACAGCAGGGATACAATACCTGCAGCTTGTTTGTAATGGGCGTTTTACCTTCATGCTGCATTTTTCAGAATAGCTTGGGTGCACTTGCCATCAAGTGCGACAGCTTTCTTAGAATTGGGCCTGATGCACCTCGTAATCACTTCAATGCTCGCTATGTACCCTTGCGTGACATGCGTCACAGCTTGTGCATTTGGGCACTCTAGTTTTTATTTTATGTATGTACATATCACGCCCCTGTATGTTCAACAAGGTTGATATCTTCTGGGTTTTATATTTCGGAATTATGTGACTGATCGCTAGGTACCCTAACTTGGCATGCGTCACAGCTTCTGCATTTGGACACTCTACTTTTATTTTATGCATGTACATATCACGCCCCTGCATGTTCACCAAGGTTGATCTCTTCTGGGTTTTATATCTGTGTACTGATAACCTTTTAAATGTATTACATACAACCATTTTATCCAGTAGCTTTTGTGTTTGTATATATGGAGCTGTGTTATTTGTTTGTTTTGCACTTGATCTTATACTTTTAAATCTGTTTGTAATGATTTTAAGTAATCAACTAATAAAGATGAAGATACTTGTTACTGTTTGCAAATTGCAACCAGATTTTTTTGACCAGTAGTTAATACATTGGGCCCTAACTACTGCAGCAAGGCAAGACTGGAGAAAGAGCTCATGGGGACTGAGGAGAGTAAAACCAGAAGTGACAAAATAAGTGCTTCTTTGTCATAAGTACAAGAAGAAATGCCAAGAGACCAGCATGGGGGAAGAGACAGCGAGAGAAGGTAGATATGGACAAACCAGTGAAGAAGAAGCCACAAGGATGGTGTTCCAGAGCAGGGGTTTTTTGGCAGAATAAAAGCAGATGAGAGATAGCGACTACAGAGCAGCGTCTGCGGAGGCACGTGTATTAGAGGAAGAAGGGAGAAAGTTGGTGCGAAACCGTCAGGCAGGCTTGAGACAAGACTATCAATCCACACTCCAGCTCTGTGACACAAGGAAAGAAAGTGCTGGGTTCCTGACTGTCATGGTCCTTGAATGGGCCGTGGCCAAAGGCAAGTGTCATAAGTAGGATGGAGAAACTGTCAGGGGCATAGGAGTTGGCGAGCTACGGAGAAAACTGCATGGGCTGATTCGCAGAGTGTGGTGAGCACTCCAAAATATATTGAACGTCAAAGAGATTGGAATTAGGTGACCAAGGGGAACACCAGTAATGGTTATAAGGGTAGACTAAAATACTGTTAAAAATTAAGAGACTTGTCTTAGAGAATCTTATATAGTTGTCTTTATCAAAGAAACCTACAGAATTTTCTGGTAGGCGGACTAAACTAAAGAAGCAGAGGGAAGCAGGAAGCAAATTAAATAAAGTTTGTGGTACATTTTGATGATTCGGATTGTGAGATTAATATTTAACCAAAAACCTTTTCTCTTAAGATTTGACAATTTATAAACGAGGTAAAAAAAACTTCATTTCTGACACACTGTAGGTTATTATTATGACCGTTATCTAATGGCAGAGTTGGAGCTGAATGACCTATGCAGGAGAGGAAACTCTACTACTATGGAATATTTCTTTATTTGTAGAGCAGCATTAGTCAAACTCAATAATTATTTTAAAATCTCACACGTAACTGAGCGGCAAAAAGATATTTAGTGCCATTTACTTTCCTCACCATGTTCAATAGAATTCATTTTGGCAATGTAATGCAAAATACAGAAACAGAATAAACAGATTCTAGATAAACTATTATTGTACGATTAGAACTTCAGGACCACAAGGAAGGAATTAATGCCTCCATTCTTTTCAGATAATGAAGGAACAGCCAATATCCCAACTGTCTGCAAGGCTTTTAAAGTAACCATCAGAGAAATAATTATTTCACATAATTAAACATGCAAAAAAGAGACTATTAGAATAAGCAGAACGCAGGCGTACAAGACGCAGAGAATTGCAATGCCAAGTCTTACAGTCAGGAAAAGAAGTACAGTTTGGAGAAGCTCAAACCTGCTTGCAAAGATCACTACATTTATCAGAGCATTGCTAGTTATGAAGAGGGAGAATCAGATCATAAGATACTAACATGGAAAGTAAGGGAGCAAAAAGAAAGCAATGAAATACACAAAATTAGAAATCCAGAAAATTGTTAAAAAATAAAGCATCAGAAGAGATAACTGACATTTTCCTAAAATATTATAGCGGGTCAATTAGTAATATATTCAGATGTGCAATCAAGAAGTATTTAATAGTAATTAACCATTTAAATAAGTTCGCTATTCTACAGCTTTAGAATGAGCATGCTGAAACTGAAAATTCATTTTACAGAGGAAATTTATAATACTGTATCAAAAGTCAAGGAAAGACAGGGTCAGGTGTCATTGTGAGCATATTTAAGTCAGGAAACACTGCACAGAAACATTCTAATAACAGCCTATATCAATACTAAATGATGATTCTACGAGTTTTGCTAAGCTTTTAGCCAACAGTGGTTCAGCAATGTTAGAAACATCATCCTGAAGAGACATATTCCAACAAACACCCACTATCTTATTAAGCAGACACAGAAAACCTCTGAAGTAGTAATGCTACTAGATGCCAAAACGGCTTTCAACTTCGTCAGTAGGATTGTTTATTTAGTACCCTGACGAAAATGGGAATCCATTATCATTCGCAAAGCTAATTTTATACTGGATCCCAAGCTTCGTCTATAAGAGGTTGTTACCAAGCATCAACCATACAATACATCACAAGTTTTCTCAACCCTCTAATCAGCAGTTTTCAATACTAGTTTGATTACAGGGGTAACGGACCTATGACTCCATTTCTTGTTTCTCCTGAAACAGATACACAAACTAAAAGTAGTTAGGTATAATATGCTACACACATTTATTTTAAAAGATGCAAAGTTCTATCCAAGTCAGAATGTACTGGCAATACATGCAGAGGATATCCTTAAATGATGCTAAGATATTAATATGGTTATGATGAAACACTTCTGCCACTGGGACAGTTTTTCTCTCGTGAGGAATAGGGTAGGGGCAGACGACAATAGATCTTGCTACTTATATTTTCACATGCATTTTTTAAGGAAAACCAGCAATCTACATGAATTTCAGTGCTCATCCTTCCTGGATTCTAAATTATTTTAGAAAAAAAATAATCAAGGGATAGGCAAATGGTATGCATTTATAATTGGCAATAAATCGCAGGTAATAAAAACTAGCTGATACATATATGGTTAGAAATTTGTGATCTTACTTTTTCTTCCTTTAGAGGGGCAAATTTCAGACAAATGCAATTCCTCTGAACCTGGCTTTAATACGTGACACTGCAAAAGGTGCACAAATGTAGAACGTCAATAGCTGATAAATGCCCAACTTGTTGCAATGAAAGTGTAGGAAGTTGGCAGCACATATTATATTCTTGCAACACAACTGGACATCAATTTCTGAACACACGTTGAAGGAGCTAGGGCACAAGACTGAGCAGAATGCAATAATAGCTATAATTGGGTATATTACTGCTTAATGTAATCTACCAAAAAAAGCTAAACAGTTTTTTTAAAGGAATGCTGGGTACACAATCTTCAAATACTTAGAAGTATAAAGAATAGTCCATGCCAATAACCTTGCAGTGTACGTAAAACAGCTATGCCACATATGCTGGAGCAATTAACAAAAATGGAAAAAAATCAAGGGGCAAAATGAAGTATGTTTGAAAGCCATCCCACAAAGAATACTATGGGCCATACGTAATTTAAAACTGTGAAAAATTAATTCGAACACATTGGCACTTTAGAGGGGAAAAATAGCGAACAAAGATGGCGAAAATCAATTTATATATATGCATGTTTGTGAAATGTAGTTACAAGCATGGATTATACATATTGATAGTTTTATTTTGTTATATATTTTTCTGCACTGTACACTCTGAAATCAACAAAAAATATTTTTGTAAAAGTATGTGGGGATGTGACCAGCAATGGAAAATAGTTTTTGCCTCCGTCCCCATCAGGGGGAGACCAAGACTTCAGCATGAACCACAGCCCGATCCTAACGTCCCAGGAGCCCAATGTCCCTGGCTTTGCTGTGCCAGAAGCAGGAGAGGATACCTGAAGAACAGCGGCAGCAGCAGAAAATGTCAAGGGGGGACACAACGGGGACGAGGGAAACACTTAAAAACACTCACCGTTCTGCAGCTCCTGCCGTCTCCCTCCTTTGCTCCTGATGGTGTTGCAGCATTCACTGGGACACCAGCACAGGCTCCCCAGCAATCCTGGCACTGCTCTAATGCTATACCTAGCATGAAAGCAGTGTCAAGATTGGTTTGAGAGGCTTGTTCTGCCGCTCAGACAATGCACTGGGGTCTGTGCAGTTTCTCCAGCCGTTGGAGAAACCTTAGTGCGCATGAGTGTTTGGCTGGCCAGAGATGGCCGGCCAAACACATGTGCACTTAGTGCGCTCCATACCCTCTCACCCCATCTGTGGCCCAGCCCTGCATCGCTGGCTAAGTCAGCAGATGAAAAATAAAAAAATAGTACACTATTACTTAGCCAGAGGAATGACACTCCTTTGCCACTGCGGAGGAGGTGCCCCTGCTGAAGAGGCTGGAGTGATTGTGGACTCAAAATGCTGGCTGGCAAATAGAGGTGCTGGAGAGAATTTGGACTGAAAATTGGGCTCCTTGTGACGTGAAGGGGCCCTCCTGTATTGCATTAAAACACAGGCCATAGAGGTACAGTAGGGGAGACCATGGTGATCTTGGAGCTTTGCTCAACGTGAAGAGAAGTCCCATTTAGTTGCGCAGCACAGAGGAGGCAGAAGTGACAGGAGCTGTCTGATCAGTGGTGTAAGAAAGGCCCCCAGACCCCACGGTACAGGGGTCCCCAAGCTCAAGGGGCCCCCTCAGCACAGTACTCTGTGCATAGGCAGCAGGCCCCTGACTGGGTCCAGGGGTCCCCTTCAAGTTACTTTGCAGGGGGGCCTCCTCAACATTTGTTACACCTCTGTGTCTGATCCTTATCTGAACTGCACTTTGCTCTCTGGGGACCAGTAATCCTTACACCGTCTCCTGTGTGCATCTGGAAGGAACACTGTAAGGAAAAGACCTGACACCTGGTGAATGTGACCTATTAGAGGGGTAGTGAATTCCTGTGCAGTGCTGGCCATGGTGCACCAGAGCTGAGTGAGAAGGGACCTGAATTACCACCAACAACGTCGACCACTCCAGCACCAGCAACCGTGCCAAAACTGGAGGCAATGGGATAGATTAGTTCTCAAGGGCTGACAGGTCTAGTGGATTTCTTGACCTGTCGCTGTTTGGGAATTTTTGCACAGCTTCTCTCTTCTGGGGTGCCTCACTGCACCCCGCACTCGCGACCTTTTCTGTCCTGAGCAAAGGCAGAACAGTGAAGCACTGTAAAATGCCACAGAACATGGCAAATGCCCCTGACCTCAAAGACTGACAATCAGGCGGAAATATTGCCAAACCGAATGAACTTTGAAGACACTGATGGCCGAGGGAGGGTGGATCTCCTGAAATAGATCGGGGACGGCTTGACTGTAGTGGAGCCCAGATGATCCATGGCAGCCTATCAAAATGGCAAGGAAAACAATGACCATTAAATACCTCCTTCAGTATATCACTACAAGGACATTGATGCCAAACAGAGCTTCTACCCAGAAAGCAATGGGGCAGGCTGACACTCCTAGGGAGATGGACAAGTCCACCACTACAGACTTTCTTCTGAGGACTTTCAAGGAGGTGATTAAGGACATAAAGGCTGATGTGCTGATATTTTTTAAATATGTTCGTAAAAACAGGCACCAACTGGGTGATAGAGGAAGTACTCTTAAAACTGACCGTGTAAGGCAGGCTGTGAACAACTTCAAAAGCACATGTTGGTAATAGAGGAGCAGCACATTATCCTTCAAATGAAGTGTAAAGAACAGGGAAAAATCAGTCCAGGTGTAACAATGTACAAATAAGTAGAATGCCAAAAGAAGTCACCTCAAAAGAACTGGCAACATATGCAGCTAATCTCTTTGATGCAATTTTTGTAGGTCACAACACAAACCAACAGAACTTGACTGTACCCACAGTGTCACCCTTGTCTGCAAGAAAAAAGCATTCCCCCAGAAATGATCACACAAGTTCACTTCTTTGCCAACAAGGAGGCCCTGATGTCTAAAGCAGGACAGGGTGATCCGATCCACATCAATGGCACATAAAAGCAGCTTTATCCAGATCTATCACCATCCCATTATACAAGACGAAATAATTTTAGTCTGATAATGACTATTCATCTGTGAAGAACATTAAATACAGATGGAAGCACCCCTTTAAGTTAATTTTTAATGGAATGGGCGCCAACAAGCTTTATCATATGTATCCAACTCTGAGGCGGGGACTCTTCTGGTATTGAAGAGGAGAGGGACACCATCCACCAGGGAACAAAGATATTAAAATTGTAGAGCAGATGCTGCAGAAATCAAAGCCAACAAGGAAGATGTGCTTCAATACCTCTGTAGGGTGAGTGGAGATTCTTGCAACAAAGATCAACCGGATCTGGTGGAACTGAAGTAACACTTCTCTGCCCACATGGTGACTGTGCAAATTCACAGGCATGAGGGGACGCTGCACAGGCAAAATAAAGGTTGAGCTCTGGAAAGGCCAAGCCCCTTGGGTGAGGAAGGGGGCATTGACAGAGGTGAACACAGGTATTTTACCCCATAAAGTGGTATTGTGGTCTTTTCCAGTGTGGGCTTAGATACTGGCTGAAGAGCCAACAGGCCTGTGCTAAATAAATAATGTTTTGGTTTAAACTGCTTAGTTTTTAGGGGAGTATATGGGACACACACACACACACACACACACAAACCTCTCCTACCTTCACCCCCCTTAGAAGTCTAACAGGGCAAAAGTCACCCTCATTCATACAATGAACAGCCATAGCTACCATAAAAAACAAACATAGCAGGCAGACCATCCACACTCAGAGCTGTGACCTGCAATATTAGAGGTCTCAATAAGCCCTCCAAGAGACTGAGTGCCTTTATGGATCTTAGAGATCACAGAGATATATTAGCTAAATTAACATATGTTTCTGTGAGGGCTGATCAGCACCACTCAGAGTCAAACCACTTTACAAAATAATTCTCCTTCACAAAACTCTCTCATGATTGCTGCATACAGCGATTTTGTACTGAGAAAGACAAATTAGGAATATAAGTAGCAGTGAAGGGGTCTTGTGAGGGCCAGAGCACATCTCACTGCATTCTCTTTACATTGGTCAACAGAAATTCCTAAGAAAACATCTTCAGGAGATTATGGACTTGTCAACAAATCCAATTCTGCTGTGGTGGGCCTTTAAATAGGTTTAGAAAGCAAAGCAATGTAAATCTCAATACAGAAGTGGCAGGACTTTAGAGTTATCACCAGAATGTAGGGCTTAGCTAGAGGAAATGGGCTTCAATGATGCTTGGTACCATCAACATCCTTTAAACACTGACTATATAAATGAATTAACTGCCCATCAAACCAATGCACATACTGAACCCCTCCTGAACATTAAGTGCTTATTGCTCCCAAAAGAAGATGCAGATCAAGTGTGTATGACTCTTTCAGACACTGCCAAGTCACTATAGATTTGAATTGGGTCAGGGGTTAGGGAAAGACCAAGAGGATGCTGGCTGCTATGCGATCAACTACTACCCAACCACGTGAAAGATGGGAGAAAATACAAGACTACGTGTACCTAATTGACACAACTGATTTGTTTAAATGAAATGTTTAGGTCATAGGGGAGCTTTTACATGTGAGGGAGCTATGCTTAAGGGAACAAGAACATTGGGCTAAGAATCTGATGGGAGACATCAAAGAGCTCAAGTATTATCACCAATACAATCCCTCTAGGAAAGATTCAAGGCAACTGCTAGCAACCAGAGTTCAGCTTCGATCTTTGCAATGAGATATGGGGAATTATGTCTTAGCCAGACTGATGATGAAATATTATGAGTGAGGAAACAGGGCCTACACAAAGCTAGCCAATAAGTTGTTAGCTTGGCATGGATGATCGTTGTACTGCCTGATTTGAATAGGCTTGATCTAGGGGGCTTGAACTGAGTTGGATGGCATGCTAGGATGTGAACTGATTGTGATATCTGACTATATCTACGGCTGCTGTGGAACAGAAGACAAGCTGGATACCTACCCCTGCTGCTTTGTTCCTTTTTTCGATTGATGCTCTACCTAACCTATGTCATACCATGGTAGAGTGGGGTGGGGATTGGGGGGGAAGGTGGGTGAATTAAAATGTCTCTGTGACACACAGTTTTGATATGTTTAAATATCAATAAAAATATATTTTTTAAAAAGTTGCTAGCTCAGCAAGCATGTGACAAAACTGGAGGCAATGGGATAGCATAGTTCTCAAGGGCTGACATGTGGTTTACAGGTCTAGTGGATGTCTTGACCTTTCCCCGTTTGGGAATTTTTGCAGATTTTTCCTATGTGCAGGTCTGTTCTTAAAGTATCCATTGGTGTACCACGGCCTAAGTAAAGCAGTCATCTTATAAAGTTATTTTCAGTTATTTGCATTGCCGAGATCTTTTTGAATTCCCAGATCTCTGCGCCGTAGAGTGCAGCAGCCCTTGCTTTTATTTTATAGGCCAGCAGTGCCAAACTCACAGAATGGTTCCCAGTAGATTTTGCAAATCTTAACACCGTATTACCTTGCTGGGCCAGGGAGATGTTGCTTTTATGTACCTGCGAGGTCCAAGCTAATTTTCCATCCACACAGCACTCCAAGTAGTCATAGTTAGTTACTCTGTCCAAAGGCCTGTTATTGACCTTGAAGGTTGCTCACAGCTTCTGTTTTTGCTTAAGAATCATACATTTTGGTTTGCCAGCGTTAATAGTCAATTGTCTGGAAGCAAAGAAGAACTCAAAAGTTTTTAGTAGGTGATGCATCAATATCTCTGTTCTTGCCAGTAGCACTACATTGTCTGTAAAGAGCAATATTGGTATGCTCTCACTGGATAGTTTCAGCACATCAAGGTTTAAATCCTTCAGGCTTTGAATAACTTGATTTATGTAGCAATTAAATAGGGTTGGGGCAAGAACGCACCCTTGTTTAACACCTTGTTGGATCTGGATCGCTGACGTATAGGGGGTACATTAAGAGGTGCTCCGCTTCCCTGTCGCACCCCCTGCTTTTCAGTCAGGAGCGGTGGAGGGAGCGCACTTGAAGTGGGGAGTTGGGAGCACTGTTGACTTCCCCCCTGGGAGCAGCTTGGATGTGCCCTCTCCTGGGACTTGTGCAGCTTGAATGACTGCTGGGGTGGCCCCACAAGCAGCCCAGTTCGGACCTACCTGTGATCACAGCCCTCCCACCTCTACCGCCAGCTGGATTTCATCCCCAGGAGCCTACTGCCTCGTAACCCCCCTGGCATCCTTGAGGCCCGGAAGAGAGTGGGAAACCTCATGCAGTGCAGCCTGAGTGGAGTGGGGCCAAACGCCTGATGCACAGCTACTACCATATGAGCCCCCATTCCCGGTCTGACTGGTGCTTTTCCTAGGTTTTGCCTGAGGTACCTGAGAAGGGGCTTGCTGGACACTTGAAGAAAAGATTTGGTGGGTCGCAGGGGCGCATGATCTGACACATCCTGGTTGAGATGAGGGCTGCGAAGGGCCTCCGCATAGGAGAACGGGTAGCCAGACCACCCGCTGATCTTGCTAGACAGGAAACGAGTGAGTGTGAGGGCGAGCTCGCCTGTTTGCTGGTGGCGGGAAGTGTGGCCTGCCTGCTGGCCCTGAGGACATAGTTGGCGACATCTCATACACTGTGGGTGATAACGGCCATGGGAAAATCTGTGAAGAAGAAGGACCCCATCCGTCATCCTGGCTCGGGGGCGGAAACCTGTGATGAGCCCACAACATGGTTCAACACTGTGGGATGTGATACAGGCCATAACAGCTACTAAAGAGGCTCAAGAAACAAAGATAGATACCTTGGGGACAGACTTGAGCTTACTGACAGGTGACCACCAATGGTTAGCGAAGCGAGTAACTGCTACTGAGAGGGAGGTGGCAGAATTACTGCCTGCAGTCACATATCTTACAACACACCTGACTACAATGGAGACTAAGATCAAAACTCTAGAGCTCTGTTCTGAAGATCGGGAAAACAGGTCCAACCAAAGCAATATTAGGATAGTGGGGCTACCGGAATGAATAGAGAGTGGCAATATGATAGACTACCTGGAAAATCTCATTTGCAACGAGTTCCCCCAGGAGGGTATGTCCCCCTTTTTTGAGCTAGAGTGAGCCCACTGGGTCCTGGGCAAATCGCTTCCCCAGGGGGCCTGTTCCCTGTGGTGGCAAAACCCCACTTCTACATGGACTAGGACTTTATACAAGCCCAAACTCAGCAGAGGGGAGACTGGATAATAGGCATTATCAGGGTGCACGGCTTTTTTACACCCTCTAAGAAGTTTGGGACTGGATCGACAACCACCCTCAGACAGGACCCAGCAACATGGTGAAGACGCAGTGCCCTTCTGGTCCTCAGTGAGGGCAGAGAGCTAGCCCACACAGTACAATGACACCAACAGGTGAGGAGTCCCAAATAGAAGGGCAACGAGCAGTTGAGGTGGTGGTGCTTCTGGGAGATGCAGATACTTCATCCCCGGTTGGGTCTTGTGGGGACCAAGCAGAAGAATCGGATTCGGACCTAGCCTCCAGTGCCTCAAACTTTTCTAGCACTTTACTACTGCATGTTACCCCTAGAACTGCAGACAATATTATCTAACAGCCTTCTGAGCTATCATCTGGTAGGCTGAACTTTGCTAAGATGGTCAGTTGGAATTATACTGCACCCCCAAGACGATGGAACTCTGTAGTATCCTATTGGCCTAAATGGCTAACCCCACAAAGAGAGGGACCCCTACTCTAGAGATAGATTTAGTGGCAACAGAGAATACAGACAAGAAGGGCTAAATAATTGTTTCTTCCAGTATTATACACAACTATACCAAAGTGTGTGCACCCACAATGCAGAGGGAGTAGGAGTATACTTGAACCCCTTGGAGTTCCCACGCCTTACCCTGGAGGAGGTAGGAGCCCTTGGAGGAGCTATTATGCAACAAGAGATTAGGGTAGCAATTAAACCTATGGCACAAGGTAGGACCCTGGGAACCGGCAGGTTTCCTGAGGGGGTTGTATTTGGCCTATGCAAAACCAACTGCCACCTAGACTTGAGGCATTGTACAACAAAGCCCGCTTCTCAGGCTATCTCCCTGACTCCACTCGAGAGGCTTTAATAGTGTCAATGCTAACTCCTAGTGACTATAGGACGTAACCGGGAAACCCTAGTGACTATAGGACGTACCATCCTCTCTTGATGCTTAATGTTGATTATAAAATTTGAAGTAAAGTTCTAGCTAACAGGCTGCTCCCCCACATGCCTAAACTTGTTCACCCTGATCAAGCCAATTTCAGACTGGGTCGGAACACGGCCCTCAACATCAAGCGTCTTCTTTATATTATTGAACAAGGTGCCACTGAATATGCAGGAACAGTAGTCATGATGGTAGACATGGAGAAGGCGTTTTGCAGCCTGGAATGGGAGAACCTGTATGAGGTAATGTCTCACATGAATTTGGGTAGGGGGGGGGAGGGGTTCTTGGCCTGGACTAGATTACTTTATATGAATCCAAACACTCGAGTTCAGACGAATCAGATGGTCTCACACAGCTATAAGGTGGAGTGGGGTACAAGACAGGGGGCCCGCTGCTTTTTGCCTTGGCGGTGGAGCCTATGGCGGCCTGGGCCTGCACTGGAACCCACTTCCAGGGGGCTGCGACTCAGAGACCATTGGCACAGATCAGCCCTATATGCTGATGACCTGTTGCTGTTCCTGCGGGAGGTAAATAATGAGCTAGAAGAAGCTAAGGCCTTGTTAGATGACTTTGGGCAGTTCTCAGGCCTTAAAGTGAATTGGCAAAGAATCCTGGGGGTTTCTGATAACACCAGACTGGGCTTCCTCAACAGATCTGTCTCCTCTGCAGCGGGCCCCTAGATGTATATCCTACCTAGGAGTTATGATTTTTCATATCTAGGATGACCTCCTTGACAGGAATGTATGTAGAGCAGTGCACACTTCTAGCTTAGCTTTCTGTAAGACTCTTCCTCTCTCTGTCATAGGTAGAATAGCATTACTGAAAATGAGTGCCCTGCACTGCCTGTTATATGTCTTTGGGACACTCCTAATATGGATACTCCGGCGATATTTAGAGGACTAAACTCAGAAACCATATCGTTCATTTGGGGATCAGGTTGTAGGCGAGTGGCACTGACAACACTCCAGCGCCCGATGGCAGATGGAGGGCTAGCAGCACCGGACTTTGAAGGGTACTACCTGGCAGCTCAACTCCAATGGTTTGTTCAGTAGTTGGTGGGTAGGAGGAGACTGGGGCGAGAGCTTGGCCCCTTCAAGGTGGTCTCCTGTTTGTAGAGGGCCACTGGAGGAGACTCTTGTTGCCCATTATAGAAACTAAGGCCCAGCTGGGAAAGGGACTTAGAGACTCCAATAGCAGAAGGGGCCGTAAGATCCATTCTTGAAAGAATGCCTTGTATGTCTAGAAATGCTTGCGTCAAATTGATTAATTTTTATGTTCTGCAATGGGCATATCTGGCTCCGGAGCGTATCCAGAAATATTTTCAGATAGATAATGCGATGTGTCCCACGTGCTGGGAAAATATGGCGGACCTATTACATATGTTGTGGAGTTGCCCTCAGCTTTGCCCCTACTGGAGGGGGTTATGGGCTTGATGACCACTGTCTTGGAGAAGGAAATCCCATGTACACCAGGGCACTTCCTTTTGAGTTGGTTCCCGCACACCTCAAAAACTAAAACTATTAGTAAGTTCCAAGATTTAATGTTTCTCTTAGCGATGCGAGAGATTACGAGAAATTGGAAATTGGTGAGGGACCCGACTACTGAAGTGGCGTAGTGAATTGGTAAAATGGGCAACAGTAGAGGAACAAGTAATGCTGAGGGAAGCAAAGAGGGGAATTGGCACAATAGAAGTGGCATGTGCATTGGAGGTCCTCCTAGATGATCTACAGACTGCTGACATAGGAAGAAGCAGTGACTTGAGGTGCCTCCCAGGTAAATGGAGGGACCTAGCGATTCTCTGCCCTACGAAATCTTGAATTATCGACTTCCCCACCCTCTTGATGAACTTTGATTCACTACCTGGCTGAACTTTGCCAATTGGGAGCCTAGACAGCACATTAAACTCATTGTTGATTCTCAGTGATGCAATAATTGGGGGTGGGGGTATATAAAGGTACGGTGTTCGCTCTGGTTGGCTGTGGAAAGGCAGCAGCTGGAGACGCAAGACAGAAATGATATGCTGTAATCTAACAATTTTCGTTTGATGTACATTGATCATTGTCATACTTAAAGCAATTACACTATTGAACTCATGTATGTGAGCATACTCTGCTGGACCTTGCGTTATTAAAGAAAAATTCAATAAAATATGCTTAAAAAAATATGTCACTTAGGGAGAGGGTGTTCATTAGAGTCTGAAGTGCCACCCCTTTTACAAGGGGATTGGACATATGGGTGGCGCTGCAGCCCTTTAAACACATACACATGGAGATGTCCTCTGTCAGGTGGAGTGAGGGGGATGTGGGACACTGGGAGACCCATATCCAGGACAGAGGTTCATATCATTCCAAGATGGCAGAGAGATTCTCAGTGGGAGCAGGTCAATTTCTGCAAAATGCAATATGTCATTATAGTGGGGACAGCCAGGGAAATCTGGACTGGGTTCTCAGACACCCCTCTTCAGGCTGAGAGCTTACTGGAGCAGTTGACTGTGGGCTGTGATGGACCCTTGGTGCTGTTAAAGTATGGAATAAGATGTTGAAAAAGAACAGAGCCAGAGAGGCTTCAAAAGCTAGAATGGCGGCGAGCTAGGGGAGCAACCTGAGGACAGGGAATGGAAGGCATCTTGCAAATTGATAAAAGGAGTATTGTGCAACGCTAGATTTAAATTGATTCACTTTAACTATGTGTACCTGAGCCTGATGAGCAGAATATACCCAGGAAGAACAGCATCCTGCCTGCGGAGTGGAGTGGACGGTGTTTCATCCCGCACTTAGCATGGAATTGTGCTCAGATCTCAGATTACTGAACAGCAGTGGTGGCACCATTGAGAGCTGTGACAGGGATCACACTAGAGGTCTCCCCACTGCACTGCTGGTGGGCATTGCTGCAAGAACAAAAGGGAAAAGAATTAAGTTGAAATTGTCCTACCCAGCACTGGCTCTAGCTAAGAGGTGCTTCTCCACAGGCTTGTTGAGAGTCGGGGGACCCGAACTGTCTCTGGATCCGTAATACCACTAAGTTGGCACTGGCGGAGGAGAGTGATAGTCGGCTGTCTGGAAGGAAAGAGAAAGCGTCAGAGGATCTGGACACCAGTGTGGTCACCCAAAAAACATTTCAGGGGGCGAGTAAACCAGGCGGTCAATCAGACTCGCAGACGCACAGATCAGAGCGTATTGGAAGATAGTACTTGATTATGGGTGACAGGGTGGGAAATGGGATGGTAAGGAAGGCCTAATGGGACACGGGAGCACCGGGTAAATCAATCAATTACGAAACTTCTAGCTGGATCCACGATTTTCCATGGGGACGGTAATAGAATCGGGTAATGTAAAACTGAACTAATGATTGGTATGTGAGTAAACTCTGAAACTATTGCTAAAGTTATACTGTTTCTTGAATGTATAATAAAAATGAAAATAAATGTGTAATGTGATCTGGTGCTGCACATACTATGATATATAGAGGGGATCTAGCCGACCTGATAAGTAAAGAGGAAGGTCTAGACTAGAGGCTATACAAATTCTGAAGGTGGGTTTTTGCTCCCCAGCTCCCTCCAGATTTTGACTGACACATTTGATTTTTTTGACTGGTTCTGAGGGGTTACGTTCAATCAGAAAATCCACTGGCAGCTCTCTGTAGTTTAACTGTTAGCTTGAACTGTTATTTAACCATTTGATGATAATTGTAGATAATTGCTTGGTGTACAGTGGGTTCACACTATTTATACATGACCCAAACATCATCAAATCTGCTTACTCTTTGGCACAGAAAACCTTGTTGCACTCCTGCTGCTAGTGCCTGGCGTAGAGATTTGGTGACTCCTTTTATGATCGAATTACCAGCTAATTAGTTGAGTTTATTTTATGAAAAATGTCTTTCATTATTACAAAATGTTCTCTCTTTTTCCAAATCTTTTTTTCCCATGCCACAGTTTTACATACAGTATATTTGCTTCCGTTATCTCCCATTAATGAAAAGTTCATTAAATCAGATAATTTCCACATCTGTTCTTTATCTCATCCCCATGCATTTCGCGCTAAACTTTGCTTCATCTGGGGAAAGTCTGAAAACAAATGCAAAACTCATTAATTAACAGGATTATTTGCCCACATTTTAACTCCAATCACCTTTTAGTCCAATTCATCTGTACTGTTGGGAGTTTGTAAGCAACATCAAGTTCTTTTGTATCTACTACTTTAATAGTTGGCCAGATCAGTAGCTCATGATCCCTTATGGTAATCCTACTTAGAAAATGCCACTTGGGATACGTGCCTGGCGCGTGTCTTTTAGCAAGAACACTACATGCTCGGCCTCCTTACTCTCGCTAAGGTGTCCGAAAACTGATTTTCATTTTATTACCTGTGCTTAAATTGTAAATATAAACGTGCCGGTGCCCAAAGCCCTCCTCGTAAACACACAGCTGCTGCAATTAAATGTGCGAGCAGGGAATAAGGAGGCAGCGTAATCCTGAAGCCATCTCGGGTCTCTTCAATCCATTTACAGCCACTTCCTGCCCCTTCAGCTCACCCTTGCAGCTTTCTCCCTTTGTGATGCTTTTTCATTTTTCTCTTCCTCCATCTTTCCCATATGTGTCTTTTGCTTGCAGTAAATGCTTGAGGCATTTAGAAAAAGAAGTGCTGGCCCTCAAAAATAAGTGCTGGTGCCTCGTACCGGAAACAACAAGCACAAATTAAGCACTGTCTATTACCAATTTGCCTCAATTATTTATGAGCGCAATTTCTTAATCGTGATTCAATTTCAAGAAATCTCACCCTCAGCTAGTTTCTTCTCAGCAGGACACCAAAGAGAATAGGACCACTATTAAACCACCACAAAAGTCTGTGTAGCTTTCACGCATCTTAAGAAATGCAAACACAAAGGGAATTCATCAACTGTCCAACCAACAAAAGTTTACCCACTTAACACCTGATGAATAATCTGACGATATTTATTCTCTACGGACCATATGGTTCATTTGATTACTTCTCACAGCCTTGTTACTGTCGTGTTTACACTAGGCATACGCAACAATACTGCTAAGCCCAACTGTTGTTCTCAAAATAGCAAATCATTGTGCCTGTCTGTAGGAAACTGGCCCTTGTTGCAGTTACTCCCCCCCAACTTTTTGCCTGATATTTATGCCTACTTGAATGAGAATGTGCTGGGATCCTGCTAACCAGGCCCCAGCACCAGGGTCCTTTCCCTAATAATGTAACATTGTTTCCACAATTGACACACCTCTGGCACACAGATATGTCCCTTGTAAAAGGTACCAGTGGTACCAAGGGCCCTGTGGCCAGGGAGGGTCCCTAAGGGCTGCAGCATGTGTTGTGCCACCCTAAGGGACCCCTCACCTAACACATGCACCCTGCAATTGAAGATTGTGTGTTGGTGGGGAGAAAAAGGCAAAGTCGACATGGCATCCTGATCAGGGTGCCAGGCCCACAAAACACTGCCTGTGGCATAGGTAAGTGACCCTTCCAGCAGGCCTTACAGCCCTAAGGCAGGGTGCACTATACCACACGTGAGGGAAAGGCTGCATGAGCAATATGCCGCTACAGTGTCTCTGTCCATTCTTAGACATTGTAAGTGCAGTGTGGAAATATTAAGAATATGGTCTAGTAGTTTGTCATTACGAACTCCACAGTTCCATAAGGGCTTCACTGAATACTGGGAAGTTTGTCATCAAATGCCTCAGCACAATAAACCTACACTGATGTCAGTGTTGGATTTATTCTAAAAACCACACAGAGGGCATCTTGGAGATGCCCCCTGTATTTTACCCAATCCTCCAGTGTAAGACTGACTGGTTTGTGCCAGCCTGCCACTAGCAGAAAAGTTTCTGACCCCATGGGGTGAGGGCCTTTGTGCTCTCTGAGGCCAGAAACAAAGCCTGCTCTGGGTGGAGGTGCTTCACACCGCCCTCCTGCAGGAACTGTAACACCTGGCGGTGAGCCTCAAAGGCTCAGGCCTCATGTCACAGTGCCCCAGGGCATTCCAGCGAGTGGAGATGCCCCCCTCCCGGACAAAGCCCAACTTTTGGCAGCAAGTTCAGCTGGAAACTTAGGAAAAACACAGAGGAGTGACCACTTCAGCTGGGACCACCCCCAAGGTGTCCAGAGCTGTGAAGTGACACCCTCCCTGCAGAATCCTCCATCTTGGTTTGGAGGATAGGGACCTAGGGTTAGGTCTGTGTCCCCATCCCCAAAGGGAGTGGACACAGGAATGGTGTAGCCACCCTCAGGGACAGTAGCCATTGGCTACTGCCCTCTGACCACTGTAATGCCCTTAAATCTTGTATACAAGGGCTTCCCTGGACCCAGCTCACCTGATTCCTGGTGACCTAACAAGAAGAAGGAAGACGACAACTGATTTGGCGCCAGCCCTACCGTCCTGTCTCCCGCGTCAAAGAACCTGCAAAAGAACAGCGACGCACGCATTCAGTGGGAGTGGCAACCTCTGCCAAGCTCCAGAGGACTGCCCTGCACCCAAAAGGAGCAAGAACTCCCGTGGACAGTGGCCCTGTCCAAGAAGCAACCAACAACTAAGGGTTACCATCTCACTCCGAATGCATGAGTCCTAACCACTCTACACCGGATGCCCACGGCCCATGTCCAGGTGGTCCAACCAGCTAGAGAGGATCCCCAGGTGATTCCGAGCAAGCGCCTACCCTGGGTTGACCTCTCCACCCCTCAATGACGACGCCTGCAGAGGGAATCCTGAGGACCCCCCTGACCGCAAAAGCTCTGGACGAAGATATCCAACACCAAAGGACCCACTACATCCGCAGCCCCCAGGCCTTGGAGAAACCAACACCTGGTGAAGCCACATTCAGCAGGCAGCCCTCCTCCCTGTCCAACCGGTGGTGTGCTCAAGACACCCCCTGGACCTCGCCTGCAGCCTCTAATTGACCCCCAGGGTCTCCTCATAGACCAGCATTGGAAGCTCGACATCCTGTTTGCACCCTGCACTCCCGTGCCGGTGAGGGTGCGTGTGTGGTGCCTACTTGTGCCCCTCCAGTGCTCCTCTAATCCCCCCTGGTCTGCCCTCTGAGTCACGGGTACTTACCTGCAGGCAGGTCTGATTCTGAGTATCCCTGTCTCCATATCAGCCCACGTTAAATTTGCTCATCTTTGACCTCTGCACCCGGCCGGCCCGTGTTGCTGGTGGTGGGTGTTTGGGGTTAACTTGAACCCCAAACGGTGGACTTCCTAAAACCCGGAGACTGAAACTGTAAGTGTTGGATTTACCTGTAAACCGAACTAAAATTTCTTCCCCCCAGGAACTGTTTCTGAAAATTGCACAGTGTCCTTTTTTAAAACAGATTATTGCCAATGATTAAAAAACTGTATAACTTATCAATTTCAAACAAAATACTGTTGAGCCATGTGTGAAATACGAATCTATTGAGGTACTTACCTACAACTTGAATCTTGTGGTTCTAAAAATAAACGAAGAAAATATATTTTTGATAATTAAAAACCATTGGTCTGGAGTTAAGTCATTGAGTGTGTGCTTCTTCTATTGTCTGTGCGTGTACAACAAATGCTTTGCACTACCCTCTGATAAGCCTAACTGATCGACCAATCTACCACAGAAGAGAGCATTAGTATTATCTACTTTAGCCTCTGGGGAACCCTTGGACTCTGTGCACACTATAACTCATTTTGATACAGAATATACAGAACCAGCTTCCTACACTGTCTTACAAATAACTGATTACAGCTTTAACCCACGAAATCGGAAGTTGATAGATGAAATGATCTTATATAACGTTCTATCTACAATCTTGTAGATCTTCCAATTCAAATGTTTCAGACCCTCATTGATCACAAACACTGCCCCTTAAACAGAGGGTTATTGAAACACCCCCAAATGCTTTGTAACATACAATGGGAGTGAGTGGCAGCCGGGCATCCCAGATTAAGCTGGAAGGATTCATTACCGCCTAGCCAAGAAAGACTGGGGTTCCCAAGTCTGTTTCCCTTACTATCAGGCAGTGCAAACATCATATGATCAAATGGCTGCAAGGTAGAACTGATGGAACCTGGTGGTTTATTGACCAGAATCTGGCCGCTAGACCACTGAGGGAAGTGACCTGTATTCAAGAAGCACAAGAGAAGAAGGAACCTATATATTTCCTACAGGTCGCAGGCTGAGATTCACAACGTTTTCTTCCAAACTGACCCAATACATTAGCAATACTCAATACATCCCAACCCTGCTATCAGAAGCCTTTGCAAAATAGAGAAAGGGGGGATAATAGAGACTATAGAAACTTTTTCACAAAGAAAATATTAAATCATTAGAGGATTTTAACCCCTTCCCCGCCACGGACGTAATGGTTACGTCCATGGCAGCGCCCGTGTGGCGCCATGGACGTAACCATTACGTCCTGGGACTGGCAGTCGGGGGAAGCGCTAGCGCTTCCCCCGAGGGCCGCCCCCCAACACCCCCAGGCCAGGGCTGAAAGGGGAATCCCTTCCCCTTTCACGCCCACCCCCCCGCCCCCCCCATGACGTCAGCGCGCGATCGCGCGCTGATTTCAGGGAAAGGGGGAAAGACGCGCTGGAAGCCATTTGCTTCCAGCGCGTCTAAGGGAGAAGGTGAGTTTTTCACCTTCGTGCGGGGTGGGGGTGCTCTCAGAGAGGCATCGAGGGAAAGGAAAGGGTTTTCCTTTCCCTCGATGTCTCTTTGAGCATTCCTGCTGCCCGATCGCGATGCGATCGGGCAGCAGGAATGCCCACTAGACACCAGGGATTTCAGTATGTGTGTGTGTGCTTATTAGTGTAGGGTCGCTCCCCTTTGGGGGCACATGTATTTTACGTCGTTTCTGCCCCCCCTGGGGGCAGATTGGCCCTATTTTTAGGCCGAGCTGCCCCCAAGGGGGGCAGAAAGCCACTAGACACCAGGGATTTTATTGTTGCTTTGTATTTTTTGTGTTGGGGGGCGGCCCCTTGGGCAAGGGTCGCTCCCCTTTGGGGGCACATGTATTTTACGTCGTTTCTGCCCCCCCTGGGGGCAGATTGGCCCTATTTTTAGGCCGATCTGCCCCCAAGGGGGGCAGAAAGCCACTAGACACCAGGGATTTTATTGTTGATTTGTATTTTTTGTGTTGGGGGGCGGCCCCTTGGGCAAGGGTCGCTCCCCTTTGGGGGCAAATGTATTTTACGTTGTTTCTGCCCCCCCTGGGGGCAGATTGGCCCTATTTTTAGGCCGATCTGCCCCCAAGGGGGGCAGAAAGCCACTAGACACCAGGGATTTTATTGTTGATGTGTATTTTTTGTGTTGGGGGGCCCCAGGGGCCCTCATGTATTTTTGGGCAGTTCTGCCCCCCTTGGGGGCAGAGAGGCCTATTTTTTTTAGGCCTTTCTGCCCCCAAGGGGGGCAGAATCCCAATAGCGCCAGAAATAGTATGTATGTATGTGTGCTTTGTGTTGGGGGGTGGCCCCTTGGGCAAGGGTCGCTCCCCCCAGGGGCGCAATGTATTTATTGTCGTTTCTGCCCCCCTTGGGGGCAGATTGGCCCTATTTTTAGGCCGATCTGCCCCCAAGGGGGGCAGAAAGCCACTAGACACCAGGGATTTTATTGTTGATTTTTATTTTTTGTGTTGGGGGGTGGCCCCTTGGGCAAGGGTCGCCCCCATGGGCCCACATGTATTTTTGGGCAGTTCTGCCCCCCTTGGGGGCAGAGAGGCCTATTTTTTTTAGGCCTTTCTGCCCCCAAGGGGGGCAGAATCCCAATAGCGCCAGAAAGATATGTTTGTATGTGTGCTTTGTGTTGGGGGGTGGCCCCTTGGGCAAGGGTCGCTCCCCCCGGGGGCGCAATGTATTTATCGTCGTTTCTGCCCCCCTTGGGGGCAGATTGGCCCTATTTTTACGCCGATCTGCCCCCAAGGGGGGCAGAAAGCCACTAGACACCAGGGATTTTATTGTTGGTTTTTATTTTTTGTGTTGGGGGGCGGCCCCTTGGGCAAGGGTCGCCCCCAGGGGCCCACATGTATTTTTGGACAGTTCTGCCCCCCTAGGGGGCAGATATGCCTATTTTTTAGGCCTTTCTGTCCCCAAGGGGGGCAGAATCCCCATAGCGCCAGGGATACTATGTGTGTGTGTGTGCTTTGTGTGGGGGTGTGGCCCCTTGGGCAAGGGTGCCCCCCCCCAAAGGGTGCAATGTAATCTGGGCGATTTCTGCCCCCTCCCCTTGGGGGTAGATTGGCCTATTTTTTTTTAGGCCCATCTTCCCCCAAGCAGAGAAGACTAGACACAGGGGAAAATGAAAAAATGGTTAGTGGCGGAGTGTTTGTCAACTGGCGAAGTATTTGCTTTTATGATAATAACAGTTTTTCTCCTTTTTGTTTTAGTTCAAAGCTTTTGCTGACTTTGCTGTGGCTTGTTGCAGTTTTGGCAGTAGTTGTCCTGCGGTTTGCGTAGATGCATGTTTTAGGTAAGTAAATAAATTTACTCCAAGTGAGTATTGTTGCAATGCATGAATGACATGTTTGTAGGTGGTGTACTGAATGCAGGATTGTGTGTGAAATTGTCCTTAGAGTTATGCACAATGATTATTGTGTTGTCTTATGTCTAATTTGCTTTTTTTTTTCTCTTTTTAGTGGGATATCGTTGGTGATTGCTGTGGCTGTGCAGAGTAGTTGCTGGTGAGTCAAGCTTTTTCAGGCAAGTGAGCAGTATAGTTTTTGAGTTTATAATTCTTAGTGATAAACCTATACTTTGTTACTTATCTTACACAGTGCTGGTTGTTGGTGGTGTATTTGTCCAGTTAATTTTAGTAGGAAGGATCATGGCCAGCCGTAGGATGACCGCTCAGCAGGTTGTTAGTGTGCTTTTTGAGTCATCTTCTGACCATGAATATGAAACTGACTCTGCATCTGAGGCAGAGGAGGAAGTGCAGGATTCTGGAAGTGAATTTTCTGTCATAGATGAATCATCTGATGATGAAGCCACTCTCAGTGCTGATGAAGGGCCTGTTTTAGAGGAGGACAGTGATGTGCCAATGGTGCAGGAGCCAGCGGCTGAAAGGCTTCCCATTGGAAGACCTGACGCATGGGTTGCACCAAACATGGAGCAGCCACAGTTGCCTGCGTTTACTGGTTTTCCAGGGTGTCGAGTTAATACGGAAAACTTTTTGCCCGTCAACTTTTTTGAGTTGTTTATGGACGATATATTTTTGGAAGAGATTGTTGAGCAGACTAATTTGTATGCAGAGCAGTTTTTGAGGGACAACGCTGCCAGACTTAGGCCACACTCTAGAGCTAGCCGGTGGATTCCCACAAATCTGGAAGAGTTGAAAAAGTTCTTGGGTTTAACTTTTTTGATGGGGCTGATAAGGAAGCCGTCGCTGTCTTCATATTGGTCTACTAGTCCCTTGATGGCAACTGCTATATTTCCTGCCATCATGAGTCGTAACCGGTATGAGCTTCTTCTTCGGATGTTGCATTTTGTAGATAATGCTTTAGCCTTGCCACGAGATCATCCTGATTCTGACCGTCTTTTTAAGATTAGACCTGTCCTTGATCATTTGGTAGATCGGTTTTCAGAGATCTATGTTCCAGGGAAAGAAATATCTGTAGATGAGTCTTTGGTCCTGTTCAAGGGTCGTTTGGTTTTTAGGCAGTACATTCCTAGCAAGAGGGCACGGTATGGAATTAAATTGTATATGCTGTCAGAAAGTAGTACAGGATATGTTTATAATTTCCGGGTCTACACTGGTAGGGATTCCAATATTGACACCCCTGGTTGTCCTCCCACTTTTGGAGTTAGTGAGAAAATTGTGTGGGAACTTGGTAGACGACTGTTTAACAAAGGTCACCATTTATATGTAGATAACTTCTACACTGGAGTTCGGTTGTTCAAGGAGTTGTTCAGAGTGGACACTGTTGCTTGTGGCACAATCCGCTCTAATCGGAAAGGCTATCCAAAAGAGCTTGTCTGTAAAAAACTTGAGAAGGGACAGTGCAGTGCCTTGCGGAATGATGAGCTGCTAGCTCTGAAATTTGTAGACAAGAGGGATGTATACATGCTAAGCACCATCCATGATGAGAGTACTTCACCTGTGGCTGTTTGGGGTCAGGTTGCCGAAGTGCGCAAACCTGTGTGCATCTTAGACTATAATAAGCACATGGGTGGTGTTGATAGAGTAGATCAGAGGTTAGAACCTTACACTGCTGCTCGTAAGTCTTATGTGTGGTATAAGAAATTAGCGCTTCACTTGTTCCACTTGGCAACTTTTAATGCTTTTGTTGTGTTTAAGGATAGTTCTCCAGAGTCAAGGATGACATTTGTGAAATTTCAGGAGTCTATCATAGCTAGCCTTGTTGTGCTGGAACAGGCAAGAGTTCCTAGAGAAGCAGTGGTGGAGGATGTGGCTAGATTGAAAGATCGTCACTTTGCTGAGCACATTCCTCCCACGGCCAAAAAAAACTTTCCTGCTAAGAGATGTAGAGTCTGTGCTCGAAGAGGTATCAGGAAGGAGACTAGGATGTACTGCCCTGATTGTCCTTCAAAGCCTGGGCTGTGTGTGGGTGGCTGTTTCAGGAGCTACCACACACAGAAGAATTATTGGGAAATTCCGTGAGCGTAAACTGGTGTTTTATATTTTTATATGTTCGGTTTCACGGTTGGCATTAGTCATGTATTCAGTTAGAGCTTTTGTGTTTGTAGTTTTGTACTAATTTATGATTAGTGGTTTCTTTGTTGTTTAAAAAAAAAAAAAAGGGGATGGCATGTGTAGAGTGGCGCTTGGCTGTCGGCGTGGGTGTGGTGGCGCTTGGCTGGCGGTGTGTGTGGGGTGGCGCTTGGCTGGCGGTGTGTGTGGGGTGGAACTTGGCTGGCGGTGTGTGTGGGGTGGCGCTGGGCTGGCGGTGTGTGTGGGGTGGCGCTTGGCTGGTGGTGTGGGTGGGGTGGCGCTTGGCTGGTGGTGTGGCGCTTGGCTGGCAGTGCCGGCCAAACGCCAGTCCACACACTCATCAGCTGGTGTGATTGCTGTATCAGGCATGTGGGCGTATGAAAGTGATGGGCCCTTGACTGGCGCTGTCTGTGGATGCGAGTCTTGTAATGTGCTGGGCCCGTGGCTGGCGGCGTGAATGGTCTAGTGCATGTCATGTATGAAAGGTGTGTGAATGGACTGTAAAGCGGTTGGTGCCTTGTCGTGGCTTTACAGCTCACGAGCTGTGAGTCATTGGTTCAGTTTTTTGGCCTTTCAGTTATTACCAGTGCATTTCACTTTTGTGAAATCTCTTGTTAATAAAATTTGATCTACTGAACCATCACTCACCCTCGTGCCAAATCCAACCAGTATGTGTGGTACAAATGACAAAACCTGCTCCGCTGTAATGAGGCGTCGCAGCACACTTGAGACACACTAGGTGCCTCAGGTGGGACCCCGATGATGAAGCATGCCACCAACTTGGTTGGTGGGTGAGGGGTCTTCTTCACATAACCTAAGTGTGTTTCTTTTCACAATTTTAGTGTTTGGCACATCACGGACGTATGTGCACACATCAAAGTGATATATTCCAAAAATACCTGTGTTTGGGGGGGAGGGCCCACCTATGTTTTTGGTCCTGGGTGCGGCCGTCATGTAGGGAAACCTACAAAATCCAGAAACTTTTTAAAACTAGGCACCCCATGGAGTCTAGGGAGGTGTGGCTTGTGTGGCTCCCCCAACATTTTCTTACCCAGACTCCTCTGTAAACCTCACAATTTGCATAAAAAAGCATATTTTCCTGATTTTTCTTAGTAGGATCACCGCTCCAGCACAAAATTCCTACTCCCCAGTTTTCCCCTCAGTCTCCCAAGTAAAATGACACCTCACTTATGTGGGTCCCCAAAGCAGAGTCCGTCTAAAGATGTATAAAAGAATATGCCCTTATAAACTTGCTGTGCTATCCCTTCTATCCCTTCAGGTTTTGGGCCTTATTATGTTGCAGGCACCTGGGCCACCCACACAAGTGAGGTATCATTTTTATCGGGAGACTTGGGGGAACGCTGGGTGGAAGGAAATTTGTTGCTCCTATCAGATTCCAGAACTTTCTGCCACAGAAATGTGAGGAACATGTGTTTTTTTAGCCAAATTTTGAGGTTTGCAAAGAATTCTGGGTAACAGAACCTGGTCCGAGCCCCGCAAGTCACCCCTCCTTGGATTCCCCTAGGTCTCTAGTTGACAGAAATGCACAGGTTTGGTAGGTTTCCCTAGGCGCCGGGTGAGCTACAGGCCAAAATCCACAGGTAGGCACTGTTTTCTCCCAAAATTTTGGATGTGTCCACGTTGCGCTTTGGGGTGTTTCCTGTCGCCGGCGCTAGGCCTACCCACGCAAGTGAGGTGTCATTTTTATCGGGAGACTTGGGGGAACGCTGGGTGGAAGGAAATTTGTAGCTCCTCTCAGATTCCAGAACTTTCTGCCACAGAAATGTGAGGAACATGTGTTTTTTTAGCCAAATTTTGAGGTTTGCAAAGGATTCTGGGTAACAGAACCTGGTCCGAGCCCCGCAAGTTACCCCTCCTTGGATTCCCCTAGGTCTCTAGTTTTCAGAAATGCACAGGTTTGGTAGGTTTCCCTAGGTGGCGGCTGAGCTAGTGGCCAAAATCTACAGGTAGGCACTTCGCAAAAAACACCTCTGTTTTTTTCCAAAATTTAGGATGTGTCCACGTTGCGCTTTGGGGTGTTTCCAGTCGCCGGCGCTAGGCCTACCCACGCAAGTGAGGTATCATTTTTATCGGGAGACTTGGGGGAACGCTGGGTGGAAGGAAATTTGTAGCTCCTCTCAGATTCCAGAACTTTCTGCCACAGAAATGTGAGGAACATGTGTTTTTTTAGCCAAATTTTGAGGTTTGCAAAGGATTCTGGGTAACAGAACCTGGTCCGAGCCCCGCAAGTCACCCCTCCTTGGATTCCCCTAGGTCTCTAGTTTTCAGAAATGCCCAGGTTTGGTAGGTTTCCCTAGGTGGCGGCTGAGCTAGAGGCCAAAATCTACAGGTAGGCACTTTGCAAAAAACACCTCTGTTTTTTTCCAAAATTTAGGATGTGTCCACATTGCGCTTTGGGGTGTTTCCTGTCGCCGGCGCTAGGCCTACCCACGCAAGTGAGGTATCATTTTTATCGGGAGACTTGGGGGAACGCTGGGTGGAAGGAAATTTGTAGCTCCTCTCAGATTCCAGAACTTTCTGCCACAGAAATGTGAGGAACATGTGTTTTTTTAGCCAAATTTTGAGGTTTGCAAAGGATTCTGGGTAACAGAACCTGGTCCGAGCCCCGCAAGTCACCCCTCCTTGGATTCCCCTAGGTCTCTAGTTTTCAGAAATGCACAGGTTTGGTAGGTTTCCCTAGGTGGCGGCTGAGCTAGAGGCCAAAATCTACAGGTAGGCACTTCGCAAAAAACACCTCTGTTTTTTTCCAAAATTTAGGATGTGTCCACGTTGCGCTTTGGGGTGTTTCCTGTCGCCGGCGCTAGGCCTACCCACGCAAGTGAGGTATCATTTTTATCGGGAGACTTGGGGGAATGCTGGGTGGAAGGAAATTTGTAGCTCCTCTCAGATTCCAGAACTTTCTGCCACAGAAATGTGAGGAACATGTGTTTTTTTAGCCAAATTTTGAGGTTTGCAAAGGATTCTGGGTAACAGAATCTGGTCCGAGCCCCGCAAGTCACCCCTCCTTGGATTCCCCTAGGTCTCTAGTTTTCAGAAATGCACAGGTTTGGTAGGTTTCCCTAGGTGCCGGCTGAGCTAGAGGCCAAAATCTACAGGTAGGCACTTCGCAAAAAACACCTCTGTTTTTTTCCAAAATTTAGGATGTGTCCACGTTGCGCTTTGGGGTGTTTCCTGTCGCCGGCGCTAGGCCTACCCACGCAAGTGAGGTATCATTTTTATCGGGAGACTTGGGGGAACGCTGGGTGGAAGGAAATTTGTAGCTCCTCTCAGATTCCAGAACTTTCTGCCACAGAAATGTGAGGGACATGTGTTTTTTTAGCCAAATTTTGAGGTTTGCAAAGGATTCTGGGTAACAGAACCTGGTCCGAGCCCCGCAAGTCACCCCTCCTTGGATTCCCCTAGGTCTCTAGTTTTCAGAAATGCACAGGTTTGGTAGGTTTCCCTAGGTGCCGGCTGAGCTAGAGGCCAAAATCTACAGGTAGGCACTTCGCAAAAAACACCTCTGTTTTTTTCCAAAATTTAGGATGTGTCCACGTTGCGCTTTGGGGTGTTTCCTGTCGCCGGCGCTAGGCCTACCCACGCAAGTGAGGTATCATTTTTATCGGGAGACTTGGGGGAACGCTGGGTGGAAGGAAATTTGTAGCTCCTCTCAGATTCCAGAACTTTCTGCCACAGAAATGTGAGGGACATGTGTTTTTTTAGCCAAATTTTGAGGTTTGCAAAGGATTCTGGGTAACAGAACCTGGTCCGAGCCCCGCAAGTCACCCCTCCTTGGATTCCCCTAGGTCTCTAGTTTTCAGAAATGCACAGGTTTGGTAGGTTTCCCTAGGTGGCGGCTGAGCTAGAGGCCAAAATCTACAGGTAGTCACTTTGCTAAAAACAGCTCTGTTTTCTGTGATATGTCCACGTTGTGTTTTGGGGCATATCCTGTCGCGGGCGCTAGGCCTACCCACACAAGTGAGGTATCATTTTTATCGGGAGACGTGGGGGAACGCTGGGTGGAAGGAAATTTGTGGCTCCTCTCAGATTCCAGAACTTTCTGCCACAGAAATGTGAGGAACATGTGTTTTTTTAGCCAAATTTTGAGGTTTGCAAAGGATTCTGGGTAACAGAACCTGGTCCGAGCCACACAAGTCACCCCTCCTTGGATTCCCCTAGGTCTCTAGTTTTCAGAAATGCATAGGTTTGGTAGGTTTCCCTAGGTGGCGGCTGAGCTAGAGGCCAAAATCTACAGGTAGTCACTTTGCTAAAAACAGCTCTGTTTTCTGTGATATGTCCACGTTGTGTTTTGGGGCATATCCTGTCGCGGGCGCTAGGCCTACCCACACAAGTGAGGTATCATTTTTATCGGGAGACGTGGGGGAACGCTGGGTGGAAGGAAATTTGTGGCTCCTCTCAGATTCCAGAACTTTCTGCCACAGAAATGTGAGGAACATGTGTTTTTTTAGCCAAATTTTGAGGTTTGCAAAGGATTCTGGGTAACAGAACCTGGTCCGAGCCCTGCAAGTCACCCCTCCTTGGATCCCCCTAGGTCTCTAGTTTTCAGAAATGCACAGGTTTGGTAGGTTTCCCTAGGTGGCGGCTGAGCTAGAGGCCAACATCTACAGGTAGTCACTTTGCTAAAAACACCTCTGTTTTCTGTGATATGTCCACGTTGTGTTTTGGGGCATATCCTGTCGCGGGCGCTAGGCCTACCCACACAAGTGAGGTATCATTTTTATCGGGAGACGTGGGGGAACGCTAGGTGGAAGGATATTTGTGGCTCCTCTCAGATTCCAGAACTTTCTGCCACCGAAATGTGAGGAACATGTGTTTTTTGTAGCCAAATTTTGAGGTTTGCAAAGGATTCTGGGTAACCGAACCTGGTCCGAGCCACACAAGTCACCCCTCCTTGGATTCCCCTAGGTCTCTAGTTTTCAGAAATGCACAGGTTTGGTAGGTTTCCCTAGGTGGCGGCTGAGCTAGAGGCCAAAATCTACAGGTAGTCACTTTGCTAAAAACAGCTCTGTTTTCTGTGATGTGTCCAGGTTGTGTTTTGGGGCATATCCTGTCGCGGGCACTAGGCCTACCCACACAAGTGAGGTATCATTTTTATCGGGAGACGTGGGGGAATGCTGGGTGGAAGGAAATTTGTCGCTCCTCTCAGATTCCAGAACTTTCTGCCACAGAAATGTGAGGAACATGTGTTTTTTTAGCCAAATTTTGAGGTTTGCAAAGGATTCTGGGTAACAGAACCTGGTCCGAGCCACACAAGTCACCCCTCCTTGGATTCCCCTAGGTCTCTAGTTTTCAGAAATGCACAGGTTTGGTAGGTTTCCCTAGGTGGCGGCTGAGCTAGAGGCCAAAATCTACAGGTAGTCACTTTGCTAAAAACAGCTCTGTTTTCTGTGATGTGTCCACGTTGTGTTTTGGGGCATATCCTGTCGCGGGCGCTAGGCCTACCCAAACAAGTGAGGTATCATTTTTATCGGGAGACTTGGGGGAACATAGAATAGCAAAACAAGTGTTATTGCCCCTTGTCTTTCTCTACATTTATTCCTTCCAAATATAGGGGTGTGTGTAAAAAAGACATCTATTTGAGAAATTCCATGTAATTCACGTGCTACTATGGTCACCCCGGAATTCAGAGATGTGCAAATAACCACTGCTCCTCAACACCTTATCTTGTGCCCTTTTTGGAAATGCAAAGGTTTTC
Organism: Pleurodeles waltl; assembly: GCF_031143425.1. Lineage (NCBI taxonomy): Eukaryota > Metazoa > Chordata > Amphibia > Caudata > Salamandridae > Pleurodeles > Pleurodeles waltl. The sequence goes on from NC_090450.1 coordinate 903,874,441, forward strand.
TTGATAGCTATTTTTTACTCCTTATATTTCAGCAAATGAATTACTGTATACCCGGTATAGAATGAAAACGCACTGCAGGGTGCAGCTCATTTATTGGCTCTGGGTTCCTCGGGTTCTTGATGTACCTACAAACCCTATATATCCCCGCAACCAGAGGAGTCCAGCAGACGTAACGGTATATTGCTTTCGATAATCTGACATTGCAGGGAAAAGTTACAGAGTAAAAAGTAGAGAAAAATTAATGTTTTTTTCACCTCAATTTCAATATTTTTATTTTTCAGCTGTTATTTTCTGTAGGAAACCCTTGTAGGATCTACACAAATGACCCCTTGCTGAATTCAGAATTTTGTCTACTTTTCAGAAATGTTTAGGTTTCTGGGATCCAGCATTGGTTTCATGACCATTCCGGTCACTGACTGGAAGGAGGCTGAAAGCACAAAAAATTGCACAAATGGGGTATGCCCCAGTAAAATGCCAAAATTGTGTTGAAAAATTGGGTTTTCGGATTCAAGTCTGCCTGTTCCTGAAAGCTGGGAAGCTGCTGAGTTTAGCACCGCAAACCCTTTGTTGATGCCATTTTCAGGGGAAAAATCACAAGCCTTCTTCTGCAGCCCCTTTTTCCAATTTGTTTGAAAAAAACGAAATTTTCACTGTATTTTGGCCAATTTCTTGGCCTCCTTCAGGGGAACCCACAAAGTCTGGGTACCTTTAGCATCCCTAGGATGTTGGAAAAAAAGGACGCAAATTTGGCTTGGTTAGCTTATGTGGACAAAAAGTTATGAGGGCCTAAGCGCGAACTGCCCCAAATAGGCAAAAAAAGGCCTGGCACAGGAGGGGGAAAAGGCCTGGCAGCGAAGTGGTTAAAAAAAGAGTTGTCCTTCCTGAGAAAGAATGCTTTCACTACTTACAGCTGAGACAATGGGCTTTACACAGAACTGTCAGGGAGGAGGCTACACCTGAACGGAGTCTGTATGAGAAGTTTCTCAAGACTTCAGCATCCAACAGACACCTGAATTCTAAATAATATGCCTTTCTCAACACAGTTTCTTCACAGACAAAACACATATAACAGAAGCAATGGGAGAAGGAACTCCAAATTACCATAAACCACAAGAAGTGGGGCAACTTTTTTATAAGGCCAACAACTACAAATACACAAAGTATGCACAGGGGAAAGAGCCACATTTAAAATCTTGTACAGATGGACTAAACCCCAGTTAGACTTAAGATTTATAACAATAGATGACAGACCTGACAGAGAAAGTGTAAGGAGGCAGGCACAATTGCACACTTATTGTGGGCAAGCTTAAAATCAGCTCACTTCTGGGAGGAAATACTGATCGCTATATCTCAAATCACTTTTAAAGATCTAGAGAGGATCCTATAACAATACTCTTGGGTATGCCCTCTGAAGATTCATAATCCCTCTGCTCTATCTCTATTTTATAAGGCAAGGGTATTATCACACTTACGCTTGGGGAAAAATGACAATCTTGTATTGCTGAGGCCAAAGAGACTCTCCAGCCTTCATACATTGTTACAGAGACCATAGTCAAACTGACTCATGAAAAACTGGCCTATGGCTTGGAAGTTGTGTGGCCCAGCAGGTAGCAATCTCACAGGGAACACATGGGTCTGATGCGGCTGCAGAACCTGAGAATATTAGGTCTTGACGATCTTCAATGCCAAGGCTTTAAAAGAGATCCAGGTTCCACACAACTGCTTAGATGTTCTCTTCTGCAGACATGCCCTGCACATTGACCTGGAAATCAGTGTAGCACTGGCCATTACATTACAATGGAAAACAAAGTACAGGCAACGCAAAATAAGAGAGAGGAGTACTCCACCTGAAATATTTTCTATAATCTACATCTGAAATGTTGAGGCACATGGAGCAGCACACAAAGGACGCACAAACTAACCTTGTGTGCCGAGCAGTTAATCAGTTCACTATATGTGGCCTGGCCTGAAAACATGGCAGACAGGTCGTAAGCTTCCGACCTCCCGGCCAACCTAACATAATCTTTCATAATCCTCCACAGTCCTACCCAATCCTGGTCCTAATTGGGTACCTCGACTGGCTGATGTGCATGGCTACACACTGGTTGGGGAAGAATGATGCTTCTGCCCCCCCCCCCCACCGAAGAAACAAGAGCGAACTGCATCTGGAGCCTGTCAGGCCTACAGATGACTTTGTGGATGCCTCCTGTACCAGCCAGAGCGGGGCCCACTGTCTCCCAGCCTTGAGAAGTGGCAGCATATCCAGGATCCCTCCCCTATACTGCATTTATGATGCTGGACTGCTGCAGTGGCATCGGTGAGGGTTGCATGAAACTCACTGTGGTGGTAGCAGCAGCCTAGCGCAACTGTGCATAGAAAACCAGAGTGGTGAGTGGCCAATCGTGGGCACGGCAGCACCCCCTGCTGCCCTGCCAATCCTGCAGAGCTCCTGAACCGAGGGAGAATCTGGAACCCATGGCCCTTACTTGGAATAGTAAAAGCCCCTCTTCTCTCTTGAAGGTGCTGATCTGACAGATGGCGAGCAGGAAGTGAGAGGCTCTCAATGGCCTTGGTGGGAGGCCTGAAACCCAGCCAGTTGCAGAGCGCAACCGGCTACAGTGCTCCTGCTTGGGGGTGCGTGATGACGCTGTTGGTGAGGCCCCCTTATTCTTACGTCACAGATGCCAGCCTTTACAATTGTGGTTGCCACTGCTGCTTAACTCCCTGCATCTGTGCCCACGAGGACTAGCATGCTTCTGACATCATTTGGGACTGGGAGAAGCAGCGATTCACCCCTTCAGTGTTGCCAGCCCCTCAGATGGCCTGCCTTAGTACTAACAGGCATGCCTCCATGCCCCAGTAGGACACCAGTGAGGGAGCTGTATACAGACTGTGTGCATAGCGGACCAGATTCCTTGCTGTGCCAGGGGGCGAGTGCTCTGAACAACACTGGCACCAGTGTTCTGCGAGACCCTGTCAACAGGTCCCCTGCATTGACTGAGGCCTCATGGGAGCCAGACCCACTAACAGCGAGCCCATCTTGCGCATCATATTCTTTGGGCCCACAGACTCTTTGACCCCCAACGTGGGTAACTGGGTGGCTGCTGCTCAGATGGCACCCTGCTGCTGCTGAGATTTTGATGAATAGAGGGATAGGAACACCACTGGCTCTCCAAGGATGTTGCTAGGGCTCTGGGACAACCTGCCGGCTTTCTTAGGGCCTTAACTCGTGGGCTGGCGCCCAGCATCCCTTGGTCTGAGTGAATGACTGACATACGGCTGGACCGGTCCTCACTGGTACACCACAGTACTCTCCATTAACGGCCCCTAAGAGGCTGAGGTCCTCCAGGTGAGCCTACAGGTTAGCCCTCCCTCTCATTCCTCGGCGGAGACAAGTGGCTTGCCCCCAGACAGTAAGGTCAAGACGTGCAGATGAGCAGGGGCACAACCGTTAAGAAACTGGGTAGTGTCTTCAATAGGCCGGAGGAGGTATGGGAATGGCTGGAAATCAGGGATGATGTAGTAGCACCCCGCGCCCAGGTGGTAATGCACGAAAATCGTGGGGAACGTGACTCAGGTCAGACTGCCCCCACTCCAAGACACCTGATGCTAACGAGAATGTCACCCCATTGGGGATCCAGGGAGTACTTATAGAAGATGGCGCTATGCATCTAAACACTATGATCCAAAAGGAGGAGAGAGAGATGAGCCTGCCACCCAGATATCTTCGGACGGTGAGGGCTCCAGGGCTTTGAGCCTCATGGTGGACATGATCACCAATACTGTTGACACAACCAGGGTGGGGGGGCAGTGAGGGTTGAACTTGAGTGTCAGTAGTGATCCTCTACAGGAGAGAATGCTTGTATACTGTGTGTTTTAGCCTGCCAGGAGAGTGAACCGGGGCCCACGCAAGCTCATGAACGCTGTTTGAAAGAGTTTCCATTTTCCATTTAAACTGTTGAGGAGGGAATGGAGACATGTGCATTGGACATGGTATCCTGCAAGGGGTTTCTCCTTATCGACCACATTACAATGGGATAGGACTTACAGAAAATTCCTCAATTTATAGCTTGACGACTGGGTAGCATTTTGTTGAGTTTGCGTATCGGTCCCTGTTGGACTGATTGGGAGCTGTGCTTGACCTGGCACATGATATGGGTGGGCATATATAGTTGAGTGGTAGAGCCATATTTGTCCGGGGGTCGATGGGGGGGGTATTTTGGGTTTGCCTATTTTGTTAAGTTATGTAGTTCTTCAGATTAAACAGCAGGTGGGTAGGGCATGGGATATACATAGGGGCAGAAACCATAAATTAAATCCCACAAAACATGATTTAGGGTAATTACAGGGTTCTCTCTTGGCAAATGAAGGGCACGGGCACGTATGTCAAGAGATACCAGGTCCTCTCCTCCTTAAAGCAGCATATAATCAACATTGCCTGACTCCAAGAAATGCACTTGGATGATATGGGGGCTACGCAGCTAAAGAAGAAATGGAGAGGGAAGGTATTCCATTCCTCCTATTCGACATATGTTAGAGGTATTTTATTATGGGTGGCTCTGGGGGGTTCCGCTCTCACACACACATTCAGAAGCTGATGTGAGGGGGTCAGTATGTTCTGTTGCAAAGCACCCTGGATGGTCGGGAACTGACCATATCATATACACATGCCCAAAACAATGATAACCCAGCAAGTCATGCAGGATCTTCTGACACAAACACTGGACTCACCCATGATCTGGTTGGGGGACTTTAACTGCATGCTGGGACTGCACATGACAGAGGCCTTGAGAGATGTCATGCAGAATCTGGGTCTCTAAGATGCTTGACGGCTGGCACATTCTACTCAAAGGTACTTCACGTGCCACTCCTTAACTCATAACATGTATATTAGGCTGGACAGAGTGTTGGCTGGTGGAAGATGTTTCAGTCACGCATTTAGTATGTTTCTTGTCTGTCATTCGCCTGTGTGCTGCCAAGTGACATTAGGGAGTAGCAATCAGGGTGACAGATATTGGAAAATGTTGGCTGATATACTTGAGGATCAAAAGGGGAGGCAAGACATTGTCACGCACCCTCTCTGATTATATGACCACAAACTGGGGCTCCATGGCATGCAGATCCACAGAATGGGAGGCCTTCAAAGTGGAGATGAAGGATGCATGTCTGGGGCTTACTTGTGTGGTGTACCGTCACCTTGGAGTAGAACTACAACAGAAGGAAGCTGAACTGACAGGTTTGCAGTCGGTAGCTTTGACCGGTACTGACTTGCCTGTGCCGGAATTAGAGTTCTGCTGGTGGGTTGCAGAAATCTGGGACCGCCTGGATAAATACACATTCCAACAGCAAAGGCAATGATTGCACAGGTAGGGCAACACATCTGTTAGGGTCTTAGCCTGGATACTACGCAGGGAGCAATCACTGCCACTATTGACACACTTGATGACTCCTGAGGGCCACAGGGTTACTTCTTGACGTAGATTGTGGGCCCAACCGATGTCTGGAGAGTCGGCGTCTGACCCGACGCCGGGGAAGGTCGCCGTGGCACGACCGGCGTCGGGACAGATCATACTTTTTTAAGCAACACCTGCAGCAAGTATATAAAGCTGACACTAGCATACATGCCCAGCATTACACACTCTTCTTGGTCGGGCTGGTTCTTCCCCGGCTGGAGGTGGGAGTAGAGAAGGCCTTGAATGCACCCTTAGAACTAGAGGAGCTTAGGACAACATTTTGTGCACTCCTGTGCCCAAAAGCACCGGGAAGTGACAGCTTTCCACCAGAATTTTTCCAGATTTTCCCATAGTCGCTAACTTAGAGACTCTTGGAAGTCTACCCAGAGGCCAGATACACAGGCATCTTCCCCTCAACAATAAGAGAAGGAGAGGTGTGCATAATGCTTAAACCAGGTGGGGAGGAGTCTGAGTCATCAGCTTAAACAACCCTCCTGATGATCAACTCTAAAAAGAAGATCCTCTGTAAGGTACTCACCACTCGACTGGCTGCCCATATGCCTCGCTTGGTCAATGAAGACCAGTGTGGTTTCATATCAGGCCGTACCACAGAAATGAACCTGTGTTGATTATCTCATGTCTTTCTCAGGGTGCAATGCCAGGAGGAGGAAATGCCACTGGTGGCCATTGATTTGAAAAAAGCCTTTGACATGGTGGACTGGGGATATCTCCTGAAAGTCCTCCATGATGTGGGCTTTGGGCCCTACAATCGCGGTTGGGTACATCTGTTATATACTGAACCCCGGGCAAGGGTGCGGGTGGGCCGCTGCCGTTTGGAGTCTTGGACACTGGGTCAAAGGACATCCTAGTGTTGTTCAATCTCTCCACTGGTGTTTGCATTTGTGATGGAACCGTTGGCAATATGGATGCATCAAGAGATGCAGGAGTGGGGTATTCAATCCAGAGATGTGTGTCAAGTCATCACGCTACACAGGGATAACGCATTGTTCTACTAATCTTCTCCCTGAATTGCCGTGCCAATGTTGCTGGGTTTGTTGGAGAAATATGGGACATACTCTGGACTTCAGCTCAACCGTGCCAAGTAGCTATTATTCCCACTCGTCTCACTGGCTGCGACCCCAGTGGAACAATTACCACAGCTTGGCCTCCGTTGAGAGACAACCCACTTCCGATACCTGAGGTTCAAATTTGCACATAAGCAGAAGCTACAGCTTCGCCTTAACATAGACAGGGTGGTGGAAGGGCTGAAGTCCTCAGTATCATTTTGGAATTGTTTGTTGCTCCCTTGCTGATGGGCATATTGGCCATCACTAAGATGGTTACGCTCCCAGGTGCTTATGTGTTGTACAAAATTAACTATGTCTGCTCCCAGCATGGATACACAGCCATATTTTGGCATTGGTTTGTAAGATTAGTGTTCAAACAGGCTCCTTTCCATCGCAAACCTACAATTTGTATCCTGAAGCCCGTCCGGCAAATAATAGACCATGTGTTCCTCCAGTTATAACAGGAGGGCGGCTGCTCACTTGTCTGGGGCTTGTATCCAAATGAGCACTTCACTTCCTTTGAAGAGGGACGTAAGACATTTGCATTCGGATCTGGTCATTTTTTGCACTACTCAGGACTGGCAGACATAGCTATAACAACATGGCCCTCATATTCTGCTGCCCCCAAGCCCACACACACCCTTGATGTTCTTTTGACATGTGATGCTGGTCGTCAATTAATTACACTCTTATATAAGGCTATGCGAATGGACACTGTGGGACCTTGCCCAAGGTCACGCCTTGCCTGGGACACTGACTTGGACACACCACTCACAGAAAGGACTGGTTGCATGTAAATTACCTCACAACCGCAGTATCCTGTAATGCACGCTTCAAATTAATACATTCTAATTTTCTACACACCTAAGGGCTTTCATCGCTTCACTCCTAGTTGCCCAACCACGTGCCCCAGGTGTGGTGTTGATGGGGCAATTTTTTTAACACTTAGCATTACAGTGTAGGGAGGTGCAGGGATTCTGGGCCTGAGTGGTGCTAGAGATCCCGAGGACAGTTCACCTACTTCTGTCTAATGTGTAATGAACAAGACCAAAGGATAATACGATGGTATATAAATTCTTGCACCTGGCACTAGCTTTGGCTAGGCGTAGAGTAGCTATCACATGGATGGGGCAAAGGGCACATGAATTTGATTGATGGCGCAGGAATTTTCTAGAATGGGCCATGACAGAGGAATCCCATATGAGATTTACTAGACGGCAAGATAAGGCAGAGCAGGACCTCGAAGTGTGGAATGCACTTTGTACTGTATTTTTTACACCCAGATGCTACTTCCGACTCCGCATCGCAGAGACTGAGTGAGGGGTGGCTGGAACAACTGAAGTTCATGACTGAAGAAACTTTTAACTGTGCTGAGTCTTTCTGTGATGGTGCGAAGTGCTTAGAGGTGAAAACCCAGAGAAAAGTGTGGATTGTGTATCCTGTTTCTGCATGTCTTACTAAACCACCTCTGCTGTCCTGTATGCTCTCCCTTCCACAAACCTGCTGTATTGTTATTTCTGTTCAAACTGAAAAATAAAGGTTTAAAAAAAAAAAAAAAAAAAAAACTATATATGGAGAGTACACACATCTGAATGTTCAGTCAAATTAATGGATACTTTGATCATTCAATCAAAACGACGCATGGAAGAACAAACCCATAAAATTGAACTTCTAACTAAAGAACTAGAAAAAATGGGCAATTCCTCAGAGATACAACAACTATTGATGAAGATGGAAGAACGCATCGTTAAAAAAGAGGATGAAATCAAACTCCGTAAGGCCTCCAAATTCAATAGAGATAAAAAAGGACTATGAAGTAGGTAGAATCTACACATTTGCTCGCAAATATAATACACTCAGAGCACAAGATAAAATCGCGATGACGGACAGTCCCAATGTAACAACTAATTTAGTAGAAGACAGTTCTGACTTAAGCTCATCAGCTGATGAAGCTTCTGCAAATAAACTGGATTTTCATGGGGAAATGAGACTATTGCAATCAATCACGCCACAACCAAACAGGGGCAGAGGACGAAGTCGAGGAGGTTCAAGACGCGGAGGGGGAAGAGGCAGAAATCACAAATATCAAGACTAGAGGGGACTTTTCGATCTGACAATCCCAATATCATTGTGAATATTTCCAAAGTACAACTAACCTTGAATCAAGAACGTATTTTAAATTTAGGTTTAAGTTTTTGTCCTGATAATCATTGGGATTATGTTGATACCAGAATAGAACTGTATAAATATACACGCAAGTTGCGGTTGTTGAAACATTTTTCTAAGAAAACAAAGGTTATTACATCTGGTTCCAACACAAGTGTAGACACTCCTTCTGGGTTTCATATTAATGAAGTGCCTGATTTAGTAGAAATTGGGAAGTTGAGTTGTCCAGATGATGTTAGTAACGATACAGGTGAAGACTATAACATTTTAACTGATATGGGATTTGTTACAAATCAGACTATTGCCAGTATGTTAAAACCCTCCAGTAGATTCAATCCTCAATTACCGATGGGTAATATGATTGATATGTTCTATGAATTGGTTGTTGATGATATTGATCATTTTCGGAATAATTGGAAAAGTATGAAAACGAAAAAAGCTCAGAGAGTTAATTTCTTATCCTCAGATTGGAAAGATCTAAATGAGCTCAAATCCAATAATACAATTGTCATCAAACCCTCCGATAAAGGAGGGAATATTGTAATTATGGATATTAATAGCTATATGAAGGAGGCTAACCATCAACTGTCCAACAAACAGCATTATCAAAAACTAACTACAAATCCTACCAATGAATATCAAACCATCTACTGGGAGATGCTTGATAGCTGGCACACTGATGATTTAATTGACCAAAGTGAATACCTTTATCTCAAAGTCATGTTTCCTAGAACTCCCTGCATTTATTTTCTACCAAAAATTCATAAAAATGTAAAACATCCCCCTGGTCGACCTATAGTTAGCATGAATTCATCTCTATTAGAAAATACTTCATGCTTTTTGGACCTCTTCCTATGTCCTTTTGTCACTGAATTACCCTCTTATCTTCGAGACACCAATGATTTTTTAGCTAAGATTCACAATGTTCCATGGCAATCCAATTATTTATTGGTAACCATGGATGTGACTGCACTCTATACCTCTATCAAACATCAGTATGGTATTCAAGCATATTGTCATTTTTTGGGTACTCGCAAAATTGAATTCCTTCAACACACCAACATGCTAGTTAGCATGTTAAGATTCTGTCTCACCCACAATGCCTTTTTATTTGATAATCAATATTATCTGCAAAAACAAGGGACTGCAATGGGAGCTTCATTTGCTCCCACGTACGCTAACCTTTATATGGGCTGGTGGGAGAAGGAGATAGCTTGGTCTGACTCCAATAGTAAATATATGGAACAAGTGATACTATGGGTCAGATATATTGATGATCTTTTTCTTATTTGGGATGGTGATGAAGGTTCCCTCAAACAATATGTCAGCATTTTGAACAACAATGAGTTTAACATCCATTTAGATTTAAAATATAGTGCCCAAACTATAGAATTTCTTGATGTCCAGATTTCTGTACAAAAGGATGGTTTACAGACAACCATCTTCCGCAAACCAACAGCCTGCAACTCCATCTTGCATGGTAATAGCGGCCATCCAAAAGCTTTGAAATGGAGCATTCCATATAGTCAATTCCTACGGGCTCGTAGAATTTGTTCTAACGATGAATGCTTCAATACTGAAATTGTCACTATGACTCAGAGATTTCTGGAGAGAGGGTACACCTTGAAGATTCTCAAAGATGCCCATTTGAGGGTCTTGAGTATGTCCAGAGAAAAACTGCTCTTTAAATCTGGTAGTATCAATAATCAAGATCAAAATGAGGGATCGTCACCTAGATTGTTTCTGGAATTCAATTCCCAACATTCACATTTAAATAACATCATACAGAAAAATTGGCATATTTTAAGACATGATTCTGCCATAAAGGACAGTATAGGTCCTCATCCACATATTACATATCGTAAAACTCAATCATTGGGTGACCATCTCACCAGAAGCTTATTTCAGAGTCCCAAAGCTAATGTGTCTTGGCTAGCTAAGAAAAGTCTGGGCTTTTGGAAATGTGGACATTGTAAATCCTGTTTATATGAACAAAACACCCACACATATACTACCTTTGAAGGGAAAATCTATGATATAATAGATCGTATCACATGCGAAACTGAATACGTCGTATATGTCATTGAATGTGGTTGTCACAAAAAATATGTAGGCAGTACCATTCACAAATTGAAAGTCAGGTTCTTACAACATCTTAGAGCTATTAAGAATCATGATCCATCTTACCCCTTAGCTAAACATTTTTGGGATGTACATGAAGGTAATTGCAGCTCTTTAATATTCTATGGTGTTAAAACCATTGCTGACCATCCCCGGGGAGGGAACAGAACTGCGCATTTGAGACAAATTGAGTCGAAAATGATTTTACTTTTAGGTACAGAACACCCCTGGGGTCACAATTTGGATGCAGAGCTTCATGTCCATCTGTGAGACTTTTGATCTCTTTTTATATATATATATTTTTTTTTTTCTAGCAGAAAATATGAAATTCATTTGATTTTTCAAATATTGCTTTTTAGGATCCTTTATTGGTCTATGACATTTCCGGACTGTAATTTAGTTTATTTTGTTATTTTAATTTTTATATTTTAATTCACTTTAGGATGTTACACTCATCTAATTTATCTTTATACTGTAATATATGCCCCTGGGGGAGGCTAGCGGTGTGT